>NC_082354.1:10010000-11260000 GCF_027477595.1 Haemorhous mexicanus
GAAAATCAATTCTGAGAATCATTAGGGTTGGAAGGAACCTCTCCTGGGTCACACAGTCCATCACTCCTATGATTGTTCCTAAACCAACTCTAACAACTGGGTATCTACTCGGATTTTTTATGATGCCTCTACATTTTTCTTTGGCTGGTTGCAACAGTAATGTTAAAACAAACATTCTTTAAATAAAGAACCATTGCAAAGCAAGCCCTCGGGTGCATTTTAGCTGACAGATAATCTTCAAGGCTCATTTACTCTAAGAAAGTTACAGTACTCAGATGTCAATGTGTATTCATCTTTATGGGTGGCAGGAAAATTAGAAGTATTACTGCCTCTTTTTGTTTTTGTGAGTGGGTCTTAGGCCCTCTGAACAAACTCTGAGTTTTAAATGAACGTCTAAATCTCCAGTGCTCTTGAAAGAATTAAAAAGCAGTTTGTGGTTCTTGTCAAGGACAGGGAAACCTTGCTTTGAGTCAGAACTGCAGGCTCCTAGGACAAAATGTCACTAACGTGGATGGGATGGTTCCAGGAAGGTGTCCCCAGCCTTGTTTTGTGTGAGATCCAGCAGAAGTCTTGTAGGAGATGCAGGTTAATTCTTGGAGCATAATGTCACTCTGATCTCCTGGGCTGCTTGGTGTCTTCTGCTCTGTGTTCCAGCAGCTTTTCTCACCTGAGCTGTGTTTTGTTTTGTGTTGGGGAAGGTAGTTGGCAAATCACACTAGCATTTAATGCCTCTGTTGTGTGGAATGGGAAGATGCTTTATTTGAAAGCTTGGATAAAGGAAGCTCACCTGTTGAGCTTTTGTTTTACTCATTCTGTGCCCTTTCCTCCTGTCCACAGGTTTGTGGGTGCAGTGCATGGCAGATAAGAATCACAGAACCCTGGAATGGTTGGGTTGAGAGGCACCTTGGGGACCATCCAGTTCCACTCCTCCTCCATGGGCAGGGTGCCACCCACTGGGTCAGGCTGCTCAGGGCCCTTCCAGCCTGGCCTTGAACCTTCCAGGGGTTGGCATCCACAGCTCTCTGGGCAGCTTGTTCCACTCCCTGCTACCTAACAGCAGGAATAACACCACCACCACCCGTGCAGCTCTCCAGTGAGGGCTTGTTTGGCTGTCTCTGTCCCTTGGTGTAGGAATGACATCCCTTGTTGGGGTAGCAAGGCAGGGAGAACGGGCCATTTCCCCATCTTGGACTTGACCCTTTTGGGGCAGTGAAAGAGTGAAACCAGAGAGGACTTTGGGGGTTATGGTGTGAGCACTCTCATAGCACTGCAGATTCATCCCTTTATTTCTCACCAGATACCTCCAGAGATAGAACATAAAATAATTCAGTAATGACCTCATGCTTTGCCCTAATCTGGCATCTCACACTTTCATGATTTAGAAAAGAGGCAGTTAAATTATAATATCAAGAAAACTCCTGCATAACGCTTTACTTTAGTTGCATAATTTTGCAACAGCAATTACCTCAGCTACAAATTTAATTTAAAAACTCTTTGAAAGCACAGTCTCTCTTATCACAAAATATACTTGAAATCAATGAAGGATGATTTCATTCCAAGTCTGAAGATACTATTTAATAGCCAGGAAAGAAACCTGCACACAGACACACATTCTTACTTGTTAATAAATTCTGCTGTGGCAATTACAAATTTTGACGTCCACGAATTCATTTACTCGTGTCAAAACATGAATTATAAACAATATTTGCTGACTTGGTGCAGTTGCATTCTTGCACCTAGCTAGAAAATAGACAGGAACTCTTGAAAATGATCCTAATCATGATGCTATTAAGTAAGATGCAGAGAACATACTCTGATAAACATCACAGTGACTGCCTACCATTATCTTATATTTTCCTTCAAGATTCATGGTATCTTAGCAACCATATAGGCCTGATAACCTCTAATGGCTCTAAAAATGATGCACTTGGAATCTATCACTTAAGGCCTGATGTTCAAGTAATGACACTCTTTTCTTTGATGGCAGATCTCAAGTCAAATAAATACATGGGAACTGGAGCTGCTTTCTTTGTCTGGAAATTCATAATTTGCATGGTTACCCAGAAAGAGCAAGGAAAGGACTCTGTAATCCAGGCTTAATCAGTATAGATTTTTGGATAGACATTCATACCTTAATTAACTATATGGATTCAAAAGAATGTCAAAAGAGCAGTGGGTTATTGACTGTCCAAGAGTGGTGTTTGTGCATTACCTGGGGGCATGAAAAGGGCATTCTCTGGTCAGACTGAGGGAAAATGTACAGATTTGGCAACAGTGCCTGAACGTGTGGGTGTTGCTGAGTGGGCTGTGCAGCTGCTGTCTGCCTGGTCCTTTCTGGTGGGTCCTGGGACACTGGAGCTGTGGAACAGTGGGAGATTGTGTCTTGATGTGTGAGTGTCCTCCAGAGAACAGGCTAGGAATTAACTGTGGGAGGCAAGGTGGCTCTGTTCATGTGGTTCAAATTTCTGCCAGTAGGCACCCGTTCTTCAAACTGGGGAATTTGGAGTCAGGTAGGATTTGTTCCTGTTCCCTTCTGGATTTTTGGTACTTGTAGAATTAGGGACTATTGCACTAATTATGTCAGAGTTAAACATGAAGCCTTTCTGCTCTGGACCCCAGTTCCAGGGTCTGTGGCAGGGGCTCAGAGGTGAGGAGGAGGTGTGGGGCTGCCCAGGTGTGTGGAGGCCACTGCAGCCAGCTCTGTGTGCTTGTCACAGCACAGGAGGGCTCCAGCAGCCAGGTGGCTGGAAACTACCCCTGTCCTGTCTGCAGAGAAAACTGGTGAGGCTTTGGGCCCTGGATATGTGTTTGCCAAGAGTGGGATTCCCTGCCTGTGGTATATCTAAGTCCAAGAGTTCACTGAAGGTATTTTCTCTGGCATTTTGTGGCCTACTACCCTCAGAGGAGAGCAGAGCTCACTGATGGTGGGAGGAGATGGAGCTGGAGACACACAAAGGCAAGTCACAGGCTGCCAGAGCTGTGCCAGCACTGCCAGGGAGCCCCAGAACCCTCTGTCAAAGAGTAACACCTTGGGAAATCACATCTGAAATCCCCAGGTCTGAGGAAAAGAAGCTTTTGTGTTTTGGAGTAGGTTTTTGTTGCCATGATGAATATTATCCAAATGAAAAGTGCAGAATCAGAGGTATTGTCAAGCTTCAGAACAGGGAGCTGAATGTCAATGACACTTACTGACTGTGCTGGTATAATTCCATCAGATGCTGAGCAGACAACATTTACATTTAAAAATACAAGTAATCAATGTATGTTAATGTATGCCCTTCATGCATTCTGCATTGAAGCATTTTACCAGACACTTAAAAGAGCCTTGCTCTTGCAGGGAACAAACCTTTCAGAAACACACCAGGTTTCTCAGGTTTGGGAAGGAGACAAAAACAAAACAAATCTCAGATGTTCCAAAATATTTTCTGTGCCAGGTCCTGTCCTCTGCAGAGCACTAATGCCATGTCTGTGTGGTGAAAACCACTTTAACTTTACACTTTAAAATTCTTTAGCCTCTTTCTGGAAGGTGTATGCCAACAGTGCATGTATAGAAAAAGGCAGAGGGGAGGCACACAGTGCAGCAGCTGCCCAACACACACAGAGTCCCTGAGGAAGCTGTGCCTGTAGCTGTCTTTAAGCCTTGCAAATGTTACCACTTTGCAAACATGGTTATCAAAATGCTGATGAAGAATTCACTACCATAATTCCAAATTAAAGAGACACCTGCCACGATCCTGTTAGTAAAGCCTGACATATGTCTGTGTTACTTTCAGGTACGTGGGCAAACAATTACATTAGAGCAGGGGGAGGCAGGGTGTGAATTTGTGAGAGCTCAGAGCAGCTGTTTGTGGGCAGGTTTCTACCTGGTGGTGAGTGCAAAGCAAAAGGAGAGCACTAAAAGCATTGCTCCAGGAAAGATCCATCACTGATATCACCCCAGGGTGGCTTGGGGTAACAGCTTGCACCTGGAGATGATAGGGAGGTGCTCTCATCTCTTGATGTCAAAACTTAGCATCTCTGTGAGCCATAATTCTGTGAGAATTATTAAAGTCAAGATTCTGTCAATGAATGATATGAAACAAAGTGCTGCAGGCTTTTTTTGAGCTCATTGTTGTCTCCAAACGATTTCTGTATCTCAGTTGGTTTCATCCCTTCCAGAGCTTATCAGCACATTCATAATTGATAGTTCCCCACTCTGCCTTGGGTAGAAACACACAGGCCCTCTCAGGAAAGATATCACTGGGAACTTGAACCTGAGGGCAGAACTTCCTTTGTTGCACATCATGGGAAGCAGGATCTGTGGCTGCTGGTCCCACTAAGAGTGTGTGGCTGCTCCCTGGCCAGTGTCAGTAACTCGTTCACATCCCAGTCCCTGTGATGCCTTAATTTTCAGCTTTTGTGTTTCCCAGATCCTGTACTGCACAGGATATAACTCTGAACTTCATGTAAGTGTTAGCAAGTTCTCCTCACAGTTTAGTCAGACAAAACAATCCTTTTCCAGCCCCAGAACCAAGGACACCACTGTAGCTTCAGGCCCAAAAGTACAAACAGCAAATTGAGGAGAGCAAACTGTGAGGATGGGACTTCATAACCTGGAGCTGTAATTGGACAATTAACCCCAAAATGTAAGTGGACCAAAACTTAGAAAAGTTGTGACCCAGGGTCCATCTTGGGTGTAGCCACAGCCAGGCTCTTGTACTGCCCAAGGTGTATCCTTTGAAGCCCTTTTTAGTAAATCCCTACTTTAGTTCTTTAACACTGTGTAGCTTCTGTTCCAGGTAACCTTTCAAGGCATCACCTGTGGAAAAAAACTGAATGATCTTAGTTTGGGTTTTTAATTTATTTTTCATTTTCTAAAAGATGGAGTTTTTCTACACTAGGTGAAAAATTTCCCCCACAGTTTGATCAGCCCCGATAGGGTCTTGAAAGCCTTGTAAATGGATACTGAGGCTTGTTTAAAAAAATCCCACAAAAATGCTTTAAGTGGGCCCATGACAGACTGGCTTTACCCTTCATGATGAGAATTTCAGAGTTCCTACATTTTGGTGAGACATCCCACTGTTTTATTCTCAGCAGCTCTGCTGACAAAACCACCTTTGCTGAGCAGTTTTGTATTGACAGCCAGAGAACACTTCAGATTTTACATGAAAGAAGCCTAATTTCTCACGTGAGTCCTCACATGAGGAATATTTGAGCTATCATGCAATTATGATATAAAGTTTGGAGACTGAATTACAGGATGCCTTAAAAAAAAACCCAGAAACCAGCTGCACTGTCAAAAATTCATCAGCAGTCCCTTCTGTGTAACATACTTTCCAAGAGACAAGTGAAAAACTGTCAAAACCAAATGAAGACTCCTTAGTTACAACAGCTATTCAAATCCAATTTATTGTTTCTTACACATTTCCCTTCCTGTAAACCCCTCTTCTCATGCTTTCTTCCAGTAAATGAGATGTGCATAATTCAGTCTTATTAGAGAATTGATCCCTTTCAGGAAAAAAATAAAAATCCTCTGAATGTTAGGCTAGGAAAAACCCAATTGCACTAATTTCAGAATACTTTGTCTAACATTCCCAGCTTTCCCTCTGCCTGCAGGATGTGCTAAGATAAACTGATAGGAACCCAGACCATGTCAGATTTCTAATGATGTTCTTAATGAAATGCATGCACATGTACATTTTTCTGTGCTCTAGGTGTAAATCCCTTATTTAGAAGCTCCACATCCCAAATTTTTCATTTCTAACTAAATAATTTTGGGTATTTCCCCCTCTTTCTTGCACTGGTATGTATTTGGAATAGCTTTCTTCAAGCAAATAGCATTATGCTGGAAAATTAGTATGTTGACAGAAGGAGAAATAGTGCAGTCATTGAGTTTTATGATGTTATATTTTAAAATGACACATTTGTATGCCATGGGGTGACGGAAATGCAGATTAGAAACTCAACAGAAATATTTTTTTTATTTTATAAATACTGAAGTATTTCTGCCACAAATCTTCTGATGGAATAAGTAGATGAAGCATTCCTGATTTCAACAGCCCCTTAAGGTTCTGACCTGAGATTTTTACTTCCAATCACTTTTGGGCTCTGTGACTCTGAGTGACTTCCTGTTGCCTGTATCCCTTGCAGACTGAAGATTTTACAGGAAGTGTAATCTACATGATATTGGGCCTGATGCTATTTATTGTCATCATAAATAATCTGAAATATGGGATGAAGTGTATTCTGAATTTGCTGATGATGCCAAAGTGAGTGGGGGAGCTGATATTTGGAAGGGAGAGTGACCTGCAGGAGGACCAGGGCAGGGTGGGGAAGGGGACTAACAAGAAGCACATGAAGTTCAAGGAGCACAAGCCTGAGCTGCAGACAAGGGTAAAGAATTCTCTCAGCCTCCTCCTGGTTGCTGCTGCTCCTTGCATTCTGCTGGAGCCCTTTCAGGAAGGGCACTTTGCTGATTGCAGCAGGGGCTGCAAGCTCGCAATCACTCGTGTCAGCTTTGCCTGAGGGGCATCAGTGGTGCTGGAGCATCTGAGGAAAACAACCCCAGAAATTATAACAACAGAACTGAGGAAAATTAGATTTTCCGCAAAACATATCTTTTATTTGAACTATATATTTGGTTTTATTCTGACTTTTTTTAGTTGAAGTCACAGCAATAGATACAAGGGATTGCTGGGAAACCATACTAATTAAAACTGGCCTTTTTTTAAATGGAATTCAGAGAGCAAGCTGTCCTTGATGATTAAAATAGTGAATAATGACACAAATTAGTTTGAGACCCATTAGTGAGTCTCTTCAAGGATATTGTATTGTCTAAGTTTTTGTGGGGTTTTTTTCTTTTTTTTTTTCTTTTTTTTTTTTTTTTTTTGGTAGCTGGCTGTCAGTTTGTTTGGCTTCTTTTTCCTTGAACTTTGAAAATTACATTGCCTGAATACTTCATTCTTAGCAAAAAATTGGGACTAACCACTGCAGGTGATTCAGTAAGTTACCTGGCAATTGCCAACAATTTGTCTTTTTTTTCCTTCTTTTGCCAGAAAGAAGTTAATATCATCCAGGAACTTTCTGCCTGGTTGTGTGCATTTCTGTAACAGTTAATTTCTTTATGAGCAGAAAGAAGAATTATAATAGATGTTTTTCAGAAATTATTTCTTTTCTTCTTGTCAGAAATGTTTTACTCTATCACATGCACTGTTTGAGTTTTCCCTTTCACTCCAGAAACTTGCAGATTGCAAGCCCACCTCTTTTTTTAATGCAAGATTTTGCAAGACTACTGAAATGATCTGGAATAAAAAGAAAGGAGAAATCAAAATCTAACCCATTGAAAATTCCAAGAATTTTAATTTTGTGTTATTTTTATGCCATTTACCAATGTGTGATTCTCATACCACTTTGGGATGCTAACTTTTATTTATGCTTGCCATCAATATACACTTCACCAAATACATGGCTGACCTCTAAATTTTTTTCTGGCTTGTGTTTCATTGATCTCTTCCCTGGGAAAGACAGCAGTAACAATGAAGTCACCAAACTTCATGTTCAGCTTTGATATTTTATTGCAGATGAAATTTGCTGAACTATCCCCTGCATTCTTCAGCAAAGCAGCAGAGAGATGGCCAGAACTGACAGGGAGAAGCGTGTTTGCAGCCATCTGAAATAAGTATCTAATTGTCTGGATTGAATCAGTGCCAGATAGGGATCTGGAGAAACAGCTGAATCCAAATTTCACAGCTGAGTTGTTTCTTTGATTATGCACCACAGGCAGAGTCAGTCACACGCCCCTTGCTTTACCATTGGCTTATGCAGGAATTCCTGCTGCAAGTATGTGGCAGGGTTTTCATTTTGCATGACATTTAGGTGATATTCAGTCAGGAGCCCAGAAACTTCTGGAAAGATTGTTTTTTTCATTATTTGGAAGGCTTTCTATTAGTTTTTCTAGCCTAGCACAAACAATGCCTGCATCAGGTATGCTACAGTTGCAATGCTGGGCAAGTCTTTTCTCATCTCACTCCTGAGGTTTTGTTTCTGATACTTCTTCTTTGCATCTGTATTCACACCCATCTCTCTCTCATTAAAATAAATGGGGGTAAATTTGGGAGCATCTTACAGAAATTGCCTCGTGATATAGTGATAGATACTGCCCTGAGATGAGATTCAGTGAGAATATGAAACCAGAACTTGCTGTAAGTAAGAACAGAAAATAAATGGCCTAACTGTAACTGCTTCCTCATGGTCTCTTCCCAGAAAAGTTCCTTTTGCTTGCCTTAGTGGAACTGAGATGGTTGGAGACAGCAATTAACAGAAGCTGATAAATGAAATGGTGTCTACCACCTGGGAGAGAACATTTCCTGAATAATGATCCCATCCTCCAGGGAGGTTTGCACAATGGCATCTCATGGTGGATTTGAAATATGCCTGGTGATGATCATCCCTTGGCTTGTGGCCACAGGGAATGTCCCAGGTGGGTGAAGCTGCCATTGCTGCTCTTGGCTCTCCTGCTAAAAGGGGGCACCTGCTAATTAACTCTTTTTAATCTGTGTGGATTTGTTGAGTACAGGGAGAGCACTTAGCTGGCTGAAATGTGACCTTGGTTTTAGCAGTGCCAGTTGCTGCTGCAAGCCTGATGTCCTGTTGATCTATTATGGGCTGCTGGGGCCACCAAGGTGCTGGGAATGGCTGACTCCAGGGGCACTGGCAAGCATGGGGATATATTTATTTTTTTGCTCCTCTTTACAGGAATTTCCCCCTTTCTTTTTATTCTCACTGGAAATATATTTTAAAATTATGCAATGTAAAAGACACAGCATTTAATTTCCCATCCTCTTTGTCCTCAATAGCATTTTTTAGTGCTGTTACTATGTAAATGGTTACCAAGTGAATAACTACTCTCATAAATAGTCACAGGCAGAAATTGCTTTCACTGCATATGCTAATAGATAGTGGGTCTTATTAGTAGGGCTTATTAATTGGTTTGGTGTCTTAATTAAATTGGTGTGCCAGTGAGTGGAAAAATAAATCCTTGTTAGGCCAGTGGATTCCTTATTACACCTCCTAGTAATTTTTATGTCCAGAAAACTTCAGAAACATTGACTAGGGCTCCAGTACTGCTGAGATTTCTCAGAGACTGTACCAGATGCTTTCCAGAGGGAAGCAAAGAAACAAACTTGGTGTTTCATTGCAAATTTGAATGATCCCTCTTTCCCAGTCTTACACATAAATAACATATTTCAGTCATCCTTTGCAACAGGGCCCAACTTGCCCCTTCAAAGTCCTTGTGTTTCCTGGGCTGTTTCAGGTGCAGGGGAAGCACAGGGAGCACATCTGAGCCCTGTGTCCCTGGAAGAAGATGGTGGAGTGCCAGCATTAGCTGTAGGTGTGCTGTGGTGGTTGGCTATTCCCAAACAACATTGCATTCCTGTGGAAAATATTACAATACTTTCATGCCAGTGGTAGCTTCTCTATGAAAAAACCCATGTCATTTTGGTATCTGATATCTGATATCCTTCCTGTGAGTTTAGATGTTGCTTGTGTCTGGAATTATCTGCATCTCTGATAAGTTGGTTTTGACATATAATTCTCTATTTTTTTTCTTTCTCTCTTCCTCTCCTTTAAAAATATGCAAAATGTGCAGTTTTACTGCAGTGTAAGCCAAAAGCATAATTCATGTTGCACACATATAATTTGATTTCAAAAGATTATCCCTAGTACTGGCAAAACATCAGCAAGCCAGGCTGCACTGAGATTCAAAAATCACACACTAAAATCATCTGGGGTGTTTGGGTGAAGTCTTTTTAATGCCAGGTCTTACTTGTTTCTCTCTTTTTTATTATTATTTTGTTTTTGCTTTTTTAATGTAAAAATCCCAGTATTTTGTACTTTTTTCTTTAGCACTGACTTTTCTGTATTTTCCTCCTCCTGGTGCTTTTCTGTGTTTTCCTACTGCTGGTCCTGCAGCTGTCACTGGTGTCAGTGGGAGGTGTGCAGGTGGAAGGGAGCCACCCCCAGCATGAAGGAGAATCTGCTCCCTCCTCCCCTCACCTGCAGCTCTGGGGTCACTCTCACCTCCCTTTGGCAGGATCTCACAGCCTGAGATTCAGTCTGGGAAGCTCTGACCAGACTGGTGAGGAATAAATTGTGGGTTTGGATGGGAGCTGTGTGGAGCTTCAGCGAGGAGGGGTGGGAGGAGTTGTCACTCTGTGTCCTGTGGGGTGACAGTAGAAGGTCAAGAACCTGCTGGACAGGGCCAGGTGGAGGCTGTGGAGGTGCTGAGGGACTGGAGCCTCTCTTGTGAGAGGAGAGGCTGAGGGAGCTGGGCCTGTTGGGGCTGGAGACAAGACAAGGAATGTCAGCAGGAGGGGACCAGGGTCTCCTCAGGGGTGCCCAGCACAGGACAAGGGACACTGGCACAAACTGAAACACAAAGTTACACCCCCTGAATAGGAGGAAAAACTTCTTTAGCTGTGAGGGTGACTGAGCACTGGGCAGGCTGCAGAGAGGCTGTGCAGTCTCCTTCCCTGGAGATGTCCCAAACCCACCTGGACAAGGTGGTTCTGTGCAGCCAGCTCGGGGTGAACCTGCTGCAGCAGGGGGCTGGATCAGGGGGACTCCTGAGGTCCCTTCCAACCCCAAACATTCTGTGATTCTGTGATCTGTTTGTTTTTAACCATTATTTTATTGAAAGAGGCAATGAAATGGATGGGATTAGACAGAAAGTGAAGTAAAACAGGTTTGTGATCTTGTGGGGAAAACCTCTCCTAACCTTGGTGGTAGGGTATGTGGAATCATTTAACTCCTGTACTGCTGCCCTCAGAACCTTTTGTGCCCACAGGAGAGAGCAGTGAAGACAGAATACAATCCCCTTTAATACTGGGATTGTATAATGGTGGGACAGTCTCTGTCCAAATAAAAGGTTTGCAGTCTCACCAAGGTCTTTGTAAACTGCTTGTTCCTGTGTGAGGATGCACCTCCAAACTCAAAAAGGAGTTGAATTTCTCCCAAAAGGCTCAATGAGATGTCCAGACCAGGCAATTCCAGTCTGCAAGGGACTCCTGATTAAAATGGAGTACTGGGACCCTAATGGATATGAAACTCTGTCTCTTTCACTCTCTACCATTCACTTCATGTTGGAGTTTGAAAGAAATCCTATTTGTCAGTTTTTGAATCTGAGACTTGCAGCTGCAGCAAAACATTTGGATAGAAAACCTATTTTCTAAAATTTACTTAGGGTAAAATGGCCTTTTTTATTGTTTACTTCCTGCATTTCAAATAACTTTTGTTAAATCCCAGCTTGTGCACCTGTGTTCCTCCAGAAAGCTGTCTCTTCCAATTCTCTGGACTGATTTGTCGTTTCCTTACGTGCCAGAACCAGTTGTGTCTCTTATTGCATTAAATCTCTGACAGAATGTGATGCCTCCTGACAGATGCAGCTGCACATCAGCAAGGCTGAGAAACCAGGAGGGAAGCAGAGGCCCAGGTCTAGGGAAGGTTTGGTATCTCCTGTGCACAAGTTGTACTCACAAGGTTTTAAGCCTGGCTGGCAGATTTATCTTTTTTAATCCTTTTTTTTTTTTTTGCAAGTATGAGAAAGGTCACAGGGGAAGGCTGAGAGAAAGGAAACTTTCTGCATTTTTTCCCCCCATCTGTAACATATCTGCCTCGTGGTGCAGGGTTGGATGGAAGAACTCCTTGAAATCAGCTTTGCATGTTGACCAGAAGCAGTCTTAAAATGTATTCAAAGTCTCTCTTGGCCCTTACTATCCTGATTTAATAAAATCATAGAGGAGCTACTAGTCCTGTCAGATGAGAAGTTTATACAGAAATGCTGCTCTGGATAAAAGGGTTTGCATACCATCCAAAATTCTGTCACTTCACATTTTTGGGGTTTGTGCTTTAAAAACTGAAGAGTGAGGTGATAGTTCCTCTTTATGGTCTGGTTGAATTTTGCTGCTCAGTTAAAGAGTTAGAGATTCCTCTGAGGGTTTCATCTAGGTTTGTCTTACCCCCTGTCTTGGGGTTCTTGAAGCCACACTAAAGCAAGAGTGGTTCAATGGAAGAAACTTCTTTACAAAACCATTGCTATTCCTTTAAATACTCCATATGTTTACAATGTCACTGTCTTTTTATAAATTGGCCCATGGATTAAGTCTCTCTCAGTTAAAAGCTCTTTAGTTCTGCTGTGGCCTTAAGAATTTCAATTTTCACCCTTTGGACCTAGTGCCTGTAGCAATCACCTAGCAAAAAATTGCCTTTTTAAACATTACGAGCCAAATACTGAAAACCACGGGCTGTTTACATTGCTATCAATCTGTCTCCTGCCTCGAGAGTAAAACAAGAGGCAAAAGATGCATATCTTCAAAATGTGGACATGCACATGTCTGTGACACCTTTTATGGTCTGTTTGCTAAATCCTGAAGTGGCTGTAATTGGCAGGTGGATTCCTCTCCTTTTGGGCCAGGCCAAGCTGAGCAGGACTTTGCCATGTGATGTTTTCCATGACCTGGGGGAAGCTTTGCCAAGCTGAATTCCTTGCAATCTGTTGTGTTTTGCTGGAGCCCTCAGTCCTTCAGCCCCTGCAGGGCTCTGGGTGGGTTGGGCACAGGCAGCTCAGGGGCTGGGGGCTCACAGGCAGGGCTGCACAGGGAGGGAGATCTTCCCCTGCAGGCAGGCCGCCTGAATTTTTCAACCTGTATGAGAATGATGGTGTTTTAACCCTGAGAGGAATGGGCCTGCCGTTTCCTGGTAAAATTGACATGAGGGAAAACCATAGGTAGCAATGATAAGTGGTGGTGTGGGAGGGAAATCCAAAACTCAGTGCTACAGCCACCAGTTGGCAGCCTTAGGACTGAGGCTTTGGCTGTTACTGTTTAGTAACTTCTTTGCTGTAGGGGATAACACAGAAAGCATCTGTTGTTGAACTGACTAAGCTGTTGTATGTTAGGAGAAAATCTTGCCAAAAGTCTCATAAGGATCTCTGTGGTGTCACTGCCTGCAGGGTGCCTCACCTGGCTGCTGTGCACAGTGCCACAAGGTGCCACACAGCCCCTTGTCTGCAGGTCCGTGCACCCACTGTCCCTGGCTGAGCAGTGAAAACCAGAGCAAAGCAAGCTGGGGAGAGCAGAGTCATTTGTAGAGTCCTGAAACAGTCGTGGCACTCATTTTCTGGCTTGAAAAAAAAAAAAATGGAGCTTAAAGTCTTGTAGCCTTTCTCTGTTTATTGACAGTAAATAATCCCTCTAAAAAGTGCTGTGTTCAGACAGAGCTGGAAGAAGATCATGAGTAAGTTCAAGGGTGACTATTTGTCCTCCTCTCCAATTAGTTTTTATTAAAGCATGTAATTCTTCAGTAGCTGTACCCACAGATGGTACAGCAAGGTCCAGATAGCTCAGAGCTCATCCCCATCTTTCCTGACCCTACAATCACCCTTGTGTTTCAGCCTCTTTCCCCTCTAACTTCATGCCAGTCTCTGTTCTTCATTCCATACATAAAGCAGCTTTATTAGCTTGACATGCTAATGCTGACTTAGCTTTTGCCATTTCTCATCCTCATTTGAATATGTAATGTCCCACAAGGATAATTGTTCTTATATTTTGATTTCTTACAGTGTTGTCCTTTCCTAATTTATGTCGCTCCTATTGCTGCACAGTATTCCTCACTGGCTCCTAGTTTAGAAAATTGGCTGTAATTGCTTTGATTTCAGAGCACATAAAGGGAACCAGTGAGCTCAGACACCTCCCCTCCTCCCTACCCAGCTCACTCCAGACATATAAACCTATTTACTTTTCTAGGAAGTTGCAAAAGCTTGGAGGGAGACTTACAGAACTCAGTTTGGCAGGGCTAACAGGAAGATCAGGTAGAGGGGTAATTTAAACTGAGAAACATGTACTTGGGTTTGATTATGTTGTATTTCAAAATACACAGTTCTTTTATAGCTGGAAATTGTTTGGGAATTTGATTAGAGCTTTCAAAAGCCTCAAGTTTTTATTAAAGAGAGAGAAAAGAACAGAGAGAAAAAATCCTAAATGTAACTTTCTTCTTGGTGGATGTGCCCGTGTGACATCTGCAACAGCATCATAAATAGGTGTTTGCTTTGACTTTCTTTCTGTCATGTCTCAGACACATTTCTTCTTCTGGGTTTGATTTTCCTGCACTGTTAAGCAGCACCGACTGTGTGACACAGAGAAGAATATTTTTGGAAACTGTCTCAAGCACTGCTCATCAGAGAGGTGGTCAGTCTCACATCTCTCTCTTCTTCTCTCCCAGCAGGGTCTAATTGCTGTAAGAAATAAATTAGCATCCTGAGTTCAGGAACACTAACTCAGTAAATGCATTGATGTCAGCAAATGGCAGTCTTGCCCACCCTGCTGATAGAAGTGATTATTCTCTTTATGCTTAAATATACTGTGTTGTGATTACTTCAGAGAGCCCACTATGGCCTAGCCCTCACTTCTGCAAATGCTGTAAACATCTTTGTTTACATGTTTTGGAAAGCTAAACATGTAGCTTTTGGAAAGCTAGCATACTCTAGCCAGCATACTCTTTGGCTTTTAGCTTTCCAAAACATGCAAGTGACAACTTCTGTGCTGTAGTAACCAAGAGACTTGTCCAAGTTAAAATCTGGGCCTTAGGATGGAGCCAAAAAAGACTTCCAAAATGTTTGAGGGCTTGAGCAGCACGTGTGCATCACCAGGACAAGATGACACCCTGTAGCTTGTAGCATCCATGTTTTTAATTGCAACCTGATTCTTTTAATTGCAACCTGATTCTTGAGTTTCACTGCTGCTGGGGTATATATTGACCTACCTGTGAGCTGGATGGCTGCATTGCAAGGGTCTGCAGAGGCACAGCAGTGGGCTGCCACTTCACCACTGTGATGTGGGAAACTGCTGAACCTAAGCCACCACTTGGGGATAAACTTTTAGGGAAGTGTTTAAAGGCACTACTAGTTTAAGTTATGTAAAACAAAAGAGGTCTGTCTTTAAAGTCCAGAAGGAACACACTTTGTCACCAGTTTTAAATAAGTCTACTTTTATTTACATGTGTGCTGGTTTATCTGCAGCAGTGGGCACAAATCAGTGGTTTGCATGCACAGTTTTTGTGCCTTATCCTTAGGATGGAATAAAACAACCTCTCTCAGCCTTTCACATTGAAGCCAACTGATAAAATACTGGTTCCATTACACCTGCAAGGGCAGGAACAGGCATCCTATTTCCTGAAGACAGCAGAACAAATGCACATTTTGGAAATAGACTCCTTTAGCAACCTCCCATGCCTTGCTGTGTACACAGCTGGATGAGCAGAGTGCATCAGTACCTGACTTGTGGGTGCAGAGAGGGGCTCTGGAGACCTGGGCTGTGCTGGACCCCAAGAAGCTGCTGAGCAGAGCAGTGCTCCCAGAGCAGTGTCACTGCAGCCCTGTGAGCAGGGTTTGTGGGGTGTCCCCAGAGCAGTGTCACTGCAGCCCTGTGAGCAGGGTTTGTGGGGTGTCCCCAGAGCAGTGTCACTGCCCCTCTGTGAGCAGGGTTTGTGGGGTGTCCCCAGAGTAGTGTCACTGCAGCCCTGTGAGCAGGGTTTGTGGGGTGTCCCCAGAGTAGTGTCACTGCAGCCCTGTGAGCAGGGTTTGTGGGGTGTCCCCAGAGCAGTGTCACTGCAGCCCTGGCTCTCTGTGAGCAGGGTTTGTGGGGTGTCCCCAGAGCAGTGTCACTGCCCCTCTGTGAGCAGGGTTTGTGGGGTGTCCCCAGAGCAGTGTCACTGCAGCCCTGTGAGCAGGGTTTGTGGGGTGTCCCCAGAGCAGTGTCACTGCCCCTCTGTGAGCAGGGTTTGTGGGGTGTCCCCAGAGCAGTGTCACTGCAGCCCTGTGAGCAGGGTTTGTGGGGTGTTAAGCAAGACTGGAGCCAAAGGTAAGAGTGTGTGGTGTTTTCAGGGTCCCCCGTGACAGGAAGGAAATTATGAATCTGACTCCATGTTCTGAGAAGGCAAATTTATTGTTTTATGATCTATAATAGCTATACTAGAGCTATACCAAAGAATAGAGAAAGGATACTTACAGAAGGCTTAACAAGATATTAATGAAAAACCCGTGACTCTCTCAGAGTCCAACACAGCCTGACCAAGATTGGTCATTAAGTAAAAACAATTCACATGTTGGATAAACAGTCTCCAACCACATTCCAAAGCAGCAAAACACAGGAGAAGAAAATGAGAAAATATTGTTTTCCTTTTTCTCTGAGGCTTCTCTGCTTCCCAGGAGAAGAAATGCTGGTGAAGGGATTTTTCAGAAAATATGATGGTGACAAGGCTGTGCCAGTTTCTCATCTGGGCTTTCACAATAAGCAGTAAATCTTCTTGCCTTATTTCCCACCAGAGCATGTGTGTCTGCTTCAGCAGGCAGTGGTGGCAGCAGCTGCAGGGTGAATGCCCCCAGTGCATCCCTGCAAGCAGCTCCATGGGGAGGACACCTGGCAGGATCTGCAGCTTCCCAGCAAACAGGACCAGGTCTGCTGACATTTTTTCAAGATCTTGGACCATGAGAGTAAAGACAAGAGCTGGTGAGATCATGGGGAGCTGGTGAGCACCAGAAGGGTTCTGTGGCAAGGACAGGTCCCAGGGCTGTGCTGCACCTTCACCTTCCTCAGAGCAGAGAGGAATAACCAACGTTTGGCTCTGAGGAGTTGTGTGAAAAATGGATAAGGGAAGAAAGAGAGCAGCAGAAAGCATCTTGTCAGTATGTATTAGTACATATTAGTATATGTTATGTATTATATGGTCTGTAATGTGTTTATGCTTAATGGGAGCCTTACATAATCCCCTCTGGCCCTCACTGAGGGGGTGGCATCTCCACTGCTAGGAAATCTGGGAATAAGAAATACCTCATGCTTGTATCTGAGCTCAGGTTTGTTTCAGTGGCTGTTTAATTTTGTTCAGGCTCACATACTTCACTCTTTAGACTGTTGAACTTTTAAAAAGTCTACGTTGCAGGAATACTTTGAAACACCTGCCTTGTACAGCTGTGTCTGAAACAAAATTTAATTTAAGTTTTCAAGACTAATAGTAAAAGTTGTTGGTGTGCCTTTAGGGCTGAGTGCAGT
Organism: Haemorhous mexicanus; assembly: GCF_027477595.1. NCBI lineage: Eukaryota > Metazoa > Chordata > Aves > Passeriformes > Fringillidae > Haemorhous > Haemorhous mexicanus. Next base: position 10,027,082 of record NC_082354.1, read on the forward strand.
TATTTAGGATGATCAGTAGTTCACAAGGTCATGTGCAAAGTAGGACTAACAAGATGCTGAGAAATAAGTCTCATATGGGATTGGTTTCAGCTTGTAGAGCAACAGTTCAGAGATTTAATGCAGCTTAGATGTACTTGAAAATCATCCCTGCTTTTTTTAAGCTTTTAAAAAATTTTCCTGACCTTGAAAATACCTTATGGGTGGTTTACAAATAAAAATCTAAACATCACTGTAATCAGAAAAACTGCACAGACTTCTATTTTTCATTATTTTCTACTTATCTTTACTCTTATTTGAAGTCTCATATGATTTCAGTGATAGGCACACAGATAGCATTAGCACAGCAGATTTTTTTAAGAGATTAGATGAGCATTGGGTTGCTTTCTACAGAGCATTTTGCTTTACTTCCCCCCCTCTTCTCTTTTGAAGGTATCTTCTTATCAGGTGTGAATACTAACAATGCTGATATGGGGTGACAGATTGACCAAACAACCATAGCAACAGTAACTATTTTCCTTGTGATAAAAGCTAAGCTAAAGGTTATGTGTATTACTGCATCTCTCAATCTGTTTGCTCCACAGCACAGTGCCAGACAAAGGTAAGAATATACAAAGCTACAGCCAGAATATGAATTTATTTAGGGGAAGCATGAGTGACTGAACTCTGGTTAAAGCATAAATGTGGGTAATATTTCTTTTCTAATACATTATATCAAAAGAAATATTATGAAATCTGTGTTAAATAATTAGCTGCATTTTTCTTTTGAAAATTTATTGGATTAATATCTTCTTAATCATGCTCCCTTAGGAAAGGGAATAAAAATAAAATTAAAAATAAAAACCCAGAGACTGCTTTAAGAAAAGCATTTATGATTTTCTCTTTTCAGGAACAATATTGGACTTGTACAGTTGACCTAGACAATATTTAGGATTGAGCTCAAGTCTTCTCTGTGTGTCCCCAAAGCTCAGATGGTTTAAGGACACAAAGCTCTCTGGGCCATGAGAGCTGCTCATTTCCCCCTTTTCCCCAGCATGGACTAGAATGCAGTAAGTGTGTTATTTCCAGATGTAATATTCATACTGGATTAAAGCTGTAATAACCTTCACTCTAGTGCCTCACACCTGACAATCTAGAGTATTTTCCTCTTTGTTAGTCTCTGTTTATTAGGATAATTATATTGAGGTTTTTGGGGTTTTTTTGCATTTTCATAACTGGAGGATAATCTTATGTGCCAGTCAGAAGGTCTGTAGGTCTGTGTGAGTGGTCCCTGCCATTTATTAACCAAGGCTTCTCAGTGCAACAAATGATGTGTGCTGATGGAAATTCCCTGAAGCAGGTTGGATTTTAGGCTGGAGAGAGATATTGCACTGGCTTTCTTCAGTGCTGATCAAACTCAATTTCTTGTGTTGGAATAAGCTTCCTGTTGGAGGAATTAATATTTTAGAGTGACTTAGTCATTGTTCTGGAAAACTTTAATTTTCTTATTAGGCTTACTTGGGTTTTTAGGTCACCAGACTGAATCTCTGCAGTTCTGTTGAAAGAGGAAAAACAGTCTGAGTTCTGTGGGGATAAAGGAAGAAGGGGAATGGCATAACTCTGCCTGGTGACACACTGAGTTTGAGATTGAATGACTGGTATGGAATATCATGGTAAGTAGTCAAAAACTTTTAAGTTCCATTAGCTGGAAACAAATCAAAGTTAATGAAGTAATGACTCTGGATGCTTTGACTCCCTTGTGGCTATAAGGGTGATTTTCAGTTTCTATGAATAGTCAGATACAAGGCTTCAAAATTTTTATTTTTTTCCCAGAAGAAAAGCAAAACATGAGGATCCTTCAAATGACCTCCATTATTTAACTTAGGGCTGTTATTCTATTTTAATAGCACAACAATTATGTTAAAATCAAAAGAACTGTGCCATTTTCATACTGCCAGAGTGACTAGCTTTTTTTTTTTTTATTTTTTGCCTTCTAGTGTAAAATTCCCTGTGCAGTTTAAAGGGCCTGTGGTGCCCCTTTGCCAAGTTTTCTCTGTCTGTGTGATAGGAGGAGGGCAGGCTGTGTTCATTAATACCCATTTTTTAAAGCCTTTAATGAAAATACTCATATTATACTTCTGTGTAAAGCTGGTGCTTTGGTTTGCTTCCAGAGGATGGATTTAGGACAAGTAAAGGATGTGTGTACAAAAATGCTGGAAATGCACAGCAAATGTGTTTGTACACTGCAAACTGAGGCTTCTTTTTCATCCAGTCTGTCATGTGCAAGATGAGATGAGTAGGCATATCCCTATCAAAAGGTTTGTTCTCTGTTTATTATTAAATCCAATATCTAAATGAGTCATTTTAGCAGAAAGCAAAAAATCACATGTGCACACTTTTTCTTCTGAATTTAGCAGTGTTTAACAAATATGATTGTGGTTATCTTCTATTTTTTTCCATATTTTGTTCACATAACCATCAGTATTTTAGTGCTGGAAAGTACCTGCAGTGGTGTAGATTGTGGGGGTGTCTGTCTGGGGGGAAGAGTTCCCTGTGTAGGATCAGTTCTGCAATGGCAAAATGCCAGCCCAAATCCTGATTTGTACAGATGCAACTTGGGCACAGCTGAGTTGGTCAGAGCTTCCCATGGTCTAAAGGACCAAGTGGTTGCTGGCAATACAAGAACTTGACTTCGTTAAAAAACATGTTTTTTTTTTTTTAAATTTTAACTTCAAATAACAAAGAACCACTTTCAGCATCTCATAACTGTGTAATTACACTCATGATTATGAGAATGATAGATATATAATTAAAATCTATGAAAAGTGCAGTCTCTGAGAAATGAGAATTAGTTTCCCAAATTGTAAATTTGTTTGGGGTTTCAGAGCTACTTTTTTGGCAATGTAGCATTTCCTCTTGTTTGTCACAATGACTCACCTCAATAGGTCATGCTTTAGTTTAACAGGAACCTGAAAGAATGTCAGAGAACTTTTGTTTGAGATGGAGAGGAAAGAGTTATTGTTTCATTAACTTTTTGTTGGCAATGCTCAAATCCACCATCCCCTCTGCAGCAGGGGAGCCCTGGTAGCTCTTTCAGCCCTGGCCAGCACAATGTATTGTTTGCAGCTCTGCTGTACAGCCTGCTGGTTTCATTCTGCTGCAGATGAGGAGTGTTTTGAACCCCAAGTGCCCAAGAAGGCTGAACCTCTGCTGAGCTCCCTGCCCACTGCTGCTCCAGACAGCTGGCTGTGCTGGGGCCATGAGCTGGGCAGGAGACAAGTGTTGCTGGCACTCCAGCCCCTGCAAAGGAAAGGATGAAAATGTTGTTGTGTCTTGTTCTGCAGTATTTTATTCCTAGCAAACTAATGGATCATTTCCTGAACTCATCATCTCTGCACTTCTCAGCACGGAGCATTTTCTATTCTCATTTATTTGGGGTTGGGGACTGAGGGAAGCTCCTGTTTAAAGGAAAAATCCTCAGACATGCAGTAATCTAATCACCAGAAGTGGCACAAACAATAACACCACCAATGTGCAGCTTTGGCAGACATCTGACACTGGTGCTTCAGAGGTTGTTAGGCAGCATTCCTGGGGGATTCCCTCTTCCAGCTCCTGTGGTGACCCCCTGCCACCCAAGCCACCAGTGGAATAGCTATAAAAATACAAATACCTGCTCCTCCTGCACCAGTGCTGCTGTGGGGAGCATTGATGTCCCTGCTGCCTCTCCCAGGAGTGACTGTCCCCTGCTCTGTGAGTGCCCCATGTTCATCCTGCACTCTGGGAAGGAATGCTTACACTTGTTCATTTTTCTGCTGTAACCATAATCTGCTTTTAGGATGATGAGAGAAGAAGGGTCTCCCTTAATCTTAAATTATTGTCACTGAGGGCCACCTAACTTTTGTTCTTTTAAGGGCCTGTCACCCAGGTTTTAGTAGCTTCCTCTTAAATGGAAACTTCACAGATGATGTAACTCATTTTGGTTTCTTCAATTATTCTGTTGCTTGTCTTTCAAACCCCCTAAGTAACACTTTATAAAAGTTGAACAAAACAGGAAAAAAAGGATATTTGTAATGTATGAGTGCTGGAATCAAATGGTGAGCCTTCAAACAATCCTTCAGACCCCTGTTTACAGTCCAAATGTATTTGCCTTTCCAAGATGTGTTTATTTTTTCTTCCTGCAATGAAGCTGCTGTCTTCCTGGAAAACACTTCACTTATTTGTGGCATCCACTTTCATGTCTTCTCATTATTTGAAAGCTATTTCACAATGTGGTAGAGACATTGCATTTGAGCCAGTTATTTCATTTAAAGTGTGAAAAAACCCATGCTGATTTAACTTTTTTTCCTCTCCTCCATAATTTTTATTTCTGATGGGGAGAGAAAGTATGATCACAAGTTTAAGCTTTCCAGTCATTGCATGAAGGATGCAGTAGAGCTGCTTGATTGCTCATAAGGAGAGAATGGCCCTGAAGCCCTGTGCTTGTTCACCACCTAATCATGGCAATAACTGGAACTCTGCAAGTAGGACTGAAACACAGGTTATTCCACAGCTATCAGCCTAAGTAGGGAGGACAATTGCTGACATAATATGAGCAAGCTCAGAGGTACAAAAATGGTGCAGGTGACTCCTGGCAATATTTGTTAGGGTAGATGTCATGACTCTCTTTGGATAAACAGGCAGAAATAATAATTCTTGCTGGGTTTCTTGGGTGTGAGGAGTGAGGCTGGCAGTAGTATGGGGCAGGGGCCATCTGTGGTTGGGTTCTGAGCTTTCTTTTGTCCTGAATGCTCATTGGAGAGACCTGGATCTGTCCCAGTTTCAGAGTATTTTGTTACATTTAGGCCAAATGTTCAGGATCCCCTCATTGTGCAGTCTGGCTCACTGTGACCCGAGCCTGGATCAGAGTGGGGAGCATGGCAAAGCAGAGGGATGGGAATGATGGAATTGCCTGAGAAACACAGAACTTTAATGGTAAAATAACAAGTGCAGAAACCACACAGTCTGAGGGGCAAGATCCAAAGATGAAGGGGTGTGGTGAATGTAACAATATATAGGGGTGCTCTGAGGGCAGGGCTCCAATCACAAACTCGGGACAGGATCTTACATGAGACAGGTCCTGAACCACCTGAGAACAAGAACCAGAAACATGACCTAATATAGAATCATTCCATTAACACCCCATTTACATACCCACTCCCATGACCACACTCATCTCACCATGACCTGACCAGGCATCTCCCTTTCCATACCCTGCTCCCATTTCATCACCAGTGGGCTGGTAATCGAAGGTTCTCCTAATCTGTTCCAAGTGGATTTGGGCTGTGGACAGTCTCTGGAATGAAGCAACTGCCCTCCATGGATGCCCAGAGCCTGGGCGGTGCCCAGTGCCAGTGCTCTGCTCCTCCTGGGGCACATTCCCAGGGCTGTTCTGGCTGATAGGCAGAAACCCCCACCTGGCAAAATCCTGAAATTCTTCTGCTACTACAGCCCTAATTATGACTAAAGTTTCTCCTGATGAGTTAGATAAAACACAGCTATGGAATAGTTAACTTTTTGTAGAGCTCAGCATCAATTTCTGGAAGCTTTTAACAGAGACTTGACATTTCTAATTAGGAAATTTTACATACAGGCAAGTGAATTTACCCCCAGCTGGGAAAACACGGCTTAGCAAGAGTTTTACATCCGCCCTCATTGATCTACAGATTATCTCACATTTGAGACTCTGGAGCCACTGGGATTTGCAAAGATGAGAAACAAATGTGGGAAAGTGCATAGAATTTCTTTCACTTCGGGGTTAGATAAAAACCCTGATAAGTTAAAAATAAAGAGGTAAGTTTTTGGTTTTGGTTTTGTTTTTTTTCCCCTTCATGCATAATTGTTGCAGAGGTCAAAAAAATCCACAAAAGGCAATAACTTATCATCACTGGCAAGAAGTTGTCATCCTGGTCAAATCCTCAAAGCAGCATATTGGAAATAATCTTGAGATAGCAAAGGACTGTAGCCTGTCTTGTTTGTAACTGTCCTGACAGTTCAACAGTAGAGGAACAAAATGTCTGCATGTGAGCTCACTTAAACAGAGAGGCATTATGTGTCTGATGCTGCAGTGTCTGACTTCAGAGAATCCCTCAGGGGTTTTGCATTTTTAGCTACACTGTTTAGATTTTTGACCTTGTTTTGTCCTAGCAGGAAATAACTATAAAAATACAAAATAGAAATGAATCGGTTGTTGTGCTAGTTGAAAATGCTTTATCAGTGTAAGGTGGCAGTGGAAATAAGAGTGAAAGTCAGATGTGGCAGAGCTCTTGGAGTAGAGCTTTTGCTGATTTCTCTTTATATGGAACATTTGTACAGCTCATTTCACTCTTGTGTTCAGATGGATTTTGTGAAGACATACAACTAAGTGTGTTCTGCTGCCTTCAAAAGATATGGTTTGAATGAAACAAAAATGAAATCTTTTTTTCCTCTATATATTTTCCTATATTTGAAATTATTCTGATGAAGCAGAAGTTACTTCTGTGTTGACAGAAAAACAGATAAGGAAGCAAACCATGAAATGTAGCCTATGAAGTGTTATAAAAATGCAGATGTGCATACTTCCTGTAGTTGTGTTACTGGTACTCAGCCTTGGGAAGGTAGGTATGTACCACTGCCATGTGATGCAGAATGGAAAATAGGTGATCAGAATAATCACAGGAGCCTGAGTAAGGTACAGCTAAAAGCTGGAACAAGATAATGGGCTAAAGGGGCTCCAGGTGATCCATAGCAAGGCCATGCATTTTAATGACTTGTTATTAATAAGAGGTGATGGAAAAGTTTCAACATCATTGAGTTCCCTTCTCTGTTAATGCAAAGCAAAGCCTCTTGGGAGAAGGTGTCTCAGGTGCTGAACTGCCCTTGATCTCAGCTGAAGGGCCAGGTGTTAGCAAAGGCAATAAAAGTGCAGTTTAGGCTTCTGCTAGAGCAGTGTGTGTGTCCAGAGATACTGCCAGGAATTATAGTCCCAGCCTTATTCAGTCCTAGCAGCAGAAAACAAAATCCTGGTTAGTAGATTAGATGTGCTGCTTGGGAAGAATATGACTGGATCACAGGATCTGAATAAAAATGCAGCTCACCATGTGATATACTCTTGCCTCCTACTTGGTTTACAAACAAATTGCAGAAGCAGACTATATATTTGGTAATATACATTTCAGAGCTATTTGCTATACAGCTACCACAGACACAGACTGTCATTGTGTGCCTGAAGCCTATATAGTTTATTTAAGGAATAACCCACAAAGCCAGGGGAAAAAAACCACCACCTCTGTTTCAATTTTCTTTTATCTCAGCTTCATTCAGGGTGTAAATACTCACAACTTGTAAATTCTTTTTGTTCAGATAACATGAAGACCTTAACCTATTGTTCGAGCTGGGATTAATTCAATTTGAAATCCATAATTCAAAATATAGAAAGTGAGAGAAGTCTTTTAAAAAGAAAAATTACTTTCATTGTTTTAACCAGCTCTCCTTTTATGTGCAGACATGCTCCCTCCCCTTTTTTTATTTCTAACTTTGTTTTTGTAGGAGTGGAGTTGTAGCTAGGCAGGAAAGCCCTGCACTGTCTTTCACTTTTAGAGTTAAGTATTTGTGGCTCCACTGAAGTCCAGTTTATATCTTAACACTTTGGTAACTTTTATAATGGCTGTGACAAAGTCACTGGAGCAGAGTCCATCCATTTCAGAGGAACACATTTTGTAGACTTTAAGACAAATACTAGTAAAATATGACAGGCTGACCTTTTCCTCTTGGTCACTTTTGAGAATTGCTATTTTTCCATGCACTGAGCAGACTCGGTGTTCCATATATATGTATACTGAACTTGGAAGGCTGTAATTATGAATTATTTCTGAGGAGAGTGGTTCAAGAACTTACAATTGGAAAAGATTTAAATGCTGATGGTGCTTTGTTTCCATTCGTAGTGAAGACATAAAAAGGTCAGTATTCCTTTGTCATTTCCCTGTGTTGTTGCTGACTAGTGTTAATCATTTAATTAAAAGGTCAGATCAGTCATCCTCTTTTTCTTACACCTAGTGTGACTTTAATTATTTTCTTTGCAAACGAACTGACTTAATATTATTTAATAATACTTGATGTAAAAAATAATCCTCAGGAGAAGTGGAAATTCTCTTTGAAAGTGAGCAAGCTTTGAAGGTTAGAATAAACTGAAAATAGCTGAATTTTTAAAAATTATTTTCTCCATTAAATAATGTTAAAATCATAGGAAGGTTTTAATGAGAGCGTCTGGGGGCTTTCCTACCATGTATTTTGCTGTCTGGTTAGCAGGACTACTGGAAAGCAGGAGTAAAAGTGCTACTAATCACTAAAGCCAGCAAAGCCCACTCTCATTTCATGTGTCCTGTGGGGATTTCAGTTTTCCCAAATACTGAAAGGGAATACAAATTCCCAAATACAAAGGGAAAAGGGGGGCAGCTGGGGCTGGAAGCAGCTGTTAGCCCTGAGCAGCACCCTGGGTGAGCTGAGCTGGTGGGGATGGCATTGAGCCAGCCCTTGGAGCTGCAGAGCACCCCAGTGCTCAGGGGGCTCCTGCTGGGGGCTGCAGAGCCCCATTTGCTTCCCTGCAGAAGTGGCCTGTGCCTGGTACATAAAGGAGAGCTGGATGGCACTGCTTACCCCTCTGCATGGGGCATGGCCTTCCTGCCAGGAGACTGCTCTCATCTGCTCCAGTGCTGCTGAGCAGCCTTACTTTCATCTCACCGTCCTGACATTCTACCTGGTTTAAATTTTTAATGGGAAATGTCTCCCACTCATTCATAACTCTGAAAAGCAGGGAAAAGGAGCAATAATTTGCACTGCAGCTATAATATAACATTAGGGCCAAGGTGACTTTGAATGAAGTGGCACAATGGAATCTTGGATGGAGTGATATTTGTAGAAGAAAGTGTGACAGCAGTCTAAGCTTTGCTTAGCTCAGTGTTCAGTCTGCCTCTTGTTCTGAAAACAGCTGCAACAATGGACAGTACTTGACTCTTAGATCCTGTCCAAACAGAAGAAATAATTAGGTCCATAATTTTAGCTGGTTCATCAAGAAGCTTCACAAATTGAAAACCTTCTCAAAAGTAGAGATGCATTTATTGATCTTATGCACAGATGTATAACAGTTAAAGAGTTGAGGAATGCTATTTTAAAATGACACGTGCAAAAATTAACATCAGAAAGCCAGAGGCATTTCTAATGTCCCCGGGATATTGATCTCTATCTAGGCAACTTGCAGACTGTAAGCAAGTTCTCAGAAACTTTGTACATCAAATTATGACACCATTCTTAATGAATAGTGACGTATTTGTAGAAGGCAGCATCGAGCTGATGAACAAGCTGTGATCTGGGTTATTTGAATACTGGGTTCTATTGAGCTTTTCAACAATCCTCAAATGTAATGCTGTCTGTAGTTACCTGAAAAAGCTGAAGTGATTAAGTGCAGGGTTGTGATTAGCTGGACTTTGACAAGATGTGTTTGATTGTGTCAGACTGGGCTTTCTGGAGGAATTGCTTCTCTGAACCGAACCGCAGCTTGAGATGTCAGGGAACATGGGATTTCTGGGCTGTGAATCTTAAAGAAGTAATTTTTTTTTTAATTGGTAAAAAAAAAAGGACTGGGAAATGATCACAAAGAACTAGAATTCGTACATCTATTTGTTTTTCAGCAGCATGCATCAGTGCAGAGCAACTGAGAAATGTCAGGCAGCCTGAGCTGTCAAGGAGTGAACACAGAGCTGAACTGGTTATTAGTCAAGCATCCACAAATGGCTGCTAAGCAGGCAAATAGTGGCAAGGAAAGTCGAGGGCAAGCTTGCTATTTACTGAGCATTCAGCTAATTATCCATTTCACTAAATACATGAATACTCTAGCCTTTATGCATTGCAAAAAATTTGGTTTTGAAGTTAGAGTTCAGTAAGTACTTAATAACTGCAAAATTACCTCGTATTAGGTGCTTCTGTGTTTTAAATTAGCATAACTTTACACGTGGCTTGTGTTGCAAACTATCATTTCTTTTTTATTACAGCATGAAGAACACCAGATATAAGGAGAACTAGATCCAAAACCTGTGGTTTTGCATCTTTTTTTTCCAATTCCATTTTCATGGCTGGTGGAGCTGTGTTATGCCTATAGCCCACGATGGCTGCCTTGAATTGTGTCTGCCAGTGATGAGATGGAAATATTGTTTGGAGAAAATGGAAACTTCTTCCTCATCAGCCTCCTTTTATTTGAGATTTACAGCAGCACCTTGCTTCTACATTTCTCATCCTGTTAGTGTTACTCAAACAGCAAGCAGTATTCAGTAACAAACAGTATGTTATTCAATAAAATAGACAGACTTTATTCTCTCTTTTCCATAGTAAAGAGTGGTTGTTAAGAACCTTTGATTTGTGGCACTGAAACTTTGAACACACAGAATCAGGATGACTCCAGAGTCAGCTAGGGCAAGGTAAGTTAAATTATCATTTCCACCACAGAACAGCTGAATTGTTCTGATAGAACAAGTCTAAGCATTAGAAGTCTAAGCATTCAAGCCTGATGTAGAAGAATACTCTGAGTATTGAACTTAGGGAAACTACTCCATAAAGAACAATCATCATGCACCCTTTTACTGGCAGTGCATCTGAATAACAACCTGGGAGTGCTGTATTCAGTAATTTCAACATTTCATCCTTTTAGAAAAAAAAAATATTTCTGTCCCTCTCATTTCTGTAGTTTACATTCACATTCATTCTGTTTCAAAGGGAATGTTTGTCAGTGTTAAAGTGAACTGAGAGTGATATTTGCTATTTTTCCATGCTTATAGTAAGTCCACAGCGAGTCCTCTGATTCACCTCTGAGATCTGCTTGGAATTTTATCTACTTTTCACTTATCTCAAAGAAAATCCCTGCTGGAAATGTGCCATTTTAATAAAGAAACTTGCCTCTCCTGTCTTTTGGAGTGAAGCCCCTGTCTTTGCTCTGGCCTCTCCAGCAGCACACGTGGCAGGGCGGGGGCTGCAGCTTTTATCCAGGTGTTGTAGGGCACTTCCCATGGCCTTTCTGCAATGCTGCTTCTTGCTGCTCCTCTCCTGAGTGCCAGCCCCTGTTCTGTATGTCTGCAGGTCACCGGGCTTGTGATTGCTCATCATTAGCTCCACTCTTCTGAGGGGCTGCCTTCTCATTTTTCTCCCTTTGGTGAAGGTGTCACTCCTTGCCAGCCACTGGGACCTGTTCTCATACTTATTACTGCTTTTTGCTTATTACAAGTCAGGTTCCAGAGAAAAGTTCTGCATTAAAATGAAGGGAAATTTAAAAAATGAGCTTGTAATGAGAGCAATTAATCAGAGCAGTCTGCAGCATCAGCAGTACTACTGAGTTTGCTGTTGTGAGGGGGACTGAATGAGAGGGGTGATGAGAAATGAGAAACGTGAATTATTTGGGGCTCTGATGTGACAATTTTTTTGCATGAGGTACAGAGAGAGGCTGCTTGGAGACATTCCCATTCCTTTCCATCACATAAAAGGGGCTGTCCTGCAGGAATCCTGATTTTCTCATCAATAGAGCGATTCCTTCCTGCTGGCAGCACGGGGTGGCTTTAGTGACCCTGAAAGTTTCTGTGGGCAGCAGGCAGATGTGCACATCTGAAGTGGCTGCATTATTAGCTGCAGAATCACTGGGTTGATACCTATAGCAGGACAGGTCTTATTGCTCCTAACAGCAGTCTCAAATCTGCACTGTGTGTAGCCTTGAATTGCAAATTAAACAGGGATGGTTTTTCCAAACTGTATCCAGGTTTTGCAATAGCCTGAGCCAGACTTTGAGCAGACTGAAATTTCCTTTTTTTTTTTGGACATCCTTCAAAAGCTGAGTAGTTCTGGTGTTGGGTTTTTTTGGGGGGGCTTTTTTCTCCTGAATATTCTCAGTGATTTTTCTGAATTCCCTCATAATAAATGAACTGAACTTTTAGGTTCCCAAATATCTCAGATGTAGCCTGTTTATGTTTTCAAGTAAGAGAAGAAATTATTTGAAGCCCACAGCATTTTAGTCAAGCAGCTACAGCACATGCTGTCTTCTGAGAGCGCCGTGCTGGTCCCATCCCCTCCATGAAATGCTATGTCAGGCATTCCCAAAGCAAGTATTTTCTAAGTGCTGTCTCTCTGAGCTCTCCTCCAAACTGTAAGGCAGAGCCAAAGCTGTCAGGCCAGGCTCTCCTCTCTCTGAATTACTGGCAGCCAAGATTAATTAGCACCCAGAGCATTTCCAGCTGTGCCGTTCGTGCGCTGCCGCCGCTGAGATGCGTCACCACTCGCCAGGGCTGTGATTCATTGCTCTGTCAGTGCTTTGAGATACAGTGGGTGAGAATGCCATATAAATGCAAATATAAATACAAACACTGAATTCCCCCTGTTGGCTAGTGATAAGGTGCTCATCCAGATGGCACACAGTGATTTAAAAGTGGAAAACAATATTTGGAAGGAGAGGGAAACTCAAGGATTATTCTTAAATGCTGTTTTCTTTTTCTTATGTAGGCTTTAATTGGAAAAAGAAAAGACAACTTTGGTTTCTTCCTTGGCTACCTTTGTGGTGCACCAAGGTGATGTTTTTCTGATTATTCAGATTAGAATGAGGATAAATCTTGAGATGTGCTTGGGAAATGGTACAAGTTGTTGGATGTGGGAGTGTGATCTCAGGGACCAAAGGAAATGAGGTCTGGTTGTCTGGATTCATGTTGGCTTCAGTGTAATGAGGATGGCAGGACATTGCTTTTGCTTCATTCCCTGATCACCTGCACTGTCTCAAAATGTATGAGATGTTCCTGCCAAGGGACCTGGGACAGCTTAGGCTCCTCTTGCCCAGCCAACCAAGATGGAAAGGAGATGTTTGCAAAGTCAAGGCTGCTCTCATGATGGTATGGCAGATGCTTTAATTTGAATTGCTTACTCTTGTCTTTGAATACATGTTCTTAATGGAAAAGTAATTCCTTTTGTTGGCAAAGAATTTAGTTCTGAAGGTGCCTACAAGTGCATCTCAATCCTGTTTATGTCCCTAGTGTTATAAGAGTTGGTGTCACAGACTTTTTAATTTTCTGTGTGGCTACACTGGTGCTGCTGTGTGTATAAAGTTTTCATCCAGATACCAAGACCAGCCTTCCATGCAGGTAATGCAAAGGGAAAGTTTGCAATGTAAAACTGATTTTTTTTTTTTTTTTTAATCCTGGTCTTTTGTCACAGCATCCACACAGGTGGAAATGTGCTTGTTATACTCCCTTGGTCCAGGGATGTTTTTTGGACTGAATTTGGTGTGGAAACTGGAAATCAGAAGGGGGTCAGTAGGTGTTGCTGTAGTTTCAGAGGCAGCAGGGCTCTGAGGGATCACCTCTGCTTTAAGCTCTGGGTTTCCTCAGTGCTTTGACAATCATTAGAGGCCTCTCCTTGTGGTATCATACAATAGCTTTTGCTTCAGTGTCCTTGCTGGAATAAAGCACATGGCTGCCATATTTCATTCATGATTGCAAGAACCAATTCTCTAAATGTGTATAACTGCTACTATATTTTAAACACTAATTCACTTTTTTATGTTTTGCACTGACCATACACTACTTGCATTAATAAGACTGTGTCATTTTCTTGAAATGTATCCAGTCTGTGTAATCCAAAGTTGCTGGAAAAACAGCAAACACAGTGAAGGACACTAGATTTCTTGCCCATTTTCCTCTCTAGTGGTAAGGTTTTGTTTTCAAGTCTTTTAGGAAGAGAAGTTGGAAATTTTGGAATGCTCTTCTAGTTTAGCTAAATCCACAAAGGATTAGAGGGCTTTATTATTCCAATTCTTTTCTGAAAACAAAATTAGGCTTTCTGTATCTGTTGTAGGAAGGTGTTGTGGAAGGAAGGTTGAAAAAAGAGTGGGGATGGGTGATGATTGGTGTTGTGGAGACCGGGGAAGGTGAGAAGAGAAGGCAGCAGGGAGAGAAGGAAACAACAGATTAGAGACAAGAGATTGGGAGTGAGCAGAAAGATGCAGAAACACTTGGTGGGTGGGAAATGGGCTGGACAAGATTCAGGAGACAGCAGGAACAAGGAATTAAAGTCTGCCAAGCATTGTCAAAGCAGCAGGAGATGCTTTAATCCATAACATTTTCAATAGACTATTGTAAAATATAGATCATTAGTTGATGGAAACAGTAATAGGAGCTTTAGCATAGGTCTTGGCATCAGCAGTGTGGACAGCATCTTTTATTTGTGGGTGGAAATGCATCCAGACCATGTAGAAATGGGAGTATTCCTCTGTTGGTATCTGGTTCATGACCTATAGATTGTCATATGCCTTGACATTTCTGGAGTGATTCCTTTTGCTCCTGGGTTAATTGAGCTGTTCCCTCATTCTGAATGCTATCCACTGTCAAATTTAATGCAGAACAAAACCAATGTTTCATCACTGCTACCTGCCCTGCTTCTCACATTAGATATACTTAAGTTCTCTAGCTGGACAGCCCTTTTATTGTGTTCCCACAGCAACCTGATGGCAGATTTGCCATGACTGTATCTTTGACTTCCACTTAGTATAAGTGCCAAATATTGCCTCTTTTTCTGATGTTTCTGCTGTGCTTCCTCTTTCTTTCTTTTCTTATTATTTTTGAAATTAATACTTGGGTTGGTGTCTGTGACTAACATGAACTCTGAAGCTCAAGGGTGTTTGTCTCCCCAGCAACACAACAGGGAGAAGATATTAAATTTGGTTATCTTCAGGTGTATTACAGTATAATATTTGTATGCTCTCTTTATAAAACAGGCTTTTAGCACATTTTCATAACTTCTTACTCTGTCTCCATTTGCCCTGCAGATTATTTATATTGATGCTTCCTTCTCTTAGTTTCTTTTTCATTCCATGGCCTGTGTTAATAGTGAAATGTCACCCGGTGAGATAACATATAGAGACAGAGCAGAAGGGGGACACATGGTAATTGACTCCATAATAAACAGGATATCTGTTGACTGTGTCATCTGATGACAAAAATTCACTTGGAGAACTGAAAGTGGACAGCAAAATTTCAGTGCTGAATCGTTCACAACTGAGATTATCAGCACTAGAAGTTTAAGGTCCAGTTTTAAGTTCACCAGTTTTGGATTGTTTGTTTGTGTAGATTGTTCACTACTTTTAATTGAATGGTGGTTTACCCTGGAGCACACCAACAAAAGGTGATGCCTGCAGGGTGTGTGGGAATGGGAGAGATGTTCAGGAAAGGAAATAGGACTCCCTTAGCTGGATAAACATGGGGTGTGCTCACTTTTAGAAAGAAGATAAATAACAGTGTTGCTGGCATAGCTTGCACCCTGGAAAATGGCATCTGCATTAGAAGTTCTGACTTGATTGGTGACACCAAAGTGTATTCAGAGGTGAAAAAGTCCAAAAAATTAAGAATTTTGCAAGAGCTGATTGGAATCAAGTCTGTATTATGCTGGATGTGCCCTTGAATCACCCATGGCCATCAGCAGAGTATTATCATTGAGATCTCCTCTCTGGAGAGAGTGAGCTGCAATAGGTGGTAATTAGCTGACCTGACACTAAGTTAATATTCAGCTGTGTACATAAAAAATGGGGGTTTTGACAGTGTTTAATTCTGTTTCAGCTTTGTGCCCACTGAAACAACCTCCTTTAGAGAGTATATAGGTGCTTTGGCTGCTTCTGCAATCCTTACAACTCACTAACAGCACTGGGGTGCCAGACTGAGGGGAGGATTCCCCTCCCTTTATCTTTGTTAGACTCCCAGTGTGAGTGCAATTTATTGTGCCCTTGGACAGGATAGCAGGGCTTTGAAGGCATATTTCTCCAGGAATCCTTGCTTACTCACAATCCCCATGCAAACTTGAGAGATTCCCTTGAGTGGAAAAAGCCCTGCAGGAGCAGGTCTGTTATCTTGAATGGCAGGAATACAGAAAGCTGCCAGCTTGAACTTTGTTTTTGACAGGTTAAATGCCTGTGTTTCATCTTTAAAACAAACTTGATAATTGTATTACAGAAAACAATTCTCCAAGTTTAGTGAGGCTGCAAATCAAGGATATTGTATACGGTGTTAATGAGGAAAGAAACCTACCAACTCAGTGGGAGGGAGAAAAAAGAAGTTTATTTTATTACCTTTGTTGTACTGTAAGGTTATGGAAGAATTAGGTAGAAAAGCTTTATAAAAAGGTTTTGCTGCTGAATATTTGCCTATCAATTAGATATTCTGGGAATCACAAAGACCTGGAGAAAACAACTGAGAAGATACAGGAGCGAAATCTGAAATTCCTCAAGACTTCTGCCACTTTCATCTGACAGCTCATGAGAATCAGACTATGGCCTGCTTATGCTCAGCCACTGGAGATCCTGCCATGCAGCCTGGCTGACAGGGTTTGAAATTCCCAGGGCCTGGAGCTAGGAAGAGGCCCTCTGGAAAGGGCAGGAGTGTGTTTTACACCGGGTTTTGCCAGCACTGAGCCAGCTGGGCAAGCCTTAGCTCACACCTCATTGCAAACCTGGACCAAATGCACAAACTGATTATTTTGGCTCTTCATCACTGGGACAGCAACACATCAACACATTTGTAAGAAGATGAATCAGACCACCCAGGCTAAAATTATTCCTAGAAGAGAGCTTCAGGAATACCTACCTGTAGAGTGTGAACTTTTCTTCCTTGCAGAAAAGGAACATGGAGATTTTGGTAGAATTTGATCAGTGGTCACCTTGCAGGTATACTCAGCAGCTGCCTCTCTCCCTGCTGGACCTCACATAGGGTTTCTGAAGGGAAAACTTCCTCAAACCTTTCTCTAGCTCTCCTTCTGGCCCTTAGGAGCCTCTTGAGTCCCTTCCAGTTTGGGCAATGCTGTATCAGCACTCATGAGTATCTCAGTATAGCAAGGCAGAGCTCAGGTGCAGACAGGGCTCTGGGGCAGATCCACTTGCTGTCCAGCCCTGTGACACCTCTGCAGGTGAGGCACTAATCACTCTGTGGCAGTCTCAGAAATGAAGACACACCTTTCAAGGCTGGGAAACTTCAGTCATTTTCAAAGTGCAGACTGCTGAAAAGCAAAGCAACTTTTTATCAGTCCACGTAGTAGAACCCAAGCTGCTTATTCTTTAGTAATTTGTATCAGATTGGAAACAATAGATTTTTGCAAAATTAATACAAATTAGGAGGAAAATGCTGATTAGTTCAGGCCAGCTGCCTATGAAGAACGGATTTTCTCTTCCTTTTCTATGCTCTGCTGGTCTCCTCTTCTGTCTCAGTGCCTTTTTCTCCCCTGCTTGTTATAGTATATAATCCAATGCTGTTTTAAAGATCCCAGTATTTTATGAGTGCAGCTTCCAGCTCCTGTTTTCCCTCTGCTGAATACAAGGGTGGCCTCAGGCTCTCTGCAGGCTTAACTGAAATAAGCTCCCATTCAGCAGGTGAGGAGGCTGCAGGGATCTTGTGTGCAGGTTACAGAGCAGTCTCCTGCCAGGCTGGTGCAGAGAGTCCACCAGGAGCACCTGGAAGCTGTGCCTGTGCTCCGTGTGCACAGTTACAGCTGATTTCTGAGGATGTCAGCTCAAAGCAAGAGTCATAAAAGTACATCAGTGAGGGAAGGGGCTGGCTGCAGCACAGAGCACAGATGGCTGCAGTAAAGAAGCCACCTGCTGGAACAGGCTGGGCTGAGTAGGGGCTGCCTCCTTCCTCAGCAGCCAGATCAGAGAGCCACGTGTGGGAGAGAGCAGCAGCTCTCCGGGAGTGGCTGTGATGCACAGGGAGAGGTCAGTGAGAGGACAGACTGCCCTGGGTCAAACCTCTCTTCTGGGGGAAAAGTGCTTTGGAAGAACCCATCTTGATTATTTAATGAAGTTTTTTCAGCATATTTTAAGATGTACTTTTGGCTGGTTTTTGACTACAGATTTTAGGCACCCAGGATTCCATTCTGGACCAGTAAAACACTATCTGTTCTTGTCTTGGACGAAGGAAGCTGCAGAAAATAAAACAACTGAAATCTGTGCAGCAGCAACGACTTCTGTCTACTGAGAATTAGAATAAAAGATGCAAGGCAAGAACATGATTTGAAGTCTCTGGACAATCAGGATGTGAGCCACAAATAGAAAAGTTATGAAACAGAAATGCATCTTTCCAGAATAGGCAGAGGAAAAAAATTCGAGGTAAACTTCTGCTACCACCAAGGCTGCCCACAGTGTAGTGTGGGGGTATTACTGCTAAGCACAAAGATTCCTCAGTGGCAAAAGTTCATCAGGAGAGACTGAATATTAAAGAGAAAATAGTTTTAAAGAAAATAATCTGGTTTGAGATTGCAGTTTTCATCTTCATCAAAGTCTGTTCAGAGTATTTTGAGGTTACAGACCATCACAGGAAAATTCAAAAGGAGTGGCCTCAAAGGGCAAATATGACAGTGAGGTGTGTTTGGAAGCTCCTTGTCCTTCTCTGTCAATAACTATGGGAAAAGATGGAGAATACCTGTGTCGTGGTTTGAGAGGAAATGAGTTTTTTTGGGATGGTGTGGTCACGCAAATCAGTGTTCAGATTTTAAGACAATGACTGCAGCCTAAATCAATGACTCAGGAAAAGCTGAGTTGGTGAACAATGGCTCTGCTGCTGGAACTGACAGTACAGAGGGAAAAGGACTTCTTTAGAGAGTGAAAAAAACCACTCCCTGCTCTGTGATGCTCCTTTTAGGCTCCTTCCTCATCTAAGTTTTTACCATGTGGAGGGAGGAATGGGGTGAGGTGAGTGATTTCTCCTTCCCTTTCCATAGATTTTGCTGTAAAACCTCCTGACACAGAGGTGATTTTCTCTCCAAGACTGAGTAATATTTCTGGAGAGCACCAGTGGATGCTGCCAGGAAAAACTCCAAAACTCTGCAGAAATGTAAGCCCTCATCTTTGTCCTGAGCACTTTCCTTTGTGATCTTCAGCGTGTCAGCTCAGTGGGAGCACCCTGGAGGCTCTGCTCTCTGCACCCAGGCAAAACCCAGCTGTTCCTGTCAAATGCCTTGGGGTTTCTGTGGTGGGGATTACAAGTGCCTGTGCTGGAGGTTTTGACAGAAGTGGATGGGCAATTACTTGTGTCCTAATCTGAGAGGCAGTAGATCCCCTGAAACCAAGCCAGGCTGGGCTGCTTTTGCAAGTCCTGTTAAAGGCTCATGTGAAAATGCTGTTGCCTGGTAGAGAGTCAGAATCACTGTATTTTGTGCTGTAAGTGTGAAATCTTTTTGAAAGAAATAATCTAAAGATGACCTCAGGACAGGAGGATCTGATACTCAGCCAGGCTGAACTTGCATAAAGAGAGTGCAGGAGGAGAGAGGCAAACTTAAATGAGTACAAGGTTGTTTGTTGTGATAAATTAATGCCCTCAGTTGTCAGATGGATATGGGAGGAAAGCAGCACACTCCAGCACACCATTCCTGAAACAGAAAGGGAGGGTTTTCCAGACAAAATTGTTCTAGTGTGTGTCCTCAGCTGGTTGAAAACTGCACTGAGTCATGGATGTCAATAACCAAGTCATGTCAGAGACATAAATTAAGTCAACTCTGGTTGTTAATCTTGTTCACTTTTATATTTTCATCATTGGCTGCTGGAACTGAGCTTATTTTATAGATTTTGTAGGTTGTGAGATCCAGAAGCGACTGCAGTGGCTTTGCAGAAAATAATCAGAATTCTTGATAATTTTGGGAACTCTGGCACTCAATAAGGTCAGGTCATACACTTATGCAAATATTCATGCAAATGTACACTTTGGATGAACAAAATCCCAAAGTGCAGTATTTAAATAAGGAATAATTAGCTGCTCATTATTAGTTGATACTGCAGGTTTTCCATCATAACCTAAACACAAGTTAACACATGCCAAAGGTAACTTTGGGACAATCCAAGAACTGTGCTTAAGACACAGAATTTGTTCATTCCATCTTCTGTGCTACTTTTAATAAATACCTAGTTTATTCTCTTAGCTCTGTCTAGTCTCTGTTCCAGGTCAGCCTCTCCAGGCATCATTGTCACAGTTTTCTAAGGTGAGTAACACACCTCAGCCAGGGAGAGTGACAAGAGGTTTTCTTTGCTGAGGTTGTTTTCCTGCTTACAAGATGGTAAATACTGGAAGAGCTAGGGCAGTTCACTTTAGGGAAAAGGAAACTGAGGGTTTTCAACATCTTTGAATATACAGAAAGATTCTACAAAGGGAAAAGTACTCCTTTATGCTCACTGGATTGTGAAAAGCCATGATAGACTGAATTTCTATATTTGCCTGCAGTCAGAGATACTGAGATTGCACCTCACAAAACTTTTCCAGTAGTAAGTGCATTAAGTAATGGAATGAGGTGATATTGTGCTCTTGGGTAAATAAATGCTGCTGAATGTTGCTCTTTCTCCTGGGACATGCAAGGATGTCTCTTCTGCAGCCCAGCCCCAGCAGCCTGTACCAGCACTGCTGTGCAAGGGGCTGGCAGGATGGGTAAAGGAAATCCTTCCTGCCTAATCTACATCTCTAAACCTTCAATTTTTGTGCATTTCTGTCTTCAGCTTAGCTAGCAGAGGCTGGACCACTTATTTTGAGTCATCATCCCATCAGAACTTTAATCTTTATACACTCTTTCTAATGTTCACCTTCCTCCACTCTCTCAAGTCTCCTCAGCTCACTCAGCAGCAGATTCACTCCATTTATAGAGAGAGGGAAAAAGATTTCCTAAGCATGGCTAGGATGCTGCTGTTTCTGAATTGTCCTAAGGCAACCTCTTTCATTCCCTTAAATGCATGTATAGAGCTTATTGAGCATCAGCTGGATGTGTGAAATTAGCTGGATGAAGCTCATCCTCTGGTTATGCAAAAATAAGATATTGCAGAGAAGAAGTGAGGAGTTCTAAAATTTAGTGGCAAAAAACTTGCCTCTGTTGAAACCAGTGGAAATTTTCATTGACTTTGATGGGGTCATAAATTCACAATAATCCTTACATTTTGGCACAAATTGTTAAAGATGCAATAACTTCACTGGAGCCTTGTCAGTGTACAGGAGAGCACAATTCTGTAAGTCTGGGTATTCACGAAATGATGTGTTTCAATATGTGGGTTGCTAAGTTGTTAACTCAAATGCACTGTGAGTGCTATCTGAAAAGCTAATCTAAAGTAATAAAGCTAATGTGCTCTTGGAGCATCCTGAGGATTTGAAGTCAGTGCAGTTCTTGAATGACGAACATAATTTCAAAAGATAAAATAGTTTATAAAAGCACATTGCAGTCCATTGTAGAGGAGCATCTTACTACTTTTTTCCAGTGGAAATGAAATCTTTGCTGTGGCATGAACTTTGGGTTGATCAATCTTCGGTGTAGTCACAAATACAATTTACTGTTATTACAACAATTTGTTGTTTTTAAAGCACTAGCAGTGGTAGTAATTTGCAGGTAGGTGTTCAAATGGAAGTAGTTTCCCAAAGGAAGTAAAATACACACCTGTTGTAGATAAAAGAACAACATACATGTTGTGTAGCACCCAGCATACTGAGCAGGTTCATGCTTTAGTAATGGACTTAGACTCTGCATGGATACAAAAGGGAGAAAATCTTTATTGTTACCTCTACTGCTGTATTGCTTAAACTCCCTTGTAGGTGTTTTCCAGTTTCACTCTTTTGGCTCAGTATATGCCACAGTACCTTCCATTTCCTAGAGCAGAGGAAGCTGAACCAGCAGTTTTTCCTAGGAGAGACTTTGTCTTTTCTGCCATGGCTGCCAGGCCACTGGGGACCCGAGGCTCAGCCTGGTGCTGCAGAGGTCACCAAGCTGACAGCCCTGAGAGGGTGACAGTCACGTGCAGTTTTAGCATGTTTAGCTTTCTGTTACTGTGCTGTAAGTACTGTGGAGGTACAGCCCACAGGCTGTCCTCAGCTCTGGGACAGCAGGGAGACTTCTGTCCCCTCCTTTGTCTGGGGAAAGGAGTGAAAATAGTTGGTGGACATGTCAACTCAAACTGTGCAAATTTGGCTGAAATCTTGCTGTTGAAAACAGACTTCAGTAAAAGTTATTCAGCTAAAAAATGTTGTGACAAAATCTCTTGTCTTATGTTCAGGAAACATTGGACCCAAGCAATGGGCTCCTTCCAGTGGCCCTGCAGGGAAAGGAACAGAAGCAGCCCTGCTCTTTGAGAGGGACATCAAGCAGGTTTAATGCATAGAAAGAGCAAGTCCTGTATTCCCACTGTGCTGGGAAACCAAAGCAGGCTCTGATCCTGACAATGGCACCTCCTGCACATCTGGCTCACTGCCAGAGTGTGTTCCCTGCATGTGCTCCCCACGCAGCCCCAGCAGCTCGGGGATGGCTTTGTCATTGTGTTTTCCTCTCTCTGGAGGTAGGTATGAGCTAAAGCCACAGAAAATTCAAAGGCTGATGAACAATTACTGAACCTTTAACCATCAACCTTCTTCTTCATCATCATGCTCCTTCTCCTCTCTTATAAACCCTGCCTGTGTGTTGCTGCAAAAGGAAAGGCAGGCCCTGCTCTTCCTGTGACAGATGAAAATTGTTTCTAAGGGTGACTTGAATTGTCATGTAGAACCAGCTGCTTTTTTCTTGTGTCAGTTTTCTTTTGCCTTTTTCTATTCCATTTAGGTTTTGTTTTATTTTGTTCCACTTGCTGACTGTCTGCAATCTGCATCTGTTTATAGGGACAGCTAAAATGAAAACAAGTAAATTAATGGGTTGACTTGCAGCACAAGATTGAATAAGTTGTTTAGATAGACATCTCCTCAGGTCTTTCTTTGACTAGCTGGGAAAGCTCCTGCATCCCTTTCCTTTACGTTATAGGGTTGCTGAATTAGCCAATAAATTGAACTGAGCCTGCTTCTGTAAAATCTGTGACAAAAGTTTAGACTTTTAAACAAACTCAGACTGCATTCACATCTGTGTTTTTTATATTATTCTGTGCACAGTCCCTAGGAAAAGAATATTTGTTACACTATCTAAGTTGAAAATAATATTTTGCCGTGAGTACATGAAGCAAATTTTGCATTTAAAATCTTGAAGGACTAGAAATGGAGATTAATTTCTGGGAGTTTTCTTTGAGAAAAGAGGAAATGACTGTGTAAGTAATAGATCATCCTATTGCAAGGTTTTTGCTCAATAAGCACTATTTACTATATTATACAGGACAAGTAGTTAACATGTGCAAATGTTAATGATTGAACAAGAAGGAAGATATCTGGCAAATTGTTCACAGTGCAGAGTGATTTGACTTTTTTTATCATGGTGATCTTTTAGTCTGACCTCCTTTATAACGCAGTAGAGGAGACTTGGATTAATTATTTCTTAATTGAAGCAGAGTAGAGCTTCTGGAAAGATGTCAAATCCTGCTTTAAAAATGAAGATGATGGAGGTCCTGGCAGAAAATGTGGCAAAGGACTCCAGTAATTGTTTGTCCTCTTTGTAAGATTTGGGTCTTTTTTCTCTAACCTGAATTTCTCACTCTTTCTTGTCATATGTAATTATTTGTTACACTGAAGAACCTATTACTTATAGGTTTTTTCTTCATGTTCTAGTTATTTCACTCTGTGTTTGGCTGTCCCTTTTTTTTTGCAAATGGAGCAGATGCCAGCATGACTCATATGCTGATGAATTGTTTCTATATTCAATGGGAAAGCTATTTTATGGGGGAAGAATCTTTATAATAATTTCTAATTGCTTAATATAAAATAGTTTTTAATTTAAAACTGAAGAAATAAATACTTTAGAACTCACGAACAGCAGTCCAATGACAAGAAGAAAGACAGCATAAGGCACAAATTGAGTCTAATGTGTAGTGAATATTTGTGATGAAAACAAAAGGCAATCAGCTGAACAGTGCTGGAGAAGGTAGGACAGGGTTCCTGCTGTAGCAAACATAAAGCTGGAATAAGACACCATCTTTCAGAAGTCAGTCTTTGCTTTATTTCCCAAAGACAAACAAGTCTTTCCCAAGACTTTTTCTGTTTTCTCTCTCCACTCCTTGTGAGTGCAGTGGGCTCAGCAGGACCAGCCCAGCAGGAGGAGGAGGAGGAAGGTTTTCCCTGTGTCCTGGCCCTGGCAGGTTTTCCCAGTGTCCTGACTGCCCTGGCACCCCCCAGCAGCCTCCTGCTGTCCCATCCAGAGGCTGGAGGACTCTGAGCCAGTTAAGTAATAAAATCCTATCTCAGGTACTGAGCTGGAGATCTAAAGATGGGCAGTGATTGCCCCACTGGGTGGCTAATGGTCATTTCTACTCCTGCAGCCAGTTGCTGAGCTGTGTTGGCTTCCCAAGCTGATTCATTAGGTGACTCTTTGTCACACCAAATTGCCATGACTGTGAATCCAAGCCTTAAGTTGTTTTTTTTTTTTTTGATAGCTGTTAACAGCTCCAACTTCCTGCCTCCCCACAAAGTGCATATTAGTTTATTTTTGAAAAAAGTATTGCAATCTTTTCCTACACAAATGAATTATTTCATTATTCATTATGTACATCACATCCTACACCTCTTACATTAATGTGGAACTATTAGTGAAGGGAAAAACCCTCACTGCTTCTTGTTTCTGCCTCAATTTGAAAACCACGAGTTGCATTCTAATGTTCTGATTTTTTTCACTGATAAGTTTGAGCCATATTTTTTTGTAAGTAATTTGAGAACTAAAATATAATTTTTGATCTATCTTGAATTGAAACATTCTGACAGATCTTCACCACAGTGAAAAGATTTCACCATTGTTTACAAATTCTGTCCAGCCTTAGGTGATTTCCATTTTCTTCCCTTAGATGGTGCTAATAAGGTACAAAAAGCAGACCCAGACTCTGCAGTGTTTCAGAAAGAACACAAAGTACAATGAAGGCTTGTTTGGATTCTATGAGCAATTTCTTTCCTCCTCTCTGTGCTACATTTCTGCCTTATTTGTGATTCAGGCTCCAGAATGACTCTATATAAAAGTATCAAATTTGGTAAACAATTGCATCTGATGACTATATGTTCATTTTGGAAAACTAGGGGAACAAATGTTGTCTGTATCTGAGCTGCTAAATGAACAGACTTTTCATTAGCTTTGTACTCTCCCAGGGAAAGCTCACTGCCAGGATCTGAACTCTGGGAAAATGCACTTCTTTTATTGGTAGCCAGTGTTTTTCACCATTAATTAGGGGCCCCCACAAACAACTTTTTCTTTAGTGTATAACAGTTATCCCTGTGCACAGAAGCATAGAAAAATTTGCTCAGTAGAAATTGAAGGGAAAAAAAATCTCTAGGAATTTTTCCTTTGGGTGCTAATATCAAGGATGTGTGGACCACCTTGAGTAACTATATTTGTATTTTTTTTCCCCTCACTGTAATCCTAAAGTATCAAGCTGTAGACAAGTAGTTTCATGAAATTTCAGTATAGCATAGGGTCAAGCTCTGGAATGAAACTTTGCCACATGAGGATTTTACCCTTTCTCAGGGTGATTTAAAACACATGCCCCACATCTCACTCTTTTGCATGTCCAATGTAGAGGTAAATGCTTTCAGAAGTGCACCCATGACCTGAAGACCAGGATGAGCAGCATCTGCAAGAAAAGTGACAGCTCATCAGAGGCATCTCAGCCTGCCCATGCATTGGCAGCAGAATTATCCTTCTGTTATTTGCCCCCTCCCCAGCACCTTCACCTCTCCTGGCTCACCATTTCTTTGCTCTCACGGGCAGTTTTCAGCCTGCCTGGCTGGTTGGGGTGTCACATAATTGATCATGACTGCCCATGACTGCAGAGGAAGGGACACAGGGCTTGGGAGGGCAGAGGTGGCATGGGTCTGGATCCCAGGAGCCTGCAGAGCTGAGTGCCCAGAGGCACCACACAGAGTCAGCTGTGTCCTGCCTGGGGATGCTGCCAGCATGTAATTAGCACTCGGCTCTCAGGAGAAATATAGCTAAGTTCACCTACAATGCATGGGTGAGAGAGACTTCACTGTTTATCAAATCTAGTTAGTCTGATTTAAACCCTCTAGGTTGGCCCAGTAGTGGATCTGTTTCTTTTCTGACCCTTCACTCATATTCATTATTGATTTTTCCTGAAAAACGTCAAGGCAATTACCACATGCCACTTTATTTCATCCTTTCCAGAAGAACCTCGAATGAAGTTTCAGGACACTGTGAAATCAAGGAACATTCACTCCAATCAAACACAGCCAACACTTTTTGTTGCCTTTGAGGTACAAGTTTTAAGTGCTGTCCTGATTGGAGTGCCTCTGTGATTGCTGTGTGGTGAGTCCCACATTGCTGTAGCCCATCCACCTCACATGGCTCCCTTTGACAGGCCAAGGTGCCCTTACATGGGCTTCTTGGAATTGAACCATCTTGTTCAGGGATTCATCCATTGCCTGTCTTCACTTTTTTCTATTGAAGAGCCAATTTACAGTGCTTGTAGCAACCAGACCTAAAATCTAAACATTAAAGCTCTTCTTTACCCTTTCATTACCTAATCTTGCATATTAGATTAAACCAGTGACATGGGAATGTTTTCCCAGAAAGATGTAAAGTTAAGCTCTCCTCTGGTGCAGTCTGTGACATTCAAGTTTTGTGAAGATTCATTTTTTGCTGCTTTCCAGCTCTGGCCTCCTACCACATCACAAGGCATTGTGTATAATTACACACAGCACTATAACAAAAGAGTTTTACTGGTTTCCAAAGACAAGGCCATGAATTTTTAAACAAAGAGAACCAGGGGGGCTTGTACAATGTTGTGTCTCTGATGATGAGATTTTAGTTCAATAAGCAATTCTATTTTGACATTGAGCCCCAGCTCCATTCAGTGCACAGTGTAGACAGAGATCACTTAATGAACAGATGTTCAGTTTTGGTTTTTCCCAGCATGTGGCATAGGGCCCTATTTGTCAGGTTTCCCACTCTGATGACTGCTCAAAATTTCTAATTTTCTCTTGAGTTATGTGACACTTGTCATAGCATTAGGGCAAATCCCAGTTACATGTCAGCAAGTGAACTCCTGTGGTCCTTGTTTGCTTTGTTGGACTGCAGCACGTTTAATTTGGAAACACTTGGAATTGTACCTAATTCCTGATGCTGCTCTTTATTCATCGACAGTTCCCTCAAAAGCTTTATTCATAAATTGCATTAAATTCTCAGATTTCTGTGTTCCATGATGAGTTGGTGTTCTCTGTATGATGAACCACATGACAGCATTTTCTCAGTTTCCCATTTAGCAGAGCAGCCCATCTACTGCAGAGTCATCTGGGATTACATCTTGCCTTTAGGCCAAAATCTGGGTAATGAAGATGATGTAACTGAACTTAAATGGTTGTTGTTATCCACTGTAGATGTTCTTAACATGCTGCTTTCACATTCATTTGGCCATTCAGAGAAACTGGGTTTTGCTGGAGCATTGAATTTCACGCTTGTGTTTTGGTTGAACGGCTCAGGAGAAAAATTCTCTGTGTCCTGGCCAAGGGACCACCAAGGCTGACTCTCCCTCTCCAGGGCAGATTTCCTCTTGTGGCACACACTGGCTAGCATTTGGTTTTTGATACAAAATAGCTGATGGTGCCAGGTAATGATAAATTGGATCAGAAATGCCACTGTGATGTTACCAGATGCATCCTATTCCAAGTTTCAGTTTTTTGTTTGGCTAAACTGAGTGACTGTTGCAGGCAGATTGGACAGGAGGGTTTTAATGAGAAATCAATAGGGACATCAGTGGCATTTTCAGCTTTTGAGTGTTTGATT
This sequence comes from Haemorhous mexicanus, assembly GCF_027477595.1. NCBI lineage: Eukaryota > Metazoa > Chordata > Aves > Passeriformes > Fringillidae > Haemorhous > Haemorhous mexicanus. Next base: position 10,054,781 of record NC_082354.1, read on the forward strand.
TGCAGTCTTGATATTTAATATGGAATTCCTCATGAAACTCATGCTTTCACATAGTTCATTTTTAAGGGATCACCGGGGTGGAGTGGTTGCATAAAGAGGGATCAGTTCAAAAAACAACTGCTGCAGTTTTGAGATCTGTACCAGAGCCTGTGCAAGTGAAATTGCAAACCCAGATACCCCTAATAGTTTTCTTGTAATGATTTAATTCCTAACAGTGTTAAGATAGAGAATATGTATAAAAAACTTTAAACATTTTCACTTGCTTACTTCACAAGGTTTAAGAGCATTGTTGTTAAATTATGCAGAATCCTCTTGTGAAGCTGTTGTAATAACCAGTCAAGAAGAGCTATTTCTGCAAAGGCTCATTAGTGTATTTCTAAGTGCTCAGAACTATTACCAATAGTCTGCTTTCTACATAAATATTTTTAGTGTTTGAAACAATAGCTGCTACATTTAAAAGAATTCTGGATGATGTCTAGCACTGTAGCTTTTTAAACAATAGTTAAAGGCTTGTATGTAAATACTTGTATGGACAAAAAAGAATTTGTCTGTTGTGATTTGTGAGGTTGTACTAATTATGACTTGTTAATTCATGGACTTCTACCATCTCTGAGCCAAGAATTTTGACAGAAGTGTTTTTTTCACTTGAAAATTGTCACTTGGATTCTTTATTCTTTACATCATTTGTATCAGGATTCATTAACCTCCTCTTTAAAACAGTAGTCCAAAGCAAATGCAGAAACCCCTGGTGACCTGTCTTACTGCATTCCTAATGAGTTGCAAATATTCATAACTATCAACTAACACATTGACAATAAGTAATGGAAACTAATTGGGAAATATTTATGGACAAGAAATAAATATGTAGTAATTGAGATTGATTAATGAATGACCTGCCAACCCAAAAAGGGGTGAATTTTTTCAAGAATGTGGTTCTGTGCCATTTGCTGTGCTGCAAATTTGCCTGCAAATATCCCTTGAAAGGTATCATGTCTATATAGATTCTACTTTGAGCACAATTATTTGCACCTCTGCTGGGCTGCTAAGGCATGAAATTCTGGGTAGGAGTAATGCAGAGTGCATTGGCCAGGGCTAGAGATTGGAAACTGACTCTCCTTAATGTAACAAGCTAGGATGGATCAGGTTTTCTCAGGGTTTTGAATGCTAAAAAATAAAATCAAGGTCAATCTCTAATTAAGTGGGACCTGGAGTGAATATAAATTATTCCATTCACCCATGCAGCAATGTGACCTGCTAAGGAGAAACAGGCTCACAAAGGTGTTTTTGTGACTTTGCTGCATCCCCAGCTTGAGCTCCTCCAAGATGGTTCAGCTCCTTTAATGGCAGAGTAGTTTCAGACTGATTTTAATTCTGCCTGGGTGGGGCCACTAGGAGAACAGCAAAAAAACTCCTTCCTCAGGAGTCTGTCACCCTTTCCATGCTGGATTTATCCTCCTTGAGAATGACAACTGTCTTCAGCCAGTTAGTTTTGTTGATCTCATCAATATTTGACTCTGTCAGAAAAATGCAAGCAGTACAGTGCCAAACATGGATGTCTGCCAACTGATTTACTGTCTCAGGCAGATTGTCCCTGAGTCCCCGTAAAAGCATCAGACCAAATGTATAAAGGAACACACTTATTCTGGGCTCTCTCCCTGCCAAAAAAGTAGGACTAAAAAAGTAAAAAGCAGTTCTACACCATCATCTTTTTCAGTTGATTCATGAAATGTCAGGAGTCTAACAAGCTTGTTCTATACCAAGAATAAACTTGGAAAAGGTAAACTCTGTTCAAAATATGGCTCTGGAAACCCTGACTGCATTCTCCCATGGCAATAGGCTAGCAGGAAGGGCAAGTCCTGGAAGGATAGGTTTTGGCTCTCCACTCTCAAGTTCTTGAGCTTCCTCTTGAAACTGTTTTAAGATATCATGGTCTTGACATGAATCAGGTGAATCTCCTTAAAATCCTTTCAAAACCAGGACAACAAATCTCACACAGTTTGCAAAGGTTAAAGCAGCAGGAGAGTGATCCGTGCTCCAGGGAGCAGCAGTGCCTGGTGAGCCAGAGCAGCACAGAGGTCTTGTTTCTGGTGCACCAGGGAGGGAAGAGGAACTGCCCCGTGTCAGGAAGGGCTGATGGCATGTGACAGATCTGCCCTGATCCCTCTCTCCTGCAGAGCTGCTGCTGACAGCAGGCATGGCTCTCCCTGAGAGGAAAACACCCCACAAGCTTTCTGAATGTCTCACTCTAACAGAACCTGCCACCTTCCAGGGGCAGCTGTGGGAGGTAAGCTCTTCTGAAACTTTGGTCCAACTCTCTACTATTACACCTTGATTTAAAGTGTTTTGGACCCCTAAAATTTCTGGCCATAAAGATTTCCCTGTATATATGAAACTACAAAGAAATACAGGGAAACTAGGTGAAAAGTAAACCTGCCACAATGTAAGCTTTGCAGCAGAAAATATCAAAATAGGGAGATAATGCAACATCTTTAGCAGAGATGGGCAAAGCACTGAGGTTCAGCACTACACATTGTTCAGCATTTCTGAATAGCAATAGTCATTGAAAAGGCTGATCTGTGGGTGGTGAGCAATCAGGGAGATGCTCTTAGATAGAAATGGCTAAAAGTCTCATTTAAAAGCAACCTTTCTTCCATTTGGGTGAGGAAGAGCAGCAGGTTTATGGTTTTCCTGTAGCTGACAGACTTCAATTTGTTACTCAAGAAAAAATTTTACAAATGCCTTTTTTTTGGCTAATGTGTAAATGTGAATTGCCAGAGACAAAGTAATGATGTAAAAGGACCATCAGGCAGTCAGAGCAGCTATGCTTTTGGATGAATGTGCAGGAGAGGGTCAGACAGCCAGATTTTTAATTTGATGCTTTCCCAGTAAGAAAAGATCTCCCCTGCTAATGTAAGGAGAGAGGGGGTGGGGGGGGAATGCAAGGCAAGTGGAAGCAACCACAGGGGTCCCTGAAAGCAGTTGTATAATGATTATTTGACAAGGCTTCCTGGATGCTAACAATCCCATTAAAAATAAGTTGGCAAAAAACATTAGGATCCTGAACTGACTGAAAATGAAAGAAGAGAAATGAGGAGGGATTAAAGTAAAGCTCAGAAATAAAGAACAACCACTGAGTGTGTCCACGGTGGGAGTCTGTGAGCCTGATGGGAAGCTCTGGGTAATTAGCTGTATTTGACTTCTTTGTTATATTCAAAAATACTTTTCTCTCCCCTCTCCCCCCCACCCCATATTTTCTTCTAGAGCACGAATTCTTGGAGGTCACAGTCTATACTGGGACACCCAGCTTTAGGCATTGTACATGCACATCATTAGAGATAATTCTTGCCTGAAGAACTTTAAACCTGCATTTACCAGGCAGAGAAGGGAAACAGCAGTATCACAGGTTTGCAAATGAGAAGCTGAGGCACAGAGAGGTGATGGGGTGGTTTCAGAGATGTTCAATTTTCACTTGGATTCCTATGAAAATTGGGTTTTTCCAATAATCCTAACACCTCTTAAGTGATAAAGGCATAGAATTGTTTAGGTTGGAAAGACTTTTCAGATCAAGCCCAGCCACTAACCCAGCACTGCCAAGGAAAATAAATCATGTCCCCAAGGGCCACCTCTACACATATTTTAAAATACTGCCAGGGATGGTGACTCCACCACTTCTCTGGCAGCCTGTCCCAGTGCTTGGTAACCTTTTGGTGAATTATTTTTTCCTAGTGTCCAGTCTGGTGCCATTTGGAGGAAGGAAGGATGTGCAGACCTGAGGCTCTGATGCTGCCTCCTTGCTTCACCCGTGGCCCTGGCAGTGCTTGGCTCTCTCCACACACACCAGTCCCAAAGAGCTCCCACATGTGCAGCACTGGGCCAGGGCAGCAGTGTCTGCCCCCATGTGATATTTTATAAATACCTTCAGTGGGTCTCTGTGGAGTGTAGGGACAGGCCTGCAATGCACACAGCTCCTTCTTGGTCTCATTGGCAGATAAAAGCAAGAACAGCTTTTGTGGTGACTGCAACAACAAAAATTGGAGATGGAGATTGTTACACAGTACAAATGTGATAAAAAGAAACCACTTTTACATATGTGATGACTATTGCTGAGAGCCCTGGGAGCAGTTTTAGGTTTGGGATGGCTGCCAGGGGGAGCAGGGAAGGGCTGTGCCTGGGGAGGGGACCTGGCTGCTGGGGACAATGTCCATGCTGAGGCCACAGCACCCAGCCAGTGCCAGGGTGAGCCTGGCAGCTGAACTCCAGGGCCAAGCACAGCTGCCCCTGGAGCTTCCCTTGCCTGCTGGACCAGCCTGCACGTGTGAATGTGCTGGTGGAGCTTTGCCATTGCTGTCACTCACAGGGGTGGTTGGTTTCCCCCTCAGAATGGTCACAAAAATAAGCTACTTTTATATGAAAGAGAGAAGTATTTGCTTTATCAAGGAAAACCTTTGTGATGTGCTCAAGGCCAACAGTGTCCAGTCTGATGTCTGTTGGTAAGTCAATACTAACACAGATCTGTTTTCTCTGCTAGGAAAAATTTCTATCTTGAATGCCCTATTACAGATAATTTCAACTTCAACATAATTTCAGCTTCACGGCAAAAGAGATGAGATTTTGTTCTCCTGTTGCTGTTTATTTTCCCTTTAACTCAGAACCTTTTCTGATGTATTGAATACTGAAGCTTGTGGAAGATTTGCCTGTTTTGTTTTGTTTGATTAAAAAAACCCCACAAACTTTTGATGTTGACAATATTCTTAAATTAGACATTGTGTTAGTCTTGAGCCTTCTAAGTAGCACTTATGTGTCATCTTTTCACTTTGTTTTGTACATGTTCTATAGAAAAAGTAATTTGAAATTGCAAAATACACAAAACAGATCAGCTGCTTGGCAAGGCTGTGTGACAAGGCTCTGAGTAAGGTTCAACAAGGTGCAGGTAAAAGTTGGCTTGCTTAGAGAAAGAGGTTACATGAGACAACCTCCACAGGTTTTTCTTCCAGCATAAATTATTCTGTGATTTTATGATTAACTGCAATTTTGTTCCCAAAACCCACAGTCCTGAAATATTGCAGTTTTTAATTCAAAATTTATGACTCATGGAAAAAAAGGCTCTTCATCTTAACCATCAACACATTTCTCACATGACTGACTGTAAGAGAAAAATTGTCAGTTGCATGTGATTTGTTACTTCTTCATACCATCCTGAAGGGTTGTTTTGTAGCAAACCAGAGAGGTTTTAATGAAAGAACAGCAAAGTGTAGGGACTGTGAATATAATCTGGGAGGGAATTTGAGTGGCCACGCATGGGGAGGAGGGCAGCAGCTGTTGCTGGGGTGCCAGGGGTTGCAGGAGGTGACACAGATGGGGTGTGCCCCAGGCAGGGTCCTGCCAGCCCCAGCTCCTAAATGAGCCTTTCTGAGCTCTGCTGGCCACTCTCAGCTGCTGACATCCAGGGTGTCCAGCTGTCACCCCTGCTCCTCAGCTGGGCTTGTCACTTCAGCCAAAGGAGGAGCAGGGAGCCACATCCATTTCTTCATCAATCTTCCATTAGTGAGTGACAGCAGAAAAAGCAAGTCCACACAGGGCCCAAGTCAGCTCTAAACTTTTGCTGTGTAAGCCCAGCAAAGTGCACTGCCCTCCAACAGCACAAAAGATTATTAACTTTGGTATTTGCTCACTAGATGTCTGTTGCCTGACAGAAAATCTTCTCCATAGCCATTTTCCTATTGGAGAAGTAAAATAAAAACAGTAGTGAAGAGGAGCAATCTGGCTTATTAGAAATACAATTGCATTGACTATCAGAATAGCAAATTGTGGTTCTTGTTCTGTCTCTGTTTTCCTGGACCACCTTGGGAGCCCCAGTTCCATTTCTCCATACCTAATTTCTGAGCTGGAAGATGGATAGTGATCCAGCAATGTCAGGGTGTTATGCTGGGCAGGGAAATTAATGAGCAAACTCCTATATGGACCAACTATGACTCATTTTGAAGGCCTTTCCTATGTGTATATATTAAAAAAAAATCCCTGTTTTTAGGAATCTTCTGCCTTAATAAAAGTAGGTCTTTCTTCTAAGTGAAGTCACGTTAGATGCAGTGATTCACTTCCCAGCAGTGTTTGCATTGTCACATGTGGTCAGGTTATAGACCTGTCACTGTGTTTCCCAGGGCAGGTGAGTGGTTAACAGTGACTCCCCCAGCCAGAGAGCAGAGCTTCTCTAGGATCTGGAGTAGGAGAAGGTGATGTACTTATTTGTGTCTCAAGTTATCTAACCATTAACTATCTCTGCTCTCATCTCTCTCACCCTACTCCCTCCAGAAATCTGTTATTGAAAGGAAGGAACAGGGAAAATGTTTTTAAAGGGGCAAATTGAGAAATTCACAGTGTTGCAAATAGTATGTGAGCAGGATAGAGTTGCCTAGGGCTCTTTCATGAGTCTCACATGGGGCAGTAAATCAATTTAGAATCGTAGAAGTAAGGCATAAACCAGAAAACTCTGTGTGTGTGTCAGCTGTGTTCAGTACAAATGGCTGATATTGTGTGTAGTGTTTACTGCAAATCCTGTTGTGACCCATTTTCTAATGCAACTTGTTTAATTCTTCTTATGACACAAAAAAATAAGGTCCAGAGTTTGCTGCTACATATAAAGTGTCAATTCTTTATTGGTTTAAATACTGAATATGTTACTGAGTCACTCCAAACAGAGCCACTTTTAATCCAAAACACCTTAAACCCTCAACCAGGTATTTTTTTACTTGATAAAACTCAAATAATTTCAAGAGTTTCTGCCATTTCTCCTCTACAATCAATTGCAAAGTACTGAAGTTAAGACTTTGTTTTTCCAACATACAAGTCTATACATCAGTAAACGTTTCCCAAGACATTTTTAGGTAAATACAGAATTTTGTCTGTATCCATTTTGGGCATAATTTGGGCTGCTCTCTGTTGCAGAGCTTAAATATCCAAATAGACCTGTGCCTTCTGAAGGGTATTTCTTGCTTTTTGCTTTTTGGCATTTTCTGTTTCAGTCAGGAAAATTGTTACGTTGAATCTAAAAGAATGAATTTAGACCAGAGTATTATTTAAGCATTGTTACCAATGTTTGTGACTGTAAAGTTCCAGAAGTGGTTTGTTGCATTTGGAAGAGTTTTAAGATATTTTGATGCACTAGGTAGGTGCTTCCTCTGCAGAGCCCAAAGTCAGGAAACTCAGAATGAAGATAATTCATTGATGATGCAAGGTAGATTTTTTTTTTGTTTTTTCCCCCTCAGTGCAGATCTTGACCAAATCAGAAATCCTGAGATACAATCAAATTGAATTTATGGCACAACACAACCATGACACACCCTAACCAGAGTGCTTCTCTTGGCAGGACTGGAGAGAGCAGAGCTGCAGTCTGTTCCTCACAGAACCATCCTCAGTGGCCTCTCCGAGGGGAGCAGGCAGAAGCTCTCCCCATCAAGGTGCAGCCCTGATGTGCCAGGGCTGGAGGGAGATGGAGGCTCCTGTCACAGGGAGGAAATGATGTGTTGCAGCACTGGGGGTTCCGGAGAGAAGGGAATTGGTAACATGCCCATCACCATGACCAGCTTCTGGTGCTGTTGAACACAGATTTGTGAGTGCTGACAGAGTTACCTACATGAGTCATACTTTGCACTGAAAGTTTTATTTAATGAGCTTTGAGGAAAAATACTTCAAACAGTTTTATGTTTTTCTCTATCCAGGCAAAAAGTTTGAGCCCACATCTTTCCCTTGTGGAGAGTGCTTTCTCTTTTCCAGCTGTCAGAACACAAGGGTCATTTGAGTATTCTTGTCAAGTTTTCCAGATGCTTGTTTGGAATTGATGGGTTTGAACAGGAGCAATTTGTTATGCTGGCACTTCCCTCCTCCAACTGCACAAAGAGTCAGCCTTTGCAGATACATTATCATCTCCTTCCCTGAAGGAACTGCTCTTCTTAAGATAGAACGAATGGGTTGGGAGATTTTAGGTCTGAACCAAAGGTCAAACTTGTCTGATAGCTGTGAAAGGAATGGGGATGTGTAGACTGGTGCCTGGGTGGTAGATATTTCTTGCATGCATATGTGTGCAGATAAGGCTAGACAGATTATTTGACACTTTGACTGAAGCATATTTCTTTTTCTGTTTTGGAAATATTTTTTCCCTTTTGGAAATATTTTGGAAGGAGGCTTTAATATTAAAGTGTAAGTAAGCCAGTGAAGTATAAAAGTTATTGTTCAAGTTTTATATGACTGGTTTGTTACAATTTCAAAAATCCTTGTCGTAAAATTCAACCTGTAAATCTGTTTTCCACATATGCTTTAATTTTACATCTTATGGAAGTACTGCCCAGTATGCACATACTCACTTTGAAGTTCAAAAATAGGCAGGGGAAAGAGGCAAATGGGGTGTGCCAGGCCCTGCTGACCAGATGTGCCCAGGGTGAAGGAGTGGCCTTGGTGGCTGAGCAGTAGGAAAGAGATGGTTGGAAGTGAGAATTTGCCACCTACTGAAATGCTTCTTTCATGTTAATCTTGTCTGTTTGGGAGGATTGCCACATGGAAAGAAAAATTAGCTCCATTAGTATAGAAACTGTGTAGAGGTATAAAAGGATGTGTGGTCACAGCAGAGCTACTATTTAGATTCAAAGGAAAAAGAACATGAAAAAGAAATTAGATCTAATCTGAAAGAGTCATACCAGGTATGTGTTCTGTGTCCAGACACAACTTTAAGACTCATTAAGTAGCTGAGAAGCAATCTGCAAACTCCTGCTGGGAAACCTGGTGTCAAATTTGTTGGGTGATTATACAGATAATTAAACCAATGCATGAATGTTTCAAGTGATCAGGTCAGCTATACTGAAAGAAGATTCCTGGCAGCTGAAGGTAAGAATGAAAGTTGTATATGGCATTTTCATCCTTCTTCACCTTTGTTTGAGCAGAGATTTATGACTAATGTCAAATATATTCAAGTGGAAACAATTTTACAGGCATAACAGTAGGATAAAAACTTGGAAATTAATCTTATGCTCATATTCCAAAAATCATTCCAGGTCACATCACTTAAGGAGGAGTGAGAGCCTCTACCACTCCAAGGAGTGACAAATTCAATTGCATCTCTATCTCTACAGCCTCATGGAGCTGGCTACAATGGTTAAAGGTGATTTTGGTGTGCTCCTAGTGTTTCACAGTAGTTTGTGATGTTTTCCAGTGTATTTCTGTGTTTAAAAATAAGTAAATGTCAAAGTGTATTGCCCAGAAGTTTTGCATTCATGGATTACATTTGCTTTGCAGTCTGATCTGGAGCTGCACTGGAAGCAAGAGGTAAGGGACCTCTCAGGCTTGGAAATGCCTGTGAGCTTGGGAAGGATTGCTTTCCCAAACAGTCCTGGCTGAAGGGACCTAACCTGGCTTAGAGGAATGTGACAGCCCTCTAATTCCAGTGCTTGTAATGAGCTGCCTCTGTGGCATCTACTCAATTGATAGATACACTAAAAAAGTGAAAGTAACTTTCCTTAGGCCACAATGACTCAGTTAAAAATTGTCCTAGTCAGAAGGTTGTAAAAGTAGCCTGGAAAGTGATAACATTAGCTCTTCTGGGCCATTGCACAACCTCATTTATCCTTTAATGATTCTTGTGTTTCCCAAACCAGTGTGCAATTAATATTATTTAACAGATACAGGAATATTCATCAGGTATTTGTTCAGGAAATAAAATATTTTCAATAACTGTGATCTAAAACTTTAAGCAAATGAGTTTCTCTGATAATCTCTTCATCAAAGTAGATATTCTCAAATGCCCACATTAAATTTTGGACTGCAGGTATCACCTTTAATATATGCTTCAGTGGCTGCTGGGGCTGGAAGAAAATCATTACTAATTGATATGCTTTAATGGCCTGAGAGCTTTCAGAGTTGGATGAGCCCAGGAGAAACGCTGAGAGGGAGATATTTGATTCTAATGATGCCTGAGTAGGTACAAGCAAAAAGTAGAACTGTCATGACAGCTATATCATTGTCAAACTGCTCCATGTCAGATTTTCTACTAATTTGATGCAATTACAAAACACTGCTTTAATGAACCCGTGAAAGGCAAAGTTAGATAATGGATAGAACCATAGAAAATGAACTCTGTGCTGGTGTCTGTATTGGCCAAGCTGGTCACTGGAGAGAGCAGGAGTTTGGGATTTGTAAGCTATCTGCTAATTAGTGCGTGGTATAATTGTCTTCTATCTCCTGACTATCTAATAAGTGTTTATACGAGTACAGGTGTTATGAAATGTTCACTTGACTGTGGTGATGGAGGATGTGAGTGATGGGTGCTCTCATTCCCCATCCTGGCTGCACTGGTCCCTTCTGCAGCTGCCACCTTACCCTGCTCTGGACACACCTCACACACAGTGGAAGAGAACATGAATGGTTTTGTTTTTTTTTCAAGTGTGAGCTGCATTAAATGCTTAATTCACTTTTTAAGACTTCTTATTTTTGGCCTCAGCCCAATTCCTTATTTTCACTGTGATCTCCTGTGTTTCTAGCACAGTTACCAAAGGCCTGTTCTCCTTACTGAGAGGGCTGTGGCATTTTCAGTGGAAACTGGGGGTGGTTTTGGAGATCTGCTTTAGCATCAGGGTTTGGGGCCTATGGCTTTCATCTTATTTTTCATGTTCAATGGCATCTTTGGTGAGGCTTAAGGGAAGAATGTGCCATTGCTAGTAAATACATGTCATTGTATGTGTGAGTGAAGCAGAAGAATCAATACATAACCCTTTCTGAACCTACTTTGAGGATTTACAAAATATATTTGTGTTTTATACAGTAGGAAATATGCTTTTCTCTATGAGTTTCTTTTGATGACTTGGAAATTCTAATGATATGGAGCTAATAATTCCAGTTTATTTCATCACACTGGAAAGGTCCTTTGTAGGCAGCACAAAAGCTTGGTGTTAACTCACACCTGCTTGTAGTGGAACAGTTTTGATGATTAAGAAAAAACTTGGAGAGAAGTATAGAAAAAATCAGAGAGAATGAAAAAGTCCAAACATACTTTCTTTACTGTTTTTTTTAACTTTACACAGTTCTTTTAACTGTGAGACAGGCCAAGGCTAAAGCAAGTGGCCTCAGGTAAAGAGAGAGAGAAATGAATGTTCAGAGCAGGATCCTGAGCACTCAGGAGGATTATTTGACCTCAGGGCAAAAAAGTACAGATTATTTTTGTCTGCATCTGGTAATGCTCACACTGCCTAAATCCAGAGGTTTATGTAACTATCTAAACCCAGATTAATTGTGTTTAGAAATCCTCAGAAAAAAACAATGTTTGTGTTGCTCTCACTGATAAGAACAGAGATTTTTATCTCATGAAATGTGTAGAGGGACACAATCAATAGGTTAGTTTTGTAAGTGTAAATTTAATTTGTGTACATGCATGAGAAAGCTGAGAGGGCCAGACTCCTTGTAGATTTAGGAACCCACACTGTAAGAAATTGTGAGATGGCTTGAAATTTGCCTCAAAACTGAGGACATGACTAAAACCACTGAGGAAAAGGAGATTTTTTGAATTTCACCGAGTTGCCACCACTGTCTTGTATGCTGATGGAATTCAAGAGCAAAAGGCTGCCAGTAAAAGTGACTTTATGGTTTGTTGCAGTGAAATTGCACACCTTCAAAAGGGAAAGGACTCTGCAGAGAGAGAATGTTGATGGAGCTTGTACCTGTGTGCTGGGGGAGCAGGAAACAACTGAGTGTTCAAGAGTGTTGAAACAAGAAACAATTGAGTGTTCCTGGTCATGAGGGAAATGTGCATTTACAAAGCAGGTACCACACAATGAGCATGAACAGTCCTTTGCCTTAAAATGTATCTGCAAGGCATCCAAACTTGTGTACATGATAGGCCAGTACAGTCCTGGCTGTGAATTTTTAGAGTACTTTGTGTATTTTTTCAACAAATTTTCTACTTCTCTGTCAAATTCTGTACGATGGGCAGCCAAAAATACACTTCTGTTAAATTCATGATACAGGAGAGATCTCAGCTGTGTCTGGAGGAAGGTAAGAAAACGATCAGGCAACATCATCCACAGAGAATATTTATTAGCAGATGTCTTGGCAAGGGTGAATTGAAATAAATGTGCAAGGAGAGCAGGGCAGTGGTGGAGCTACCAGCAGGAGGTGTCGATGCAGCTGCTGGGGACAGGGTTCAGTGCCGCATTTGGCAGCCCTGGGTTAATGGCTGGACTCAAGGAGCTCAGAGGCCCTCTCAACCTGAATGATTCTGGGATTTTCCTCTGAGGAGAGCAGTGAGTGGGGACAGGCTTCTCAGCTGGTGTAGACCTACCCACCTGCCTGGAAATCTGGTTTTAAGTAGAACTCGTTGATTTATGCTCTTTACATCCAGGCAGGTATAGATATTGAAGACATTGCATGAGTGGAAAATCAGGTCAGTACCTTTTGGTTAAGATATTTTGCTGTGATTTTGGTGTGGATTTACTGGTATCTTGTCTGCTTTCTGGCATTTATTGACTTGCTCCTGTTCACTAAATCCAATTTACAGCTCTTCACATGGCCAGAACATAGCAGTAAATCTAGTGCATTAAATCAGTGAGCTGGATTCAGTTCTTTATTAAACCAACAAATCTGGATTAATTCAGGCCTTTGAAAGTGTTTCTATTAAACAAAAGACCAGTTAGACCAGTGTCTAGAAAATGTCTTTGGAAAGCTTTAAGTGTTTCTCTCCTGAAGCCCAGCTACAATGTCAATGTCTCTGCAGAATATGTATGTTTTCCTCCCTCTAGTCTCTCTCTTTTTTTTTTTTTTTTTCCCTAAGAGGGATAATTATATCAACTATTTTTGCCAAATTCTTTCTGTGACTGTATTTTCAATTTTTCAAATGGTCTGAGTCCATTAGAAAATGATGGAAAAATCTATTTTTGTAGCACCACGTTGATACATGGCTGTATCTCTGTTTTTCAGATGACCTGTGTGTTGGGTTTTCTTCCCTCAAGTGCAATCTAGTTTGAGCTAATACCACTAAGAAGAAAAGAAAAAGACATTTGACAGGAGTTGTTGTGTATAGAAGTTGTGTTTGATGGTGTGGGTGGAGGTGTTTGAAGTGCTAATTTTTTTTTCTTCCTGGAATACTGGTGTGACAGAGGTGTCAAGTTTTGATAACTGGAAACTGCAAAAGCAAATTCAAGTTTCAGCCTCTGTTTTGGTTGATTGTAATGTTCTTACTGTCACCCCAGATTCTTTTCTTTCTTTCTTCATTCTGCTTCCAGACAGTTTTGCCAACAACTTAGATTTCATGCTTTGTAATGAGGGTGTCAATTTTTGTTCAGATAGCTGCAGAGTGTGTGTGGAAAACACCCATTTTCCTCTTAAGTTAAATATGCAGTGCCAAATTATTTTTTTAATTAGTGTTATTCTTTAGTTGCAGTTTATTTTTGTAATGTAGGAAGAAAGAAAATCTGGTTTTATGCCTTGAAAAGAGCTTTGTATTTGTCAACTGTTCTATGTCACGTATTTGCTCCGTCGAATGTTCTGTGTGTATCTCTCCTTTGTTTACTGCATCTTCTAAAGCACTTCTTCAATGCTCAGCCTATGTTGACCTTACTTCTCAAAATATTTGCTAAATGGAACATGCTGTTGGAGGAAGTAGATCCTGAGCATGTGGATTCAATTTATTTCTGGGCAGTTTGGGGTTTTGTTGCCTTGGGGAAACACCAAGAGTATAAAGAGCATAAAGCTCCCAACTCCTGGATATAAATCAGCTGTTCCTAAAATCACTGTCAGTATCAACAGGGTGAGCTGGCAAGTTGTGACTAAGAGGTGTATTTGTGTGATCTTTACTTGTGATCTTTTCTGTATTTGTGTGGAAAACCCTGTTTAGAAACCAGTACTGTTTTACAGCGCCTTGGTGGCACTGGTGGAAACTGAGCAGTTTCTAAGGGAGGTGGGCAGACCTCTCACAAAGGTGTCTACAGACAGCCCCTAATCTGGCATACTGGCCATGACTGCCTTTTATGCCAGGGAGGAAAACTGACGCCAAAAAACTTGGAAAAAGCCTTTTATGTGTGTCAAGAATCTGTTTTAAAGCTCACCAGTCACTCTTTTTTCTTTAGTCCTGGGTTGCTTGATGGTTGATGTTAAAGTGATTTGTGTGTTTTTCTATTTGCCAATGTTAAGTTCCTAACCCACTTCTTGACTGTGGATAAATATATATATTTAATTGGGTAATACACACATTTTTCCAGTGGCAATAACAAAAATCAGCTATGATAATAAATACATTCCCTTGCCAAGGGGAAGTCTCCTTCCCTCAAAGCATAGCTCCTAAGCTATGTAATGTAACACAGGTATGACATTAACAGGTAATAATGTACTTTGAACCATACTGATAAAACCAACTATTATAGTGAATTTTTAAGGTTTTCAACAGAACACATTTAACATATACATGAATTCTCCTGATATCACATTTTCTGTAGCAACAGGTCATTAAATTCTACATGAGGATGTTTGTCTTTCCATATAGCAAACACATGAAAAGTCACTAATGTCATCACCCAGAACTTTGCTTGAATGTGCATATTCTGCACATGCCTGCAGAGTGCCCACCAATTAGGGTAGAAAATGCTAAATTGATTATGATAATTAGAAGTGAAAATGGCTTCTTCTGTAAGTTGCAGGAAAGATTAACTTCTTTTTGGAAAATTTTAGTAAAGTTCTGCACAATTTCTTGTGTGATTTACTTAATTATACAACACAATAAGGTAATTGCCTGTCATAATGATGTGATTATGTGTATTTGCTCAAAATGTACAATTAGATGCAATTACATTCTAAGAAAATGGAAAAAATTTAAGGGCTGAGGCACTGAAACATTTGCTCTGTCTTGCCAAACTGGGAGCACAGAGATGGTGGCTCTGATTCAAGGTGCTCCTCACTGATATGAAAATTATATTTGGGAAAAAAAACCAACCAAGAAAACAACAAAACCCCCCTCATTTACAAGGCTGTTCCAGCGTTGATTGTTGCATTATCTATGTGGGAAAATTTAGGCTTGGTTTGAACAAGTCTCATCTTGCCCATGAGGAGGAAAATACCAGACTGTACTCCTGGTATTGGGAACATCATGCAGAGCCAAGTTTGCAGGAATCAGGTGACATTTTTAAACAACTGTAACATTCCCAAGGCTAGAGGAACTGCATTTTCCACAGTTTTATGCAATCCCAAGGCACAGAGGTGCATTTTATTCTTTCCTGTGCTGAACCCTGGGATTCTCCCCCAGGTACCTGCTTTCAGCCACTGGACAGTTGAGAAAAACATCCTGTATTAAGCAGTTTGTGCTAAAGTTGCTTGAAATGGCTACTCAGTAGCTGTGCTGATAAATCATACAAGGGGAACCTGTTTTATTTTCTCATGTAATCACAGGTCCCTAGTCCCTTTCAGTTTTCTTGCTGCATTTTTCTCCCTTTGTGACAGCAGCTCCCAGGGCTGAGCCCTGGGATTAATAAAATGGAGTTCACATTGTTGTGCATCAGCCTGAATCTCCCCTAACCACTCTCGTTGTGCCAATATGCTTTAACCCTATGGCAGAAGGCCCCACTGTACCTGCTGGATGGCAGCTATTTAATCCTGCTTTTCCTGCAAAGGGATCATTAGTGCAGTGAAATGTAGGGATTTTTAGTGCTTTTAAAAACAGCATGTGTCCCAGTAACAGCAGAAGTTGGGGAAGAGTTTGTTGTGTATTTTTATTTAATGCACTTTAGCTGCAACTCCTTTATTTGAGGTTTCTATATATAAGTAAGCCTGCAGTTTGTGGGTTTTTTTCTTTTCAAGTTGATAGGCTTTCTAGCTGCAATTATTGTTCTTTGACTTTGTCTAATCTAAACAGTTCTCTTATCCTCAGGAAATTATTCCCTCTTTGCTATCTCTTCTGTGTCATGATCTCTGCTCACTATTACTTTAGGAGGGAGTTCCATCACTATATTGCTCTCTCCATTTTCTCCCTAGGGACATGCCTCTTTTCTCCTGGGCAAGAAATGATTTTTCCTGGGGGGTTGTTTCTGTTTCCAGACAATAGGCCTGAAGCAGGCAAGGTACCATTTCCTGGAATAGAAAACTCATTCTAATTAACCCCAACCAACATACCTTGTTAAAACCACTTGCTGCTTAGCTACAATTCTGCACATAACCAAACAAACTGCTCATAACCCCACTGTTATCAGTACAATTATCTATTACTATGAAATAAATAGTACAAAATTATTCTGAAATTGTTTTCAAAGAAAAAACTTGTTCATTTAGTTATTTTCTAGATTTAACTGTGTTTGCCCAGTGCTAGTGGCTTTGCAGTTAAATACTGTATTCCACAATTAGATCCTCATTTTCTGCTTTCAAAAGAACTGAAGCTGTTTTTAAATCAACAGGAGGCTAGACTGAAGGAAGAATTGAACCCCACATATGGAAAATTCTCTGCTATCCTGCCTTCATAAATAGGAAGCTCAGTTACATATTCTTCTTTTGGTTCCCACAGTGAACACATCAGTGATTGCATCAAACAGATCAACAGTTTTGAGCTGATGGATGTTCAAAACTTCAGCTCTTCAAAGCCTACCCAAACTTGCTATGTTAGAGCGGAAAACCTGCACACAAAGTAACAGGCATTAAAGAGATTTTTCAATACTATTTTTATTGGCTTGTAGCAAGAAGACTCTTAAAAATATGCTAGAAGATGCCAGGTGTGTTGTGGTAAGAAATATGTTATATTTTATTCATATTGTGGAGTCCCAGAAAAATGGATTACAACTGTTGTCAACTGAAGTAAGTAGGAACTTGTGAACATGAGTGACACCTAATAAAATACATAGATAGACGAGGTGGGTAATTACATCCTTAAAAAAAAATAAAAATCTGAAGATGTTGTCCTGGTGTTGCATTAAAGTGGAGGTGCTGGAAAATATCTGAATATAGCTTTTAACACAAATTGAGTTTGTACAAACAGCTGAACACGTGGTTTTGTTAATGACTCAGACTTGCATGTATGCTTGGTGTATTGATAAAGGAATGATCTCTGTCATAACATAGGAAAAGGCATGATTCAACCAAAAAGAAACTAGATGTGTGTTTATTAAAGAGTTCTAGCTGCTGGAATAATTTGGAGTTCTCTGATGAACAATTTTATGCATTTACTGAAGCTTAGTGTAATTTTTAATATACTTCTGGAATTTCCCAAAATAAAGAAGTTGGCATGGAAATGCAAAGTTGTGGTTTGGGATGAGCCTGGCGTGGGAGGTGGCTTTGGGACAGCCAGGTGTGGCCAGCTGTCCCAGTCCCTGGGGTGCCCCAGGGAGGAGCAGACAGACCCCCATCGGGGCAGAGGAGGAGAGGCAGCAAGCCTCTGTTTTCTACAGGGAGAATAGATTTTGTCTGGAGAGGGAACAGAGCATGTCCAGCATTTCTGACACTGGGGGACTCCTTTCACCTTTTTGCCCTGTGGTTTATCAGCATTTTACTCCTTGCCATGCAGTCTCTGAGGAACATGTTTTTCCCTCTTTTCCAACTCCTTTAGTTTCCTCACACAGGCTGACCAATCATGTCCTTATTGTTTCAAGTGCAGAGCAAAGGAGCTCCTCAGGACTGTGTCAGGATGGTCCTGCCCCGCTCTTCCAGAATAAGTCACAGGCTGGGAATGTTTCCAGCAATAGAGGGAAAGTGGAGCTATTCATAGCCCAGCACATCTCCATTTCAGAAGGACTGGAAGATGAATCAATTCCTGGTTTCTTTTCCTTTTCAGTGCTCTTCAAAGAGCTTGGGAGACTGTGATTTCCTGAACTTTTAAATTTGCGACAAAGAAATCTTGTCTACAGCGTGTTTAAAGGTATCTTTTCATCTCTCACAATTATTGTTGTTCTTTTTTATTTTTAAAGATCTACTGTTTTCTGCAGATCTGAGAAACTAACTCAGCTGTGTGAGGTATATCCCTGTCTCAGCAAGCATGTCACACTCTCTGCCAGTTTGTGTTCCATGGCAAAGGAGGACGAGGATCTTCTTTGTAAACATGGCCTGTGGTTTGTGACGTTTGGGATTTTGGATGCCCAATTTGAGCTATCTCAGATTTTATTTTTACAGATGTTAAAGTGGGCCCCAAATCCAAGAACCTGGAAGGAGTATTAGATGCTCAGCATCTGTCAGGAAACAAGATGAAAAAAATCATTGAGAATTTTGACCTTCAAAATCCCTAACATGGAGTGAAAAGAAAAAGAAAAGTTTTAAAAACTCCTCCTAAAAATGTTAGATTTAGTGATTCCAGGTGATCCTACAATGATTTATATGAAATAGATACTCATTCATCACTTTTTTGCATTACAGAAACACCACCAGTGGAAATTACAGTGAAATTTATTCTACTGCTGTCTTGCAATAATATTGAGAATTGTGTTTATTTCATCTTGTAAATGGCTCTATTCTGCACTTGTTTAGATTACACAGGTATAATATGCAAGGAAACAAGGACAGGATTGTTGCATTATTTTACAAATGCTCTCGTTTTTTTTTTTTCCCTGAGAGGTTGTAATGTACTTTTAAATAATCTGTGCACAGCTACTGTGAGTCAATCAAAAATGTTGTGCTGTCCTGCTAAGTCCACAGACAGCAAGATTCAGGCATGTGAAAATCTAAATCAATGGTTAATCCATACTTGGTTATTTGACAGAGCTAAAACATAGTAATTCATTTTCTTTATGGGTTAAACATGCTGAGCATAGTAACCAATGTATTACTGAAATTTGGGGTTCATTCTCCATTAGCTCTGACAACAGAAGGAGCAGTACAAGAGGTGCTGGATGTTTTCTGTGGATTCTGGCTTGTGCCACAAACATTTAAGGTGGCTCACTAGCACAAAGCTTGGCATTAATAATGGTGGGGTGAACAACACACTTTCAGGGGAATATGAACCACTTTGTGTCAGTTGGCGCTTCCATTTTCCAGCAGCAAATCCATGTTTGTGATTGATGCTTGTCCATAGGTGGCAGCAGCTCCAACTCTTTATAGGATGCAATTAAGGCCAGAAAGTTGTGCAGGGAAAGTTTAGCAGTTTCTGCAGGTCACTGCACACCCCTTGGAGAGGCTTACAGCAAAGAGGTGGGGAAGAAACGTGGCAATGGAATTATCTTTCAAATGACTGGAAGGCTTTTCCATCCTGAACCCAGAGGGAAAACTTACCCTTTGTGATTTTTGATTAACACCAGTTGAAAGGAACATTTAAGTGTCTATTTATAACTGATATTCACAGTTGTGTTTGAAGCTAAATGGCAAAACTTGTAGTTTAATAATATCAAGTGGGTGCTGTTCAAATCTTAATTTTGGTACACCTGTGTGAAACAAACAGTCTCTATTGGCTTAAATTTGGACTCAGGACTAAGTAAGTGAAACACAAAGATTAATGATCACCCACTGCCCTAAGCTGTACCATGGAAAGCCTGCTACAATGCAGCTCTGAGAGGCAGCAGCTGCTGGGAGGTGAGTGAGTATGTGCAACCATAAAGCATAATAGGAATCTGGCACAGTTCCTTTATTTTTAGAAGTTTTTCTGAAATATAATCTATGTATCGTGTTGAAAGATGAAAGAAACTTTGTGGGGTGGTAGCTGCTGTCATCTTTATTGTCTAAAGAATTGAATTTAAACATCTGGACTCCGCTGTGCTTTGCACTGAACAAGTGAAGCATTTTCAGGCTTAGCAGTTTTGTGCTCAAATGTCAGTGACCCACTTCTGGTTCCTTCAGTCCTTTGAGTTTGCTCCTGCACACCTCCTGCTCTGCTCCCAGGGTGGTGTTTCTTTGTTATTGATGAGCTGTGGGCTGCTCCTGGGAGGGAATATTCCTCCTTCCCAGCTTCAGGCTGGCTGCTATGGGGGGCTGCCTGTGTGTGCAATGCAGAGAGGCCCTGTGACTATTTGGATGATTTAATCTGTCCCTAAACTGCCTAAAATCTCTTAACTTGCTCCCTCCCCAGCATCTCAGCTTCTTCCTAAGCACTGTTGGGGTGCTTCCTGCATTCCTGTGTGAGTAGAGTGATTGTTCCAACTCAAATTCTGCCCTGCTTGCAATTAAAAGAAGGATGTTGTGGGTCGTGTGGAAATCAATCTAGATGCCAGAAAACCTCTCACCTTCCTGCTGGCCTCCCCGAAGCTGAACCTTCCCACTTTGTTCTCTCAGACTCTCTGATCTGATTTGTTTCTCTTTATTTCAGTTGAACATCAGCTGTCAACTATTCTCTCATCTGCCTGTTCAAAGTGGATGTAACCATCTTCCCTCCTTCATGGGTCTGTGAGATGCTGAGGAGCAGCTCAGTGTTAGATTGTAAAGAGTCAAAGGCCACCTGGGAATGTAGGAGATTGCTGCCTTCATGGCTGGCTGGGGACACTCCTCTGCAAAATAATATCTCTGGAACTTTTGTTCTCCAAGAAGGCAACATGAAAGATAGCTAGGTCCATATCACATGAGAGAGGGAGGCATCCTTTATAAATTTATTTTAAAATTTGCAGTTGCCTAAAGTTGCTAGGAAAGCAGATGGATAATGATAGCCCTGGGGACTTATTTCCTGATTTTTCAATGAGATATTTTTTGACTGAAAGAGTTTAATATAGCATAGAAAATGTCATTTAATTACAACTTGTTGTTAGTACCCAATGAGACAGACCCAAGCTCTTAAATTAGCCAGTAAAGTAGGTGCCTAAAGCTGATGGTGTGAACACCCAATGGGAAAGGCTGCTCCAGGCAGGAGATCTATTTCAGACATGGAAAGGGCAGGGCAATGGCAAAGGGGGGAGGGAAGAGCATCTGCTCTGATGCTCCCCCCAGTCTGAGGGTAGAGAGGTCTGCCCGAGCCCGTTGGGTCCTGTCCCTGTCACAGGTGAGGGAGAACAGCCCTGGCTGCCTCCAGGCACCCCTCAGGGCCCTGTCAGCAGCAGGAGAAGGGCTCTGCCCCAGGCAGGTGGCACTGGGAAGGACCTGCCAGCCCCTGTGGCAGGGTGCAGAGGGACTGGCAGCCAGCAGAGCCTTGCAGGAGCCCCACAGACCAAGGAGGAGCCCTGGGGCTGTGCAGGGGCCAGAGCAGATTGTCCCAGTCCTCTGCCACCTGCCACGGAGGCAGAGAATGGCACAGATGGGCTGGTTTGAACCTCACACTTCCAAATCCTCCTAAGCCATCTGGGTGGTGGTGGTGGGAATGTCCAGCACTCCAAACTGCCTAATTACAAGAGAGAGAGAGCTGTGAGACCACCAAAATTCCCTGCGTTGTCAGCGTGGCAATGAAAGTGGTCTCAAATGCTTAAAAGATTTAGTAAGTAGTGACAGGAAAAGCTGACCAAGCCCATGCAGTGAAGGTAAGATGTGGGAGAGCAGGGCTGTCCTCCCTGGCAGAACATTTTCACGTCTGTCATTTGCTCAGACTCACCCAGGACTCGGTGACAGGAGGCTCTCAGGCTGAGAGCTGGAGATAAGATAAGCAAGGACTGTCACAGGAGCTGCTGCTCTGCACAGGCTGCCTCGGGAGCTGAAACTGTGTGGAGAGGTCTGACCAAACCACAAATGAGACCTACAAGGTCTGAACTCCCTAAAAACTTGCAGCATGATAATTAGCTGCACTTTGTGGAACATGAATACTTGAAATGGCTGATGCTGCCAGCTAGGAAACCACAGCCTAGTGGAAGGTGTCCCTGCCCATGGCGAGGGCACTGGACCTAGAAAATCTTCCAAGTCCCTTCCAACCCAACCCATTCCATGGCTCTGTGATAGGGTGATGCAGTCCCATGATATTTTAATAGGGTTTAGGTGAAAATAGGGAGTTTTCTTTCCACATTCAATGGGTTAAAGCTGAGCAGGTCGATGTCAGTGTGTTGGGCTGAGCTCTGAAATAGCATTTTTCTCTGGAGCAGAGGAGTTGTCAGTTGTGTTTCTGAAGGTATTAAAGCACAGCTGGGAATGGGACACGGCCTGGCAGTGCATAAACAAGGGATCTTCCTGACTATGCATGGAAACCTTCAATTCCCCAGAATGGCAGCTTGCTTACCACATAAAACACACTTGCTGATGCTCCTAGAAAATATTTCCTCTGGGCTTGTTAATGGGACATCTACCCGTGGTGACACAGTCCAATTTCTGTTCATTTGTTTACCTGCTAGTGGAAACACTAACTAGAAATGTCAGGGTTTTTCCTCCAGGGCTGTCAGGCTCACAGTCCTCCAGGGCTTGCCTTTCTGATCCAGTGGTTAGGTCAATTAATGTTCATATCACCACTAATTGCATTGCTCCAAGAGCTACAAGAAAAATCAGACAGGACAGAGCAACGATTATCCCAGGAGCTCTGTGTGACCAGGAGAGTTTGGAGTATCACAGCTGACTCAGTTTCCTGCTAGCCCTTCTGTTTGTGGATCCCTGAGACAGAGCAGTTTGGCTCTGAAGGAGGGGCCTTTCAGGGACTGCATCTTGTGTGGAGTGCACGACATTCTCATAAACACCTGACTGGAGAAATCACATCCATTAGTGGGGCAGTCAGCCATGAGTAACAATAAGGAAGAATTTACATGCCAGAATGGGTAGTATGGGAAGCATAGAAAGAGTGGCACCAACTAATTTTGCTGCCATCCTGGTTCTTAGCTATATTAAGACTGCAATCATTAAAAAACTGGGCTGCTTCTAATTAGCTGAGAGTGACCTGGGCCTCATTAGTGCCCATGTCCAATACATAATTGAGCTATTTTCTTGCATCCAGTCACACAATGTGGAAAAACCAAAGGAGTGTTATGAAGGCCGGATGAGTGCTCAGCATGTGAGGTTTTTACTTTTATAGAGAGGAATAATAGCTTCAGTTTTATTTTCTAGTTCAATGCTCAGGGGGAATGTATAGAAATACAAAATGAACATCAACAAAACAGTGCAGGAAGCAGAAAGCCCTGACTATAGGAAATAACCTGTCCTTTTTTTTTTTTTTTTTTTTTTTTTTTTTAATTTTAGTTTTAGTTTTTAATGCTGAAATACCAGGACAGGCCTTTCTGAAAACTGCCTTTCTGACAGTGCTGAGTTATGAGCTGGCAGCACCTGTTGGCAACAGCCAGGGGCCTAGGACAGCTCCTCTCCAGTGTGAGTGATTCCTCTGAAGTATCAGTTTAGTCTGAGATAAACAGGCTGATTTCCTTAGGATAAACTATGAAAGAATGGAATAGAATACCTTTGTTAAAAAAATATAAAATGTGATGTACAGGGACTGAAAGAAAGGATATGTTGTAGAAAAATCAAGGTTTTTCTTCTCCTTCAGGTCAGGTAATCTTGATTTGAAGTGCTGCAAAGCAAGGAGTTGTCATCTACAAGGCAAAGGTTTATGATGATATGACTGGAGGGAAACTTGTCTGGGGCAAGCAGAGATGCACAAGAAAAAAGCAGAGGTAAACATTTCCAGGCTTTCTTATTAATAAAAATTTCTATTTTAATATACAGAGGCTTTATAGAACTGTTTCTCTCTCCTGTACATCCCCACCCCCAGGATGCACAACACACTCTTTCCTTTTCATAGAAGTACCCCAGACCCATTTCCCAGCTACTTTTCCAGAGAATTAAATGTACCAACAATGGAAGGTTATTTATCATGCCTGTTGTAATTGGACCCAATTGGGAAAATGAGATAACTTCAGTGAATTACAGAGCTGCAAATGGAAGCTGCAGCCACAGTTTTGCTGGGCATGTCTAATAACCTGCAGCCATTCACCACCAGTTCCAAAGGCCAAGCTCATTAGCACATAGGCAGGTGTTTGTGCATTTCCATTTGTTAAATTAAAATGATCACAGTCATTTTGCTAATAGTGCAGTGTGCAAATGTAGGCCATCTCAGAGCAGCAGTTTGAGCAGAGAACATTTTTTAGAAGTGAGAAATGAACTTCACCAATCTAATTGTTCCTTATTAAGATAAAGATATTTCTCTGGTAAGTTATCAGCTCAGTAAGGTGTGAAATATTGGTCTGCTTTAACATCTCCTCTTCCCATTACAGGACTTCAGTGAAAATGTTCTTGTGGGCTCTGGTTTGCCCTTTCCAGCCATGGCTGAGGGAGTGCTGAGGTGTGCAGGGAGCAGGGGATCCAGCCCAGTGTGGAAGGGTTGGCTGGAGCCTGGTTGGGATGTCAGTGCCAGCACTCTCACCCTGGTAAGTCCAAAACACTTCTTGTAAGGTGAGCTGGGAAAGGAGAAGGTTCTGGAAGATTTGGGTGTCTGAAACGTGTCACCATCCCCCTCCCTCCTTCCTGCTGCTGGGGATGCTCCAGATTGCAAGGATCTTGCAGTCCTGGGTGCCCTGTGCAGAGGTCAGCACACACTGCCTGGTTAATTGTCTGCAGATGGAGGCCAAACAGGGGTCACAGAGCTGCCAAGGCTGGAAAAGACCTCGCAGGTCATCGAGTCCAAGCATTGACCCAGCACCACTGTGCTCACCACTGAACCAAATCCCCAGGTGCCACATCCATCTGCTGTCAGAACACTTCCAGAACAGTGATTCCACCACTCCCCTGCTACACCTTGTGTGGGTTTAGCTTTCTTAGTTACTTTCCCCCCCCTTCACTTGTATTGTTTGCCTGAAAGTGGAAAATATCTTTATTTTCTAATTTTGAAAATTCTACATGAAATTGTGCAAATGGCTCCTCAGACTTGACAAAAGACCTATGGGGTAATGCAGGGAAGCTTAGTCTTTACAAAATTACCCCAAATTGTGCCAAGAGCATCATAACTTAAAATAACATAAAATAAGTGAAAAGTAGTGCATCCATTTAATGCTTATGTGGAAAACTAAGCATACTGAATGTATAATAAATAAAAACAAAGAACTTTTGGCATTGTCTCACCTTTTTCCCTTGACATGATTTTATTATCTATTATAATTAGGAAAAAATCTTTGTATTCCAAAGAAAAGGCTGTTTTTAAAAAAATGCATGTGAATAAAATAAATATTTGTATGGTGCAAATAATCACTGAATTATCTTTTTATCTTATTTTTTTACAGCTTTAGTGTAAGTTTCTCTTTAATAGAACTCTGAAGCTCAGGTAGTAATTTCATGCTAGGTTCAGTGTTAGCTCCTTCACTGGTAAAAAGGGAAAATGAATGTGCTATGGCAATGTAAATCTAGAGACACAGAACTGAATTACTTGATATTTCTCAAGATTTGAATTAACATAAATAGAACCATAATATCTTCCTCATCACTTTCATGTATAAGTGCAGGAGAGGTCCAGGCAGGAGTTCTTACTTATGCATCCCTTACCTCTTCAAAGTTCATGATTTGTGTGCAGTCATAAAGAGTGGATAGCTCATAATTTAATTATTCAATCCAGAATATCCATTAAAAAAGAAGGAAGAAAAAAGTTAATGCTTTGTTTACAATGACTTTGTGGTGACTCTCATGTACTCATGCATTCATTAACAGAGAAAACAGGTTTCTGTAAGGGCTCAGTTGTGTTTTGTTTCAATCAACTCTGAAAGGATAATCAAAAAATAGGAAAAAAAAAGATAATGCAGATAATAAAAATTACGTAAAAAGGGTTCTGAAGCCAAATTCTTGGGCTTAAAGAAGCCTATTCTTACTTTTTATTGCTCCTGAGTTAGAAATTAACTAATGCTCTTTAAATTTAAGAACTGTTCAGTTCATTACACACATGACTTGACAGTGTAAACTTTTAATTTGAGGTACAAGAGGTACTTAAAGCATAATAGGAGCTCATTAGTAGTATTAAAGGAAAATAGGAGAAAGTTTGGATTTAGTAGTCATGATTCTAAGAAAAGAACTGTTCCACAAAACATCCTGGCAGAAAAAGGAGCCAGGAATGCACAGGCCTGAAGTCAGTTGAAATTCAGAATTCTCTGTTGAAATTCAGAATTCTCTGTTCCACTTTGCATAGAAGGAAACCTCTGCTTCCCAGAAGGGAGCTTTCCTGCAGCAGGGTGAAGCTGAATTCTCCCAGAGTAAAGGAGGATGTGCCTCCATCCAGTGAGGGCCATGCTGGGCATGTAGTGCAGGTAAAATCAGTTTGTTATTGGCCTGGGCTCTCTGCTGGGCACACACAGGCATGCAGAATGCCAAAAGTGAAGGGAAAAAATCAACATCTGTTTTGCCTGGTGACAACACTCTTATTTTATACCATACAATACCTTTACATTTTTATTAGCAATTCAAGCAGGAGTTGGTTGTTAAATCAGTGACAAGTGCTGACATATAGGAGCAGATTTGTATTTTCTTAGAGATGCGTATGCAGCATTTTCTGAAGGAGGTGGCTTTGGTGCTGTTATGCATGTGAACAGCCTGGAAATTCCAGGATTTTGGCTTTTAGAGAAATGTATTACTGTTATGAGCAAAATGGATCTAAATATCACAATTTTTTATGTATCTGAGAGCCTAGCTGTGGGGTATCTCTACAGTAAAATATTTAATATTCACTTTTTGTGATCAAAGCAAACATTTACTTCAGTGCCATGAAGTTTTGTCTTTTTAAGCTCCTACAGGCAGGAGGATCAGGCTCCACTATCTTATTGTTAGCTGTGAATGCAACTCATTTTTAAAGTGTTTGTGATAAATTTATTTCAGCTTTGTCTCCTAAAGGAGTCTCATCTTGCATCTTTTCTACACTGAACCTTTTCACTGAGGACCATGTCACAAGGGAGGTATAAAACACAAGTATAAAATCAGGTATTTGGATTACAAGGTAAATCTTTTTGGCTGGTATTTATTATTACTAGTTAGCTGTAGTGATGAGGCAAAGGGACACTGATAATGGCAAATTGGAAGATTCTCTGCTTTGAAAAGGCATTTCTACCAGATAGACTGTAGAAAAATATTCATCAATCATTTAGGACTGTCTCAGGAATTTATTAACTTTTCCATAAGCTGTATATTTCTGCCTAATTATATCATGAATAAACAGCTGCAATAAACAGTGAGATTCAGTCTTCTGAATAAGCACATTACTACATTCTTCACTATTTTCTGGTTTTTGACAGCTTAGCAGTTAAACTGGATGAACATGGAATATAGTACATGAAAATGGAGGAGAAAGAAAGTGATAATGTAGCATATTTTCTCCACTTCCTTCTGGAACAGTGTAAAGCAATCAGTTCTAAAAACCTCAGTCCATGTATTAGTTAATCAATACGAATGTTCAGCCAGCTCCAAGATATTTTAACACCTGTCAAAGCTAGCTCAGCAGTCATTGTTCAAAGCTTACATGGAAGTGAAAACCACAACAGAAACCTTTCCCATCTCCAGGGGATTATCTCTGGAGAGAAAAAAGAGAGAGTGATTCTGGTTACTAGAAACGAGAGGGGGAACAGAGCTCCAATTCTCAGATGATCCAATTATGATTAGAAAAACTATGTGGAAAAAAAAAAAAGTAGAGCTGGGAGAGTGAAGAATTTAATCATGATTATCTGCCTCTTGTGAGGCAGTGTGAAAGTCTGCCAAACCCACCTTTGCTTGGTTACCCTGAAGTGTGGGAGGGAAGGGGAAGCAAATGCAAAATGATGCATTGGGGAGGCACTGTGATAGAGCACAGCAAGGGAAATAATTTCCTCTCATACTGGGAAAAAATTCCTTTTCAAGACCTGTGATATTATTAATGAGGTATGAAACTCCAGTAAAGAGCTTTGGCTTGTGTGCTGCTGCCAGTGCTCCTTGGAGCAGCAGAATTCAGCTACATTTGCCATGGGGTTAACAACAGATCCCTGACTCTCACACACCATTCCCCCTTCCTGTTATACACACAGGTTTTATGTCCCACATAAATACTGTATTTAATGTTTACTGTCTGTTACAATAAGTATATTAGTTGTCAAGCTTATTTTCTCCTCTCATTCAAATCACATTAGGCTCAAGCATGACAAACAAGTGTGATGCATATTTTCAGGAGGTTTAAAAACATATCTGAAATCTGTACAGCCCTGTCATTTAAAGTGTAAGTTAAATGTACCAAGTGATATTTTTGCTTCAGAAATGGAAGTGGGGAGTGTTGCCTTGACCCTGTGGACCTGAATTAACATACTATGCTGTTTTATACATGAATGAATGAATAGCCTATGAATAAACTGCTTTGTACATATGTATTTTTGCCTTAATTTATTACTTCTAAGGACCCGGGGGTTGTGCTCTCACTGCACACAAGGTAGGTGCAGGTACAGGTAAGTACAAGCACCCACAGGCACCACCCAGGACCCTTCCCTGGGCTCTCCTGGGATGAAGGTTTCCCTCATCCTTGGGGTGGCTCCTCCTAGGAGACCCCTGCTCACAACTTGGTGCCTTCTGTGAAGAGGACTCTTGCCTGCTGCCAGAGAAAAGGGATGCTGTATTTATCCTGCATTCCCTTCACCAACTGGAACAGGACACAAGACATTTTCCAGGCTCTTCCTCCCTGTTGCTGTTGATTCAGCCAGGTGTCCATGGCAGTCCCTGTGCCAGCAGGCAGAGCTGGGCTGGGACAGGCAGGGACACACCGTGTGTGCCCCAGCCACATCCATCTGTCTTCACTGGGTGACCCAGAGTCACTTCAGCTCCACCTGCACCTCGCTGAAATAATGAAGGTCCCCTGTTCCCAAACCTGCCTCCTGAGAGCAGTTTTTCTTTGGAACTGCCAGGGCTGTAGCAGCTCTGCCCTTGGCCTGCCCTGCTGGAGGGACACCTCTGCATCTTGGAGGGGGGGATGTTGTGAGAGGAAAGGCTAAAGGAGAAATGCCTGTGTCTGCCTGCTCCTGGGGAAGTTCTGAACCCAGGAGAGTGTGGACTATGAAGCCATTAATATTCTGCAGAACCTCACCCAGGCAGCAGCATTCTTATTTCTGGCTGTGTGCCAGACAGGCACTGGAGTGCTCTGAGGGCTGTGATCCTGATAATGAGTTCTTCATCACCTGTGAGGTGCTAATCCTGATGCTTTAGAAGGCTTTTTTCTTAAATTATCATTACATGTCTCCATCTATGCATTTATGCCTTAGTGTGTGTGTCTGTCTGTGCACTCCCACCAGCAGGCAGCTCCAGCCAGGCCAGCTCAGTGCTGAGCCAGGTGGCTGCTGGCAGTGACCCCGTGCTCCTGCTCCTTGTGCACATCTCTGCTTGTTAAGAGGTCTGCTCCCTTGCTTACAGGCACTTCTTGTTCAAGCCATGGACCAATTTATGGATCATTAGACTTGTGCATAGATTATGTGGCCATGAAAAGCTCCCCACAGGCAGTGCTGAAAGCTGATACACATTGTCCTGCCACGAGCAACACAAGCAGCAACCCTGCAGGCAAATTTTTGCAAAAGGAGAGATTTCCTTATGATCCCTGAAGCGTTTTTTTGGTGAGGGTTGTTTTCTACAATGGTCCAGTTGGAGGTTACATGGGTTCAGAGCTATGGAAAGTTTTCTTACGCTGCACAGCAGTGGCATAAATTATTTTCTGACATTGCCATCAGGGTCTCTTCCTTAATGGTGAATTTTGCAATCAAACTTATACTTACCAAGGGGGAAAAACCCAAAATCAGGGGAACTCTGTGATTTCACAGTCACTGTTTCTTAATGTGGAACAATTTGATTGCTGTTTTGGTGACAAAGAGAACAAACCAGCATGTGTCATTACACTGCTGTATCTATCAGTAGTAAATATGTATACTGTACAGAATTCCTCTTATTCTGTTTTCATAAGGCTGCAGGGGACCTAGAAAAGATAGCAGGAAGGCCATAAGAATGACCATAAAAATGAAATGGCATCTGTTTGTAGCAAGTACTAAGTGGACTGGAGCTTGCTGTGTTGGAAAACTGATGACTGCAGTAAGGATCTAACAGGAGCCTACAAAATTATCAGCAGGTTGAGGAAGTGAATTGTGAATCATCAACTTTTTCTACAAAGCAGAGATTTTAGAAAATATCTTCTTGGAGACATAAATTTCCCCATGAAAATGTTAGCTTTTCAGGAGGGGCTGCTCTTCCCAACAGGTAATTAAATTACAGAACTGATTGCCACAGGGTTAATGAGCTGGCAGAAAGTAAAAAATTAATTTAGAAAGAAATTAATTCATGCCAGTAAATAGGGTGATGGGGCTACAAACATATATATGTCTGATAGAGTATCTATAAAATCCTTTTATATATATATATACATGATGTAACATGTTTAAATATATACATAGAAAAGTTTTTTCAGAGTGAGGATAGATTTTTAGCTGTGTTGTATTAAAACTGATTCCATCTCTGGGCACAATTAAAGCAAAAGAATCATTTATAAGGTGTGGGAAATGGAGTTTTTCTGGCACAGACAAAGAAGCTGCACTTTTGCTGTTAGGATGATATTTGCCTGGCTGCTCCACGCTGCTCTGGAGTGTAAGGCTCTTGCTGCTTTGATGAAAATCTGAGAACACCAAATTAGAGTCTGCATTAGTTATGTAGGTAAAAAAA
The DNA here is from genome assembly GCF_027477595.1 of Haemorhous mexicanus. Lineage (NCBI taxonomy): Eukaryota > Metazoa > Chordata > Aves > Passeriformes > Fringillidae > Haemorhous > Haemorhous mexicanus. The sequence goes on from NC_082354.1 coordinate 10,085,213, forward strand.
GTGCTGAAAATGTACAGAGCTGCCAACACTGTGTGTGCCTGCTCATCCTTTCCCTAGAAAAAAATATACTCATATAGATCTTCATCCTCCACAAAATGACAGGACAGCCCCACTTGCCAGAACTATTTTCCTGTAACTCTGCTGTGGCATTCACACAGGCGCTTTCTGTGACAGTAATATGGAAGTTGTCTCCATATGAAACTGTCCACAAAATGACATTTTTCCCACCTAGGCAATCAGATTTAGCAGTTTGCTGAAGCATACTCTCAAAATTATGTAACTGCTTTGGTGGTTTGGCCCCAGCAGGAAAGGTGCAGTGGACACAGCTGGGCTGGGCCTGGTGCTGCTGCCCCTTTGGACCCTGCAGGATCAGGCTGGGGAGGAGTCACAGCTCATCACCTGGGTCATCCCAGCACACAAACCTGTGTGCTTGGGGAGCAGCTGCTGGATATTTCCCCCACTACCTCACTGTGCCTATGGAAAGTGATGGAGGTCTCTCAGTACCAGAAAGCATCAAGTGTTTAGTGGGAGTCTGAGAGCAAGGGAGAAATCTAAGTTATAAACTTGTTTCAAACATCAACTTTGCTGTTGCTGAGCAAGTCTTGTCTCTCTCTCACCTGACAGGGTCCACCAGGATATACCTTGAATGGAGAGGAGCAGCTCTAACAAAGCCAGGTACTGAGGATGTGCAAGCTTTCCCTGCTAAAAATGGTTACAAAAATCTGAGGAGTGCAAACCCTTCTTTGGAGGGTAGTAGCAGAAATAGTGTAAATACAAGAAGCTTTGCTAAAATTGAAAACTATCTTGGAGCTACTGGCCAGTAACTAATCAAAATTGATGCTTTAGCACAAACTGATGCTGCTGCACATTTTCTGCTGCTGGCCTGTGTCTCTGTTTATTGCTGAAAAGTCTCTTGCCACTGGCTCTCACACAGAGATCTGGGAGGAGACTGCAGCTAAAGCTGTGCCAGCTAATGGAACTCCTGTGAGGAGGGGACCCAGGCCTGGAAGCTGGCACATAGCAAACACTTCTCTAAAAATGTGCTGAATTAGCTGTTTGAAGAACTGCAGGTTTTGAGCAGGTTTTGCATATTTGAATATTGTCAAGCACAAATTCAGTGTTTAACATTTAATCTAATTATCCCAGTTTCTTATAATTATAATGTTCTTTGTGACATTCTGCAATTAAGTAGCCATTAATAAACATTCCCATCAGAACAGGTCATTATGGAGTCAGCTTAAGCGGGTGTAGAAGGCTCAGAATAAATAAATCAACAAAAATGTTAGCAAATAAATAAAAAGTAAGCTAGTCCATGTACTTCTGTTCTCACTTCTGTGAGAAGGCCTTGATAATTGAGCTACATATCACTATTAGAAATGCAATTACTTGTAATTGCCACCTTTAAAAGCAAGCCTTTGTTCCAAAAGCAATATATAGATGAATTGTGTCTCATTGTACAAGTTGTGAATTGCCTCTAGTTTTCTAATCTCAGCCATCACATGAAAAATGCTTTTTCACCTTCAAGGTGGAGAGGCCAATCCGTGAGCTCTGTTACACGAAGGGAGAGCTGGCAGCAGTCCACCAGGATCCTTTAAGCTAGTTTGGATTTCCAGAGATGCAGAACAAGACAGGATTTGTCATATAAAAAAAAATAGATGGTAAAATAATTTTGTATTAGAAAGCAAATAGGAAATGTGGCTCTTTATCAATTTAGATACTAAAATCTTCAGAGCTCATCTGAGGATTATTCTGAATTTACGTTGTGTTTTTTGTGAAGAGGAATAAAATTCTACTTGTTTTTTGGCACAAGATAACTTTTCTTCATGAGGCTTAAAGTTGTCATGGTATATACTACACCCATGAAGTCAGGAGGAATGTCTTCATCAATAATCATCAGCTCAATACCACCTGTATCTCTGACTGCTGCACCCTGTGAATTTCAGCTTTATGGAGCCCATGCTTAACAATATTCCACATTAGTACTACTGTGTGTCACTAGGAAGGTTTTGCAATAAACTGCAAATTTATTAGAATCCATTAGAGAATAACAGTAAATCACAGAAAAAGATAAGGAAACACAAGTCAGCAGATTTTCTTATGTAGATGAAGGAACTACTTGGACTGTCATACACACACAGAATGTACATCATTACATTCCCACTGAGAAAAAATACTGTTCAGATTAAGCCTACTCTGTAAATGCTTTTATTTTTTTAAAGTTTTGAATGGCTAAATATAGACTCAATAATGAAATTGCTGACAGGCCTTAACTACAGCACAAGAATGCAATACTCTAACACAGTTGTGCCAAGCCACACTGTGTAGCTGCAGTGCTGAATGCAGGGCTGGTTTTGCTGAAGTGGTGCTCTGCAGAAACCTCTGTGGGACTGGTGAATCCCTACCTGAGAGTGTGAGAGGGGACAGAAACTGAGTGAGCCCTGAGCAGGCTGCAGGGCAGTGCAGGACCCCTTTGTGACACAGGGTCACTGCACTGCTTAACCATGTCATCAGAAGTCACAAGGACATTTGTGTACTATTAATTACTGACTAAGGGTGAGTGGTTCCTGCTAAGCCTCATTTCTGCAGCTCCCAAACTGCTCCAACCCAGGGATTTCTTGCTTACAAGTAATCTTGAGGCAGCACAGCCAGCTCTAAACACTTTCCTATTTACTTCAGCTGATGGGGCACCAACTGCAGCAAAAGCCCAAAGCCATGACATTATTTTCTGGAGCAAACACAGATTTGATCAGACCTGAGATGGCTCTCCATAGTAAAACCCAAATTGATTTCCAATGGCCCCAGTGAGCAGAGTCCCAAGATGGTTTAGCACTGCTCTGCCCACCCAGCCTATTTAAAGCAAGTATCAGGGCAGCCAAGGATTTCTTTTATAATCTGGAAGTTGGCAGTAGGGGCAGATGGTTTTTGTAGGACCCTTCCAACTGAACCATTCCATTCCATTCCTGTACAGTGTTAACCTCTGTAAGAAACAGTGGATTTGCACATGACAAATGAGATTAGAGAACATTGATACTGGTGTTACTAAAAAGGTAATCCACTGGAAAAAAGTCTTGCAATTGCATTGTCATTTTCTTCTGTTACCTGTCCTAATGCACATTTATGTGCCTTGCTTCATGATTTTAATAGGTATATACCTAGTTCTATCCCAGTTTTTTTTGTAAAAATTTGAGATTTTGACCTTCATTTAGCTTTAGAACAGGACCAAATTCTTAATTCTTAAAAAAAAAAAAAAAAAAAAAAAAGATTTTGATATCAGACCAGGCAATATTACTTTGCTCTCCAAGTGAACCAGCATCATTAGCAAAAATCTAAAGGGGCTGAATCTCTTTAATACCATTGAAAGTGTGAGTGGAATAGCTATGATGAAATTATCCTAATTAAAGCTAATTAACACATATTTATGCAAGGTAAAAAGGCCATGACAATAGGAGAATACAGCAGAGACACAAGAAGCAAAAGTTCAGATCCTCTCAGCCTGTGTAAACTGCTGTATCTTCCTAAGAGCCACTGGAGTTATGCAGATGAGTGCCAGCTGAGGCTGAGCTTTGTGTCAGTCATGGAAGGAATGATTCCCTATCCATTAACATTCCTGTTATCAGTTTCCTAGTCTTTCAGAAATTAATATGTATTTGTGTGAGAATGACATGCTTTTTGTTCCATACTCTGCTATTCTAGAAAGTTTTATTCACACATTTAAAACAGAAATAATGTCCTGTGACTAGGGGACCAACTACAAAGAACAGATAATTAATAAAAGTGGAAAGTCTAAAGCTAATCTATTTGCTTTAAAGTACTTACCTATGCTCTTATCAGGCAGTTACAAGTGTGAATATAATTGTCATAACCAGAATCATCTCTCTGTAATTCACAAGCAGAAAAATGCATTAGATTACAGGAAACAGTGTGTAAAACCATCTGGATGAAACTTATGTGTATATGAATATAAATGGTGCTAACTTTCTCTCAGTGTTGGCAAGTGAAAGAGCATTTGATTTGAAGCTTCTTGAAACGGAGAAATTTCAAGAGATTGCTTAATTTTATAAAGGGTTGTGCACACACATGCATGCACACACACATTTTTTTGGCAAGTTCTCCTGAGCTGTCTCCATATTCCATCTGGCAGGGTTCAAGCCATGATCCTTTACTTTTTTTCATGCTGCAGTATTGTAGTTTGTTAGCTCAAAACTGTAACTCAAAACTCAAAAACTGTAGTAGTGATGCCAACACAGACGGTGTCCTGCCAGCTTTTTGCAATTTTCCCTTAACCCTGAGATGCACACCATGTGTGAGAGGTGGATATGCATCAAGACACTCCCACAAAACTGCAGGGAATCTCTAAGTGATATTACACTTAATAAAGTGATTTGCTGAGTTTGGTTTTAATAAAGCAGCTCAGTATAGCGAGCAAATGTCTGAGATGCATTTGCAGCAAATGAAAAAAATCCACTGAGCCTGTGAAAGAACATCAATATGACTGAGGAGAAATGTTGGCTGAGCTGGAGAGAAAAAAATCTGACATGTTGTGCCACCCTGCCCATTGAAAAAGCAGTTGGCCTTTGGACTTCATTATGAACCTTGCTTTTTTCTATCAAAAACACTTTAGTAGAACTCAGAGAAGGAAACAAAAGGCTTGTGTGTAATGGGTGTTAATTGTTCTAACAGTCTTTCTTTCAATGCAGTAAGAAATTTTTAGTGTGGGTTGTCCCACAACCTTGGAAATCTTACAAGAGGTTGTTTGATAATTTCCCAAAACTATTAAATTGTTTTTAAATGCATTTCAAGAAAAACATCAGCCAAGCTGAGGTTTGATTTCTTGTTTAATAGGCCAGAGACACCATATTGGCCATGGTGGGGAAAGGCAGACACATGTAAAAGGTAGAGTTGAGAAGTAACAGCTGCTCCTTCATGGGAGCATTGAAAATGCATTTTATTTGCATTAGCCAAAGCCCATATTGATCCCAAACATAGCTACATGAAGATAAACTGTAATAAAACCACCACAAATTCCCCATTTTCTCTGCTTAAACAGATATGTTAACAATGGGTGACTGGTTTCATATTATATACTCAGGTATTGAAACTATCACAATGGAAAGGACCCAGGCAATTGGACTAGAATAACATGTACTGAAAAATGCACTTTTTTCAGATAGAATAGTATCTAGAAAAGGAATAGAAATCTGTAAAATGTCTCTGGGACCATTATACAAATTAATTCACACTTATATCTCAGTCTGAAGGCTCATGCAGCTTTCTGTTGCAGGAGCTCAATATGGGAACAGAAATAGTCTTTGCTGCCACTGTATGCTTAATTACTGAAACAAAGGTGCAACAGTTTGATCCTCAGATGATGGTGGGCTTGCCACTGGGAACTCAAGTTACTGCTTGTGACTCTGGCTTGTTGGCTGCTAACACACTTACTGAATTAAGGTGTTCATGTCCCCCAGTTGAATGGCAATCCATAGTTACTGCAAATTCTTTCTTACCCAGGCTGTGAAGCTGTCAAATGTCAGAGAAATGTCTTCTTAACTTAGAATATTATTCTGATTTTCAAAAAAATTATCTTAGCATCTATAAACATTTAGTAAGTAAACTTCAGGCTATTATAAAACCTTTTCTTTATGAAATATGAAAGAACATCAGTAATTTATCATTCTCTGAATTTTATTGTTCTGCCTTTTTTGTGTGTTTAGGACCAGTTAATATGATTCCTACAGCAGACCAGAGGGTGATTTAAATTTTAATATATTGCAGTCAGGCAGTGTCAATGCATTATTTCTGTCTGTGGAAAGGTACCAGTTCTCTGACTGACTGATTATGACAACAATGAAAAATCATATCCCCAAGACACATCACAAGAAGACATAAAATGTACATAAATATGTCAGTTTATTATGACATTACAGGCACTAGCAGGATTTGCCAAATGTCCCTGTACTGCAGGTATCTGCAAGGCTTAGTGATCAGGGAGCTGTCACCCAGAAATGATGTGGGGAGCTCTGGCTTGGCTCCTGAGCCCAGTTTGGGGTGCCCGGGACTGGCTGTGAAGCCCTGGCTGTCCAGAAAGGGGCTGAGTGAGTGAAGGGATGGTGAGAGGAGGATGTAACAGAACCCAGGACAGCAGGGTTGTGTTCCTCCCTGGCCCCCGGGCCGTTTGCAGCCCTGGTCCCTCATGCCAGGCACTGTTCCTGTCCCCCACATTCCCCTCTGCTGTCCCACCCTGCCAGGGCAGCTCTGTCTCTTCTTGTGTCTGTGCAGCAGAACGAGCAGCAGAGCTCTGATCTCCACTGCACCACCAGGCAACACAACCAAAGCTATCAGCATTTACCAGCCACCACCAGCAAAGCTATTAACATTTACCTACCATCACCACCAAAGCTATTAACATTTACCTACCATCACCACCAAAGCTATCAACACTTACCAACCACCACCAGCAAAGCTATCAGCATTTACCAACCATCACCACCAAAGCTATCAACATTTACCAGCCACTACTACCAAAGCTATCAGCATTTACCAACCACCACCACCAAAGCTATTAACATTTACCAGCCACCACCAGCAAAGCTATCAACATTTACCAGCCACCACCACCAAAGCTATCAGCATTTACTAGCCACCACCACCAAAGCTATTAACATTTACCAACCACCACCACCAAAGCTATCAGCATTTACCAGCCACCACTACCAAAGCTATTAGGATTTACCAGCCACCAGCAGCAAAGCTAATAATATTTACCAGCCACCACCAGCAAAGTCTGAGTCACCAGAGCAGTGCATGAGGGACTGAGGGCTGCCAGTGTGTCACCCTGTTCTAAATTCTTCTAAGCCTTCTGATATTTACGTTTTTGTAATGGAGTTTCTCACGCACTTTTATGTAAATAATGATTGTTTTTACATTCTTTCCTGGAGAAGGAGAAAATTGATGGACTGTTGGTTTGACCAGTGTCATTGGAGAGGTGGCAATTTCACCCTCCAGCCCAGAGTCACTTTTTCAATTCTATATATATCGAAGTGGAGAATAAACTGCCCTTCTTTTTTACCTTAGAAGTTCCAGCATGTGTATAATTTTATTTTGTGTCCTATTGCAACACTAGTGCTCACCTTTGTCCCCTCCATGGCACATGAAGAGCTCCCAGCTGGCTCCCAGCAGGGCACAGACACTCCACTAAGATGTTTTACAGGAGTGAGTGGCATGTTCATGAAGGAGATTAAGCGAGGTACAAGTAGCAGAAAAGCAAGGACTTTGTGTGTGCTTCATTAGCACTCGTGCAACCCAGCTGAGAGTGCAAGTGGAACCTTTGAATTAAGCTGTAGCAAAGGGAATTATGACAAGGGTATTCCTCAAAATTAATCTTGAGATTATATAATGGACTATTTGCTAAATGTATAAACACGTTAATGACTGGCCATTAGCCCACCTTATTAAAGGCATAGAAAGCAATTTATCCAGTGTGAAGGATAATGCAGCCTAGATTTTCCTTCTCTCATTAATTACTCAGCAATCATAATACAAATTGACTTCTGTTGTCCTTTACGTAGTAAAGTTCAAACTGAGATGACTTGAGAATGAAGTCTCTGTATCTCTGTAAATTACTTACATAATGCAGCTTTGGAAGTGGTCCTGATTTATATCAGCTAGAGATACGACTCTGTGTTTTTACAATAAGGAGATGGCTTAATGAAAGCTTGGTTAATACCAGTTAAGATGAAATCTGGACCTGATTTCAAACCTTCTTCTAGATAAATGTAACCTATTCAGATAGTCCCATTTTACATTAAGCATATTTAAGAGTTTGGAATCTGCATTGCAGTTTTGATAAACACTAATTGTATAGGATTTTGGACCATTTCTCCTTGCATTTCATATATTCACACCATTTGAACAAAATATCCAGGGTAACAGAAGTTGCTGTATTGGTATAGATCATTTATTCATGAATCCACTAACCCTCTGCAGCAGCAGCACTAACTGAGGAGGCAATCATCTTTCATAATTACAACTAACCAAGCACCATCAGTGCATACTATTTGTCATAAAATTCTCTGTTTATTGTCACAAATAAACTCAGGGATCAAACTCCACGTTAAAGACATGAGTAGAGTGGATTTGCAGCTCATGTTACTGGGAGCTGTAAGCTTCCAGCCCAAACATAAAATTCTGGGCTATAAAAATATCTCTGATTCACTTATTAAGTGACTCAGCATGATGCTGACTGAACATGTACACAGCACTGAACAAAGCAACTCAGGATCAGGAGAGAAAATGTATGATAAGGAAAGATGCCTTGTCTGACAATAATTGTAGTGAATTATGTTATTATGATTATATAATAATAATATTTTTTGCCAAAAAATTACCTCAACAAAATGTTTTAGAGAAAAAGAAATGATTTAATAGGATTGTTACAATAATGGGGCGGCAAAGAACAGATATTTTATGTCATATTATCTGGTTTACCTTCTTGAGTAGATTTTACCAGACAGAAACAGAAATTAGGAATCTGTTATTAGACGTGAAATCAAGGAATAGGAATCTGTTTAAGCAGGTTCTGATCACCCAAGAAAGCTGGCACTCAGGCACTTGCACATGGGCAGGTACTGTCAGATTTTCCAAACACCCTCCCAGATCCATTTTGGAGGCATCAGTATTTTAGAGAAGGAAAATCTAAAGGCTGAGCTCAGACCTGCAAGTGCAGCTCACTGATTTCTGCCACAGCCCTAAAGCTGGAGCAGACAGAGGTGAGGAAATGTCACGATGCAATAGGATCTTTCAGCCATATTTTGATCTCAGATTACCACAGAGAACAAGCTCAGCCCAAGTCAGGCTGGTGAGTGCAAACAGTACTTCCAGACAGAGTCTTCCTCATTCCCTCAGGCACACAGACAGCCTGGCTGCACAGGTGCAACTGGAAAAGAATGGTGTGGTGGAAGGGAATTAAAGTCCTAATTTCATATTGCTGAGTACAAGGGATTGAATACCCAGTAAAACCCTGTAACAGGTATGGTGCACAGACTAAAATTAAAAATAAAAACAGATGGATCAGGAATTTTTGAAAGGTCAGTATAAATAATCTTTGAATACTGAACATCTAAAATTCTAGAAAATTTTGCAGCATGTACACTACACCATTATAGTGACTGTGAAGCTCAGACCTCACCTAAGTACATGAGCTTTTATAACTGCAGGCCAGAGAGCTGCACTCCCTGTTCCACAGCACTTCCCTTCTGTGCTGTTGGACAAAACGACCATCTTGGGGATGGCAGTTCTTGCTTGTCAGAGCCTCCTCTGACAAGCAGGCAGATACTGGGAGTGGTAGGATTTCTCCTGCCACCTTTTGCTGCTCTGTGACTGCTACAAGGTGTCATCCAAGCTGCTGCTTCTAAGGCAGGGATGGTGCAAGGATCTCTGTATAAAATGACATAGCATATTTCTGAGACTGAGTCAAAAACCCAACGCAATAATAAAACCTGCAGCACACCCAGGACACAAACCCATGTGTCCATCTCTATTGTAAAGCCATTCTGCCTCACTGCCAAGGTCAGGGGAGCTAAAATGCCCTTGCTGCTGGCTCACCCAGAGGAGTACTCTGGCTGCCACCCACACTGTGTCACACAGGTGGCAATCAGGGTGACATGCTCTGCAGTTACTGAGGGGGATCTTTAGTGTCAGCTCCTTTGGTGACTTTCAGGTAAAATCTGTTCTCTTTGCCAGCCAGGGCAATGTTCCCACATGTCTGGGGAGCAGGGGTGCCTTAGAGCTGCTTTTCACCCCAGTGGCTTTGATGGCCAAGGAGGTTCCTTAATGCATTCAGTGCCTTCCTGGCCTGGGCTTGCCTCTCTTCGTGCCTGTCTACAAAGAAGTCAGGCAGAAGAAATAAATGTCTTCAAGGGCTAACCTGGAAAACAATCAGCTCTTTTAAACTGTTGGCTTCAAGATGGCTACAAATTCCTTATCCTATCTTGCTGTCTTCAGACCCAGCTACCTCCCTTGAAAGTGAGCAACAGATCCAAGCAGATGTTTTCTTATCAAGAATTCATACCAGACCTATTTATTTTAAATTAGCATATCTCATTAACTGTCTCAAGGACACTGTCTGAATTCATCTTTTAATGAGTATCTCAGAAATCTAGCATTTCAAAAGAGAAATAGAGCTGCAAATGGTTCTACTCTTAACCCCTTTGCTTCCAGAACAGGTTTTATAGGAGATGGGGCTTTTCTAGTCAGCCTTTGGGAAAAGCCACAACTGTTCCACCTGGTATTTTGGGCTCAGGACACCCCAGCCTGCCTTGATCCAAGTGCAAGTGTGGGGCTGCTCAAACAGCAAAACCAAGGGGGAGGCTTGGGCGTGGGTCCAGCATGGTGCAGGAGAGGGCCTCAGCCAGCCCCCATCATAATCATGGCTCTGGGACCATGTGCCCTGCCCTGACCACAGGAACAGCCACTCTGCCTGTCCTCCCACCAAGATTTTAGGAGTTCCTTGCAGCAGGGAAAGGAGTACACTGAAAATCAGGGTGCCTCCATTGCAATCTGCTGCATAGCCCAAGGATACATATATTTTTCTCTGCTTTTTCTCATCATGTTTTCCCCCTGAATAGTAGCAGTAAAGTTATTTTGGTACAATATTTAATCATTCAAAAGGAAACCACAGGCTGATGTGATATTTCAGTTGGCTATAATCCAAAATTCCACATTTGTTTGTTCTAACATATGAATATTAGTGCAGCCAGAATGCCTTCAAGCCCTCATTGGATTGTATTTTTTGTGCTCCAGAAAAGGCCTTAGAAAGTGTGTATAATGTTGTCTATATATCTTCCAGAAAAAAGGCATCCTGGAATAGTGACTATTAAGGGAAATATAATTATACTAGAAATACTAGACTATTACACTGTCACAGGGACTGCAGAAATGTGGGTTTTTTTCCAAAGGAACAGGCACACAAAGATGTTTTATGTTGAGTTTATGTGTGGCATTGCAGCAATCAGTGGATGTGCTGTACGTGCTCAGGAGAACACTTCCAGGGGAGATCCAAAAGTTGGGGTACTGCAGGACAGAGCAGCTCAGAGCCCACTGGAACTTCCACTTCCCCAGAGTATTTCTGCCCCAAGGGCTGGGTAAGCAGGGTCCAGAGGAACTCCAGCCTCTCCTCTTCCCATGGGAGGTGAGTGGAGACAGAGCTCCAGGTGTAACATCCAGATGGGGCTGAGCACACCAGGCCTGTGAAAGGCGTATCAGGGGAAGCATGGCTGGAAAATAGAATGGAATAAAGGGATTAAGGGGAATGAGTGAATATTTAGAAAAGAAAAAAGACTCAAGGGCAAGGATGTTATGAATAAAAAGAGATTTCAACTTCAAAGAAACCCATGAAAATAAAATATGTAGGAAACCAACCTGGAAATTCTGTTCACACCTGGGATGATTGATTTGTGAGACATTTCCAGCACCTCAGTTGTGGTTATTCATTCCCACAGCTTCTCTGAATTTCATAGAATTTATTTTGAATCCAAGCAGTGTATCACCACATAACTGTGTTGCTGAAATAATATTTCAAGGTGTTTAGGACTTCAGTCCTGAGGTGGGGGGTGTCACTGTGGTCAATCCATTTAGCACAGCATCAGGGCTCATGACAGTGTAGCTCAGGGTGTGCCAGCACTTCCACTACCAACCCATTTTCAAGGGTTTAAATTTGTTGAGTGGTTTAACAATACACTATGCAAAACAGCAGTGCTGGGGAAAAAAAAAAATCAATATTATAATTCAAAAAGAATGTAAAAAGGACCCTTTGCTAATGAAAGCAGTGACAGATGTGCTTTCTGCAAGAAAATGAATAGTGCCTACAGAACAGGCAAAACATATACTAACTCAACATATTCATATTTATAAATAGCACACCCAAGTTTCACAGGATTGAAGCAGATGGAGGTAATACATAAAAACATTAACATTTTTACAGCCAGGATATTCACAACAGCCAATGAAACAGGCTTAGAGATCTCTCCTCATTTCATGTTCCTTTAAATGCTTATGGAAATTCTATGTATATACTTGGAGAAGAACTTCAGGCCTCCAAAGGAATTGCATTATCTGCTTAAATATCTATTTTTTTTTTTTTTTTTTTTTTTTTCCTGAGAGAGAGCTCTTTAGGTCTGCTTCTAGATAAAAGCAACAAAATGCATTAAGATGGGGTGTTATTATGCAGAAAACATTGCTGTTTTCATGCCATAATCCCAGGAGGTATTAAAGCACCTAACCCCTAGAGATTTCAAGAGAACACAATCACAGTGGTGCAAGTATTTGCATGAGAAACACTGTTTTAGTGGGCAAGGGAAAATTGGTATTAAATTACTTTGACTCTTATTGTTGAAAAAAATGAATAAATATTTGATACCTATAAATAAATACACACACATAAATAAATGTGACCCTAAAGATGCTAATCTTCCTGCAGGGAAAAGTGTATGCAAGGAAAGCAGCAGTGTAAACCTCCATGGGAGTACTAATCCCAGGTCAAACTAACAGCATGCCTTGGATTTTCATTTATTAATTAGGTGACACATGAATTAGGGTAAGGCAATTATAGACTAATTTTCTTCTGACTGTGTTGCTTTGTGAAGCCCAGGCAAAAGGGGCACAAGCTGAAAATGGGAGTAATTTGAGGGAGTCCAATCCAGACTTCTCTGAAAGGAAGGTGTTTAGTGGCCCTTCAGCCCCAGCTGTCCCTTGAAAGCCTTAGTGCATGAGGAGGAACTCCAGATCTGACACACAAAGCAAACTCCAGCTTTACTTTAAATAAATGACTCCAGTGGATGGTGCAGCAGCACACACAGCAGCAGGTTTTGACTTATTTTCCCTGCCTCTGCTCCAGCAGTGGATATAAATCTAGAAGCAAAATCTCCTCCAAGTGTGCATGTTGTCTCAAGCCCTGCACAAATAAAAACAGGGGAATTTCCATCCAGTCGGAGAAATCTTCTCCCCAAGTGACTGCTGAAACATTTCTTCCAGGGGAAGCTGCCTGAGTTTGGCTCACAGCTGCTGGCCCTGGGCAATGTGCCCCACAGCTCAGGGCATTTCATGGTGCTCAGTGGGATTTTACACATTGACAGCCAATGCAAAATATCCCTTGGGAAGTCCAAATACACCTTGCTTTAGAGACACTGCAGGGACTCAGGGTTTCTTTTCCTAAAATGGGATCTGTCGTTATCACTGGAGAATATTTTTTAATCATGGAATTCTTACAATAATTTTTAATTTTGGATTCAATCCACTTTCCAACAAACACAGAAATGTCTTTTTTCATAAATTTCACTTTCTCCTGCTCACAATTTGTTTGCACATGAGCTGGATGTGATGCACATTATTACAATTCTCTTCTTTTGACAAATTATTAGGAACAAAAAGGGAATTTGCTAAATATTTCTTAAAAGAGAACAGGACATTTCTGTTTATCATGAGTTAATTAGCCAAAGTTCACATTTAAGCAGAATTTTATTTAATCCTGAAAAAGTGAAGAAAACTATGCAAATCAGCCCTAAAAAATTGCAGTATTAAAATGGAAGAAATATCCACCTGCCACCAATTAAGCCTGTATTTTTTTATAAGAAAGTGATGGCTGATTATACTAATTTTACCCTTGTGGTAATTGTCACTAATGTTCCACATATTGTATGTGTCTTGCTCTTATGAATCCCATATCCCCTTCTGCCATAAATATTTCATAAAATATTCAAAGCCAGTCCACAGCCAAGTAATAACAAATGTCAAATGACACATTAAGAAGATTCATGGCTATTTTAAGTATGAATTTGAAAAAAAAAAAAAGCCTAACTCGCTTATTGTGGTCACTGTTAGAGATTGATTTTAGCAAAAAAATATTCAGCAAATACTGTCAGCACCCTTGCTGTCAGCTTGATATGAAAGGAGTATTAATAGAGATTACTCAGGGTACTTGGTGGGGCACAGGGCACACGATGGTCTGTTCAGCTGTGTGTGTGAGCCTAATTCCCAGAGGCCTCATTCAAGACTGCTCTACTAAATGAAAAGGTTTCTCTTTATTTTGGTGGGCTTTCCATACTGCTAGACCTTTAATGAGCTTTCAAAATCTCAAAATCTTGAAGACGAGGACGCTTTTTTGGAGTTTGCTTTATTGCCACTGGATTAAAGATCTTCTATCTCATTCTCTCCCTCTATAAAAGTTGTGTTGTGTTTTGGGTTTATTTTTTCTGGGTAAAGCAAAATTTTAGGCTTTTTTTTCCTTTATGCATAAAGAAAATAAAAAACATTAGGAATAATTAGGCTCCTGTTTCCCCAACTTGTGATTTTATCAAAGTGGAATTGTGGTGGTCAGCCCCAGAGAGGGTGGGAACCTGTGCAGGTGCAGGCAGTTAATGAGATGAGGATCATGTGCAAGGCATCAATGCAAATGACCCACCTGAGGGGTGGGGCAGCTTAGAAAGGAGGTTTGGTTAGGGCAGCTGGGCTGGCTGAGCCAAAGGGGATGTGCTGCTGAACGGGGGGACTTTGCCAAGGACAGCCTTGTGGGGACAACAGCTTGGCCATGTGCAGAGGATCTCACAAGTGAGCTCTCTGGGGACCATCACCCACAGGTATGAAGAATGAGTGAGTATAAAACTGATATTCAGAGTAAGATGGAAGGCTGCTGCCCTGTGTCCATGTTTTCCTGCTCAGAGTTTCAGATCAGCACTGCAGATCTCTTCTCAGTCAGGCAGTGGCTGATGGTGCTGAGCCCAGAGAAACAGGCAACCCATTGCTGTGCTTTAAAGAAGAATGAGCTGAGCAGAGGAGATGGTTTCTCTTGTTGTGTTGTTGAGTAATCAATACAAGGAGCTGCCCCAGCTGTAGAGGTGCCAGGCCTCTGCTCTAGGTGCTGGGGCCACAGTCAAGAAGGGCAGGGAGCTCGAGCTGGACTGGTCAGTTGTGTGGTGTGAGTTGCTTCAAACCTGTTCACAGCTAATCTGGAGAACAGAATAGCTGGTCAGAGCTAATCTGGAGGTTGTGATGGGTTTTGCTTCCCCTATAAAATGAGAATTTAAAAGCTGGGGAAGGGACAGCTGCAGCTGCTACAATGGCTTTCTTATCTCATCTAATGCTGAGAACATTGCAGAGGGGTGGGTTTGTTTCTCTGTTCCTTTAAGCTAATTGGACTTTATTTTCAGATGTGTATTTACTGTATCTTTTACTCTTGAAATATCTCTCATTGGATAGAGAAGTGCCCTTTGATTTCAGACTAATATAAAAGTTGGTTAAATTATCCTTGTGATTATAAATAACAGTATTAATGAGGGTATCATAATGGGAAGCCTTTTTTCACCCTAAGTAAACAGTCTTGTTACCAGACTGTGACAGGTTTGTGTCTTCTGTTCCTAAATCTTTGTTTAATATTGTGTTTGCTAATCTTGTGATTAATTAAAACTAAATATGGGAAACATTATTAAGATTCTGCTTTGTTTTGGTACAGGGTTTGTTGAACTTTTTCTCTTATGAGTGGATATGTACCTTATGTAAGGCTGGGACCTTATCCTCAGTCTGTCATTTTACCCTTCTTGCTACCCTGAAAACACTCAGAAAGGGCATTTCAAGGTGTGCAAAGATTTGTTCTTAATTGCTTAATTGCTCTGTGCATTGTAGCCTATATTCTTCATACATATACTAATGCAACAAATGATTATCTAGAAAAATGGAAAACATTCTGTTCTGAGTTGTCTATTAATATTGCAAAACTAAGTCTATATTCAATAGATGGGCTGAGCTGAAGAGGGTGTTAGGAGCCAGGAAAGGGACAACTGGCAGTGCAAGACATCGTGGCAGGTGAGCTCTGCCTGTTAACCTGAGGGTGAGCAGGGAGGCCACATCCTCTGCTCCTTACCTAGTCCTGCAGATTGGCAGGAGGGAATGGCTCCTGCAGGGTGTATTAACTCATGTTGCCATCAATTATAGGGTGGAGTCAGTGGAACAGACAAGGGCAGCAACCTCTTAGATTTCCCCATCATGATTCAGCAGAGCTTGTCTAATGAACTCCCTTTGTCAACGTGGACAAATTAATTCGGCTCTCTGAGCCACAGGAGATGCTGTCACTCGTCAGGGGTCTCTCATGGTGTCTTTTGTTTCCACCCAAAGTCCTCAGGATAGGATGCATTATTAACATCAAGTACTCTGGGGACTGGAGAACTGAATGAGTATTAAAAATATAAGTTAAATTATCAGAACACTGTGATAAAACTAGTGATGGAAATGGGGTTAATCTGAAACTCAGGAATAAACTCCACATAGCACAATCAGACTTGGTAAATGCTGTCTGCTAAAGGGGTCTGCTGTAAGGATATTTGTACCACAATGCTTAAACCAAATATGAAAATGGCTTGGAGACTCCTGCTAAGCCCAAACATATACTTTTTTATAAATATAGTCCTATTTGTAAATGTAAAAAAAAATTGACCTGCAATTTTGTGTAATTGTTTTTCCAAAAGTTTCCTGTTCAGGGAGAATGAGACGTTTGATCACAGCAAAGCACATGTAGTTTGCTCCTGTAGGTTTTCCCTTTGGAAGCCAGCAAACTTTCCAAGTGCCTTTTGCTTTCTGAGTGAGAAGCTCTTTAGGTGGCAAAGGAGTGTCCAAATGCAGAGGGAAATGGCTCTGAAAAACTGGTAGTTTGAGGAGAGTGGTTTGACTGACTGACACTTTTACAAGTAAGGGCCATCTGAGCAGCTGATTTATATGTAGTGTAAATGTTGTGGTGTTACAGCCTTGTCACCCTATAATTGCAAGTGCAGCTCTCCTGTTTTATGTTGTTTCTTAACTGTGTGTTTCTCCCAGCAATGCCATTATCAGATACGAGTATCAGGCTCATCTGGTGGCAGTACCCATCTCCATTTTTGGTATTTGTTTATTTAAATGTAATTTTTGCTCCCATGAAACACACATCTCTATGCAGCAGTTCCTACTGGTATTCCAACTACTGTTCAAGGCACTAAAAATATCATTGCCACTATGTGACATAAATTGCTAATTATGCTTTTTAATATCAGTGCTTTGATTGAGTGGCATGTGGTGCATCAAACCAGCTCCCTGTGGCTGTGCCTGCTGTAGGTGTGAGCAGGGCACAGGGGAGCCCCAGCCTGGCCTCAAGCATGGACACACAGCTCTGAGCAGTGACACAGGATGGCACAGGCAGGAGAAAATCAGCACTCACCCCTCAGCCTCTCCAGAGTGTAAGGGAAGGGGCTACACATGCTAGAGGAGAGAGGGAAATGGGCAGTAGCCAGGTACTGTGCCCACAGTTGGGGCTCTGACACCTTTGATTTAGAAGCCCTGTTTCCAGTCCCCAAAGGCTTTGATGGATATAAATCATTCTGCTTGACATTCTCTTGCTGGGTGTTTGCTGTACTTGCACGTCCCCATTCTAGGGGTATTTAATGAAAATATTTTGACCATCACTAGGACTGGATCAATCCACATAATGTATGTTTGGTGTGTTTTTTGAAAAGGACCAAAAACAAACAACAAAACCACCCCAATCCATATAACACCAGTTATTTGGGTGGGTTATTTTGCTGAGCCCACATTATTTCATGGTCTGACTAGAGAAAAAAGCCTTTCTGGAATGATAAACGATCAACTAAGCACACTTAAATCATGGTATATTGTTATATGTCCCAAGAGGGGTGGGCTAAGCTAAAAGTGCCAACCTCTGATATTTCCTAGCATTCCAGTTCTTGACTTGGCCACTTCTAATGCTATTAGCCTTCTTTTTAATACAATAGAGATCACCATCACAGATTGTACCTGAGTGACAGAGCCAGCTTGTTGATAAGGTTTCTGTGTAGAATTTGAGTAGGAAAAACCAGCCAGAAACTGCTCTTTCCCCCCACTCTGCATTCTGATTAGAGGTTGCAGCTGTACAGGATTCAAGGGTGGGAGGCAGGTCTGTGGGACCTGAGCATCCCCCTGTGAAGCAAATAAGCAAATTCCCCCTGCAGCAGGAATCATTGGAGAATGTTTTGCTGAGGACACCATGGGATGGTGAGGCTCTTTGGATGAATGGATGTTTTATGCTAAAAAAAACAAGTTAATTGAAATTTTTTTGTTAAATACATTGTGATTTATAGGTTTTTTTAGCAAATTAGTAGTTTATTTTGACCATAACATCCAACATGTTCAGGCATATAATTCAGTTTAGCTGGTAGAGGACGTATCTAGAGTTGAAATTCCTTAGTGATTTTTCAGAAAAATCAAGTGTTCTTGTCTGGGATTTCTTTCCCCATCCCATCTCTTTCTCCCCCCAGAAAACCCTTCACATTTTTCTTTTTACAGAAATAATATCAATTTTTGGGCTATTTCTGGTGCTTGCCTCTCAGCTCCTATTCTCTGCCCCCGACAGGGTGATTTTTCTGCTGCCTTTGATTCACCTATTGTTCCAGCTTCCTGCAAGGCAAGAAGCATTCAATAGATAGGATTCTGGGAGGCATGAATTTCAAGCAGTTTTTCTTGTTTTGTGCCAGAGGTTGCAGTGCACAGGAAAGTTTGTGGTGTATAAAGACATTGCTGGAGTTGTCCTTTCCTCGTGCAGGCAGATTTTTACTCCGTGACATCTCCAAACAGCCTGGAAGTAAATCAGGAGTTTTTTACATGAAAGGCAAATTTGTCCAAGATGGCTCACTGGACTGAACTTCATTCCTGCTGCTACAGCTTTTCTGTGCTCACTTTCTCTCCTCTTTTTCCTGTTCTGCAGCATGATGGGAATAAACAAGAGGTTGCTTGGAGCTGTGTGAGCAGCCAAGTGGCTGATGTCTGAGTGAGTTCTTGAGTTGTCTCGTAGAGTCCTGTCTCTGGGAACAGCTGAAAACTACTGATCTAAATAGCCTGAGATGTTATTTTGAGAGGCTCTGAATGTCACTGCCCCCACTGCTGAGGATGTTGCAGGAATTAGCACACACTCAGCATCTCAGCATCAGTCACCTGTCTCAGGACACGGAGATAAGTGGCACAAACCTTTTTATAGTCAGTAGCTGCAGCTCTTTTATTTAATTATTGGTTAATAACCATTAGTCATCTCAATCTACTGCTTAATTTAAACTCTAGAGTAATTTCCAGTTTAAAGCACTATTCAAAATCAACTTTATAATTAATTCTTTGGATACTTCTGGGTAAAAAGTAATACTGAGAGGTATCACAGATTTCTTCTAGGGATTAATGTTATCTCTGGGAAGTGTCAAGCATACAGATGATATAACAACCTCTGTGCTTTCTTCAGACGTGTGCTATTGATTGCTCCATCGATGGCTGATTCCTAGCTGAGGCTCATTATACTGCACAGCAGGGGGTTGTTTGTGTTTAGTTAGGGATGCTTGACCTGTGATTGACCTATAAAAAATAGTGGAGCAGAGAGATCTAAAAAGGAAAAGCAGGAATGCCTGAAATTTAGAGCAGTTGTTTACTTTTGTCCCTCTTCAGATGACTCTGGTGAATCTGTATCCGTGGCTCCAGTGTGGCCTTGTTAGCCTTCATTGGATTAAAGATTAGATGACCTGGAAATACTTAAATTTTACATCAGTTTTAATAAATTAGGGAATTCAAAAGTAGTGGATAGCACCAGCAACTATTACTAATGGGAGACTGAGCCTGTTCTCTCTGTCCAGCTTGCCTGGCCCCTACTCCAATACAAAACGCTGTCTTTTGTCCTGTGTGCTCTCTGTGCCAGGCAGCCCTTGCCACCACCATGTGCTCCCCAGCAGCAGGTCCCTGAGCTCAGCACAGAGAAAATAATCTTGTGGAGACACTGATATGCTGCTGCCTCTCAGTTCATCTCCTGCTGCAGAACTAGGCTGTGGATGGAAAAGCTTGTGCTGCTAGTGTCTGAAGTCCCCTCCCCTTCTATCCAAATGTTCAGAATTTACCAGACAGAAGCACATTTCTAACAGCCATGCAATTTTTAGAAGTGCAGATCAGCTTGTAAATGAAAAAGTAGAAAATATCACTTGAACATAATAATTTGAACTGCTACACTTCAAATTTTTTTAAAACTGCTCTGATAATTTTTACAGCAATACAAATAAATCAGAAGTCTTTCATTTCAATAGCTTAAAAATATTATCAGTCTGGCAGTATTTGAGTGATACTGCATTATCTGACTTTGTACTTAAGTGGTGTTACAATGTCAGCTGAGTAGTTTTTAGAGAATTTCTCTTTACAGCACTCCAGCTTCTCATCTAAAAGTGACATTATAGACCACTGAGCAAGAAATTCATCAATATAAGTAGGTACCATTTGCTGAAAAGAGAGTACCTGCTCTTACCTTGAGAACTTTTAATCATTCATCTCCCATGTTCAAACTTGCTATCACTTAATTAATCTTCCCGGTTTCACTGAAACCGCAATGGTTCCTGAGTAAATGCTGAAATGAGGGCGGCTTTGATGTTTGCGAGGTGTAATAGGAGGAGGCAGGAGGTGCCAGTGACTGGAGGAGATGTTTGAGCGCTGCCGGTCGCACCAGGCTCCGGCAGGAGGGGCCGGGCCGGGGCTGCTCTGCGGGGAGAAGGGAGCAGCAGCCGGAGTTTAATTATCCCCCCGAGTACTGCTGCTGGTACTAATGGGGACAGCAGCACACTCAGGAGAACTGCAGCAGGCTCCTTCCCGCCCCTCTCGTTCTTTATGGCGTGAATGTGTATGGTGCCCTGCAATAACAGCGTGCGGTGCTTTGCCTTCTGTTTGTTTTCATATTTGTGGCTTTATTTGTGATTATAGTGGTGGGGTTTTTTTCAATAGGTTCTCATGTAGGAAAGGCATTAAAAGGATGGCAGGTTGTAATGGAAGCCTGCTGTGTTTCCTGCATCCCCTTCAATCAGCCGTGCCTTGCTCAGTGTTGCTGCCATCAGGCACTGCTGGGTTTTGGAGATGGCCCTGGGGTGGCACAGCTGGCACAGCTGGGGCTCTCCTGGCCCTGGGGCTGAGGGATTGTGCCACAGGGCTCTCACTGGGGCATGTTCAGCTCAGGACCACGGCACCCTCCTGCCCAAGCAGGGCTGTGGCTCCCAAACTCTCTCCGTGTGAACAACGCTGTTCTCTCTGCTGGAGAGAGCAGAGCAGGTGTGTGTGCCCCTCTCCTGGGGAAGGGTGCTCATCTCTTCCCCTCTGCATGCCCATGTGTATGTTGTCTCTGGCTCATTAATTCTTGCCATAATGAGAAGGTTCTGCATTGGAACTTTCTCTCATTCTTAACCTTTACTCCCCTTCAACACAAATGTTGTGATTTTCCCAGTTTACTTGATTCAATACAAAGAAAATACTATTTATTTGAAACTTTTTTTTTCCCCCTTTGAATGAATAATAATTTTTTTGCTACTTAAGAAACAGAGATGACTTCTGGAAACAAGTTGGAGTATAGGCACTGTTCAGATGGGATCTAAAGAAGGCCTATTTAGCCAGGAATAGTGAAATGGTGGTTCCCAAAGAATTATTTCTCCTCTTGTTAGTGAAATGCTAATACCACTAATGCTGTGTATAATAATGCTTATATTGAATTACAGATTATCTGCCATTAATACTTCATTTTGTCTGCTTTTGGATTACTCATGCTGAGCTATCACTTAACCAAGATAAATATTTTTTTTTTGTATTCCTTTCTTTTGGATTGTATGCTGCAGCACAGCATCTATTCTGGTGTAGAAAGGCTGTTTTACCATATATCCTGGAGCACTGGGTGTTCTTCTAGGAAAATAAGCAATTGTGCTAATTCCATCTTGCTTCAGAGGGAATTACAGTCTCAGGTCTTTCAGACTAGCATGAGGAACTGGCAGAGGTTTCTGTAGGTTGAGCCCCTTACATCCATGTTGTTGCTTCTGCTCCTTGTCCCCATCTGGAATTGTAGAGCCTGAGAGCTGTAGACCTTTACAACAACCAGTTGCACACAAATTGCCAGTCTGTCATTTTAATAACAACTTTGCTGGTTTTCAAGTCCACTCTTATCAATCTGAGGTCCTTGGGTTTCAATCTATAACGTGGAGCACCCTAATTGCCTTCAGTTCTGTTGTGTTATTTCTCTTTGGTTACTCTGTTTCCACAACTGGGCAATTAATGTCTCCTTGGAGATCATTGTGGTTGTTTAATGTGACCCACCGTGGGTTCCCTTTGTAATTTGTCTTACCTCCAGTAGAAAAATGCCAATTCACTTAGACTATAGGTAATATATAAATCATTAAGTGGAATCAATGAGAACATCTAATAAAATCACACACCCTGGAGCATGGAAGATGAAGTGAGGCTCCAAGCAGTCGTGCAGGGAGATTAACAGGTGGTGGATTCAAACAGAGCTTTAGGTCTGTCAGACCTTTGACTGGGTGGCGCCTGGAGGGTCTGGGTTTTGCTTCTGACAAGCCTCTAATGTCAAATATTCTTCTGTTTTAAACACATCTGCATCTGTTGTATCATTACAACAGATTCAAGAGGAGCAGAGCTTCAGCCCAGCAGAAATCTCCAGGACATGTGCATAGACCGTCTTGAACTCGAAGAGATGCAAAAGTTAATGTTTCTGAATAGTTTAATGAGTCCATCTCAGTATTGAAGTTCTGTTCACTTTATAACTTTGGGGTTTCCAGTTATGTGGATAGTAAATGTGTTGAATAAGACAATGGTCTGGCTAAAAAAATCCTATGTTTAATCCAAAGTATGCTCAGATTGAACTGATTTCTGTATATAAGCACTGATGTTAAAACTGATATTTTGTTTCTTTTTTTTTTTTAACTAAACTGACCACAGGTCACTTAGGCAGCTTGTTCCTTTTTCAGAAATCATCTGTAAACTTCTGAACATAATCTTTAAACCTTCATCAGTAGAAAAAAAATTAATCCTTCTTTACTGACCTTAACAGGGAAAAATTTCTGTGGATTTTTTTTTTTTCCTAGCTGTGAAGGGTTTCATTTCTGTCCCACTTTCTTGCCTATTCTGAAATGTGGGTCTTAATTTTGAAATTTACTTGTCCATATTTATTTCTGAGCTCTAAAGGATTATTTGAGGAAGTACATGGTTTTTGTTAGCATTCTGGTGCTATCATTTGGGTGCACAAAAGAAGTCAAAGGCTTTGGCTATACTTAATCTAATTATCTTTTTTTGTCATATTAGGGGTGATTAGAAATAGCCTTGCTAATACCTATGAGACAACATTGGTATAAAATCAGGGTAGCAACCAGAATTAAACTCCCCTCTTAAGAGATGATACTCTGTTCCTTTCTTTACTCTACATTTTTGATTAGTGTATTCACAGTCACCTCGTGTTTCTGTGCAGCTTGAGCTTGGATATCAGCCAAGCTCAATCTGAACCTCCTTTGGCTTTGGGAGAATGTAAAGTGAGCATATGCATTCATTAGGAGAGAACAGCCTTTCCTTGGGGAGAGATGGACCTGGACCATGCAGAGTTAAATGTCTGACCTGAATAACTGTGAATGTCAAGTCTGCTCCACATTCACCTCGAGTCAAAAGTTTAATGCAAGGTGATGCCATTTATAGATTTTTTTATTTTATTGAATCACTGTTGTCTACAGCTGTTGTTATGCACACAGGCAGTATACACTTAACATGACACCACATATAAAGGGGTATTTTAGGGAGGAATGCTTGGAGTCCTTTGAGATGGAGCAGCACAAGTGGGGCTGTCCCATAGGGCAGCGAAGCAGGAGCCAAAGGCAAGGGCTGTTTTGGGGCAGGGCTGCTGTCATGTAAGCCTCAGGTAAAGTGGTCAAAGGCTACTGGTACACTCAGGGCCACGAAGATTTTGTTTTTTCAAGAAGGGAAAACACTGATTAATTTCTTGGATTTGTTCATTGGCGTACATTCTAACTTCTCTCAAAATAATGCAGCATTGTTTTGGCTTTCTTTGTGCACTGAAGCTGATGGTAACTTCATGCAAGAGAGAAGGGAAGTGTCGTCTAGCACTTGTTCTGTTGTATTGCACTTTAGTGGAGATTAAATGTAAACATTCTAGTTGAGGTAAGATCCAATAGATGCCACTAATACAAGAAAATGCAAGAGCAAAGTAAGGGTTTTTAAAAATACTAAGATATGCCCTGAAAGGCTGTATTATATTTTTGCTGGTGGTGATCTCGGGGAAGTGTTTTCTGGTGTGTGAGTCATTGCATTCACATGCACAAAACACAGTGGAAACTGAAGAGAGCAATATCATACAAAAAAATCAGTGTAGGTTGTTATCAAAATAATACTAACCTGGGAAAAAATTCACAGAATAACCTGATCTAGAAAGAAATCTTTGAGTCCAACTCTGGGCATTTCTCTGGAGAAGCCCAAAAGTCACTCCAGGTGCCTGAGAACATTGTCCAAACACTCCTTGAACTATCCTGTACTTAACCTTGTAGCTTTTTGTCTGGAAAGCAGGAAAAAAGGGCCTTTGACTTTCAACTTTCTCAGTTCCCCAGCCTATTCTCTGAGCTTGGGGGTAGCTGTTGATATCCATGTGGGAGCTTCTCTGCCATCTGATGTTTTTCCAGCGTGGTGGTGGCCTGGTGCCAGCACATGCACAGTCTGTGCTTTATGGAGGAGGGAACATTAGAAGACACATGGCTTATGACTGTGACACAACATGGGCAAAAAATCAGGAGAAAAATCAGATTCAAGCTCTTTGAGGAGAGTTTTGTTTTCTTTTTAGAAGGCTTTATCATGATTTATGTTCTGAGATGGAAGCTTTTACCCCTAGAGATGGTGAGCCACACAAGTGTTTTTAACCTCCAGTGCAGTAACAGCTTTTAATAATTCAGTATGACCCTTGGTGATGAAGTTTAGTGTGACTGCAATGGTTTGCAGTGTAAAAGGCTTGAGCTGCAGTTTGTTAGTTTGCTTTGCTCAGCACAGCACTGATGGTATGGTGAGAGATAGGATTATATGACACACAGTGCTGAGAAGGAACAATTACAGGCATTGCTGCCTCATGTGAATTCTACTCCAGAGCTTCTTTAACTATTCAAATTAATCTTCTTTAATAATTTCAAATTCTACAGCTGTTTTCATGGGTGTGAATTAAACAAGGAAGCTTCAACATGTAAGGCCAGAGCCTGAACTGGCTAGATTGCAGGAAAAAAAAAGAAATCCATTGCCAGAGCCTTTGTTTAGAACCAGCCATTGCAGGAAGATGTGAGGAACAGAGGTTGGAGGCCCATTATTATCTAGTTCCATGTTTGTCATCTGTATTGTCCTGTTGTGCACTGTCTGTGTGGCAGGAGTGGAGGGGCTGCAAGGGCTGTCTCCAGATCCTTGTTCTGGAGCAGCAAGCTGGAATCAGCTTTGCTTTGGTTGGCATCAAGGAGCTAATGTGTGGGACAGTAATATTGGAGCTTATGACAATAGTTGTGGCAATTGATTGATAAGCACATTTAAAAAATGATCAGCAAAACAAACAAGATGAATATGCATGATTCAGTAGCACAGTTTGAGAGAGCTTAAATACCATTCAAAGCTAGCTCTGATTTCTGACTTCTGCAGTACAGATTGACATCCCAGCAGCACATGTCCTGATTTGCATCATCCTACACTCTGAATTGTGAATTTACAGTTCATCTGCCTCTTCCAGCAAACTGTAGAATCACAGAGGGGTTTAGGGTAGAAGGGACCTTAAAGAACATCAGTTGCTTCCTCCTGCCATGGGCAGGGACACCTTCCACTAGGGTCAAGGGCCCATCCATTCTGGCCTTTAACCCTTCCAGGGATGGGGCATCCACAGCCTCTCTGGGAAACCTCTGTCAGGGCCTCACCACCCTCACAGGGAAGAATTCTTCCTGCTACCTAATTTAAGCCTGCTCTCTGTCAGCCTAAAGTTTTAGGCTACTTTCTGTTGCACTTTTCTAAATGGGGTGACAATAATGGTCTCCTTAAATACTGGTCCCTTTATAGGTGTTTTCTGCTTTGACAGTTTGAAGGCACAATACAGATCAGTCAGGTTCTGATGGGGGTTATCAGAGTCCAACAAGTAGTGCATCCACTGGGCAGCCTTGGTTCTTGGCCAAGTATGTGAGCCTAGGTATGGTGTTCTGCTGTGGTTCTGGTGCTCTGTGTGCTCTTACTCTCCTGGGAGCAATTTTGAACAGTGTTAGATCTGAAATCTCCATCACACCTCCTACTTCTGTGCATGAGTTCAAGGCATCTTATTTCCAGTGCTGCAGTTCCCCCATCAGACAATGCTTTAGTACTTTAGAAATTACATCATTTAACCTTCTGTCAGCTCATCTTTGTTAGAGAACTGTAAATCCTGGGCTCTCCTTGGGGTTCTCTTGATTAGATTTCATGTTCACTTGCTTTAAGCTAAATAATACTCTATTCTACCAGCCAAACATCAAAACATCACTGAAGTCAATAGTGTTATGCTTGCTTTCTTTTATTTATGCATATCTGAAATTCCCTACAGGCCAAGAGAAAAGGGGATGCTGTGCCCTGTGGTCCACAGCTGAATAAAAGCTGCGGCTTTGGAACTGCAATGGCTCATTGCCAACACACAATAAAATTGAAGGGCATAGAAAAATTGGCAGATGATATATGTTTGAAGTGTTATTTAGATAATTTCTGTCTTTGTCTTCAAATGTTTTCCCTGTTGACCTCAGATGAACATTCTTCTGTTTTTTAACTGGACAGGGTAAAAAGTGTTTCTTGAACACAGATTATTACCATAGCACAGCTTTTACTTTCAAGAAAATACTGAATCAAGACCATCTGAATTTACTTATTTAAGCATGACCATTTAAACACCTTCAATGAAACTCCTCCTCCAGACATGGTGGGTGCTGTATTAGAGAGCTGCAATGCACCACCCAGAAACTTGGTAGATATTTCTGTGGGGTTTAGAAAGTGAAAATTTTGGGGCACAATTCAAGCTGTTCTGAGGAGGGTAGTCTCTTTGCTACTCTACACTGTGAAGTAGTACTGTTCTAATACTTGAGAAACTCCCGGAATCTCACTAGACCAAATTAAACCAGGGTATGAGGTAATAAATAGTCCAATCTTCAGAAAAGGTTCTAGTGCAGCACAACTTTGAGCAAAGTGCATGAGACCTTCTTGGAGATGCTGGTGGTCATTCAGCTATTCCCAGACAGCAATGGTGGAGCTTTGGCTGCTGAGTTGTTCTGTGTGACAGGACAACAGCAGCTACTGAGAACTAAGAAACCTTAAATATATTCTAGTATCTCTGTGATGTTCCAATAATCTATTTCCTTTTAGCTTATGGATAGCTGCCTACTTAAAAGAAGTTGCAAAAATCAACCAAGCAACCAAAAAACCAAAAAAAGCCCTACCAAAAAATCTTAAAATGTCACCACTGAGAGCACTGTTGGGAAAAGTTAATCTCTTCATGATGTAGAAAAGAATGTTAAGATAATTCACCCATATGCATACACACAATTTATGGGGTTTTGTGTCTGTTTTTTTTAAGCTCTTGACTCCCTGAGATGAAAGTGCTTCCAATTCTAAGCCATTACTTTATGTGATATAGGATGGGGTTTGAAGCTGTACTACTTTTGCTGAATCCAAAATCTTTTTCTCAGCTCAAGCAACAAAGATGCCTGAATACTACTTATAACAATTCTTCTCTCATGTCAAGTGTATGTGAAAGATGAGTAAAGGCCTCTGTGGCACTAGCACTGGTGTCACTGGGGAAAATGAGCCTGTCATTACTAATGAGCCAGAAGGAATCGCTCTGAAAGCAAATCCAGCTCAGCCCCTGGGCAGGCAAGCTGCTAGTAGTGGGAGAGATTTTAAAAACAAGCAAGCAAACAAAAGCCCTAAGGCTGTTATATGTAGGTTTTCTTCACTGTCCTGCCAGGTCAGGGTGAATCTTCTGGACCTGTCACCAGGGAGACCCAAATGCTTTGTCATCCAGTGAAGTACTCCTGCTCTGAAATGAATAAGGAATTTGATGTTTTTAACTTTTTTTTTCTACATTTTATTCCAGGTCAGTTTTGTTAAACTGTATATTTTATAGTCTGGTTGAAGTGAGGAAATTTGGATAGCATGTTTTAGAAGGGTCAATTGTTCTATCACCTTCCTTTTTCCAGAGGGATCTCTTTGAGGCATTATTTCTTCTTTTTATAATAGATGAAGTTTTGTGTTTTCATTACATATTTGCTATTACAAGGGCAAATAGATGTTAACTAAATAATAGACATAATAATGCATATTGAAGAATACAAATAGCAGGTGGAATGTACATGTGTGATGAGCAGCTAGCCAGAGAAGTCACCAATTTACCTTGTTTGGTGTCACTGAATGCAAGTTTAATCATCTTGGATCTTCCTGAACAGTAGCAGTGAATAACTGCTGTCCTTTTTTCCAATGGACCCTACATTTGGCATATTTTTAGTGTTATAGCCTTCATACTGAAGGGAAATCAATATCTGAAAAGCAAGTGCTGAGAATCTTCTGTTGAGGCTGTCCCTAGCTTTGATCAAAGAAGATGCCCAATTATAGGGAAATCCTGCTATTAAAAATAAGGCTTATTCTCTTTTTATAGGTGAAAGGGTTTTTCTTCTTTTTGCCCTTCAACATGGGACTCTGAAGTTTCTGTAATTATTTAACAGTGGGAATTGGTCTCCAGCAATAGATCAGGAAATATTCTGGGACACCTAGTTAGTCCCTCAGCAATGGGTAGTTTGTGAGGAGGAAATAACATGCTGATTTGCAGTTATAATTGAGGAAAATTGCTCAAGAGGATTCTGACAGTACAGAAAATAGGCCAATTAGTTACTCAGCTCTGATCCTCCTATGATTCATGATTGCTTCAATTTAATTTTGCTGTCACTTAGGAAGCAAGGTTAAGAATAGATTAGCTTCTTTTAGACACCTCTTAGCTTACTTCTGCCTGGATTTTGGGGAGGTAGGTGGATAGAAGAATGTGAGATTTTTTTCTTTTTTTTCTTCTCTATGATTGTATGACTTAAGCCTAAAAATCAGAATTTCTCAATGTTGCACTTAACACTTATTCATCATGGAGCTATTCATGAAGATTAAAACCTTCACACACAAACATTTTTATTTTTTCAAAGATAAAATGTACCCTACCAGTAAGTTAATAACACTTTCATGCTGTTACCTTACAGCACTCTACAATAATCAATATTAAATAAAAAGAACTTCAAGCAAAAAAATCACAGCTCAGTAAATCAGCCAAGGAGAAGGTTGTACTTCTCGCCCTTGAGCACTACCCAAAGGCAATGATGAGAATTTGGAGACCTTAAAATGCCAGTGAAGCCACCCAAACAGCAGCCTAAGGATGACCCTCCCTCTGAAGCCCTGGTCTGTGCCTCCTTGGTGGTTTCTGTTTCCTTGTGCATGTGGTGGCCTGGCTGAGCCCTGAGCCTTGCACTTGGGCTCTGTTGGCATCAGCAGCTGTGCTGGTCTGAGGCTGGAACCCTTCTGAGCCCTGCCTGGTGCCCCCCAGGCACCTCCTTGTCTGAGTATTGCCCATATGGAATCACAGAACTGCTTAGGCTGGAAAAGCCCTTTATGATAATAAACTGTTATCCCAGCACTGCCAAGTCCACCACTCAACCATGTCTCCAAGTGCCACATCTGCACATCTCTAAATCCCTCCAGAGGTGTGGTGACTGCCTTGGGCAGCCTGCTCCACATCTTGACACCTCTTTTGGTGAAGAAACATTTCTTAATATCCATTCTAAACCTTCCTCATGAAATGTGAGGCCACTTCCTCTTGTCCTGTTGCTTGCTAGTTGGAGAAGGAGCTGACTCCTACTGGGTACAGCCTCCTTTCAGTTACTTGTAGAGAGCAAGAAGGTGTCCTTTCAGCCTGCCTGAAATGTCAGCTCTTTTGAAACTCTAGTGTTCATTGCTTGATAGATGTGTTGTTGATCTTAAGCATACAACAGCTGGAATTCTTGCCATCTCATTTATTTCATGAATTTTTTTAACAAAACTAGATATTTCCTTAGGAGAATAATGAATCACTCAACTACTTCCATTAGAGAAAACTGCACAGTCACACTAATGGTTTCTTTATAGGAATTAAATATATCAGAAAGACCAAATCATTTTTTAACTTTTCAAGTCTGTGTTGCAAAGAGAAGTGTTGGGCAGTATGTTCCCCTCACAGACCAAGCAGATAAACATAGAGGATGATTACACAATATATTCAATAATGGGCTTGTGGGGCACATCTAACAGTCAAGGAAAATAATTTGAAAACAACAGCAAAAGCCAAGGAACTATCCTGAAAGACACGATGTTTGTGTGTCTTCTCTAAACACAGCACAGGCTTCCTCCTTATAGAGAGTTGGGCTCACTTGAGTTGTTTGCCCCTGCACATGATAGACAGGAGACTGTTAAATTGGCAGAACCCTGTATTTTATACCCCTGGCAGATAAAATGCATTGCTTGTTCAGTGCAGCAACACAAATCACTTGCACATACAGGCTGCTGCTCCTAAATTTCAAGGGCTCTCAGGAGCTGTGTTGAGTTAGTACAGAGAAAGAGAAGCATGTGTCTATTTTTGTGGAGGGAGGAAGAAAGGTTATTATTTTTAAGCAGGCACATTTTACCTACTAAGATCATATAGCTGCAGTTGTGTGAAGCCACTGACATGCACAGTAAAGGTTCAATTTTAGACTGAGCCAGGCTTTCTACAGATGTGTCTCAAATGCACTTTTCCTAGGAGCTCATGGAACTGATGTCCTCCCTTTGCAGGGAACTGAGACTGGGAATGGCACATGCAAATAAATGTGTGTGTACATATAGCAAAAGCAGGAATAAAAAGGAAAAAAATTACTACTTGAGGCTTTATATAGCTAAGAACGTATTTGGATTTGACAACGTAAAGTTTTTTTTTTGTAACAAGTACCACAGTTTCTTATGGCTCATGTGATTTCCATTGACTTATTCTATATGCTATATAATAAAAGTTAAGGAGTAGAACAAAAACAAGTTGCAGTTTGGAGCAAGTTAATGGTATTTCATTAACAAACTGTAAATAGTAACAGCATAAGCTAGATGTGAAACTGCTTTCACAGGCCATAAATGCTTAATGTTTATTACCAATAAAAGTCAAAGGAGCATTTAGCAAAGCAGTTTACCAAACAAACATTAAATACTATAATGCATTAGATTCAGTGGACAGAATCAGGTTATTTAATTAACAATGAGTAATCCGTTAGGGCTTTATTCACCACAAATAATCTGCAGCTTCATCCATTAAAAGAACTCATGAAAGTTGGGTAGTGGAGGAAGAACAACCCAGAGGTGCCAGATGTAGAAAGCCTCAGTGGGTGAAGAGTTCACCCTTGCTGTTTCTATACTGATTTCTCTTTGCTCATGCAGGTCTACATTCCATGTCTTTCTGATATTTAAGTAATCCTGAGAAATAACAGTAGAAGTCTTTAAAAAAGTAATTATTTCAATTATATTCTCCGTCATGTTCGTCTGATGCAAGGCATTTAGTTCATCTTGTAACAAAAAAAGTAACAAATGACTAATGAGGATAATATCCTATCTAAGATGTAAAACTCTGGGGATAGAGTCTTCCCAATTAAACAGTGACATGGGCAGTCTCTTTGGATTGGTGACTTTGTATTTCAGTTGCAGTACATGTAAGAAACTGTAGAAGATAATCACTTTTGTTCACCAATACTGTGGGACCAAAATTATGCTGAGACTTTTGCATACCCTAACTAACCAGAAAAATGGGGTTTTAACCAAAGCACCTCAACAGAAATATTTCTCAAGAACATCTACTTGCAGGTTCTTAAACACATTGCTTTGTGAAGAATTCTTCCTTGAAGTGTTTTGGGTTTTTTTTTCCCCCTGTTTGTGTATGTCGAAACTGTGTCTGCTTTAGCCTGGGTATCCAACCTAAAGCTGACGTTAGGTCAAGTGAATGCCACCAGGATCCTAGTTTGATAACCTGGAGTGGATAGATGTCTGCTCAATGCTTCTTGAAGGTAGGCTTATTCAAAGAAATATGTTAAGATTTTTCAGGATTGGAAGCTTGGCCAATTTAGCAACATGGAAGATTTATGTGGGTTGCATCAAAATCAAACTTAAAGCTTGGAACCATGAAACTCTTTCAGAAGATAAGGCTGGTTGTGTGTGCTGAAATTTCACAGGTGAAAGAAGTAATGGCTATCATTGTGATGAAACAAGTCTGGGTGTAAGAGTGGGACAGATACAGCTGGTTTGAACTTACTAACTTCAGAGTGTGGAGTCTTATTACAGTCTTCCCTTTGATAGCAGTTTACGATCATAATAATCATGTGGCTAATGTTCTGTAATTCAATTACTGCACTGTTGTGAACATTAACAATTATGTAGCAGATCTGAAACACAGTGGGACAAACTGGCAGTATTCATATTTCAGTAGTTACAGCCTATTGCATAATTACTACAGATAAGTTACTGTTTAATCCATAGCAACACAAGGAATGAATTACAACAATAATTATGTAGCTTATACCACCTCTTGAAATGAATAAAACATACAAACCCGAAATTATGGCAAGGTTACAAAGAACCTGGTCTAAGACGTGTGTTCTTTTTCTTCAAATGAGTATGAGTTGTTGCCAACTTAGGTTTGTGTTGCTTTCTATTTCAGATCTTCCTTTTTGCTCAAAATTATTATTAAAACATGTTTTGAAACACTTAAATTTTTTAAGATTTACTATGATTTGTGTTTTCCACTTAAAGTAGCAAGGACTTATAACTCCCACCATGGTTTTTGTTAGCATAAATAATAATGTTGGTTCACTAAGAATCCAGCTCATGCCCTCATACACTGCTTTGGTCACTGGCCATGATGTTTGGCTCCCAATGGAAACAGCAGTGGTTTGAGGTAGGGACTTCACTGCTGTGTGGACTCTGTGGTGTATTGTTGGTCTTAATCAACAAGTTGCCACCTTCAGAAACTCCCATTTTTGACATCGTATCTCACTCAATGTCAGAGTAAATTACATGATTGATGTTCTAGTCTGTTTATCAAGGAACTCATGCATTCCCTTTCTAAAATCAATATTTAAGAATAAAATAGCCCTATGATAATTTATTTTATCAATGTAAGTAAAAAATACTGTTTGCTGTTTCACCTGAAGAATTAACTCTTCAAAGATTAACAAAAAGACAGAATTGATTTAAGTGATGCCAGGCTTGGATACCTCAGCATTACTCCTGCTGGCTCTCTTCATGCAACTAACAGGGCAAAAATTAAACTACTGACTTGTGCTGAGCAGTGTACAAAATAAAAGCAATCTCTTCCAAAGACATGAGTGGTGAGTTACTGCAGAGACCATGAAAAGTAGTTGTTCCACTTGGTTCTCCAACCTGTAGTGATTTAAGCCATGGCAGTGTATTTTCCTTCTTCTTGATGGAAGAGCTAAAGTGTACTTACCTTTAATGCGAAAGAAACAGCAACTAAATTTCAAGTTGCAGTGTGTTTAAAAGGACCATGAGTAACATTTGAATTTATATTTGGACACGTGTTGCCTCATTCCTATAATGCTGAAGGGTCAGAAGTCTATCAGAACATCTCTCTGGTCAAAAGGCTTGGGCCTGCCAGTCACTTCATTCGAGGTGTTGCTATTTCTGATGACACTTTCTAGCTGCTAACACAGTTTCCTTATCTGTTTGCATAAACTTGTGGGGGCAGGTGGAGCAGTTGGTTTAACTAATGACTTGCTCTTGTTTGTTCTGCCCTTGTGCTCAAGCAGAGCACTAATGAGAGGGTTCTGCCAACAGCATACACACTTCCATCAACACCAGTGGCTCTTGAAAAGG
Source organism: Haemorhous mexicanus (assembly GCF_027477595.1). NCBI lineage: Eukaryota > Metazoa > Chordata > Aves > Passeriformes > Fringillidae > Haemorhous > Haemorhous mexicanus. The sequence continues at coordinate 10,119,008 of NC_082354.1, forward strand.
ACTAATTTCTTGTGCTGAGCTCTTCTGTTTTCCTAGGTTTAATACAAAATTCAATCCATCTGGTGACAGCATGTTGGTATGACCTCATTTTAAGGAAGGTATAATTTTGTTAGGATTCATTATTACAGTATTTATTTTTTAATTCCTGTCTGAATAATGTAAATTGAAAGCACTCTTTTCTAATTTGCTCCCAGTCACAAGATAAATTCTGAGTGATCAAAGGATATTTAAGTGCAAGTATAACTGCTGAAGGCATCAGTTATTTTCAGAACCAATGTGAAAGCACAAGTGTGTGGAAGTAGTAAAACTCCCTTTATGCAGGAGCACTGTCAGAGTCTTATCTTTTCTTTACTGTCATGTCCTCAGCTTCTTCCTGATCCCATTTGTAATTTTAGCAAAACCACTTCCCCGAGGTATGATTTGGAAAATACAAACTTCTGTGCAAAGTTTCTTCTAAGTTAGACCAGAATTTACCACTGACCTGAAAAAACCATGAGAGTCATAAAGTCCTCTAACATTTTCTTTGAATTTAACCATGTATTGTGAAGAAGCTGTAATTATATACTTGATTACTAAACATTTTAACTATGGGTCAGCAAATTCATCCAGAAGGCTAACTCACTGCAGCAGTACAGGAACTGTTCTTACTCAGTGTATGAGATTTGAGAAATATGCTGGTCATCGATACATGATTAGGATGTCACAGCCATCTAAGCTACAAATGTTAAGGACTTTATTTATTTCTGTGAAATAAGAAGTCACAGGTTAAACAAAACTTTGAGGGTTTTTGGTACATCCTCATTTTGAATATTTCTCAAGTGTCTGTCAGTTCATAGCCTGAGTCAACCTGTGACAAAACAAAGGAGAGCTTTTATTGAAAACAAAGCCTGGATAAAGTCTAATGTGGGAATCTATTCAACTTCTGAGCTCCTTGAAATGCATTTTTTAGTCCTGTAGGTATGTCTCAAGTCCTATGTAACTGTCTCAAGACATCATCTCTGCATAGTTTGTTGAGAAGTCTGGTGACAGGTTCCTCAACATTTCCCAAGAAAAGATATGTCCCTTCCCTTTTCTTTTAGCTTTTTTCTAAATATATCTTTAAAAATAGCACAGATGTAGAAATCTAAACTTTGAAAAATTTTTCAGTTATAATACTCTCTCTCACTAAATGAAGGAAATATTATGAACTGTGATCTGATTTTTTTTTTAAGCCTAGTTTAGGTCTTGATGAATATTCTCTTTCTTTCCTCAGAGATATCTTTAGTTGGGATATGATTTTGTGGAAAAATATGGTCTTTACTGGTGAGTGCTTAAATTTTGTTTGATTTGCTCACTAAGTCTCAGAAATCACATAAAATTTTGTTAGAAAACACTATTTATGCCCAAAATAGATATACAAAACTTTAGATTGAGGGTTTAGACTCTGAAATCTCATCCTTGTTGTAAAAACTTGCAAAGTGTAATTAAATACTTATACAGTAACCAAACCAAAATCATCAAAGTTTGACATTCAATCAGGATTATATTGTTAACAGCTTATCCTGTGTGCTGGAAAGAATCATTTCACTATTCTCTTTGTCAGGACCTGTGTGATTAAAAGTTGGATGCACACACATTGTTCCATCAGCAACGTGCATGGTGACTTCTGAGCAACAGATTAAAGTATCTCTGTATTTTAAATACTTTTTATTTCTTCACAATGGGAATCACATAATCCCCTCTTATCCATTTTAATAAGCTATGCTTTATGCTGATCTAGTGAGTGAATGTTTGATAAGGATTATAAAAACGTGTTGCATTTATGTTAAACCACCAACATTGCACTTTGAATCATACTTCAATGAAGTGTACAGAGACAGATGTATCTCCTCTCCTTGCCTGTTTGCAAAAGCGCTGATCCCTCATCTAAGACTACTGTACTGTAGCTTCCAATTATAACTTCTTGTTGTACCTACAATGCCTGCTTCCCTGGCTAAGGGCTCCAAATGTCTGGCTCCTTGCTGCTGGTGGGAGGACAAAGAGTATTTGCACTCAGACCAGTTGCTGTTGGCATGAGATTGTCTTCTGCAGGTAATGCTAACAATGAGCCTCTGAATAATTTGCAGAGTAGCACAAGCACATTCTCATCCCTTTTTATCTTTTTAGTTCGAGTGCCTTCAGCTCACAAAAATCTTTCTGCAAGTTTGCTAATCTTGATTCTTTGTAGAAAGTGGTATCTTTGCTTTTCATTATTTCAGTGTTGGGGGCCTGCAAGTGCTCAGAGGTCCATGGAGACAGTGTTGTCAAACATTGAGGCTTGATCCAAAAATCTGATATGCAGAGAAGTGATTCAGGTAAAACTGCAGCTGTGCAAACTCCAAGTTTTCTTGACAACTTGCCGTGCTTTATTTGTGGCTATAATGCATTATTGAAACTATCAACCAATATGGATTGATGTGGATTTGGCTGTTCCACCCAGCCTTACTCTGCCTTTCTGCCTGTGCCTGAAGGAGAAGTCTAGACCCTGGCTGCTACAGGGACTCTGAAGGTGAGGGAAACATTAAATACTGACTTATTGCTAAACATATCCGACAAGACCTTAAAAAGAGCAATATCAGCATTGTTCTCTACTGTTCTGGAGATCTCTTCTCAAACTTCCCTGCCCCTGCACCCTCTGGTAGTGGTGTGCCTGCAGACCCCGATGCTGTGTCCCTGCTGCTGCCATGATCCTCCTCACATTCTATGCCCAACAACAGGAAGTGTAGCTCTGGGCTGAATTTTGCCAAGATTTTGAGCTTCTATGGAAATGTGTTCTCTTTCATCATAAGGAATACACATGCCATGAAGAGGTACAAAATTGGTGCTTCAGTACCTTCCTCTCAGACCATAGGTAAGGTAGGGTATGTGTGCCAAGTAAATTGTTCCACAATAGGTTTGGATTTCTAGAATCCAAACCTGTTGCTTATTTTTTGACCATTTTCTCTGTAGAGGATTTTGCAAATAAGAGGGGGATTTCCAGCCTTGGATCACCTCAAGAGCCAGAGGTGTTAGTGCAGCAAGAGAGCTGATCATGTCAGGTTTCCAGTGATGTGCAAGGGCCTGGCAGAAACCTGCCCAGAGCTCCTGTGCTCCCAGCCTTGGCACAGGGCACAGCACAGGGGATGGCAGACTTGCTCTGCCAGTGTTAGTGCTGCAAGCCAGGCACTGCACAGCTCTGCTCTGCACACTGGCAAGGTGTTTTGGGACTGGGGAACCCTCCATCAGCTCCTTCTCCAGCTGTGCATGAGCCCTGTTCTCTTTAACAAATGCATTGTATCTATATACCAATATTTAGGGCCTCTGATGGATTCTCAGCTTTTTTATAGGGTTATGCCAATAATATGTTAACTTACAGTCTTGCCAAAAAATCATCTTATAACTGCTTGGGGTGAGATCAGATTACAGATTAAAGGAACTTTTATGCCATAGCCAGCTGGTTTGCTTATTTCTATTCCTCAGGCCAGTGTGTCTGGCTCAGTCCAGTGGGTCTGGAGGCTTAGATTTCTCTAAGGTTCAATATTTTTCAGTTTCTTCCTTATTTTTTGGGATTTGTGGTCATGGTTTTTTTTTGTGTTTTTTTTTTTGAGTGATTGGTTGTTTTGTTTCTGTGATTTTTTTTTTCCTGTGGATGCCTTGCATTGCTGCTCTTCAAGTGGAGAATTATAAATGAAGCTTGAAGAATGCACAAATGTCTTCTAAGTGAATCTGCTCACTGACAAGGAGGGAATTCACTCGTGGATAACCCAAATAATCCCTAGATTTCATTGACAGTAATCCCAGAACTCCAGAAGCTCTTCTTGTAATAAGAGGATGCTATAACATCCTTTATACAAATCAATTATAAAATGGAACAGCTAAAGAAATGTGTTAACAATATGTTTAATATAAAAGAATCACAAGTCTATGTAAAGAAAACATGAAAAAGGAAGTCTAGATCCATTGTCTCTCATTCATGTATGTAGCCTTTGCTCAAGTGCACAGGCCACTTCCAGTCAGCAAAGCCATGCAGGTGATTTGATAGGCTTATGTGAGTAAAAGAGCTCCTGTGAGATCCTGAGTTCATTTAAAAATGTATTTTTATCACGACAGACTGTGTGGAACCAGTATTTCTGGTGAAGACCTATGTAAGCCATAAATAACAATGAATAGATCAGCCATTTCACCCTTGCCAGTCAATCAAATATTATGATTATTGGGTCTTCTTAATTGGCCTGTGATTGCTTGGTAAGACTGTGCTAGACTGAGTTGAAGAGACAAAGCTGTTACAGGAATATAGGACCCAAAGGATATGTATTAAAAGATGTTTCCATTGTAATTTAGTAAGCAGAAATCACTGCATCCAAAGCCTGTCTCAGGCTCTAATGCCTCTGGGGAAATTGCTGCCTTGTGTTCAACTTGGTGTTTATAAGTTGTGATGCCACAGTCTCTCTTAGGGCCCAAACTGGTATGAAAAACACCATCCACCCCCACCCCATGTTGTGCAGGAAGCAAATGGAGAAACTGGAGCTGAGCTGTCATTCCCTGCCAGAAAGTGCTGAAACTGGATTGCACTTTGCTCCCTTGGTGTGTGAGGAAGACTTTGGGCTTTGCCTAACACTCAGCCAAGGTGTCAGGATTACTCTTTCATGGCAAACCTAAGCCTGCCCCTTGACTCCTGATAGTAATTAGCAAGAACTTGACAGGAGATTGTCCTGCCCATGGAGCTGATTGAGAGCTGCTCCTTCCAAACCAACTCCCTGCACCCAGGAGTGTGAGCTGCCAGCTGTGCTTGTGGTCACTGCATGTCAGAGTGAAATCATCTGCTCTGGCTTCTGTTCTTGTAGAGCAATAACCCCTCCTGGGCTTTGATGTGGAATTTTGTAATGACATATTTGTAACTTTCATACTCGGAGTGTCCTCAAATGCTGGATCATAGTGCTACAGGCTTGCTTCCTAAGGGAAAACTATTTTACCTAATTTTGTGGGTTTCTTGACTCATGCTAACAATATTTTCCTTTTCTTAGATCATGGGGGGGTGGATTTAAGCTTGCTTGTCTAGTACAAAAGATGGCATCATTAACATTTTAAGGTGCTCCAGAGTACCTCCAGGTTTTTATTGTAAAATATACTGTGCATGTAGCACTCCTGATGGTGTGGCACAACAAACCAGCACTGTCAGCACTTGTGTGCAATGCCTTCACCCACTGTCACATTTAAGCCAGTAAAAATAAGTTTTAAGTCTTACAAGTTTTGAGTTTGGCTTATAAATAAGATTTTGTTTTAATATTATATTTCTTCTGTTTCTGTGCAAATAATACGTAGTTGCACATGTTGGGGTGCAGGTGTATAATGAATGTATTAATGTAAATATAGAGAAATAGTTTGGATAGGTATGGCTTGACTACACAGCAAAGGATGCAAGAACATCAGGGTTACAAATAATGAAGCAATAATTTGTGAAGGACATCCTGATTTCACTGATTCTCTCCATGCACGGTGCTTTGCTTTTTTTTCTGCAGCAGGAATTTTCTGCAATATCTTCCTGAATTTTACTAGCATGTTGCTGAGTTGTTTTATTTTTTTTCCCTGGAATGACTAATGAAATACATCTTTGAAGTCCATGGGAGAACAAACAAAAAACCCAACCAAACGAAATGGGGCTGTTACTGCCTGGGAAGTCATTTTGCAATGGATAAAAGGTCAGAGTAGCTTTTTTCAGTGGATTTTCCTGTTGGGAATATTTATCATCTACAAAGTGCTGCATCTGCGACCTTTGTGAGTATTTTATCAATAACAAAGAACTGAATAATTCTACCATTTTTGAAAAACCACTCATCTATATTTAAACAGTATGGAAGAGAAAATCTCTGAGCTCAGAGCTTCAGAGGAAACTTGCATACAATAAATGTTTCTTATGGCCATTATTAACTTAGCACTTTCAGTTGAGGAGGCAAGAGGGTGTATAAAACCTTCCTGTTAAATGTAGAAGTAATTAATTCAGATTTCATTTCATTTTCTTATAAATATCTGTCAGTCATGAGCACAGGTGACCACAGGGCCCCCCAGGCTGGGGTGGGGTGCAGGGCACTCCTGCTCACAGTCTGTGCTGTCACATGAACACAGCGTGGCTTTGTCACAGAGCAGGGTCTGCCCAAACTCTCTGTCACCATGAGGTTGTCCCAAACCCTGAGTTCCATCATGGATTAAAGAACAGGCCCAACCTTTAACCTGGGCAGGGGGCATGAAGACATAGATGTAAAGATGTAGCTGAAAAGGACTTTTCCTTACTCTGTAGCAATATAGGACACAACCTGATTTAAAAGATTTTTCTTCCAAAGCTTCTATAAAAACATTTTTAATCACTCTGGTGGAAGTTTTAGTGTTTAAGTTCAATATCTAATGATTGCATTGGTGGGAGAATGAATGTAGTCTATAACTTTTCAGATAACTCTTGCCTTGAAATAATGAAAAAAACCCCTCAAGTTTTTCTGGCTGTGTAGTAAGACTTTTTTCCCTCCTGTTTTGCACATGTCCTGTTATCCTCGATATTTAGTAATTTTCTTCTCTTGCATGTTTCCAGGAAGAGCATTCTGAGTGCATCAGACAGAATACTATGGAACACAGATGTGTCAACGTGAAATTAGTCTCACTGTTGTGTTGAAAGTTCTTGCACAAGCTCTAATTTGAGAACAAAAAGGCTGTTGTGTGATTTATGGATAATGATGACAGTTATTGAGTTATAAATTATTAAAAATTTGGGACTAGATTTTGTTTCTTAATTTTGTATTTAATTTAGCAAATATCAGACAAGTTCAAGGGGGACCTAGAAGTTAAGATTCACCAAATACAGCTGTGGAATGTACATTCTGGTCAGTAAAAGTCAGTGAATTGGAGTCAGCCCTTCTCACTTTGTCAATGCATTGACTGTTATATAAAATTATAAATAACCTTGTGACGTCTGGAATTTAGCTGGATGCTATAGAGGAATTGTGGTGCCAGCAGCTTGTGTGGAAGAGCTGCAGAATACAAAATAATGAAATAAAATAGCTGTAGTTACAAAGACACTTTCATGGTGTTCTAATGACAGCAGAGTGCAAAGGAGGAAAGAGCTGAGCAATTTGAGATAATGTCAAAAACCTAAAGTCAAGGAGTGACCCTCCCAAACCTGTTTAATAGTGTTTGACACAACCTCTGATTTAGTATCACTTGTCAGTGTTGCAAAATGTTTTCCAGGCATCTTGAGATTCTTGTCATCCTGAAACAGCATCTCTGCTGCAGCATTTTTTGGCAAACAAATCAGAGAAGTGACTAAGAAACTGCTTCAGTACTATTGCTAGTCAAAGAGGAAATTGTCAAGGAAGCCATTTAAAAAATAATTTCAGAATTTCAAGGCTTGGACTGCTTTTGATGGCAGAATTATAGGGGTAGTGATTGTTCACCTTGCTCTCGCCTTGGGTAGCTTTGTATTAAATGTCTGACAGATTTTGTCTCTAAAATCAATCCAGAAAACTGAAGATGTGCTGTGCTGACACAGTGAATCTGCACAGTCCAGAAGTGCCTTTTTTCGTGGTTTGTGCAACATTTGCTTTCCTGTAATGTGATGCAACATTCTCCTCTGTTCCTATATCTCACGTTATTTTATTATAAATAATTTGTTAAAGCAACTAAATTTCTATGCTCAGTTGCATGTTTCAAGCTATTAAAAAGGACATGGAGTCCTGTAGGAGAATACCTCACTTTGCTGTGTGTGTGTATGCATGTACAAATTTATTTAGGTGTATGTGGTTTGCATGAAGCAGTGGCTGGACAGAGGTTCATAACATTACCATGAGAGATTTCTTGGTGCAAACACTGTCAAATAAGGAGTCTGCTGATTATTCCCTCATATTTTTGGAGTCAAACTCGGAAGACCTCAGCTTGACTTGCTGATGAAGTCCTGCTTGGCTTCTCCATTTTGTCTCAAAATTTTAATGATGTGATGCGGAAGCCATTTAAATCATCCATGGCAGTTCTCTGTTGTGTAAGTGTGAGATCTGTTCCACACCACGAGTATCTTCAGATATTTCCTCTTTCTTTAGCACTATTTCTGTGACATGGGACTAAGGGTTTTCAGCTATCCTTTATTTTTTCCTCCTCTCATACACAGGCAGCACAGGACTTCAGGTAAAGCACTGCCTGAAGCTAGAGTGGATGAATCCAAGATGGAAACACTTGGAATAACTGTTGCCACTGTCTATGTGCAGATTCTTTGTATTTGCAGACATGAGAGGTCTTGGTAGATGAGTAAGTTTGAGATAAAATGATTTTCATTGCACCCAACCATAGTTTCAACTGTTTTAAATGCAGATTGGATTGTAGTGTTGTTTGCTCGAAAACTCTGGGAACAGTCAATAACAAGGAAATACTTACATTCACTCCTCTCTTCTCTTCAGGGATTATTTAGTACTTAGAGTCTCAGAAGCTTAATAGAAATCTTCCTTACCATAAATTTTAATAGGGCAGAACTGTAAAATATAAAAATGCCAATATACGTTTTCTAAATATTTAACAAGATTCTCTTGCTCAATTATTTAGATCACATCCAGAGTTCCCTTGAAACAAATTTAAAGTTTTACATGGATTTAACAAAGTACACAAACACAGTTTGTGTACTGACACTGCTGAATACTGAAAAAAATTTCAGTCAAACTTCCAAATTAAAATTTAAGGATTTCAGGATTTTCAGTGATGTGCTAAATCAGATAAAAGTACTAGAAATTACAAAGAGATACTGGAAATGTTTTATTAATGGTTTGGCTTTTCTTTACCAATCATTTTTATTTGTTTTCTTTCTTGTAGCAAACACATCTTTTTGTGTTTTAGTTTTGCTGACAGCTCTTGAAATTAAAAGGAAAATTTAATCTGGGCCTGTGTACATTGGTAATCGCAGACCTAATCTCAGAATATTTTACTCTTTGCAAGACAATATTTGGCTGTTTGCAAATCACTTTATTTAGGAGCAAACCTTTGATTTCTCTATAATCAAAAGAGCAGTCTGGAGGAGGCCTTGATTTGTTCTTGCTTCCAAAGAAAGCCATGACCAGAGATCTTTCCTTGTGAAACTTGGTCCCAGTGCCCAGGGCCACTCAAAAATGCAGGTCCCTCTGGTCACAGTGTAAACCTGATCTTGAGCTTGAAAAGGCTGGAGTGTTCCTGCCACTGATTCCTTCTGCTACTCTGGAGAAGAAAATGTGGCCCAGATTCTCACTATTTTTAATTTCTTCCCTGTGCTCCATTGCAGCTCTTGAGCACATTTTAATGGCAATCTTTACAGCCCTTGTCAGAACTTATAATTTTAAAACAATAGGAGAAGAATTATCAGGGGAATAAGTGTCTGGCATGGGGCAATTTTGCTTCCTTACTAGAGAAGGAGAATCCAGGACATTTTAAAATATAAACCAATTCCTAACAGTTATTTTTCACTTTAAGACAGTAAGGCAGCTTGTAAAGCCCATCAAATGCCTGATGTGAGCTCTAATGAGTTTTAACCCTGCTTTTTGCACAAAAAGCTTTGCCGACTTCCTGTGCTCATTGAAAAATGTGGCATTTTCTGATGCACAGATTGTTTCAAAACCACTCTATAAAATCCCTGTGGACACAAACACTGCTGATATTCATGCACTAGCATTTGAATCTTCCTAGAATGGCAGTTTTTTAGCTCAATTTTTTATTTCCTACTATATTCAGGAGGTGAGTTAATCTGTGACTGCATCAACATGAGGCTACCATCACAAAAATGTCGTTTTTTCTTAGTGGCCCAGAGTTTTCCAATGTCCTCATAGAATTCAGATGAGATAGAATTGCTTTATTCCCCTTGATCAGGTATTCTGGAAAGAGAGGTGTACCTGAGCACAATGTCACACATTGAAAACACCAACAGACTGATTTAGTGCTTACTGACAACTTGGGTGCTCACAATAATCCTGTTTTAAGATGCTGTCTAGAACAGCACTATCGAAACAGTGTTTGGAGAGTCAGTCTTCCAGCAGCTGCAGTGCCAAACTTCAGGATGAAACTAACACACAGTATGAGGAGTTTCTTTTCAAGGAGCTGGGTGCTGGAGGAATCAGCCCTGTCTTTGTCCTTTTTCATCTTCAAGGTGCTGGTTATGTGGTTTTGTACAGCATCAGTAATATGCAATGATGGATTTAAATAATAGAAAAGGCTGCTGCCTGTTCCCAGGAGCTTGGTTTAAAGGAGCAAAGCCAACCTCCCTTGTGCTAGTGGCAAACTCTCTCCACGTGTTCACCCCATGTTGTGCTCCACTGTAGGGAACTGGGGGGACTTATTTTAAAGATAGTTGGTCACAAACAAAACCGAGTCAAACGAGACAAACTTTATCTGAGAATTGTTTATTGGTAACGAAGAAAAACAAAATAAAAAGGAGTTACTCTACTAAAGAGGCCTAGAACAGACACTGCAAGAGGAAGAAAAAGCGGGGGGAGGGAGAGAGAGAGAGGAGGCAGAGGGAAAGCTCCCAGCGGAGCTCGGCAGCGCCGTGCACGTCCTGAGGCAGGGCTGGGCCCGCTGCAGGCCGGGCATGGCTGAGGGGGAACGGCGGGCAGGGCCGGCAGCCTGGGCAATTCGAGACAATGTCAAAAACCTCCAGTCAAGGAGTGACCCTCCCAAACCTGTTTAATAGTGTTTGACACAACCTCTTATTTAGTATCAGTTGTCAGTGTTGCAAAGCGTTTTCCAGGCTGGTGGCAAGGATCAGGGCCATGGCCTGGCTCGGAGAGGTGCTGCCTTGGGCACAGGTGAAGCAGGCAGGGCACTGGTCAGGGACACACAGGGGCAGGACAGACACCAGGGCCAGAGAGCCAAAAGGAGGCTGGGACTGGGGCAGAACACGTAAGACTCAAAAAGCCCAGACTCAAAAGCAAGTTTCAACAAGTAAGTCTCAAAAAGCCCTCGAATCTCCAAGCCTCAAATGCAAAAGCACAGCCCCAAGCTAAGAACCCGCACTCAAAAAGCCAAGTAGGAGAAGGTCCCGAGGCCTGTGGCAGTTAATTTTTATGCCCCTGGCTCCTCCAAGGTCTGCCAGCTGGCCAGAGCACGCTGGCCCAGTCCAGCCTCCCACTGCAGCCCATGGCAGAGACACCTGCAGAGTGTCCCTGGGTGCAGTGTCCCTGGTGTCCCCTGCTGACTGCCTGTCCTGTGCCAGACATGAACTGGCTGCCAGGCATAGCCAGAGACAAGGCTTTCCTCCATCTTCTCCTTGATGCCTCTTGGCTACGGCACATGTGTGACCCCTTCCCCACAGGCCTCTGACAACCAGGGTTGAGATGGATAAATGGGCTCCTCACACCCCAGAGGTGGATTGTCTGGGGATGGGTAACATTGGTGTGGAAGGAAGGTGAATCCTTATCAGGGATGGAGAGAGATGGCAGAGGAGCACTTGGAATATGGGTGTGTTCATATTGTTGTGATAGTCATGAACAAATTGAGATTACAGTTTGCTTTCCAGATAAATTGCCTCCCCAGAGTGAGAGGGGATCTTTTCCAGCTGAAGGGAAATTGTTGAGGAAAGCTCAGACAAGCTGTTCCTTGTAAGACCCAGACTTCTGCCTTGCTGGGCCTCGCTATCTACTTGCAGGAGGAGTAGGGGAACCAAATTCAGACCCAATTCCCTGTAGTATTAGCTAATTCATCTTAGATGCTATAATTTGTGCGTTGGCAGGGTGATTTATCCCTGTGCTCACTGGGACTGCTCTCCATGTCTCCCACTGTCACAAATTCACTCTTGAGGTCATCTGTTTAATCCTCAGTGTTATGACAGACAAAGAGAAATTTCAGTGTAAGGTGGGAAGTGGAGCATTGTTTTGTATGAAGAAATGTAGGCCCTAGTTCACTATAGTTTTGTTGCATTAATAATTGAAAATACCTTGAAATTCCACACAGGGTGAGTTCCTAGAGAACTGTGTGCTGCAACTCCTTACTGGGCTGGCCCTGTGCAGGCTTAAGGGGCATAAAGGAGCCTGTTTGCTTAGGGATAAAATGTAAACTTTTCTCCAGTGAATAGGATAAGGTGAAAGACACCCCTTGCAGTGCTATTTCCTTGTGTGTGGGAAGTCACAGAATGATTTCTGTTGGAAAAGACTTCTAAGATCATAGAGTCTGACTGCTATCCCAGCACTGCCAAACCCATGGCTAAAACACGTCCCCAAATGCTGCATCTACACATCTTTTAAATCTCTCTGGGGCAGGTGACTCCACCACTGACCTGGGCAGCCTGTTCAATGCTTGACAACCCTTTTGATGAAGAAACTTTTCCTGATATCCAATCTAAACTTCCCTCAGTGCAACTTGAGGAAATTGCTTTTTTTCCTAGAACCATATTGTACAAAGATTTGGGTCTGAAGGGGCTTTAAATCTCATCCAGTTTCACCCCCAGCTGTGGGCAGGGACACCTTCCTCTATCCCAGGCTGTTCCAGCCTGGCCTCGGACACTTCCAGGGATCCAGGGGCAGCCACAGCTTCTCTGGGAAACCTGTGCTAGTGGCTCAGCACTCTCATAGGGAAGAACTTTTTTTGTAATACCTAATCTAAGCATGCTCTCTGTCATTTTGAATAAAGAGAAGCATCCCTACACATCCTTGTATCCCCTCCTTCAGCTTCCACAGAGGAGATGGCAGTTACCTGCTGTTCAGAGAGCTTGAGGAGGTTTAATTTTGTAATTATTATAATTTGGGGCCTTGAGTTGTGTAATCCCTTATTAATATTAGGCATTATAAAAATCAGCTGTAGAAATGCTAATGTATAAAGCTTCAATTAAAGGAGCAAATATAGCATTGTGAAAATTTCTCAGTGCAAAGAAAGCATCTTTCATCTACTTTTTTGGGTTTGACACTTGTAGCAGTGATCACTTTTCTTTTTTATTTACTCGTTATTTATGTTAACTATTTTACTTATTACAAGACACTGTGAATTTTTTATTTTTCCCTTTTGAGGAGCAGATTGTTTTCCCATCAGGAAGAAATGAGAACCATATAAGGTTCATTCTAAAAACTGTTGAAAAAAAGAGACAGGCAGGAAAATCCAGACCAGTAAGAAAGCCATGAGCTTACCATCACCAATAAAATTTTAGCTCGTATATAAAAGTGCATGTGTGTCTCTTGGGTCAAATCCAATGCACTCTTTGTGCTTTATTAGTTCCTTTGATGTCAAAGGGACCAACTCTAGCTGTTGAAAATAAGGTGAGAATTATAATTTACTGCTTCCAGAAGCTCCATCAATTCTGTATATCCCTGGGCAAGCTGGATATTTTGAGACACCTGGAAGACCAATAACCACCTTCTATTTTCACTGCTGGCCAATCTGAGTGTATAGCCTGCACAAACTATACCCAAAGACTCCTGTTGAATATCTGTTCTGCTCAGTTGCTATTCACTTCCGACTACTTGTAATATTATAGATTTATTCTGGATGTGAGTGCAAGTTGCAAGACAATATATTGATTCAGAATACCTGGTAATAGAACAGTAATTGCTTTGTTTTAAAATTAAGTGACCATACTCATTTTAGAATCTGTAGTATTTCATCATTTCTAGTGGTATCATGATATGAAATAGAAGAGACTCTACAGCCAATTACCCTCACAGAAACAATAATCCATGTTGTATTTCACAAACAAATGACAATCAGGAAAGCTGCTCTTACTTATCAGAAATGCATCTGATTTGAATAAATGTTCCCTTTCCAGGGAAAGACGAGAAAAATATGTGCCTTTTGAATTATTTGTAGATACTTACATATCTTAATGGAAATTATTTTTGCTTTTGTTCATATAAATATGCTTCAGTTTTATGCTAAATGAATAAAGCAGCTTGGAATTAGGTATATTCTGTGAGTTTTTTATGAATACAAATGCAATATAAAAGCATAGTCTTCAGTAAATAATAGGTTTTTCACTCCATTAACATATTTAACAAGTAGAGGGGAAAAAAAAAGCACTGCTTCCAGTCCTGAGTTAGTGTTCTGCTGGAAAGGGAGTCTGGTGCATTTTTCTGCTTTCAAAGATTAAATTCCCTGTGGCACACAAACTGCATATTTTCTGAATGGTGTCCTAATTTGCATTTTTTAAAACATCTGTTTATGAATATCTTTGTGATAATAATTACTATTTACAAAGTTTTAATCAGGAGAGGGAAATTTTTAAATGAAGAATACTGGAGGGAACAGATTTTAACCTTCTGGTCATTATTGCCACAATTTATTCTTCTATAGTTTGCCCATTTGGTCCCCCCATCCCTACTTATTTTGTCTCCATTTTAATCACATTTCCTTTCTCATTTTTCTCCTGTTACCACTGGTGGCATGAAAACCCAGGGCTGAAGCTCCTGCTTTACTTAGTAAACAAGACCTTGTTTGAGAGGGCATGAGAAGAAGGGTTTACTGGGGTGGGGTGGAGGGGTTGCTTTTAAGATTAATTTCTTTAATAAAATTGGAGGAACACAGGGACCTGATGTGACTGCTGGTCAAGGTAGGCATGTACTGAGTAAGGAATTGTCAGTGGTAGTGTAGCTGTTTATAATTACCTGGTCAGAATCCTGCCAGCTACTTCAGAACCTCTAAATGAGAAAAACCTACCTCCTACAGCCATACAGAGCATCAGAAAAATCTAATAATGGGGCTTGTCCTTCAAAGCAAGAAACAATAACTAAGCAGCTTTAAATGTTTTTCTTCTCCAGCTCCTCAGCTGGGGGAGGACTTTATAAAAGATGCCCTGAGCCAGTTGTGCACAAACAAGTGGAAAATCTCATTAGATTTTAACACCTTGAAGGAGCTGTGATTTTTTATAGTATAACCATTTTCCTTTCAGACCCCCCAGCATGTTAATCAATTAAGCACCACAGACCTGACACTGATTCATAAAAATGTTAGCATAAAGTGGTTTTGCAGAGCAGAAAACATATCTTCAAAAATGAGGGAAAGGGAGTTTTGTCAATGTGAGAATCAGTCCCAGTGTTATATGACACTCCCTTGGTTTGCTGCACGTTTTTTGGATTTGCACACACAGGACCTGAGATTTCTGGAAGTGATAATGAAAAAAACAAGAGGAAAAGTCTTTGGCTGTTTTGTCCATGGTGGGAAGGAAGATGACCTTGCCTTAATCCTCCTCTCCCCTTCTTCACTCCCACCAATTTTGCTAGCACTGGCCGATTAGTGTGAGGTAAAATATTGTCACAGCCAAGAAGCTGGAAATTTAGTATGTTACTTAGCTGAGAAAAATAGGCTACTGCTCTGTCCTCATTGGGGAAAAAAACCAAAATGTGGAGTCTTTAAGTTGGCCAAGTCGAGATGGGTGACTTGGGTAGAAAGCTTAATGAAAATTCTGTAAATTTCAGATGAGGTCAAGTCTCTGTTCTCTTTCTCTTTTTACACAAAGGCAAATGTACTAATCCTCAGCTCTGCCTGTCTTGTACGTTTTTGTAGCTCATTCAAGTGAGTAGCACTGCTGCAGAAAACTCTCCATCCATCCTAATTAAGACAGGCTGCACAAAACATCATTAGGTGGAACAAAGCAAAGCATCTACTTGCAATGCTGTCTGTAACTCCATTACATAGCCTGAGTCCTTTAGCCATCAATTACCTTGGAGTAAAGCACTTGAGGCCAACAAGCCCTTTGTGGTGGTGATGAAGCAAGGTGCTGTAATCCTGAGCTATTATGTTACCACAGGATTTTTGCTAAATAGCAATAACTAAAGTAGAGTAAAATTTATGTGCTGAGATTTTTTTCTTTTAACTCATGCTGTATCTCTACTACATGTGGTAACTCATGCGGTTTCTCTACTACACTGAGGAGATTTGTTGGATAATGTTTGCTCACAGAGCAGCATTATAATCAAAATTGTGCAATTTTCCCTTTCTTTTTTTAATGATTGGAGTGATGGGTGAAATGCTTTGCTTTGTTTTTTAGATGTTCTTGATTTTCAGCTTCTAGAAAAAGTGTGCTTAAAAGACTGTCTCTTTTTTTCAGAGGAGAAAGAATGGAAAAGTTTTGATTCACCTTTCCATGTGTGGGAACTCATTTCAAGGTTGTGGACTTTTTCCAGTAGTATTCAAATATGAAAAGTAACTCAGTAGTGGCCAAGAATTTCCTTTTCTTATAATTATGTAATTGAAAAGTACATTCCCAGTTTTTCTTTTTTCCTTTTTTTGGTTGTTGTTTCCTCTTTTTTCCAATGAGGAAATTTGAGTGGAATTGAAATATTTTCTGCTTCATACAACTAAAGCATTTTGGGTTTTTCTGATCATGCATTTATTTGCATCCACATGGGAATTCAGATTGAGAGGAATCTTTTATTACTTTTTCTTCTTCAGTGGAAAAAAAATGTTAACACAAACTTTTAAAACTATGTGCACTGGCTTCCAGCAACACAGACTCATTTCTGACCTGCGCATTGGGCTCTGTGGCTGCAGCAGAATGAAGGAATCTCCTCTCTGGCACTGAAGGATATCAATGGCTGGCTGGTGACTGAAGGCCTTAAAATTTCAGAATTGTCTAACTTAATATTGTCTGGAAATCCAGAAGAAAATGTAGATACATGGCTTAAGTTTTTACTCCTTATCTAAGAAATAAATATTAAAATATTGGCATTTTTGTTGGAAATTGGGAAATTGCACATCTCACCAGGAGAGGAACAGCAGTCACACCACAACCCCGTCGTGGGAGAGGTCAGTACTGGTAGCTGTCACCTCCCATCCACCTTTACAGACTGTCATATTTGTCTGTAGAAAAGAATCACCTGAAAGGCTCAGCAGCATCATCATCACTCCCATATTTCCTCTTGCATTCTGTTTCTTGGGATGAGCATCATGAAGTGGCCTCCCTGGTTTTTTTTTTTGGGTTTTTTTTTTTTGGGGGGGGGGTTTTTTTGGGTTTTTTTTCTTTTTTTTTTTTTTTCAGGTTACCGCAGTTGTGTCAGCACAAAACCCCAGGCAAGGCCAGGCAGAAGAGCTTTACGGTCTCTCCAGGAGAAGATGAGTTCCCAACATGGCATACCTATGTGTTATCCACTCCTCAGACTTTTGGTTGTTTGTTCTGCTGCTTCTGGAACAGAGTTCCACTTGTGACAGCCTTCCTCTGCAATGTTAACAGAGCGTCCTTCAGCCCCTCCTGTCATGAGACAACAGGGAGCCTTGTCTGCACTTAGCAGAATCAAGCATTTCTAGGGAAAGAAAGAACCCCCTGATGACAGAAGGAAGATCTAGCAGGAGAAATAATTTGAGATAGCAGTGGAAAGAGGAGGAGGAGCACAAAGAGGAAAGATAAAGGCAAAGGAAGAGACAGGATCAAAAGAGAGGGGAGATGACAAGAAAGAGCAGAACTGTGAGGGAGAGAACGAGGGAAATGCTGCAGCAGCACCAGGAGACTCTAAAAAATGTTGAGCCTTGATATGTTCAGGGTCCAACTTTCCTTTAGCAATGCATGGAACAGTATGTCCATATGGAGTTTTAGCATCTACATGTGACAAAGCAACCACTTTTATCCATTATTTAAACACAAGGTGCCAAGATTGACAGTGCAGCTTTGCCCAGTACAAGGGCAGGTGTCTTGTTTCCTTTGGGGGACAAAGACTACATTTCCTTTGCTGTGTCTGCATGTGTCTCCTGCAGTTGCACACTGCAGAATTAATGCAGGACCAGATGCACAAGCTCTGTCACACAGGACCTGCAGTCAAGTCCTGCCTGCTCACAAATGCCCAAGAAAAGATAGATATTCCTTTGAAAGCAACAGGCAGGTTGGGTATCTGCCTTTTCATATTACCTTTAAGATTAAGAACATAAGCAGTGCTTTAGTCTTTGTCTTTTTAGATGCCATTTAACTTTCCCAAGCAGCTGATTATACATTAGGTATTGGAGGACAGGAGGGTGCTTTTTGTCTTATCTCTGTGATTTATGTTTGAGCTCTCAAGCCATTGGATTCAGACACCTGAAACCCTCACTCATCTCACCAGCTCTAAAGAGAAAAGTGCTTCTGGTTTTGATTTATTCTAGAAATAAACATTTTTTATTATGAAGCACAAATTTACTATAATGGTTTTCAGATCCCTAAGGAGAAGCTTTTCCAGCCTGCTACACATATTGATAATGTAATACAATATATTTTCCCTTACGGCTTTGAAGTGTAGGTCTCAAAAACTCAAATTGAAAAAATCTGTTTGAAACTTGCAAGTCACTCCGTGGAGGTGATTTGTGTTGCAATGCCTGCAGACTATGCTGTCTGTATTGGATGGAAAACAGCACCTCAATATTAGCAAAGCTGAGACAAGGAGCATGCAATGCTTTGTTTTATAAATGTTTTGCTCCTTTTTGGAGGATCATTTGTTTTATATCTGCTTCCCTATGGTGACTGGCATGGCACTGTGTGATTCATCACAATAGGACATGATAAGAAACACACCTCAAAGATTACAATACTGTTATCAGAAAAAGAGGGGCCATTTTGGCATTAAGAAAATTTAAGGACAAAGTCTATAGGTATAAATGCGTGCAGTTCTCATTGGAATTAAATGTCACATCTTTTCAGATAAGAAGTGAAGAATGTAAGAGCTTTAAATTGTCAGTGAAAAGACATGACAAGGTTTATCAGGGTCTGCTGAGTGAAGTCACCTCCCTGGGACCTGTGGGTGCCACCAGCCTCACTGAAGGGATTGGTAGTGGGACTGTGCTTCAGCTCTCCTCAGAGGGACCCCTGCACAGAGCCAGCATGGACACATTTCTTTGCCCTTGAAAATTCAGGTAGAATTCAGAGCTCTTCTCTGAATTCTTCAGAGAGCTTGTGCTCAATAGGGCATCACAGAGGGGCTGGAGCACTGCTCCTATGAATGCAGGCTGAGAGAGTTGAGGTTGTTCAGCCTGGAGAAGAGAAGGCTTCAGGGAAACCTTATGGCCCCTTCCAGTACCTAAAGGTTCTACAAGATAGCTGGACAGGGACTTTTGATAAGGGCATGAAGAGAGAGAACGAGGAGGAATGACTTTAAACTGAAAGGTTTGGATTACATCAGGGGAAGAAATTCTTCCCTGTGAGAGCGGTGAGGCACTGGAACATGTTGCTCAGGGAAACTGTGGATACTCTATCTCTGGAAGTGTTCAAGGCGAGGTTCAGTGGTGCTTGGAGCAACGTGATCTGTGGGTGGCATCCCTGTGCATGGCAGGGAGCTGGAACTAGGTGATCTTTAAGGTCCCTTCCAGTGCAAACCACTCTGTAATGGACTAAATACTTTCTGTTCCCCCACATGCCTACCTGCTCCATGGCTCTGGGAATGGCCACCTTTGCTAGTCTGTCATGGAGTCCCAAGGTGCAGCTGAGAAGTTAAGTTTACAAAACAAATTCAGGACCAGCAAGGTACCTGATGGGACTCAGGTGTGGGCTGGAGAAAGGAGGAGTGTGCCTGGGATCTGGGGAGCACCCCTGGAGCCATGGCACTGCAGGGCATCCCTGCTGCCCAGGGGATGGCTGCCTTGTCTGGAAAACTATCTGCTTTCCAGAAATGCAGAGGTTTTCAACAGCATTTATTCGCTTTGCTTTCAGTGGAGTTTCCTCGAAAAGAGAGCTAAGAAGTTGGCAAACCTTCAAGACATTCCAGGAAATACAGCATGTTTTTAATTCATATAATTTAAGCATCTGAGAAGTTTAAAAGAAGCCCCATGCCAGTGCAGCCATTTCAGATGCCTTTGGGGAACAGAGGGTAGCTCCAAACCCAGCTCCCTGCTGTAAGTTTGTAGTCACCTTTTTGCTGAAGCTTCTCAATACGTGCTTCTCTTCTGCTGCTTTGAAAGCCCACAAAGTTACTGGCAATGTTTATCTTTCTTGTCTCAGTCACTTTTATTAGATCTTCTGTAAACACTCCCTCTAGAAAGAACATTTTCCAGAATATATTTGGAAAGCAGAAAAAGAAGTAGTAGGATATTTCTGTGAAGACACACTTTTGGCAGCACTGAGCCAGGCCAGTGGCCAGGAGCTGGCCAGGGACAGGTGAGCACATCAATCCCATTGCTGCTGGGGAAGGAACCTTGGCATCAAGCACTACAGGCTGTTGTTAATCAATTAAATGCCTACATCAGAAAGAGAAACATTGCTGAAAGTTAACTCAAACTGGGATTCAGTCCATCAGTGTTCAGAGTCAAAATACTTGGATGATTGGGGATTTTTTCCCTCTATTTCAATGCTTTCATGCTGTTCTCCTTGCTGTACCAGTCTAAGCAGGTGAGTGTTTGTTTTTAGGCTGTTTCCTGAGCATGAGGAGGAGCTGAGCTTCCCTCCTCCCACTTTGTCTCTGCAGGCAGCTGCAAAGAACAAGAGGTGCCTGAAAGCTCAGTGCACTTCTCTCCCTTCCTTACATTTATTGCTGCTGTTTACTGGAGCTATAAGAGGCATCAGGGCTTTAGCTGTCCCCAAAGTGCATCTCCTGGAATGGAGGTGCTCTGGATGGGAATGCTGTGAAGCAGCATAGAGAGCTGGTGGGGAATGCACTGAGGGCAGGAGCTGGGGCAAGTGGTTAATGGGAACCATTTCAGTGAGTTGATGCTGAGGCTGCACTTTAGGAATTGCAAGAGGTGTGAGATGTTTCAGCAGTACCAACTAGAAAAGTCACCATTTCTCAACAGCTGCCACATAGTAGTACCAGAGATATCCAGCATTTCCTATTGCACAGGCAGGAAATCCTGGCATGTCACATGTAACCCCATCCCTGCAGTCAGAGCAGTGAATGGAAGTGAGTAGACAAAACTATGGGGGAGTGAATTCCAAGAACTAGCAAACAGCTGGAACCTCAGATTCAAGAGGTCTCTCACCACAGATCCCCTAAAGCTCAGGCCATTAGGAAAGGATCAACACCTGTGCTTCTCCTTAGTTCATGGTTAAGTGCTGCTCATCACAAGTGGGGAGGTGCCTGTGTCGGTGCTGCAGTAAATTTTTGGTTGTGTTGGAGTGTCCTGCTACCAAAGGATGGGTGTGATGCCAGCTACAGAGGTGGGAAGGCTTTGAGTGCTCTTGGCTTTACTTTCATGAGGATTTATCGATCACCCTTCCGTGTTTGAAGTGTTCCTCAGAGCAGGCTGCAAAAGGTATGATAAGATTTTTTATGCTGTGGCCTGCAGCACCTTTCCTGAAGCACAGATTGATCCTTTTCTTTCTCTTTTTGTTGTTGTTGTACTTAAATATGAGCAGATTTGAAGAAAAAACGATGTTACGATATTTTTTGAATGTTCTTTTTTAATGATGCTTGTACTGGAAGTAGTCTGTGCCCCTGATATTCCTGAGTTCTCTGGGAAAGCAATTGGGTCTCTGTTTCTTGTGCCTACTGAAGAAGTACCTTATGTTTGGGAGTCTTCTATATATAGTTATCTGTGCCCTTGTATTTTGATAATACTGCCCGTGATTTGCTGTCCCTATAACTTTATGGAATTTCTTAAAAGAAAAGCATCACAGTGTTTTTCTGGTTGTGGTATAGATTAGGCTGATATTTGTAAAGGGCTTACTTTATATAAGATTGTGGCCTTCTTAAAAATAGTTTTCATTTAATGAATCACTCTTATTCCTCCATAATTCTATTTTTCTCATGTTGCTGGAAGTGCCAGTCTTTAGGATACAGCATTCCTGCTTTGGTTAATCCTTTAATTCTGCTAAGAAGTGTCATCCCACATTTCACACATACACAAAGTATTTTTTTATATTCCTGTCCTTCTCACTAATGATGTATGGAATAAATTTATGGAGCACAGACAGTATGCACAAAGATGACATAAATGGTTTTTGTACATCTTCCAGCTGGCATCTCTAACGGGACAGAGACGCAGAGCAAGGCAAGGCTGAGAAGCAGGTTGGGGGAAAGAGTGGGCTACAGACAAGATATTAGTTGTGAGATTAAGAGCAGGTGTGTTTGGAGAGGGCTTTTGCTGCTGATCCTGGTGCTATGGAAATTCATGCTGAGGTTAAGGAGAGCTGATGCTTTCAGTCTCCACCCTCTGCAGTGGGCAGCAGTGCCTACTGTAGCCCCATGCTGTGCTTTTAGCCCTGAGCTGGGCACAGACACATAAGCACTGTTCTGGACAAAGGGTTGTTACTTTGGCATGTATGCTCTGAGTACTAAACCAAGTCTAAACTATCAAATGATTTTTCTCTACTGTGTCTGTATGCATGCAGGTTTTTAACATGCCTGCTATCCATTTGTTCTGTCCTCTGTAATAAAAGTTAGCCACATTGCTCCTGTGCTCAGGCTGAGCTGTGCTGCACTGCCTGGACTGGGTGTATTGTTATCCAAAAGTATTGCCAATTTTAATGCTTCAGAACCACAGAGTCTAGTTCTGCAAACCATAAGCCCTATGAGCAATCCTATGTCCACTGAAATCAATGGAATCCCTTGTGTGAATAAGGATTATGGCAGTGAATAAAGGGTTTTCGGATCGTGGCCCTAACCCTTTTTTAATTAACCTTCTAAGGAAGAATTTATACAGGAAAACTCTGTCTCAGTGGTGAGCAGTCAATAAACCATGTCTTTGTAACTCCTTCCTCCCTTTATGGGTCCTTTGTGTGAGGCTTAAGTGAAATGGATCTCACTCTATATCCCTTCCTTACTTCCCTTCTGCCCAAGCCAATCACTTTATAAATGTCATAATTTCTCTCTATTGTTCCCTTTTTGGGTATATTTTCTCTTGTCCCATTCAGTGACTGCTAGCTCAACTATTTTTTTGCATTAGACAGAAGAAAGGAGAAAAAATGGACTGAAATATTAGGAACAGAGATTCCATCTTATTTTAGCCTCTGGGAATAAAACCACTAGTTTTGATATTGAGAATCCCATTAGTGAGTTTTTGCTTTATGGAAGTTTCTACTTTCAGTATTTCACTATCAAAGATGATCTATCCTAAATACCAAGTTCTAGGATTTGGAGGCTTTACTTTAAAGTAATCTCCTGTAATTTTCCATCTTCAGGTTCACCTCAATGCCTTAAAATGTCACAGTTATTGTTTGCCATTACAGATAACCACAGTGGCCCAAAAGCAAAACCAGCAAATGACAGAAAATAGAATAATACTAAGATGTGCTTGTTTAGCTAAAGTGTTTTCTGATAGCATTGCAGCCTAGTGAATCAAAAGTGTTAGGAAATGGTGAAGATAGAGAGAATTAAGGTCTCCACTACTTCTAACAGAAAAGTGTGGATTTGACTGCAATCTGCAGGACATAAGGAATTCTTGAACACTGCAAAGAGTGTAATGTTGTTTTCTCAGTGCTGAAATGAAGCTGAAAGATAAATGAAATGTTTGTGAGTCAACAGTAGTATTCTGTGCTTTCTGTTTTCCAATTACCCACAAACGGTTTTTTAATTTCTGCGAGTATTTGTAGCTCTCTGTAAATTGTAAACACTCTGTCATACGCTGCCTGCTTTGTTTGTGTCTAGCTGCCTGGCTGGAACTGTATCCCATGGTTTCATGGTCTTTTCTGGTTTTTAGCTCGATAATTGTGACTTAATCGCAATGTTTCCTGGTGAACATGCAAATGTTTACCCAAAATTAAATGGAATTAAGATTGCAGAAAGACTTATGAGAAGAAAATTTCAATTCATGCAAATATTTGCAGGTATATGGATTTAACAGAAGGTTTGGACATCTTGATTCAAGACAGTACCAGGATAAAACATTGATTAATTTTCCTGCTGTTGTTCATACCTAAGCAGTTTTATTTCTAGGAAGATGTTGAATTAGCTGGTAAGTGGCTTAGCTGATCCATTGAGAAGCAAGGTCAGTTGTGTCATGGACACTTAGTTAATCCTGAGAATAACAGGCATGTCATAATGCTCACACTGGCCTCAGCCCAGTTCTTCCTGAAGGATACCTTGCACTCGATTTGTTTGCCTTTCCTCTGATATTCCTTTGAACTCATTCCCTCTTTTCTTCTCTCTGCTTAGACATTCATAGCGTGTTCAAATAATTGATTTGGTTCTGTGAAGATTTATGGCTGTAATGACCAAGTCTCATCTTTCTTTGTTTCTCTTTTTTTTTTTTTTTCCTCATCACTGTTGTTAGCAATAGAGATTTCCTCCTAAATAAATGCAGGAACAAGTATGGAAAAGCAGAGAATAGCTTCTGGTGCTTCAGCTTTGAAGGAAGCTGTCTTTGGAGAGGTGTTCAGTAGAGTATTCCTCCTTTTAAAAATTCTCTGGAAATCCAATATTTTTCCTTTTCCTTCGGCATATTAGGCAAAGACAGTAGATTTATGCCTGCAAGTTTTACAACTTGGGAGTTCTCTTTAGAGAATCTTTTTGTTTTTTTATCTTTCCGATTGCACCTATTATTTGCTGGGGAAAAAAACCAAACAATTTCACAATTTCCACCTTTTCAAATGGTCTAAGGGTATTATTCTCAGCTCTGTCCTTCTGGCAACAATCTGGAACCAGGGATTTATTGGGGTAGAAAGGCCAGTTTTTCTGGTTTGACTACCCCCAAGTAAGACAAGGTAGTGTTGTGCAGCAGCTGGCCCCAAAAGCTGGTATTGCCCTCCCAGCTCTGTGTAGCCTTGAATTCTGCTGTGCAGCATGTGAAATGTTTTTTAAGTTCAGCTTTTTATTCTGGAATAAAGGCTGAGTTTGAGAAGGCTATGGCCATGAACCTTAGAGTGAAGAAATACTTTCTCCATATTTCTAACTGATCTTGTTACTAGACTCCCCTGTCCTCTAATGCTCCTCTACTAGACCTTCAATAATACACTCAATTTCTGCTATCTGAGACAAGCTGCTGTCTAATCTCAGAATTTCTCTCTTCCTTTTAACTTGTGTTTCCTTCCATGAGTTTGTTGCATCATACTCATAATTCCCTTGGTAATACTCTCTGTGTCTTCGAGGCTTTATCTCTTGGTCTCAGAAAGGAATTAATAATCCTTCTGACAACTTTATACATTTAGCCTTTCACCCCAATATTTTCTCAGATAAATTTTTACAGCCGAAAAATCCTCTGATATGAAGGTACATATAGCTCAATCTCAGTTTTGCTTTCAGTGAGCTATCGTAAATATACAGTCTGTTATTTACAGGACTGTTTGTTTACCCAGTTAACACCACAGCTTAAACCCAGATATGCCACTATTCTAACCCCACCCCCCCCAATTTATTTACCATGAATGACTCCCTTTTGTAATCAAAAAGCCTTTAAACCTCACATAAGAAGTTTCTTAAAACTACAGATTGTTTCCCCTCAAAAGAGATCCTTTCAAAAGATTGCATCAGCATTTTAGATTTTTAAGTATTCCTGTGTCTTGATTTCCAAAACAAGCTGGCCATTAAGATTCTCTGAAGATAGCAGTCTAGTGGGTGGGTTTGCTTGTTTAATTAAAATATCTGTCAAGTTTTGGAAAAATCTAAATTTGAAGCTCCTATTATGACTTGATAAAACTTAACATGCTTTGGTTATTTAAGGGAATGGATAAAAGTATCTTTTCTAAGCAAGCTGAATTAGCAGTAGAGGTTACAGCAAATTTTCTGTTAATATTGTTAAATAATCTAAAAATCACTATGGGGGACTTGCATGGATAGAGGGAAAACTTGTAATTATAAATTTCATGGTCATTTTTTTTATCAACAAAGGACTGAGTAATAAGTTGCCTTGTCATATTCCCAGTGCAGTTCAGAAAGGTCTGAATCTTTGTGGTAGGCACTACCCATTGCTGATAGTTTGCACCAATTTGAGATTTTAGTACCCACTTATCAAGTCATCTTTTCTCAAATATAACTTTTCTGGTGCTTGGTGACTCGAATACAGCACTGTTCAATATAGGCCTAAATTTTCCAGAGTAATTACAGACACTGAATAAAACTGAATTTGATTCATAAGGGATCAGTGATTCTTTCAAACCCAGTTAAGCTATTCTTTTTAATACCCCTTTAAATAACTTAGAAATTTATAACAGTTTAAATTTCTTGGTGGAAGATACTAGGCGATGACAGAACATCTGTTTGTCTAGTAATTCTGGTTTTTGCTTAGTGGGTTTTGGGGTATTTTTTTTTCTTTTTTTTTTTTTTTTTCTTCAGAAATTACTACGAACAAGGTTGGGAATTAGATTGTGTAATTTCCAATTTCCATGTAACATGGAGAGATGAGGCATTGTGGATGCTTGTGGTGGCCTGATTCCAGCATGCAGCAGGAGCAAGGGGTACAGAGAGCCTGGGGTTTGCAGCTTGAGAATGGTAAATGCTGCAGGGATAGAGAGGAGCTCACAGGGAGGGGGAAAGCAGGGATGCTTCATGCTGCTCTAGAGAACTGGTCTGTGTCAGGCAATAGGAACAGTGTATTATAACAAATGATATGAGTAATGAGAAAAAGGTGACACTTTTACAGAGTGTAATGAGGGCTAAAACCTATAACGTGCTGGATAGCTTAACAGCTGGTATTAAATCAGCAGACAAAACATTTGCTGAGATTGTGGAAAGTCTGCAAAATTACCTTTCTGGTATCTGCTGAGTGTATCTGCTTCTATAAAGAGGATCAAAAGAGAAAATGAGACAATTCTTGAATTTGTCAGTTCAGAAAGGGTTTAAATGATGTGTTAAAGAGACTGGATGGTGTATTATATGCAGAAATGAAAGAGCCTAAAAATGGTTATTGACTGGAGTAATTGATCCAGAGCAGGACATTGAGAGTGATGGGGCTGTGGGAGACACTTAATGCTGTGGGCAACCTGTATGACCACTAAGCAGTGTCCCAAGCTGAAAGCTCAAACCAGACAAGCAAAGCAGCATGTCTTGTCTCTATGCAAATGAGTGCTGATGTGAAATAGCTAAGAGAAAATGGGATATGCAGGTTCCAAAGCTATTACCCCTTAGAAAGGTGACATAAACAGCACTTGGAGCCGAGGTGCTGCACAGGACAGCATCTGTTGTGTTCTGTTGTAGGGTATTGTGAAAGCACTAGTATCTTTACAGCAGTTTAAGTTAGGATACAATAGCCAAAATGTTACTGGATTTTGTTAGAAGTGGAGGGAATGGAATGTGAAATGTATTTTTGGCAGTGTGCTCACACACCAGGAATGAAGCATTGAGTTCATGATGTTTTAAATGGGTAGAAAGAGAATCTACATCTTCCAAGTGCTATTGCAATGAAGGTGTAATGTGTAAAATACATTCTGTATTCTTCTGTAGCATGTTGTGAAATTTTCTACATGTTTTAGGAGGACATTAATATCTTAAAACTGTGGTTTTGGGAGCAACTAAACATACAGGTTTCTAGGCTTCTGCAGGAATTAGAAAAATGAAGAAAAAGGTGGAATATAAGCCCCTCCCTGAAATCTTATGGAAACCTGAATGGAATGCTGCAAGGTGCTTCTACCAGCTGGAACCACATAAGGCTCTTTGCATCCAAACTGAATTCAATATGAACTTATATTTACAATTTAGTAACTTTTAACTGAAACAGTGGGTAAACTTGTTCCATTATTTGGTGGTAAGCTCCCAAATCTACCTAGAGAAATATGTCTATAAAATTGGAGATTGAAGTTGATAGCAAGAAATAGCTCTTCAAAGACAGTTGCAATATCACCAGCTAATCCTATCAATGTCATCAGTACTTGTTTTTTAGCACTGAACAATAAAACTGATGCTTTATGACATTGTTAGCACTCAGTGGTACTGGAAGTTACTAGCAGAGCACCTTAAATAGCCCTGCTGAGAAATTGTCAAGAATTTGAAGGTAATATGAAAAATCAGATTTTTAAAAAATTTTTTTTTATTGTTTTGGAGATTCTACTATATATGGCTGGCAGAGTTTCACCTAAGCCATGTGATTTATCTTGAGGAACCTTAACCTCCAAATGCTCCCCCTGTGAGCCCCTGCTTGCAGTCAGTCTGTTATTTCTGTAGGGTTTTGCCCACGGCAGCAACTGTGTTCGATCTGCAGCACGAACTGTTACAGAATGAACAGAAACACATTGATTCACGTGGCATTCTGGGACTTCTCATGAGTGATGGTGCTCATATTGTGTGAGAAAGTCCTTACACGCCTTTGTCTATAAAGCTACCTTATGATGCTTCCCTAACGGGAACAGGAGCAGTAATTTCACATCTGATGGAAGATCAGAGTGAAAGGTTCATTGCCTTTGCCTCTAAATTCCTTACTTTGGTAACATGGAGCTGCATGGAAATTGGGAAAGGATCTCTGAGCTATTCTTGGCAGTTTTAAACTTTTCACCAGTGTTATATAGGTAATGATTTATGCTGGTTGAAGATCATCAACTGTACTTTCAGCTTTAATCCCACAAAAAAGAGTTCCAATCTTAACTATTGCAAAGCTTTTAGGATGGGAAGATGGCTCAAGTGAATTGATTTCAAAACTATCAACAGCTTCATGAATTTTTGTCTGGCAAACTTTTCACTGAAAAAATATTCATTAAGGGGGGGCCTATAGACTGTGCATGGCAGAAATTCAAGGTCTTGAAAAATGCATTAAAATACAAAAGTAATCTGAAGATTAAAAATTTTACAACACAAAGTGGGCACATTTGTACATACAAACTAGTTCATCAGCATAACATCCTTCTTCCTACAAATGTGTTTCTTACAACCCTTTCTCTCATCTTTGGAAGAATTTTGTGTTCCTCTGTGACTTCTACAATTTTGTCCTTCCCATTGTGTGTCCAGTCATGTACTGACCCCCCAGTAATTTCCATCGCCCCCGTTTCCGTTGTCTCCTGGTTGATGGTAAAGGGAAGAAGTGGCTGGGGTGGGTTGTGATTGGGGTTTTATTTCGGTTTGACTATTTTTTTTATGGTGGATTAGTAAGTTTTTGGGGGGTTTTGGGGGTTTTCTTTCTTAAGGAATTAAAATCTGTGGTTTTTACTGATATGTTAGGTTTTGTTGCATTCGGTGGGTGGATATAGATGTGTTTGGAGGATGGAAACAGTTAAACCAGGTATGTTTAACCTTAGAGATGCATTCTGCAAAGTACCTGAGAAATTACACGATAAGCCTTGTAAAATTTGATTGCTCCTATTGTTCTTTCATTACAGAGTCATCACCTAGAAACCAGGCTTAAGATAGCTCCATTTTTAATTCCATTTTATTAAGAAGACTTGCTGGGTCTCAATTAAAATCAAGATGTGATTTTTAAAGGGCCTGTTTTTTTCCAAATTCCAGGTATAGGGAATATTTCAAGTCCAGGTTGTCTGTCTCACTCCTCTATCTCAGTGGTGAGGGACTTCTACAGAAATAGAAGATAAAGCATAATGGTCTCAAGGGTTTTAAAAATGCATTTTATGCCTAAATATCTTAATTTTCACCAGAGTTTAGCTAGCAGTGTTTTGTTTAGACTGTGCTGGGGTGCTGGGGCATTTATTAGGTATGTACATCTCCCTATTTGTGGAATCTAATGCTTTAACTTCATTAGATATTCACTAGTGCCCAGGATATAACAGAGCAGGGACTGGAAAGTGTAAAATTCTCATTTCTGAACTTAGATAAATTGCATAAATTTGAAGAGCAGAATGTTTTTCTCACCTTGAGGGCCCTAATTGTTTTTTGAAATAAGCAGAATGTCAGAGCAGCTTCTCACCACTCTGACAGTGCATTGCTGCAAAGATTTATTCACATTTTCAGGAAAGGAGTGACTCATACTGTAGCATGGTAAAGATAATGTACAGTGAAACATCAGATTTCTGTGGGGCAGCAGGAATGCAGAACAGGCCATTACAAATCAGATGTTGGCTGTATCACTGAGGAGCTGAATTTTGAGCTCTCTCAAGGCTGGGGTTTTCACTGGTTGGTTAGGTTTTTTTTGTTTTTAATCCAAATAGGTTTTAATCCAAATTGGAAAGAGCCAGAGTAGCTGGGGGATTCCTTGAGTATTTCTTTTTATTGTAGGAGGAAAATTAAGTACTGAGAGTCAGCAGAGATAATTTATGGAAGCTTGGGGTGATAATGTCACAGCTTTATCTGTCATATTTTTAAGCAGAAGTGGTATAGGCTGTGACACAGACAAGTAGGATGTTTGCCTGGATATTCTGCAGAAGGGATGCTTATTGAAAATACAGGGCATCAATACAGCCAGACAGTGATGTGTGCTGGTACCAGTGAGCTTTTGGTTTGCTTTCACTTGAAGGCATTCTCTGAGATTTTGTGTGAAGAAATGGTCTCTATAACAAACACCCTTGAAAGTTTCAGAGTATTTGTTTAACACCTGCTGGTCGTACTGAAAGGCACATTATACATCATCAGCCAGCAGACAGACTGCTTGTGCACTGCATGCCATGGTTTGGGTAGTTAGGGCTGGAGTAGTCCTTCGTGTGCAGTTTCTCAGGGCACTCGCCTTGCGTGGCAGGAGATGCTGTTAATGAGCACAGAGCAGCTGCTTGCAGCCCTGCAGGGTGGCCAGGGTAGCTCCTGCAGCCTGTGCAAGGGCACAGAGGCAACGTGGGGGCAGCTTTCCAGCCCTTTGCAGCAGGCTGTGCTTGTTCCCATGCAGAGGGAGGGTTATTTCCCAGCCTTCATGCTTCTGGAGCAATGTTGATGTAGGATGATCTGCCTGTGATCCTGATGTGGCAGAGGATTATGGATTATTTTAGATCCTCTCTGTATGTATGTAAAATGCATAATTGGGCTTTTTGCATTACAAAGCAGCAAGTATGGGTATGAGGAAGTGCAAATGTTGTGTGGATGGTGCTGGCAATACAGAGAGTAGTAAAAGTGGCACCACATCCATTGAGTGGATGTAATCTGAGAGGTGTTCATCAGAAAATTCAAATGCTCAGAAACTGTACTGTTTATGGAGATTAAAAAAGTACTTTTTAGATCAGTTTGTCTAGCAATTTCTGCTGTTGCCTTTGTGGTAAAATCTGCTCAGCACTTAGCCAATTGATGTACAAATACTATGCAAAAAGGTCAATTTGGATCTATGGAAAAAGCTATAACAATTCATCAGTTGAAATCAGTTGGCAATCTTGAATTGTGCTGAAGCCATAAAGAGCCTTTGTTTCCTCTCTGGCAGTCAATACAAGTGTTTATATTCCAACACACTTGAGGTAACTTTTTTTTTTTTGCCGCCTTTTGTTAAATCTTAATTTCACAAGTGGCTGTTGACATTTTGGAGTGAATAATAAGAGGCAAACATCAAGCAAACAGTCTAATCAAACTGAAAATACACTGAAGTGGGGTGTAAAAACACTTTCTCAGCCTGCACTTTCATCAGGTTAACCCTGTTCAGTGCTCTGCAGAAGGCTGCCAAAACATTGCACTTTGTTAAAACGTATATGAATACCTTTATTATAGATTTACCATTATTTAGGTACCATCTGACAAATTTGTTCCTCTTTACTTCTTGAGCAATACAAAAAATATTGTGCTAAATTTCTACTTTCCAATACGAAGGCCCTTTTGCCTTGCCAAGCCTTGGGTCATAAGTGAAGAGCCCAGCAGGGTGGCCATTGATCTCTTCTGTCCCAAAATCCTATTTTCAGAAACACACACTGATTTGTGTGCTTCATTAACATTTGTTTCTTCTTCACCATAATAATGAGCTGTTTATATCTTGCTCAGAAATAGACATAGATTAATGCAATGTTGACTCCAAAATCACCAAGGAAGAAAACTGCTGCACTAGATAAACTTTATAGGTCACGTTCCCCCAGCTTCACAGTCTGGGATGACTCTGTGTAATAAGGGATGGCGAGGATTGTGATTGTCACAGAATAAATGCTGGAGTATTTTCAAAGTGCAAAGCATAACTGCCAATGTTTGACTTCCTAGAAATAGAACTATTTGGTAACAGTTGGCATCATCAGAGATGCCTAATTAGTGAGCACATACATGTTTACAGTTATTTATGCATATCCATCCATACAGAATGGAGGTACAAAAAAAAGAGTTCATTTTTAGTGGAAGAAATGCATTAAAAAATTAGAACTGGAAAAATGCAAAGCACTTCTATATGGGAGAAGTAAGAATTTCATGTCACTTGTAGTGTCAGTAATAAGAATTACTGTTCCATTCTATATTTTAGATGTACAGGTATCTTGCACTTGAGTAAAATGTATCAGCACTGATTCTAGAGGTTTCTTAACATGCCCGAAGGAAGGGATTAGAGTAAGAACCTAACCCAAGTTAGGGAATTTCTCAGCAACGTACATATCTCTGTTAAAAATAGGCACCTGAACATCATTGGGACTTTCCACACAGCACCTGATGGAATGATCTGATCCTTTTTTTCCTTGATATGTTCTCTGTACTTTTTTCAGAGTCTCAGCAGGGTAGATGTAACTGCATATTGCACAGGTTGATTTTTCTGAATACAGCAGGCACTGAACTGAAACATCAGCTTTGCATTTGAATTCCTGTGGTTTCATCATGCCGAGACACACACATGCCTTTTGTGTTCTTCCCCATTGCTGCTTCAGTTTAAAGGGAATTCCAGGAAGAGTAGGATGGTAGGGCATATTTCCTCTCCCTATTCTTCACATCTGTTCCCTTAATAGTGAGTTCAGTGTAAGTCTGCAGGACTGCTTTAATCAGGTGGAGTGGGAACCAGGTGTGTCTTCAGCCCTGTGGATCCTTAAAATATAGCACTGAGGCCCTGGAACTCTTTTGAGTGTTGTACAGGAAATACTTATCTTGAAGGAAAAACTAAAAGAACATGGAATGCAAGTGGCAACTCTTAATAATGAATGAATTCAATGGTTATCCTGTACAACCTCTTTTAATAATGTGTTTCTTCCCAGCTGCAATTTTTCAGCACCTAGAGGTTTTTCCCCCTCCCCTTTGAATTATTAAAAAAAAAATGTTCCTTAATATCACTGACAAAAGAGTTTGTGACATGTCTCTCTGTGAACACAAAACTTTCTAAGCCACAAAACTTCATTCTGACCCCAACCATTTACAGTCCTCAGGAAGGCTTAGAATTGTACCTGCAATTTAGGTGTAAGTCTTCAGGTAACCTCTCCAAGGAAAAGCACAGATTGCTGCAGATCTCTACACTGAGATTCATTGGCAAGAATCTGAATACAGGAGAGACATAATGAGGGGAAATGGCATGAGCCATAAATCTTTAAACAGAAGTAAGGTGTGTATATTGCCCTTTTGGGCTCCCAGTTCTCATGGGTTGACCAAGTGCCACATGTTGGAACTTCCCCAGTTCTTAGAGCTAATGTGCCTGTGCAAATTGAGTAGACACTGTTATTTAGGGTGTAATATTGACTTCTTTGCATAAGCTTCCTTGTTATTGTGATTAGTCACAGCAGTGTGCATGTATTTTGGAGATGTTAGTCACACTGCAGATGTGTCATAACTTGTCATCAAGACAAATGGCTGTTCATGGAAGAAAGGTTGCACCTGCGGAGAAGAGATTCAAGAGACAACTTGTGCATCACCTCAGTCGATGGTTCCCAGATTTACATGTGTAACAAGGCTAGGAGGGCAGGAGATGTTGGATTTCTGACACTTTGTTTTGTGTTGAGAGATGGGCAAAGTGTATGAAGAGAAAAGCACACAACATATTTCTTCCTGAAATTATGCTGCTGACTTTCTAAGCCAGGAATCCTCAGGAGTTTTATAATAAAAATAAACTGTCATCCTGCAGTATTTCACTCAGTCATCGTGTTTCTGCATGAATCATCAGATATTTATTTTTCTTAACATTGCAAAGCCCTTATTGGTCTATCTACCAGTTGCAGAACACTTAAAATGGCCTTAAAATATGAAGTGCTGCTTCAGGCCATCTAGTAAGAATATTGAAGGCCTGAAAGTATAATTTCTTAATATATTTTTTCTTCAGCTGTTGATATCCAACTTACTACTCACTTAACTAGGCAGTATAGGACAGTATGGCTCTGTAGGACCAATTATCATCTGTAGTGCAATTATTTAGGTACTACTAGTGGTTTTTTGGACAGTTTAAAACAAATGTAAACACAAAAAAATATGCAAATAAATTAGCAAGACAGCTTAAATTTAGTGCCAGCAAAAGCAACTTGATTCACATTGCTAGGCTGCAAATATATTGAATCTGTTTTCTCCGAAATACAGAATTAATCTATAGAACTCATTGCCACAAAATAGTAAGCTCTTAATGGAATTCATCGACCAGATATTTATATGGCTCTTGAATGTCACAGGCATGATGGGCACTGTGCAAGCATAGTTCTGACTATGGCAAATCTTCTCAGAACCTGCAAATTAGAAAGAAACCCTCGCCAGAAAGTGAGTTATTTCATAATCATCCATTATAGGATCTCCTGAATCTTCAGCTGCCTCTGGTTGCTCTGGGAGATGCACTTTTCTGTCTGATACAGCACAGGTGTTTATTAGTTAGGATCAGTCTTATTAGTGATTTAATGACAACCAAGCTGTTCATCAGTGCTCAGTCAGTTGCTTGTCCTGGGAGGCACTGAGGTCTGACCAAGCCCCTAACTCACCTGTCCTGGTGAGCTGTGTCTGGAAGCTGAGAGCTGGTGGGCAGCAGTTTATGGAACACCTTGGTGCTACATGTAGAAATGATTTTATTTTATTACAATGTGTAGGACTCTTTCCCCATCCTGCTCGCTCCATGAGATGCTGCCATTCCTCCCCAGAGCTGCTGAATATTGAGGTTAATATTGGACAAATCTGGTGGTGGTGCTGATGTCTCCAGCCCGCTGCATTCTGTCAAGAGAGAGACAGGGAGCAGTGAGAAACCCTGATGGACACACCCTGGATGGAGCAAAAATGTGCACAAAGCTGGGCCCTTGAGTGATACTGCACCTGCAGAGAAGCTCCTCAACCTTCTGGCTCTCCATCAAAACCAGAAATTTTGGCATCTTATCAACTCAGCCTGGCTTACATGATGCCCTGTGGCCTGTTTTGCCGAGTTTTACTTTCAAAAAGGCAAAATGCTTTCAGGCTTTAAAGTGCAGGTTTTTTAAGCTAATGGAGCTGTATTGGAAGAAATCTGAAATGGAAATGAGCTTAAAAGCAATATGAAATACCAGTCCTTGCAAGGTGAACGATAGAAGGTGAACCAATGTTTGCAAAAGGATAAATGCATATATATATAAATAAACAGAAGATCTTCAGCTTGTGTCATGTAACTTCTGAAGATTTAGAATTAAAGGGAAATTTAGCAAATAGATAGTTAAATATTCATCTTTAATAAGTAATGCTCTTCAATAATGTGCATTGTTGTACTAATGCATAATAAAGAGTATTAAATGGTGAGGATGGCTTCACTGTCATTTAAAATTCATTCTGCTGTGGTCAGAGCAACACTCAGTAATAAAAAGACAAAGTTCCATCTTAAACTGACAGTGTTGAATTCCCAGTGAGACTGCAATGACATTCCTGTGACAGCAATCGTGCTAAGCCACTGATGTGAAGGACACTTTAAACATCTTGTCCTATTGCTGCCTTCAGTCCAAGTTAAATGGTTAAAACCAGGAAAACAGAACTTCTAGTCTTCATATATCTGTTGCTGTGCTGGCCTTTAAAAGTTGAGGGGTTTATGGTGTAAAATTGCAATTCAGGGTATTTGGGGGATTCTCACCCAGATTTTTCTGTCGCAGGAGCTTTATTATCTTGTAGCCACAGTAGTTTCTGCAAAGTTACATTATTGACAATGTGACAATGGACACATGACTGACACCAAAAATGGTGGCAAGCCTCAGCCCTTTATTATTTCCCAGTACAACTTTTTATACCTTTTTTTTTTCACATGCATAACACCTGCATGCTCTTTTACTCTTTTGTGGTTGATCAATACACATCAGCATTCCAGGCTTCTTCTCCTTCAGTGCTGTTCACCTGTCCCATACAGCTGCACCCCATTAGAGGAGAGGCTTGGCCCCAGCCCCTTTCCTGTTCTCCCACACATTATGAAGCTGCTGGAAATGAGATTAGTAACTTTAAACAAATGTCCTTAAAGGCTTGCATAGGTACACTGTAAGAGTCCTTGAGGAGTGGGGGAAAGCTATTTGTATTTTCTAAATTTGTGGTTTTCACCCCAAGATTTGGTCTCAGCTGTTGAAGAAAGTTAACTACATTTCTGGTTTCTTTATACCTACTTGTTCTGTGCTGGAACCTCTCATTCCAACATGCAGAATTGTTGTTTCTGTGCCATTAACATTCGGATGGAGGTGGTGATATTCCCACTGCAGTTTAATACCCTCTTTTGCTTTGCCATCAGATGGATTGTTGATGTAGAAGGTGAGGAAGTGAAGTGAAATACCCATGGTGATGTGTAAATGGGTCAACACGTTTTTCAGGCACCTTTGCCAGGAATCGTAAAGTGTGTGGAGCATCCATTTAAATTTTTATATTTGGCTGCATCTCATTCAATTAGTCTATCAAATTCCTCATTAAAGTTCTTGAGCATTTAGAACTACATAATTAAAATACCATTACACTTGGTGGAGGGGAAAAAAATCTTTAAAGTGCTCTGTATCATTAAAAAAAAAAAACCATCAAGGAGTGATATTGCATTAGTATTCATTACGATTAAAACATGTTGGAAGTGGAAAGAATAAAAAGGATTCATTTTATAATGCCAGCTCCAGGAATGACCTAAGGCTTCAAGTTTATATTGATTGCTTTATTTTCTGGTTTCTATGTGATCACTGTGTACATACAGGAAGAATTGACTGAGAGCCATTTCAGTAAACTATTCTAACTATTCAATATCTACCCATACTTCCCTAAATCCCCAGTTTCGGTCCTGATTCTTTTTAAGAACACACTTCTAATGAAGTCATTACACGAATGATAATGAGTGACAGTTTCATGAATAGTATCTCTCAGTGATTACAGACTATGGTATGGAATAAATCAATCAAAAAGCAGATCCCCAAACAAAACAAACAGAAATGCAGCAACCTCTCCATGCAATGAGGAAACTGTCCCACATCCCATGGTGCCTAGCTGGGGATTTAAATAATGGCACTTGAGATTTTTTTTCTCAATAATGTCATAGACTTTTCACCAGAAATTTGCTTTTATTGGCACAGCGGGCAACTAATGGCTTGTCTTGTTTTTGCATTTTAATACAAAGGGCAAGAGCACCAAGCCTGTGGCACTCCTGGGAATGACAGATGATCACAGCCTTCGAGCAGGGTGCAAAGGTGTGTGTCTCACCTGGCACACCTCGGGCAGTTTGACACAGACTCAGCAAAGGCAATATGCCACCTTCATTTATAAAACACAGGACACAGCACACTTGAAAAATACTGATTTCCATTTTTTCATGGAGAATAACCTCTGGCAAAATTCAATTTGCTCTTCTCTTCACTTTTTACTGCCTTTTAAAAATAATTGTATCTCTAGGAATTTCAGTAATTGGTTCTATTGCACTTACAGTTAATTATATATTTTTGATTAATGTATTCTATTATGAAATAATTTGCTTAGAATATCTGATAGCAATTTAATTTCCAGGTTATTGTCCTTCTCAGCAACCTGAGGAATTGGCTTCCAGATAGTGATGTGAATGGGTTTTGGTGACAAGCATTATGATAGAAGATAAATCACTGTATTGTAGTTAGTAACCTTTATGTTGTCAAACATGTCAAATATTGCCTCTTAATTGATTTCATTTTTCATTTTAATTAAATTTGGTATTCACAAAAACCACCAGAAAAAGCAGAGTTTCGAAGTAAATCTTTTCAAAAGCATGGAAATTGAGTTTAGTAATACCAAAGACACTTGGTTTTCATCTTGTAACAGACAGGCCAAGACATATATTCTTATTTGCACAGAAACTTCTCTGTTCTTTAATTTTAGATGGGGACTTTATAATAGAAAAGTTACTGATGTTTAAGTTTATTTTAATTTTGCATCATTTGAAGCAATTAAGTGGCTTTAACTTTTAGGTAAATGGAGAAAAGTGTACTGTCAAAAAGAAAACACATTTGTAAATCACAGTAGATGTTTCTTTTCAGTAGCTCTGTAATTCCATACCTTTATTTTCTAGGGTGATTGAATTAGATGAGATATTTATACCTAGAGATCACATGAGCAATTTTACAATTTTGGGAGAAACCTGTCTTTGAATTTAAATCTCTCGATACCCAAGCCAAGTGGAAAAGTACTTATATTTACCTGAAACAAATCACAAAGGGAAGGGGATTAAACAACTGACTCTAATTTACCACTTAGAATGCACAGGTACCTAAGTGCTGGTGCATTGTGAGGATTAGACTGCCCTTGACTTCCTAAACACAAATTTTCAAAACATGCCAGGAAGGCTCAGGTAATTGAGAAGGTAATTCAAATAGCACTGCTTTTGGGAGACAACCAGTTTAATTTTAATGACCTTTCCAGAAGTCTGAACTGTTCCCTTGTTTACACATTTTTGCCTCTTTGCTTCAGGAGTGCAGTCAGTGGAAGTTAAAACCCTGCTGGAAATCCTCTCTTTGTGTTTTCCTCGCTGAGCTTATTTTATGAGAAAACCTTTTTCCAGGAGTTTTCTTGTCTGTTTTTTTTTTTTTTTTTTTCCCTGGCATTGGCAACTTGGCTACTATTAAAATACATTGCCTATGCCAGCTGATCTCATGATTAAAATTCTCCAAGTTCTGTGAGGTGCTGATTGCAGCTCCTCAGTTTCAGGTTCCAACAGTGGCAGCCATGGCAGGTGATAAATCTGTTTCCTTCTCTCTTCAGATTGCTGTGGTGTTATCTGTGTGGTCTTTTGCTGATGATTACTGGTTTGTCTGGGGTTTTTCTGTTCAGCTAATTTGTCCCTCTGTATAGGATTTGTATTTTAGCAAAACACCTTCTTTGGAAATTTGGCTGATTTCTATGAGTGACATCAAAATTAGCTCACCCTGAGCTAAAATGTGAATTTCTAGGTAGGTAATCCCAGTATTTGAGTTTCTAGGTAGAGATTTAAAAACAAAACAACCCCACACTTCAGAAAAGTATGAAATCTCATTTGTGTTTTGTAACTATGAAAACTTACTTCTGAATGACCTAAGTGTAATGTATGCTTCAGGTAGTTTGGCATTTTTAATATAATTTTAGTACTCCCAGGCATAATTATTTGATATTTAAGTTAATGTGATGCTGCAGTGGGGTTAAAGAATAGACAAGGTACAAATAATGAAGACCAGTTAAAGAAGATAATTGAAACTGCTGGGGGTTATATTTGCCTTTGCATCAACTTTCTTTTAAAACCCTCCTTCATGTAAACCTAATGAACTGGAACAATCCAAGTCTTCATCACCAACTAATCAAACACATACTATTTTTTTTAATAGTGAGAAATCACAGATCCAGTTGTGGCTAATGGAAGCTGTGGTGGCTCACCACTCATTAAAAATGTGTTTTATGATGGTTCTTTTTAGGAAGAGGCAGGATCTGGCAATCATAGGCAAAAAGCCTCTGAGAATAGAGCTGGCCAATACTATTTTTTCAGTCAGAAAAGAACCTCCCAAAGCTGTAAACTTTAATTAACAGTTTATTAAAAACTCTGATGAAACCTCCTCTGGGACTACATCAAATAAGCACTAATAAGGACCTTAATATGAAAATTTTGACAGTATATGGCTTCTCCTAATCAGGAATTAATTTCTTGTATAGATTTGATCAACCACAAAAAAAAAATACCAAAACTGCTTTTTTTATCTATATACACAGAGATGTTTGTGTAAGCATATAAATGTATATCAACAGATATGTAAGCATGTACTTGTATAAACATTTGTGCTCATGCATGCATTTAATGTCTATATAAATGTGTATATGTATGTCCACATACTTTGAATTTGTAGATAATAAGTGAAAACTTCCTATGCTACTAAGGCTCTCACAACTCTTTAAATGATGATTGTTTTTGGTATCTGAATACATATCCCAGCTGCCTTCAAGAGGAAATTATTAATTTAGTGTGTACAACCTGCAACATTTACACAGATTGGTAAATACAAGGACCAGTTTTATTTAGTTGGTATTTACTTTGTATTTTATAATTGAGTAGACTCTATAGATAATTAGACTCCTTTATGAATTTTATTAGGTTTTTAAATTGATTGATGGTTTTAGTGTGAGGCATCCAGAAATCTGAAGCTCTTGGACTTTATTTTCCTATTTCCAAACACATCTAATTCTGAATTGGTGCCTGTGTGTGCTGCAATGGAAGCACTTGAATTCTTATCTCTTCCTCTCCAGCAGCTCCTTGCAGGCAGCTGTTGAAGGGTGTGGGAGGGGGGAGCTCTGTGTGCTGCGTCTCAGCACCCCAAAAAGGGCCCAGCCTGTCCCTGTGTGCTGGGGTTGCCTTGCTGCTCCCCAGAGGGTGACAGCAGCTGCCAGAAATTGCACCCACCTCTGTGTTATTTTACCTAATTCAAAGAAACATGGTAAAGAGGAATGTTTTGGTATTTCTATATGTGATTTCATGCTCTCAAAACCAAATAGACAATTCTTATTTTCATGTAATTTTGGTCTCAGCCAGCAGCTCTGTTGGAAGTAGGGGTTTTGCCTATGAACAGGGAAAAATTACAGAAAGGACTTGCTCTAGCAAAAGTGCAGGGGAGAGTCTGGGTCTCAGAGGGGAGATGTGGGTTAAAACAAGGTGTAAGTATTTAGAAAAACGTGAACAACTGTGCTTCTCTGCTTTCTTGGACACATTGAGAGGAGACACTACTCAAGGTCTCTCAACAGAATCCTTAAAATAAAGCTCAGTATAAATGCAACTGAATTAGAGCCAGTGAGTTGTCTGACCTTTTCTTTAAAGCTAAGAATGTTGGGTACTGTAAAGGTGAAAAAAGCAGGATAATAGATCCCTCTGGGGCTCAGGGTGTGCAGGTTTGCCATCCAGACCGTGTGCTTGGGCTGGCAAGGTGATGCCCTTGAGGGTCAGGGCTGATGCAGAGCCATCCCACACACGGGGCAGGATGTGTGGTGACACCCTGGTGCTGTCACCTGCAGCAGGGACCATGTGCACCCCTGTCCCACTGGATGCATGAGGAGCAGGATTTTTCTAGTGCTCTTTCTGCCTCTGGGTTTGTCATGGGTGAGAAGGGCAGCTGCAGGGAGATGCTCCCACAGTCAGCTGGGACCTGCCTTTCTTCAGCACAGCAGCACAGGCACCACTGACTTCTCCCCTCTGCTCCTTCTTTGGGCTTGGGAGGTCAGGAGTGCCAAGGTCTGCTGCTAGCTCTCTGACCAGGGCTGGAGCTGACTTTGCCAGTTTGTTGATGACATTGCTGTATGAACCTGGGAAATGCAGTGATTTTTGGAGCACTCCTAATGACTGCTGGCTGTGGCCTTCTCTAGTATAGTGCAAAGTTTTCAAAGTAGCTCTCAAAATATGTTCTTCCAAAAAAACAATTTGATCTAAAGCAACTGAGTAGAACCCCAGTTGCAGGCTTTATGTGTCAGTTTTGTTTATCTCCAGCTAATGATATTGATGTTTCATATTTTTCTGTAGTTACTTTTATTTCTCCTGCTGTGTTTTTGTTCTTTCTCAAAAACTATTATCCTTTCCCCCTGAACTGCTTCTCCTGCAGCCAGTCCCTGACACTTGCTGGGCAGCAGGGGAGCACCAGGCTGTGCAAAAGCTCAAGCTTATCACTCAGCTCTGTTTAAACTTTTAGCACAGAGCCTGCAAAGCTGTTCTGAACTGACTGGGTGTGCTGGGTCAGCTGCCCCACGTTCAAGCAAGTGTGAGGGGGGTGAAACTGGTTCCTCCATCTCCTTCAGCCTCACCCTGAACCTTCTTCAGGCTCCTTCTGGCCAGGGAGCACCAAATGGATTCCCCATGGATGGGTGGCAGAACCAGGTGCTGCCAACAAGGTCCAGGAACAGCCTCAGACATGGTGGGGGGCCCTGGCTGAGCCAGAACAGCCCCTGAGCAGGACTGGGTGGGGGCTCAGGGGACTTTGGACCTGGTCATTGAGAAGTATCAGTGCCCCCAGGGCTGGGATGGCTCATTTGAGAGAATTTTAGGATTTTGAGATGCTTGCACTAGATATGAAGATCATCTTAAAATCTGCACTTAAGAGTTAGTTTATTCATGATTACAACCCACCAGAAAGACTCAAAAAACCAAACAAATTACCCCCCCCCCCAACAAAGAAACAAGAAACCTCACTCTGTTCAGCAAATGTGCACAATGAATTTCAGTCACCCGGTACTAAATCCACGTTATTGCAAAGTGTCCTGTTCTTTATCTGTAATCTGGCAGATGCCATGGCCTTTGGGATTTGTGGGAATCTTCAGCTGGGACTCTTCATTAGCTCCTGCAGGATTTAGAGCCACATTTGTTCTCAAAGAGGAAAAGCTGTTTCAACCCACCAAATTTAAACCCCATATATTAAGCCATGGCTTATAAATTTCTGAGAGGGTCTTATCCAGACTAGGAGCTACTTACAGTGTCTTTGAATCATAAAAATGTACAAGTGCAAAACAGGAATGAAATGAAGGGACAGGTATATGTGTGCTCAGTTTTCATCATCTAAGACACCCTGAGGGGCAGATTCCCCATCCAAGATGAGAAGCCTGCCCTGCAGCTGCCACAGTCATGGAAGTGAATAGCTGAAATTAGCATTTAGCCCTGGGCATGTTATCTTGTTCTGGTTATGGCAATTTTCTAAGAATTTTTATACCACTGAGCAATCCTCTTGGTTTGTGGATCAGTGCCTCAGCTTGGATGTCAATGTGCTCACAGTTTAAAATGAGTTTAACAGAGTAGCTGGTTTGATCCAGGATCTTATACAGTGTATAATATAAGTGTATAATTTTATATATGAAATAAGTTGGATTTTATGGCGTGTCAGTAGCTATTACAATGATAGCACTTTTTACCACAAAGTTTTGTTTGGAAACAGATTTTTTGCTTGATTTTGGATGGTGCAGACATTCAGGCTCTGTAGAGCTGGTATAAAACTTTACAAGCTTCTCCATAATTAGCTGAGTGATAACTGAGTATCTAAAAATTGAAAATACAAAATGTTAGAATGTATGTTCACATGGGATACTGTTCATATTGGTGTGGTCATTAAGAAACTGTTTCTATCAGTATCTAAAATTGGAGAACATTTGTTATCATTTATGAAGCCTCAGCAGCACTAAGTGCTTCCTGTGGAGTCCCAGCTCTTCCTGCAGAGTCTCTGTTCTGCTCCCTCACAGCTGCTCCTCCCTTGTAGCTTGTCTGTAATAGAACTAGAGAAAAACCCCCATGTTCATCTCTGAATTTTACAGCCAGAGTGTGTAATTGGTGCATGGCTGTGGTTTGGGAGTGGTGCCTTAGGGATTTCCAGCAGCCTCGTCCTGGCAGTTCCATTTCCTCACATTTACTGCAGAGCTCTCCCTGGCTGCTTGTTTGTGGTGTCTCCTCTGTCCTGTGCTTCAGAGCTACCCTGCAATGTCTCCCTGCACTCCCAGTGGGAGTGTTAGAGTGTTGTTGTGATGCTTTAGACAGATGTATTTGCAAAACCCCATGAATTTCTGTACCTTCAGTGTTAGCAGTGCAAACTGACCTTCACCAAAGGTTCAGTGTCCCCCTGCAAATCCACCTGTGTACTGCACTTTTCTGTGGGACCATAATATTCCATGGGTGTATTTTGTACTTATACTCCTTTCACCTTGTTTTATATTTTTTAATAAACTGCACTAGTATCGCATTCAGACTTTTTCTGCTTAAACATTCATAGGACAGAAAATGGTTTGTAGAACCATAAAGTATCTATAATGTGGCTGGTGAGCAGCCCAAAAGAAGGTAAGTACTCCAGAAATTAGTCCAGAAAATAGATGTAGAAAAACAATGACACTCTTATAAGATACACTTAAAATTCCACTTCTAATATATTTTTATAACCTGGATATTTTTTTGTTTACCCTCTCCCTCAAAAATAAGCAACTCTAAGTACTTTTTTCTCACAGTGATACTGTTACTTAAAAACACTCTTTCTTTGTGTCCTCTCAGAAACTGCAACAGAGATCCTGGTAACATTTATTGAAGTTTTCAGGGTAATTGAGCTTTGATAGAGCATAGACATAGAAATAAGCTGGACAACTGCCAGGAGCCATATCTTAAGTGCAAAGAGGTATTTGCAGCTGGTGGAAGTAATGCACACAGAACACACATAGTGTAGGCAAAGCTGACAGGATAAATCCTGGCTATAGGTGAACAGCATTATCTTCACACGGGGTTAAAGTTGGGATTTTTTATAAAGCAGTTCTAAATGACTTTTAAAGAAATTAAAGAATGAAACATTTGCTAGGTTTTTTTTATTATTCCAGAATCTGTGCTTATTGTAGCATTCTCCAGCTATAAATGTAGTGCTACTTCTTTTTCTTACTTTACTGAGGCCTCTCTTACCTGATATTTAATTTTTTAGATCTTCCCTGTGAGCTTCCATTAAAAGCAGACTGATTTGTCATGATAAAATTCCAAAATTGAAGGGAAAAAACTGCTCACTCAGTTTACCTACCTCTCAAGCATGTAACAATGAAGTTGGAAGCCCAAGTAATCTCAGTAGACCCTGATAGATGTGTTTTTCAGAGTTGACCATAAATTGTTGCTGTGTTCTTGCAGAATTGTGGTAGG
Source organism: Haemorhous mexicanus (assembly GCF_027477595.1). Classification (NCBI taxonomy): domain Eukaryota; kingdom Metazoa; phylum Chordata; class Aves; order Passeriformes; family Fringillidae; genus Haemorhous; species Haemorhous mexicanus. The sequence continues at coordinate 10,163,528 of NC_082354.1, forward strand.
AAGGCACAAACAGATGTCTGGACACAATCCTGTGCCCCATGCTCTGGGATGACCCTGCTTGAGCAGGGAGGTTGGAGCAGGTGACCACTCTGGGTCCTCCTAACCTCACCCATTCTGTGATCATGTAGATGTGGTTCCAGACAGTTTGAAACAACTGAAAATTAGTTTCAGGTTCCAGCGATGCTGGCCCAGCTGTGGCTTGGGCTTGCCCTCATTGGGCTGGCACTACCTGACTTTGCTGGGTGTACAACGACTTGAGGGCATTGCAGCCATCTCACTGTGCCCCCTGGAGAAGTTCCAAGGCACTCCAAAATGGCTTAAGTGGATGGGAGATAAAGCTGGAGAGAATTCTCATCCTTGTGTGTGTGTCAGGAGAGGTTTAGGTTAGATGTTAGGGAAAGGTTCCTCACCCAGAGGGTGGCTGGGCACTGGCACTTCTCCTCAGGGCAGTGATCACAGCACCAAGCCTGACAGAGACAGAGTGCAAGAAGCATTTGGACAGCACTCTCAGGCACATGGTGTGATTCTTGGGGCTCTCTTGTGCAGGGCCAGGAGCTGGACTTTGATCATCCCTGTGGGTGTCTTCCAACTCAGGAAATTCTAGGAGTTTTTCTTGTGGTGTCTGTAGGACCAGGGCCCCACACAAATGCTACAGCAGTTTCCATTTGTAGGTTGTTCTTGATGGACAACTTGTGTCTGTTTAGGGCCCCTTTGGGCCACTTAGGTGCTATAAAGGAATGGATCTCAGAAAGAACACAAGTTTTAGTAATATTGATTTTTCTCATTAGGCACATTCTCCCCCTTTTCTGGCACACCCCCTCCAAATCCAGCTCTTATGGCACTTGGTTTGTAATAGCTGATGCATAATCTTCAGTTTTGCTAATGCATTTTGCCATCTAAATCTGGGTCAGGGGGAATGAGCAGGAATGTACGACTTGCACTACCCTGAATTAGTAGAGCTGCTCATCACAAAGCCACTTGGTAAATCCTTTTCCTTTTTCTTTCCTGTCTCTTTGCCCCTCTAGAGAAACAGGGGATTTATTATAAAAAACTCTGCAATTCTGGGAATTGTCAGTGTAATTAAAGATTTTTAAGTTTCATTCTTACATGTGAGAATCTCAAGAACAGTTATTGCTCTTGATTAAGAATGAACTCCAACTCAGTATTACAAAAAAAAAAAAAAAAAGGTTTATTATGTGTTTTTGCCTGTGAGTATTTCTAAACAAGCCTATCACATTTTTTCCCCTGTTGCTTTGCTCATGTAAGATGAGCTCTTTGTAAACATCTGCAAGCACCCTACTTCACAGCCCCCTTCGAGATCTTCTGTGCAAGAGGCTGCAAAAACTTGACAAGGAGGGAGTGGGTGATTTAGTATCAGGATTGCCTCCCTGCTGAGAAGAGTGCTCTCCGAGGTTTTTGTACTCCCTTTGTTTTTTCTGTCTGCCTGTGTTGTCTGCTGTATGACCTCTCCTGAGGAAAGAAGCCTTGTTGTTGTTGCTGTTACTGGTTTATTCGACACCAGGGACAGCCAAATTCTGATCCCATGTCTGTAGCTCCACACATTATTCAAGTACAAATAAATAAGTTCATGCAGGGTGCATTCAAGAAGGAAGGATGCAGCTCTCACAAAGCATTCCCAGTGTCTCTTAGATAAACTCGGAGATATTTTCTGTGCTGTTGTTGTCAGGTGTGGAAGATGTGTTCTAAATGAACAAATCGAATGAAATTCAATTATTGAAATAACTTGTTTTTTCTTCACTTTTTTTGTCTTGATGTAATTTTGAAAGTCTGATGGGAATGTTTTAGTTATTCAGGTCTGAGGTACACAGAGTTCATCAAAGTGAATCCAAATGGAATATGCTTTGTAATGTGTTTGCTGTGTAATAACACAGAGGTTCTGTGTCTGCTCTGTGTGTGTGGCTACAAAAAGAAAAAAGGGGAGATTTGTTGGCATCTCAGTAAATGCCACATATCTAGCAAGAGAAGAGATAAAGTTCCAGGTCTGTCTGCTGAGCACACCTGGCTTCCACAGTAATTTCCTTTAATGGTAGATACTTGTTTGCATGAGATGCTGTTGCTTAGTATATTATGCAGGCAATTTCATGCTGCAGACAAAAGGTTTACTTTGGGACTGCCTCTCAGTTTAGAGATATGCAGCATTTTTCTATGCAACTTGCATAAAAATCAGGCAGATTTCCAAATCAATGTGTGCCTTCTGTAAATTCCCTCCCTATGCATGAATTTCACATATTCCAAAGTCAGATGAGAAAAGCCCCCACTATGTCATGATGGAAATATATCAGTGATGGTGTAATCTGCTTGTGAGTGAGGCCTGTGGTGTGGCATTCTAGGTTGAGGATGCAGATCAGTTTGTTTTGCAATAGTTCATAAAGCTTCATTTAGCATTAATGTACAATATCTTACAGTATAATGATGGCACGGCTGTGGAGGAAATGAGGACAGCATTTGCATGCTAACAATAAAGAAGGGATAAACACCATTTCACTGAAAGGCAAAATTAGGAACAGAAACAGCAAGTGTAAATTAAATGTTTAGAGTCGTTACTTCCAAGCCATTTAGGATTTCTCCTCACTGGCAGGCAGGAGCAGCCCAATCCCATGCAGAGGGAGACACAGGCTGTGCCTTCTCTGCTGCAGCTCCTTGTGCTCCCTCCTGCCTCCCCAGGGCTGCCTTCTGGGCATTTCTACAGCCTGCTTGGGATTCTGAGGCAGAACTACTGCTTGCTGTGGGAGAAAATCACAAAATATCCTGTGGTAGCCAGAGGCAGAGGTGAGGATGAAAAGGTGGCTGAAAGAACGCCCAGCACTGTCATCTGTGACAGAGCACAGAGCTGCAGGGCTCTGGTCCTGTGCCTGCTCTTGGGCTGCCTGAGCTCTTTAGGGGTTTTTTTTTTATTTTTATCTGATTTTAAAATTTTGATGGAGAGACTATATCACCTCTTTTAATCTGGGGTGGGGATAACCAGGTCATACAGCTTTATGTAATGACTGACAACAGATTTCCTTTATCTTACTTCTGTGCTGCTATGGGTTTTATTTTGCTTTGGTTTGGGTTTTTTGTTTTTATTCATTTTTTTTATCAAAGTATCTATGTTAATGTTTCAGTGCTTACTGCAAATGTCTTCATTTGCTGAAGGGTTTTAGAAACTATACATAAAACCCACCAAAACAGACTAAGCAAAACAGACTTGTTAAAAACATGCACTTGCTATCTGAAATTTTCTGGGGATGGTGATTACTCTGTTAAACTATATATAGGCATTCAAAATTAACCAAGTATTCTGGAACAGATCACAAAAGTAGTGTCTGCAATAAAGAAATTTCTTCATGGAAAGAGTTGCCAAACACTGGAACAGGCTTTGCAGCGAAGTGTTTTAAATCTCAGGGAATTTAAAAGAGGTGCATATGTGGCTTAGTGGTTGGACTCTATGATCTTAAAGATGTTTCCCACCTGAAACAAATCTCTGACTCTCAGAAACAGGGTTGCATATGTCCTCTGGAAAGAGTCTGGGTAGTTACTGCAGTGCTGTTCTGCCACCTTGACCTCAGAGGAGTGACCAGGCTCATTAAAGGTGTCACTGGTTAAGCAAGGCCAGGAACTGGGGGGGTGGGGGTACAATGGGTCAGGAGGTGCTCAGACTCAGAATTAAGAGTGAGAAGAAGCCTTGTACCTAGAGATGGCATGTTCCTGTTGGTTGCTCAGGGGCTCAGATGAGCCCCTTACTACTGCACACCTTTCATCACAGATCAGAGTTTTAAGTCTGTGCATGAGATGCTGTGATTTGAACAGCTGCCCTTGTATCTGCACAGGGGCAGAAAGAACATTTAAAAGGATTCTTGGTTCCCCATGCTGTGATGTGCACTTTGTCAGTTATGATACAGAAGGGTGTGATAAACTATTTATTTTTCTGCACAACAGAGCAGAGTTCTGTGTCTTTGCCCTTCTCCCTAAGAGGGTGGTCTTTGTGTACCAGAATGGAAAAGCAGGGTTCAGCTGGAACCAAAGCTGACCTACTTCTGCCACAGTATTTAAGGCATGGGATGTCTCTGGTGAGCTATTGCAAGTTGCCAATCCAACTTGTGCAGTGCCCACACTGGCAGTGCTGACCCAAATAGCATTAATGAGTGGCACGTGTGACAGATTCCAGACCCCATTGAGGTCTTACTCTCAACTTCTCTAAAAATAATACTGATGTCTTGTGGTGGACAAAAGGAGCTGAGTCACCTTGCTAATCAAACAGATTGGCCATTTTGCTGTTTTTTTCCCCAGTAGAATAGCTCATGTGATTTCAGTGACCTGGTCCCCATCTATTGAGCCATGAATATTTTTAATTCTGTTTAAAAAAACAAACTTGTGCTCATCTTAAAGAAAAAATTGAACTATTTTAGCTAATCTGAGTTTCTGACAGAGTATTTGGTGTCTGCTAGTGTCAGTCTCCCTCCTGTTGAATCATCTTGTTTGATTCTCCTCTACAGATAATAATTCATTACCCATGAGAATTTGTTTTCATTTTGTTCTGAAATGAAAACAAGGAGTAGAGGAGCTGATTTGGATTATATTGATTAAAATATTTTTTTCAATAAAGTTAAAAAGAGTTTTCTCACAATATTAATTCTACAATGATACTGAGGGTTTTGTGTAGGTGAATCACAAAGGAAAACAGTTCAAAAACCCCACAATGTTGAATCCTATATGCTTAAACAAACTTTTCTGTTCCACTAATTCCTATATATATATATATATATATATAGACATAAATCTTCTGAGTATCAGAGTTACTGTATTTCTACAGAAGAAATAACCAGCTAAATCCCTAAATATCTTTTTGGATCTGTTTTCTTGAGGGAAAGCTATAAGAACCCCTCATTTAGAGTAAGAAGCAAATATTTACTTAACAAAATTTAATTTTAAAAATATCAACTTTGCAAAGTTCCTCTGAAAAGTTTTGTATTACTTGGATCTTATATCTGCATTTCTATGTTCAAATTAGCAAGAAAGGTGTAAAGACATGGAGGTAAATTTTCAATTGACCAGTAGTATAAGAATAAAATACTTGGGACAGAACAGATATTGAATTAAGTCTTAAGCATAATTTAATCTCAATTTCTTCTATTAGTGTTTTATGACCTACTTTGACATTACTGCATGTAGAAGGAATTTTGGTATTTTTGACTGAGCTCTTCAAAATCTAAGTTAGAAATTCTTATCTTTGCAAAGGTCATTGAGCCAGGGCTTTCTCACAAGAGCACCCTAGTACATGGGGAGGAACCTGAAATAAGTACTCTGAATAAAAATAAGCTAATGTTGTCTCCAATGCTGAATTAAAATATGGGTCCTCCTACCACCATATGTAGTGTAATGTGCAGAAAAGTGATTGGAAATAGCTCACCATTACTTACCCAGCCCAAGTCCACATGAGTAAAACGTGATAAGGGCCTCCTGTCCATCCTTTTACAAGTTCTACATTCTTTAATGATTTTTGGTTTTCTTCCTAAGATATTGAAATGGAAGATTTTTGTGGCAGCATTGATTAATGGCTGCATGCTGGGACCTGAGAAGCTTTCTGGGCTGTGTCAAATCCCATTCCTTGGCTCTGCCCAGACTTTTTAGCACAATTCCACATGAATTTGAACATTACTATCACAAGCTGTTACTATTGGCTCCTGTTGGGTGCCTGGCTTTGCTCTGCAGCCAGGGTCTGACCCAATTCAGTCTTGACCCAATCCCACCATGGTTTTTCAGAATGCAATTTTGGCATGGGGCACCAGAATTGCACTTACCTTTAAGATAAAAATTTAGATTTTCCTGACTAAGTCACTGTGCTCTAACCTGGAATCTTCAGCCCATTTACCCAGAATAAAAAAATACCCTTGACAAACTGATGCCACAGGGACAGGGAGTGGTCTATGTTAAATATGCCTACTGCCTTTCCAAAAGATTAAAATTAAAAAAAAAAAAAGATCAAGATTACAGAGCTAGCCCAAGAGTCTTAGATTTACAATGCAATCCATTTCATAAATATTATTTTTGATGCATGCAGTGAAAATGAAATAAAAATCAAGTTATTTAACATAAAAAAGAGGAGCCTGATGCTTCAGGAAAGCACCACAGGGCCACTGGTGGTACCATTGCTGGAAAAGCAATAATGCCTCATGATTAGATACCAGTTTTCTCCAGCTGTGCTGTTTCCACCACACTGCTAGGAGTAGATGTTTTGTTTCCTCTGGGGTGATACAACTTGATTTAAAAAGGAAGTCATAAAGTAGAACACATGACACAGAGAAATAAGGTTATTAAAGGAATTAGCAGGCAGTAAGCTGCTGAAGGCTGTCAGGGTCTATAAAATTACAGTGGAAATGGTATTTGTTGACATTTGTTTTATTTTCAATGGCTGATGGCAAGAAATTCAAAAAAGGGAGTAGAATTGTAAGATTCTGCTTCTATCAAGATATAGTTTGGATGAAAATGCAGAAGTGGTGATAAGACTGAGTAGCATTTCTGGTATGTATAAACAGTGTGCAGGTAATTAAAACTGAAATTTTAGAAACACTGCCTGTTAATCACCTGACAGAAGCTTGCTTTGTGACCATTTTGCAATGCTTCTGGTACTTGGCTGGTGCTGTTCCTGTCTTCAAAGAAGTCTGCTAATATCTTTTGGCTGTGCTTGGGCTGAACAGATGCACAGAGGGAAGCTGGCAGGCTGTCTGTGTGTCTCCTGGGTTACAGACATTCTAACACCTCCCTGATTTATAGGGAGGGCACTTAAACACTTGCAGGACTCACAGGTTTTGTGGATTTTTGGTGGCTTTTTTTTACATGGGGGAGATACTTCAATTGGCAGGATGCAAACTGGTATTAAAATAAATAATTAATAGAAACAACCCAGAAAACTGTTGTGCTTCTGAAATATTTGAAAACACAATTCTTCACCACCCCTGCCTTGGGAATTGAGGGACTGGTTGTGTCTCATCCATCCCAGAGCAGCACTGAACAGCTTCAGATTTTGCCCAGCTGTTGGAGGCTCAAAGAGCCAGTCCCTAAAGCAGCATTTCAGGGGTTCTGGCCACATCTTTGCCATCAGGCCCAGAGGTCTGCAGGGGCAGACACAGAATGACAAACTGCAAGGCCTCTGCAAAACCTGCACGTTGTCTTGTATGTTATTGTACATGTGTGGAAATCTTGGTTGTTTGGTTTTTTTTCTCAGTAAAAAAATTGCTATTATCCAAATTGTTAACTTTGGTTTTGGAGAACAAATATGTATCTGAAATTAATTTTTTTTTTAAAGAGTTGTTTATTAGGCAGAATGTTTCTCCTCTGGGGACACATGAAGGGATTAATCTGCTGTATTCTGCATCTCTGTGTAAATCTCTCTGGCAAGTCAAAATTGATTCACTACAGTGGTGGTTATGCCCTGAAATTTCACTGAAAAGTAGTGTAGTTCCCAATCTTGCTGTCCACATTCATGATTCTAAAAGACTGTAATAGGATCATATCATCTCATTGGGACCAATTTTCTTCTGTCATATTTAAGCACTACAGAGGTTTTAACGATTTAATGGCTATATTTCATGCTTAACAAGAGAAACACTGTAATATTTCTCATCCTGTTATGAGTGCCCCTCTCCTGGTGCTCTGTTATTAAATATAGATTAGCTTTCCTGGAAAGAAAAAAAAGTGCTATCATGTTCTGATATTTTAGATCTTTCTTACTATTCTTCTAAATATTTTGCAGAACTTCTTTTATTATCCACACCCACAGGATTACAAATTTTAATATTAATATTAAAATTTCAGATGAAAGTATTTAAATAACTTTTTAATAAAGGAGCTAGTACTCTGAGCAAAATTTTCTATCCATCTCCTACAGGCTTGTATCCAAAGGTGATGGGAGTTTGGTGCCCTGTTCTTCTCTGTCCCTGAGCAAATATGTATTTGAGGAGGAGACTGGATCATTCTCCCAGAATAGAGTTTGAGAAAACACTAATTCTAACAGTTGGACTGAATTATATTGGTTACACTGAATAGTAATTTCATTTTAATGATGTACTTCATGTAGAACAGAAAATCAGAGCTAATCATATGGAGCAGTTTTTTTGGCCTTCAGCCTTTTTACACTTAAGCTCTGTCAGGTAATGAACAGGAACATTCCTTTCGAATATAGACACTGTTTAATGAAGATGCATAATAATTTGCCTATTGCTAAAGCAAACTCAGTGTGTGAGCCAAAAAGCAGGATTTTTTTCCTTTTTTTTTTTTTTTTCCTTCTTGAATACCAATCAGTTTCATCTTTAGGCTGGTCATATGTCAATTGCTAAGCAGATTTCTCTAGTGTATCTAAGAAGGATTTCTATTTTTTTTTCTTTTGAGATGGAGAGAGAGAGAGCTATCTGTATGTCAAGAAAAGTTATTGGCTTGAAATAGAAATAGTCCCAAACTTTCCTTAGTGGGCCAAGATGCTGTGTCCTTGTTAAAAACATCTCATGCTCCTGAGCAAGTGAGGAATGAGAGCAGCTTTGTGCCCCTCTTCACTTCCAATTCTCAGTCTATAATGACACGCCAAACTTTTCTGGTTATCCTGCATGGAAATTATTGGCAATAATAAAGTTTGTTAGCATGGAATGGTGCTGTTACCATTCCCAGATAAGACTTCCAAAAGTTAAACACCAAAAGGCACAGAGTGGGTTTTTTTTTTGCCTTTCATACCTACCAATTGTAAGAAGGAAGGAAAGAAGCAGTAAAATATTTGAAATACACATAATAGACCACATTTCGGTAAGCAATGTTGAAAGCCTAGATATCTAAGACAGTATCACTATCATTGCTATGAACTATATGTACTCCTTTTGTTTTAAAACTAACCTTTTGTTTCAAACTTTTATGAATTTGGATTTTTTTTTTGAAGACTTTATTTTCACTTTGAATATGTGCTTTTTCTTCCTTTTGTCTAGTAAGGTAGAAAGTGCCTTTTGAAAAATCTTTGTGTTTCTCTTGACCTATCCAGCTGTGTAGCTTTGATCTTTAGATAGTCTGGGTGAGCAGCTGACCTTTGTGTTTCAAAGGAATCAGAATTTTTAGAACGGCTCCTTCCCATTTCCTTCCTAACCACCCCCAAAAAATAACCAGCCAAGCCCACCTCTATTCTATTTCAGCAGGAATCGATTCTTTTGGTACTCCAATTCTAAAGTTTTCTTGGAAGATGTGATTAATGCCCAGAAAATATCTGGTGGCTAGTGCTTGTGTCCACCCTTGCAAGCATGAGTGACAGGTATGTTTTATACTCCATTCCAATATCTGCACTCCTCAACAGGCAGTGACTGCCAGCTGTTTCCCAATAGCCTTTTCAGGAACAGGAGGACTTTTACTCTACTGTCCATAAAAATATGCCTCTGCTGTTGCCACTAAACTTTATGTCAGCCATAAAATATCTTTTGGCTCCGACTTGAAACACAAGGAGAATGTTTGCACAATGAACATCAGACATTGTCAATGTTAACGTGTAATGTCTGTTGGCAGAGTTGTCTGTAAAGATTTTTTAGCCAGCCAAATGTTACTTCTATTTCACTCAGAACTCATGTCTGTCATAGGGTGGGAAGAATAACAGGTTGTATTAAAATTGGCTACAGGCAGTTTAATTTTTTCCTGTTGCTAGCCTTTTGAGGAACCCCTGGCAGAAATTGTGTGTGTGTGTGTGTGTGTGTGTATATAAAACACCTTATTTTCCAGTCTTCTTTAGCTGGCTGTGGGTAGTGGAGTGCTCTATTGAAAATCTTAGGGTGATTTACAATCTATACACAGATGTCTGTGCATATATGTATGTTTGATATAGGTATCTTAATGGATATCTTCAAAGTGATACACTGGGTCTTAAACAAAAATGCACGAAAAATGGTCAAGGCTTGCAATTAATTTCAGCAGTTCCTTACTCATATTATTTATGTCCATAGTGACAATATTTGAGTCAATTTAGACTATACTTGGAATAGAGATTTCAAGCTTCATAAATAAGAGTGAGCAAAAACCACAATCTTTTAAAAGATATGAAAGCTACACACAGCAAAAGAGAAGAAACAACCCAAGAGTCTTGTGTCATCTCATAAGGTTGTGAAGCTTCAGTACTTGTTGCTGTGAAAAATTCAGATGTGTTATTGTGCACCTGTGTCTGCACACATCAGCATTACTGCCAATGTTCTGATGAAGACTTTAACTAGATCCCCAGATTTTTAATACAGAACTAAAAACCAAAAACCAGGTCTGTAGTCTGTCTGTAGTGCAGTAGTGGCACTAATTCAAGTGTGGTGGGACTGTCTTTTTCTTTCTTTTTTTTTTTTTTTTTTTTTTTGCTTTAACATAATGTTTCCAGAACTTTGTTAAAAATTTTCAGTCAAGACATGGAAATGAAATGGGGAGTTCGTTATGTGGATGCCCAGCTATAGATTTATCACACTATATGGCACTGTGGTATTGAAAGGAGATATTTTGTAAAAGGGTTTTTTGCATCCATATCCCAGCACTTTTTGCAGGCTTGAAGCTTTACATATGGAAGTAATAGACTGGAAGAAATTTACTAGTACAATTAATCAAGAATCAGTCTTGGGAACAATAAAACATATATTTAAAATCCTTGTATAAATGCTGTGTGATAAAGTCTGCTGCATGGAAACATAAGAGGCATTGTCAGTATAAAGGAGTATTAGAATATCATATACAAAACAGAGACCCATGAGAACTTTGTGAATAAAGTAAATATCTAGTATGGAAATCAGATCCATGGGTGTGGGAAAACCTAACATTAACTTCTGCAGGGTGAGAACTCACCCAGTGGGAAGGCTTTAGGTGTACAAGTTGATATAAGATGATTATGGTTCCCTGAGTGATGGAGCCATAAAAAGGCAAACATAATCTTTCAAAGCACTGCAATATTTTTATAATAGAGAGGAAAATATGCTAACATTGTAATTACACAAAATGTTTTTCAGCTGTCGGTTGGAACATCAGCACAGTCTTAGTCACTCATGCTCAACATAAAAACCAACCAAACCAACCCCCACACCTGTTACTGCTGCCAGGCAGGTCAGAAGTGTCCACATAAGGAAAGACTAAGGTTGCTCCCTTAAATCACTTATCCAAAGTTTAGATCCTTTGATAAACATGCCAGAGAGGTAAACAGCATGGAGAAAAATTAATGGTAGAACAGTTGAATATAGAGCAAAGAATATATGGCTATAAAATCACTCTGAATATACAGAGAATTCAGGCAAAGTTCTCTACCTCTAGGTTGGTCAGGCCTGGTGTAGCCCAAAGGAAGAAACATGTGCCTGGTGACTCCTGGTTCTCCTAAGGGGATCATCCAGAAAGGATGCCCAGATAGTTTATAAAGTTGCACAATAGTCCAAATGTAGGTGGACTTTGGAAACATGCTTTGTATCTAAGAACTAAATCCCTGATTTAAAAAAAAAAATAGAAAACTTATAAGCAGCCAACAGAGTAGCCCTTACTACTGTACTCTTACACTTGGGCAAGCAAAGGGATTTTTCATATAATCATGTATAGTCTTATTTATTTTGTGTGCTTCTGTAAGTGTGTGCATGAGCAGCTAATATGGACAGAGAGCTAGAGCCAAATCCCCAGATTGAGGCACTCCTGAGCTGTGGAGTGTTCGAAATCCAAATCAGGGCTTTACAGCTTTAGCCCTTCTCTAATATTTATTCAGATTTATGATAAATGTAGTACTTTAGAGCTAATTCTTGTTCATAATGTATCTGTTGTTCAGTCATGACTAAAGTGTATAAATATCACGCATTTATCTTTGAGCCTGTAGACATTTAAGCCTCTCTGTTCTTCGGGGCGTTATTTATTTATTTACGCCTTTGCTTGTTTGATAGATGGCAGCAGATAAATGTTTCCTAACTGGAGATGTCTCATTAGTTTTTGCTTTTAGTATCATCTGTCATATGACAGCAAACAACAGGGAATTTTTGCACATTTGTATGACTGTATTGCATTTTCCCTCATAGCTGCTGCTGTGCTCTCACAGGTGAGGTGAGACATAAATATACCCTTTTCCTTAAAGACTATCTTCAAAGAAAATGCATTTATGCTCTAAGCAGAGCCCTATAGTCCTGTCATTACAGCCCCACTCTTTTCAGGGCAGCAAGCTGGTTGTGTGATATAGAAGGTGGAGACTGGGAAGCTGGCTCTGCTAAGCCTTGCCTAATGCAAACTGCTTTAGTATGCACATCACATCATGCCGGCTATACTGCAGGGAGCAGGCAGTTATCGCACAAGCGTGCATCCTCAGAGCCAGGATAAACACTCCGTTACTCTCCCTCTAAACTGCTCTTCTGGGAGGGAGAGAAAATAAATAGGGAGCGAGAGAGGCATTTGAAGTAACCTTTCTAAGAAGGAGGCAGCAGCCAATAGAACCTTTCTTCTTTTTTTTTTTTTTTTTTCCTCCCCACTTCTTACTAGAGAAATTCGTGTTACCTCAGCAATTAAGGAGAAGAGCCAGCATCTAGGGTTCCAGGCTGTGAGGGGGAGTAGCAACTTGTACCAGGTAGGAAGCCCTTTCAACATCCTTTTAAATCCATGCAGCTCAGTTACTACTTGCTATGTTGCTATACAGTGTCTGACTTGTGGAGACCTTGTGTCTGCCAGTCACCACTCCCCGAGCGAAAGAGACCTTGGGGAGCTTCAATTGCCAATGACCTTCAGGGTATTTCTTAGAAAGACACTGGTACTTAGTGCTGTAAAGTAAAGCAATCTATACTTTCATCTGATGGCTTAAAGTGTGCATTTAGCATCAGGATGCAGCTGGGTGAAACTGCAGCTGTTACCCATCTACAAAACCATGTCACAAATGAGTAAAAATTAGCCATTTTATAATAACTGAAGCAGCTGCTCTGCGTTTTTAGCAACACAGCTGTATTACTTTCCAAAACTTATTACCATAAATTCTTTTTGTGCTGGAAAGTCAGCAGATATGCTTTGCTGTATTCAAAGTTATTTTGACAGTTATCTACTATATTTTCATAGTTACTTATGCATATTTTATTAAGACTTTTCTAAACTTTCCTGAGGCAGCTGTCTTGTGGCAGGTTAGCATTGCTGCTAACAAATAATTGATGTAATATTGTAGTGAGTGGTTACGGTATTCGCTTTACAGGGCTGCCTGCTGCAAGCCTGTGGGAACACAGGCACCTCCTGAGGTGTCTGAGGGCTGGGGTGGGATGGAGCCCCAGGTCACAAATGCTCATTTCTTCTGCCTTGGTAATGCAGGACAGAGGGCAGAGCGAGGAGGAGGTGAAAGCTGGCAATGCGCTTCGTGACCCCGTTGTGCAGTGTTTTCCTCCTTGTACTTTAATTTGTGTTCGCTCACAGGATTGAATGGTTAGGTGACATCTCTTCCACCTCTGCTGTGTGTATTGTGGCAGGGATGGGACTTAAAAAATTAAAAACAGGAGCAGCGTTTCCATGAGTTCTGAGGTTAAGAGTCAGCCCTGTGAGGGTCACCGTGGTGTCTGTGAGACCCAGAGTTTCATTGTGGGATCAGTGTAAGTTGTCTTCTGAGTAGCTAAGGGAGTCTGAGGCAAACTTTTGCAATCTTTAACATTTTATTCTGCACATCAGACCAGATTTACCCAGACAAGGAATTCTTAAGGGTAAATATCTATACATATTTTTAACATGTGGAGTCAGCAAGTATACCATGCCTAAGGATTCTGTTGCTTGCAAAAATACCTGAAAATAGTGTTCAAAATAGAGCTTAGGTACCACTGCTGTAATAATAAAATAAATACTGATAATAGCACAGCTCTCTCAATAGCCACACAACCTTTTCTTGTTTGTAATTGCTCTATGCAGAAATAGCTCCATATATTTTGTTTAAAGGTGTCTTGTGACTCTTATCTGTAGGAAAAACTATTGAGGATGTCTAAATCCATAGCCTTTTTTTTCTGATGAGCATAATGAAAAAAACAATTCTTAGAAAATGAGAATTGTATCTGATAGCTATAAAAGCTAAGGAGGTACAAAAGAAATAGCTTTGAAAATTACAGCTGTGAAATAGAGGTGAGATCTAGTCAGTGACCAGCACTGGTTAGAGGATCTGGCAGTAGGTGAGAACAGTTTTACCCTCTGTTTCATCCATGCTGAGAAATTCAATGCTTCAGAAAATTCACACTTGGAAAGTACCAGTTCAATTAGCAACCTAGATGGGAAGGAATGGGAAAGTGATGTCTTGACTCCTTTAATTTCTCTTGCTATATGAAATTTGAGATAATGAAAATTATACTCACGCCCTTCAGGTTGTTTTAACAGGTTGATGTAAAACTGAAGTGAATCATTACCTTGAAGAGAAAAAGGAGGTAATAAGTTGAACACATCAATGTATTTCAGCAAGGACTCATAAAATTCAGGTTTCAGGAACATTTAAGGTGAATTGCAGTTGGTAGGTTTGGGATTTATGGTTTTTTTGTTTGATTTTATTTGTTTAGGGGATTTATTTAAGCTTCAGTCCAGATGCTTACCCTAGGTATATGCAGAATTCTCAAAATATCTTAAAAAAATATTATTAATTGACTCAGGCTTTAAATTTTGAATTGAAATGGCTTATTATTTATTAATGCATTGTCACACCTTTCTCTGAGAGAAAGGATCACAGGGACTGTGCATTGGAATCTATAGGTTTCTTAGCTTGGTATTGTTTGAAGGTTGCTATATTTCTATGCCTCAGTTTACTCATAAATACAGGTGTTGGCAGCTGCCTATCTGGGAACATATTGCAGATAGAAGTTTTTCTGGATTATCCTCACTCACATTAGTAGTGCTTTATGTAGGTTTGCTTTTTGGTGACTCTATTTCACCTTGTAGCTTATGAACTTGGCTTTAATTATTTCTTTGGGTTTATTACCTGTTGTTTACCCTACTAAAAACCTGCTGAACTAATGCTGATTCCTTCATGACTAAAAATCATGTTTTAAACTAAAAACCAGATAGCAGAAATCTTTATGCTTTATCCCTCCCCTGGAAGAGATTCCCCTTAGTGCAAAGAGCTTAGTGGGGATATGGGATGGCCCTGTCTAGGGGAACCTGTTACCTTTAACAAAACCCTTCAGAAGCTCAGGAGTCACTGATAGCAAATCTGTAATGCCTGTGTATCTAAAAGTGGACTGGATTTACTCTTCCAGAAACCTTATGATTTCTCAGCAGAAATGGTGCAATTGGTTCTGTGTAGCTTTTTTAAAATATACAACCAGGCAAATCTGACTTCAAGAGGAATCAAATCTGACTATCCAGAGGTATCAAACTTAGCTGACATGGCATTGTCATATTGCAATGTGTGGGTATTCCTTTACATTGGTGGCTTTGACCAAGTCTCTCTGTCAGCTCCCAGAACTGCTCTATCAAGATGGAAAGCTTGGACTCCTAGTGCCTGTGGAAATCACATGACAAAGTTTCAGATTTGTTGCAAGGGTCTTATCTCTTGATGTATGAAAGGAAAAGTCCCTCTCCACAGGCAATTGATGTTTCTTGGTGCTTTTTGACATTTTATTGTATGAAATAATTGGCCTGAGCTGAGAGTCTGATGTCAGTAACAGGACTATCAAATGCAATGTATGACATTCTATGTGTTGATATAATTCTGTATTACTGGGGTCCCCAGAGTGGCCATTATCTTTTCATCTAGGTTTAGTTAATTTTATTAACTTCCTGGTATTTTTGGAAGCAAAACACTAAACACACAGTCCCAGTAATGTGTGCAAATTTATATATGAGGATTTCCCA
Organism: Haemorhous mexicanus; assembly: GCF_027477595.1. NCBI lineage: Eukaryota > Metazoa > Chordata > Aves > Passeriformes > Fringillidae > Haemorhous > Haemorhous mexicanus. Next base: position 10,179,332 of record NC_082354.1, read on the forward strand.
ACAACCTCACTGGTGGCAATTAGACTGAGCAGACATGTCAGCTCTCAGGCTTGTCTTCCTTCTGCTGTGAGCATGAACAAGACTATGAGGCTAAATTTTTCTTTTTCCACTGTCAAGATATTGGGTAACATTTTTCCAAATGAATAGTTGAAGACAATCAGGGACTTTTGTACTTTGCTTTCGACGTATGCAAGGGATTAGAATTAATGGTTGGACTCAGGGGATCAGGATTAATGGTAAGGCTGACTACACTAACTAACCATTGGACTTCACTGCCAACTTTAGGAAAATTGTAAGTTGCTTAACAGCAGACAACTTTTAAGATTTATTTAAGGAATAATCCCCAAGAAGCCAATCATTACTAGCAATTAACTGTTGGTTTGTGGGTTGTTGGACCATTAATGCTCTGACAAACTGACTGTTAACTACAGTAACAACAAATTCTGATGTATGTATTTGCTCTGACTGTGGGTTTTGTGTTATATAACTTTTTTATCTGCCCTAGACTTTTTTAACAGCTAAGGAATCATTAAATAATTTATTCTCTTCTAGTGCCTTTTGATGCTATGTGGAAAGGCTGTGATGTTGGAGTAGTATTTACCATATCTATAAGGCTACACTTCTGGCAGAATGTGAAAAATTTGTTATTTTTTGCCTGAGACTTTATTGCTGCTTTTTAAAAGACACTTAATGCAATACTTATGTTTAAATAATAATTTAAAACTATATATATCTGATGTATTATTTTTTTTCCTAAATGAAATTATAATAGCTCTGATCTGATTCAATCAGTCCTAGCAGCAGTGTTTAGCACAAGGAAGTTCTGATAAAGGTCATTTGTAGAATAAGCAGAATTGGAAAAAATAGCTTGTCATGTTTTTGCCTTCTTGATATCCTCAGCCTCATTTAGAGTTTAAAATGGAAAGCAAAACTGAATGGTGAGAGACACAGAAAATAAACTGGAAGCTGAAAAACTGCTATTTTAATGAGTTTGTTTAAAGTTCTGGCTTTATTTCATGTTGTATTCTATTTCATTGTTTAACTTTTCAGGGGTCAGAAAAATAAAAGGAAAGAAGCAGGCTGGATATAAAATTATATCTTTTATAAAGTAGGACGGCTGTTTTATTTCTGTGGGCTTTGCTTGCTTGATCCAGGAATCACCAATAGCTTTGGATGCAAGTCTGCATGTGGTGACTTTTCCTTAATGGAATTGAGGTGGGCAGCTCTACTAAGCCTGATTAGAACCATCACAAAATCTGCCATGCTACAATGAAATGTAGGGAGATGGATTTAGGTCAGTATTTATTGAGCCCCACAAACAATACTGTCAGGAAAAAAAAGAAACCTCTTAAAAGTTAAATGTGTAATCTGAGTAATTTAGGATAAAAATACCAACCCAGACACTGGCTTACATGATTCTTAGTCTGAATCTTACCCAGGACAGAAAATGATGCTAATTTTACAATCCAAAGGGAAATATTAGACAAGGATTTGTACAATTCAGCCTCAGCAGGTTGGCAGTGACACTGAGCAGCGTGGTGTGGTTGGTGCTGGGAGGAGGGGATGGACCCAGAGGGACCTGGGCAGGCTGGGCAGGGGACTCTGTGCAAACCTCAGCAGCCAGGCCACGGGTGGGCTCCTGCACTCGGGTGGACACAAGCACAAGCTCAGCCTGGGTGGAGAAGGGATTGGGAGCAGCCCTGAGCAGAAGGACTCGGGGCTGTAGGGATGAGCAGCTCAGTGTGACCCAGCAATGTGTGCTCACAGCCCAGAAAGCCAGACGTGCCCTGGGCTGCATCCAAAGGATGTCGAGGAGGGGACTGCCCCTCTCCACTCTGCTCTGCTGAGACCCTGCTTGGAGCACTGTGTCCACCCCAGAGCACAGCCTGAGAAGGACATGGACCTGTTGGGCTGGGTCCACAGGGGGCTACAGAGATGCTCAGGGGCTGGAGCAGCTCTCCTCTGAACACAGGGTGGGAGAGGTGGACTTGTTCAACCTGAAGAAAAGAAGGGTCCAGGGATAGCTCATTTCAGCCTTCCAGTGCCTAAAGGTGATACAAGAGAGCTGGAGAGGGACTTTTTATACAGGCATGGAGTGACAGGAGAAGGGGCAATGGCTTTAAACTGATAGGAATGGCTTTAAACTGATAGGGCAGATTTAGATGAGATGTCAGGAAGAAATTCTTCCCTGTGAGTGTGATGAGGCACTGGAACAGGCTTCCCTGAGTAGCTGTGAATGCCACATCCATGAAAGTGTTAAAGGCCAGGTTGGACAGGGCTGCTGGTCTAGTGGAAGGTGTCCCTGCCCATGGCAAGGGGGTTTGGAACCAGGTGATCTTTAAAGTCCCTTCCAACCCAATCCATTCTATGATTCTATGAAAAATTAATCACTCTTTTTACAGCTCAAAAGCTCTTGTTTTTGTATTTATTTTAAGCAACAAGGCAGTGTCAGGGTTGACAGCTGGTAAAATTTGTCAGGATTAAGGTTACTTATTGTAGAGCTGCAAGGGAGGCAGAAAGATGGAAGTGCAATTTTTATTATATTATGGTGCATTAGTTTGGTACAATAAATGCCTCTCTGAAGTACCTCTTTGGATAAAGCAAATTATTGTGGAAAGTATGGGAGGTGGAGAGAAGGAGGATCTCTGTGTTCAGCACCCTACCTAGCACAATGTGCAGCAATTTGAAGGTACCTGTAAAGAAGCAGAAGAAAGCAACACAAATTCTGAGAAAGAAATTACTTTTGTGAAGTGGCCATGCTGTTGGGTGTAGTTTCCTTCTGTGCTTTTTTCTTTTCACTTCAGTGTCAATCAGACTGGTACAAATCTCTTGGAGCAGACAGACATCATTCAAGAGAAGGAGTAAAGGTAAAACAGTTGTTCTTACAGACAACTTGTTTATTTTGTGAAGTCCTTTCTTAAAATGACAGGTATTTAATTGAAATAGGTTTTCCTGGTATAAAATATATCCATCAAGCTGCTGACATGAGTGCTTTGTTGAACGTGAAGCATACCCCAGTGTTCCAGACTGCCTGTACCTTTATTTACATTTGCCAAAAAAACACCTGCCAGGTTTAACAGCAAATCACCACACAATATAATGGATCTTTAAGTCAGCAGAAATGAATGACAGGCTTCTGTGTTTTCTATTGCCAGGATGAAAGAATACTTGTGTAGGATAATAAAATGCAAAAATGGTTTGCATAGAATAAAATTAAATTTGCCTTATTAATACTTTATCTGTAGAACTATAAATCAGAGAAAATAGACACTATACAGCATATAGAGGTAGGGAAATTAGAACCTCCTTTCAAATGAATTGTGACCTTTAAGTACTCAAATATTTGAAATTAATTGTTCTTTGGTATATTAATACCAATTTATCATCTAAGATCAACATTTTTTGTAGGGGAGCGTAATTCAGGCAGAATGATAGAGGAATTACATGTTGCACTGGCATGACACCCAAACAGTTCACTGTGATTTTACTGCAACAGAAGCCAGAGGTCAGCTGCTTGAAGCTGAATTGTCAGCTGTGCTGGGGTTCCAGCCCAGCATTCTCCACTGGGAGCCTCTACAGCCAGCCAGAAGAACAGCTGCACTTGAGTCTGTCTCTGTTAACCAGGAAAATTGCCCCCATTTGTAGTTGATTTTCCTAAGAAGCTCCTTACAAGGTAGCCTAAATGTAAGAGATCCCTAACTCTGAGGTCCATGCTCACACCCTGTCCCCAAACACAGCAGGCCAGAGCTGTGCTCCTTTCCTGGTATGGGCTGCAGTGCCAAACACCCAGGCAGCTGGAGCATTGGTCTTGATTCATAATAAGATACTGAGCTTTTTAGTGTGCAATTTAAAAAGTACTTATTGGTTCTCTGCACTTCAAATGGCCTTTCAATGGCCCCAATACACTTCATGTTTTGAATTTGTAGATTTAAAGAAGGGTCTGCCATTTTTAAAAGAAAATCTGAAGACTTAAAGAAGGCTCTGCAGTCTGCCACTGATCTCTGTGCAGGTACTGTGCAGAGACCAGTGTGAGGTGGGAGGTAAAGAATAAATCACAGCAATGGAAGAATGTCTTCTTTGCATGCTGTGTCCTTGCATAACATGCCCTTTCTTAATATCCATTGGTATGATGCTGAAGTTTCCTTATTCATGCAAAAGGGATTTGGATATCTGCACCAAGGATAACACCACAGGAGACCTTCCCATGTTGTTCTGCAAATAAGCCTGTGATCTCTCCTATCTTTAGATGCCTATTCACAATTCTGGTCCACATGGAAATTTGCTTCCAAGCAATGTTAGTCCACATAGAATTCTGGAACTTGGCCAGTCATGGGGCTCGTGACAAAACCTGTCCTCCTCAGGACACTTGTTTATGTAGGAGGAGGTAAAGAACTGTCCCTGTCACTTATGCATGTGTTTCATTTTCTCCTTCCATTTTTTTCCTTCATTTGCTCATGTTTAAAACCAAGGGAATGAGCTTACAGGAATTAGCTTGAGTAGCCCAAGACAATAAAAATTTTTACTGCCATAACTGCTGGCAATTTGGAAGAGAATTACAATAGGACATGCACTCCGAGAGTTTGTTTCTCTTTCTGTAGTAAATTTGAATAATCTTTTTCTCTGTGTGACTTTCCTCTCTGAAATTCTATGAGACAATATGACAGGGAGCTGTAATGCTTAAATATTAAAAATCTACATGTATAGTATTCTGCAGAGAGGTAAAAATGAGTTTTTGTAGGTCTCATAAAATTGTTTGAAGGCAATTCTTCCAATTATGTAATGAAAAATGTAACAAAGCCAGAGGAAAAAATTAAAAATTATAAAAAACTCTGTGCTTAATTTTAAGACTATTTTGATTTTCGGAAACCGTGTTCTCATTACAGTCCTTGGAATGAATGTGTTCAGAGTTTGATGAGACACTGGAAGGGTTTTGCTTATTAGACTCAGGTGAGTGCTCCAGGAGGCTCTTGGAAAACCTCCAATTTTCCCACTTCACTATCAATTAATTACACTCTTGAAGTTCATGAAGTTTGCCTAATTATTTTGGAATGTTTTGGAGCTACATTTACATTTTGAGCAGTGGCACAGTATAGAGGATAGAGTCCAGTGAATACCATGTGTTGAGAAACTGACATTGTTGAATGTTCTGTAACATTTAAGAAAAGAGGTGTTAAGAGCTGGTGCAAAGGTCTGCAAGGGTCACCTCCTGTACCTTGGCAAGTGTCATCACTGCAGGTTACAGGGGAAGAGCAGTGTGGATGTGTCCTCTGGCCTCATGTAATTACATGTGGTCAGAAGGCAGACTGAAGGTGACACCCAAGTAAAATGTTGTGTGTTTCTAGAGGATAAAGGATGCTGAGAGGCAGAAGGAACAGGAAGAAGGGATTCTGACAAGGTGCTGGATTTTTGCTATGTAGCACATTGCACCTGTTCCCAAACGCAGTATTTAATGTAATAGCAGAATGAGTGTTTCACTAATATTTTCCTGCAGGATGGAAATGGACTTCTGAATTTCAAGAATTGTTTTGCTGCATAAATAAACCCAAGGGCAAAACTGACATGCAGTTTTTGTGCTTAAGGAGTAAAAGGATCCTTCTCCACTCTTCATTCTTTCTTTGACTATTGCTGCTGGTGTGGCTAATGTTTCTGAAGCCCTGATGTATATCAACTGGATTGTTTTCTAAGTATTTCTAAACTGTCTGGTACAATACTATGAAAACAGTTACTTTCAAGATAGGTCATCATTCAAACCTTTGAGATGGAAAACCCAAAAACAGGAGGAAAAAACGCTAAAGAATAGATTTCTTTGTGGCACAGGTAGATTGATCATCATACATAGGCCAAGAACTTCATTTTCTTGGGGCTAGCATTGGTTTGTTCATCACTCAAGTTTATATTTCAATTTTCCAGTGTCCTGGGCCTAGCATACACATGTGTTTTTCTCTGAACTTGAGGAAGTTTCCAGTGCCACAAATTGATAATGGTTAGACTTGCCTTTAGACACATATGGCTTCCCTTGTGGCAACTTTTTCAATAAAGTAGTTGCTCTACATCCAGTAAATATGTTCAGTCACCTGGGACATCTCCAGGTACAGGTACTGTTTAGTGTAGAGATATCACAACTGCAGTGCTGGAGTGTTTTAAATACAATGAATTTGGTTTAGACCATGTGTTGTATGGGGATAGTCAGAAATGTGAAAGATGCATAAAACAACTGATACTGTAGATAAGTGAAGTGCCTGGATGTCTCTGCATACTCTGGTTATTTTTTCAGAGTGAAAGACCAAAATATTCTGGAATTTTGCTTCAAGTACCTCAAAGTCATTGCAGTGACAATATCCATTACTGTAATCTGACACACTGAGGTTATGTCAGGTAGTGGGGCTACAAGTCAATCCCTCAAGAAATGCTCCTGGTATATCTTGTTTTAAAAATTTAGTAATTCTCTTGAAAAAAGAAATTAGCAAAAACAATTTTTCTGAAGCCCAAAATGTTTGTGGGCCCTGTCACAGGGGGAGTTCAGAATTCCACACTGGAAGAGTAAAATGACCTTGAGGACTACAGTAATACTATCTGAATGAAATTCGATAGGACAAAGTGCAAGATCATGCACAAAAACAATACAATTCTGTTATAAGCTAGAAGCTTGTTAATTGGAAATGACAGAAGAGGAGAAAGTCATAGAATGACTGCAAGTCATCAGTGCAAAACATCAATGAATAGGGCAAATGCAATCTTACACTGTGCTGGATGAGATATTTGTGTTAGCAAAGGAAATAACAAACACCTGAACTAGGTCCCACAGAAAAAAACAATGTGGGATATTTGTAATCATTTTCTTTTCCAGATTTTAATTAAGGTGAATTCAAGCTGGAACTGGTGCAAAGAAATGCACCAGTTGAAATGCAACTAGGACGTTCAGGAGAATGGGAAGTCTTATAAGAAGGGTCTGAGAGACTTTGTTGTGCTTAGTCCAACCAGATACATTTATCAGAAGCAATAAATTAAAAAAAAATATATAACTATATTTAGGTTGGAAATAAATGTGTCCAGCTCTCAGAGGTGTGCTATTTTGGACCCAATTTTAATGGTGATCAAAATCCCCCACAAACTACCAGCCTTTGAGCTAAGATCCTTTTGTCTCAAAGGGGAAAATCTAGCCTGCCTGCTAGTGACTGAAGGGAACAAGGGAACAATCATTTCCTGTGCTTCTAAGCATTTATAAGGAAAAGCCAATATTGAAATCAGTTCTATAATTCAGGTACTGCTGGGTTCACGTGTGGTTCAACTTCTGTTTATTTGGATTGTATTGGAGATGGAAGAAATCAGCCTAAGTCATAAACTGCCAGAATGGTCTTGTCAGACTGGGAAGAGCAGCAGTGTTATAATGGCATTGATAATGCAGCTTATGCTCACTGACATATTCTCTTTCTGTTCTCTCTGTAAGGACACATCCTGCAAATACCTTCCTGGATATTTGCTCCACTGAAATATTGCATTCCAATCTAATTTTAATCTCATTTTTCTAAATCCCTATGGCTTAGATCTGACTGGACCCCATGCTGATCACAAATAGAGCAAAGAAAGGCTTGAATTCCTGTCATGCAAACAGTTTTTTCTTGAGAATTTGCCTTAATGGTATTAATGAACTCCCATAAAATTACCATCTCTGCCATCCTGCTGATCAGAAATTCTAGCTTTGCAGGTGTTGGGTGTTTTGCATTTTTTTTACTTTTTTTTTTCCCCTCATAATGAGCTGACACTAATTTTTTGCTGTTCTTGGCATTAGCCACTTCTTCCTTGCTGAGCTGAACTGGGACTTTGAAAAACAACATCTCTTCTCTGGTGTGGGAAATCAGTGGGTATGAAACAGGAGGAACTGCTTTCTTTGCAGTCCATTCAGTATGGCCATGGAGAGCTATTCTGGAGAAAAGGAAAGAGTGACAAATGTGTGTGACAAACACAACAGAGACTAGGATGAAGAGAAAAACCATTAAGACAGAAAGGTCGACAATGAAAAACAGGGAAGAGGAGCAGAAATATTAATAAAAGCAAGACCAACATAAGCATGGCAAATTACCCCTTTTAACTATTTATTTAGGCTGAAAAGAATTGCCACAAGTCAAGTCACATCAATTTCAGTTTGTACTGCAAAGTTTGTAGTAGAGCTAAATTTTGTATAGCTGAAAGTGTCTGTCAGCCTGCTCCTGAGGAGTGTCCAGTGCTATTGCTGCACTGAAGGAGGCTCAAAATTGTCCACGCATGTTTAAGGCTATCTTTAAACCCTGCCTGAAGATCCTGCAGCCCAAAGCCTGGTCTGCACTGGCTGTTTTGCCACCCCAGAGGTGTGATCTTTTTGTAGCCATTTCCAGTTTTTTTCCATGATGGCTTCACATCCCAATCTAGGTTGGGAGTAGCCATCTTTCCAGGATAGAAGAATCCTTCCACAGCTGATAGACTTTCTTACCGGAGTGTTGTGCCACTGGAGTGAGAAAAGGTGCCAAGAAATGCTGCCAGGACAGTGAGCTCTGAAGGACAAACTCCTGACTCCACTGAGCTCTTATGTCATGCTATAAAATTATCCTATTCCTTCCAATGTTTTCACATTGGGATCGACATCCCTGCAAGCTCAGTCACCTTGGGAGAACCCAATTCTTTTGCTTGTAGAATACTTACTGTATCTGATCCCCCTGTGTGCATACTTACAGGCTATAGCAGTAGAAATTCTACAGTGAAATCAGTTGAGAAATTCTACAATGCCTGAGGGTACTGGAGCAGCTCTGAGAGCAGATAATAACTGAAGTTCCTCAAACGCTGTCAAATGGTAATTGTGGGCTCAAATTGCAGCTTTATTGTCACAAAGTAGAATTGCTGGGAGGGAATTCCTAGAACCACCATGCCCATGTACAGAATATTTTTTTTCTTCCCCCTAGCTTGAGTTTTCATTGGATTATATCTTCTTCACCCTCAATATCAACACTTATTTATCTTTTGATTTTGTTGCTGAACTACTGGTTGTACCTAGTTAATGGGGAGCACTTAGGCAGGCAATGATGAGAAGCAAAGATGTTTTCTTTTAGACTGTGTTTGAAGGTGATCATGAAGTAACTTTTAACAAGAAATAGTCTTATTCCAAAATAATGTTCCGTTTTGCTCCTTTAAAATTTGTTCTTATGTTGACTGCGTATGTTCTTCTCAAAATGGAAGTCAGAGAAATACTCTGCATACTTTCTAAGCTAGTCAGTTCCTGTGATGATTAGACACTTTCTGCTTAAGTGGAAAGTAACTAATTCATTGTCCTCAGAAGGTGAAATAATGTATCTCTGCAACAGAATCAAAGGCTGATACAGAACCAAAACCAACCCTTACACCCCTAAGTTTGCTCTCAGAAAACAGGTATTGCCAGGATAGGCTTGATTTTGTTGGTAGTTTTAACCCCTAAGAAGAGGTAGCAAGTAAGAGATATTGTGAGTTTTGGGAGAAATATTACAGTAAGATACTAATTTTAAACTGCAAATTCAAATATTCTTCCTTGAAGCTTGAAAACTCACCTTTTTATAGCATAATGTAGAGTATGACTGCATGATGTAGAAAAATGAAGCACTGGGATGGATTGATTAGGAGATATGTACTTCTAGCACGTTTGCTATCAGAAAAATGCATGATTACATGAAGACTGAAGGAATAGAAATGACTCTTCATATCCGTCACCTCTTCTCACACCATTCAAAAATCTCTGCCTATGCTTCATAAAGAGTTTCAGTTCTTGAATCACACAGCTGACAAACTTTCACATAAATTTATGTCAAGGAGTATTGCTTGAATTGATTTAGGATAAGCTGTCTTACTTCAGAGAGACATGGGTCTTAACCTGTGCTTTTTGAAGTAATTACTTTAGCTGCAGGTGTGAAGAATACAATAGTTGGGTTAAAATGTGACAGTTTTATAAGCCACATTTATTGTGAACATGGGAAAAAATTAAGTCCAAAGACACGGTTTGGAAGTTTTGTTGAGAGCACTGCAAAATATAAAGCTGTGCCAGTCTCACTTTGCATTGCCTTCAGTCTTTCTGGAGCTAGAATAGGCTCCTGTTGGGAGACATTGGTCACAGTCACAGATTAAGTAGTGGAAAACATCTGTGTTGGGTTCACACCAGACTCCAGGAGCTGCTGGTGCTGAACACTCATGCTACAGAACTGCAGGCAAAGAGATAAAGCAAGTGATTACTCCAACTGCAGCCAAGTGCCAATATACCTTATAATTACTTTGAATCTTTTCAGACACATTAAAAATGCATTCAGTAGAGCCAGCTTCTTGCATTTTTTGTTAAGGTACATGAACTTGCTGATGAGAACACAATGCAGAATGGAGATGAATGCAGAAAAGGTGAGAAAAAACATCCTGACAGCAGCCAGGTGTTACTTAGGCTTTTCAAAGAGAACTTTCCTTGACCCTCTTAGAGCACGTGGCTTATTACTGAAAGTGTCAAACACTTTGTTATCTCTGTTCAGCAGCACTGTACATCAGGCCATTTATTCATAACTTAGAGTGCTGCTCTTATTATAGAATCAGAAAATATTCTGAGTTGGAAGGAATCCACAAGGACCATTGAGTCCAACTCCTGGCCTTGCACCAGACAAAGCCAAAAATCCCACCCTGTGATTCTTATTGCTGCACTGCAATTGAGTTCTTGCAGGTTTGTGACAACAGTGAGCTGTAGTTTAAACCCCAAAGTTTAATGTTATCTATGGCAGGTGCTTTTATGCTCTCATGAAAACCAAGGTCTGGCACTGCCCTGAAGAGGGAAAGAGGACAATTCCTGCTGCAGAAACTGCTATTGCACCCTGAACCCCACTGCCTGCTCCTTTCCTCTGTCACAGTTAGTGCTCTTACTACAGTATCATTTGTGGCATCTGCTCCTGCCACACTGACTCACCTTGGAGAGAAAATGAATCAGAATTGCAAGTTGGTAGTGGCAGGGAGGAGAGCAGCAATTCTCAGCTTTATTTCTCTTTGTTTCTCATTGAGCCCTTTTTTTTTCATTTCTTAACTCTAGTAAGCATTCTCCATATGTGTTTAGTATTTTCACATATGTTTCTGTGTATATTTAATTGTCTACAGTAGACTCTTCCCATCTTGTCTTCCGGCTTCTTGTGTCAACTGTCTGTTTAGATTTTAAGCTATTTGAAAGAGCCATTTCTTTGTGTATTTCCATGCAGTAAGATACAACCCTGCAGTTAATTGGAGGCTCTGAATAATCTTGCCATATAAAAAGTATAATTGCTGAGAGTACTCAGATTTTGGTAGTTTTTTAAATGTCAATGTCTATGCCAGAAAAAATGACAGGTTCTTTTCAAAAACCACTTTTCTTAATGTGCCTGTGTAGATTCCTACAACTCACAGAGAGAGAAATCTACCAGTAGATAGCAGTGTAACTGTAGGATCTCTGCTGGCATTTTAACGAGCCTATTTTTGTGCTAGCTGTAAAACCTCATCGTTTGTGCTATTGGAAAGATTTTAAGGCTATTCTGAATAGAGAACTCAAGCTTTATGAAGGTAAAAATATAGAAAATAGGAATACTTCCTTTCTGAAGCATACTCTGCAAAGGCTTGTGATATATGTATGAAGGCTTACCCAGAACACGGTGTAAATGATTTGCTGGTAAAGGCTGTGTTCTTATACCAATGTTCTATTCTTTTAGAATACTCAGTTTGGCTTCAGAAATTCTTCATTTCTCTTTGATATTTATCTTAGTGATTTGCAATCTTATTTCTGGTGTAAAATGTTGCTACAATTAGTTTTTGGTTAATGACAATGATTTTTTCATTAAGTAGATGATACAAGTATGCTTTAATCTTCTAGGCTTTATATTTGCCACCATTTACTGTTTGGTTGGTTTTTTTTAAGTTGAAAACCAAAGGACACTTTTTTTTTTGTTTAGTATTTTCTGTGGTTTTTAGGTCCTGTTTGTTAATATCTAGGTCTTTAGTGGTTGGACTTCTAGCATTTGTAATTATGGTCAGAATGGCAATAACACAAAGACCATGGGAAATGCCAAGTTTTCTTAGTAAGTTTGCACTTCAAAAAAGTTGCTCTTTTTACAGTTAGCACGTGCTATCTTGAAAATACCTTAGTGTGAGAGACCTTTCAGAGACAAGATTATGTACTTTCCCTGAGAACTGCTGCTCTGAGGTGTTTAGATAAATGTGAATCTGTCTTCCTGTCCTTTTTCATGACAGCAGCAACAGGAAAGCGCCAATCAGTTGGTTAATGAATCCGTGTGATAACTTCATGACTCTTCATTTTCTTCCACTCTGCTTTTGGCAGTTCTAAAGATGTTAATCTCTCCACATTAGCAGGGGAGAGGTCTGCATTTGAGAGAGGTCTTTACATGCTCTCCCTACAAAAGACCAGTGTGTCAAAAGGCACCACTGTTGATCTCATCTGTGTTTCATTAATTTCAGTCCCCTTGTCTTTCCCAGGCAGCTGTCACCCCTGCCTTTCTGAATCTACCACTCAAATGACATCTTGGGTGTGCTAACAACTCCATCATCCCTGTCTCTGCTGAACTCTTTGTACATCCTCTGAGCTGGTCACACCTCCAAGCCACATTCTGTATTTGTTCTCCTGCACAGTTTTCATTCTTGTTATATGAGGTGTTGGAAGATGAGTCCCTGAGGATAAACCCCTGAGCCTGAGCAACATAAATACCCTAGCTTCTAATTCTCTAGTTTTGACTGTATTTTGTTTCCACTTCTGCCTTTATTTTGTTTCCAGTTTCAGTTTTGTTTCAGTTCACTTGAAGGTTGCAATGATATGGCACAAAACACTCTTCAGCTGTATTTCAGGACTAAAATGTAGCCTAATTTGGTGAAAAAGCTTTTGTCTTGTGCTTTTGTGGCACCAGGTTTTCTTCATGTTTTGGCAAGACTTCTTGTGGGAAGAAATATTGCATTGTTTAGGAAATGCTGTTAATGGTTTGGTTTAAATAAGGACAATTTCACTATCTTGAAATTAAATACATGAAAATAATCCTCATTTTTTTTCTTCCTAAAAATAAATAGTTTGGGATATTTCTACAGATAAACTGAGTAGTGTTTAATGGTATTAGAGAGGACATGAGTACTGACATTGGCAAACCACCCTTTTGTAGTTGATTTTGTTTGAGATTTTTAAAATATTTTTTATTGCATTCATGATTGTTATGCTCCTTCATTTTCATAATTGGTCTATTATTGTAATGAGTCACACCCACCGATAGTGCATAGATGTGATGAATGTTTGCTCTATAGAGAAAATAAAGTAGAAATTAAAATTTCTAAGGATCTTGCTGATATTTTCAATTTTTTTTTGCTAACGTAAATGGTCATACTTTTTAATTTTTGAACTCATTTGAACAAAAAGCATGGGTAATATTTTAAGCCTATTATGCCTTCTACATAAAACCAGAGCAAAACTAATTATTCTTTTCCTGTGTGATATTGCCATCAATCTTATGAGGAGAAACAGTTTCTGCATATCAGGATTTTTTTTTTTTTGCTAGGCCATTGCTTAAATGCAAAGTGTGTCACTTTATTATATCACAGTGCATATTTCAATGATCCGGGCGGCACGGTTACAGCACTGTTGATCTTACTGTAGTGCTGTGAAATGAATAAGTAAGGGCTGACAAGTGGCAGGGAAATCGATCCAGGCTCCACTAAGGTGGAGCTCATTATTGTGGGATACAACAGGCCAGCACTGGCTGTCAGGAGCAGGAGCCTCTTTCAAATGCTGCCAAGGTCAAACCCAGCACAGTAACAAGGGTTTGAGCGAGAAACCCTGCACGGTGCAGTGGCACTGGTGTGGGGCAGATCATTTCCAATTCTCTCGGGAGCCAGAGCTTGCAGGGTGTAGCTGTGGGGTGCAGTGCAGAGCCAGTCTGCTCCCAGCGCCCAGGGGGCTGCAGAGGATGGCTGGGGAGGGGTGCTGTGACAGCAGGGCCGACAGCTTGTCCCTCTCCTCCCCTCTTTGGGAGGCTGGGCACCTTGACCTTCTCCCAGTTCAACTCCCTGCTCTAAGTGCTTGATCTCAAATTTGTGTGAGTGGAAGGCCCTTTGGCTAGCCCTCTGCTCAGGAGAAGGCCAGAGAGGCTGGACACGTCCTGAGTCCTGTGGCACTGTGAGGCTGGACATGTCCTGAGTCCTGTGGCACTGTGAGGCTGGACATGTCCTGTGGCACTGTGAGGCTGGACATGTCCTGAGTCCTGTGGCACTGTGAGGCTGGACATGTCCTGAGTCCTGTGCCACTGTGAGGCTGGACATGTCCTGTGGCACTGTGAGGCTGGACATGTCCTGAGTCCTGTGGCACTGTGAGGCTGGACATGTCCTGTGGCACTGTGAGGCTGGACATGTCCTGAGTCCTGTGCCACTGCCACTGTGAGGCTGGACATGTCCTGTGGCACTGTGAGGCTGGGCATGTCCTGTGGCACTGTGAGGCTGGACATGTCCTGTGTCCTGCGGCACTGTGAGGCTGGACATGTCCTGTGTCCTGCGGCACTGTGAGGCTGGACATGTCCTGTGTCCTGCGGCACTGTGAGGCTGGACATGTCCTGAGTCCTGTGGCACTGTGAGGCTGGACATGTCCTGAGTCCTGTGGCACTGTGAGGCTGGACATGTCCTGAGTCCTGTGGCACTGTGAGGCTGGACGTGTCCTAACTTCTGTGGCACTGTGGCCAGGGTTAACACCTGAAGAGTGAGGTCTGTGCACAAAAAAGAGAGAGAGAGTTGTGTGGAACCCTTGGACTATTAAATAAATGCAGCAGCCCGTTTTGGCTGGACCTTGGTATGACATTCTCACAGCACTGTCACTGTCCTATTTACTGTGGTCAAGCACAGAAGGTCTTGTTTGAAATGTATAAAAATGTACCAGATAGCTTGATGAAATGTTAAATGATTCACTAATAGTTTAAAAGGACTTTGGAAGTACCCTACAGAGGCACTGCATTTAAAATAGGATAATTTTAGAGTAACATTTAATGGGCTTGGAGAAATAAAGAGTAATTTTATTTGAAGATGTATTGTAATTTTCATAGTTTGGACAATAAACAGAGCACTGACAACAACAGCAGTAAAAGCCTAGAATAGTTTAAATTATGTAAGGTTCATCTTCTGCCAGCAAATGCTGTAGCCCAATCTACAAAACCAAAGCACTATGTCAAATAATAAATAAAATAGAACAAAACAGCTTACAATCACAAGGCGATTATGTTCTTAATGCCTTAAGAATGGATAAGTGTAGTATTTTCTGCACTTGTACTTCTTGATACATAAATGAAAATACATATAAAGCAGCCCATGCATTAAAATTTCATGTTAATTTGTAATATAAATACTAAATTCAAGTGCAATATCACCTAAATTTAATCCATTCTTTGTAAACACTGTAATACATGCACACAACACAGATACTGCAATCCAGCTTCTGACAGTTGCCTTTACTACTTTCTATTATCTATGAATTATTTGCAAGATGGTTGAAGCATGATTGAATTGGGAAGCTATTTCTATTTTGTATAGGTCACTGTTTCTGAAATACTTCTCTTGGAGCAAGATGTTAAGAATACCAGGAAATATATCGTGTTGCTTACAGTTAAATGCTCGAGATACATGGATCACCTAATTGTTTTTCCTTTACAGTAATGCTCATCTCTGTAGTCAAGGGATTACTTTCTTTAGGCACTAGGGAGCAACAGTTCTTCACTTTTCTGTTATCCATATTTTCTGCTCTTTCTGACTTCTCTAAGCAGCAGTTATCAACACATGCAACCAATCCTGGGGTTTTCCACATCTGTTGCTTAGTTTAAGGAAAACGTCCCAGATACTACCTAAATTCTTTTTGTTGTTGTTGTTATTTCAGGATCATCATAGTTGTCCTTTAAAAAGGGTGGGGAAAAAAAAATCTTTTCTCAGAAGTGCAAAACACGAAGCTACCAAATGGTGCAAATAAAGACTGTATTTTTCAGCCAGGTATTTAATGTGTTTTACCCCTGCCAACACTGTGAAGCTCTGGTAGATGCTGTTCAAGACCAGTGTAATTCCTTTCAGCCCTCTGTACCAAACAGCCTAAAGCTGTTGAACTGACATGTGCCCAGGGTATGTATTTATGCACAATGAATGTACAATCCTGATTATAGCGATGTGGTGGAAAAATGACAAGTGTCAAGCAATAATCTCAAATTTTTTTTGCAATGGAACTAGGATGAATGCACTTCAGCTCTTCTAAATTGACTTGAAAGTTGACTGAAGCATAGTAATGAATAAGGAATATTGCCAATTTTGATTCCTGTAGTGTTGTACATGATGAGCGGAGTATGTGACACTCATAAGCTTAGCATATGAATTTTTTCTCTGACTTTTCCTGGTAGTGTCTCAGAATTGTAGAAGCACCCAGAATACCTCTCTCAAATAAGCTGGATTTCAGAATTTACCTTAGGCATCTGACTCAAGGCTGCTCTGTCCCTGCATTTTCCCAGGTGCCTTCTCTGCTTTTGTCCTTTTCTCCTCTGCCCACGCTGCTGGCCCATCAGCTCTGAGATGATTTAGGTAATCTTCTCTTGAGAATTCCAGCCACTGAATGAAACAATTGCCAATGCTGCCTAGTTTATCTTACGAGCACAAATTTCACTGCACACTTAGTGGCCCTGTGAGCATTAAATAATATGCAGTCAAGCAGCTTGTCAGGCCATATCATTACTGTATTTGTAGCATGCTCTGCAAAGTGAGCACTGTGCCATCACTGAGCTGCTCAAGGAAACAGTTAATAGGGTCATTGCCTCATTTATCTGGAAGGAAGAGTAAAATTGATGGGTAGGGCATTGACCTACTATGGAGGTTAAAAAAGAAGTTGAAGTATCTGTCCATTTAAGGTGTGCTATACCACTAGGTAATCCAGAGCAATGGATAACTGATTTGTAATTATACTGAAGTATTTCACTAGAAGGACTATATTCCTTTAAACTATTTTCCTGTTATCTGTGTGACACACATCTTGACAAAATATTCAGTCTAGAGGACTGTGTGGACAACTTGACATATTGCCTTCAAACTCTCGTTACTTTTGGTACATTTATGCTGGCAGTGTACAATTTGGTTTCTAGATTTTCATGCCAAATAGCAGATCTCTTTGATTCATGGCTGTCAGAAGCACACATTAGAAACTGTTTTGAGGAGTTGTATTTGGAAGCGTGAGATGACAGCGTGCTGGTTATTTTTAAGCATTAATCAGTTTATACATAGTGGAAGTGATTAGGAATACTTCTGCTTTTTCTTGTCTGCTTACTTACGCATCCCTTTCTTCTTCCAAAGTTTTGTCAGTGGTTGTCACTCAATCAGATTTTCTGTGCTTTCACTTTGTCATTCTTGTTATTCAGTGCCATAACCTCCAACTTGTAGATATTATTCTCAGGCATTTTTCCTAGTTTCATTCCAGAATTGCAGATGGAAAGATAGTTGCACAGAATATTGGCTTACACTAGGTATTTGCCAACTATAATTGCACACATGAATTAAGAGTCTTGACTATACATTTAACTGCAGAGAAATTGTAGATGAAGTAGTTATACTTCAGTTTGACTCTTAATCCAGTTCATTTCACACTTTCTATTTTCATTTAACATGGAATAAACTTATTTATATGCCTACACACTTGTCTACTCAAACTTGCTGGTATTGCCACACTTGAAAGGCTAAATCTAATTTGATAATATTAGCGATAAAATTTTTTGAGAATGTCTATTTCAAAATACATTCATGTTTTTAAAAAGTAGTAAGAAATAAGTATGATTGATATTTTAAAAGGAAAGACCTATTTATCTTGTGAGCCAGAAATACAATGAATTAAACTGAACTAACGTGATAGGTACCCATGGCTGTTGAAATTAGATGTAGCTCTTTAGAACTCTCCCAAAGTGGTAAAACCATCCTTATAGGTTAACTGTGTTATAATTTATGAATTCCTAATCAGTTAGACTCCAAGTCTCCCTGATTAAGAGTCAATTTAGGCATGCAGTCATTTGCTTCACTGAAGATAATGGTCCATAGTGGAGATCCCAGATTAGCATGTCATAGTGTCCTTGGGGTCTGTGTTCCCATTCCCTCCGTGTGATGTTTTTAGGTTTTTAGGTTTTTTTTTTTTTTGCCAAATGACTTTGCTGCCTGAATGTTTGTAATTTATTTGAAAATACAACCTTACCTGTGAAATAATTACTGCTTTAATTCTAAAGTAATCCAAGGTAATCAAAGTAAATTTGTAATTACTTTTGAGTTCTAATAAAAACTCATGACCTCCATGGCCTATGTTCTTAAGTCTTGTTGCCAAGACCGATGTCATATTTTCCTAATAACTACTCACAACAAATTATATTTAGACACTATATCTTTGTTTGTTGATGATATGGCTGCCAAAAGGGCTTTGCCCTTATATAAAGGTGTGCTAGTGGGAGTATTTCCTGATATTTAAGAACTTCAGGGTAATTTTGTCCACTTAGACACTTGAGAAGTACCTATTAAACTTTATTCAAATACAGTCCAAACATGTTTTTCCAAAGTGTCCTTCTTAAAACAACTTGCGTTGCTTGATCAATCCAGTTCTGTATGGACTGGTTCTCTTTTCAAAAAGCTCTTTAGTGGGGGCAGCTGCCAGAACCATGATGTCATTAAAGTAACAAAAGCAGGGAAGGAAGCCACATATTAACTACGTATCTTCCTGCATTGCCATTGGGCCTAGTAATTATTCTGTTTTAATGTGAGAGTTTAAATTAAAAATCTGTTAGAAAGCATTTTGCTGTATTTGTATCAGAGCTTCAAAGTCTGCCTTTTTATCAAGACTTACTTCTGATGGTTTTTATCCTCTTTCATCTTTTTTTGAAACAAAGGTATTTTGAAGTATAAGACAGGTAAAGTATTTTTTGCAATGGATTCATGAAAAGGAAGCTGAGTGAGAGGAGATATATAAGGTAGCTGAAATGCAGGAAAGAAGCATTTGAAAGAATTAAATGGAAAATTATAATGAAATTATGCCAAATAACAGGCAAAATTAGATTTTTTTTTTTGTTTGGTTTGCATATCAGAAGCCAAGACAAGGTAACATACTTCATTTTTACTGTTTCTACAAATTATGTTTAAACATCAGTCAGTCTTTAAGACTCTTGAATGTACAGCCATAAACTCAGGCCTGAGAAAGACCTGCAGAGATTCAAAACTTCTTTTTCTGCTTCATACAAATCAAGAGTTTTGGACTTACAGGGGATCTCTCATTAAATAAAGAGTTTAAAGAGATGGAAGCATTCCATTAGTTCTCATTAAGGGTTATTATACCAGTCATACATGTCTGTATGGATATCAAGATCTCTTCTTTGCCACAGCATCATTCTGTGCATCACCCTTGATTAAAGTCCCAGTGTGGTTATCTTCAAGCACATGAGATCCCCCAGCTCTGCTGTGCACCAAATGAGGGACAGCTTTGAGCTCACTTCATAGCCAGTGCCTCCTCAAGCTGGAGACACATGCTTCAAGCTCTCAGGTATTCCCAGCTCTACCTTTGCTATAGTTGGCTATTTAGGGAAAAGAGAGATTGTTTTATACTTTATTCTGACTTTTTTACGATTTGCTTTCTACTTAATTTGAGGAAAAGGGAAAACTTCTCTAACTGAACTTAGTAACAACTGTGAAAAGTTTGGCTGGCTCCTTCAAAAGTTGGGAACGGGCCATTCATTGTGGAACTGCATAATACTCAGCAGGATATCTGCAAGAAAATACATTTGTGGCAGTATTACTCTAAACATTTTTTTTTTCAGAATCCACTTTTTTCTTGAGCCTTGTGAATTCTGGCAGATTGGTGGAGCTAGGACTAACAGCTGTAGGGAGTTTCTGGTACAATGGGAAGGGTACAATAGAAAATAGTGCCTTAGCAGGAAAGAAAAGGAACTAATTGTCATAGTTTTAAAAGCATGCTACTTCTTCATAATGTTCATATATGAGTCAGCAATCTGCTTCATGAATGTGCCACCTTTGAAGGCAGCAAGTATCTGTTTTGGCTGGTGCAATGGGACGGCACAAGCACATTTCTTACTGAATGCATGAGAGCATGAGAACACCCCATGCATGAGATTAGGTTCAACCAAAAGTTCTGCATGATACAAAAGCTGACTGTGAAATGAGCACTACCCTTGATTATATTGCTAATATAATAAACAGTAAGCTGTGAGGAAGGTTATTGCAACTATTGTCATCTTTGGAGCAGGGTAATTGTCACTCTGGGCTCATCAGGACATAAATGAAAGGAAAAAACCCTCAGAGATATGGCATGTAGGACTATTCTTCCTTCCTTCGTTCCCCTGGTCATTTTAACAGCTCAAGTTGAATTTCAGTGCTGGTCCCTGGAATCTTTATGACCCAGGGCAGATGTGAAAAGGAAGTGTAAGGCTGCCACTGTTCAGAGCTGTAGTGAGCCTGTGGCTTTCTTCCTTCACAGCTTCAAGAGAAATGTTTTCTTAACTGTAGGTGCTTAAACTTTGACACCTGCATAGGCAATTGGAAATTGCTGTGCCTGTTGAGGTGCTTGTGCTCCCATTCTCTTAGCACAGGGAGGCTCTACCTTCCTGACTGAATCAATTTTATATCAGAAATGGAGAGATGGAATGGGAGCAGGTGGAATTGTGTCCTTACCTGGTTTTCATAGGATGAAACTTTTCATATGACTGTAATTCTAAAAGCTTTTAAAACATCTTTTGATCTCCTGGGCAATAATTCAGGAATTAAAAATGTCTTTAAAATAATCCAGTGTGATGTTGGTAGAAAGCTTTCAGGAAAATATCCTAAGAGTACAAGTAAACTGGCAAACTCTGTATTCAGGGCTGTACTGACATCTTTAATTACACCATCAATTATGCTAATTTTAATGCATACTTGAGAATGTGATAAAAATAAACCCAAGGAGATTATTCGTTAGCTGCCGTTTCATGGCTGAAATTGAGCTGAACACTTAAAATAAGTCTGGATGAAACACTACATACTGCGCCATAGGGAACAATTCTACATAGGCAGCAAGTAGAGCAGGGAGCAGGGTGGAAACTAATAATTCTTCCATCTTAGTCTTATTTTATGACTCACTGCAAGAAAAACTAGTTTAGCTTCTTTTTTTTCTTCTTTTTTTTTACCCAGGGGGGCTGTAAGCTCTTAGCTGAAGCCAGGACAAAACTGAGAACTTCCTAAAGAAAAACCTCTTTAGAGTAAAAAAAAAATCTCTTTGCATTTGGGATTATGCAAAACTATATTCTTGGTATTGACAATAGGTGATTTCAATGATATCAGCAGAACAAACAGAGGTTCACCTCTTGTATTGAGTCCCTCTGTCACCAAAATCTGGTTGTCCACCTCTAGTTTAGTAATACTTTAAATTGTGCCTGTATTTGAATAGTTGTATTTTCCCCAAATTTCTTGTACTATATCATAACATTTCATTCATTAATTCCCAGAAGACTGAAGTTTGAAGGTTTTCTTAGATGCTGAGTGTGGCTGACTTATAAGTATCGAACCTGGAATTTCTTATACTGCCTTGTAAGTGGGGAAAAACTGCAAGAACAGTAATTTTCATATTCAGAGAAAGTACATTTATCACTTGGATCTTGGTGAATATCTCATGGTCTTAGCCCAGACTCCATATTTGGGTTGATCTTGATTATATTGTCAACAGTTTACCTCCCATGAACTCAAAAATCCATTTTTCTACAGTACATATATACAATAAAATCTCTTGAAATATGCAATATGCCCTAGAGCTATTTGTAATTCTCACAGTAGGCCCCCCCAAATTTTTTTAACCCAGCACATGTACCTCACAACTAGGAGAGCAGTAATACTCTTTTTTAGAACTAAATTACTACTGTAAATAGGGTTGCTGTGTTGCTGCATTAATGCCTTCTTGTCTTTAAGCTTTGAATAGTCCTTCCCATTGAAGGAGGCCATGAAGTCAGAGAGAAAGTGATGGCTTGGAAACAAACCCATTTCTACCTCTGACTGGTCTCAGGGCAGAGCTAATAGGAGTTGGTCAGATCACTCTTTGTTTGTCCTGCTGTGTAAAATAAAGAAGTTGTGTTTTGCAAGTGCCTGTAAACATTACCTGGTGGATGTGCAAGAATAATCATTATTACAGAATTATAAAGAATTGCTGAATTCTTCTCTGAACTAAAACATATGAAAACACAGAATGAATCACAGCTTTTCAACCTACTTATACTTTATTTAGGCTCATCCACTGACATTTAACTTTGCTCTGGAGAGATAAATTCTTTTAGACTATTGTTCATACTTAGTAGCAGAGTCAACTTGTTCTTGGATGTGTGGTTATTCTTGGGTTGCAGGTAGGAGGCAATAGAAGGCTGATGGGAGCCAACTTATCTTTTTCTCTGAAAAAACAATTTTGATGCAGGACTGGAGGTGCTCTTAATAGTAGGGGAAATAATGAAAACAAAACTGTGTAGAGAAGGTGAAGAACCAATAGTACTCTCAAGTAGGTGCTTGACAGTATTTGTTTACCTGTAAAGTATTGCCTGAAACTTATGGAATCTGTAAAACAAGATTCAAGGACCAGGCATAGCTGAGAGCAGGCACTACAGAAGAGTTTTGAGAATTTGAGGGAGGAGAGTGGGAAAAAATCCCCAGATTTCATGGGTAACTAGAAATTTCTTGACCTATGGCTATGCAGATCTTTAGACAAGCAGTGTGACCTATTGTAGGCACATGGTCTTCACCATGTGGCAAAGGCAAGTGAAGGAAACAAAAAGATAAAAAATAAGGCAATTTCAGCAGAGGATGTGAAAAAAAAAAAAAAAAGGCAAGCAATTGGGGAAGCTGACATGGAAATCTGGTAGTTCTATAAATCAAAGATGTGAGAAAGAATGAGTGCACTGGAGCCCAGTGCTCAGGAGGTAAAGAAAGTGCTCTACAGATGTCTGTGAGGAAGGAATAAGGTCTTCTGAGAGAAGAGGGCAGGGAGGACAGAAGGATCAGAAGTGTGAAAAGGGAAAATCAGATCAGCAACAGGTCAACTTCATGGTGGGAAACCCTTTCAGAAGACTTGACAGGTTTGTCATCAGAGTATATTGAGGACTATTAGGGCGGGCTCTAGCCCATGAGCAAATATGCAGAATATGAACCTAAAAGATGGAAAGAGCCCAAGGTGAGGTGGGAGATGCTCACTCCCTTTTATTAAGTGCCCTCTGGAAACTCACTGTAATGAAAGGATGGTGACTTCACCAAGATAGGAAAGCTGGAAACTCAATTTTCAATTGTCTCCTGAACCTATTTTCAGAAGGCAAGAGGCATTAAAATTTATTTCTAGCAAAAGGATCTTGTGCGATGAGAAACATTTTGTATTTAAAAGTGTTATACCCACAAAGAAATTAATTTCATGAGGACTAGCTAAGTAACCACAGAATCTTTCCATATAATATCCCTCATCTGCTCAGTCTCCCAAGTCCTTCATTCAAACAGAATTTACTTGTTGGAGTTATGTTTGTCACTGAAATGTAAAGTGTCAAACTGATATATGTACCCAGGTCTTGGTCTGGGTAGTGATTTGTGTGTGGTGAGATCAAGAAGTTTTGGGTGGAACTGTAATTTTTATCTTTTCTTCAATTTACAGTACTATGGGGTAATTGGTAGAATCACAAAATATCCTCAGTTGGAATGTAAGACTTCTGTTCTTGGTTTTGTGAGGGGGCACTTTATGTCAGCACTTTTTATTGCACCAAAGAGTTTTATATGTAGGACAGATATGACACTAGATATGTAAATATTCAGCACACAAAACAAGAACTCACCTAAATCATATCTAAAGTATGGGTTAAGACGATCACTTGCCTACAACTGCTGTATGTGTGAAAATTAGCACTTTGAGTGTTTATGTGCTGCTTTGTGCATGATTTGGTAGTATAGACCCTCTTTCAAAATCTTAAAGTTGAATCCATCATAGAAATTTTTTCCACATATTGTGGGAAAGAAAATGGAAATTACATTTTTGTGTGTGTACATCTGGGGGTGCAATGCCCTGTCCTTGAGAAATTCTTAAGATTCTAGAGGCACTAGTACAGTATTTTTGATAGTTATGGATTAACACTGAAATGCTCACATTTCTGCAAATAGCTGCCTTTCATTATTACAGTCAATAGAAATATTGCAGCAATAGGAATTGACAAATTCAAATCATCTGGCAGTCTAAAACTGCCAGAAACCAACAACTAGGCTCAGTTCATGCAGATCCATTCAACACATGTTTATACAGAAGCAGAGGGAGTTGCTATTTTTGATTCAGTCTTAGGAACTTTGTCATGGCCACTTCTTCTTTAGAACTGAGAAATAGAAGTGGATGTAAAAGTTTTGGTCAGTATGTAGTTTTCCCAACACTTTTCCCATAGCTCCAGAGGAATTTTTACAAGAGTATTTTTGATGAATTTTAAGAAACCAAATGCACTCTGTAAAAGCTTTATAAGGCCCATCAGCAGGGATACCTTAGAATATGATCAACTGTTGTGACAAACGGTTCCCCATGGAGGCACAGGGCATTTGCAGCCAACTCTGCTTGAGAAGGGGCCTCACTGCAATTCACTCAGAGAGGAACAAACATTTGCTTCTAGACCTGAACTCTGAGGCCCTCGTATGCCACTATTAGCAATAATGTTTATGCACTGTGTGCTGATGACCACGATGCAGTTATACTCCTCCTGAAAAAGAGAATGAAATGTTTTGCTTTGTGTTCAGTGCATTTGAAAGATCAGATCTTTCTTTCTCATTTAATGTACAATAAATCAGAATGTTTTGACAAGAAGTTTAAAAGCCAGAGGAAATAAGCATGACATTAAAAAGGCTGTTTTTCTCTCATACACATACAGAGAGGTGAGAAATGATAATGAAAAGGTCAGGTTTGGAAAGGTTGCAGAATGGTAACTCAAAAGACACTCAGCAGCTTGTTGAGCTCCACAATGCAATACTAATTGGTGACAGTGTGCAAGTGGCCTTCAGAAGGGAGACCTGAAATCACCCTCAGAAAGCCACACAGCTTATTGGGCTGCCCAAGATCACAGGATCCAGTGTAATAAGATTTCTTTATTGCCTATGGGCTTTTTTTTTTTTTTTCTTTTACTTCTTTGTATTCCTCCTATGTTTTCTTTATTTGTAAATAAATGAGATCCTACATAAGCTGTATCCAGCAGTAGAGTCTACACTTATTTCTGAGAGACACAGTAGCATGCTAGCAATGCTACTTCAGTGTCTTATTACTGAAAAGGACTGATCTTATATTGAACTTCAAAGATGCCTATTCTGCCCAAAAACTACTGCTTTCTAGGAGGAACACTATTTTCCAAAGTAGGAAGCCAGAAGCAAATTGATAGATAGTTTCCTACCTGAAATAGGTCTGAATTTGCATTTTTGCATATTTTTTGTTCTAATAAATTCTCACTTTCCCTGATCTGAGAGCCTCCTTACCCTGAACTATGAAGCTGCAGTCCTTGTGCCACTTTTCTCCCCTGAGCACCAGCAATTATTGCTCCTTTAATGTGTCTGTATTCTGGGGTATATACAAACCTCATTCATGGTGCAGTAGCAGTCAGCCCACTGCCCCATTTCCTTATTTATGTGCTTTAAAAATATACAGACTACTGAGTTGAAGAGAAACTTCAGTGTTTTAAATGTAGCAGGTGATACCTGTATTCTTCATGGCTGAAGAATAGGCACTAAGTGCACAAGACCAAAGCCTGCACCATAAGCATGGGATTGAGTTGAACTCATCAGTTTTAGTTCTCAGTGCTGATAGGAGAAAGCAGAGAAAGGTCAAATGAGGCTGTTTAAAAGGCATCACTCATCAAGTTTTTATGAGTTTCTCCAGAATGTAAATAAAATTGCATCCTTGCATTTTTCTATCGAAGCTATTTTGACTCTTCATGATCTAGCTGTAGCATTTACTAGGCTGAATCAATCTGAATCAGAAGAGGATTTGGCCTCAGCAAAGGCTCTGCCTCTTGAGCTGTGGTTGCTGCAGCCCAGTACCTGCACAAGCCCCTCTGCTGGTGCTGTCAGCTCATTCAGATCCATGGATGGCACTGTGGGGAAGGAAGCTCATTGTACAGCTTGTTCCCCTGCCAGTGAGCTTCCATACATTGCTGCAGAAAACATGCCGCACGAAAAGCTGGCTGTCACACATCATTTTCACCATATGCTCAGCTTCAAAATGAAATGAAACAGACAAATATTCAAGGCTATTTATGTGGTCAAACCCATCCTATTTTTTTTTCCCATGTTAAAAAACTGCTAATTATGAGGCTGTGTCCTCCTGTTGATACAGCCCTAGGATGTGGCAGGAGGAATAGGAGCAGCAGGATAAACCAAAATATTAAGTGATCATGGAAGTCGATTATCCTGCTACTTTTGTAACTACAGCAGAAGTGTTTAGCCTAGCAGCTGCCAAGGCTCTTCTTTTTTGTCATCTGTTTTTGTAGAGTTCATTTGCTTCTTTAAGTGTTTTTATACCCCAAACTAAATCTTCAGGGCCATTTTTAAATAGCAGAAGAGATAATTCTTTGCCAGCAATTCAACAATTGCAAGCATTCTTTCAATAAAAAGGTGTGCTAACCCGCTTAATAGGGAAAAAAGATGTCAGGAAGGAAATTTTTTCATAATTTCATAAGTACTATGGTTCCTGTTTTTAAATGACAGCATTTTAAAGCCAAGTCAGATGCTGCACAAGAGATCCTCTCCAACTGATGGGGAGAATTTTTTATTTTTTTCCAAGACTTTGGTTCATTTCTAGTATTTTTTTTTCCTGTTTTTTTTTTGGTTTTTTTTTTTTTTTTTTTAAATCATGGGGATTACTGTGGTTATCATCACCGTGGGGAGCATGTAGAACTTTAAACTGGAAACATAAACTGGTGGGATTTTTTGGGGGGGCAGGGGTGAAGGTCTAAGAGTAAATTCCATACTGAAATTAGTACTGTGCATCTAATGCAGAACACCCTTTATTCATTTGAGTCATTGGAAGACCTGCCAGTGCTAAAGCTACAAAGTGAGGCATTGAATTTCCACCTTAAACTTTCTATTGAAGTTTTTGACTGTCAGTTCCTTTAATTCCCCATGCTCAGTTATGAACTCTAAATGATATATCCTGATCATCTGCAGTGAGCTATGGTCATTAATGAAAGACTATTATCTGCAGTAACGTATTGTTTCTGTGCTTCTCTGTTGTTCACTGAAAATAATGACTTGCATAGTTTGAGTTCCTACTACCTTTGATTAAATATTAGATAACACAGATAACAGTGGTTTCAAATTTCAAATACAAAGCCTCCTGGCTTCTTCAGTACTGCAATTTTCAGTTCTCTGTAAGGTCTAAGTTATTGACATAGAGGCACTTCTATTAGATACAGTATTTTCAATTACAGAAGTTTGTGTTCATAAAAATATATTTCACAAATATGTCAAAAATAGCACAAAATAAACCTTAATGATTAAATCTGCTGCAGATCTCTGAAAAAAATATTTTTTTAACATGGTCCTTGGACCATGTTTTTTTTTTTTGCTGTTTCATAAAGTTTTTCACCATAACAACATCATGTTCTGCAGTTTATTCTTCTTTAAAGGCAATCCAAATAGGAAAGAACAGCAGGACCAGAGTGAGTGCTCTACCAAGAACCTAAATTGGTTTTCTTCTTGATATGAAATATTCGGCTTAGAAAGTATCAGGTTTTAGTAAGGTAGCAAATACTGAAGGCCAGAAACATGAAAGAAATGTTGCTACAATATTTTATAAAGATTAAAGGCAGACAGCTCCAGCAACAGCGGGAATGCCAGACTAGCATGGGCATTAAACAAAATAACTCAACACTGGCAACATAAGCAAGCTTACAATTTTGAGGTTATAGAAGACTGTTGTTTTACTAATCTTACTGCCTAAATTAACAGCATAGGTCTATATATAGAACCAAAGAAGATGTTTGACTTGATACTGTAAAGAATCTTGTTTAAGACATTAGAAGTATAGAAAATAATGATAGCAAATGCTGAACTGATCGGAAGATGTGGGTATTGCTAGAGGTATGTGATTAAAGAGGTCTCACAAGTATGTATTTTCCCTTTATTATTAGAAATTCTAGTACTTGTGGCCTGGAAGAAAACATGAAATCCCCTCTGTTTCTGCTTACATATAATGGTGAAATCAGAGAAACGGTACATGAGCAAAGAAGAGAGGCCATTAATACTGGTTAAACGATAATGGACTCTGATTCCACAATTTATTTTAACTATTTTCTTTCAGTATATACACACTTCTGTCTAGAGGATTCTATCTTGAATTATAAAAGAAAGCCTTGGCTAAGCATAGCTGTTTAAGACACATAAAGGGAAATGCCAGCCACTACAGAAGGATGTTGTAATAGTTCAAACAGTGATTTTGTTTTCTTTTCTGGAATTCATTGTTCCTAGATGCTTTCATGTACTTTTAATGCTGATACCACAGAAATACCATTTTCCCTGACTTCTGCTAAGACATTACACAGAAATATCTTTTTCTTTGTAGAACACTCCTATTCTCATTTCCAAGCTTCATTGTCCAGTTGAAAATGCTATGATTTAAAGGAACTCATCTGTTGGATCAAATAATAAAAGTAAGATAAGCTCTGACCATGTGAAAAAAAAGATTTTTTTGGTAAATACAACAATTTGGTCAATCTACTACAGTGAAGTACTTGTGTACTTCATGGAAGGTATTTAATCAGGGCATGACTGGATAAAAAACCTGCCTTCATTAGCTTTGCATTCTTTGCAGCTGAAATAGAATTACCATTTGATTTCTGGAAAGAGATTTCAAAAGTCCTCTATTGGTTGGGTTCCTGTTATCTGCTTTGGGGAAAACCAACCAACCAACCACTTTCCTATATTACGCTTTCAGAAGCATCTTCCCAACTCTTGTATTCTGCTTAGGAAGTCACACTGCACATGGAGTTAGTTGCACACACAGTGTGGAGCGTGTCATCTGGACATGTTCATCAATCAGACTGTTAGTGCAGCTGAAGAGCATTCAGCACTCCAGTCAGGGCTGCTCCCCAGCCAACAAATATTCCAGTTAGTTAAAAAAATAAGCATAACCAAACACACTGCTTGTGTTCCCTTTGCTTTTCTCTCCTCAGAAAAATGACCTCAACTTATGACGACATTTTCTTTGTAATAACCCTGCAGTTATCTGACTTCTTCAGATTAAAAATTCCTGTTATAATATTTAGGGGGTGGGGAGAGAAAAGCCTTAGGCCAGATGAAATAAAATTCATTTCATAGAATAGAAAAAGAAAGCCCCTTATCTGTAGCCTGGTAGCAGAGTAAAGATGAAGGTTTTTTTCTTTCATTTTTTTTTCTTTTTTTTTCACTTTTTTTCTACCCTCATACAATATGCTTTCAGTTCAGTCAAGAATCTAGACAACTTTCCTATTTTTCTCTTTCTCTGTTGACTGCATGTTCTTCCTGCTTTTATTGGTAGCACTATAAATGTAAGAAGTGAAAGGATTTTCTGGGTCAAGTCATAGTCTGCTATTATTTTGGACAGCAGCATCATATATCTTTCCTTCTAAAATTGGGTGTCTTTCCTTTGCACACCTCCACACCTCTCCTTTGGAGGGCTACGTCAAACTCTTGAATGTGGGGCTTAAAAATGTCTTATCTTTTCTTAGAAAATAATTTTTTTTTACCCACTTGTGCCCATTTTTTCCTAGGCAAATAAATAAAATTATCCACAGCATTTTATGAATGGTACCCAAGTAACTGATTCACTGTAACCATTAACTGTCCCTCTGTAAAGCAATTACCATTTTACTGTACTAAAGATCTCAGGTTAAGCTACTATTTAGAGGATATTGTCACACATCTGACATTCTTCCCATCCTATGTATGCTTCTTCCACACAGCAAATGACCATCTTCTTCTACCAGCTGTATCATATTTTCACCTTGCCTACAGTGTCATCTGAGTCTTATTTTCTATATGCCATATTTTGTATGCATGTTAAAAGATACAGGTTTTTCAAACAGAATTAATTTTCCCCCACAATCTGTTTTCTTAAGCTTAATATTTAATTGATCTTCTATTTGAGTAGATTAAAAGCATTGATTATTATACATTCTCTGATAGGTGATAATTAGTCACGTCCTCATGAACTGCAGTACTTTTCCTTATGATGTGTTGAATTTTGTCAGCAGTGTAACAGGCGCAATACTGAGGAATATACTAATCTGTGAGCAAGATTTAATTGGGTGGCTACCTCAATAAAACCACCCAATAAAGCCCTTTGGATCTGCACACTGTTTACATAGTTAAAGTAGAGACAGCTAGAAGAGGTGTGCAGGAAGGGCACTGCCACTCCAGCAGCTCCAGAGGTGAGTTCAGCTGCCGGTCCTCATCCTCCCAGCAGGAGCTCAGCTGTGGGTTCCACCTGGCACAAACTCAGGGCCACTGCACTCCCCAGAATGGAAGTGGCAACCCAGTATTGCTTGTTTCCTTTTCTGTCTTTCCTTTCATAGTCTGTATTTTTGCATATAACGTATACACATACACTAAATTCCTTAAATACCAAGTTTCATTAAGCACTATCTACTTGTCAAATACAGGAGAGCAAGAAGATCCAAGAGCCAAGCAGTTCTTGATAGTGTGACACAGATTTTCTGGGCTGTATCATACAAACTACTTAAGTTCTCTATCTGCAATACCAGGCAAAAAGACATCTTATTACCTAAGCAAAGTAATACAGTAAGATAGTTTTGGCAAAATTCATCCCATACCAATCATTGTAGTGAGACAAACTGCGTGTCTGTAGCTTGACATTAACAAGCATAGTAAATAGTGAGACTATCACAGAGATTTTCTAGGAAATATAAATTGCAAAGCTACGTGACTGACTTGTAGCTTCTTACAGTTTTCAAAGATATGAACTGTTTGTTCTGAGGTTTTTTCCTCATGCTTCATCTCTGCTCTTGATGAGATTTTTCTGCAGGTTTTCAGGGGTTGTTTTGTTCATTTTTTGTTACTTGTTGGTTTTTAGGGGTTTTTTTAATGGGGTAAGGAAGAGTACGGAGAGGGGTGAACAAGGCAGATCCAAACAATATGAACTGTGTATGAACTTAAGCAAAGATGCAGATTGAGGGAGTGACAAATTATGGAATTAAATGATACCAGTGGTTGGTAAATTTGCAGTTTAATATGTGAACTCAGTTGTACCCTTTGCTTTCAAGATCTGTCTGCATATTTGCCCACAGCAGTACGAAGGAGGTACTGAGTCAGCCAGAGCCTCGAGGTGGAGCTTCAAGAGCTTTCTTTGAAGTGAACATGTCAAAATACAGCAGAGGCCCTCTGATCTTTGAAGCTGTGTTTTAGTAGAACATAAAATAAGCTGGTTGGAGGTAGCTTTTTAAAGAGAAAAAAACCCCTCAGAACTGGACAGGACAGACCAAGTAAGAAGACTTTAAAATAAGCCTCTCTTGTCCATTGCAATATTTGCAGATTATTATCAGGAAGTTGGAAGAGCTTTGTACAATTCTTGCTCATCAAGCTGTGTGCTAGGCAGATGTTGTGAGTATGCTGTGGCTCAGGAGAACTGAGAATCCTTAAGCTCATCCTAAAATAGCTCATGTGTATCACATCTTTACATTCGTACATTTTTAATATCAAGTTTTGCCAGGACTAGGAGTGACTGCTTATGTCAAGTACGTGGAAATCTCCTTTGGAAGGCACAAAGCATCCATTTATAGCAACATAAAACCATAGATATCAACTTCACTGTGTCTGCATAATGTACATATTATGCAAAAGTGGCTTCAGGCAAGTGTGTTTTTTTTTTTTTTTTTTTTTTTTTCCAAGCAGGGATTCCATCTATTGAAGAATTGAACATATCTCTGATAAAGCAATTTCTTTTTTTTTCTAAGAGGATGCAAAAGATGCTCTGCAACTTGGATGATTAGGTGAGTCATCAGGGAGAAAGATCAGCAGCTAAACAATGGAATTAGAGTAGGTGCTGTATTTATTTGTATCATGATACACAGTTCAGTACAAGGGTTTGTATCTTCTTCCCATATGAGGGGTGTGCATGTGCTCTGGTAAATACTGAGTTGTTACTAAATGTGATTTTTGTCTCCCTGCAATGATTGTACTTGCACTGTTGAATCATTTCAGTAGTGCTGAAGAGACCATATGAGGGGTGTGCATGTGCCCTGGTAAATACTGAGTTGTTACTAAATGTGATTTTTCTCTCCCTGCAATGATTGTACTTGCACTGTTGAATCATTTCGGTAGCGGTGAAGAAACCACCACAGTGTGGTTGTACATGTATTTTTAGAGCATGATCCCACAGACTGCTGGAGGGTTTCTTTCAAGATTACTTACCAGTATGAAAGAAATGTCTTTAAAAACTGAGAGAAGCAGTTAGATGTGAAACCATTTTTTTTTGTGCATAACCTTCAGTTTTTATTAAAGGCTCTTTTTTTTTTTTGCTGCGTTTACAAGCTAAACCAGCTGTGAAAGGTGCAAGCATATAGTTTGTATTCAGCAAAGATCTGTCATTTTGTGCTTACTGCAAGGCAAATGGCTCTGCCAGTTGGGGCTACAATTTATCAAGTTGGCAGAGTGACAATTTTCATTGCTCTTGAAAATTTATCATGGATAGTCATTTTTGAAGGGTTGACTCTTTTGTTTAAGCAGGCTTTTTATATTTAGACTTATCAAAATGGCAATTATTAATGCCATTAACCCATGAGGCAAAGATCAGTTTTGTCCCAGGAACCTTGAGTATGTCTTCTTGAATAAGGGATTTATCTGCTTCTGTGGTTTCCAGGGTTCATGGAAATATAACAAAATATAATGGTAATATAACAAAAAGCTGTTTCCCTGAAGATCAATGAAAGTCATTTTCATCTCAGCTGCTTTAGCAGGAAAGCAGCATAAAGCAGGGAGAAAAAGGTAAAATATTAAATATTAGTTGTCAAAATTATTTTTATGTTTGTTGTTCTGACTTCCTGTCTGCCCTTAGAGGCTTGGAGACTGGCTTACATTGAGGGGGTTAGTAACATCCCCATAACCACGGCTTAGCAATAAGACCCTTCTATATTGCATGCCGGTGAATTATTAGAGAATAATTCACCAGTACCATACATAAGTGGATCTAGACACAGTTCTGTGAAGTATCAAGTGGATCCCCAAAGACACTGAGCATCCTCAGCTTCATGGCTCTGAATGGAAGGAGAAAATGCCATGTTCTCTGCAGGCTCAGGACATGGCTAGGAGAGGACAGAAAGAGATCTGGTGTCAAAAAGGAGTCTGAAGGGCTATAATTTGTTAAAAGTACTAGTTGTCACTGTATGTACTTGTATGTATGTAATTTGCATTTCCCCATATCAGCTAGAAAAACTCTGTCTAGATGAGCTAAATGCAGCTTGTTCTGTAGCAGAAATGAGGTAGGCACATGCACATTTCCACAACCAGCAGAAAGAAAAAACAAGTTAGAGGCGTCTTAACTCAGAGCAGAAATTATCCTCTCCCCAATTTATTTAAAAATACTGTGTTCTCTCTGCTTTATGAAAAGATTACATTTTAATTTAATGCAGAGTCAATACCGACTCCTCCAGTACTTTCTCACTGGAGCAGGTGTGATATTTCCTCAGAGAGCAGAGTTACATGCACCTGCTGGAAGCAGGAGGCGTTCCAGGGGCTGCCAGGCCTGCAGAGCCCCACTCACTTCAAAACATTCATTTCCCCAAATAATTCTTTCAACATCTGGGGATTTTTTAGCTGTATTTTTTCCCCCAAAACCTCCTGAACAGCTCTTACTAGGGCACAAATGAGTCTAAAACAGAATAGCTGAGAAATGAGTGTGTGGCCATCCTGAGGTGACGCTCACTGAGATGGCAGTTCCTGCGCAGAGCCAAGCCACCCACCACTCTCCCGGCCCTTTGCCTCATCATCTTCTTCTATTTTTTTTTTTTTTCCTCTTTCTAAAGTATCTTCCATTATGGATTTTGAAACCACTAGCTGAAATCCCCCTTTCCCCAGGAACACCGCAACGCGGGAGCTGAATCTGTGAATCTTTCTGAGGGAAAGCGGCTCTGAGCTCCTCAGCCTAGGGGACGGGGGACGAACAGCCGCGGGCTCGGGGAGGACGATGGCAGCGGCCCGCTGGGCTCCAGCCGGGGCAGAACCGCGGCCGCGGGCAGGCGGAGGGGCCGGAGCGGGGCTGGGCCGCGCCTGAGGGGAGCGGAGCGGAGGGGCCTGCGGGAAGTGTTCGGGGAGTGAGGGCCGGAAACAAAACAACTGCTGGGAAACGGTGGTTTCAGGCTAAATGAGTAGAAAGGAATTTCAAGTCAGAGTGCCTGAACGTGCCCTCGGGCTGAAGGCAGAATTTATCTCATACTACAGGCCAGCAGTAGCTGATGTTGAAGAAATGGAAGTTGGTATTAAACCCATCTCTGTTGGGAAAGTAAACGACAAAATAATTTTAAAAAGCTCTTTCTCTTAAAGAGGAAAAAAATCTTTGCATCACTTATCCAAACTGCTTGTGTAAATTGTCTATTAAAACACAGTTTAAATGAGCTCTTTTCCCTTTCCCATTCCCACAGCCAGCACAGCGTGTTCCTGTAGCCCAGTTTGGCAGTCCCAGCTCTGGCCGAAGCCCAGTTTAAGAAACAAAACTGAACTTTTCCCTGTGAGATCTGTAGGCAGTACTATCATTCCGACCATCAAGTAGATCTCTCTGGACTTTCTATTGCTGCATTCTCACTCCTCAACCCAACAGAAACTACTCTCTCCTAAGGCATGAATGTTTTCCCTTTGTTTAATTAAAACGTTTTTTCCATGTATATCTTCTCTTTTTCACTTTTGTGTAAATGATGGGCTGCGTCCTGACGTAAAATGGTTCAGACACAATAACATTGCACAACATTCTCTATTGAAGGGGCACAGTAGCTGTGAATTATTAGCTATGTTTCAGGCTTTCCTCAACATTTTAATTTCATGGTTTATGAATAGATTTAAACAGTGGTTCTGGTACTCTGTCTCCTCTTCTGTCCCAGTCCTCTTTTTCTCACACAGGATTGTCTTCAGAATATCTGCTGTGTTTTTCCTTCTGTATGAACCCTGCACATGCAGTGAGCTCTCCACCAGCTCACGGATCTCACAATAAAGCTAACGCAGTTCTAGCTTAAATGTCAGATCGTAAAGCAAAACACTGGTAATTAACAGAGCTGAGGCCTGCAAGGAGGGGTATTTGTAACATCCAGAGGGAATTAATTTATCAGATATGTCTAACCTTGCATTTCTGAGAATGTCATCTGAGAATAATGCTCATCTAAACTAGAATTTGAAAAAAGTTAACAATCAATTGAATTAAGTGGCACAGGTTCAAAGAGAAGATCTTATCCCTTGCAATAGATATGACAGCATTGTCCTTGCCTCTGAAAAGCTTTCAGCATTCATAATTATAAGGATTTTTTAGGAACTCAGAATCGAGATCTCCGAACTCCTCTGTCATGCTTGGCCCGTTTTGCTAAAATATATTGAAATAAACTACCAAAAGAAGGCTTGAGAACAGTTTTGGATTTGCTATCTGTATGGCTTAAGTCTGCCTATAGTGAAAGCTGTCATAGACACAACAGTCTTGGATCGCATGGGCTTAGAAGAAAACAGGTTTGAGATCTTTGAGAAGTAGCAGCACAGTTAATAATAGAGGCAAGTCCTGGCACTATGAATCTGAGTTGCCTTTGTTTAATGCTTTCAGATTTAGAGCTAAATAATAATTACTTTATTTGTGTCTTTTCTAGAGTTAACGCTTTTGATGAAATACCATTATCAACCTGCTCAGTGTGGTGTGGTTGGTTTTTTTTAATCAGAAAAGGTTTTTCTTCATATTAATTTTGATTACGGCTTCTCATAGAGCTATGAAGTGTAATGTTTACAAGGAATGCTTTTTCATACTCAGGACAGCAAACGTCAGATTGAATAGTTCTTTACTAAATTTCCTTTGGGCTTTTCTTTAAGTGAGATAGATGTGAGTAGTTTCAAATGGTATTAGATCTTCATAAATCATATTCCACCTTTTTTCCTTGTCAAAAGCAATGCGCTCCTACTTGTCAACAGGAAATTCCCGCTTTTGAGTTAGACTTTGCCCTTGGGAGAGAGAACATGCACTGCTAACCAGAAAGAAATGCATGTACAACTGCAAAATGCAATGTAGGCATGAACATTGGGAAGTTGTAGAACAGACTTAGCTTTTTGTGGAATTTATATAGCCAATATTTTAATTCTTCAAAATCCATCACCACAAGAATATTTGCTGATTTATTTTCCATAGAATAACTCCAAGTATTTTGTCTGGCTAGCTAATCATCCCTGAATGTATATTGGCCATACAGTGTTGCTGGTTTGAAAAACAAATTATCATCTTCTCATTCAATCTCAAAATCTTTCTAAATCTGGAGAGTCTGTAGCTTATTTCACCATCTAGAAACACATGATGTGGCACATTGCTTTCCTAGTGGGTGAATGTATTCATTGCAGAAAGCAAGGACTGGTCAGAAGTGATGCTATATTGTGTATTAGAAGCTGCAGGATGAGACATCAGCATGATTTTCCTGCTATTGGTGCTAAGATAAAAGAGGACACTGTATTCATAACTCCAAGGGGTAATTTCAAAGGATCATTTCACATTCCTTGTAGGAATGGATGGAACATAATTTCAGTGTGTGAAAAGAAGAGGCTGCTTGAGAGACTCAATTCTTATGGGGAGAACTGTAAATTTGGAGAAAACCCTGGGGATGGTTAGATTATAGCAATGGCCTTGGGGCACCTGACTGTCAAAGGATGAAAGGAATGTTAGAAATGTTTCGCATCAATGTTTGTACATTTACATCCGCTTGGTAATATGCAGACAATAATGCCTTTCTCTTTGAGAGGGGGTCTGAGAGAGGCTGTGACTTGCTGGTGATAGAAATTCTTTGATAAAAAAAATGTATTAATGTGTAGGAAAATCTAGGTGAATTTCAGGCACCAGAATTGTCAAAGAAATTGTTTTTTTTATTTTTTCCATGTGGCCATGATTTCCCTCACAATTTATTGAGAAGGAAATTGTTTCAGAAGAAACATACAGAATGTGGTGAGAGCTAAGGTATTGTACCTTAGCTCTCAATCACATGGTGATTTGCAGGTGCCTCAACTGTAGCCAGATCACCCCAGCTGACTTCAAAGGAAAATTGGTAGAAATGCACAGATCACTTTTTTGGAAATAAGAAGCATGAGATTGCAGAGATTAGAATGTTAAGTCATGTGGAAAAGGTTGGATTTGGTTTTTTTTTTTTTTTTAGCAGATTTTAGTTGGCAAAATCATGAGGTCATTAGTGTCTAAGTATGTGAGCTAAATGATATTATGGGAAGTGCAAAGTTCATGTAGGAACTGATTTCCAGTCTTGCAGTACTGCAATAAATAACTTGTAATGTTTTTAATGAGTAAGAGGTTTAAGTATGGCTTTCTCATTGAAGTTTATGGGCATGCAGTTTTACCTATGGGCCTACAGTTTTAATGAGTGCATCAATTAACTCTGGATACCTATGATGAATTCTTTTTTTAGAACATGTCCAAATGGTGAACAAATGAAATAACCAATTTCATAAATTGAAATGAAGATGCTCTGTAGCCTTATCCAGCACTCATTACATTTAGGATAATTCCTCTGTAGTCTTTAGAGAGTGTTCAGGATGATCACTGCTTCTCAAATGACCATTTTGATTAACAAAGAAATAAAATTAGGTTCAGTGTTTTGACAGTTATTGCAAAGGGATTTTACTTATTGTCTGTGGATGGGCTGGGAAAAAGGGGGGGAGTTAAAAAAGATTTTTTCATGTTTTTTTTCTCACACAGTTGATATCCTTAGGGCTAGATATAAAATGAAATTTATGTGAAAACTCTAGGCCACAATTATAAACCTTAAAAGCACCACTTAATTGCTACTCAACATGCTACCTATCCTGTTTGCTTAAAATCCCCCCGTGGAGAGTTATTGCTGGGTAAATGGTCTAATTATATGAAACATATAAATACTATTACCTGTCTGTTCTTAATGGTAATAGCAATCTTTTAAAAGAAGTGCTGGCCTGTGCAGCCCTTCCAAAGAGACTGTTGGATACCATTTTCCAACTGTTGTAGCCATAAACAAGCAGACAAAAGTGTCCTAATTCAAATTTAGCATTTATTCCTGTCTTCAGTAAAGTGACTTACGGTAAGAGGAAGCTCTTTTCCCTGGACCTTTGTCTCCCTTTTTGAAGGGTCTGTGCTCTCTTGTGTGCTGTACAGAATGCGTGGGTGCCTAACAGGGATGTGGGTTCATCCTAAATGACAGGAAATCTGAAGCTTTGGTGCTAAAATACTTTGTTAGATCTGGCTTTATAAGCCAATCATAGCTAACATCATTAAATGTATTAAGCTTGGTGAGCATTTTAAACAAGGATGTATAGCTATTTCTGTTCAGCTTTAATCAAATGGCCTCTTAGGTTTTGTAATGAAGGGTCTGAAAAGCTGAGTCTGTTTTGTAATGTATTATTCCAATTTTGCTTGTTAGCAGAGATATCTTTATTTAACTTTTCTCATTGACTGGTCACATTTACCATGAAAAATCAGGATCGTTACCTAGCAGGCCAAACCCAAAGCCAAATAAATGGCATGGTTCAGTGTTGCTTGCAGCTGCATTCACTTGCAATTGAATATACTTGAACACAAAAGTCCTGTCTGAAAAGCAGCACAGCTCTGTGCGTTTGTTTAGAAACCAAAGTGAACAGAGAAAAAGTAATAGCTGGTCTCCTAATGGTTTTCTCAGCTCTGCTGGAGAAAGAAGGGCTATGATTATATCCCCACTTACAGTAAATTGTAGTAATAAATCCTGCTTGATCATTGTGCCCCCATGGCTAATAGTGGGCTGGTTTTGTGTGACCATCAAAACAAATGTATTTCCTCCAGTTACAAATAAAACAATACAGGTCAGTTCAGGAGGATCTGATTTCTATGGAATAATCACAGGCCTGCTTGTGTGAATAACAAGAAAAGGTTTTCAAAACTGAAATAATTCATAATGAGAAGGTGATAGACTAGTTATTTGATTTTAATTAGTAGTTCTAAAGTAAATAGAAACAAGATGTTATTTTTTATATTTGCTTTGCCTGTGGTTATTTTCTTTTTCTTTGCCCAGACCTTTCCATTGAATACTGTATATAATTTTATATGTTATTTCCCTGATACTACCATCAGGTGCAAAATCCTTCAGAATATTAAATAGAATGACTTTAATATTTCTTAAACCAATTGGGATTTTGTTCTTGAGATGTTAGTGATGTATTCAATGAAGCAGAGCAGTAACATACATTGGTACTATCAACTTAACTAGACTTCATTTTCAGACAAAAGCATGAAGACATGCTTTTCTGTTAGATCAATAATAAATATTCTTGGGTTTATGTTGGGTTGGCTCCAATTTACTTGATTAACAGAACAACTTACAGTCCATAGAATCACAGAATAGTTTGGGTTGGAAGGGCCATTTTAAGGTCCCTTTTGAAGGTCATCTAGTCCAATCCCCCTGCAAGGAGCAGGGACATCTTCAGCTATGTGGGATTGCTCAGAGCTGCCTCCAAGCTGGCCTGGAATGTTCCCAGGGAAGGGGCATCCACCCCCTCTCTGGGCAATCTGTTTCAATGTTTCTCCACTCTTTCTTCCTCTTGCCTGATCTAAATCTACGCTTACAAGTGAAAACCATTTTTCCTTGTCCTATTGCAACACGTCCTGCTAAAAAGCATCCCCATCTTTCTTATAAACCTCCTGATAAGGTAACAATTGGTTTGGCAAAAGAAACAGTTCCTACATAGCACACATTGTGCTCTTCCTTTCCCTTAGTCTCATGCCTGCATGTGTGGTTTCCTGTAGTCTGTCAGTGCTGCTGCATGAATATGTAAATTGTGATAAAGATGTGCTTTCTGCTCATGTATCAGAGCCATGACAGGAGTTCTCTGCTAAATCTTGCTGGGGTGACTGCCCCAGTTCACCTGGCATCTTATTAACTCTTGGTAGGTGGCACTTCTGGGTGGTAGCTGCCTCTCTAATAAAGATTGCAAAACAAATTGGATGCCTCACATGTCAGTCATAGGCCTGATATTGTAGTGCAAAATCACCTGTGTCAGCACTCTAAACTGGGAATTGCCAAGAAGTGTAACATGCCAACTAAGAACGCACAAAATCAGTTGAAATCCATACTTTTAATTCTGCAGCAATTTTCCTTTTAGTATAACACCAATAAAATTGATGGGGTTTTTTTTTATACTTAGAATTAAAAATGAAAATTTTAGTAGAAGCTATATCAGGTTGTCAGAAAGTATGTGATTTTTTTAGTCCTTTAATTGCCAAGTTTCAGAAAGGGGTCTTTGGACTGATCAGATAACTCCTTCTTTCTCAAAGAGATTTTGAAAAAATAAAACTGTTGCACCTCAGATCTTTTTCCAAAGTGGCTCCCTATTCTTTCTGTCTTCCTAACAAATTTTAATCTCTTTTAAGCTATTCATCTGATTTGGTCTCCCTTAGGATACAGAACATTCCATCTCAATTTGATGTGAGAAAGCACCTAAATCACTGCTATTGCAAACCTGCCAAGTCTAATTAAATTTTTGTTCTGTTTAATTTATTAATTCCCGAGATGAAAACCATAATACAAAGAACCAGGCAGGACTGCAGTTAAGTAATAGAGAACTAAAACTGAAAGAAAAACATTATGAGCCATTCTTTTGTAGTGATGAGACAAATAATTTCATCTATTTCCTGACATAAAAGGTAAGAAAGAAAAAGGAGAGTGTAACAAATAACACAGGCAGGAAAAAGAGCAGAATGGAGTGAAAATTTTCCAAATGTCAGAGGAAATGAAATAATAAACTCTAAAAGAAGCAGCACCCATTTTGCTTCATAGAGTCTTTTCTCTCAAAGCTGTCATGTTGGGAAAAATGGAAAAGCTCTGAAATGAATTTTAAACCTGTTTGTGTTACAGTTTGGGTTTCTTAGACCTGTTGGCAGCAGGTGTCTTTTCTTAATATTCATTATTCATGTAGCCTCACAATGCATTTCAATTTACAAATGAAGAGGTATACAAGCCTTTCTCCACTGCATTAAATAGATGAAATATATTACTGCCTTTGAGCTCATAATGCCATAGCTGGAGCTTGAAAGTTATTTGCCTGCTGCAGCTGATAGCCATAGGAGTTGCAAATAAGTTTTATTTTGATGAATATGTGGATGAACAGCGTTCTTCCATACATCTTTATATTTTACTGGATTATAATGTACTTTCTAATAGTATTCTGAAATAGTAAGTCCCTTCCTCATATCTCAGAAAAATGAGTCAAATAGAAATAGGTTTCATTTTCTGTCATAATTTTCCACTTAAAGTAATGTGTGTGTGCCTGATCCTGTTAGGTGCCGAAGGATTCAGCTCATGCTAGGCTGGATCTTCAAGTCCTTAATCTTTGTTCAAGCCACGTCCCACTGACTTCAGTGTAAAACTTGCATGAGCCAGGCCTGAGGTGAAACTGAACTCCCAATCCTGTTTGACTGAAAGCAGTACAAAGTTTTTGTCTATTCATCTCAGCAGGAGCTGAAGCACAGCTAAATCATAACCTTAGAATTTTACCCATTAACACCAATGGGATTGGAAGGTACAGCAGCTTGCAATGTCTCTTATTTAAAAACAGAGCCACAACCACCAAGTCATTTCTCAGTGTGAAGTGTTGCATTTTAAAGGAGAGAACCTCCTCCTGGACCTGAGCTGCTGTAACTCCCATGCTGAGAGATCCCTATGTGAAGAAGGATAGCTCTAAAGATGAAAGGTTGAAGGATTAAATTCCTAAACCATTACCAGAGTTTTATTTATGTACTTAGGTTCCATTTTGTAACAGCCTGATAATGAATACTAATAGGAGAGAAAAGTGGATGCAGACTGTTAAATATGTTCAGTTCTTGGTGATTCCTGTTACCTTCGAGCAAGGAGACACAGAGCATCTTCCACAGCCCTGAGTTTTTTCATAGTTAGGTTTTAGATAACCTTCTGCATGAGGCATAATCTGAAAGCTGCTGAAGTCATTCTGAGTACTGGGCTAAGTCATATTTAGCATTTTCTCTTACTAACTTGCATGAGAATTTGGTAACTTAAGGAGCAGAATTCTTGTATTAACCCAAAGACTTTAGTGAAAATAATAGATTAAGAGGGAGCTGGACCAAATTATCAAAATAGGTGTAAGAAGTTCTTGTGCTATTTTGTGATAGGTTCATGCCAATCTGAAATTGTGCTGGATGTTTTTTCTAGCTTTGTGTTCTTGTTGCCTGCATGAGCAATTGTAATTTTAGTTGTTGAGACTTATTGGCTCATGAGCCATATGGACCATGACTCTACTGAAAATGTGATTAATTCACAGATTTTATTCCTCTTATTGAGAAAATACATTGGTAAGAGAAAGGCATCAGACACATGGTACATTGGTCTACTCTTTTTCTTCTACTTGAAAATGAAGACAAGAGTTACCAATCTGCTGATTGAATTGCCACTGTCTGTTCCTTCCCTGCAAGAAACTCAGCAGAACATAAAATGATCTTTTAACTATCTCCCCAAACACAGCCTTCAGAATACACACTTAATTTCCTGCTGTCTTTCCATGGCTGAATATTTACAACATATGTATGACCCTGGAAACATGCAGAGAAGTTGAGAAGTACCTTGCACTCACTCTGGATGCAGTGAATGACACTGTACATATGGGCATGACATGTTTATGTAGAGCTACTCAGACAGCTTGGTTTATTCTGAAATGGAAGCCTTCAGATCTGCTGAGTGTCCATGAACAGACCCAGTATGTACAGTCTGAGGGCGGCTTCATTTCTGATTGGGAAGCCAGGGCATAATCAGAGACATTCAAGTACTGAAAAGGTGAAGATTCAGCAAACTCTTGAACACACAATAACATTGTGTTCATGTGTATTACTCTTCATCCTGTGGGTTTATTACCATGAGCAAAATTGCCTCTGTTCAAGTGGTTGCAAGATGCGAGTCTTTAAAAAGGACTATTTTCTAAGAGTATGCAGTTGTGATTAAGGTCTACTTAGAGGTCTTTTATGGTTCTTCTAAAGATACCTGTTTGGCAGGGTTAGACTTGCCTATCATTTTAGTGCAACATATGCATTGGGAATGCTAAAAGGCTCCTGGAGGTGGCTGGAACAAAACTTCTTTTAGAAGAAGTAATGAAATAATTTAAAATTCTCCAATGAAAAAAAATTTATTTTAAGCTCACCAAATAAGAGATTTTGAGACTTCATATTGAGAAAACTGAAAAATGTTGATCTACTGTAAATAGCCCTAAATCTCTCTGAGCTTGACAGGCCGTGCTGCTTTTGTAGCCTTAGACTGCTGAAAATTGCTGCTGGTAGACTGAATGTATCTGTGTGCTTGGGCTGCTAAGTGAACTTTCCAGACAGGGGCAAGGTTCTGTTGGAATTAATGAAAATAATTGCATTCCTCTAGAAATGTGCATTGCATTGAAACAATGCTGCTTTTCAGTTCTGATTTTGAGATTGCTGAAATGACACCACTGTTAGCTGCAGTCTCTGTGGTGTACACAAGCCTTGCTCCTGAGCCAGTTGGAGTCTGGATTTAACACATTTCCTTTACATGCTGTGATTGCACCATTTCAACCAGAGTAATACTTTTTTTTCCCACTCGGAACAAGTTATGTGGTTTTCCCAAATTAGAACTGGAAGTGATACTGGCATCTCACAAGTTCATTTTGTTCAGTTATAATTAGGGGATTGAGAAGTAGGTGGTGGTATTCTGTATGTAAGATTTAGGTTTCAGTGGAAAGGGTATAGGCTGTTCAG
This sequence comes from Haemorhous mexicanus, assembly GCF_027477595.1. Classification (NCBI taxonomy): domain Eukaryota; kingdom Metazoa; phylum Chordata; class Aves; order Passeriformes; family Fringillidae; genus Haemorhous; species Haemorhous mexicanus. The sequence goes on from NC_082354.1 coordinate 10,223,334, forward strand.
TAACATGCAACAGGGTGTGCATTTTATAATAAATTTATGCTTATATTAGCTTTCATGAATATATTTTGTAATCTTTAATGACTTTTTAATGTATCTTCCAAGCAGTTTTACAAAAATATTATGAATATTTTAGTCTGTTTTTATAATTACCAAAACTATAGTTGTAATTGCCTATCAAATGACAGCTTCTCTACCTTGTTGTGAAATAAAAAGCATTTGTTTTCACATCACATGATTCAGTTAGCAGTGGTTACAGTCACAAGTATTACATTCCCTGTTTGTGTATGATATTTAGCCTCAAGGCAAATATTGAACAGAAATATGTTGGTTGTGATGTTGAATTTTTATGATTCAGAAAACAGTGTCAGAGTTGACTGTAACTACGTGAGTCAGTGCAGCATGAGTGAAATCTATTGAACTGGAGTACAAGTGACCTCTTTGCTTCTAGAAATCTTTTGCATCTCAAAAATAAGAGGCCAAGGGTGGAAGTGGTAAGAGTGCTAATTTATTCATGGTGATGAACAGTAAGTTATAGCATAAATAGAAATGAAAGTGACGTTCCTTTGCAATGCCATTTTGTATTGATGAGAGTGATTTAGCAATATCAGTGTATTTTCTTTTTGGAGTTTTTTAAAGTTAATCTTTTATCTTAAAACTTTTGTGTTCTGTTGGTATATAACCTTTCTAGCAGCCTTTAAAAATGCAGGTTTATTATTTACAGACAGTTTCTATAAATGAAAGAGTTGGAGCAGCAACGTAAACTGCTAAACCTCGTTCATAACACTGTGAAAGAAAAATAATTAGCTGTTGGTTCAAAAGCAGAGGAAGATTAATAAGTTAGTGAAGTCGTGATTTTGGAGAACAAATTACTATGGAGACTGAGTTTGAAACCATTCAGTTCAGGAACACAGCTTATATACTGGTCTGTGAAAGCTTGCAATTGTGTCAGTTTAGGTGTCTCAAAACAGCAGAGAATTGTGTGCTGTGAGATGATTCTGCTTTTCAAGGCACAAAGCCTGGTTAAGGGCTTATGTTTACATCAGAATTGTGTAGGTGCACCTGCAGAGGGGGAGATCCTTGTCTGAGTTCATGGCTAGTATAGCACAGGCATTTGCAATGAATCAAGGCTAGGAATTTCTACTGCTATATCAAAGCAAACGAAAGTAGTGCTTGTCCTTGACAAGAAAAATTGTAAATTGTGTGATGTAACTTACTTCAAACTGAATGAATAGTAAAAATGAAGTTAGAATTTTATAGAAACCTTTTATGAAATATTGTTTATCAGAAATAAAATAAACATGAACTAAGGGACTCCAAGAGAAAAAAGAGAATTTAAGATGTAGAATTTTAGCTAGGCTGTGTGTTATTAGTATTTTTGTTGTTACTATTCATTTTATCTGATTGCTGTTTCCAGTAAATATTTCTTATCCCCAATCTGTGATCTTCGTCTTTTGTGCTTCCAGTTGGTGGGGAAGGGGGACCAAGCAGTGGCATAGTTTTAGGAGACTACTACATTGGAGAATATCATTCCTAAACCATGACATTTGGGAGGAAAGGAAGGAGATATTTTCTTTTACCTCCAAATACAGAGCCCTTTGATGGCTACCTCTCACTTTGTTTTTTCAGAATGATATTGATTTTTATCTGTGTGCCAGGTTTCTTGCCAGTTTTCATTTCAGATACTGATGTCCCTTGGTAGAGAACATGCAGTAATGTCAGGAACAGGAGGAGGTAAAGGCAGTAACAAAGGCATTCTGAAACAAGAGGTTCCTTTGATGGGACAAACTGAATTCCCTAAACAAAAATTGAATATCTCTTCTCTTTATTTTAAACAAGTCCTTTGATAAATAATGGGACAGCTTAAGACAGTAATCTCCTGTCATATTTTAAGCCCAGCCAGCAACTCAGCCTCACACGTCAACGGACTAAATCCTGTTTGGGGGGATGAAAGAGAGAATCAAAGGGTAAAAGTGAGAAAATTCATGGGTCAAGATAAAGACAGTTTAATAAGTAAGGCAAAAGCCATGTGCACAAGGAAATCAAAACAAGGAATCCAATCCATTCCTCATTTTCCCAAGGCAGACAGGTGCTCAGATCCCCAGGACAGCAGGGCTCTATCCCACACAGTGGTGACAGGAAGACAAACACCATCACTCCAAACATCTCACCTTCTTTCTCCTCCCCCAGCTTTATATGCTGAACATGAGGCCCTATGGTCTGGGACAGCCCTAACATCAGTTGGGGTCAGCTCTCCTGGTTGTGTCCCCTCCCTGCTCCGTGTGCACCTCCAGCCTCCTGGCATCTGGGGTTGGGATGAGGAGCAGAGATGGCCTTGGCCCTGGGTAAGAAGTGACAAAAACATGAAGACAGGGGTCTTACCAACAGGAAATTCATGTTTTCAGCATGAATCCCAAACACAGCCCCATACTGACTACTAGGAAGAAAACTTTCACAGCCAAAACCAGCACATCTCTGAAATCTTCATCACTTTTAAGAATAGCATAGTTCCTGCAGGCTAAATGAAAGAAATGTCACCATCACCCATGGTTTTTCTTCTGAGAAGTAATGACCTCACCCAGTTCAAGACAGGTACATCTCATAGAGTGTTTGCTAAGTTAACCCATTAGTGGCAGTGTGTGGCCATCACCTATCAGAGCAGGACAGGTGATCCCTAGTAACTGAGTCTCAATTCCCCAGCAGTGTTAACACTGCACTTCTTTTCACATTTGGAAGTTTTTCACTTCCTTCTTGGCAAAAGTGACTGTAGTGTGCTCAGTTTAGAGGAGGAGATGGTCAGATAGGACTAGTAAAAAAGAGTGTGGTAATAGTGAAAAAAACCCTATGGTTAAGAGTGAAGAAAGGGATGTGAGAATTTCAGATTCTTTGGAAACTTTTTTTTATTATTCTCAAAGAGATGAATAAACCCAAAGAAAAGAGCAAAAATAAGTAGTAGGGATTAATTTCCTTTACTATACACAAATCAGTCTTTTGAATTCTTTTGAAAACATCATCTGGGACAAATGTGAGATGGAGCTTCTTATTCCAGTTCCTTTTCCCAGGATATAGTTAATGGGTTGTACATCAATGAAGCAGAAGAGGAGGGACCATAAAATGGCCTCTTTCTACATAATCTTTCTCTCTGTTCCCTCTTGGCAATATGAGTCTGCTATTCCTTTAGATTCAGTGTTAACAGCCTTAATAGAGTTTGCAAGTAAATAGCATGCGGTTTCCTGCAGCCTCAGAAAATCTCACGTGTCTAATCTTTAGCATACTCATGAGAAGGTAAGAGATAAGGATTTGAGTCCTCTTGGGCTATGAGGAAGGATTTGATTGGAGGTCTCCAACTTTTGTGAATGTTTCAGTTATGAGGCTATGATAGGAAAAGAGCTGTCAATTTGCTTTCGTGCAGGAGCCTGTTCTGGAGATGGATGAGCACGTGTGCCCCAGTGTGGCTCAAGGATACTATTCTCAGCATGCAGGGTTTCCATATCTTGTCTCAGGGTTATAACCCAGGAGAATATAATTTTGATTTTTGGATTCTAAGCCTGGGCTAAATAAACAAACATCCAAAGATTACAACATTCATTGTACTGGAGATTTTGAGGTTTTTTCTTACTTCTTATTTTTATGTTGCTAATCTGTTTAAATATCTAGTAAAAGGGTCTTGTAGAAGAGGAGTGTGCATCAAAGACCTTGGTCTTTTCAAAAGAAAAGTTGGCGATTTTGCTAATAAACTTGTTAGAGGGATAAAATTTGAAATCAGGAGAATATGCCTGACAGAGGGACTCTGTTGTTAAAAAGGGTTCGAATTTTATGAGGCAAAGAGAAAGTTTTAAGTAAAGGAAGATTCTTGGAATAAAGTGAAAGCTGTGGGAATGATTATCATCTCACTGGGGCTTTATGAAGATGACAATCACAGGAAGACATCTGTTAGAAATATGCACCAGAGACCCTTGTGAGCAAGGAACAGAAGTTTCTGTCCTAGGAAGGTAAGCAGCCACACCGATGGAAATAAATATCAGGGCAGATGTGCCTGAGAGAACCTGTGATAAATTATATTCTCATCTGTCAATTGTTATTTGATATGTTCTAGCAATTCTGGTGAAAGTTAACTATGTAAAACAGGCAAGTAAAAACACGTCTTGAGTTTAACTATGATTCCTACAGAAAGAATTGACATGCAGATTAGGAAAAAGCTGTCTAAGGTGCAGGTCATATCCAAGGGACTTGTAGAAATGTGGGTGTGCAAGTCAGGAAGGTGGGAAAATCATTTCAATTCTAGACTGCGAGCAGGGAAGGGGATCACAGAGGAGTGCTGGTACCAGAAGTGAAGGACATGAGTCGCTGTACAAAGAAAACAGTGGGATCTGCTTTCCTGTTCTTCAGTCTGTGTGGGTCCAGCTCCGTCTCCCAAAAGGGCACAGATCACTAATTAACCTGCCTTTGGCTTTTTTTGGTGCAGTCAGCTGGGGACTCTGCATCTGGTTCCTCCTATCTCACTACATGTCCGAGCAGCAGCTGGAACTCACCCCATGTTGTTGTCAGGTAGAGTCTGAATCCTTTTCTTGCGCCTGTCAGCGTCTGCAGCAAACAGACTGGGAAATCAAGTTCCTGCTGTCTTCCATCTTAAGGTGGTTTCCATAAACCTGTATTTATGTTTCAGTTTTGGGAATTCTGTCTAAGGAATCCTTTTACTGACATATATTTGCCTCCTTTTGAAACTGTAATTGATCTGTAATATAAAATATTAAACAATTATCCTCAAAGGAAGAAAGAAATTTGGCAGAGAAGCTTCAGAGAACAGACTAAAATAAATCACAATTTTGGCATTTGCCCTGTCTTCATCCAATTATCTTCTTAGTATTTTATATCTTATCTTTAGTTTCATTATTTTTGTTTTGTTTTGATTTTTAATAGAAAGCCAAAATGGAGAAGATAGCTATGGTTGTTTGTTTGTTTAGCCTCCAAAGATGTTTAATTTGCTTTATATGATAAATACGTGACAAGAGCTGTAATCATATTACATTTTTTCCTGATCTTTTACAGAGCACCATAGTACATTATATCACTGAAATGTTGAGAGCTTCTTTCAGAAATTTAAAATTAAATTATAAAATTGCTCTTCTGTGGTATATCAGATTTATTTGCTCTTCCTTTCCCTTTGGAGGTAGGTGAAGAAAGTGCCCTTTTGTGGCAAAACTTCTCAGATGAGCTGAGGGACCTCTCCATCTCTTGACATTCTGTGTAAATCTTTAAAGCTGATTGTACATACCATGCTTTGCTGTACAATTAAGTCGGTTCACTCACGGTGTCCCGTCTGCTTAATTTGCCTTTTGGGTCCTCTGGCTTTGCCTTTACATGGGAGAGCACATAGATCCTTCAGTGGGAATTTTTTAAACCCAGGAGACTGAAAACATTTTCTTTGATTGTCATTCCTATTTAACTTCTGTAGGGAATATGCACTGACTGTGGAGACCTTCCCTCTTCGTCAGTGTGCCAGTCCGGTGTGCTCAGTCTTTACTCTCCCTCTGCCTCTTCCAACATTATTCTTTTATGTTCTATTCCATTTCACTAACATATTATTTTTTAATTAATTCTGTTTTGATTTGACTCTTCACAGGTGTTAGTGCTTCTATCTGATCATTTCCTGTGACACCTGCATCCGAGACAAACTTAATTTCTTTAACCACAATTTTGTTGTTCAGCAACCACTACAGCATGAGATAGGTGTTCTCTTAGACCTCAACAAGAACACTCCAGTCTTGGAGGGCAGCATTTTGCAGTAATGGTCTTGTTAGAGAGGAAAAGGTGTTTCTGCATTTTCTTAATGAGGAAATAACATTTCAGCATGCTTAGTTTAATTCCCTGTTGGTTTGATAGCAGTGGAGTGATCCACTCTTGCACTTGCCATCAGCAAATCCATGAAGTTGCTAATTAGGAGAAGATTTACAGGTAGGGGTAACATCTTTAATTAGACTAAGTATAGTTGGGAAATAAAAAACAGATAAGCTCTCAGGCACATAAGTAGTTCTTGAAGTCTGAAACAGAAGCAGGAAACTTCAAAGTAAAATTCAAGTTGGAAGCAACTGCTCTGACTTAATTAAAGAATGACCTACAAAATACTTTTGAAAGATAAGCCTGGAAACTCAAATTCATAACTTAGTAAAGACCAAAAGCTATGGACTCACTGCAGATGCTGTTTTTCTTGTCCTTTACAGCCCTGTCCAAGTCCTTGTCCACCCTCAGCCTCCCATTATTGTTACAGAGTTCCACAGGTTACAGACTACACGGAGCTCTTTGCCCTGAGAGAGGGCAGCCCCCTCTCACCCCAGCTCCTTACTGAGTGTCTTTGACTCCCCAAGCCAACTTTCCTCTTCTCCTGAGCAGTGTAATTCACATCTAATTAAATTCTAAGCAATTGCCTTTAATGTCTAATTAAAGTTATTTTTAAAATTTTCTCCTTTTGTTCCAGATCTAAGAAAGGACTTGCCAGAACTTTTATCTACTTTTTCTTCACCTGCTGGTCTAACTAAAAAGTATCAGCTCATTCTAAAAATCTTGGTTTGACTGTATTTTTAAGCCATGTATGTACAATGACCTTCCACCATTACTCTACCCCACCACCCCTCAAAAACAGAATAAGGAATTATAGGATTAATTTTTTTTTTAGTATTCCTTACATAATTTTGTGCTTCTCCTTTATATTTAATAGTAAAGTGGCACTCAATCATAACCATTAATATATACATTAAGTATTCTGCACTTTGGTGTAATGTGAACAACTTCTGGATTAAACAGTTGCTTCAGTTCTCTCTGAAATGTAATATGATGAATCAAAGCACATTTCAAGGGTGGAATAAGGGTTTCATTTTTATGGTATTACTGCATAAATCTATATACCTGTAAATGACAGGCTCAATATATTGAGGTCTTCTCTTTATTTGTGATACTCAGTTTCTTTCTGCTATGAAGTGATGGAAAAAGAGAGGCAGGATCCTAATCATATTCATTATGATGAGATGTCTGACAGCTCTGTGCATCTACAAGTAGCTTTCAAAATCCAGAGAAATGATTTCCCATTTCTTTGCACAAACAGTTTTGATCTGGGATTCAGAGCTCCTGATTTGTGTAACTGAGCATCATACAAGGGCAGGCTGCAGAAATGGATAGAGCAGAGGAAACCCCATCCCAACACTCTCTTACCTGGGAGAGTGCCCTGATTTGCCACCATGTGAATCAAATCAAACTATTGTTTCTAACAGGAATGTGAAGATGCCTGTTATGAACATGAAATTTCTACAGAAATTTCAGATTGCTTTTATCATCTAAGTAGTTGTTAATCTGCTACAGAGGCTGGAAGTTTCTCAAATCCTGCAGCAAGCAGCAATGCAGCAGTAGTGGCAGAGTGCTCAGATTTGGCCACTGGTGCAAATAGACAAAGCTGTTGCTTCCACCATCATTGTCCCCATTTAGTGACATGTGAATCCTTCCCCTGCATGTTGTAGGCAATTATTTCACCTGCAATTATTTCTCTGCATGCTCCCATGAGCATTTTGTTGGCATCCTTTCTTTCCATACACTCTGCTGACTTCTGTGGGATGAAAAGTCTAAGAAAATACTGGTTAGGACTTCTGAAGCAGAATCCTACTGTACTCATGAACACTGGCCATGTGTATGTTCATTCAAGAAAAGAAAATATATGACAAGGCCTGTGAATGTTTGCTGGAAAGTATTTAATAACATGTTTTATCTTCAGTATTATTTATTTATCCAGTTTGATGAAATGCTGTATTTTTTTTTTTTTTTTTGCTATGAAAGGAAATAGGATTTTTTTTATTTTTATCACTGCTTCCCCCAAAATAAGGCTTTTCAATCACACTTTATGTATTTGGTTCTTTGACTGGCCAATATTTTATATCTGTCAGAAACCTAGAAGAATCAAAGTGTTAAGCTCTGAATACAGGATTCTGAATGGGGGCGAAGGACCCTATTAATATCCAAACTTATTAACCCCAAAGCTAATTAGCTTTCCTTTTATTAAGTATCAGAATCTTCCCATGGAGATTTGTAAACCAGGCTTCATTAGTTCTGCTGCTCACAGATCTACTTGTTTACCTCTGGTTACAAGGAAAGGAACCTTCTTCAGGAGTGGAAAACAATAACTTGCAGACAAAACAGGCAGGAAATTGTTTGAACTAATGATGAAAGATGAATGAGAGGTTTTGTCTCTGGACCAGAGTACTGTTATGTTTAATTATGATATTGGTAGGCTAGTCATGATATTGGTTTGGGGGTCTTCATATTAGGCTCAGTAAATGACTGGAACACAGAAATAATCTCAAGCCCAAGGAAACCTAAGTCTGGAGTTCAGAGGTAAACTCTTTGATGCCATTTAATAAAAATGGGAAATCTATTCCACCAAATTTAATCTAAAGGTCAGTCACATCAGAGAGTTTAATAGAAAAGCAATCCAGATGTATCCCTGCCTATTCTGAATTAGAAGGAGTGTAATTTATATAGTAAATTATCTAGAATGTTTGGAATTCCACTGACAACTCTGTCCTTTTCTAAATAGCCACCTATTTATGAAGAAATTAGAAAAGTATCTCAGTTGTTAATGATATCCATTGTATCAATTTATTCTGAGGTCAGTTTTCTTTTCTTGCAGTGAATCTCCTCTAGCCTCCCTTCATAGCCCTAGTTTCTCTTGTCAGTCACTATGAATGTGAGTATGCTGTCTTGAGCCTGGAGATTTCCAGGTTATCCCTATTTTAGATGATTTTGGAGGCTTACAAATATATCTGAGATAATGCAGAACAAGAATTTCTGCCTTTTCCACTTGGAAGGAAGGACTGTATTTCAAGTTCCTGATTTAGTAAATACCAATTTTTTAAAAGATTACAGTTAAGTTTTTATCAGCACACAATATGTTTAATCCTGTTCTACTCTAGCCCTATTGAGTTGTTTACTGTGCAAAAGGGATGTGAAATGCTTCCAGAAACATGAGAATACATTAAATTTGCATGGGCCAGATAAAATTATCACACATTATACAAAATTATCTTGCAAACCACACTGATAAGTTTGAGATGAAGAAGAAATGGAGTTTGTTCAAGGACACTTGAAAGCTTATTGAATTCTTTTTGAACCTTGAGTGTAAAAAATTACTGGTGAATTTAGGTTGAAGCCTGGTCCAAGTATTAAATCAAAAGATTTGCTGCAATTCCCATTGAACCCACAGCCATTCTGTGACTTGTCACTTAAGAAACATTGTTATACCAAATAACACACAGCTTGTACCTTCTGAGTGATGAGGATAAGGAGGATTCAGCTAGCAGGGATATTGTCTCCTTGGGCTCTATACAGCATCTGGCACACTGAGCTGCCCTGAGAAATCACACAGGCACCTGAAGCCTGACCTGCTTTTCCTTTCTTTTTGGCAAGCTTATTACTTCAGTGAGGGGTTTTATCCAAGGCATTTTTGCTTTCATTGTTACAGTGACACAGAGGTAGATAATACTTTATAGGCATCTATGTGTGAGAAGAGTGATCTGTCTGATTGCTTTTGGGTTCTAGGTACTTAGCATTACAAAATGTTTCTGCTTCATTTTTTCACTGGTTTGTAAGACAACCACTTGTGAAAAATTTCTTAGTGTAGTTTTGTAGTTCTGTGTTAGGATGAACTTTAGCTATTGATAGATTAGAACTTTAGCACAAAAATAGTTGTAGACTCATAGCTCAAAGAGATGAGGCAGTCTTTGTGTCTCAAATGTCACTTCAGTCAAACCACTCCTTTGTCTGAAATACTGTAATACCTATATATTCCTTTCTTCCCTCTAGGAAATATTAAGATTTTTTTTATTCTGTAAGAAATATTTGTTGCACTAATTCATTATTGAGACGAGAGACAAACAGTTTCAGAAAGGGAAAAAATACATATTTTGTTCCCATGGACAATAGTACATCAGCAAATGTGAATGCCTGACCATACAGATATTCTGTAAGATATATATTATCTTCATTGCTCCTTTGGCAGAGTGAAAAATGTTTAATATAGGCTTTTCAAGGCATGAAAACAATTTGGGATTTCCTTTCCTGTGAAGATATCTTTGAAGACAGCATTTAATAAAACAGTGAAATACTTGATTTCTCCTGAAAGCTTATCTACTTTTTCTTGCCTGTGAAAATGAAACTTTAACATTGTAACTTGTGTTTTGCTACTGAACCTGTGTTTGGGGAGTGCAGCAGTTTTGCAGGTTGGAGAAAAGGAACTTTTTGTTCTCAGCAGTTCTGATTTTACTTAGACTTTCCTACGTGCATACTACAGTAATCAGAGGCAGCTTGTTGGAATTGGTCTTGGATAATAATTTTAGCACGTGTTTGAATATTTCATTTTCTTCTGATTTATGATGACTTTATTTACCTAAGCAATTTCAATAATTTGGAGGTTGTGTCTTTAATGACTCTCACAGTTAAACAGAATTCTTGACAGAGGATAGGGAGGGAAGCCTTTATTTGTGCTTTGTCATCTATAAAAATCCATTAGTGATTTTCAGTGAAATGTTGCTCCAATATTTTGTTAGTGGAAAATGGTATCTAGCAAGATGTATGTTGTGGACTGAATTCTTACATTTTGCAGTGCTTAAATTTAAAGAACTTGTCATAATTAACTAAATGTTACTTTGTTGGTGTAGCCAATTAGCTCAGCACTGAGACGTTGAGAAACATGACATTTGTTGTCTACTTGCTGCATGAAATTGTTCTCTGGTAGCATTTTATAATTTACACGGATACACTTAATTATTTGCAGATAGAACAGGATGAATTTTCTGTTCTTATTTACCTTAGTCTTTCCTCAGTTCTTTCGTTATAGACATTGATGAGGTCATGCACCCCCTTACCTTGTAAATACATTTGTATCCACATTGCCTAGGGTTAGCGTCTGGGAAACCACAAAGCCCCGAGCTCCAGGCACACTGCAGCTGCAAAAGGCATCCCAAGGGGAGTGAAAAAGTGCCACAACCTGCCTGCCTCCATGGCTTTTTCCTCGGAAGCAGCCCTAGGCCAGGGCTGCTTTTCCTGCCTAGGATTAGGGTTAGAGTTACGCCTAGGGTTAGCGTCTCGGAAAGCACAAAGCCCAGAGCTTGTACCCATGTCTGAGAATGGAGATTAAATATTATTTCAGCATATCAACCAGCAGCCTTTACAAATTGTTGTTATGATCATCCGTTCTTTTGCACAGAGCACCTATTTTTTTTGTTGTAAAGTCATCTGCTGTCCTGTTGATGTTATCAAAGAGCATTGAAGATTATAACAGCTGTGAACTAATATAGCATTGAGTCTATAGTTTGAGAATCATCTGAGGTATTTGCTTTTTCTAATCCCATAATCCTATCCCATATTTGCCAGCATTAGGCATTATATCATATAATATCATTAAATGATGCTTGAACATTTATTAAATTAACATATTTAAAACATAATTGAATTACTGCACATTTTGTGTTCTAAATAATGTCCTGTTGCACATTTTTGCACTCTGGAAGGTTTGTCTTGTACCCCTCATGCCTCTGAACAGTCCTATGCTCTTTTAGAGCTCATGGAATTTAGCCAAGGACCATGCTGAAGTGAGTGGCTCTGAGACAAAGTTGTGACTTTAAATCAGTAGAAGTTTTTCACTGCCCTCACAGAGTCTAGAATTCCATCCAGTGTGATGCAAGGGTTTGTTCTTGAAGAAATCATGGAGTCAAAAGATTTATTTTAAGCTGCTTTGGATTTGTTTTATAAGGCAGGTGTTTTGTGGGTATTTTGCTCCTTCCAAATTCATGTTGCTTGCTACTGTGAAGGAATTGTGACTTTTTAAAGTTTTCTCATATTTCATTGCATTCACAGTTCCCCAAAACTCCTGCATGTTTCCTGTTACAGAAGGCACGTGGCCTGTCTATCGTTTTGCACCTGGCTGTGACTCTGTGGTGGGACCTGGGGACCCACCGTTGCCACAGGTGCATCACAGACAGGATTGATGGCAATCACAGTGAGGGCAGGCTTGAGTCTGAAAATATGTGAAACAAGAATGGCAATGGAATCACAAGTCATTTCACCAGATATAGAATTCTGGATCTTATTTTTGATGCATCAAATGCACACAGATTGGATTATCTTTATTGGAAATCTCCCACTAATGTAGCTGGGCTATGAAGGGGTTTGCAGTTGTCTGCTTCTGATCTTGCATTAACTTCAGCCACGTTACATAGCTAATAGTTTTTTACTTGACTGTGCAAAAATTTCTGCAGTTATTTTGCTCAAGAATTGATAATTGCCTTAAATATGATTTTTTTTTTTAATGCTCTAATAAAGGAACAGTGGTGACTAAAGATGTAATTGGTCGCTATGAGTGATAGATCTCTTTCCTATCCTGTGTTAATAGATGTGGAGCAACAGAGAGATAAAAATATTAAATAATATAAAACTTTAGAAAGCAAATTCCCAGTACAGTTACAATAATATATGTGTGTAACTAGAGTCAATTAACTCTTGGGACTTCCATCCCAGAAAATAGTGGATACTTTGTTGTTTGTTTTCTCTCTTAGATCACTATGGGAATTCAAGATAGTAAATGTAAATACCAGGTTTCAATCACCTTTTATAAAACTTAAACACTTGATCTCCTTCTAAAATATGGTATTTAAATGCTTTTCTGACTGTGGTTTAACACTTTATTTGTCTAAATTGCTCAATAACAACACTTTTAATTACATCTAGCGTTTTACAAAGTTCAAACACATAAATCTAGATATTGGCATTCACAAAAACAGAGAATGAATGAAGCCTGCTGATTTTCTTTGACCTGTCAGATACATGCATTTAGCAGGATTGCTGCACAGCTCACTGTGCTCATGACACCGTGTCAGTGTTCTTGGATTTCCCCCCTGCTCTTTCACAGCAACCTCTACTACAGGTGTGGCATTAAACCTCATCCCTGCTGTCTGCTGGGACTTTTTGAGGAGCAGTCTGTTCCCCATCACACCTCCTCTCCCTGTCTCTCTGGCTGTCCCACTGTGTCATGCCCATGTGCCCCTGCCCCTCTTACCTCACCCTGCTTTATAGAGGGGTGGGAAGTACATTCTGATGACTTGTTCATTCCTAACCTCTGTCATTTTAACACTGAGTCAAATCTTGATTTATCTTCTCATCTAGTCTTGCTATAGGAGAGGAGGAAAAACCTGAGCTTACAAATGGTATGAGACTCACAGTTCCCAAGGAGTGGCACTGACTGGGTTGGCCTCTTCATGTGTATCATGTTTATAGCAATAGGCTGATGGTTTTATGTATTTCTGTGTGCATAATGAATATTAGACACAATAGTAGAGAAATGTCCTACTTCAAACATTTCAGAGCTATGTTCAAAATAAAAGAACAAGATCCCTGTTTTTCAGGGATCATATAAAAGAAACATCTAAAACAAACATGTTGAGAAGTCCACTACTTGAATCTGTTCTTGATTCTGTTCCACACCAGCTGCCTGAGCACACACACTTGTCTGTATCTCCCACAGTGCTGTGACATGGCCTCTCAGCTGCTGAATTCTCTGCCTGCCACTTTCCAAGTGGAAAGTAATCCCCCTGATCCTCCATCTCACCTCCCCTAAGTTCCTGCTCTATGAGAAAGAAATTACTTGTGTGTATTAGGCATAGTGAGCTATCAGGAGCACCAGGAAGGAAACAACAAGAACAGGAGTAGAAAATTGACTCTTCAAAAGAAAAACAAATAAAAATCTGTGTAATACGTAGAGTAATCCTCAAGATAAAATATTGCAGTGAATAATTTTCATGTCAGTAAGTTTTCACAGCACCTTGAAGTGATTCAGAGGCAGAAGGTAATATAAGAACTGTGATGATGTTTGGCATCCAGGAAAAAAGCTGAGCTACCTACTGATCAAATTAGAGCAAACAGTCATGAAATGAGGGATGGCAGCAGGGAAACCTGCAACACCAACAAATATTTCAAAATATTAGCCTTGGAATTTGGGATGGTTTTATCTATCTCCATGTATTTTGAGCAGCCACTTCCGATTCTGTAGCTAAATTAAGGTTACTTCTTATGTACTACCAAGAAATTATGGATTTTATTGAAATTAGTGGTAAATTTTCCATGTATGAGAAAGGATTTTACTTATTCTCTTTAAAGAAAATTAGCTAGCACCTTCAGTTATACATTATATTGCACAAGTGACAGTTTCTTATAATTGATCCATGGGTAATTTTCTAGGTCCAGTATTCTGTGAAAAGGCAGTTTATGCAGAGATGGTTGAAACAGGTCAATTTGCTTCACTTAGTCTTGTTTTCTTCAGGTATTCAGCAACGAGTACATATTGACAGACTTAATTGCGGTTACTTCAAAAGCTAGAGGCTACTTATTTTGCCAAAGATTTTCCATATAAACATGACATTAATAATGTGTGTTTTAATTAAGTTGCAGATAGCTTTTTAGTAGGCTATTTGCTAAAACTGACAAGAAGAAAAGCAATAATGGTTGAGCTGACAGAAATAGAATTTGTGAAAAGAATGAAGTGTTTACCACTGTGTTTCATTTAACACAAATAATAACAGTGAAGGGCATTTCAGACTTGGAGAGTAGCATGTGTCAGTGAAGCACACTGCAGTAACTCTTCCAAAGGCAATTCCTTTTGGTGGCCAAAGTTAATGAGTGGCAGATTTCAGATCTCTCCTGGAAAAGGTTTGGGGTTTTTTATGTGTGAAGTGGGCCTGTGGTCATGCTTGTTAATATGTGGCTATTGATTTTCCTATCATGCCATGAAGTGTGCAGTCATAGTAGTCTTGATGTAACCATGAATTTCATTTCCTAGTTCTGTCTGGCTCATGCTTGTAATAATCAGTGTCAGTCCTTGTCAGGGTGCTGCTTGTGCTGTCCCATCTGCTGCTGAGCCTATTACATTGTGGGGGTTATTTTCTCTATGGAAAAATACACAATGTTTGTTAAATTAGGGATTGCTCTGCACTCATTGTGACAGGCTGTATTTGTGGGTTTTGGCCTCCTCTGTAAGTTCTAAGTTGATTTTATCTGTTTTGGAAGGGTTTTAAGGAGACATATGGACCTTTCTGATCTGAAAATCCATTGCAAGATTGCCAGTGTGCAGATCAGCTCTCCGGGGATGGGCAGCAGTTAAAGCACACAATGTGTGGCCTTAACGATGGCTCCAGGACTAATCACTCTTCCATCAGGTGCATCGAGGGGAAAAATACACCTGCATGCCTTTGGTGCTCTGTAGTATCCTTCAGGCATCCTCAGCATCCTGCCAAGGTTTGAAGCTCCTTTACTTAAGTGTTTTTCCCACAAATCCTAATCTACTAAGTCCAATCAGGTTTTTTTGTGCTTAATTAATGCCAGTTGAAAAATCAACAGAGAACAGAAGAAAAACACTCTGCATTTAGAAATCATTATATTCATATTTTTGCAGCTCTTTTTAATCTACTTTAGAATTTGGACCTCACAAAATGAATTATGCTGTGAGAGCCCACCCACAGTCTTTGTTATCCGAAGCAATTGCTAGGCTTTTCTTTATTTTCCTTTTTTCCCCCCTTTTTATTTTCTTACTTGTGAGAGATAAAGCAACATTTGGAGGAGGGGGTGGAGATCATCTTTACACTTCTTGAGGACTTGAAAAGCATTTAGGAAACAATGGTCAAGGACTTGGATGCCTTGTTTTACCATGATGTTCTGTTGATTCATTTAGGTATTAAAGAATGAATGAATTTGTAATTAAGTAGATTCAAAGGTTTGAAGAATTTTTGTGTATTCATTAAGCTTCTTCTGTCTTTCAGTAGGGATTATAGATGCAATTCTGTACATTACTAAAGTTAAATAAAACATAATAGGCCAAAGACCTGAATTAAAGAAATCCTCTTTTTTTTTTTTTTTTTTTTTTTTTTTGTTTTAATCCTGTGGTGAGGTAATTAAATAATGAGTTGACACTGGGTATTTCTTCCATATTGTATCCTGGGGAAATTGATAGTGTTTTATATTGGGGGAAAAAAGATATTCACAAAGACTCTAGTATGGAGGGTCTAAATAATAAAACAGAGAACTCAAACTTAGAATTTTTTAAAAATTTAAACTTAAAGTGCAATTTATTTCCATTAGAAGATGTTACCTATCCTTCAAGCCTGAGTGGATATAATTACCATAATATAAATCTCTTGACAAATAGTGCCCTAAGGCAGCATGACACTAATAATTGTTCAATTAAAGACTTTTAGCTTTTCAAATGGCCAGTCATCATTATGCACCTCATTAATAGAAATAAAGGCATAGTTTAAATGCATAGGAAAAATGTTATTCTTTTGAAGATGAGTTTCTCTTTACATTTAATGTCTTTTGTAATTACTTCTGATAATTTCTAGTAATCATTATTTAATTCTCTTTAATGATAATTGCACTCTAATCTGATTGTTTACTGAAAAAAGGAGGAATTTAATATTTGTGCATTAAATTTCAAAAAATATGTTAGTGATATATTTACCCTTTTGAAAAAATTTCTTCATTCTACCTCTATAGCTTCGGGGTATTTTAAATGTTTCTAACATATCAAATTTATTCTCTGAGCCAACTCAATCATCAAATATGTAAAAATTATACTGCTGATCTCAGCCTCAGTTCTTGATTCTCAGTCATGCAATTTAAAGGTACTGAAAATAGGCTGAAATTGGTGATCTGATAACTCCTATAGGTTAGGAAAATTCTTGGGAGACCCAGACAATTGTTGAGGGTGAAATGGGAAATCACAACTATGCTTTACAATGTTGTTCCTCTTCTAGTACAACGGGAGGGTGTGAGAGGGACGATAGCTGGGACTCTCATCCTCTAAGAATATTTGCTTGCAGAAGCCAGGAGACTCATTGTTATCAAAATGGCCACCACAGTAAATGGGAAATAAATATTTCACTCCTTGCAAACACCAATCAGCCTCAGTGTTACTCATCCTATTCCACTGCACTAATTAGAATCTGTTACTGTGCTTAGATCACCATAAATATATATGATACTATGTATTGTCAAATTAATTAAAAGGCCCTCCCCCCCAGAGAGTTTGGACTCTGGTGATTTCATCTGGAAGTGCAAACTGCTTGCCTTGCTGCATGCTCTGCCTTATGAGTGTTCCCAGATTTATCAGCACATAGTCACAAGGGAAAACAGCAGAATTTTTTTCCTGAAAATACCAGAAACAAAATGTTCAGTTTGACATTATCCCTACTGAGGCAGGTTTATCTGAGAGAAGTTTGAGAAGTTGTTTCCTTAAATTGTCTGCTGTTAATGTATTTAAAAACAAAGTGTGTTTGATTTCTCAGCAACCTGACATGGAAGATTGGGAACAAGTTTGCATAAAATTTTATCTTACAATTAAGCTTAGACTCACATTTTTCTTTTGATGGTAATTGCATTTTTTGTGTATTTGGGTTCATTTTTAATGTATCTATGACTTTTGACTTGTTACGGTTCTTTGCTCTTTAGGTAAATTTTGGAATATTTAAGTGCATGCAATCGAATGTCTTTGATTCCTGTGAAAGATTGAGGGCTCAGGGGACATTTTTCAGTGTTCAGAAAATCTTTGCAGTATGTAATGTCAGTATGTATTCACAATATTGAGTCTGTGCTCCTTAATGAACTGGTCTAGAAGGCTTCCAAAAGAGCATGGCCATGACCCAGGCTGGCATTAGTAACTCAGGATCACATTGTCACTGTCAGAAGTCAGCAGTCTACAGATTGGTCAGGGGTTAAGACTGTGTCTGCTCAGAGCTGGAAATGTAGCACTGGAAGCCATTTATAAGTTTAGACGTTGCTTTAAAAGATTTATGATCCACTTTGAAACAGAGTGATATTTCTGTGTAAAATCAAAATCAATGAGGCCATCATGCATTCATCTAACTTTCAAATTTTTGCATTTCAGACATATTTTCAAAATTATCTCCTAACTCTTTTGTAATAATTCACATTGATTTCATGCACTTGACCAGAGTCAAAGCAAGAAAATGCAGACTTCAGTACTGCTACAGTCAGCATATACATTAGTCACAGCTTTATCCAGTTTGGTTTTTTGTTTGGTTTTACAACATGTGTTCCTTTCAAAATTAGAACTTTTTCTGAACTGTTTTAAACTTTGAGGACTGCTTAAAATTAGTAAGAGGGATGAAGAGTTCCACATGAGCAGAACTACCTGAGACACAAAAAAAACCTGTGGTACATGGATGTGTGCTTATTTCATGCCTTGCAAAAGCACAAAGTAAAATTCAGCTTGTTGGTTATACTTTTGAAAGAAGGACTCAATTCCAGTTTGCACATGTGGAAGGTGTATTTGGAGAGATGGTAGTTTTGGGGTTTGCCCTCTGGTCATTCTGCAAGTTTTAGTGCCAATTATTTGTTTATACTGTTTAATAAGAACAGAGGTTGAGTCAGTGTCTTGTTCAGAACCTTTGAATGTGACTGATTTTTCGGAGTCCAAGGATTAAGGCTGTGATCAGCCCTTTATGGGAATACAGAAAAATGAGGAGAGGTGTTCCAAGGCTCTTACCCATCCACCATTGCCCAAATTTTCCCAGGAAATTTGTGTGCAAATGTGCTTTGTTAGCAACAACAAAAACATTAAATTAATTTGTTTAAATATGAAGGAGTACTCTCAGGTTCTTTTGTTATTGTCTCAAATGTCTCACTGATACTGCATGAGTTTTATTTCTCTTTATAAAATTTGAGCCTAAGCCTTATTTATTTCTATTTTCATTCAAGCCCAGTTGATATTTACAATGATTTTCATGTAAATACCTGATTACAGTTCAGAAAAGGAGCCAATTAATATTTCTAGCTTATATTTGTCCCCATGTATATCAACAGGAAGGTCAATAACCATGGGTACACATAGAGCCTGACTATTTTGTGGTAGAAATCAGTCACTGGTATCCTTTTTGCCTTGCAGGTCCTAGTGGGAGTTGTACTGATAATGGTGTCTCTGATTTTAAGCCCTTTGCTCAGTAAAATCTGCAGTGAACTGAAACTGCCTGATTATTTGAATAATTTTTCTTTGGCATATCTTTTTATTATGAGAAATTTCTACATCTGTGTGCATCTAGTGTGTCTGAGAATCACTACAGCATGGTACTGACATTGCTCAGGAGATCTAAGCCCCCATGCCCAGGTAGAAATTGTTGCCACTACAAAAGAAATGTCCTTTCATGCCACCTGATCCTGCTTGTTAGACACGTGTGCCCTGAGGGTGTTTTTGTCCATTGTGGTGTTGGGACTGACATCATAGTATCTTCCCTTATAAAGCAAGTTTTACATTAGAGGAGCAGCTGTCCCACAGGAGACTTTAGGGCAGAAGGCAGTATAAGAGCACGATTTTAAATGGTAGCAAAGTTCAGACATTATTGGAATACTGAGTATACTGGAGTGACAAGTTGGGAGCTTACTCTGTAATCAACACAGTTTAAAAAGACCTAAACAAGGTACATACAGCTGTTCTCTTGTAAGGCGCTGAAATTGAAAAAGCAAGGGTAGCATTAGTAGTTAGCAGCTAGTTGAAGAGTTCTAAGAATAGTAAAAGAAACCAAGTTGGCACAGACAAAAAGTATGAATGGCATTGAGAAATAGCATCATATGGCATTTAGCTGTTCCTTTAGATAAATTTCACAATCTACAATGAGCTTGCAAACATCACAGTTCTGGGTTTGCTGGAACTGAAACTTTGCTGGTTCAGAAACTTGTCTCTAAGTACTGTTATCACATCCATTTCAAACATCTCATTCAATGTATGTTAATAATGGTCAGCATTTAAGCCATGCATTCTGTGGTTATTATGTATAAATCAGGTATCAAGCATTGTCATCAAAATCACTTTAAAATATGATTGTTGTATTCTGCTACAAACCTCTCAGTGGTCCTCAGGAGTTACCTGAAGGCAACTTTGCAGAACAAGCCAAAGTGTCACAGTAGAAAGCATTGTTTTTGAGAATAGCTACAGAGAAACACTGCTGGGTCATCACATTCCAGCTCTGTGTAAGTGTATTATTGATGCTGCCAGACCTCATGGAAGAGACACTCAGCAAAGGATGCTCAGCCATCATTATGTTGGATGTGATGGAGTCTGAAAACAGTCACAGAATCACAGGATGGTGTGGGGTGGAAAGGATCTTTAAGATCATCTTGCTCCAATCCCCCTGCCATGTGCAGGGACATCTTCCACTAGACCAAGTTGTTCAAAGCCCCATCCAATCTGGCCTTCATAGCTGGAACAAGAGCAGCTGGTGCTGGTTGGAGTTAATGCTGTCTGTGCTTGCGTTAGTGTGACATCAGCATCTCTTTCCTATTCATTCCATCTTGCCTCATCCTCCAAAATGAGGATGCTGCTGAGCACATGCAAATATGCTACCACTAAGAAAGCTTTGGGATCTCTTTAGAATCAATATCTCACAGTTATCTGAGTTTGCTTGCTCAGGCAAGAAGCAACTTGCAGTCTTCTGTGCTGGATGCCCTTCAAAGCTTGCTGAATTAAGGACTGGGCTAATGGCTCTTGGCAGGGTTTTTTTTGGAGCAATGTAGGCACAAGTCATTCAATGACCAGCTTGAGAGCTTGAATAAAGATGAATCCTGAAAAATGTCCCACAGTATGCATTGACATATATTGCAGCAGAGAAGTGTTTGTTTAATCTCTCACTATTGGCTTGTATGAGGATTTATGCTGTTGAGTTTATCCCTTGTAATATTTGAAGCATATATCTGCCCAGACATCACTGTCTCACTGTCCTTCCTGCGACTCATTTTAGAACATCTCTTTAAGAAGTCAGAGAAATCTGTTCCAAAAGACAAAAAGTTTTATGCTACAATGAAAAACCTCCTGTTTGAGCCTCACTGGTGCCTCATTCTGAAGCACATTTCTTGTTGAAAAGTCTAAGCACTTCCTTCTCTCTTGCACCGAGATATTTTTCAGCACTAATTACATCTTGGAATGTTTGTTTTCATTCCAATCTGCTGTTGAGTTGCACTGTGTCATGCATCTCCTTTGTTGTTTTCCCCACAAAATGCTCTGTTTTAGGTGCACTTGCTGCAGTCCTCTTTTGACATCCATTGTGTAACAGAATCCATTCCATTGTTTTTCAGAGCTGCAGAGAAACCTGGGTTTGCTTCATTCCTCCTTGTTGCCTTGTTCAGAGCAACTAGGGGAAGCAGAATTTGACCTTAGATTCCAGTAGCCAGTGTGATCCACACACCATTAGGATTTATAGAAAGCTCTGTTCCACATGGCAGGCTTCCATACATAACATATACTTTTTAAAGCCAGAGTGCAGAGGATGAAGACAGATAAAGAATTGGGTTTTGAAATAGAGGGAACAGAGTGTTTGTGAATGAGCTCATTCAGGATGTTTAAGTGCAGAGAGAATTGTGCTCTCCTAGGAGTTACTTGTTATCCCCTTTTCTAACCTATATAAATGGCTCAGGTGGCAGAATACAAACATGAAGCAGCAAATCTGCTGATTACTCCAAATTTGAGGGAATAATGAATGCAAGGTTTACCAAAGATGAGATGAAAAAGAACTGTTAATCGCTTTTTAATTAGGCTTGTGAGGTTTCAAAAAATCTACCATTGATTAATGAGAAGTAACATGAAAATAATAAACCTGTGCTCTAGGAATGGTAAAAGAAGTCAGAAAGGGTTTTGCAACATAAGGAAAACTTTTGTCTTTATGTGCCTCTTATGGCATATTTTGGCATATGCTAGATTTTCAGTGGGTGATTTTGTAATACTTTAATTCCATATATAATTTTTTTCATGTCATTACTTTTAGAAGTGCATTCTATTCTAGTCATTCTATTCTACCTTCATGGTAATTATTAACTGTGGAGGTATTTCTCTCAATCTGAATGCAAGTTCTCTGCTGTTGCATGGATGTGTGATAACTGTGTCTATGAAGAGCAGTTAATTATAGTTGCATAATTGTGGTGTCATGCTGGAACCTGTTTTTGTATGCTTTGAGTACCCCGTGCACATGGAGGATGATCTTGTGTGAAAGTGAGGGAACACACAATGGACAACTGCTGTGAGCAGAGGATGAGGAACACTGAGGTTGTGGTCATAATTTCACTGTCTGAGACTTTCTCTGCCTTATTACTAGCAGGATTTTTTATCGTTGACTGTGATGCCAAAAAAAATTAGTTCAATATTTGAAATATTTTGTGATCAGGTGGAAACCTTGAAGAGGCATATGAAAAAATTAATTTTGTTTTTGTGCTTAGTGTTTTCACAGTAAAAACAACCTAGATATAACTTCATGCTCTGAGAGTTTAATTGAACAAATCAACAACAGTTTCTATGCTCACCTATCCTTTGGTTTTTGATGATTAAGACCAAAAGTGAAATCCCTTTCAGAAAATGCCATTCAAACCAGTTATATTGATATTCATTTTCATCCCTTAATATCTCCCAAATACATGCTCACTTATCTGGTAATATGTACTTAGGAAATCTCATTCTGTTAATTAGCACTAAATTTACTTTTTGTGGGTATTAATAGCAGCATAAAGCTATATGCATAATTTTAAGTATTTAATTTTAGAAGCACCTTAAAAACTCTACCTTTAGCTCTGAGTGACTCCACAAATGTCTTACAGCATTTGGTGTTGAAATGTTCTCATTTTCCCATTACAAACACTTCAAGTTAGCAAATTATTGCTCTGTCTTAGTAATTACTTTCCATGTGCCATTAAAAAAACACATGCTGTCATTTTGCTCAAATTTTAATCATTCTAACTTTACATACCCTAATATCTGATATAGAAATGATGGAATATTTTTAGCCAGACTTATCAAGATATATGAACACACATGAAAACATCACCAAAAAAAAAAAATTAAACTTTATAAAAATAGCAAAATGAGAAACAGGTTGAAAAACTCAATCTTTTTTTTCTAACACAGTCCAGAATTGAAATATAGTAGAATAACTGGATTGTGCTTAGCTCCAGAATTGCAAAATCTCCTTGCTGTGATGTTAAGGTTAAAGTTAGAGATGTGTTAAAGATTAATATTGGAGACTATAGAGGGACAAAGGGTACATTTGTTTCTGGATGTTGTAGGATTTAGTGTGAAGAAGGTGGTGTAGGTGGGGATAAAAGGCTTACTATGATGGTGGGTGAGAAAGAGAAAATTCATTTTTAGAGTAAATTTAGAGTTAATGATGAAATAGGGACAGGTATTTGAGAAAGCAGAGCTTGAGCAGCTAAGATTATTTCTGGATCTCAGAAGGCTTACAGATGTAGAAGCCTGCAGTAAATTGAGATCCTCAATCTCTTTTTCCCAAATCACCTCTAATTCTAGCTGTAGCCACAGTCCAGTGGATATATGTTTGCTTGAAGGTAAGTGCAAACTGTCTGGCCCACCCTCACCAGCATCCATTTTAGTTCTGACTGCCTTTTGAGATACAGAAATAAATGTTTGTCCTCCTTAGTGAATTCCAGCCTATTTCACACTCTAGCCCTGAGTGTTGCTCAGTCTTCTGAGAAATAACAGTCACATATTTTTTACTGCTGCCACACTCCATGTTAGTCCTGCAGCCTTGCAAGATCAAGGAATATATCAAGATCTTGTGTTTCTTTCCTGAGTCCTACATAAATGTGTAGTCCAAGAATACCTTGTGGAATCCTTTGAAAGGAAAGATTAGGCAATCCCTGTTATAGCCTACATTTTAGGACAGAAATAAGATAAAATCCAGTGGATAATAATGGAGAACTTATGGTTAATGGTTGGGTAAATATCCCCAAGGTCAAATAAAACTCTGGATCCTTCAGACTCTTTCTGGAATTAGTGCTTGTAGAGTAGTTTACAGCTGGTTGCAGTGGAGATGAATAGACCCTTGTGACCCCAGGCCATGCAAGAAAGCCTTGTTTTATATTTGCAGTGACATTAGGTGTTGGAATAGAAAAGGTGAAGGTTGTGGTGACAGACCTTGGGGCTGAGATCAAAACTGCTCAGTGCTCTGTAGTGTTTCTTGACAAAGTCTGGTGGCCAAAAGGGATCTCTGGGGTTAGGGCTTTGAATTGCAGAGCAAAAGTTTTGTCCTTTGAGGTTCACAAGTCTGGGATAATGCCTGTGGCTGAATCCCTTGCCTTGGTGTGAAACTAGAGTTGGGATTGAGAGCAAAGGCCCAGATGGGGTAAATGCAAGTCCAGTGTAAGCCTCAGATGCATCCAATGTGATTGCCCAGGATTGCAGAGCCTGGCCAGAAAGGTTAGAAGGGAGAAGGAGTAACTGATGCTGTCAGCTTCAGATCTGTGTCCATTCTTTCACAGTGTGCCCTCAGCTGATTTAGCTGTTGAGCTGGTGTTGGCCTGTAAGGAATTGTCTGTGCTGAATATACTTTGGTTATAAAAATGCAAAATTTTTATTTGAGATTCCAGAAGTCTTGCTGGGGTGAAATGCCAGGGAAGGAGAGTTTATCAGTAGTTTCAGAGTAGGCTAGGATTAGGTTTAGAATAAATCTCAGGTAATCTCAGGGCTCAGACAGGCTTACTGGTTTTCAGTGAGGGAGAATATTATTAACAGTGAAGGTTTATGGTAAATTCAGGCTAAGTATGGTTTTCCAGGATGGCCTAGGGGTGAAGGATTTTGTATTGTTAGAGCCAAAAATGACATCTTATCACTAAGTCATACAAGTGTTATGCAGTTAAGAAAAAGGGCAAGTGGCTTTGGGCTTTGTTCAGTTGTAAGTTCCTGATTTCATTTAGAATGTGTCTGGCTCTTGGGTTAGAATTTGGGTCTTCAGGGACAGGAGAACAAAGTGTGCTGTTAAATGCCTGCAACATCCAGCAGATTGGAGTGAGGAGGGGCTGAGAGGCAGAGATTATGTTATGTAAATAAAATGGTTATCACCTTTTCTGAGCTGACAGAAAAGACACCAAAACCTTGATTTCTGTATGTATATGAAATTAAAGATATAAACTGTCACATGTTAAAACCAAGCTTCCTTTTAGGACCTGTAATAGTCATATCCTTTGTCAACTAGCCAAAGAAAATGCCAATGCAATAAATTACTGCCTACATAAAAATCATCAGTGAATTAATACTCACCCCTGTAGCAGATGATACCACTGGAGTTACTTTAACCAGAAAACTGGTAGCATTGGAAATGACCAGCAGGAGGAATAAAGTTTCTATTTTATGTGGTAAACTGGCAGTCTCAGATCTTTACAGCTTCAAATGGAAGGTTATGGTAAGGTGAACTGAATTTTCATCTCTGTTTTTTTGTCCTTTTTCAAAAAACAATGCTCTTGATGTATCCATTCCACACCTCTCACAAATAGATGTGCATTGCTTGTCCAGCTCTATTAATATTGCTGACTGAACTACTCATAATGTTGCAGTGGTTGAGTCAAGTTTTGTTTACATGTGAAAACTAAATTCACTTTTTAGTGATCTGTCACTCTTTATTCAGTACTGCTAACTCATCAAATTAAGCTCTTGTCATCAACAGTTTAATCAAGTGGCCTTTTTTGGTAACCAAGGTAATAAAAGAGGCAAACAAATTCTTTTTACTGTAAAGTTTGTATCCTAACTTAACTATTCTGTATGATAATTTTACATCCTTCAGCTTTGGGACTGAAAAATCTGATAATTGGTGATTGTTTAATTTACCACTGTGTTTGGTGTCTTAAACTTTGTATGTTAATACCTGATTTCACAGTTTTCTGGCAGACGTTGCTCTGGCAGGAAATCCTACCACTCAGTCATAATGCTAAAGAGAAATTTTAGAGTTAGACAAAACATTTCATAGAAGATCCCCTGTGAAGAAGCATTTCAAAACAAGAGTAACCACATTCAATATTAGTAATTTTAATTAATTTAAATTAATGTTTCAAGAATTGTGTAAACACACAGCTTTTTATAAATGTCTTCAGTTAGATTTTGTACTCCAGTTCAGGTTTATTAATTTTTTCCTTGCATATATATTATTAAATAAAGATTTAATCGACTAACATGCTGCAGTTACATCCTTTTTATTGCCAGAGAAATATATCTTACTACTTTATAGAAATAAATTGAGAAATATGGCTAGTCTAAAATGAACCATAATGATAAAATATTTATTGTGCTTTGTATTGATAAATGAATAGTTTGTGATAACTGGAAAAACAGTATATTAAAGAAAATTATGTTTCTGTTGTCTTAACACAAAGCCTTGTGGAGTAACTATGGAGTTCTTATCTACAGGAGTTTGTAACAATAGTAATACTGATCATATAAGATGGGCTGTATTCTTTAGCAAAGTATTTAATCATGAGTTTATACCTTGGCTGAAGACTGTGGAGAATCCTGTACCTGTTTAGCAGCATACATTTAACTGATGTTTTAAATCAGAGCCTTTCTGTATTGCTCTGTTTAAGCTGTTGAAAATGTATCTGCAGTAACTGCATGGCCACATAAGAAGCTGACAGTCTAATATTAGGCAATGGAAGATTTTTCATGCTGTATTAAAGCTCAGCATTTCTGAAAAATTAGTCTGTGATTTAGGAGCTGTGTATTAGTGTGGTCTGCAGGTCGCCCTGGAAATGCAGAAAGAATAAATAGCAACTGCAAGAATACACAAGTAAGCATGAACTACACATAATTGGCTAGTAACTGCTGGCATATTCAGCTGTGAATCATGCTCAGCTGAGAGAGACTGACTGTAAATGATGTCAAACAGATGTAATTTTTATGTTGGAGAAGTAGCATTAATCCCAAAACAGTATAGCAAGGGTTCCCAAAGTATGACTACTTTGCATGTTGCTCATCAGGTGAAAGCTGCATCTACTCATAAAAGGGTTGTGTGCTCAGCCTCATATGTGATTTTTCTTTCAGCTGTGTCCAACAAGCTATTGGAATAAATGCATTTAACTTGTAATGATTTGCTCAAGGGAGTGGGAATGATTTTCCAATCAGCTGAAGAAAGAAGTTTTTGAAAACTAAAGCATATTGAAAAGAGAGGATCTTTTATTCAGCCCCTGATGCAGGTATTGCTGTCAGCAGATACAGCTGGCCTGTGATTGCACTGCCTAAGCTCTTCTGTTGAAATTGACACCCAGTGACTTTCCATGGAAAACAAGGCCACTTCTTTTACTTATTTTTGTGAATGGAGGAAGGGGCATATTTGGATTTTGAAGTTAATGTTTGTTTTAATGGAGCTTTTTCTTCTAACAACATACTTTGAATTCACTGTGCAATTTATAGATGAGGTAACGGAGACAGAGAGCTTGAATGATAGCTGAGCTTCAAGCAGCATGAGGTACAAGAGCTACAAACTGAGCCTGGAAGTTTTTTTGAAGCAAACACTGAGTGATACGGTCTCCTGTACAACAGCAGTGTGCTGTTCTAAAAATGATGGTGTTCCTATTTCAAAGCTTCATTTGTTGTTGTTTGAGCTTGGATGTGCATACTTTAGAAATGGTGTTTTAAAAACTAGAAGTAAAGATCCCATTCTTTAATGTCTCACCTTTAATAGCAAAAGACACTAAATTATTCATTTCTGATATGGTGTGACTGAGAGGTGCTGACCTGGAGCTCAAGATGCTGGGCTCACTTTCTTGCTCACCTCAAGGTCTGCAGATTATCCCTTTGGCAAGCATCTTCCCCACTTTGGGTTTCATATTTTTGATTTCTTTCTTTTTAAAAGAAGCACACAGCTGTCCATCTTTCTGCCTGTCTTGTTTGCTGTTGTTCTCTCCCTGTCCACTGCAGGTGCAGGGATTTGTGACTGTACAACTAAATCCACAATTTACTAAAAGAAAGTGCAGGATTTCGTGCTTTCAGGTTAAACAAAACCTCAAAAACAGTTCTCATGTTTATGTGATCTGTGGCAGTGAGCCATTTGCTTTTCATAGATCTTCATTTTATTTGGATTTTTGTTGTGTCTTCCTCCTTTTGCATGTCTGAGTTGTCACAATGTAGCAATATTTTATTTCTTTCCCTTTCTGATTTATTGAACCAATCTAGCTATCAGATAATTACTAAGCCATAAAGAACTTTGTCATATTTCATTATAGGTTTTTGGGGTTTTCTTAATTGCAACTTGTTCATCTTGCCAGTTTGGTTTATTTTTGCTTCTTATCTTCATGATATTTAGATGAACCATAATTTTAATTATTACAGTTTATTCTGTTTTGGACAGCAGCAATATTATCTGAAAAAGGTAGAACAGTACAAAGACACAACTTATTTTCAAAGTAACATTGCTGTTAAAATATCACTCAACAGCTCTAGTCAGTATTGTTGTCCACCACTGGGTATAATGAACTCACTGTTTTCATCAACCCTTTAATTTTTTTTTTCCAGTCTAACACTAGGGAAAAACAAACAATAGGAGGAACAAAACAGTTGACCAGCCAGGAACATTCATAATATCTTTCCTGAAAGGAGGATGTAGTTTGTAAAACTCTTATAAAAAAATCAGAAAACTGATTTCTCTGTGGTCAAATGATTTTGTTCTGCTGCTCATCCTTCGCCCCGTGCCAGGTGTTCAGGTGAATGTGATCACAGCCAGCCCCACAGCTGATTTCACTTCAAGTGATGACCCATCAACTCCCCTTCACAGGCATGTGTGATTGTGACTATTTATTGAATAATTAGTCTTATGTTTATGCTTGTACAAATTAGGACCTGGATCAACCTATTTTTTAGAAAAGAATACTGGTGACACAGGGTTTGGGTCACAAAGTTGAAATTAGGAATGAGGAGTATTGTGGAACAACTTCTGTTTTCTTTAGCAAATTTGTCTGTGCTGTAATGGTGTGTCTTTGAGAAGAGTTCAGATTCACCTGGTAGAATAAAGCTTACAAATATAGCTCACTGCTTATCATAAAATAGATTGTCAGTTTAAGGAAAAAAGGGTAAGAATTAAATGAAGTCACTCAAGTAAAAAGAATATAAAGCACTCTAATGCAACAGTTAGGGAAAAGACTTTTATAAGTCATACTTTTTACTTATTAGGTATGGATTTTTAATACAGAGAAGGAAACATAGCAGTTCCCCCTTGGTATCAAATATCATTCAATAAATTGATAGCCATTGTGGGGTGGGGAAGGAAAATAGAAGATAATAAAAGAGCCTTTAGGAACATCTTTTTGCACTGCACACTCAGGGCTGCCTTGCTTTTCATCATGGGGTTCAGCAGGTGCATTGCAGCACAGCTGGAGAAAGTGCTAAAGGTATTTTTCAACCCTGCAAACTCATGCTGAGAAAAGGTGTGTGCAAGGGCCAGGAGAAGGTCAGTTACCTCTTCCCACCCCTCACCAGTGTCTCATCTAAATTGATTTCACTGAAAGGAACTGGTTATTCTACTTAAACATATAATGAGTTTTGAAATCTTAGACTTTTAGATTTTAGGAGCTTTCCTGGATCCTGTTTTAGTCTGAATAAGATTTGGACATGCTTAAGGGTCTGTCACTCATAGCAGTGAGCTTCTGTGTCATTTGCCCTGCCCTCACTGTCCCTTCCTCTGCCTGAATCCCCAATACTGAGGGCTCCTGACAGATCATTCATTTTTTTATGTTTGTGAGTACTTTGTTAGTAAATAAACATTTTTTTCCAATTCTCTCAAAAAAGATTTTTCTCCTGAACAAGTTATGAAAAGGGCAGCTTAAATTTGCTTTGTAAAAGAGACCACTTCAAAAATTTCCTCCCAAAATTTGTCCTAAACCAAGACAATAACTATGAAGGACAGTTAGCAAGGAAACACTTTTTATTTTTTTTTTTTTTTAATTTTCTGCAGGATTTTCAGTGGTAATGGGTATTATGCACTGTGGTTTTAGTGAAAACTAGTGATGTTTAAAAGGAAAACTTTTACTATAAAGTGCCAACACAATCTTTGCATACTTTTCCTGCACAGTTCAGTGGAGTATGAAAAGACATATTTCATCCTTTCCTGCAGGAAGTCAGTATTCCTTGTGTGGTTTGAGTTCATCCTTAACCACCACTGAGTATCTCACAGGAGGGTTGTGGCTGGGTCCAGACAGATGTGCTGTACTTCTCAAACTAGTTGGCAGTTTTCAAGCAGGGCTGAATTTGCAGCCATCCCATGCAGCTTATCATGCATTCATCCCATCACCATGAAAAGCTATTTTCTAGTGCTAACAGGCTGGATTTAGTACTGCACTGGACTCATCAGTTAGGTATAAAATTCCTATCTGCATTGCTTTTGCCAAAATACAGGAAAATGTTTCCCTGGCTCTTCTGTCTCAGCAGCTTTCCTGACCATTCTAATCACTTAGACATGATATGTTTTGATTGTATTTGTGTAATTTATTTCCCCCATGCATTCTTCATTGCATGCATTAGGGCTTTTTTCTGCTGTGTTCTGGAGGCTTCCTGGTCATGTTCTAATATCACAGTGCCTGATCAGCTAGAGTAGCCCTGCTGAAATTTATGAAGACCACCATCTTCTATCTCTGTACTGTGGTTTTATATGCAACTGTAACACAAATTAACACACCCATGCTGGTTGTTAGCATTCTGCTCTGGCAGGCAGAAGAAAAACAAAGAATTGCTGAATGGTATAAATGTGGTAAGAGGCTGTCAGCATGGGCAGATCTCTAAAATTTTCTGGAATAATGCTGAGCTTCTGGATCACAAACACCTCTGCACTGCAGTCCTGAGAAAGACAAAGCGGGGGGGATGATCATGATCTACTTTTAAGACAGAGTGGATGAAATATTTGTTTACACAAAAGTAATTTTCAGGGGGCTGAGCATTCAATGGGCTGGCTTTGTTACGGGTTCCAGTTTTGTCTGCTTTGTGCATTTATGAATTGTCACATTGTGTATTAAGAATTTTAAGATTCCCGTTAATTGGTCGTCATGTTTCAATGTCATTTTTTTAATGAAATATGGTTTTATAGTTTTTGGTCAAGAATAGGTAAAGAAGCTCTAACAAGAGGAGTGTTTAAGCTGTCCATGAATGTGTAGTGGGTGTGTTCTTGGTATTTCCTTTGTCAGCTCTAAGTTGAAGAGTTTTGGCTTTTGCCTCTCCATATAATAATAAACTGTGCCTAGAGGAAGCTGCTGGTTTTGTTCCCGTTTCATTGATTAGTTAAAATAACTGGCTGTGGTCTGCTTGATTCATAATTTCTCTATATGGACACTAAACTGTTACAAAAACTATTGTACTGTCTGCTTCAGCATAGTAGTACAATCTGATTACACCCAGAACTTGGAATATTTTCCACAGTATTAAAACCCTGGAGTTATTTGGTATGTAAAAGGCCTCCATAATTTCTGTATAATATTTTTAATGATGGTTACTAATTGCTAAAGCACTCCAATTCTAAACTATCTTTGCTTCTCTTGGTGGGAAATATGAGCACCTGACATGAAGAACAGGTTTTTGAAAAAAGGAGATTCAGAGCATATGGTTAGTAGTTATTTCTGCTTTGTATGTTGGAATGAGTATTGGGCCTGTATTCTGTAATAGCAAAACATAACAACGTGGCATACAAATTATTTATAATTCAGATTAACACTGAATACTTTGTATCATTGCACCATATTTGCTAATAGTAATATATAAATAATGCACAAATATATAAATAATATCTTCATATTCACCTGCTACTTAACTACTATGGGCAGCTTTCTTTTTGAAATTATTAACTTCAAGTTAATACTTGAACTGTAGAGCTTCTCTACACCAAACTTCCAGTGGATTTTCTGTGTATTTAATAAGATCAGTGAGTGCATATTTAAAAAACAGGGTTGGAGGGTTGCTTGTTTCAGCTGTGTATATACACACATGCCCCCCTGCCCTCCAGTAATACTGACTGCCTAGAACCAAATTCTCCTGGCTTTCATGTCAAAAGACATTGAAAGATTTGGAAGATGATGGATATCTCCCTTCATTGCCAGTATATGAACAACACAGACTTAACATTGTTTTATGCAAGAGCAGGAGCAAGGCTTGCTGGAATAGTAATGAATGGAATGTATAGTGTCTGAAAGCTAAACTGTGCTCTAGCAGGTTAGAAAATTCAGGATAAATATCTTTATTTTGTTATCCTCTTGTAAGGAAGAGCATTTTCTTTTGATTTCCCTTTCTGTAGGGGTGGAGAGTGCCCGTGGTCAAGCTGGGGGAGGCAGTTGGGGCTTGGCTGAAGAGCAGCTGAGCTGCAGCCTGGGGCAGGAAAGTGTTTGTAGCTGTGCAGTCTAACATTGATTATTCACTCATCTGAAACTGACTTCTAGTTTTGGCTGCACTGGCCTACAGCCTGGAGAGAGAAAGCCTCTATCTTTTCATGTCTCTATTTTAGTGTGTATTTCTTAAGGCTTAAAAATGCATTCAGCTGTGAGGATATTTTTATTCTGTTGGAAGTGCTTCATTTATTTTATTGGACCTCGGTGTACAGCCCCACTGAACATGGTAGATTCTGAGTGTTCCACTCTGGCTTGGGAAAAGCTTTCTTAGCAGAACCACAATGGAAAATCCATGAAAAACACTGTCTGATGGAAATAAATATACTGTGGGATAGAACCACTCCAAATAACAGCCTGGAAGGTGACATTGAAGGACCTCATTACTTTCTTCAGCTCTTAGCAAGCAGCCAACTGAACCAGCTGCTCTGGGAGTAGTCAGTCTGACAAAATGGGATCAGCAGGTGGAGAGGGACAGGGATACAGGCTGTCCAAGGATGTGTCTGAAAGGATTCTGTGGGTCTGTCCCCAGCTGGCAGGGAGGGAAAGGCACCTGCTTTGAAGAAGGGGGAGCATTTTTTTTTTGGTGGGTTTTGGCATGGAGGTTGAAATACATGCTGTAGCTCCCTAGAGGAAGGACCAAGGACAGGGGAGGTAGCAAGGAGCAGAAGGGAATTTAAATGTTCCTATTGAGAAACTCAGTCTGCAGCCAGAATGGGACCAGCCCTGCAATTTGGTCCATAAAGTATTTGGATGAAATGAGCAAAAAGTCTATTGAAAGAATTATTTGGAAGCCTAGAAATTTCTCCTGTCTCTGTTTCAGGGTGGGAAATAATTTCTTTTTCACCTTTTTTGTTTGTGGAGGAAGAACTTTGAATTATGGATTTGAAAGAAAAAAACAGAGCTAACTAGGTCAATGAAAAATTCTGCATATACATTTTCTGAGTAATTTCTATTTTGCTGAACTCCACAAGAGCTCCTTACAGATGTAAGCAGCATTGTCCCTTCCCTGCTGACTGCTCAAGTTGTGGAAGACTTTAAAAAGTCATCTTTCATCTGCTGCTGTTCCAAGACATTGTATTGCCTTTCACTGTAGCCAGGACTGGACAGTCACTGAATGTCATCTAGCACTTAATATTATGGATGTTGTAATTTGTCATCTCAGTCACCACTGTCACTCTGTCATTCCAGTGTGTTATATTGGCTCATGGTGCTGCTACCTCTCTGTCCTTCAGCTCACAGGTGTCATGAACTCTGAAAATTAGCATACCTGAAGATTAGTTCAGAGGGGAAAAGCTCCATGTCTAAGACTTACCTTCACTCTATGTGCACCCCATTGCAAGTGGTGAATGACCTTTTAGAAAAGGACAGTACCTATTTTATCTTAGACCATGGAGGGTGCTGTATTTCTGTTTCCTTTATGTTCCTTCCATAAGAGAAGAAAAATTGCATAATATCATTGCAGTAGCAAGAAAAAGCCTTTGGTCTTCATGTTTGATTGGGTTATTTTGCTGTAGTCAGGAGAATATGATCTTTCTGAAACGTCAGATATAAATTTTGTTCTTCTACCTTCAGAAAGGCCAATACTAAGAACCAAAGTAATCTCATCCTGCCATTATCTAGAAAGAAGGTAAATTAGGTTCAGAAAAAACAGGAATAATTCAGAAAAAAAACTGGAATAGGTGAATAACCAAGAGGGCTGGAGAGAGCCTAAAACATCACTGATATAAGAAATGTGTGTGTATACACACACACACATATATAAAAGCTCTCTAGAACAGTGTTGTTTTTTACAGAATTTTTGGTACCAGTTGGCATTATTTTAGAATGGAGATACTCAGACATTGGTTGAAATAGTTAATTTTTTTAATCAAAGCTTAGAGAATACCTGTCAAAACTTGGTGTTTTCTTTTGATTTTGTGTATATGCCTGAATATGAGCTGTACATTTGGCCAGAAGTAACAGCAGGGTATTCCAGACCCTTCCATCCTGCTTGCCCACCTGGCTCTGTAGAAGGGAGCCTTTGATTGTCACAGGCTGCTCCACTGGGATTTGACTCTCCCTAGCAGTGGAGGAGCCTGCTCTCTGTGCTTGGTCTGTTCCCCAGCTTGCTCAGGGAACCAAACACACCAACATATGTTGGAGGGAAAGCAAATTCCTGATGTCTTAATTTAAGAGAATAAATTAGTTTGTCAATTAGGTAGATTACAGAAAGAGCTTTCCAGGGAACACCTACTGACTTCTTCAGGAGTTTCCCAAGGCCACTGTGTGCCCAGAGAGTGCCCCCATTCTCAGGCTGGGCTCTGATGCAAAAGCACAAGAACTGTGTCTGGTGAAGAAACAGGGCACTGACAGTGAGGCAGAGCCAGTGTGGGGTGCACAGCTCAGGAAATGCACCACGACTCCGAGCTCCAGAGCAGTGGAGTTTTCCCAAGTAGTGGGAAATCCAGGAAAGCTGCCTTGCAAAATCCAGTGTTAGCATTGCAGATATGGAGCATATTTTAGAAAGGAATGTGAAGCTGACAAATCTGCACACCTTTGCATGAATGGAAGGCTGTATCAATGTTGTGCATGTGTTAATGCTTGTAGACCATGTGGGGGTTATTTATTGAGGGTTTCAGGGTTTTTTCAGAATTATCATCACTTGTGGATTTTGTGAATGTCTCTCTTGGAGAATAAAGACTTGAAAAAATGCTGATGGCAAGAGGATTTGCTAGCATGTTAATTTTAATTTTCTTCCCAGAACTGCCTTATAATGTACTTTAATCCATATTCATTCTGTTGAGGAAAAGTACTAATGGATTTTTCTTTCATTTTTTCTTTTTTTCTTCAGATGAAGAAATTACTAGAATGCTTTCCTAATTTCTATCATGCAGGGAAGAACAACCTTTCCTGTCTTTGTTGTGTAAACTGTCTTGCTTTAGTATCTTCAAAACCATCTTCCCATAACTTGATTAAAATCCAGCCTTTTTTGTTAAGCCACCTTAATTTCATGGCTGTACTTCTATAGTTTGCCACTTTGTTTAGTAAATAATGCAATAAGGAATTGCAATTTCATTATAGGACCCAATAAATATTAAGGTAAAGTGTAAAATGAGGCAATAAAAACGATCAATATAAAAAGAATTAAATTGTTATGACTAGCATATACTTTTAACTATTTAAAATTAATTTTCATTTGAAATTATGCATTGTAATAACTTGACAAAAGTTTTTGGGAGCATAAATTCATGTTTTTCACTGTAGGTATGTATATAGATCCAGAAAAAGAAAAGGAAAAATAAGAGATGTCAAAAGACCATCTGATTTCCTCTCCATTTAAAAAATGGAAAAAAAAAATCTGTCTTCCTCAGTGTTGCCTTTGATTTCTTTGACACCTTGGAATGATTTGTTGTTGTTTTCAATCAGATTCTGGGCAGTCAGGCAAATATGCAGTGTGAAATGCCTCTTGCCAAAAATATTTTTACAAAGTCACATGGCATTTAAATAAATCCCATCAAACATTGTCCAAGCCCTTACCACACCAGGGCTTTGGTTGGTGTTTGCAGAATAAGTCCCCCCTAATCCATGAAACCTGAACAGAGGAGGGGGTGCTGGTGGTGTTCAGCAAGGCACAAACTTTGATTTGTTCTTTTATCAGCATTATTTCTCTGACTCCTTGTGACAGAAATGCTCTTGGTGCAGACCTATTGCAATTCCTTCTGCAGATCAGTCTGCAGTTAGGTGTGAATGGAGGTAACCCTCAGACTTGGTTCTGCCTGTGGTATCCATGGCATTATCTGCAGAATTGTGGTGTCCTCCATGAGGTGTGCTGTGTGGTTTGAGAGTTCACCTGTCTCCTCAGTCTGTTCTGCAGGGGATGTTGTGGGCAGGGCCCTCGAGGGTTTGTGCAGCCAGAGGTGTCCAAGGTGGTCCTGATAAAGCTCTCATTAGTGACTTGACAGATGTTGCAACCACACATGGAGTTTTGACCCATAAAGTTGTTTTTATTTGGGTGAATAAACCTCCTAATAAGGCATAAGAGAATTGTGGACCACAGGCAGGACAGGTCTGGTTTTGTATGCACAGGGTCAGTTTGGGATTTTGCACCACACTTCCAGAATCAGGGTCACTGGGAAGCCAAGTGCAGGTGCTCAGCAGTAGTGAGAGAGTCAGTCACATCTGGCAGGTTTGATTAGATCTGACAGCTGATGGATCTTCTCTGGGCTCAGTTTAGCTCCTGAAATGAAGAGCAGTGGCAGCAGCTCAGATACAGCTTCAGGAAAGGCAGTCTTGAGAATAAAATAGGGCAAAAGGCAAAACCCAGAGAATTAAGGGTTTCTGACATCTTTTCAATTAAACATTCAATGGAAAAGAATGGTTAATTCAGAATGACTGTTTTGAGATGTATTATAATACTGTGTAAACCTACTTAAAAATCCTCAAAACAAGGGTTGAGAACTTCCCTTCTTCAAAAAATATCATTGGTCTATTTAGAGAAACTGGAGACTTAAAGGTAGAACTGCATTACATGTGCTGAATTACATGTAATTTGCTGTCTCACTTCTATTTCTTTTTAAGATGGGACAACATGGCTGGATTATACTTCGCAGCTTGTTTTGTTTTTTGGGCGTTTTTTTGAGCCTTTTGTAGACCAAGTTAAATCTTTCTCCAGCTGCAGGGGTGGGATGGTTTGTTTGCTTGGGGTGTTTTGGGCAAGATGTGGAGATGTTTTTGTTTGTTTGGGCTTCTCTTTTTTCCATGAACTTCATATATTCATATACTTACAGTTTATTAAAACAGAGATAAATGTGTGTATTTAGCCAATTTTCTCAAGCAAATTCTCTGGAAGTCTAAAGAGTACAAAAGAGTGCACACTAAAAAGTACAAAATCTAAAGTACTCAACACATGCTTACATGTATTTCAGTTGTCATTTGTTTCAGTACACAGGACATAAACACCTCTTTTAGGTGACCTCGGTATGCAGGGAACTTCTACTGAGGAAAAGAAACTTGGAAAGCTGTAGAGCTTTAATATGAGCTCTCTCTTTTGGGCAGGGAAACAAATTCATTGCTAAAATGCTGTAGATAACTTTCCTTCCTTGCCTCTCAGAGATATCAGAAACCTAAAAAATGGCAATTTAGAAACTCCCGCTGTGTTAATCTTGGCTTAGGAAGTAAACTTGCTTAACTTTCAGAAAAAGATAAGGAGAGGATTCATTTATATGTATTTTTTATTCTTTGTCTGCAAATCTTATTGTGGTTTTGGCTTAGGTTTTAATTCATGTTAGCCTGAGCACAATAGATATATATTATTCAAGAGAGATGATGCTTTAAATTAAAAAAAAACAAAACTGGCAGTGCTGTTGTCTATGTAAAAGTCAGTTTCATTTAGATGGTAATACTGTTTTAATATGACACACCATCAGCAGTTTTGAGTTATTTGAAATTCAATGGCAAACATTTTAAGATAATTAAGTTGTATTTTGCTTTGTTTGATCAAGTCCTATTTTCATGCTTCCATCTGCTCAAAAGGGGGTGGTATGGATGGTCCCAGGGGCTTTATTTTAGATCTGGGCAGTTCTGGTGTCAGCAGTTCCAGTGCTATGACTGTTGCTCTGAAATTTGATTTTGTGCAACCAAAAGTGAAGAGTGAGATAGCATCACATGCTTAAAAGTGAAAAGTTTTTAAAAAAACATAATACGCTTGCAAAATTTGTCAAATGCTAGATGATATTTGTGGAGTAGGATGATGATACACTGTTTTAAACAGCACCTTTCAAAAGCAGCTGTGTGACACCATCTGTGGTCTTGGTAGCAAAAACCCAAGACAGGATTAAGAAATGCACTAAACTGTGCTTGAACTTAAATAAACTGGATGTTTGGAAGGGATGAAGATCTTCCCTGGCAGCTATAACTCCACATTGATGATGGCAGGGGTTTTTTTTTAAGGAAAAGATATTTTTTCCACAGAAACTTCTCTATTTATTGTTAAGATGTTCTTTGAAAGATGACATGAGCATCTTTTTTCTTCTCATATCATCGAATGTATTGTTATGGTTTGAAGACTCCAGACAGGGACTTTGTGTCCCAGTGAGTGAGCAGTTTGGTACCCAGTGGTTCCAGTAACCTTTGATGGGGTGGAGGCTGATGTACCTTGCACTGGGTGTCTCAGTCATGCAGCTGGAAAATTTGGGTCCCTGTCCTTCCATCCAGTCCTCCCTTCTCCCTTAATTGAGCTATTAACATTTTAGAAATCATTAGTGCCTGACAAGTCTTGTGCTTTTTGCTAGAAATAGGATGGTATGTATTTGAGCAAAAGGGATGGTTTTTTTGGGAAGACTTTCCTGAATGCATATCTGCTCATGGATTTGAGTCTGAGAGCTGTTTCCTCATGCAGACAAGAGAATTCTCTCCAAGTTGTTGCTCTCTGGTGATAGCAGGGAAAGATTCACTTGTACTGCTGCAGAGAAGTTCCCTGTTTCTCTGCAGTGGTGTTTGCTCATATTTACAGCATTTAGTTCCTTATTCAATAACTTGTTGAATGTTTATCTGTAAATGGAATTTTATTGCTCAGACTTGATCAAGGCAAAGGTTTTTTGTCTAAACCCCTTATGTGCTTAGTAATAACTATGTTGGACTTCAAATTTGACATATTGTGCCCCCAGTAGATCCCTGTCCTAAAATATATTTTGTTTTGAAAAAGTAGCTTTACTTTCTCTGGAATTAAAGGCTTGCACACCTCTGACATTAAAACCCAATCATACAGTATGTCAAATAACAAGAAAATTTGAGCAATGCTCTGAATTTCAGGTTATTTGGAACAGCAAGATGTTCAAGAACAGCATCTTCTTCTCAATGGTCGGGTCTTGGCTGAAGGAAACAAATGAGTTTAAGTGAAAAGATGTTTTAAATGAAATTAGCTGTTCCATTTAGCTATGGGTGTATTCTGCAAATCCCTTGGGTCCTGACAGGCTACAGGACTATTCAACACCTGATCTTGCTCCCTAATTCTTCTTTTGGCTGTTCTAAGTCATCATCTCCCGGGAAATATTGAGTGCATTTTATTTTTTCATTGTTTGAACACTTTATTTTTTCTTGCAGCTCCTAAAAATAAAACCTTAATGGAGCCTTTCCACTCTGGTCAAGTATTTATGCTGTACATGATCAATATAGAGGAAGTAAATTCTGCTTGTGCATAGTTTCACATCCCAAGTGAATCAAAATTTATCAAATCACAGATGACTTCTATGATTATAACTTTAGCTTCAGAGATACAAGTAAGGGTGGAGGTTTCTCCATGGCACTTTATCTTACAACACTGAATGCCTATTTTGATTCCTGAAAATTAAAAATCAAGTCCCTTAAAGGAATTGTTTGGGATCTTATGAGTGAATCTATTAGCAACTCTAAGTGTTGTTTTACTTTCTCTGGGATGTTATTTGCTCAAAGAGAAGGGAAATCTTTTTCATTCCATGAATGAAGTGATGAAAATGGCAAGAAACTTGAACAAATTGAAGATATTGAAAACTGAGGGCAACCAGAAAGCAGCAATCTCATTTTACACACACACACACAAAATCAGTTGTGTTCTCTGAGCAGTGTTTTTCTCTCCTGATGCAAGTTGATTGCACTTGAGGAGTTGTGTGTTATAGATCTGTAAGGGATACAAGTGAAGGGAAAAATCCTGAGAAAGAAAGAAACTTGCTTGATTCTACATCTGCCTTCTATGTCATGATTCTCCAGGGTCCACTTAGGAGGAATAAAGATTTGCATTGAGGCATGAGAAGGGAAATGTTTTCTGCTCTGTCAGTCCTCAGGATAAAACTCCAGTGTGTTTCCAGTCCTTATCAAATGTGACCTATTCTTCATTAGCTATTTGTGCTTTCATTAATCAAATGTGAACCATGTAGATAGAAAGTTGGGAACAAAAAGACTGAGTGGTTATGGCTGAAAAATAAAGTACTGCAAATACTGCCTTTAAATTTCTTATCTCTGGACTTGAGAAGGTTTTATCATTTTGACAAATTTGGCAGGCTCAAAGAAGGAATTAAAACTGTCTTTAAAATTCTGAATGTAATGTTTCAAGCCCTGAACAATACCAAACATCTGTATTTTATTTCTTAAATTCATGAAGCTACAGGAAATAACTTAATGTATCAGGAGATGCTTAAGAGCTAATTATCAAAAAGTTGTTAGAAGATGGGGATTAAAGCCAACTACTTCTGGATATTTTTCTACTTCCTGTGGATTGAAGCAATTAGTAAAAATGTTGCCATCAGCAAAGTTTCCATCATTATTTCCCACATGTACCCTTTGCAATTGTACAAGTTC
Organism: Haemorhous mexicanus; assembly: GCF_027477595.1. Lineage (NCBI taxonomy): Eukaryota > Metazoa > Chordata > Aves > Passeriformes > Fringillidae > Haemorhous > Haemorhous mexicanus. The sequence continues at coordinate 10,263,861 of NC_082354.1, forward strand.
TTTCAATGATAAATAAAAATTAATCTTCTTTCTCATTTGGAAAAAAAAAACAAGCACAAGATTAAAAGTGTCCTACTGATACTAATATGAGCAATATGGTTTTTCATTAAAGGTAGAAGTTGTTTATATCCTAATATCCTGACACAAATATTCAAGGTTTTTTTGAGCCCTATGGGACAACAACAAAGGCTTCTGCTTTAACAATTGTAATAAAGAGCTTTTAGAAACACTTGAGTCTCTGTAATGAAATTGAATATTGGTCTGTTGAATGAGTTTGCCTCTGACATGGCTGACTCCAAGATGGTCTGTCAAATAATCTGGCTGTATAAAGAACAGCATAAATTCATCAGCAAAATACCTATCTGTACCATGAGAAATGTGGATTTATGTTCTTAGCACTTTAATTATTTAATTTTGATTACAGGGATCATCTCATTTTAAAGTGATTGCTGTATTTTAAATCAAGCTGTTATTTAATATTTACTGTAAGTGTCCAGAAATTCAGCTCAGCTAAAGACAGCTCCTGGTGTCCTGCCAATTCTGTACAAGCAGCAAATCAACCCATGGTCCCCTGTCATCCCCTCTGGTTCAAATCATGCAGATTTTGGTTAGATTCTGCCTAAATCTGGCAAATACTTTCCTTAGTTTTCCTTCCTCGAGGTCATGGTGATGTACTTTCAGGGAAGCCCAGTTTTCTTTTAGAGAAAAGTGGACATGGCTTTTCTTACACTTGTGAGCATTTTCTGCTGGATGTTGATGATGTGACTCTGGTTTGGGTGTGCCAGGGAATGTCTTAATCAGGATGAGTCTGTGGAAAGGGGGAATTCCTTAGAGCCTGGCAGCTGACACCAGTACTGTAAGCACTTTTACCTCTTCCTGGTTCTTTGCATTCCTGCTCAGATCTCTGAGTAAAAATGAAGTTTTCCTATTGGAGTTTGGTGCTTGTGTCACATTTTCATTCACCTGCAGTTGTTTTGTGTGTGGAAAAAAATGTGTTTTGACTAGTGAAGTATCTTATGAAGGCAAGTATGCACAGACTAATCTTTGAAATAGTTATTAAATATAGCTGTTCCTTGATCCTTACTTGGACACTTCCTTGCAATATAGAAAAATATTTTGAAACTATTTTATGGCTTTCAATTGAACACATAATTTTCATTATTTTTATTATACTTATTTTTGAACAGAAAAGCTGTATTTCTCTTGGAATCCAAATTTTAAAAACTGGAATGGGCTTTGACTGCTTCTTAAAAATTACTGCTAAAAGAGGAAAAAATGGTCTTTCCAGATGAACATAATCTCTCACTGGCTGTATCATCTTAAAAATTACTGTTATTTTAGCTGGTTATTCACATGAGTAATCCATTGAACTCTGTAAAGGTTTCAATATTCTGGGTTTTATGTCTTTCACTGTTACAGAAATGATCTGTAGTATTTTATTATTGCATAAAGCAAATAATATACATTTGCAGAATTTACTTTATTTCTCTCTTTGGTTTCTGTCACTTCCATCCAATTTAATGACCCATTTCCTAAGTTGCTTATACCTGACACAAATCTGTATTTGTATTTATGTACATAAATATTATTTTGTGATATTTTTGAAAATAGTTCCTGGAGCCTGGGGACTGTTGCTTTGTGCCAGCAGTATAGGAAGGGCAAGCCAATACCTGTGCCCTTCAGGAGAACTGACACAAGGACTCTGACAAAATAAAAGATGACAGAATCCAGACAGTTTGGAATATAAAAAATATGGTGCATAAACTTTATAGCACACATTTTGCTCTGAATTTTCTTGCTTCTATGGAATTTTGGGTCAGGAGAGGGACGTGGGGGTCATCCCTTCATTCTCATAGTAGTTTATTATTGACCATTTTCTGTGTTGAGTAGGTGTATTAAATACTTCCTGTTCTGTCTACTCCCAAACCATTTCAAAGATTCTATCATGCTAAAAATCTGAATTTTTTAAGTCCATGGAGAAGTTTGTGCAATAGACCTAGATAACTTCTAGAAAATTATCAGCAGTTGCACAGATAATTAGTCACAGTCAAAGTCTGGCAGGTTTAAAGACTCAGTTCAGCTTTGAATAGATATTATAAAAATAATATCTGCATGTGACTTCTCTGAAGAATCCAAATCCGAGATTTTAATAAACATCTGTTTTCTTTGTTTTTGGAGCCTTTAATTTTAAAGCAATGATTTCTCTTAGTATTTTGGATTTCTGGTTTGACACAGCCTCTTTACATCAAATGAGGATAGACAATAATGAAGTATAAAATACACTGAAAGAATTCCTTCTCTGAAAATCTAGTGCAATTCTTAGCTGTCTTACTCATCAAGGACAACAACCCTGGCTCAAATAAGATGTTTTTGAAAAGTTAAATGTAGTGGAAATATTTTCATTTTCACTGCTGAACCTCTGCCAACATTTATCTCTTAAGGGAATAGTTTAAGCATAAAATAAGCAAATCTCTTCTGATGGAGATACTTCTGTTTGGCTTTTGAATTTTACTGAGAAACTTAGCACAAAAAAATATATGGCAGAAAACATAAAAAAACCATTAGATCTAGGTGTCTGGATATCCCTTGTGTTTTCTGTAAATATGAACAGTTTCTCAGAGACAATGCAGGTACAGCTGACTGATTGCAGGTGTGTTAGGGTCATGGGATGCTGGGTCACTGTTCCATGCTTTGCTTCTGCAGTACTACAAGTTTGTAATAATTTCCTTGATTAATACCTGAAGTAGGGCAGTTTCTGTTATACATCATTATTATACTATTCAACAGTGGGATTTTGGATATGCCTTTCCTAATCTACCAGTTTGGATTTATTTTGGTGTGGAGATGGCTCAGTGTTGCAATGTGATGTGGGGATGACAGATTTTACTGTGTCTGTGTGGCAGCATTGCAGGAGTAAACCTTCTTTGCATCTCCTCTGAAATGTTCCACAGAACACTGCAGCAGCCTCCCTCCCTGGGGGGAGGTTACATTTTGGTGCATGTGTCAAGATCTTCTCAATGGCAAACAGAGTTTGAATAAGCTATGTTTCAAGTGCATAGCATGGTATTTGGTGTGAGATTTTGCTGATACCCTCAGTGGTTTCCTAGCTTGGCTGCTCATGCAAAGTGTGAAATTAAAACTAGATACACACCCACCAGGACATGAGATGAACAATATATCCAAAATATGAAAGTGTTTTTCTGAATGTGTTAATCAGCTCTATATACCTTCCAATTATGCTTATAATATCTGTTAAATAATGCTCCTATATTTATTTTTAATTTTGGGGTGATGCAATATTTAGAATACAATTATATTTTGGTTTGCTGTGCTCTTCTTGCCAATTTCTTGTGTTTTGAAGTCTCTCACTGATTGCTTCTCATTTTTCATTAGTGATGGCCCCTTCAGACAGGCAGGCTCTGAGCTAATTAGCAAAGCTTTGTTCATGAATGCTTGATTCCTCCAAAAACTCTGCAGGAAGGGAACTCATGAACAGTACTACACCATCTGCAGTTGCAGAGGCTGCAGTGTTAACAATAATGTGCTGCAATGTTTAAATTAAAATCCACCACTTTAGATATTATTAATTAATGCTCTGTGATGTAGAAGTTTATAGTCCAAAGGACAGTGGAGTGGGATGATGCACTGCAGCAGGTCTGAGAATCAAAAGCTGGCATGCAAGAATGGTGTCAGTCTAAACCACTGCTTGAAATTCCTCTGGAATTTTGTGGATAGGCCTGAAAAGTGGGCTGTTTTTTTGGCCATTGTTTGGCAAGCTCCAAGCCTTCTTTGTTTTCTTTGTCCTGCTTTGTTCATTGTTTGATTCTGTGGGTGCCTAATTGCTGCTTAAACAAATTGTGCCTCACAGTGATGAAAGGGTGAACTCTGGCTTGGGTCAGTATTGGAAGGGGCAGAGAGCAAGATGAGGAATAGATCCAAGTATGGCAGGAGGAGGAGCTAGGTTTTCTGAGATGGTAAAACAACAAAATCTGCTACCTCTGGGATGTGAGAAGCTCTGTGACATGAAGAGCTTCTGGTCATCATTGGGTGCTTCTGATTAAGGGCAGTAATTTGGGAGCAGGGATCAACATTTCTCTCCTTATGTTACATTCATGGCTTCATCTCTTTGCTGTTTGAGCCATCACACTCCTAGTGAAACCACCCCTGCTTTGAAGACCTTTTGTCTTTTGGGATGGTGGGGATAGTTTTTAACACTCTATTTGCTTATTCCATGAGATCCAGAATTTGTGCTTCTGCATTAAGACAGAATCTTTTTCTTACAGGACAGTTTTAAAGTTTTTCATGTTCAATGAGTAATACAAATTAGTGTTGCTCATCTGCAGCACTGAAGGTGTGCAATTGCCTCCTGGCAGACACTGCTTAGCAGATCTTCTCTGAAGCCAGGATGGGTTCCTTGGCTTTCTTTATGCTCTTACTGTGTGAAGGTGTGTGTGAAATGTAACATGAACCCAGTCAAAGTCGTTCTGTAAACGAGCTAATGACTAAATGAAGATTTGTATGATTAAATTCAGGCTTCCCTGGAGTTAGCCAGGTGAGGGTTCTGGAAGGGGCTGTACCATGTTACCTGTTGTACAGTGGATGGAATCAGAGTTCCTGCTGCTCCAGAGCAAGGCAGCCAGAATTATTAAGAGTGGGCTCCTGAAAAGATGTATGTTAATCCTTTTGAAGTGAATGTTTATTCAAGGAAGTTTCTGCAGAGGTGGCCCATAAATTTGATGTTGCTTTAAGCAATGGCTAGAATAATTATTTCCTTGAAAGGAGTTGTAGCATATTGGCCTCATTAAAAATGAGTGTACATTTTGTTAGCATGTCGTGTTCCAGCTTAAACTCATGGTTAGGCAATTCAGTGTGCATTGCAGTTGGAAATAGTTCTTAACATAGATTAAAATTTGGGGATGTGATGGCTTTGATTAAAATCAATATATGGAGTGACAGTTACTAAAATGCAGATGAAAACTAGTACAAAGAATTAATAAGGGACACTGATAATAGAATGGCCGTCACTTAATATTTTATGTAGATTCATAAAACATCTTTCAAATTTTGAATCAACAGCTGGTAAAAAATGCAATAGTAATGAGCTCATTTGTATGTAAATGACTGTCATTCTATTCTAGGCTACCCATGCTTTATGGGATCCTGCTAGATATCACTAAGTATGGTCAGGAAAATAGGCCTTTTCAGGAAACCCTTCAAAAAATCAATTTAAATGCAAAGTCTTTGCCTGGCTTTTAAGTTTTCAAAAGTAATTCATAAGGTTCTATCAGTCTGAAAGTTCTGTATACTTGTATTTAAAATAGTAATCCAGTACATTATTGGGAGCTGAATATCATACAAATTAGGAGCTCTAGGGTAATTCTGGCTACAGCAGAAGGCAAATTCTTGGCATGTTCCAACTCTCTTGGAAGACCTGGCCAAAGTAGGTGGCAATGTCTGTGTACCCAGGACGTGAAGTGAATGGGCAAAGGAATCCACACTGTGTGCATTCCTCTCTATTGCTTATGCTCAACAGCCACCAAAGCCCTGTATCTTCTGTAAACACCTGGGCTTAGAGCTAGAAAGAGCAAATGAAAGAGAGAAACTTGCCATAGAAGTGTTTTTGTACTACATCTGGTGCAGAAGTGCACCATGTGCCTTTTATCACTTCTAAAGGATGGTCATGAAGGGGAACATTTTGACCTTGGCATGAAGGGATGATGGATGTAAAACTCAAGCTTTATGAGTTAAAAAATTATTTTATAGAAATGAAATAACTGTTTTTTTGTATATACAGAATAACAGAATTTTAATATTAGTCATTTTACTGGAAAAGTAAGTTTTCCGATGTTTGGAGCAGTTTTGACCTTCATAAAGCTTCAAATTAGTTAAGTCCTAAAGGAAAGAATTGACTTCCAGTCATATTTACTAAAATGTTTAGCTCTTTCTTCTTTTTAATAGTGTGTTTTTAAGTGTAAGTGGCTTAAAAGCACTTATAGTGAAAGTCTTAAATGCAGATTGGAGATCAGAAGTGTGTGTTAACACAAAAACCAGAAAGAAATGTTTTGATTGATATCTCAGAAGGAAATGCCAAGGATAAATATAAATACAGTTGATTGCAATTGATGTGGGCAAGTGGTAATCAGCTGCTAATCTAAACAAACAAGACTCCAGCAGATATTTCAACTCTTCACCTTTCCACTTGTCTTTGAGTTGCCTTTCCCAATCCAATTTGCAAGCAATTTTTCTGCTTGTAATGTTGTTATTACATTTCTTATGCTGTGGGCAGTTAATGAAAAATATCTTTTTTAAAATAAAGAAGTGTATGGGATGAAGGAAATGGTTCTGGTTTGGGGGAAAGTGTTCTCTGTCACCTTTGGAGAAACCTGGGATACTGTAGGTTTTTTTTTCTTGAAAGTTAAAGTACACTGCCTAATTTATATATCTATATATGCATATAATGTATGCATATATAGATATATATGTATATAATATCTACTTTTAATATGAAAATATTAAAATAATATCTACGTGCAAAAATTCTGTGTGAATTGCAACTCTCTTTAGAGTGGTGGGAAATATGAGAATGGGTGCTTTTAGTTTCTGCTCAATTATTTATCTCACCAAGGAAAGGTTTTTTGCTGAGCTAGCACTTTGCATTCTCTCTTGGCATGGGAATTATCAGTTCTCCAACAGTGCTGTACCATGGGCAGGGCTCCTGGAAGCAGCTGTGACCTTCAGGCTGATGGAGGTGACACAGGGGGACTGAAGTGGCATTCAAGGGCCTCGTAATGAATTCTGATGAAGCCTAAATGCTGGAAATGAGGTGGTGGGACTGACTGCTTTTAGTTAGCTCCTGTTAGCACAGAGCAGTTCAGAGCTGTTTGCTAATGTGTCAGCCTCCTGTGATTAAGTATTAAAGGTACTTTAAAGTACAGTTGCCTTTTTCAGTCCTCCCTTTTAGTTTCCTGGAGGATTGCCTAGACTGCTCCATATGAATAAAAAACCATATAAAAAGCATATTGGTTTCTGACATCTTTTTAGGAAATCTCTTTGTAAAAGTGAAATATACCAAAATGAGCTGGTTGCTATTTTTACCACCAGTTTTAATCTCTGTAGATTGTTTAAATTGCAAAACAGTAAAAAAAAAATATATAAAAAAAAAAAGGCTTTTTGCTCTGCATAAGACCACGTGTGGAAGCAAGTATAAAAGTTTATCTAAAAACAGATAAACTGAAGCAAATTTTAGGAAATATTAAAAAGGGGTTGCAATTGCCTACGGAAATTCAGGTGTTTGCACATTGAATTAAAGAATTACATTAATTTAGAGGAGAAAATAATAGCACATGAACTGAATTTCCAATTAGAATTAATTGTCTTAATATGGATTTTGAGTAGTTAAACAAAAAGCTTTTTGCACTTTAAGTTATTGGCTGTGAAGTAAGAAGAGATGAATACTCTCAAAAATCAGCCCATGAATTGCTGGCTTATGAAATTCTTTTTTATGGATTGAAGCAAAAATTGAAAAAATTAATTAAGCATAATTACTGAGGAGTGTAAACAGAGCATTGTGTTGTTTTCTGGCTTGTTTCTTGTATATCCTGAAAGAGAATACAGCTGGAACTTCAAATGAAACTGAGGTGATAGGAGCCAATGCAGGTGTAAGAAGCTTCAAAGCTGCCCACAAAGGGCCCCACCTTACCCTGTTCACACAGCTTTTTGATAACCCTGAAGTTCAGCAAGGTCTAGCAAAGAGAAACAGTAGTCTGATGGCATTTCAGAGTTCTGTAAAGAATTATCAGCAGACCCTATTAAAGCCTACAATACTGCCTTGGGGAGTCTCCCAAGGTTCCTTTGTCAAGGCTGGTTTATTGTCCACATAGTTTGTTAAAAAGCTTTTAAAGCCATTGTGGTCGATTGGATCTGTGTGCTTGTTGTAAAAGTGCAGTAAGTCAACATTAAAGTTCTTATGAAATTTTAATGCCAAAAAATTAAAAGCACAAGTGCTGTAATCAGTTCATAAAATAAAATATTGGAGTCTCTGACCCCATGCTGCCAGGTGGGGATCAACAAATGCTGCAGTGTTTTATTTTCTTTCTCTCCAGGTGTGTATTTGTATTTTTCCTCTGTACACATAGTCCAGTGCTCTGTGTTAGTGAAGTATTTCTGCATTACAGATAAGCATAATATCCAGCCCTAATGTTTGTACTGATGAGAGTGTGTTCTGTGTGAAAACCACTGTGGCAGTAGTCAGCTCTGTCATTGGACAGCTTTCTGTTTACTGCACTTTCCTGAAAGCTTTGGAGTTTGTGCTCAGTCACACACATTTTCCAGATATTTTTATATTTTTTTCAGTTTTATGATCAGAAGTGAATGAAGGCTGATATGTTTCTTCTAAAAAAAGTTGCTTACTGAGTTTTTGGTAAAAGTAATACCTTAAGTGTGGGCCTGGAGTCGGAGTGTTTCCTATGGACTGGACCTTTAGCAAACCAAGTTATGTGAATTTCAGTTTTATTTTGTTGTTTGGTTGATTTTTTTTTCCTTAAGCTTCTCACATTCACCCGTTCTGTTCCCACCACCCCAAGAGTTATAATCTCTCTTTTTCAGTGTGGTACATATTATTTTATTTTTCCCTTAATCTATCTCAATCCCTGCCAATTCTCCATCAAATCAGAGACCATTTTGAACTTGATTGTTGACTTGATCATTTGTTTTTACCAGCACATTTCAGGGTTTGGCACCAAGTTTTACAAGCTCAAAACCTTTTAAAGTAACAACATAAATCAAACCTGAAAGTGGAGAAATGTATGGTCACTTAAAATAAAGCATCTTTGCACAATGCTGAAATTATGTAAAAGGCTTAAAGATGATCCATGTGTTTACTCAGTGACAAAGCAAATGTCAAGACCCCCTCAGGACTAGAACAGAAAAGAAGAATTTTGCCTTCTTTTAAAGCTGAAAGTTTTGAAATGTAAACAGTTCATAAACTGCACTGCTGGCATGCAGAATACAATCAATTAGCTAAAATGCAAAGGTAATTTAGAAATACAATTATGTATCTTCAAAATATAATCAGGCATATGGACAGGGGTGCTAAAACCTAATATGAAAAACTTGTTTCTAAGCAGTAATTTTTCTGTGCTGCAAGGAATCATTAAGAAGCTTGTAAATATTAAATAATTTGAAGGAAAAAAAAGAAGACTATGATTTATGTCACCCTGAAGTTTGAGTGGCATGTAATGTTGTTACTTCAGAGAGGGAATTATTGTATTTCTGAAAGTCATCTGCAATGGAGGCCTGTCATAGTGTAACAAAGAAATAATGACTAGACCAATTTTAGAAGGAATGAAGCTTGCAGATGATATATAATGACAGGGAACATAAACAAAAAACCTGAATAACCTACCACCTCCCTGTTGAATAATATATTTTTGGGAAAAGTGAAACAGCCACAAAGGCAGAATGTGTCTGATTTTGTATATTTTCTTGCCACCTGTTGCAAGAAAAATCTAATACTTCTTACTGCTATTACTCAGGTTGCTTGTGTGAGTGAATAAAAGTTATTTTCATTGAAAACTCTGACCTAAATCCTCATTATTTCAGTCACAGCAGGACTGGACATTGCACTTAGGGGGAATATGTTGTGGTTTCTAACTCACAGTAAATTGTTGCAACAGTTCCTCCCTCCAGTATGGAACTCAGAGGGATTTGCTTATACTTAGTGTATTTTTCATTATTTTTTTAATAAACATAGTGATTACTAAAATCCTGTAGAGAAGTTTTTTGCAAACTATGGACTAGTGAGTTTTATCAAGGTGTTTCTTTCTCCATCTTTCTTAATTGTGCTTTAGGATTTACTTCATGCTATGAAAAGATCTGAAGCTTCCTGTGAGCAGTGCATGGACCAGTGGTGCAGTTTTGTTGATCTCTACATGAACATTGTTGTATCCCATTGCTGGCTTTCACTTCTCCATCAGAGAGAACAAATGTTTCTCTCTGGCAGTTTATTTTACTTAGCATTTTGTGCAAAACATTGATTCAGATCAGACAAAGTAGATAGAAACCAATTTTCTACTATCATATATTTTGTCTGCTATCTGTTTAATCTAGTCTGCATCTTTATCTAAATTAACTGTCATTTGGAAAAAAACTTTTTCTTAACAATACAGACTACATTTAAAGTTCTAACAGAGTGCAATTTTAAAAAAGAAGATTAAAGGAAGGATCCAATGCAGTAGTTTTCTGTCTAATTTGAACCAGAGTGGTGCTCAGATCTTTTGTAAAACACATTTAAAGCAGAGTATGAGAAGGTTGTCAGAAGAAAGTAGAAGCATTTGCCCCTGAATGGCCATGCAGAAAGCTGAAACAGTCAGAAAGTTTTTCTAGTGAGAAACTAATGCTTCTTTCTTACTGATTTTTTCTTCTTGGGTAAGATGGACATAAGTGTTCCCTGACAACAGAATGACAAGGCCATATTTTTATTTTTACAGAGATTAATTTGCTATTCAATTATAACCAGAAGATTGTAGATATAAGTATAACACAATGCTTTTATTTCAAAGGGCTTGATCTTCAACAGATGTTTACTTCAGCAAATAAAAGAAAAAAGTTAGTTTCAGTTTCCATTTTCTTGGTAGTTTGTAATCTTTGTCCCAGCTGGAACTTAGTATGTAGTTTTCTTGCAGAGACTCTATGGAACTGTAGACACCTTTCTCAGAAAGTGGAGAAAAGGTACTGGAGGAAAATTTTATTTCATCTGAGGTCAGCTTCAAAACCTCACTGATATAACAGAGCTTAAAATTAATTTGCCATGTATACAATATACATTTAGTTAATGCAGCAGATGAGCCTTTTTTAGATTTGGGTGAACAAGGGGAGCTCTGTGCATTTCCTTGTGTTTCCCAGCAGGAGAAGTTTGCTGTCAGAGGAAACACAGCACATGCCTTTAACAGGAGTGGCTGAATGCCAAAACAGAAATAAACTTTCTCAATCAAGGACCTAGTGTTTAACTGCAATTTATTTACACCCTAAAAACAGCCAAAGGGCGAGGACAGCATAGTCTTGATGGAAGCAATAGACTGACACAAAGAAACCCTGTCTGAATTAAAATTCTCACAGTTTGAAATGCAAAAGAGTTACATAAGCTATCTCCAAGCTAACACCTGTGCAAATGGTTCTGATTTGTTGTTATCTCTTGATAAGGGTTTTCTGGGTGTCCTTTTGTTCACTCTGGTGGTTTCAGCCCTCTCCATGACTGAAGCAGTGTAAGCCTGAAGGGGCACTGCCCTAGGAGGGCACCTCCTCTGTGGGGAACTCCTGGCTGCAGTCACTCACTATGACACAGGAAAAATACTGAAAAAATGTCAGTCACATTCTAAATGAAGACCAACCAATCATCCCTGTGCTTGTCATAACTTTTAAGCTTAGTGAGATGGCTGGTAATACTTCACTTTCTGATATCCATCACTTGGAAATAACTTTTGAAAGGTTTAATAAGGCAGCTGGGAGAGGAATAAGAAGTAACTGTTCAGTAATATAGCTTCCTTGGATGTTTTGAGAGGCAAATATTTGTATTTGCAAGAAATAATAATCTAACTATGATTCTCAATAGGGTGTCATAAGATTTCCAGCCAGAACTGTTTGGGAGTACATCGTTTCAGGCTATTTATTCCAGAAGTGGGAATAGATGAAATTCTCCGATGGGATTGAAAAAGTTCCATAATGATTCCATAAGACATTAACTTAGCAGTTGGAAATAACATTTATGAACCACTGGAAGTTGAGTTCTCCTGGGTTTAATATTTCCTATAGCCTCATAAATCTGATAGAGACATAATCTCTTTATTAAGTCAGAAATTCTATTTGTTTTTAGAAGAAATCGACAATTCTGTCCTGAAATAAATGAGCTCTCTTCATGGTAAACAAATTTGCACACAGGAGATACTAAGAGGATCCTCCACATGTAAATGGTAAAATATTAAATCTCTCCTTAAAATTCAGTGTAAAAAGAAGCAAATACACCCTCAGAAGGTGGACACATGCCTAGGTTAAGATGAAATGTATGCATTCATTTTCTGGGTCCTGTGGGTTTCAGATCTTCATACAGGTGTTTTTGGTGTCACAAAACTCTAATCACAGTCATGGAGCTTGGCTCTGGTCTTGCAGAGTCCAGCACCCTCTGTCCTTTGTGCTTGTGTGGCCCCTAAAGGGAGAGGGGGGAGTTGATGTGGGAATCTGTGAGCTGAGCCAAACCACTGTCCTGGTCAATTCAGACCATGAAGGTTCTCCTATTTTCAGGCTCTAGTTTATAGAAAGATTTCCCTGAATTCCTGTTCTCTGGGTTTGCTTTGGTGGAGCTATGTAACAAGGAACAGAGTGGGCATAGTATTATAATGACAGCCTTTGCAGATTACATGCATTTTCCATTTTTCAGTCTTTAATTTAAGATGTAGCCCAGTTTTCCCCAAGGAGCTTCTGGAGAAACACAGTTTATAGAACTACATTTTGGAAATCTCATCTGGTGAAGGAGAAGCTTCTGTAGAGATGATTGCTGGCAAGAAATGAGAGATTGAGTGAGGATGGAGAAGTAATATAGGGCTGACACTTGGGAGGGAAAGGAGTGTGGGGTTCAGGAGGGATCATAAGGGAAAAGAACAGGTGTAATTTTTGGTTACACCTTTTTATTTTGAGAATTTCAGTGCTCTCCCTTTCTGACAACAACATAGAATCACTTTTGCCAGCTCGCTGCACTGTGCCATGCTGAAGCCTCCTGCACCCCTACAGGGCCTTGAGGAGGGGCAGCACCTGAATGATCTCCCAGACACTAGATGGAAGCTAACATGTGCCTTTGTCTTGTGATAACCTTTTTTTTGTCTCCAGACTATATGCATTGTTACCTGGATTTACATAGCTTAGAAGCCTTTTACTTACACCAGAATACAAATGAAAATGTAGTGTTGTACCATGAAATTAGTTTGTCCCTAAAGTGAAAATGGGTTGAATGATGCAAATTGATAAAAGTGATTTATTATTAATGTATTTAGGCACTGTTAGCTGCAAATTGGTGACAGGTTAGACAACAAAATGCTTAAATGAGTTGAAGGCATAAATTCCATTGTATTAAAATAGTGTTTCTAAACCTCTTAAATGCTGTAGACAGCTGTGTCTTCTGATGCACTGAGGTAGAGCTAGGGAATCATAAGCACCAGCAGTGCCTTGAAAACATTTTTAGTCACTAATTGCTACAGAGTTTCTTAGTGCCTGGTGAAATTCACAACCATGGGTTGGTGTTTGACCTCTGTGCTCTCAGCAGCTCTGGCAATGAGGACCCTGTGCACTCCAACCATCCCATCAAGTGAACCACCCTGGGAAATCTCATCAAATGAGCTGTTAGGCTTTAACTGTGTGCAAAACATCAGCATCAGCTTTTCAGTTTGAGTAAATCAGCCAGGTACTCGCAGCCACTGACTATGTTGCAAAATGTGATTGCTAAGTGGAAAAGCTTTGGAGTAAATGGACATGGAAACCAGTTGTAATGTAAAGGGTGTTAGGGGAATTAGTCTCTTTTATGAAGGTGTAGAAAATACTGCATGAGATTAATCCATGTTTTACTTTCACAATTGCAAAGGCTCTCATGGATCTGCCACCCTGCAGTAGTTAAAAACTAGGCAGACACCCTGCCCTGATTCTTATATATAATGGACTCCCTGATCTGATCATTGTGCTTACACAGCAACTGATTTCTTGCATTTCTGAAAGAGTACATGAAAGAATTTACATCCAGCTGTCTCGTCTGGGGCAAATATGGGGTTTTTTTTTCAAGTTGGATAGGAAATAACAGGACGGGATTTAGCTAATTCTTCAGAATTTGTGTGGATTAAGGAATCAAGTCTGTTAGTGTTGTGTATATGCTTGATTATTACAGAAGTATGTAGAAATGAAGGGAACAAATAGAAAGTTAGGGAAAAGGCTGTCAAAACATTTGGAATTGATATTCCTTATAGTAATCCATATTTACTATTTTTATAGGAAAATCAAAGGACTTTTTAAAATTGAAATTCCATGAGCTGAAAATAATGCTTTCTATTAGGGTATTTTCATGAGAAATATTGCCTTTTATTGCTCTCGTGTTAAGTTCTATTTTTAAAAGAGAGGAATTAAAATCTAGAGATGAGATAATGGTGGATTCCATTCCTGGGGTGAGTAAGCAGCTTACAGGAGACTAGCTGAGACCTTCATCTTCCTTTAGCTGCAACAGCAAGTCTGTCTGATTTACTTTTGTGTGTTGCAGAACTGCATCTTTGTAATGGCTTTTCCAATATTCTGCTGCTGAAACTTTCTAGCTCAAGCACAGGTGTATTTTGGAGGGAGGAAAGGAAAAGGGAGAGAATGACTTTACTTGGGTTCACTGGGGAGTGACATTTCTTCTGTTATGAATGCTGCAAATGATTCCTCACCCTAATTTTGTAACTACAGAAAGTTGGCTTGAGTTCCTTGGCCATTTCATAGAGTCACCTCTGACAGGGGAATGGTTTTCATGGAGCTATTTATGTAGCACTGTGGAGGACATGAGCACAGTTGCAAGGGTGACACTCAGAGGTAGCATCTTGCATGGGTGACTCAGATAATGAGAAATGACAGCTGACCACAGGGATGAAGGGAGAAGGCCTAAACAGGGCAAGAGGAAAAATGAATAGAGATGGGTACATCTCCACATCACTGAGCAATCATTGAAGGAAGAAGTGAACTGCTGTGTTTTCTCCCCTCAGACATTTAATATTCTTTCTTTCTTTATTTAATAATTTAATTATTTATTTATTTATAATTTTTACACCCCCATCCCTCTTATTTTTTGAGACTCTCTGGCAAATGCTGACTTGCCTACATCAAAGGCAAATACTCCACACGTTAAGATTATCAGTTTGACTGCTGTTTCTATGTCACCATGGAAGTACAGTCAGAAGGCATCTGTACCAGTGTGTTGGCAGTTGGAGGGGATTTTATGCCTGCCCTTTACTCCCTTTTTTGCTGGTAGCATTTCTACTCTCGTTTGCCTTCTCCCTCCCTGGTGGATTTCATGGTTGGGAGTAGCACCTGTGGCCACTCTGTGCTCTGACAGCTGCAAGACTCAGATGCCAAGCTCTTGAATGCATTTTTTTCTATTGCTGTCATGTGGGTTAGGAGAGAGCTTCCAGGCAGACATCTCAGCTGTGTCAGTGTTCATTGCTCACAGCTGGACAACAAGGCATTATTAACTTTGCACAATTTCATTCACAGTACACTCATAGGTGCAAAGAGTTAGATTTTTAGCACATGAAATTCTAGAGTGTAAGTTCTGGTCTACTGTTCAATATGTTTAAAACTCTTTTTACACGTGCTCTGGGCAGTGTTGATAGTTTCTTTTGTGCTCTGCATGTGCTCAAGAACACTCTGGATCTGTAGCAAATTAGGGATACTTACAGAAACATCTCATGAGCATTTCTCCCTTGACTGCTGCCGGCAGTGTTTGAAATCTAATTCAGTCTTTGGAAACCTGGAGTACCTGGAGCCAAGCATGGCTGGCTCAGCTGACACAGAAAGGAGACTCTTAGTTGATGCTCCAAGCATGGCTGTAGGTTTTTGTTTGTTGGGATGTATTTCTGCTTTCTGGTACAGCAGCCTCTGCATAAAACTAGCTGAGATGCCTTTGGGTTGGGATTAGGGTTAGAAAAGGATACTAAAGCCAACTCTAAGTTTACTCTGGATCATGGAAGAGGACAAGTTTCTATTTGAAGGAGAATTATTATTTATCTGAAGGAGATGATTTTTTTCTCCCTTAATTTCTTTGTAGCTTTGTTTTTCCTTTTAACATTCTGGAGAGGTGTTTTGAAGTATAGCATGGCTAACACAGGCTCATTCCTGAATGACACTGAATTAGAGGTTGATAAATTCTTGGCTTTGTGACCTTATTGCTGTCTAATGTGTGCACTGGTACATGGCAGTATATTGTGCAGCTTTGTGACTGTTCTGGACAGGAAAAACCTCTTGAAAGCAGCAAGGATTCCTATGGCCTAGAAATGGTGTTTGAGTGTCAATGGAACTAGATAGTAACAGACCTAAAAACTCTATCTCTCCAAGACTTGTGAATTTAAAAAGCAGAAATAGAATTAAAAATTGCTGTTCAAGTTTGAGGAGATAAATTTAGAAATATCACTAATTTGTTCCCTGCCACAAGTCCAGTGAGCAATATCTTGGAACTGCACTTCTGTTCAACGGACTGTAAGTTGGAGAAGAGGTAAATGCAACATTTCTGCATGAGATATAAAGACATTTGTGGGAAATCATACTTCCACTACTGGGCTTATGCTCTGCATTCTGTTCAGCTCCTTAATGCTGAAGTTTGCATACTGAGCTCCCAGTTTCAATATTGGCATGATTTCTCTCTGAAGATGATTAATTTATACAGACTCTCTTGTACACAGCTCTAGGCTTCAGAAAACTTTTTGTGGAAAATGGGCACACAAATTATTTTGACTCATACAATTTAGTGAGGCAACATCATGGAAAATATAGTCTCTTGTCTGTTCTAAGCAAAATGTGTTGGGGGAAGGGATGACCTTCAGAGATAAGGCTGAAATCAAGCAAAAATGCATTCTCTTCCTATTTCACATCGAGGCTGATTTTTATCAGAACACTTGGATGCATTTAGAAAAGGAATTTAAAAACAGGGATGGACCTTCAAATGTACCTGCATGACTCTAAACATTACCTGGCCAATTATTTTTCCCCTGCTTGTCATATAGTAGTCTTTGAGGTGAAATCTCAGTGTGATCAAGGCAGTTAAATGCCTTGTGTGCAGTCTGGGAGAGGTATTTCTCTGTGTGTAAGTGTGAAAACTTTTTTTTTAAATAGGATGTTTTAATATGAATCTTTTGTTTTTTCAGAAATTTATTTTTGTGCACATATAAAAACATATTTCATTCTATTTTATTTCTGCAGCAAATGAACTCAAAAGATTATTTTTATCCTCTGCTTATATATGGTCAAGTTCCCACTGAACCACAAAGCTGCTTAAGGACCTGCACAGAGTCATTTGTGTACAGGGCAAAAGCCTTGCTGGCTGTTTTGCTGTAAACAGAGCAAAGATCTCTTTAACTCAAACAATCCTCTCCCCCTCTGCAGATCACAGGCCATATGAGCTTAGGGGTTTACAGGCAAATCCAGCCTGCAGCTGAGGATGCAGGGCTGAGCAGAGAGTGCTGTTGGGCTGGGCACTGCCAGTCTCTGTGTCTGTGTGTGCTGTGAACATGTCCTGCATTGCTCTGTGGGACTGGGACTGACACATTTCTCTGTGCACCTGTGACTTTATCTTCCTACAGCCCTGCAAGGCAGATTTTCTGCACCCCGCTTCATGGCTGCTGCTATATTGCTCTGTTAGGTCATGATGTTTATGTTGAGGTAACTGGAAGAGAAGAAAAGAAAAAAAGAAAAACAAGACTGTATTTTCCCATAATTGCATGGGATGTAATTCCTGCTGGCTTTGTATTTAATGGAAGTTAATTTACCTGGAAGTGCTGTACTCTGTTTCCCATGCACTTGGTGGTATCACACTCAGAAATGCTGGGTCTTATTACTTAAAAAAATAAAAAGAAAAAAAAAGAAAATCAATAAGCAACAAGTATTACATGTTATTACATGCATAAGTGTGCCAGCTGATGCCTGATTATGTTGATTGTGTGTGATTTATTTTTTGACAGCAGTGTGACACTATTTAGTTTTTCTGATCAGGTAGGTGTCAGCCCATAGAAAATGTTTGGTAACTCTATTTCCTGATGTTGGTGGTACAAAGGACTTGAGCACACCTCATGTGATGTCAGCAGAGAGGCAAAGATGGAAGATGAAGAGCCACTGATTCATCTTGTTGCTCAAGATGTGTCTCTGCCAATTCATGTTGAGTGTTCTGTGTTGGAAAGTGCAGCGTGGCAGCTCCTACAGCCATCCTGAGAATTTGGCTGTGAGAATTCCCTAACTGGCCAGAGGAGAACAAATATAGCAGGAAGTTAAAAGGGTAAATGTCCTTGGAGTGCTTGTTATTACTCATGATTTTTGTGCCTTAGTTTCACATGGGATTTTTGAAAGCGATCTGCTTTGAAAGGCTGATTTTTTTTCTGCTGTGCACCACATGAAAGTCTTACTGTTCTAGCTGCTCTCCAGGCTTTCATTTGTTTTGGATTCTCATGACTGCTTAGTTTTTGAGGGTTAGGGAGGATGTATCCATGGCAAATAATGTGCTGGCTTCTGTAATATTGGCATTGCTGAAGATAGCTTAAATTTTGTTTGTGAGCTTACATGAGTATTGAAAGATTGAGGCTTTTAAAAGGTCTGGTACCAGAGGCTGTCCTGGCCCTGCTCTGCAGCCTGGGCACGCTCAGACCCTAATCCCTGCTGTGATGGGTCTGAGCCAGTGCCAAAAGAATCAGATGGCCACAAAAACAGTTCTTGGAAAGTTGTTAGTGACTGGCATGTTAATAGTGTTAAAATACTTCATCATAAAACAGTGACCAGAAGCCTTTAAGGTCCACCAAATTTTTAGTCTTCCAGTTTTGAAGAGTTAAACTGCTTTGTTTTACCTGCTGTGTTCACATATATGAAGTTAATAAAAGCATTCTTCCAGAAGTGTCAGAGGGGTGGCCATGAAGGTTTTCAAATAAGCAGTACATCTTTATATGCAAAACTCTTTAGGTTTTATCCTGCAGTTTTCATGATTTTTCTCTAAAAAGATATGCATCTACACAGCTGACTGTGGAGACATCTATTTTAGTCTCTAAAATAATAAAAGATTTTCAATCAATTTTGTTTTTGAAAGGAAGCACAGGAACAGTTTTCTTTAAATTCGTTTTCTATTGGTATGAAATTTGTGATTTTTCTTTTTCCTCTTGCCCCCAAAATCCATCTCATATTTCACAGACGAGGAAACAGAGTGATGGTGTGTCACATCCAGTTGGATCACTCACTTTGGCAGTCATTACTGACACAGCTTAATGCAGTCTGACTGATGTAATCAGACATGATGTCTCTCACAATGGACAGTGTCACCCTCAGAAATATAGAGAGACACAGGTTTCAGAAAAACCAAGTTAAGGGTTGTTTTACAAAAGAAATAATAACCCATGGCATTGTGTCTGCAGACAGGCACCCAAAACAAGTTGGTCCTTCTGGACAGAGCAAGACAAGTGTGCTAAATTCATTTCCTTAGGGAACATGAGGGTTTTTTGGGCCCACTTGAATGAACCTCATTTATAAAGGAATTAATGCAACTTCCTGAAGCAGTAATTTCTCTTTCTGTTCCTCCCTTAAAGCACAATGATGTCCATCTCTAAAAGGTATTTTGAGTGCTTCCCATTTTGGGGTACCCAGCTTGTGACCTCAGCAGTGTTTCTGGTTCCAGTGAGCTGATCTGACACACCTCACATTTGGCTTTCAAAGTTGAGAATGTCCAAACAACTACCCCCAAAGGACATTTTAACTTTGGAAGGCACTGTGTAGAATCAATGCATAATTTGTTTCCATCTTGGGTATTCATTGATGGCATTTTGAATTTCTTTTACTATTCTCACAGTTTAGTGGCTGCAGCTGAAGTGCCCAGCTGCAAACAAGCTTGTATTTATACTCCTTGCTGTGTAGTTAGAGCAGAGACAGCTTCTCTGATCATTAGAGGCGGGTGCTCAACTGGACCTGATGCTTTCACATGTTTCTTTGAGTTTATTGATCCAAATCTCAGCTTTAGCTTTGCTGGCCTCTAGATCAGCCTGTGAATTCTGAGGTCCACTGAAGTCAGTCCCAGGCTTCCCATTCTCTTCAGCAGGGCAGGCTAGACCTGCACAGGTCACTCCAGGGACTTGCTCATCTTGAAGTTGTTTGAAAGAATTGTCCAGGGGGTTAAAGTGACAATTGGATAAGACAGAGCATGTGAAGTGTCTCTGAAGGATGTTGAGCCTGTGAAAAACCACCTATGACTATCACCTAAGAGAGAACTGAAAATTCCATTGAAATGGAAAAATATTGATCAGTAACAGTGAGAGAAACACTTGTCCATATGTTTAAAAAAAAAAAAAAAAGTGGCTATAAGCCTTTATTGGGGATCCATTCATGACTAAAATAAAAGTAATAAACATTAATGTGATTCTGGACTCATAAATTCTACTGGAGACAGGATCAAGCTGCAATTATAACAGACATTTAAATTAATGGGTTGGCCATAAATTTAGCTATCAAAACTGTTTTAGGAATATAGAACTTAATCTGTACTCCTGTCTCCATCTCCAGAAGTATCTTTTAATGTCTGTTCTTAAAACAGCACTTCAACGTGATTGGGTCTTTTCCCTTAAAAGTGAAAATGAATGCAAATAATTTGTGTCTTAAAATAGGAAAAAATAAAAAAAGGCAAAGGTTCTATGCAGGAAAACAAATGTATCTCTGCCTCTCTCTGTCACCAGCATTTTAATCACTTTACAACTTTGCTATCTCTGAACTTAGATCCATTTCAGCTTCCTCAGCTTAGTTTGCATTCAGAGCTATTTTGCTGTTTTGGGAAGTATTGATTGAGAAAGCAATAGAAGACTTTTGATACAATGTCTATGGAAAATGGAGGAGTGTGAGGCTGGATTTGCTCCTTACCTGTTGATACCACCACAAAAATCCTGAGTCCCTGTAAAGGTGTCATTGCCTGGTGTGTTCAATATATTCTGCTGTTTATCTTTTCTGGAGGGGGTAGCAGTTGAAATGTTTAACGTGCTGCATATTTTTAGGTAAAAATTAATTAGTGTGAGTAGGCAGAACACCCTATGGTGTCACTGTTTAGTCAGTTTTCTATGGAGAATCACACTTCAATAGGAAAAACAATGGGGGTTTTATGTGCTCTAAAGACATTGCAAAACCAAACAAATTAAAATTAGCAACTGATGTGTCATCTTATCATATGTTTTCCTTCTTTCTTTGCCATCCATTCACTGCCATTAGTGAAGGGGGCCGTGTGGGGGAAAAGATGAGCAAGAGCTAAGTGAAAAACCTCAGACAAATGCTGTTTTTCTTTGCCAGTGCAGTCACTGCCAACTCCTGCCTAGAAAAACTGCTTCTGAACCTTTCATCCATGCTTTTGGATGGTGGCACCAGAGAAATTTGTCTCAGTAACATAATTAGAATTACCTGGATTGAAGTGAGAGCTGCCAGAGGTATTTTAAGGGCTCCCAGTTTGGTGCTGTGACAATGTGATGGACATAGACAGCACTTTGAGTGTCTAAATTCCTGAGATAACTGACCTAGGAAAGAGAGAAACAAGACTGCTTAAAAAATAACAAGAGCAGCTCCTTAATAAATACAGTGAGGGGAGCAAATAGAGCAATGAAGCCTGTTCATATGTTAAATCTGTTAAGATGTAGTTGATCAGAAAGTTTAAGAGAGTGATCACAGTGGGGCTAATCTGAAATGTGATCAGAGGTACAATGCCTTTGTGATGTGTGCAGGTAAGTATTTGACAGAGCTGTTGTTTGGAATGACCTTATTATGGTAATCAGTTTGAGGGGGAGGGGTTGGTGGGTTGGTTTTTTACTAAAGAAATCAGTTTACACTGCTGTGGGCTTTTGTGACCAGTGTGTTACCTGCAGTGTCTCAGCCCTCCCTCTTCTCCCAAGCCTGCTCTGATCTATTTGTCATTTTGGAGGTTTTATGAAGTGTGGCAGGGAAGAGCTGAATCTGTTGTATCCCATCTGTTAGGGGTCAGAGGCAAATAAAACCACCACCCAGGAACATGCTGCTAGTGGGGAGGCAATATATAATACAATAAAAGGCTTAGCTTTTCTTTCTCCATTCTTAGATAAACCTGTACCAATTTCTAATACAAATATTGCTTTAAGAGGCTGTAAAGTTCTTCTTCAATGATATCCCCTGCAACCAGGATTATGGGCAGTTCCATCTGCAGGTATATTTAGCTTTAAGCATGTGTGTTGATTTTGCTGAATAATCAGATTGCTTGCACACAAAGATGAATGAACAGACTTAAAGTTGTGAAACCCATTCTCCCCAATGCAAAAAAAATGGCATTTCAAGCTGGTTACTCCATAAAGTAATGTTCAAGACTGTGTACAAGTACCTTGCTCAATTATTTAATTAATAAATAATTGGATTATTAATAAAACACTGATGTTCTTGGTTTGCTGGGAGTTTTTGTTTGTTTGTTTGTTTTGTTGCTTGTTGTTGGTTGGTTGGGGATTTTTTAAATTACAGTGTAGTCTTTTAATTATATACAGAATTTGCTCATTTTTTTCTTGGAAAAGGATTTGACTCTTCTCTTTCTGAAAAAGTAGCACATGGTCTAAGAACCTACTCAGGGTCTGTGTTTGCAATCTTAAACTTTTCTTTTCGTGTAAGAAACTCTGTGGTAGACATTTGGTGTCAGAGATCTGTGACAATAACATACTCTAAGAAGAGAATATAAGGGTATTTTGTAGTGTAAATCACATTATTGATTTTTTTTTTTTTTTTTTTTTTTTTTTTTTTTTTTTGGTAGCAGTATACTTTGATTTTTCTCTTTGTTGTGTTCTGGGCCAGCTATTTGTTTGATAAACACTTCCTGAGAATATCCAGCTTCCTGTTAGTAAAAGTGGTACCTAGAATTACTGCAAAGGAGGCAGGTGAGAGGTGCCAGCTTTGCTTTGTTTACTTTCCCCCCTGACAAGTGTTTCTGTGTACAGATAATGTGGAACACTGCATTTCCCTTAAGGGCACAACTTTTCAAACACAAACAGGGTAAAAAAAAACAAAACCATTCTAAGAAACAGAAAATGGCTTGGGTTTGCCTCCCTAAATTGGTAGGGAAGACTTCAGGCAGTTTGTGGTGCCTGAAATAGCTTTTATTCTTTCTGCCTCTACTTGGCAGTGCTTGAAGGTGATGGTGTCTCTTTAAATCTGCCGTTGCCTGTGCTGCCTGGGAACAGACAGGTTTCTTCTTGTTTCTTGTGTTTGCTCTGCTATCAACTGGGATGAAGAAGACAGGCAGGCAAAAGTAATTCATTTGTAATATTTCACATTCTTCTTATAGATGGAGGAGGGACAATGTCAATTTAAAGTAGCTTTTCTTCTGCAAGAAAAACAGATATTTGCTTGCATCACTTCAAATTTGTATTAGACCATATTTTCTCGTTGAGAAGTCATGTTGCTACACTGAATAATGCAGCATGGGCTGACCTATTTGAATGTTGAAACATTGATTCACCTGTCAGCATTTTTGAGCAAATGGAAATATTTGTTCTTGTCTTCAAAAGGAAGTACAAAACAGAGCAGATGTTTGCAGGCATGAGTAAATCTCAGTGGCCCAAGTTTACAAACTATATTGTAAACTTCTAATTTCATCAAGATTATTATTTATTTAAAGATGGTAGATGAGAAATTTGTGATTAATGGCATAAAAATTCGTGACCATGTTGGAGTATGTCACTTTAATAGTTAATATCTACCACCCGTATTTAATGAGAATATTTGAAACATTCTATAATAAAGCCTAATATTTAATATAAACATATTCTGACACTTCTGCATAGAATTGTTAATAAAAAGAAAAAGAAGTTCAGCTCCTGAGCTAGAGGGCACATCTTTAAGTAGCCTGTAAAAGGAGACAACATGTCCAAGCATTTGTTATGTAGGTGTCTTTTCAGAGTACTCAATATCTGTACTGTAGGAGCTCCCCAAATTTTTATTAGCCATCTGTTTATAGTAGGTGTGTACTTGGGGTGTTTTTTTTCCATTTCACTGTAATTATTACTCTGGCAACAAGAACAAGTTGGAATTGTGGCTTGTCTCCTGGAAGTTCTGCTTTCATTACATATGGTTCTCTCCATTAAAACACAGACCAGTTGCTCAAGCCACCTTAAGGGGAAAGCACAGGGCATGCAGCTCCCAAAATAAGGCACACAGGCACATTAACAGGAGCAGTAATTGCCTATGTTATTTGTTGGCTGGAGCACTGACTGTGCATATAAATTTTCAAATTATTGTACTGGCTGCAATTCATTGCTAGTGAGCATCCACTGCCACCTCCTTTCCTAGGAAATGAAATATCCTTTCTAGGTAACTACTGATGTTTATATTTAGGGGTTTTAATGACTAATGACAAATGTTTTTATGTTTGCTGTTCTGAATTGCATGCCATATGTGTTGGCCTGACCTTTGAGTGAATAATGTGATGGGTGCTGCTTAGAAAATATGGAACAGAGTGGATGTATAGATTTTATACAGCAAGGGAAAATTGGAGGAGAGGAATCCACTTGGTTCCTGAGGAGCAGGATCAGTTCTAGACACAAAGCCATTCTGAGAAATGCTTTGATTGTGTCTGATCACAGCAGGCTTTTCCTTTTCTCTGGACACATTTGCCTGTGAACAGAGGGATGGGGGCTGCTTTCCTCTTCTGATGAAAGGAATGAAGAGGCAGTTCTGCCAAAGCTGCTCTTGCAGCTGGCTGGTGCTCAGAGGGCCATTCTAACATGTTGCTATTCAAAGGGTGTTCCTGTGCAGGAAATGAAGCTGTGCCCTGTGCTGTGCATGGAACCTTAACTAGGAATGGAGAGGAATATCCATGCTGCACAAAGGTGCTGAGATAGGAATGATCTCAGCCATATGAGGCATCTCTGGGATTGATTGTGTCTTTTTGAGAGAAAACTTGCAGGAATTTCTCTTTGGTTTTATCCCATCTTAATGAATGCTGATCTACTCAAGGTCATGAATAAGTAAAAGACAGTCCTCAGTTCTTTCCTGTGTATGTAGAGAACTTCCTCAGCTTTTTAAAGTAAATAGAAGTTGGTGTTTCAACAAAGAATGAAAGAAAGAAACTCAGAATTGCTGAAAAAGTGTTTCTTCTCTTTCAGGCCTATTTTTAGATACTGCTCAAGAAAGCTTGTGAAATTTTTTGTGGCTCATCTCAGCTACTCACCACCGAGTTAATTATTACCCATTTAAAATTCTCTGTAGTTCAAATAATTGCTGTCTCCATTCCTCTCCCTTTCTTTCTTTTCCACAAATATTTATATTTCTGTGGCTTTCAAATACTTAAGTTGTGGTATCAAGCATGTACTCTCAATTATCTGTCAGAATTAATGAGCAAGCTTACCCACAAGTGTCTCATTTTTCACTGTGTACAAAATAAGCAGGGAGGGCATATTTTAGTGTCTATAGGCTGCTGTAGGTATAACATGATTTTGATATATGGCAGAGCCTCCTTAATGAGATCATTGCAGGAGTGTTTTGCATGTGGTAGATGTGTAAGATGCAGATGATTTTGGTTGCTGACAGCAGCCATCACACTGACTCATGCAAAGTTTGTGCTGTCAATTTTCTCTGAGCTGCAGACATCAGCAGTGTCTCTTGCATATCTAAATATTATGTTGTGCACATTTTTACCTGTGTTTAAGTGGTGCTATGGCCTAGTTTGTTTTATCCTTGGAAAGCAATATTTTAATGCTTGTGTTTTCCTGTTTTCCATAAGGTACCATGGAGGGAAATGTATTATTACCTTGAAAAGAAAAGATTGTTGCCAAAGACAAAACATTAGCAGTCTTGCTGGTATAAATTTGTAGGTCTATTCCTGATTTACAGTTTAAATTGGGTCTGGGCTGGCCAAATGCCCTGAACTCCTGCTGTATTCAAACCAGCAGTGTGGGCTGAAATAAAGCTGTAGAACCTGGGCTTTTTTAACCTGGCCCTTGGTGCTTTTGAAAATCAGTCTTTTTAAGAAGTTAATACTTGAACATTTGGCATCTCATTATTATCTAAAATCTTGGCCTTGAGCTTGATGGACCCATTATCCCTCTTTGCTCCGACAGACTTCAGGTTGAATAGTGTCTCCTCTACAGTATCATTATGGGATTTGGGTTTTTCACATTGATTCTTCTCTGTTGTTTGCTTTTATTTCTCTTAAAATAGGTGAATTGAACTGAAGCATGACTCTTTGAACAAAAAATAAACCAATTTCTTTCTGCTGTTAAACAAAATTATTGTGTTCCTCTTTAGGTGTGTATCATACAGGCAGAGGAGCACCAAAAGGTATTTGCTGTGTAGTGCAATCTCTTCTACAAGGTCCCACAAAATTTGTTTCATGAGACCTTCAGGAGAATTTCAACTTGCCTCAGCAAACACATAACCTTCAAACAATCATGAAAACAGTGGGGTTTTGTTCAGTGCTCTCTGCCACGGCTGTCAGCTCCAAAAAAAGCTTGAAATCTTTTCTGGGTTTTTGGTTCACTCCTTCCTCATCCCTGCCTTGCCTGTCCCAGTAAAGCTGATACATGATCAGCCTTTGGTGTCAAAATATACCTGAGGTTTGAATGCTACTCTGGATTTGGAATGTTTGTACACAGGAAAGATAAGTGTGACTGTAGTTATAGACTCTGGCCATAATTCCATTTGAATGTATTTGAGAATACTTTCAAACACAATGCTTTTAAAGCCTAATTATATATTGCAAGGTATAGTTCCTAAATTTCTGTTAGGATGATGTTTCTACCAATGTCTTCCATTAGGAGTCCTGTAGAGCACTTTATTTCTCAGAAATCAAGCTCTATGTTTAATGTTTTCTTTAATAGAGTATCCCAATCTCACAGCTCTTTAGTGTCTAATGAAATATAACTGTGTAGTGAAACTGATTAAGTTGAAAATAGCAGTTTTTGTAATGAGGAAGGAGCATAAAAATGATTTGGGACGAAGATACTGATTAGATTTTAAAGGCAAAAATCTAAATAATGAGATCTGCCAAACTGATAAGTCATGTCTCAGTGCAGTTTTAATGAACACAAGCCCTTTTTTGAGCTAAAGGAATGTTGTATTATTGGTGAGTTGTTTTCAGGATTTTGTTTACTTTGGAGAGTACATTAGTTACAGAGGTGACACCTGCGTGTTTTGTAGACTGGTCTTTGCTTTTCCAGCAGTTAAATCATGGCCCTAGGAAGCTGACTGATAAAACACTTCTTAGGTTCTGAAAAGTGAAGGTTTTGCCCTGAAGCTTCATATTAATCTGAGTTGTTGGGCAGTGTGTATAAAATGAAGGTAATGTGGTGAAGGAAGGACTCTGAGAGCTGTTAAAGAGAAACCTGCAAACAGAAAGAAAAGGGAACTTCTTTCCTGACATAGCACAAGCTCAACAGCCAGCCTAAACTGGAGCCTGTTTTCCATATTTCTTCTGAACTTTAGTTCTTTTTTCCTTTGTGTTCTTTATCAAACCACGTGTATGATTAAACACTCAGGTTAACCTCAGAGCTGCTCTGCTGGGGAATTCAGGGTTGTCATGACAGCTTCCCCCTCCAAGAGGGATGCTGCTCCTGCTGCACAGGGGCAGCAAACAGCTCTGGAGGCATCCTGGAACTCAGTTGCCACAGCAACGTGGTCCCTGGTACAAGCAGAGAAAGCAAAACAGATGGCAGAAATATTGTGCTACTCCAAGAAATCTCAAGGTTTCCAGAACAATAACACTTCAAATTCCAATTTCCCGCCTCAGAAATGCTAATCAAGCTGCTTTGCTCTATTATATTGCAAAATCATGAATGTTGATGTAAAAATAAGACCCCTTTGCTAGGGAACTACCAAAGATACAAATGGAGATTTACTAGCTTAAAGCTAGGAAGTTGAAAGGTGAATTGTTTACACTTCAGTCTGGATAGTTTTGGACAAAGCATTTAAGAGCACACTTGACATTTTCTCAATCAGAAGTTACTGAGAAGTCCTCCTTTGAGTTACTTGTGCACATAGGGCTCTTTCTTTTTTTCTCTCACTGCTTTGAACCAACATCTGTGTCTATGAAAAATCATCCTCAGAGGTGCTAGCCTGATTATCCTTCTGTTGTGTTTTGAAAAAAAACTTTAACTCGGGGGAAAAAAACTTATTGTGAAAAAAGGTATTTCCTATAGAAAATAAATTATTTTCATAATTTGCAAGTAATTATCAACTCAATTATTTCAGGTTGTTTTGTTTCAATGAAAATGTTGGTGGTTTTTGGCTTTTCTGGAAAGAAATCTTGTAGTACCAAAAAAACCTGATTTCTGATAAATTATAGTTTGTTTGTTGGTTTGTTTTAAATAAGGCATTATTAAGCTTAAAAACAAAAATTGATTGGCCTTTAAATGCAGAGAGATGGTTGCTTTTATATATAAATACAGACAGACTGGAACCAGGAACTGGGTTTGCTAATGGCAGTCCAGGGCAGGAGCTCTGAGGGAAAGTCTTGTTTGAATATTACTTTTAATAGTCATGTTTGAATATTACTTTTAATAATCATGTTTGAATATTACTTTTAACTGCAGATCCCTGAACTACTCCCAGGGTGTTGCAGCCCTGGTATCAGAATATTTCCAATTTGTACATAGGACTCTGGTGGGTATGAGACAGCCTTAGTACAATGCAAGTTAGTTGTAAATAAATACTCCTATTTTAAAATACATTTTCAATAAATGCATGTATTTTAAAATAGGTTATTGACACACTGGGCATGTTCCTGAGAACTAGGGGACAAACTTGGATGCACTCTGATACCAGGCTATAAATTATGGAGGAGATATGGTCATGCTGGTAGAAAGCTATGGAAAACTTGGGGGCAAACAGCTTTTGTCCTTGATGGCTTCTCTAAGAATAACTTTCAGCTTTGCACAGTCAGCAAGTTTGATTTCCTCCTTTCATAAACAAATTTGACTTCCTGACTGAGAGCAGGTGATGAAATTGAGGTATATAATTAAATTTAAGAAAAATTATATAATTGCTACCACTCTAATCAGAGAGGATCTATACTTGGCAAACTTATAAATATTTTGAGATAGATTCTCTAATTTCAGTGTCAACCTTCTATTTTTGAGCACAGCTCTTTAAGCACAGCATTTCTGATGGTGGAGATCAAGACTGTGTTGGTCATCTCTGTGGTGGAGTTAACTCACTGAATTGAGTTTTCTCCCATATGACCTGTGAGAAGGTTTCATAATAGGTACAAGCAAAATTATTTCAGATTTTAAGTTGACTTCCTAAATGTTCATGTTTAAACTGCCATTCCATTATTTTTTTTAATGGTGAAGTAAGGGCCAACTCAGCAGGGATTAATTTAATTCCATTTATTTTGTTTTCATAACTACAAATAGTCTGTATAACTGATTATAGCATAGGAAAGAATATACCACTTCTGAACACCATGGAATATTATAATTCCTAAATTTGGTGAAAAATTCAAGACTACTTTCAAACTTGATTTGAACAGAACAACGGTAAGAATTTTAACAAAACTGTAAAATGTATATAGAGTGGCTGAATGAGAATAACTCTGGCTTTGTGATTAAATAGAAATATGAAATAGATGGAGCACTGAAAGGTCAATTGTAGAGACAAATTACTAGCTCCACCAGCTGTTTCATGTTTTATAGTTTGTTGCTCAGGTTAAAATGATATGTATTCTATACATGTCTAAGCTGACCTCTCAAAAATTGCAATGGAAATAGGTTTGAGTGGAAAAATTGATGGGGAGATGGTGGTTAAATAGAGTAGTTTGGTGGTTTGAAACAGAATAAAAAATCACAAATAATCTAAGGTATCACTTCAGACTTACAGGATTTGACCAAAAAAATGTTTCAAATTTGTTAATATAATCTTTCAGTTTCCATTGGAGTTTTATTTTTTTAATAGTTTAGGCAGTATATTATAAAAGTTCTTAAGAGAAGCTTGTCACTTAAAAAGTTTTCATGTTAAAAAGGCTTAGAAAGGAAGACCCTGGGAACCACTGGCCAGTCAGCCTCCCCTCCATCCCGGCCAGATCAGGGAGCAGATCCCCCTGATGCTCTGCTGAGGCACAGGGAGGTGGCTGAAAACAGCAGCACGGGGCCACCATGGGCAAGGCCACCCAGGGACCTTCTGTGATGGAGTGCCACCATCAGGGGACAGGGAAGGGCGTGGGTGTCTGCCTGCAGCCCTGTGAGGCCATGGCCATTAACAAATTCCAAATTTTTTGGACCTGTTAGCACCTGTAATGGAACCAAGACCATAAGAACTCCTCAAACAAAAGTCAGGCTCAGGTCCCTAAAAGCAAATGTGGTGCAATAGTCATTCAGGTTTTATTTTCTTTTAATAATCTCTAGTATTTTCTAAAGGTTTGCCCTACAGACTGGGTAGGGAACAGTCTTGATCTGAGACCTGCATCTTTTTTTATATGGCTTTATGAAAGTATCTGCAGGAGCAGTCACACAAATATTATTTCTGTGAACAAAACTGTTTTATTATTCAGTAGCAAGAAGACAGGTATCACTTGGTAAAACAAGTAAGCAATACTTTTGTCTTTGTGGGACTGATTGAAATCAAGGAGGGGAAAAGCCAATTCATACACCTGATGATTTCTAGCTGTTACCAGAAGAACACATGCTACAACTTGACATCTTAGTGAAAGCATTGATATTTTTTTTGCCTACACTGTAAGCTCATCTAAGTTATGATGAACAAAATAGATACTTCTCACATTCTGTTTATTGAATTTATTTTCCCTGCATATCACTATGGATGCTTTCTGATGTAGATGAACCCATATTCTATTTTTTCACCCAAATGGGCAACTGAAGTAAAGCAATGCATTCAGAATGCTTATCTGGTTGCTTTTTCTCTCATCCTAAGTGTGCTGGTTGTTAGATGAAATAATAAACATTCTATCTGCTTGAAATCAGTGCCAGCATTAAGACAGTATTTCTTTGCAATGTTTTGCAGCTGTTCTGAATATATTTATTTCTCATAGCGAGAAAAATATTCTAATGCATATGAAAAATAAAAAAAAATGCAGTAGTGCAAATGGAAACAAAGCTTTATTTTTTCCTATGTAGAAGAGAATTGCAAAGTAGCCTTATTCACAGTTCCCAGACAAGCAATATGTGTTAATAACTGCCTTATTCATTTTTCAATATCCTGCAGCCTAGCTAAGCTGTGTTATATAAACACATTAATGCAGGAGAATCCCTTCTCAGACAATATCTTGACCTTCAAAAAAAATTTGTGTAAACTGATGACTCTTCAGCCCAATTCCAAATCTAGTAATTAATGGACACAGTCCTTGTTATCATGAAGCAGAGAAGGGAACTTTGATGTTGCAGCTGTACTGGTGTAAATCACATGGAGTGCTAGTAGATTTAGCCTGGTAGAACACAGAACTGATTCTTTTTCTTCTCAATATTTTCTTAATGAAAAAAAAATTCTGCTATAGAGTTTTTCTTTAGAGCGTGTCTTGCTTTTACACATTGTTTCTCTGTTATTCCTAAATATTTGCTATATTTTAGTGTTAGTACAAGCAAGTATTTTTAAGTGGAGGGCTCTCCAGGAGTGGAGGCTACTGCAGAATCTGCAGGGTAACAAATACCATTAATTCTTTGACTAAGCAATACTGTTTAATGCTGAAGTCATGGTATTAAAAGAGTAACTTGCATTTACTTTAAAATGATTGTTTTGAACACATCTGCTATATTTTGCAGCTCTGCTGCAAGTCCAATTTATTTTTCAGATTTGAATAAAATTGTCTTCATCTGTCATTTTCTTTACAGCAGCATAGCCCTGCCACAATCTTCAGCTGAGTTTGCAGGAGATGCAGAGAGGCTTCACTGAGTCTTCACAAAGAGAAGAATTTTCAAATTAATAATTAGGTGAGTTTAAAAAAAGCAACTGCAGAAAGATTTTGCTATGAATCACCTGGTCTCAGGTGTGGTATCAGATTAAAGTCTGGGGAAAATGTAGGCATAAAAATTCAGTGAATTATTAGAGCTAAGAATTTAATTAATAGTTTGTTCCTTGTAGACTGGTTTGTAAAGAACTCACTTCTGAATAAGATTTAATATGCAGATTATGTGTATGCATACAAGTCATTGTGAGCAAAGACTACTTACTCAAAATAAGTGTGAGAAAACTGGTTTGGTTTCATAGGTCAACAAGTAAGTTTTTCTACACCAAAGAAATTACTTCTTTCAGAACCAGGTTTGTAATACCAGAAAAATATTTATCTAAAGATTCACTTTCCAGGCATACTTTTATTTTCTTTACTTTTTCTTTGTTTACCAATGCTGTAGAATTCCTGTTAACTGACTTCTGAGGTGGAAATGTATTCAAAATTAAGCTGAGCAGTGTGAAGACAAACTGATAATTAGATTCAGGAGTTTAGCTGAACATTCAAAGAACCATTTGCTTATAGTGTTTGGAAGTAATCTCAAGATTCATTGCTGATAAAGTACAAGTGCTTTGGTTTAGTTCTACATTCCAAACAGGACAGGTGCCATGAAAGGTTTGGTTTTTGAGCCAGTGTCAGCTGCACAGCTGATCTTTGTTCCAGCCACTTCAGAAATAGCTTAGGGGTGTCTAGGCTTTGCCCATTGCTCCCTGGGAGAGAATCCTCCTTAAGTGAGGTGCTGCTCTCTCCTTTCTGTCTGCTCACCTCTGCCATCTGGTACAGACTGGGACAGCCCTCTGGCATGACAAGTATAGCTTGTGCTGGCTGAATGGGCTGATGTTTCTGTTTTACAAGAAAACAAAACACACTGAAAATATATACATTACTTTCTCTGGAAAGGTCATTGATGCCTCAGAATGCAGCTGGAACTCTCTGTAAATTGACTTAATGGTGCTGACAAAATTTAAGATTGTTTTCCAGTTCCAAGAATTTATCCTTCAATAAAATGAATATTTGCAGTCCTTTTCATATCTGGTTTGTGGGGGGAAACAGGTGTTTGGTTTTTAGTTAATTTTGGTTTAGAACAGATAACATTATACTGGGGGAGAAAGGCAGCAAAATAAAAAAAGACATAATGAAGTAAAACTAGTGCTGCAGAAAAGTGGGGTTTTGTCTCTAGATTTAATTTTAGAAGTGAAGGCATTTTCTTCAGAGGAGAATTGAGTATGACCATAATTCCTGTCAATTCTGTAACTTCTAGAGTACAGGGTTACAATAACAGACCTCAGATTGCTGGGAGTACTTTATTCAATAAAAAAAGGTAAATTATGGTAAGACTACAGACAATTCTGCTCCATATGGACTCCAGGTTTTTTTCTCTGCACAGTTCATCTTTACCTGCTTTAGCTTCTTTTTCTGCACTCTTTGCTTCAAATGTGTTTACAGGGGTGGATTTTGGGTTGGTAGAGTGACAGAAATAAAAGGATGTCTCGTTCACTGGCTAATGGGTAGTGCCTGAAGCTATAAATAATTTCACATAATTTGTGTGAAGCTCTGGCTGCCTTGTCCCTTAAAACTGAAACAAAAGTCATGCTGTATGGTTTGATTTAGATGCTTTTTCCTATTTCAAGCATGTGTTAATGATGGTAGAGCACACTGCACATGCCTGAGTGGGGCATCAGTAACAAAAGTAATATATTGTCATTGTGTCAGAACCAATTCTAGATAATGCTACTTGCATCACTGCTTAATTTTCTGTGCCCCCTTAATCAGTAATTTTGGCAAATATTAGCTCATTTTTGTTCTTCTTTTCTTGTGTTCCTTCTTTTCACATAGCAGGAAGATGGCTTTTCAATGTAAAATTCATTTTCTTAATCTTGGTGCCCAAAGCATCAAAAAAGTGGAAGTTGTGAGAAAGACATGAGCCTGACACTGCTGATGGAGATGCTTTGTCCCATCAGCTGGCAGCACTTGACATGGCAGACCTTTCAGGATGTTCATGACTTTCTCAATGAAGTCATTCACGGTAGCAGAGAGACAGACAAGTGTGTGTGTGCATCAGTTCTAGAGAACTAAGTACAGAATTCCCAAGGTGTAAAAGAGTAAAGCAGCTGCTTTGGTGCTGACTACATGGCATGTAAATTTTATTCTTTTGTCTTGGCAAGCACCAGTTTAACTGTGGCCTCTTCTGTTCTCCTTTTCTTGCCAAATGTCCACTTTCTGTTGAGGTGCATGCTAATGTGCTAAGCTCCATCAGGCAAAGACTGATTTTATTTAGAGAAAAGATTGTCTGTTTGCACAGAGCATGTCAACAGGAAAGCTGAATTCTAAAGAGCAATAAAGGCTTCCCAGTTGTCACCATGAAGATCAAGGGCAAACATAAATATAGGAACTGGAACACAGCCTGATCGAAAAGAAGGTAAGACTTGAAATAACAGAAGGCAGCATTGAACACAGGGGTGATAAATATGACAGCTGCTGTGCTCCTGAGGTTGGGATGATGTATAAAATCAGTGTGATTCAATGGAGAAGAATATATGTTGATAGGTTTATCAGGCAACATTTTTATGTGCATTGCTATTTAAATAGTCTACTTGTCCTTTGCAGTAAAACCAGTTGATGTGGAGAAGTTGAACTGTGTTTTATAAAATTTCATAAGTTTAGTAACCTAGGCTCAAGCATGCTGCTCTGTTTTCTTCCTCATAAATGGTATCTAGACTTTCAGTTTATGAGCATATTGGAAATAGTGAAAACAAGAAGGATCAATCATTGTGTTGTTTTGCTGCGGTCAATAGAAGACCTCTGTGACAATAAGCTGGGAAATGGCTTTTTGGAACAGCTTATTTGTCTAAAGGTAAAATACTCCCCTACCCATGGCTGTGCTACCTATAGAGAATTTAATTCAACTCTTTTTTCCCCTATGAAGATCAGACTGTTGCAGCCCTCTGGTCTGATGGGATGCCCCCCCTGAGCAGGTGTCAGTCTCGGCTGTACCCAGTGGACAAAGTTACTGAGATCCCAGTTCTGGCCAAGCCCTTTGGCTGCAGCTCTTCTGTCTGTTTATTGTAAGCAGTGGATGCTAAAGTAACATTATAAACCAATCTGAAGCTCCCCAAACAGACAAATAGATAATTCCACTAATGTATTTTAAATCTGTTCAAAGGAATGGAACCAGCTATTTTAGTGTTGCTTTGGGGTCTGCATTAGACTCAGAAGTAATGTTTGAAGAGGGACATACACAAGCTATGT
This sequence comes from Haemorhous mexicanus, assembly GCF_027477595.1. Classification (NCBI taxonomy): domain Eukaryota; kingdom Metazoa; phylum Chordata; class Aves; order Passeriformes; family Fringillidae; genus Haemorhous; species Haemorhous mexicanus. The sequence goes on from NC_082354.1 coordinate 10,298,788, forward strand.
GTCTTTATGTGTGACATACACTGATTTTAATATCTGAAAAAACCTGTCAGATTCCAAAATACCACCTTGAACTTCAGGCCAATCTATGGAACATCTGGTTTATCAACAGATGCAGTTTTACCAGTAGGTTTATACCATGGTATTCAAGAGAATGGCAAGTTTCCCAAACTGCAGAATAAAAGTAATTACTATCATTATAACAGCAGAGATATTTCAAAAAAAGTTGGGTTTTTTCTCCCCTAAGAAACAGCTGCACCTGGAGCTTTACTTACCAAATAAAAGTTTCTCTTTATTTTCAAGTAGTTTTCAATTTTCTGTATCATTGTGTATTTTTAATTAACTCTCTGAATTGTGATTATTTTTCCTTATGTTTAAGCAGTGAAGGTCAAACATTATCATTACAATGACTTTGCTCACTCAAAAGCAGTTTATAAGATACAAATAAATCTTATTTTACCTAGTAAAGCAAAATGGATTGACTAACAGATGCCTTAAGCAAAGTTCTTCATGCCTTTTGTCATTTTTAGTGAGTGCTTTAGTTAATAGACAGAAAATAATAAGATTAGGACCATGTTAAATTGTTACATCAAGGACTGGAAAACAGTCCTTAAAACCAAAATTCTATCATACACCTCTTCCAAATCCCAATTTAATTTGACTTTTTTCTTCAGGAGGAAAATATCATTTGCCAAAAACACCTGAATTATGAAGGATAAGAACTCCCACTGATGCCTGAAATTTTAGCCTTCATATTTTCCAGATTCTGTACTGCCTTAGTGTGTGACTCTGAGCTTCACATGAATGGTTAGCAAGTTCTCCTCACAGTTTAGTCAAACAAAACAATCCTTTTCCAGCCTGCAAACCAAGGACACCACTGCAGCTCCAGGCCCACAAATGTAAACAGTGAATTGAGGAGAGCAAACTGGGGGGATGTGAGTTCATAACCTGGAGCTGTAATTGGACAATTAACCCCAAAATGGAAATGGAGCAAAACTCATATAAGTGTGAGAAGCTGTGACCCAGAGTGCAGCCTGGGTGTAGCCTCAGCTGGGCTCTTGTACTGCTCCAGGTGTATCCTTTGAAGGCCTTTCAATAAACCCTTACTCTATTCTTTTAGCACTGCCTAGCCTCTGATCCAGGGAGCCTCTCAAGGCACCTCCACACCATTGTCTTCAGTGCTTTGTGAATTTTGCCTTTTCAGTGCATTTGTTTCCTTCACAAAATTATACTTTGGAAATGTTGTTACAGATACATCTAATTACACCTTTGTAAAGAGCAAGTTCATGAATTTCAAGTACATAGAATAGATTATTTCAATTAGGTGGTACAGACTTACATAGGACTGAAATGACATTATTTTTCCTGGCAATTTGTGAATTCTGGAATTTACCAGTTTTTTAGAATTGTCTCTCAGAAGTTGAGCAAAAAATGTTCTAATATTGCTCACAGTTTCTTCTTTTACTTTAAGTGGTCTGTAAAAATGCTATCACTGAGCAGCTCTTCTAGAACTCCTTCATTGTTCACATATTGAGAGAGGTAGGAGTTTCTATCAAAGCTGATGAAGTCAGTAATCTGTACTAAATAAGCAACATGACTCCATTTAGAGAGGGGAATATGTTCTAGATAACACCAGGAGAAACCACTTTTCAGAGATTTCATGCAACATATGTATGGGTAGATAAGAGATACACTTTCTTTAACACTTGCATATTATGACAACTTAATTTCCTGCTGAGTATGAATAATTTTACTGTGAAATAATGTATCACCAATGCTATTTCAAATGTTCTCAAATCAGCTGGTTACATTATTTAAATCCCACAGATTTTTACTTTTCTAGGTCCAAGTACTCTCATGAATATCATATTCTTTTAAAGTAAGCACCATGTTCCCTACTTGAAAAATAAAATAGTTCACAGGCAAAATAATTCTTTCTTACCAACTTTACTGGGAAATTTTAAAAGATACACTCCTTGTGTCAGTAACTATGTAATCAAGGGGCAGATAATCATGAAGTGGATCTAAACTCCCATTTCCTTAAAAATAATTGTCTGCCCCCAATCTAGAATCCAGAGGTTCAAAATAAACCAAAAAAATAACAAGATTAAAAAAACCCCAAACCAACAAAACATCAGAAACTTGTATCTCATGTATTGTTTTGGCTGTACCATGCTGTAATACTCACTGCATTGAAATTTTCAGCCTTAATTGTCCTTAAAGAGCATTATGGAATTTAATCAATTATATTTTGGAGAATAATTTAAATACCACAGTATGAGCACTCTAGAAAAACCCACAACAAAATCAATTATGACACCTTCAGCTCCCAATTTGAATTTTGTACAGTAAATATCAGAGTGTGCATCCTCTCATTACCCTGCTCATGCCTGTGTCTGTTAAACCACAGAGCTTCATCCATAAATAAATGAGGCCAAGGTTAATGCCAGTAAAGGAATGCTGATTCTGTCTGCTCTAATCTTTTACCTGCACTCAGTTTTTTGTTGCAGATATCAGGGGAAAACACAAATTAATGCCAATGAAGGCAGCACAGCACCGGAAAGGTAGAATACATTCCTGAATAAATTATGATGAGGATTTGAATGTAAAATTTAGGCTCCTGTTAGCAATGCAATAAATTCTTCTTACACTTCAAAATTCTGCCATAACCATCTGTTTTCAAACTGTTTGGATTCCTCATCTAATGTTAAATGGGTTGATATGAGAGCATGTCCATTTCCTTCCTTACCTGTGTTTGTAACCCCAGAGCAGTCCTCACTGCCATGCATGTCTAACCTGTGGACCCTCTGAGTGTGGGGCTTTGGCTGCATTTTGAGCCTTGTACAAGAAGACTTGCTCAGGAGGAGTAATGTTAATGGACTTAGTTGGAGCTCCTTCAAGCAGCTGCTCTCTTTGATCTTTAAAGTGAATCAGCTCAGCTCAGAGATGATCAGTGAGCAAGGCTTAGGGAGGTTTGACTGATCTAAGCACAGCCTGCATGCTAATGAGCTCCTTCTTGGGATTACCTGGGACTTTGTGCAGCTTACAAAGTTAAGGAAGATTTTTGGCATCTCATGTGTTTGTGCTTAGCTCCCAGTTATTTTTTTGCTATTGCTTTGAAGGTACTGGTCTTTAAACATCACAATTTCATTGCCTATTCCCCTCCTGTTCCTACAGGCTTGCTGCATTGGGGTGTGTGTTGGGTAGCCAGAGGCATTTAGCTGTTAAATATTTGAACTTCAGCTCATTTCTCATTCTATATTCCATTACTTTTATGTTATCCCTGGCATGACTTTGATGCAAAATTTGGGATGTTTTTGTTCAGGACTTCTAGTATACCAGTTATTGAATGTGCTGTTGTAAAATCAGAGTAGGGAAGTTAGAAATGTTGCTAAAAACAATTGAATAGCTATTGCCTGAAGCCTCAAGTCATGAATCTAAATGTTCAATGATATGATGGACAGAGTGAATTGAAATTCATAGGCTGGCAGGAGAGATTTTTCCTATTCTGGACTGGGTTGGATGTTTTTGGCCCCTTGTAAAAGATAACATTAAACAAAAGTTGAAGAATGTTATCAGCCCTTCATAGCAAACCATAGCACTTAAATGCCACAGCTAATTTTTCAGAGGGCATAGATTTTTTATTTTAATATTTTACTTTTCTAATCATGCAATGGGAGATGAGGATAAATATATAACTCAGTATTTACTGAGTTACATTCACCCCTTGCCCAAAATGTTGAACTTCAGTTGTTATTTTTGGATCCTCACTACCAACTGCTGTGAAGTTGTCTTAGCTGATCAGCACACAGATGGATGATCAAAGTTGTCCTGCATTTCTGTTTATCAGCATAATCTTTTTCAGTAAAGAGAACAGGCTGTTTGAGATATAGTTGGGTAGATGACCAAATTCTCAATATTGGGATAAGCAAACCCTACTCATTTAGGGCAATTATGTGATTTTGTTTGGAATTAAAAGAAAAACATAAAACCAATCAAACAAAAAACCCCAACAACCTAAACACCCCCCCCCCCCCCCCTGTAAACTGTTTTACAGATTTTAGTTCTAGATCACAGATAGCAATTCAAAACAGGGCTCCAAAAACTAAAATGCATTTGATAGGATTTTAAAAGCCTTATACAGAATGTGTAGGTCAATCTTCAAGTTGAAATCCATTTTTATTTTGTAAGACTGTAGCTTTTGTTTTCTCTTCATAGAAATGCAAGATAGATAAATGTTTTGAGTACAGCTCATGAAGAAAGAAAGAAAAAACACACAGCATTTTTGTAAACAGGAGCTTCCAATTTGCTAGGAATTATAATTGAAAATTCTCAAATTCATTATAGTTAGTAGCATAGATGGACTGAGGTGCAGCATTCTTATTTTTTCCTCTATTTTTTTACAACATACTTCAATAACACTTTTCTTGCAGCTCAAGCTAGCTGTAAGACTGGGGGATAAATCATTTTGAATGGAGGAAAAAACACCTTTTATAATAATGTATGGAGTAAAATCTCTGTTCTAACCCTCACTGAGGTTTTCCTATATCTCCAAGGAGACTGCATTGCTCAATTTGCAGAACACTAAACCAGCATTTGAGTCTGGGCACAGCTCACTCTGCCATTTTTTCCTGCTCTGCAGAACAGATGATTAATCTTCCTTTCCATACAAAGGACTTTTGAACCCACAGATAATCATGAAGTTATTAATATGCTATTATTATTACTTCCTCCTCATTTGAAATACTTTTTGTCATCAGAATGAAAATCAGTTCTCCAAAAAGAAAATGTTTGTTTCTAGAAAAGTCTTTTAAAACCCAAAGCTGAGGAGAATTGCTGAAGATGGACAGACTGCTTGCTTAGCATTGCACACTCTGAATTAGTCCTGCTGAGAGAGGATTTGGAAATGGCTTTCTTTGGGATTCTGGCCCTGAAATGCTTTATAGGGCATGGTGCTGGCAGCCTGTCTGTGGAGCCCATGAGAATCCTCCCCACAGGTCAGGCTCAGGCTCCCCTGCTTTGGGATCCCAGCTCAGACATGGGAGAAGGTGACACTGTGGTCATTTCATGGCATGGGAGCAAAAAGGACTCCTTGAGTCCAGGGCAGGATTTTTGGTCTTAGGAGCCTGTAAGACTTTTGTTTTATTAATATTTTCCAGAGTTTGTGAATTCATGCCTGTTTTTAGCATTCATTCTACACCTTCTGTCAGGGAGTTCCACAGCCCATCTTTGCATTCAGTGAAGAAGTGCCTGCCTGATTTTGGTTTGAACCTCCACCTGTGAATCTGTATTTCAGAGTTTCTTGTTACTGCAATGGAAGGGGCATTTAACCAATTCTTCCTTCACCTTTTTCACACTTGTCATGATTTTTAGTTGGCTCTTTTTTGATGTTTTTCTAGTTTGGGAGTGCTAGTCTGTAAATATATTCTTTCTGTGGAAATTACTTGGTTAACTTTCAGAATTTTTGTCAAGTTCTATTTCAAATTCTACTCAAATGCTTTTTCTCAGATGAAAGGACAACAAAACAATTGTGATGAGGACACAATGCAAACTTTACACAGAAGCATTACACTTTGAGGTTTTCCTGTGATTATCAGTCTGAAGCCACTGAACTGCTATGTTCATAAGGTTGTGATTTTAACCTAAGATCTCTGTTGCCTCTGGCAATAGCTGTCTCAGAATCAATTCCTGAGCACATAAAGTTAAAACTGTTTGGGGTTTTTTTGTGTGGGGTTTTGGGTCTTTGGTTTGGTTTGGTTGTGGTTTTTTCTTCTTTTTTTGCCAAGTTCATTACTTTACATTTGTTTGGTTCCAATGTCATCCTCAATGCCATTTTATCCTCAATCACTCAGTGCCACAGAGTCTTTCTGCAACTTTTCTTTTTTTATCAGTCCACTATTGGTTTTCTTCCCCTGAAAAACTTGTCTTCAGTAGCAAACTCAATCTCCTTTCCATTTTCTTTTCCTGATCATTCCTGAATGTGTTGAGCAGCTGAGGCCTTAGCAAAGATCCCTGTGGGATTCCCCTTGTACCTTCCTTTCTCTGAGAAAATGGACTATTTATTGCAGCTCTTTCTTCCTGATCTTTTAGTTAGTTATCCCTGTGAGGACCTTCCCTCTTATCTTATGTCAGCTTAATTTAAGACCTTTTGGTGATTGGATCTAGTTGAATATTTCATGGAGATCAGAGCTGGCTGTGACTCAGTTTGTTTAGTTTATTTTCAGTGTTTTTTTTTTTTCTCAGAAAAATCTAGGGGATTGTGGGGTAAGACTGTTTAAAAAAATAAGAAAAAGTCCTGTTGATTCTAATTCAAAGTAAGGTCACTGACTGATAAAGTGGGCAGACCAACAGCCTATTTAAGTAAAAGTTTGCTTAGTTTCTCTTAAAAAAAAAAATTTACATTCTCTACAAGAAAGTTATTTTTATTCAGGAGACAGGCTACCTGTGCTTGGTGTTGTTTCAGTAAGCACCTTCCAGCATCAGACAATTTATAGGACTTGCTGGGGATAATGAGGTGGATGAGAGTTTAGTGTTTTGTGAATTCAGCCACATTTGACTCTTGTAACACTTCAGTACTGATGGTACCACCTCAGTATTCAGTCAAAGGATGGATGTCAGTTTGCACTGTTTGGAAGCAGAGAAAAATGCACATTTTGGTCTTGGCACTTAACCTCCAACTGTTTGTATCCACATGCCAAAGAAAAAATTGACCTATACTATTTGCAATACAGATCTAATGCTAACACTTTGGAGATCAGGGGATTAAGAGTGATGTGAATTTTTATAAATGGCAGTTTAACCACTTGCCTTTGCAATGCACAAAGAAAATGTTATTTGCAATCTTTTAAAAGTGTTCTTAAGACAAAGTTGTAGTTTGTAGAGCAACAGATTTTGCCACTACATTTTCTGTTAACTTCTGAAGTAGTAGAAGTTGCTGCAGTTCACACTCTAGTGTTGGAAATACATGTCATAAGTCCCATCTTCAGAAATTCTGAGTCATCATGCTTTGGAAAAATGTGAGGACTTCTGGATAAGACACATAACAAATGTAAGATCCTTCTTCTCATATTTATTTTAAGGATAAAGGACCAAAAGGCTGGTATTTTGGTAAAAAAAGAAGTGCAGTCTGCCTTGCATGTGTATAGAGAATAATCTGTGTTGGTAATTTGGTAAGGCTCAGAAGGAAATACAGCAGGCCTGGCTGTGCTTTGTTTGTGTAACTCTTTTAACAGGCAATATCACAGATGAGCATCATTGCAGGCTGAAATGGGAATTTTTTGAGCCTACATGACATTTATTATTTTGTTCAGGCTTCCTTCTACCTTCTTTTAACACTCATTTATTAAATCACATGTAGTGCCACTTTTCAGATTGGATCATGATAAGTTTTATACTACAATTCCTCAAACTTTCAAAAATACCTTCTGTTTTTTATAGAGAATGGAAGAGTAATAAGAGAAACCCTGTGCTATTATCTAATCTAGAAATCTCTGTCATAAACAATTACAACTTTAGCAAAAGTAAACCCTAAAATAAATTTTATTTTTTAATTGTGTAAAGAAACAAGAGTGCTTCTAAAAACACTATATGAATTATTGCATTCTCCACATAAAATTTTCATTATTTAAAGCATCCTAAAATCTTAGTAAACAAAGAATAATGTACTCTAAATAGATTTCTGCTTTGATTACATTTGTGTCACAATGGATTATTAATAGACAAAACATTCCAACTAAAGAGAAATTAAATATTTTATATACAAATATATGTCCAAAGTTTATTTCTAATAATTCTTAGAATTACAGAAAAAGCCAACTCTGTCTTCTTAAGGGGTAGCATAAAAAAAAAGGCAATTTAGAAAACTTGACCTCTCAGTCCTTATTCTGGGGGCCAAAAGAGCTTAAGTATAGGACTTTTTGCTCCTGTGCAAACCATAAACTAGGGTGTTTAAGTTGTGCTTATGTCTATTTGAGTGATCAGAAAAAGTTTCCAAGTGCAATTATAGAACAAATGATCTTGAACTGGGACTTATTATTAGTTTGGCAAGCTTGAGACCTCCCACTTATTGAATTGATTGTAATTTATCTATAAATTGATTTTTCTCTCCTGTCTTTGCTGTTTTGATATTTTATATGTTTGAATGTTATACTGTTTTTTTTTTGTTGTTGTTGTTGTTCATTTTTAATGCTGAATCTGAAAGAGGAGCAATGAATCCTCTGAGTCAGGATAAGCTTAAAGGGTGTGGAATTACAAGGTAAAGGAGGCAATTGCTGAGCACCAGCTGTGGCAGCAACATGTGAGAACAAAAACCACCACATGAGTAAATCTTCTGCTGCAAGCAGAGTTTTGTCTGGCTCTCCCTAGCCCAGCTGCCAGGCACCTCTGGGGTTCAGCACGTGCCAGTTTCTGAGCCCTTCACCCTTGGGGGAATGGTCCTGCCTGCAGTTTGGGCACGTCTGATCCAGCTGCAGCAGCCTTGCTTGGGCTGTGCTGTGGCAGTGTCCTCTCTCTGCCAGACAGGATGTCTCTGGATGCCTGTGAAGAGCTAACACTGGCAGAACAAAGTAATAATGAGAGCAAATAATAGAGCAGTGCCGTGTCTGGCTGGTACTCTATGGGGTTTTCCATCCCTGAAAGTGCTGAAATTGGAGACCATTTGTACCCAGTAATAACCCCAGTCCCACAGTTGTGGCTTCTGGGTCAAAACAGGGGAGCAGCCAGGGTTCTCTGCTCCTGTGACTGTTTCACCCCTTGGACACATCAGAGACACCACAGCAGCCACAAGGACAAGTGCTCTGACTCAGGGTACTTTCTTTTTTTTTAATTATTATGCAGGGCAGGAGTATTGTCATAGCACATGTCTGTTTTTTTAAAGTCTTGCCAAACAGATACCATTTTTAAGATTCTACTCTCATTATTATATTTCCCTGCAAATGAGAACTGATGTGTGGAAGCCTAATAAACTGGAACAGTTAGAAAAATAAAGTACTGCTGCCGAGCAAGTCAGGCTGAATACTGATAATTTCCATTTATATCAGTGAAGCTGCTCACATGTACATTGGTGTGATGTAAAATAGAATTTAAAGAATGGGAGAAATTAATAGTAAGAGTGATAGTCACCAGAAGAGGGAATGGACTGACACTTTCAGCATAGATATTTTTAGCCTTCAAACTCAGGGATGTGTCTCTCTGCCAAGAGAGCATATCTGATATAAGAATGTTCAGTCTTTCTCAGTATCTGATAAACTGCATTGCTTGTGTGCAGCAGAGCCATCACCTCCAATAGTACTTTGAATATTGGCAGATTTGGGTGCTTCTGCTCTTATTTCAGGCAGTGGTTGTCATTCATAGAAAAGATTGCATTGAGAAGAACAATTTTTTTTTCCTCCTTCTTCCAATCCCAGTGAGGTTTTTTTAACCCTTTGTATGCAGGAAGATTCACCAGTATTATAAGAAGCTAATGTATGCATTTGTATGAGGCAGACACTATAGCAGCTGTAGAGATACAACATGTTATTGAGTGTTAAAGGAAATGTCTCTTGTCTGGCCCTAGGAATGACACAGGGATGAGTCTGACTGTCCTGACACCAGAGATCAATCATGCTACATTAGTTTGCTTTATTTGACACTGTCATGTTACTTTATATTTCTTGGAGGTGATACAAACTCAACAGAAGAGAATTATCAAGCCTGGCAGCACACAGATTAGACACATGCACTGTTTGGGGATGTGTGTCTTTCCTAGATTGATTACTGCTGTATTTTAAGGCAGCTCACATAATTTGTTGCACCAAACATGAAAATAAGCCTCTAGGTTTTTTTAGCATCAAGGATCTAAATTCTAATGACAGAACCCATTGAGGGGATATTTGAACACTGCTTTAGAAGCTCACAGTAATTCTGAAACCTCAGTGCCTTTCTTCTTTAAATGTCTTTATGACATAAACTTTGTATTCCCAAACTCCAAACTGATAAAGCTATAAAATAACAAACTGTTGCTGTGCTTGGGAATGGTTTGAATTCAGAGATGTCTTCATAGTACAGTTCAAATTTAGAGGTTGGGCTGAGCATTTATTTAGTGCAGCCTTACAGCAGCCTTAATTAGAGTGGTAAAATACTACTTAGCCTGTTGAGTATCTGTCATGAAGGAACTCCTCTTCAAACATTGCTGCAGACTGGGTCTTGGTGCAGCCATAAAATTCTGGAAAATATGTAACTGAGAGCAAGAAGAGAGCATTACCTCTCCAGGCATTAAAGACTTTGCAACAATAAAACCAGCCATAACCACTAACTTTTCTTTCATGAAAGCTGTTACAGGAATAGCATTTTCTAAATATTTCCCAATGTAAGAGATATTAATGATTCATAGATTCATTATTAAGAAATGCTTTTAAATTATAACTCTCAGCAATCTGCATTGAAGACTGTACTTGATGGTGCAGTGAATATCTAGCAAATGCAGAATCATCTTTTACAAAACTGTGAGATTAGTTCTTTTTTAAAACATAAAATACTTGGAATGCAAATATGAGACAAGCCATGGTTAAATGTAGTTTGGAAACAATTTAATAACTAAAGATAAAATTGCAAGAAAGTTTGTTAAGAATAGAAAACAAAAGCACCTTGTCAATAATTTTAATGAAACTTCACATTTATATGTGAGGTATTTTCACTTCCACTGTTTCTACCAGTGTGCTGGACATTTAAATAATGAAAAGGGAAGCTGAAAATGCTCACCTCTTTCACAGAAAGTGATGCAGTTACCTGTATAAACCTGAAGGAAGATAAATGAAAGTTCATGTTCAAATCAAGCCTGTACAGCATGTTGAAGATCTTACATGGAGGAGATGAGGAAAAAAAAAAAAAGGGGAAAAGTTGTGTAGGTGCTTTGAATCATTCTTTAATCTTCTAATGTATGTTTAGGAGTTAGCCAATGCTTTGTTGTCTCTAGAAATGTTTTATTTTCCCATCCTAATTAATAATCTTGGGGTTTGAGTTCTGCCTTTCTTCAACAGTGGAGAGTAATGCCAATGAGGATGTTAGAGTTTTTCCTTTAGAAACTCTTAATAGCTAATGGAGCACATGTGGGGGTTTTTAATAGTGGAAAGGATCAGAGAAATTGGATTTGAGGTGTTTAATTAAGTCTGTTCACAGACAAATGGTCTTGATGAGTGACAGGTTGGCATGGTTAAGTCCACCAGGAAAAACAGCAATTAGAATGAACCTGTGGACTCTGCATCACAATCTTTTCAAGGTCAAGCCACAGAACTAATTTAGAAAAGAACTAACATGATGTTGACAGAGAATCAATAATGTAAGGCACCATAGGATATTTCACTAATGTGAAGTTGCTTTAACCCCACCCCCCAAATCAACATTTGTTCACAATTTATTCAATTTTAACTCTCCTGAGGTGTAGTGTTTTGTGAATGTGAATATATGAGTTTTTTACCTTTCCCTTCTTTCATAAAACTGTTGAAAATAAAATTACTGATGCATTTTGGAACTGTTTAGTGAAATCAGTCAATTTTATATATGCTGAATATGTGAAAGAAACTTGAGTTCCATTTGAGTTGATGACAAATACTTTTTCTGACAACATTTAAGAGAGAAACAACATAATACAAGGCAGAGTAGCTTAAATGTTCATGTCTTTAACTAAGGCAAACATTTGCATTTGAATATCCATTGAGAGGAATGAATCCACTTCATATCTGCCTGGTAAGTTCTGCTGTTCTGTTAGGTATAATTTTTATTTTACTTACTGTCTAAGCAGTTTCAGTTTTTGTTTCTTTTCTTGGCATACTTGTTGCTTCTGTACATTTATTCAAGGGGGAATTGATGCTAAATTGAAATTCAGCATGTTATCTCCATATAGGAAAAATACATTGTCAGTTTTTTCTTTCATATGAAAGCACAGATGTTTTCCTGAAGAGACACTGAGAAAGAGAAACATAATTCAGAGAATGTGGTAGAGACTTAGCAAAACATTGCACAGGTAGGCTGAACAGGTGGATCTCCAAAGAACTTCAGTCTTGCAACTGCAGGACACCTTCCTCTAAGAATATAATTCACTTCCCTTCCACATTCTTTCCATGAAAGTGGTGATTCACTCTCCTACTCTCCAGGTCCTACTCTACCAACTGCCTTCCCTTTTCTTCCCCTCCCAAAATATTCCAGATCCTCTGCTGCTGATTGTTCCCCAAAACTGGCTAAGCAAAAGTCTAGAAGACAGTAATGACCTGACCTTGGCCTGCAGAGGAGGCCCAAGAGGATGGAGCACCCCTGTCAGTGCAGGGAGGGCTGGTGCATGAACTCTGCAGGAGCTTGAGCTGCAAACTGCTGGGCCCTGGGGTGTGCACCCCAGAGGGTTTGGGGAGCTGGCTGGCATGGCTGGGAGGCTGCTCTCCCTCAGCTCTCAGTGGTTCTCTGTCAGGGAGAAACAATGAGGAGGACTCCATCTTATCAGAAGGCTAATTAATTACTTTATTTTACTGTGTTGTTCTATATTCTATTACCCTGTGTTACAGTACATCTAAACTGAATCTGCCATCACTCAACTGCACTCCCCTGGCCAGCACCTCATGACTGTCAGTGACAGTCCCAACACACACACCTGGATTCAATGGTCAGTGAATCAAAGCACTCACTCCAGAATCCAATTACCAATTCCCTTCAGGTAAACAATTTTCCACAGTGCATTCCACTTGTGAACAGCACAGGAGCAGTAAATGAGATAAGAAGTGTTTTTTCTTTCTCTGAGGTTCAGAGAATGTGAAACCCAGAAATATTCCTGGGAAGAGTTGTGCCTTGCTTTTCTCTGTGAAATGTGGCCACAGTTCTGGAGGTCAGGGGATGTCCAGAGGATAGAAAAGGGCTATTGCCACACCCATCTACAGGAAAGTCTTAATGGAGTATTCAGGAAATTATTTGCCATCAGTATTACTTCAGTCCCTGGGGAGATTAGAGAATGGATCCCCCTGGGGCTGTCACAGGTCAGGAGAGGCGCAGGATTGGAAAAGCCAGCATGGAATCACTGAGGGCAGATCATGCTTGATGAACCTGGTCACCTTCTAGGACTGAGTAACCTGCTTTGTTGATGTGAGCTGAGCAACAAATATCACCTGACTGGGTTTTTCCAAGGCTTTTGAAAGTTTCCCAGAGTCTCCTCCCTGTGAAGCTGGTGTGTCACAGTCCATGCAGTGGGTGGGGAGCTCGTTGGCAATCAGCACCCAGAGTGTGCTGGGAAGTGGCTCCTCAGACTGGCAGCCTGGCACAAGGGGGATCAGTACTGGGCCTGACTCTGGTTACTGTCATCCTTAGTTGTTGTATTGCACTAAATAGTTTATGTAGTTGTTGTTGTTGCACTGGTGATGGGCAATTTCTACTGGGCATGTTAGGTCAAGTAGATGGGTTTTCCCCCTCCCTCATTACATGGTCTCCCCCTCACAACCCCCCCTGTTATACACATGGTCTGTCCCATAGGTACTTCGCCCCTCCCCAGTGGCGAATTACCTATGGGACAGACCATGTGTATAACGGGGGGGGGGGGGAGGGGGGAAACTCATCTACTTGACCTAACATGCCCAGTAGAAATTGCCCATCACCACTGCAACAACAACAACTAAATAAACTATTTAGTGCAATACAACACTTAGTCATCTGAAAGAGGGGATCAAGTGTATCCTGGGAAGTTTGCAAATGAAGCCCAGAAAGTGGTTTGAGGTGTGGATGTGAGGAACACCACCTTTTTTTTTACATCTAACTTTTACAGGGGAGAGAGACAAATTGGTTAAATTCCAGGCACTGTAGTCAAAAATGAGTGTGCAAGAACAAATTCAAAATAAAAATTGTGTTCATGATAGTGGTGTTCATTGGGGAACCCAGAGGATTCAGATTTCTATCAGGAGACAGCAGAAAAGCAGTGATGGCTTTTCCTTGAAAAATAATTTCCTAAGAAACCCCTTGGGTTCATCACAGTGCATTCTCTGCCAGGTTTTACTGAGTTATCACAATTAACTTCCTTGTTTTGAAGGGAAAAATGGGTGCCAGTTATACTTTGCTTTAAAAAGGGCAAACCTTTGGATTTGGGAGTCAAATTCAGAATTACTGAAACAACAGATTTTTTTTTTTTTTTTTTTTTTTTTTCCCTCCATGAAAAACTAAACTGTCAGCTGAAAGACAATCCTAAAGACTGTGGGTTTTGCTCATGCTCCATGGGACTGTGTATCATTAGATTCTTCTGTTAATGTTCCCTTCCTTTGCTTCTAAGATGGCATTTCAAAGAATTTTCTTGCTAGCTGAGACTCAAGAAGAGCACACACAGGATTCGGTGCACTGGGGCATATTGAGTTCACTCATTAGGTGTTTGCTAAATCTCTAAGATACTAAAAACAAGTTTCTTGGAATTAATGTGCAGCAGTTATTTCAATTAAACATTTGCTAAAGGCTTTTAATGTCCTTATCAGTAAAATTCAGTGTAAGCCCTAGATTAATTTGTTCATGATTTTGTGGTGCTTTGGAAATACAAACTACTAAATAAGACAGAAATGCTATTATTGTACTGTCTTTTAGGCTCTGCAGTACCATGATTACTTCCTGCTCACATTTCTCTTCAGTGCTGGAAATACATAAAACTTACCTAGTTTTATTTTATCAGGTGAAATACTGATAAATATCAGTTATATGCAGGATTATTTGCATAAATGTATCAGATAAACATATTTCTGTGTATTATGGCTCATCTTCAGCCAGACCTTTAGTGTATTTAAAAATTAGACAAGGCAGGTTGAACAATTTGAGCTATAGAAAAGTTGGCATCTCCTTTTAAAAGAGAGTGGGTGGGAAATAAAAAATCAGACTGTGCTGGCAGTGTCCCAGGCTGATACAGAGGTTTGTGCTGGTGTCCAATGATTTGTTGCACTGACACCCGTAACTTTTCAAAACAGTGATTTCAGGTTCAAAATTTAAGTCTCACTTCAGGACAGACATGGAAGATTTTGCTTCATTGTTTCTTGTTTCATTGTGTGTTACTCCTGTGCATTGGGATTGCAGGCACAGAGGAAGAGCAAGGAAAATTGTCTTTTCCAAACACAGCACCAGCAGGCAATCTGTATTTACTATCTAAGGCCTAATTTAGTTATAATTTAACACATACTTAGATACCAGTGGTCACAATAGCCTTTAAGCAAATGTTTACATTTTGTTGTCAGTATTTATGCTTTCCTGAGCTTACCAGAGCCAAAGGAAACTGAGACTTGTGCAGTGAGATCTCCCAGCTGAGGCTGCAGAGCTGAGGGTCAGAGCTCCAGTACCTCATCCAGAAAAGCCTGGGTATTACTGAGCTGCACTGCTCGTGGCCTTTTGAACCTCCAAACTCAGCAGAGGCCATAGGTACCTCGGCATGAGGCTTGGAATGGGAAATCACAAGTCCAAGAGAGCTGTAGCATTCTTTAGAAATATGCCTAATAATAACCTTTTCCTACATTTTTCTCTTGAGTAATACATGGCTTCAGCAGTGCTTTCATTCCATACACTTTCATCAAAAGAGAGCAAAACGTCCGTTTCAGCATGCAGCTGTGTCCTTTTTTTGTTACCTAAGAAACATTTATTGTATTTGTTTGGATCAAGGAGGCTCAAAACCAAACAAGACTTTGCTGTCTTGTAGAGTGGTTTTAGATGTGTTCTGTCTATGTTTGAATCTTCCCTGTTTTCAAAGTTTGATGATTTTCATTTTCCTCCTAATTTGTTTTACAAGAACTTTATCCAACTTCTGTCATTTCTTAATTAATGAAAATAATATTATGCATGTCACTGTGTTAAATCAGCCCATTAACAGTTTTACCAATTGCTTCTTTTCTCTTCCTTTTCTTTTTTTTTTTAATAGTCTTTCTGTCTGTCACTCTTGCCAGCTATGTGTCCTATTTCCAAAGCTTCATCTACTCACACAAAACAGCTTGGAATGGTGAGGTAGATTTTTGGAGATTAAAGATTGCACTGTAATACACTAGACTTAATCCTAATGCCAGTAAACTCTTTATATGCTATCCTCCCCTCAGGATTACAAAGATTTATGTAACCATATTTTTTTCACATCCAAAGGAGCTTAAAGGAATAGACATAGATTGTTCTGGGTGTTGAATAAAAGCAGTAAGCCCAGATCAAGTATTTTTGTTCTTCAGATAATGTACCAGGAGGGAACATTGTCAAACTGAGTGGTCATAGGAGACAGCTGAATGGGGTGAAGGGGGAATGTTTACTCTGATCTTAAACTCATGTCTTCAGGATGCAGTGGCACACATTTCATCTCTGTGACAGCAGAACCAGGAAAAGTGTCTTGTCTGACAGTGTTTAATGTTATGTGAGTTGTGCTACCCAAGGTTTTCCTCTCCTGGTTTTTAGCATTAAATATTCAATGATGTGGATGTGTGCTCGATTGAGGCTGCCTATCAGTTTTCCAAGTCACATTATGTGGGAAACACAGTGAGGATTGTAATGAAAGTTGTTTTACAGCCAGCAATGTATCAGGAGCTATCCTGTGCTTTTATGTCTTGCTGTGAGGGAAGCTCTTTAAATATCATTATCGGACCCATGAATATTCTAAACTGATGTTCTTTCAATATTTAGCTTAAGCTTTTAAAATTTCAGAGGACATAACTCTGTGTGTGAGTGGTGATTTGCAGTCTTCAATCCTCTTTGCTGGAAGGCTCCTGCAGCAGCAGCAATGTCTGACTGAGTTTGATTTCTGCTGTTTTCAGAGTGAGTGGAATATTTTACCTTTTGTTTTCCTGCTCTATTTTGGCAAGCCATACCTCTTTTCTCCATGTTTTGACACTAACTTTTCTGCCAAAGGATGATTTATTTTTTTTTCTTTTTGTGAAGGAGTGAAAAATCACTAAGGCAGAATGGGATCTCAGGATTATGAGTCTTGGACTGAAAAACCACTATAAAAGGGCCTGTCTTATTTGGGTGATATTTATCTCTACCAGGATGCTTAATGTTTTGGGTTTTTTTTTTAATAAAAAATTGTAATTTTAGCATTAACTTTTAGAGGAATAAAACTATAATGAAACAATCCCAATCCTCAAACTCACATTTGAAACATCCAAAATCAAGACCATTAGCTGTCCCACCGGAAAATTGAAAAAGATTGCTGGCTTATCACACTAGATGAAAACATTAAAAAATTGCAACCAGCCCTCATTAATTTAAAAGGAGAATGTTTGATTTCAGCAAGAAGTGGAATTACTTCAGCAAAGTGCTTATTCAGTGGGCAGAGTCAGAGGGAGGAAGAAAGGATGAGAGAAAAACACGCAGTGTACAAAGAAAACTCTATTTATAGCTGGTATCTCAACAATGACTTTCATACAGAGGAAAAGGTAGAAAACATTGAAGTGTCTTTGCTACAAATGGTCGTTTCCAGAAGTGGAACTTCATTGCCTTTGCAGAGGTGCTCAGAGCCTCTGACAGCTGCTCTGTATCTCTATGCAGGGAGATAGATGAGGGGCAGCACTTAGCATTTTATCAGCCATACAGGAAAATATAAAGGCATAGTCTGATACTTGGAAAAATCACTGGAAAAAAAAAAGTTTCCATCTTTGGTGATGTCAGAAAGTTCAAAATACTTGAGAAGTAGTGCTCTGCTTTTATCCTTTATTTTCCTGTTGAAAAGCATCCTAATGTATGCCACTTTGGATTCTATAAATGTACTTTATGTTGTAGGATACACACAGTCAAAGAAATATATTTACAGAAAAGTGAAGAACGTAATTTTAAAAGCATTTCAATGTTCTGATGTCTTCCTTTATAGGATGTGTAAATCTTCTGTCCCTTCTGCAGGGGAAAGGAAACATTATCCATCTAGGTGACCACTATTCCTTGCAACAGGAAACAACACAGCAAAGTCTGTAATTCTACAGGAAATGTCAGAGGGAAATGAAAGGAAATCATTGGTTTCTCTGAGCTGTCACAAGTCTGGTCTTCAAATGTTCCCATAATGACCAACAGATGAATTTGCTTCTGATCTCATTAATGTCAATAATATTGTCTTGTTTTGGTTTTCCTACTGCAGGGTTAGAGGGCTGTCTCTCTCTCCACAGTCACTAAATCTACATAACTCTGAATAATGTTAGCTAAGAGCAGATGACTATAAGCCAGTGCTAAACTTTTTGATATGCCTACCTCTTTTAGACTGTCAGTATTTTAGAGTATTATTCATTTCACATTGTATATAAAAAGGAAGAGGAATTCAAAATACCCATGAAGTGCTAAACTGGCAGAGAAATGATGATCCTTGCAGCAAGAGAGGAGTGCTGCAATATCAGGAGTACTGCTGGTCTTTCTTCAACATAGCAAGTGCTAAGAATGGGACTCTCAGCTGCTAATACTCATCTTTTGTGGTGTTTATGGTTTGCAGTGTTCTTCTTTTAACAGGCTTAAAATACTTTACAATTTCTCTTTTGTTAAGCTTTGTAACACCTTTGTGAGACAATGGGAAAGTAGCCCCCAAATCTGACTGCAGAAGGTAAGATAAAAAGAAGCCAGGTGGAGCAGCAAAGCCAAACCACAACCCTCTTAATTCATGCTTTGAGAGCTGCCTTGCTGTGTTCTTCACTAAAAATTCAGTATCCAAAGGGTCATAGGAATAACAGCATCCTGCATGGCCAGTAAGCAAAACCAGCATTTAATTATCACTTTTAAATGACAAAAGGACAGCTTGTCTACCCAAGTGGATTATCTCTAACTGTGAACTAATATCCCCACCATGCAGGAGCCCTCGCTGCTGCTGCTGTGTCAGTCTGTAAATGTGGTCATAAAGGGCACTGGTGTTGGGCTGAAGTGTGGGTGTGTGGAATTGGATCGAGAGTGATTGGCAGCCTGGTGCATCTCTTGGTGCCTGGGGTTTGAAATTTGGGTTTGCTGTCCATTGTTGAGGAGGGAAGGAGCAGCAGCAGAGAGAACACTGCAGTCAGGACAGAGCAGAGACCTGGGGAAGTGTCACCATTTTTTGGGAGAGTTTATTTAGCCAGAGCATGTTGGGACCTTGCCAATCTGATAGCCTGAACACCTCCAGGTGCTGAAAAACTCTTCAGGGTTTCTCAAAAATGATCAAAGACTAATTCAACACTGGCCATACATTCCACAGAAAAATTGAAGTTTATTGTGCTTTCTCCAGATATTTATTTCTTCATTTTCTCTTGCACCCATATAAAAATGTATCAGAGAGGCTCTTCTAATTAATGATTCACTCTTATGTTTTAGTTACATGAAATGTGAGTGGAACCTTCCTAAAGATCAGATGGAGGTGTTCCTCTACTTTTAAAAAGTACAATTCATAGGAAGGATTGTTAAATGGTTATGTCACAGCGCAGTTCAGTCATCATCATAACATCACAGGCCCGGAGAGGTTTCATTTTTTATTTTATTGAAAATGCACATAGAAGAGATTGCCACTAAAACATCAACCATCTGCTTATATTATTCTTTAAGAGATATTATAAAACCCACAAATTTTACAGTATGGCACACAACTTGCTACATGAAAAGCATTAACACTTCCAAAAATGTTTTTACAACAGCCTGATTTTTCATATACTGGTCTTTTAAACATCTCTTTCCCACCCCCCATCCCCTTACATTTGTAAAGGTCCTTCAGATAGAAACATGTTATAAACATTTGGAATGTCACCATTTTATATAGTTGAGGCAATACATCATCAAGTCCCTTCACATCTCTCTCTGCTGAATTCTTACTGTGCCCATGGTATAGAACCACGTTTGAATTTCTAGGCTCTTTTTAGGCATTCAGTATTCTCCAATAACACTTAAGTGATAGTGATTTCTAGGAAGAAACATGTAGAATGTTCTCTGGAAAGAGTTAAACCCGTTTATTCAGCAAACAGAGTTTCCAGGGAGTAGTCCTTAATTGTGGGAAATGTTCCCACAGGAGTTGAGTGTCATTACAAAGCTTCCATTCCAGATGCAAGACAGACTTCTTCAATATTTTTCTTAATGTAAACTCAGTCTCCAGTGAGTGCAGGTTAATTTCAGTCTGGAAATATAAATCTAATCCAAACATTTTGTCTTGTGGGCAATAAAGATGCCAGTAAGTTTGCCTGCTACATTTGTGGCAGATGTGCAGGACCCAATTGGGTCCATTTTTAAAAATACATCAGATGTGACTGCTACTGTCAATTTGTAATGGTGCTTAAACATGCATTTAAAAATGCCTGTTTCTTCATCACTGTTGGCAAACACAGAGGTCAACACAGAAGTGTTACAGCAATGGCAAAATTTCACCTGTCCTGGATTTGAGTGAAAGTCACTGCAACAGCTCAGATGTAGTAAATCTGATAGAGCAAGTTTGCCAGGTCTATTTCATGGTGTTGATGAATCTTCTTTATACCTAGACTAATTTAACTGTAAGACTGTACTTAGCTAGGAGGTGACAGCCTTACCTGCTCTAATGTGGAGACGTGTAATTGCTTCCCCCTAAAAGAAATGTAAAATGAAAGCTAACCTGCACACTGGAGATAGATGATGTTAGAGGGGGAAATTATCCTTATAAACTATCTGACAGTAGAGATTTAGCCTTTCTGCTCTTGAACTACCCCCACAAAACAGCTTGAGAAAAGAGGTTCCTGTTAACCCAAGTTGCTGAAGCTGCCAGACAGAGCCCGTTGAACTGGCTGGTAAAATGAGCTTCAGAGACCTGATGATTCATCTTAATCAATTGCCTGGTCTGGTGTATAAAATTGTCTTTCTCAATGATACATGTGCATAATACAGATACAACATTAATCTCACCAGATACTGCATAATTAACCATACCCATTTATCTTCTCACACACATGTGCATCATTAGTAACAACTGCTAAACTCATCTGAGAGCCAGTTTCACAAAGAAAATAGAGAAATTGAGAAGAAAACTCTAATGGAGTCCAAATACCTTTAAGTGTGAATACTAGTCTTAAGAAATGTTTGTAGTTCTTGTTATGTTTGGTGTCATGTATGTACAAGCTCAAGGTTTGTATCCCAACAAAAGGATCAATGTTTGATCTGTTAAGACTTTTAAATCTCTGGCAGGTGAGAAGGCACTTTGTTGTTTGTTGTTTTGGTTGAAAAAACTGAGTTGTCAGCCTTTCAAATCAGCAGTCATAAGAGATGTGCTGGAAGCTATTTGATTTAGAAAATAATTTATTACAGATGCAGATTCTTTGTAATTAGGATAACAGGTGTTTTTAACAGGATTTTGGGTGTCCACATTCTAATATCTCATGAGATGGCAAGACAGTTCCATCTGCTTCTGGGTGCCTAAAGGGGTGTCAGTGCTCCTAAGCTTATTATCCTCACAACAGAAATTCTGGACTTTCCTTGCATTGCCTGACCGTTGGTGGTAGTTTTATTAATGCAGTACCATTACAGCATAATGTCTAATGAAAACCATGGGAGCACAGCAGTGATGCCAGCTGGTGTGTTTCATGGGCACAGCCAGCCCAGATCTCTGGTACTGCTGGGTGGGATTCACACACCTCACACATTGACATGATTCCACTTCACCATCCACTTGTACAGCTAAGAGAAATGAAGAGAGAAATTCTCTTTTTATGAGCCATGAAAAGTAGTCCATCCATCTCTTTGTCCTCATTCATCTAAGAATCAGCCCCAACAGTTGCTGGCCATGATTAGTTTGAATCTTCCCCAAAATTGTATAAAATATCAGAAGAGTTTTTTATAAGCATAATATTGAAAATTCATAGAACTTAAACTATAATTCATTAAAGCCATTGTTTCTAGATGTTTATATGCATTCCAGGAGTAAGGGGAATTAATTGGGATTTACTTATTTTGTTCCCTTGTATCTCTACTGTATTTTAATTGCATTTCTGGTGTGGTTTCTAAAAGTTTCTTTGATTTGGAAATTGGCTGCAAGCATGTACAGTCCAACTAACTGATTAGAAGTTTCACTGAGATAGGCAAAGAAATTTCTTGGGGTTTACTTGTCGTATTGGGTATTTAGTACCACCACCACTTTTCTGCCCTGATTCAGTTCAGCATGCTAAAGATGAATTTCAAAGGCAAATGAAGAGAAATTGTTTGCATCTTGTACTTTTCCTTCAGCACTTTTCCCTTGACAAGCTTAGACTTGCTTAGACTTTTTCCTTCCTTGCTTATGCAGGGCTTATTGATTTGTACAGATCACTTCTGAGTTAACAGAAATACAAGAAGGCTGGACTGGTGTTTGTATGCCAAGGCATGCTGGTTTAGGAAGAAAAAAGACTTAAGATGTTTATTAATATTGTATATTTCTACTCCAAATGGAGCATGTTCTTCCAGCACCTTGGCACACACAGAGTGCCAGCACAGGTGCCCTGGATCAGCACTGCCTGACACCTGGCAGAGCATCCCCATGTGAAACTTCCCACCACCCCCTCTGCATTTGTCCCCATGCTTCATCAGAATGAGTCAGTCAGAAGGAGATTTCCTGATGCATAGGTCACCACAGCCTTGACTTTAGCAGGCTCTGTAGAGGTCTCAGGGAAGAGTGGAGGTTTGTCCATGACAAACATTGCTTGAGTTATTATTATGGCTGTCTTAGAGGGCTGCAATAAATGAGAGTGGTTATGGGGATGTGAAATAGTGAACTTCATTGCAGCTTCGTTTCCCAGCCTTTGGAACAAAGATTTCCTCATCCAAAAGAACTTCTGTATACCTTTTATCACATCCAGAATAAGAAAGGTTTACATTGCTTCAGCTCAAAGAGTAAGAAAAAGAGTATTTCAGGATGTCAGTCAGTCTAAAACTGCCATGAGAAATCTCTCTGGGGGTAATACTCTGCACTGACAGGGCCACTACACTTTGGAGAAGAGCATTTAGACCTTTGTGAATTAGACTGTGCTCTTTGAAGAATGAGAATCTCTGCATTGATGCTATGTTTATATTTATATTTGCCTGTGTACTCCAATGGCACATAGGTCTTTAATCTCACAGAGCTTTTACAGTGTGTCTCTTGGGCAAGTTTCTTTTGCAAACCAATCAAGTTCCTGCTGACAGTCTTGGCCATCTTTCTATTTTAAGCAGGAAAACATAGTCATCCTCCTCTATCAAGTCATGAGTAATGGATAAAAATATTAATGTGTTTTATATATTGCTACCCAGCCCCTGGTAATCTAAGGGAAATAGAAGATACAGCTTTTAGCAGTAGAATCTGTGATGTACATTCATCAAACAATTAAAAGGAAGGGAGAACACACTGAATGCATTAAAATGCCCTTTCAGCTGCCAAATTAACAAGATGCTGAAGATCTTTGTAATAGCTTAGCTATTATTCTTCTACATTCTTGACTGAATGGGTGATATTTCTATTAAAAGTGGTACCGATGTTTGGTTTTATCCCGTAACAATGCTGTGTTCATAAAAGGGATGTCTGACTTTGCTTTATAAAATTAACTTGGAGCATGAACATAGTGAGTGAGAGAGCCCCATCTGTCCACCATGCCTCAGGAGTGTGTATGGACAGTGAGCCCCTTAAAGCTCTCCCCACTGACCTGTTCATTATTGGGAATACTTGTAATTTCCCCTGCTAAGGCTTTGAAACTGAAGTTATCTGCCTGTGGGTGGAGCTGTAAAAATAAAGTCCCAACTTTAAAACTTATAAAGATGGAGTTTTGTTTCTTTTGAGGTTTTTTTGTTTGATTTGCTTTTTGGTGCTTAAGGATTTTTGGGTTGGTTTGTTGTGGTTTTTTTTAGTTTGGTTTTCTTTGGGGGTACTTACTTGTTTGGGGTTTTCTAGGTTTATGGGGGGTTTATTTGTTTGTTTTGGGTTTTTTTGCCAGTTAAAGCTTCAGAGTGATTGCATTTATCATGTCAGTGGGAATTGTTTCAACTGTGGAGGCTTTCCCATTGTTTAAGCCTTGCTGTCCAAAGATCTTCCAGAGTATCTTGCTCCCTGGAAAGAACTGGTCTGCATTACTGAGATTTGTTGCTGCTTTGAGCAATAGAAATACAAGATCTTGTAGAGGAGAAAAAGGTCTCCAAATAACCTTGAAGGAAAAACAGTGTAACCCCTCATATTCAGTGAGACACAACAAGTTGAAATCAGAGGCCAGAACTATTCATAACAGTATTTATGCAGAAATCCTCCTTACATGAGGAATTGCCAGTGAGAAAAATGGAATAGTCATCTGAATCTTCTCTTTGTATTGCAATATTGGCCAAATACCTGACTGTTCTTAAAAACACCTTTTGTCCTCTGAAAAGACAGAAGAAAGGATACAATTAACTCTCAAGTAGAGTTCTGGGAATATTTCCACTCTTTCTAAGCATAAAGAAGATTTCTTCCTGGGGGGGAAAGTTTATCTCCAACAGTAATTCTGGGTGGTTACAAGTATTATGCAAAATATTTCTAAAAATTCTCTGCCATCTTAAAAATGATAAAAACAGGAAGACTTCCTTAGGGTTCTGAGACCAAAGTGGTAGAGTATTGCAGACACATTTTTTTCCTGTAAAATGAGAGAGAAACTGCATGCTATATTGACAAAGTTAAAAATCAGCAACTTCTCTCTAACTTAAGCGAGAACATTGAAATTAAGATTATTATTTCAACAATGTTCTTCAATTCAAACTGCTGCTGCAGGAGGGGGACAAAACAGGCCATGCAGCTTCAAATTAAATTGGTTATACATGCAGAGATGATACATGCACATCACCTGCTATACACACCACATATTGTATTTCTTTTAGCCAACTGTAACATTTCTCTCTATAAATGCATTAAATAATTACATGCTGCTATTAAAAATCTCTGATGAAAGAAGGATTAGATATCTTTGTTCTTTACACCCTGAAGGCTATGATAAAAGGAATGTTGCAGATTATTGAAATTACTTTGAAGAGGTATAAGTAGCAAAAGAATTTTAAACTCAGTCCTCCTAGTTTGGAGCTGCAGATAATGATAGCAATTGATGTCATTTAATGGTAAAAATTTTGCATCAGAAATATGGACACAATTAGACCAGTCTATCTGAGATCAGAGTCATAAAACTAAGTTCATCTTAAAACATCTTCACTACCATTTGTACCTTTGAAATTGCTCCTTTTGGAAGAATTTCAAAAATTCAAAATCAGGATGAAAACCCTACAGCTTTCTTGTTGCTGCAAAGAGACTTATCTTAGTGATAACATATTCTTTCTAAGATGTGGGAAGTGAATAAAACTTATGGCTCTCTGATATTTAGCCAATTTACCTAGTATTTAAAGAACAGTTGCTAAATACTTATTTTCATAGCAGTGCATAATTTTCTATATTAAATTAATAATAATGAGTAACTATCCTGATAGACTGAATTATTTTGTCCATAAGAACAGGTCTACCAAATGCTTTAATCTGTCTCCCATTTTTCCCTAGACATCCCAGGTTTATAAGCTGTTTGAGGAAGAAGTCCAGTTAAACAGAATTGGATTTTTAAATTTCAAAAGCATTAGTTTCCCGTAATTAATTTTTTACAGTGCAAGTATTTTAAGATTTTATATTTTTTTTTAGTATTAAGCATAACACTTGGCAGTGTGTGCAGTCAGGATTCTTGCTGTAAAAAGCACCTTAAGTATTGCCTCAGGGCATGGAAGTGTTAATATAAAAGGGCTGATTTTAACTGCTCTTCAGCTGAAAGCAAAGCAAGAATAGTTTCCCTAATAGTAAAAATAATGAACAATTATCAAGCAAAATCAAAATCTCACAAGCAGCAGGCCATCTAAATGTATTCAGACTTTGGGAAAAAGAAAGGCTGCAATAAGTTTTAATCAAATTTCACAGCTGCGGGAATATATTCATGCCTGATTTGACTGACAAGTCCAGCACAAATAACTCAGTCTATAAAGGGAAGTGTTACATTTAAGGTCAGGCATGTCGCTTTCATCTACCTGTGTTCAAAATGCAGAGCCCTGAAATACTGTCCCTCTTTCCAAAGGACTCTATTCATTTCCTTTATCATCTTCATCTTCACCTGCTATCCAAGAAGTGCTTCTCTAGGGGGCTGAAATGAACCTGATGAATGCTATTAGGATTTGAGAATACAGAAATGATTCCTCACATTCTGTTTGTTATTTTCTTGTCCTCATACACTTAGAGATGCATTCAGTTTGATTTGTGTATCAGCCAAATTGCAACCAAGTGGAAGTGTTCCTAAGAGCCCATAGATCATGCAGAAAGTTTTTACCTTTTCATGTTGTGTTTATTTGGTTGATATCAGTTCTTCTTTTAGCATGCTGCTATGGTGAGTTGAATTTCATGGGAGACAGATATGGTACAAGGAATCATTGGAGAGGAAACTAGGAAAAAATGGCAGCTGGGAATAAACAGATGCTAAAACAATGGGAAGGTCTTGATTAGGTCTGGCTAACAGTCAGCAGGTTATTGAGTTTAAATAACTAAAATATTTCTCTCAGAACTACCAGGAGGAAATTAAACAGAGTACTTACAGAAACAAAATACTTAAAATAAACAGAATGTGTATAGGTGATATCTAGATTTGATGAGTTAAAGGTGATGGTGGTTCTCTAGGTCTCTAGGAGTATAAATTTTAGGCAGGGACTGTTGCTAAGAAGGAAGACAATTTGAAAAATACTTTTGAAAGTAAAAGTACCAGGGCCTGAAAAGGTGGTGGGAGAGCCCAATATGAAGAAAAAATATCGGATAGAGGGTTGTGGGAAGATGCAAGTGTGCCAGCTGCAGGGAATTGCCACCAGGGACTGGGAATTGTGGTTAGGATGAGACAGGACACACCATCTAAATGTCCCTTGAAAGCACCAGCTCCTTCAGTTCTGGCTTGCAAATGACAAAAAAAGCACATGGCATAATAATGAAAACAAGCAAGACCAAAGAATCCTCATCTAAATAACTATTTTCTAGTAACATAAAATATTTTGGAAAAGGCTAACTTTGCCTAGGAATGAGTTATGGTAGTTTTTTATATAAGGGGACAGGATAAATAATTTAGTAGGACTTTGAATTTTCAGACTAGCAATCCTTCAAAGCTTGGTGTCTAGGTGAGATCATTAACATGCCTGGTCTGTTCTTTGTATGAGTGAAGTCTGATGTCCTGAGCTGGGCAGAGCTCCTTCACTAATAACCTGCAGTAATAGTCCTCGTTGAGCTACTGCAGTCAGATCTTGCAGTTTCTTTAATATTTGTGTTGGACACTCTCAGTCATGTCTGAAGGATTGGGTAGAATGCTTGAATCTGAGAGATGATCAAAGAAACAGGAGAATACAGAGTTCTGTACAAGTCAGCTTCGTATTTAAGATTGTTCAGTGTCCAGAATCAGATTTCAAGGAAAAAATTACTTGTGAGATGAAGGAAGAGAAAGTCAGTTGGATGCTGGAAGATGTTTAAAGGTTAAATTAAATATTTATATTTGTAAAGCTTTCATATGAAGTTACATGTGTATCAGGCACTCTGAACATCAGGAATTTTTCTGAAGTAGTTGCATGCATTTTCCTAACTATGTTCTTATGATAATTATATAAAGGATTTGTGTAGTATGAAAACTTATCTTAGAACAAATATTGTCATAGTGAATGCACAAAAGAGTGTCTCTGTGCACTGAACAGGAATTTATAGTTCCACAGAACATTAGCAGCTTTCTGTAGAGAGTCTTCAGACACTCAGGCTGTGCAGCTCAAAGGGACTGAGTCAGGGAAAAGCAATCTGTGCATTTGTTTGAAAAGTTAGACAAAATTTCTAATGACATTTGACACTACAAGTCATAATTCTGCAAGGGTTCATCTTATGGCAGGGGTCTATGACACTTGAAGAATGAAATGGAGCTGGCACCAGGCTGCTCCTGGCTGGGCACTGGAAGGGCTGAGGGTGAGGGATTTGTGGGGTCCACTCAGCATCTGCCAGCCTCAAAGAGCCTTTTTGTTCACCTGAGCTCCCTTTGGGCTCATGAAAGGTTGCTTTTCATAAATTAAATATTGTGTTAAGTGGGGGAAAAAGGTCTTTGAAAATATAACTATTGATTGTAATAATGCCCAGACTCAAAAGTAAGTGAATTTTACCTGCAGTGTAGCATGGCAGATGGGTTTGTTTATTACCACCTGTTCTAGCTGAGACAGCAGATGTATTTGTAAGCTGGTAATACAGTATTTAGTAAATGGCCAGCTTTCTGCACTGATTTCAGTGTATTTGGGCACAAAAGCAATCCCTTCCCTCTGAAAATAGTAATTATTTCAATAGATTGTTTTACTTATTTATTCTGTGAAGCTACTTTATTCCCCCAAAATAGGGACACAAGTAATATTATAACATAGTCCTATCTCAAAGCAATTAAAGCAATTTCTATTAAATTTATTCAATGTCCATTAAAATTATTGCTAACATTTGTGTTTTGCTGGACTTTTTCTAATGAGCTTGGAAAAAAAACAAGAATTGAGGAAATTATAGATCTTTTATACTAGATCTGTTCACATGCTACTTTTACTAATTCCCTCTATATTTTTTATCTCCAGGCTACTCAGTTCTTTCTCAGTAAATATCTTTAAACTTTCAGAACTACTTTGTGAGAAAATTGATATACACGTTCGTAGAAATGTAAAATATAAAAGTCTAAAGACTTTATTCATCTAAATGGTTTTTTTTTTTTTTTGCTTGTTAAATGGTAACATACTAGATTATTTAAAAAAACCATTATATTCAGTTCTTAGCTCTCACTATAACATTTTTTGGTATACTAAAATGGTAGAAAGTTGATTTTCCTAAGTTAAGACTTTTACACAGAAATTCCAAGTGATTTTGTTAGAAAGATAAATGGATGAGAATAGAAATGTGTTAAAAAACAAAGAGATTTTATACCTGTAGTAATCTGAAATGAAATAGATTGATTCTATGATGAACTAAAAGTTTACATGGCTAAGTGTTCATTAAATAGTGCATCTTTATTACTGTCAGAATTTAAAACACTAAGCATCAAGGTTTTACTTTTGGGTAGAAATGCTCCCAGAACTCTCTGTGGCACTTAAGTTCTCCAAAGAAACCTCTTGTAGAATTTCTAAGGTAAAATTTTCTAAAAGATAAACTGTGCTATGCTACAAACTGTGCTGCTTTAGAGAGGGAGTATGGAATTGTGAGTGCATATACAGCAGGTACAGCTGGTGCATCTGTGGTCTAAGCTGAGGAATTGGAGTCTCTTTGATTGGCTTCTTGTTGGGAAGCAGTTCTGCATCATTCATCAGAATTATTTACTATTTTTTCCCCTCTTGTTTATAATTTTGCTGAGCTGGGGGACCAGAGCTGCATGCAGCACACAAGATGCAGGCTCATCATATATTTATATGGTGCTGTAGTGATATATTTTTTTTCTCTTCAATACAAGTTTTTTCTCCTAATAAAGCAAATTGAAGTCTGTGAAAGGACAGAGAGAGATGGGAAGTGGCAACATCACAAAACAACAGCTGAACTCCATGTTTCAGATCTGTAAATTGCAAAGCCTGGGTAAAGAGTTTCAGTTTCTGTCCCCAGAAAACTGCTCAGCAGTGACTTGGTGACTGATGGAAAGAGGAATCCCCTCAGTGCTCCCCAGCACATTGTCAGCTGCCTTGGTGCTGAGAGCTGCAGTGCTGAAGCACACAACCCAGGGCTGCTCTGAAAGCTCAGGTCTCCATTTTTGAGGCTTCAAACGTTGGGGAGATGCATTTCTCTGGTTAATGAGCAGTGACATGGACAGAAGTACAGTCAGAGAACCTTCTCTTGGTGTCTGGCATGAAAAATGCCCAGAGATCCTACTGGGAGTGAGCTAGCCACTGTCAGAAGCATCAAGGGATGCTGGAAACTCCCAATTCCACTGAGACTGAAAAATAGAACTTTTCTTAAGGGATTTAGTATGTTTATATTCATTTATTAGGGATTCAGTTTGTTTGCTCCATGGATGGCAGGGCTTTTAGGAAAGAAGGATTAGGTTGTATAAACAAAAAAATTCATCTCTTAGTTAATAAAGTGTTTTCTCTCTGCTTCCTTAGATCTCCCTTTGAAAGATGACAAAATGTTTTTGCTGTTATAGTCATTTAATGTTTAAAACCACTGGATTAATAAGGAATAGAATCCTAGGGAAATAATGAGTAGTATTAAAAACCAAACCAACCAAATAAACAAAACTCAACAAAAACTAAAGGTTCTTCTGGGAAAAATAATGCTAATATTTCTAAGAGTTGTCTCTGTTCATTCTCTATCTGAACATGGCCAAGAATAATGATGGCTGGGACAGTCTAAACTATCCTGAGAAGTTATTCCAAAATTATGGCAATACCAGGTAGGATTTACTCTGACATTTAATTTGTGTGCATGTAATTCTGCATTCTGTAAATCAGAAAAATAAAAACTAGCAATAATAATGGACTTTCATGACAGTAAATTAGTCTACAACACCTTCTGTGGGTTTATGGAAAATGCAAACTGCACCAAGGAATAAGCAGATATAATTTTTTACCTTTGCTTCTTGTATTTTGAGAACATAAAGAAAATTCCCAAGCTTACTTCAGCTTCCTGTTGAGAATTTGCTCACAGTGACATCCAGGTCACTACACACAGATGCATGGCAGTACATAATCAAAACTTGAGTTACAGATCTTTAATGTCAGGCTCTTTTCTTTCACTTCCCTGGAGAAGGGAATTCTGAAACTGTATTGGTTTCTACTCCTGGAAGCTCACTGCATTTCAGAGTGCAGCTCAGTTCAGGGCAGGAGGAAATGCAGAGATGGAGCAGTAATTACCCATCCTGAGCACAGGGCTGGGTGGTGGCTGCTCTGGAGGGTCCCTGGCAGCCACGAGCAGGGAGCAGGCTGGAGAGCAGACTGCACTGGTGGGATGGGGGTGCACAGCACACACTGGCCCTGGAAGCACGTGAGGATTTTTATACAGCTCCTTTTCTGTTTCAGAAGAGTGGTAGAGTTGAGAGTCTGGGCATGCTAGAGCTGCAGATTACCAAAGAGCTAGAAGATTTGGGAATTTTAAAATCCTAGAGATGCTGATCCCTTTTGGCTGTTGTTTTAAAGGCCAAATAAATGGAGCACCTGTTAGTGCTTGTGTTCTTTGCCAGAACAGTAGAGACAACATCTGTGCCCATCCAGGGCTTAAAATCTCATGTCAGAGAATGCAGCTCTTGAAGTGGGCAAAGCAGAATTCATGTATAATAGAAATTCATTTCTCCAAGATATAAAGAGAGGGGTCTTAGAGAAGGAATGGAGATCTAAATGTGCCATCTAAAAGCAACAGACAGCAATATTATTGAGAGTAGAGAAGGAAGTTCTTTTGTAACTGTGTTAGATAAATGCAGGAGAGCTTAGGGTAAACCTCTCTGAATACCCTGGATAAATCAGTGTGCAGCTTGTTCTGCTATATAAATGCATATATATGTGCTATGGGAATACACTGGTGAGACTGAAATTGGGACACCTTGTCCAGTTCTGGGCTTCCTTGTCCAGTAAAGACAAGGACAGGTTCAGCCAAAGTCGAGGAAAGATGACTGAGGAGTGGGGCACCTGACATACTAGAAGAGGCTGAGAACTGGAGCTGATTTCAGCAGAAGTGGAAAGGGCTCAAGAGATCTTATCAGTGAGCTTACATCCCAGTGGGAGACAGAACTCCATGGAGGTAGGATCTTCACAGTGGTGATCAGTGACAGGGCAAGAGTCAACTGCCACAAATTGCAATTTGGGAAATTCCATTTAAACAAAGGAAAGCAACAACTTTTTTTCCCCCTTTTTCCCCCCTTGTTTTCTTCTTTTTCTTTTTTTATTATTTTTTTATGTAATGGATGTTGGACACTGAAACAATTGCCAAGAAAGGTTGTGGAATCACCATCCTTTGCAATATTCAAAACCTGGTGGTATACAGTCCTGGGCAACCTGCTTTAGCAGAGAGCCTTTAGGTGATCTCCAGTGGTCCCTGCAGACCTCAGCTCTTCTGTGCTATGGCTGTTTGAGCAGAAGCTGAACTTATATAAATTCAGACTATAAGTACTTTTTTAAGAGAAGGCAATTAATTTTAAAATATTTGCCCAGGATCTTGATAAATTCTACAGCTGCAAAGCTTTTACACTGAGAGTTAAATGTTTTCACAAAAAGTGAACTTAATTCAAATATAGATAATTTTTAATGATAATTTTTAATGCAAGTCAGAACCTTTCAAGAATTCTCAGCTGGGTAGGATTGGATAATGTCACCTTAAGATTAAGAGTAAAATAACTTTTTAGAAAGAATTATATTACTGATGTAGTATTTGAAATTTAATTTTAAAATTCTATAAATAATTATATAAGCTGTCCTTGCAAGGATGTCACTGAAAAACATGAATCTGGTTAATTAAACTTTAATCTGTGTCTTAGCACATTTATATGTAGTGAAATCTTTCTTAGGTAATGGTCTTAAAGCTAAGCAGTAGAGAAGATTGTAAAAGCTGCAGAAAATGCTGTGTCATGAGCTCTAAGAGTAGGACCAAAATCTTATTTAAAATCATCAAAGCAAAGACGTTTTACTAGGAATCTTTAACTCTCTAGGACACCTCCAGCAAATGCTTTGAAAGTCATCTTTGTCTGCAGCTGTGTCTCCAAACCAAGAAGAAAATTTAGATTACAGTGGTTGTTTTATTTAGAAACTCTTAAGCAGAACTGGGCATATTTAATTGTTGAGTTGATCAATACATGAAGAAGGGTTGAGTTTTTATTTCTAATTGTTTTCTTCTGATGTACAACATGCAGTTTAGAAAATACATGTCTTCCAGGGGCTTTCTGGTTTTGTTTGTTTATTTATTTGTGAGGTTTTTTGTTTGTTTGTGTTCTTTTATTCCATGTTTTAACTGAGAACAAAGCAGTTGCTTTTCTGACCTTATCCCAGTGAAACTGTGTTCAAAGAGTTTTAAGACTTCAGGGACTTAATTCTCTCTAGAAGATAATTAATGTGCTCCTCTATGGCAAAATCTGCTTTAATTTTTCCCTTTTTTTTTTCCTATTTCAGCTGCATATCAGCCAGCTTTCCATCATCCAAAAAACTTTCATCATCTACAGAACTTCTTCTGGTCCACAATTTCTTCTCATTTCCTTACCATCTAAACCAAAGTTTCTGGTTAAAGCAATTACTGTTCTCCTGATTCAAGAGGAATATCTTAGGTCTGGAGTTTAAATGAAATTTTAAGCGACCATTTCCCCAGTGATCATCAAATTTATCTAGTTCATATTGTTTCCTGCTTTAGTTTCTACTGTATCTCTCTTAAGCTGCATTTTCTGTCCTCCCCCCATGACTGCTTTTAGCAGTTCCTCTTGCTGCCTTCTGTCATTCTCCTGGAGAGTTTTCAGGACATTGGCCAGCTGGCAATCTGCCACCTCTGAGCCCTTATCATGTCATACTGCAGCATCTTTCTTGTTTACAATGGGTAGTTCAGGACCACAGAAAGGTAGAGAACTAAAAGAGATTGCAACAGAATCCAGACTGGTGCTTCAAATTCTGTACCAAGGCTGAGGGGAGCAAGGCAGCCAAGTACCCCTTCTGTGAGGTGACTATAGTGTACCTGCTCAGGGAAACATTTTGTCATCAAGTGAACTCCACCATCTCACAGAGAGGAAAAAATTGGCAACTGAAAGAATTATTTAGGGGCAAAGAGATCTTCAGAAAATTGCCTCTGTGTTTGTGTCTTCATCTTTGTGAATTGCAAAGATGAGTGGGGTTAAGAATCCATAATGTGGTTGGAATTAAGTCTTTTGCCTTTTGAAACTTGCTTTCAGAGGTGCTCACTGCTGCCTGTCTCTACCTGGATGTTTGTCTGTGTGCGTGTTGAGCATGATGAAAGAAACCACCAGCAACCTGGTGGGGGTATGGATAGGGGGAGCTGGGCTTTTCATAAATGCTGACTTTGTGACTTGCAGTGTGGTGAGTTACTGTCACCAAGGCACTGTCTTCTGTCCCCTAGTGTAAGTGGGAAAAGTGGTCTCCTAACTCTATGAATGCAGTGCTGTCTTGCAGGAATCCCCTTGCCCCCATACATATAGGGTTAGCCCACAGTTACATGTGTAGAACTTTAGCCCCAGTGCTTTAAAACTCAAATTGCTCACCCATATTTCTGACCTATTGCTGTGTTGCTTTCAGGTTTGTCTAAGCATTAACTCCAAGCCGTCAGCTAGCCATCAAAACAAGGATTTTGACTGCATTGTTTTTACCTGTATTTCTAATTCATGCATGGAGTAGTAATTTACTACTCCATAGCCCTGAGCTACCCTTGAATTAGTAGAGCCTGTATTGGCTTGTTACTATTGAAACCAATAGAGTCTTGTTTTCCTGATCCCCTTGCACATAAAAAAGATTGACATGGCAGAGTAATAGAGAGTGTATTGCATTAGGGTTTAGTATTAGAGATAAACAACACAAATGAAACTGAAAGCATATGGCATTCCTTGCCTTCTCTGCCAGCTGATGAGCAATACATTTTGTATTATGATCCACTTTGGAGGGTTTAAACCATTAAAACCTTGCTGCTTTGTTTTGTGTGCTTGAAAGTTGCCAGTTAAACCAACTGGAGTAGCCTAATTTAGCTGATTGTGTGACTGATGTGTTGGAGCTCTGGTTCTAAATTTTCTAGGCTGGAAGTAAAATTTTGGACAAAGTGAATTGAA
The DNA here is from genome assembly GCF_027477595.1 of Haemorhous mexicanus. Lineage (NCBI taxonomy): Eukaryota > Metazoa > Chordata > Aves > Passeriformes > Fringillidae > Haemorhous > Haemorhous mexicanus. The sequence goes on from NC_082354.1 coordinate 10,333,437, forward strand.
TACAGCACATCGTTACAAAACCTTGAAGAAGGAACACTGAAGATGGAACTAAGACATTATTTATGAAAAACCTGGAAAGCAAATAGAGTAAATCAACAGATAATTCTTATATTCAGTTAATAAATTCAGGAACTCCCAATCATTAGGATTTCCTCATGGCTGCCCAATGGAGCTGTGTATTGGTATATCATAGAATTTGTTATGAAAATTCAGTTAAACTGTTAACCTTAGATTGCATCAAACAAGATCTCTTCAGCTAGCTCTACCCCACAATCTAATGATGACTTACAGTCTATGCCAACATTGAGTGTAATGGTTTTCCCCAGCTGAAACAAAGGATTTGGAGTACTGACAGTGACTGCACTTGAATGGATGCACTTAGAGGCACAGAATCAGTAAGGCTGGAAAAGACCTCTAAGATTTTCAAGTTCAACAGTTAATTCAGTATTTCTAAGATTACCACTAAACCATGTCCCCAAGTGCCACATCTACACATCTTTTAAATCCCTCCAGGGGTGATGGCTTCACCTCGCCCTGGGCAGCCTGTGCCAGTGCTTGACAATCCCTTCAGTGTAGAAATTTTGTCTAATACCCAATCTGTTTTCTTGATGTGATGACATCAAGTAGGTAAAATAATGCAACTGGAACAACAGCAGAAAAAAATAGTCCCTGAGATCTTCCTGTGAATTTTTTTTTCCAATTTTTTTTAATGATTCTTATTTCAGCACTATCTATATAGTCTGATCTGTTATTTTTGTGGCTGCCATCTTATCTGCCATAGGGATGGTATGAAGAGATTGATCTAGAGAGTGTGGTTTGAATGTTTTCTGAGAAAATGTATACACTCACCACTGGTTGGTGTTACATTAGTTTGAAAGTTTAAAACATGATTGCCTAGAAACTCATAAGCATTCAGGTATTGATTCTACTTTTTAATGAAGTATTTGTTAATTTCAGGCTCTTAAAGGTCAAAGGAATGTTAGCTCAAACCACACAGTTCTTTTGATTAAATTTCTTGGAAATATTTGATCAATTTGTTGTAGAATAAAATCAACATTCTCCGGGGTATTATTTATCTATTTCAATTTATGTCTTTCCTATTTTGCATCAGACTCTTTCTCCCAGTGATTCAGATCTAGTTAGACAGGTCTGGTGTAGTGTGAGACAGTTTGTTTATGATTTTTTGAAACTTGAAAGTGGAGGAAAGGCGAAAGATCTTTGCATATTTTCTTTTAACTTTTCTGTGATTAAATGTGCTATGTCAGTGAGTGATAGCCTGATTGAAGGCTCAGCTCTTTGCTGTTGTGAAATTATTATAGTACTGTTTAGATGTAGGAGAGTGGCCTCAGCAAAGCAGAATGATTCACAGGCAAGGTTTTACCATAGCAGAGTCTGGAGAGGCTGAAGGGATGAAAAAGAATGCAGGAGGTGTCTGGAAGCCAGGATGGGCATGGCTCTAAGGGCCCTGGCTGAAAGAGCATTTCTCTGAACCTGTTCCTCTCCCAAATGTCCCACATCAGTCCAGCTGCTCTGATCTCATCAAAGTTCTGGTAGCTCTTTAGGGGTTTCTTCTTGCTGTCTTGGAGACAAAATATAATGCTCCTTTAAGCTGAGAATTGTCCAGTCCCTCACAATGCAGCTTGACATGCTCCAATACAAGTATGGGGATTTTACTTTATTGTGGTCCTGAGACCTTACTTGTGCTTCTGATGACTTCACAAGATCAGAGCCTTCAGTTATGGTGCTCCTCTTTCTCAATCTAATTAGACTAAATATTAAAATATACTGATATTTCTTGTAATTACAATGCCAAAAGTTTTTTTATTGCTTCTTATTTCTGTGCAGGCATTTAAATAACTAGATTATGTTTTTCTGCCTCCTAATTCACTAGGGTAAGCTATGGAGAAAAATTGAGGTTTTGAGGTTTTTTTACCAGATTTCTCTTGTGCTCATCCTTCTGCATTATCTCCTAAATAATTTAGTGAGTGGCAGCAGATGGGTCATTCACATAAGTGCTGTTGCTTCTCAGAAGTTGCTAAGTGACAAGACTTGCAAATAGCCAATCTTGTGAGCATAGAAAACCATCTTGAACTGGTTGAAAGTGTAACCTGTGGCATATTCTAGCTGAGTAAAAAAATTAAAACAGGTTCAAAGCAGAAAAACTGTTGTTCCCCAATAGAGATGTTTTTGTCTCACTCAGCATATTTCTGAATAAATCTTATGTTGAAATTGCATATCAGAAGAAATTGGTACATTAATGTTCAGTTTGCATGTCTATCTAGATTCAATCATTCAATCTCTTAATAAAACTCTGGTATTGATTTTTACATTCTAATTTGCCTCAAGGCTCTTCTACACAATTATGGGAAAGAAACAAAAGGCAAAATATATTCATGGACAGAATTATTAAAAAAAAAGAACACAAAGCTTTAAATTTGAAAGAGATCTTTAGCAAGTAGAAAGACACATGACAGTTTAGACAGCTACACAGAAAGCACTAGAATGCAAAACTGCTCTAAAATTTATAGCTAGTAAAAGCTAATGCATATATGGCTTGTGAGAATTCAAGTGCAGAGTACCTAAACACTCTTAAAAGTTAGATTTGAAAATTGTAACTGAAAGTCTTTGCCTTCATTCCAAACACACAGAAACTTGAAATAGATTTAGGTTTGGATTTGACTCTAGTTTCTACTCTAGAAATGTTCAGTTAAGAACCACCCTAATATTATGGTTATAGTGCTAAATAAATGAAAGTAGTTCTCTAATGGAGACTTTCACAGCATCACCAGGCATTTTTTCCTGGAAAGAGATATATGGAGATATATATATATATATATGTGTGTGTGTGTGTGTGTGTGTATATCTTTATATGTGTATATATGAATATGCATATAAAAATATTCAGAGCAGTCCTTTCTGAAATAAGTATTGAATTACTGAGTTATACCCTGGAATCAAATTCAATCCTCAGTCTCTTGCTGATCATTTCCTAAGAGGTGCAGATGTAATTCTGCAGGGAGTTGCCCCTGGAGAAAAAAGACAAGAGAATGGTGCAACTCATCCTATGTGGTCAAACAGATTTTGAGCTTCCTGTGTTGAGAAACCATTTGCTGTACTGTGACTAACCTAAGAATCTATGGACTTTCCTGCCTGGATCTTATACAAGAAAATAGAGAGGTCCTCAGAATATTTAATTAGCCCAGTGGTAAGAATATTTGGATGGGACTGGTGAGAATTCTTTTTCCATCTGAAACTTCCAGTGAACACACAAAAAAAATCAAGTCTGTAATATAAAATCACTAAAAATTGAGTTTAGATTACTTCTGCAATATAACAGAGCACCTCATGAGGCAGTCCCCAGAACAACCCCCCAGAATACCCAGCCTGCTCATTCTAACCCTGGGCAGAGCAAAGTTCCAAGTCCCTGCTAAGGATAGTCAGACATTCATTCATACTTACACAAATCCTTTTGGACCTTGGCTTCCCTGAGCTTGATTTAAATTATTAGACCTTAGTGTCAAAGTATTCCTTCACCTACTTGTAAAATCCTAATTTTGGGGTACTTAGGGATTAGGGTAAGGCTCTGATCTTTAGAGTACACTATGCAAGCATGTGAAAGGGAGACTCAACTCTTTCATTGTACCAGAGAAGTGCAGCTGTAGTGAAAAGCTGAGTTCTTCAAGAGAGGCAAATGAACAAAAGCCTGACAAGTGTCCAGACCTCATGGTGTTTTTGTGCTCTGACAGGTAGCTGGTACAAAAAAGCTTTAAACAATGATGACATTCTGCTCCTAGAAGTAGTTCAGGTAGCTTCTAGGCTGTGGGGCATAATGTGAAAAACTAAAGAGATGCTACTGTAATAAACTCCTCACAGGTTTTTTTTCCCAGTTAGTAAAGTTGCTAGCCAATTATGAAGTGTATAATGAATATAAGAGAGTTGTTGGCTGACAGGAGAATATAGAATATGGTGAAGTAAGAATCAATGGGTATGGGGCACCACAGTGTTGTGCTTCTTGTCTGGGTCAGAAATGTGAGTGATTTGTGTAATTCAGATAGTTTTATCCCTGTCACCAGTGGAGTGGAGCACCAGGTGTGTGTCAGTAATGGCTGGAAAAGGGGAGGATGCTGGGAGAAGAGACCTGTGCCTTTTCAATGAGGGAAGTATCAATTTCTGAGCAACAAAAAGGTTCATTGTCCTCTTAGAATCTTAGGGAACTTGGGCTGCAGTCTCTACTGTGTTAACTAACAAACAACAATAAAGAAACTGTATGCTGCTGTAGGTGGTGGTGAAGTACTAATCTTAAATATTGAAACAAATTTTAATTTCTGAGAGGTTATCATGAATAAACATCCCTACAGATTTTATTATGCTTCTGTCTAACATGGGTTTATATTTTATATTCTGTAACAAGAATGATGAGAATTTCATGCAACAAGGCAATAGAGCAAAGTAATTCTTTTCCAGAAGTAACTAAATAGAAAAACCTTGTGGCAAAATAGTGAATATATTTCCTGTTGCAATGAGACACCTCATTATTTATTTGACCTTTCAAAATTCTAGTTATTTAAAATTGAACATAAACTTTAAGAGATATACTCATATATGAAAAATATAATGAGATCTATTAATAACTCTAAAACTCTGGTGAGCATTTCAAGTATAGAACACACTTCTTGAACTCTGATGACCTTTAAAACTTGAAGAAACATCTTAAGTGAGCACACTGAAAATACTGCTGTGAAGTGTTGGAAGGAGTGAAAGCTGGAATGTAGTTAATGCACATGCACATTTGGAAAAAAAAAATACATTGTCAAAGTGTTTTTAAAGTTCCATGAGTGAAACTTTTAAGATTTCTCTGTGGTTTTTAGTATAATGGATTACTCAGTAAATGGTTGAATCTCATCTGTTGCAGAACTTCTTTTGGGGCATAGGAACAGAATTTTCATTCCATGTCCTCATTGTGTTGTAAAGACATACTTTCAACTGCACCCTTCTTTTTGTATGAAATGACAACAATTATGGCTCTGTACAACAAGCAGAAGGGTCTTTTGGGGTGGAACAGCTGCCCTGAGAGGTTGGGGTGTCTCCTTCCCCAGAGGCATTCCAAACCCACCTGGCTGTGTTCCTGTGTCACCTGCTCCAGGTGACCTGCCTGGGCAGGGGAGCTGGAGTGGGTGATGTCCAGAGGTCCCTTCCAACTCTACTGTTCTGGGATTTGTTCATCATTTTCCATATCATTTCTCATCCACCACAGAAGCCAAGGTATAACTCATCCTGCTTCTGTGTCCTGTCTTCCAACAATTTCTGTCCCTGTTCTTTGTACATTCAAAAGGAAATACCATTATTATTCTACCCCAGGTTCCTCTTACAGAGGATATAGACTTCTATGTTGTAGAGTTTCTCTATTGCTTTCATCAGGAAAAATACTGCAATCAGAGTCATATTAGTCCTTGTACTGTCTATTTTCTATCATTAAAATTTCACTGAACAGTGATTATTACTATGTATTAACTTCCTGACAAGAAAGAATGACTTGATATTGGCTATATAGCATTGCTCACAAGGCTTAATATTTAAGTCTGAATATTCACTGAAGAGTCTGTTAACAGAGAAATTTGTTTTGACATTCTTTGTGAGCCTGCAAAGAGATGCACTTATATAATGAGGATGCTGTTACAATTAATTATTTTGTAATTTTTAATGTTCAAAAGGGATGGGATTTTTTTTTTCTATGTAAGTGTCTTGCTTTTGATGATCTTGTTTCATTATCCACACCCAATTCTATGCAAGATGGATGGGCTAAAAACTGATCTGGATTCTGGGATGTTTTTGTTGGCAATTTCAGCTGAATCTGTTCCTCTGACTGGCTTGTCTGCTGGTCTCATGATTGTCAGTGATGGGAGGGAGAAGGAGCTGCAGTGCAGGTAGGGAAGAGGGAAAAACAGCTTCAACTCATCTTTGCAATCCAGTGGTGAACCAGTTCAAGAAGTGGACAGAGCAAGAAACTCATAACTGAGAGAGGATGAGGAGTTGAGAGGCAGGAGAACTGAGAGAGCCCAAGATTTAGATGGACTCACATCCTTGTGGAACTGCACCCTTAGTTTCACCCTGGGACTGGACTGCTTAAAAGATGAAAAAAAGGGAAAGGTTTTGTCAGCTTGATTTATTCTAAGTCCGTGAGTGCTTTCAGTCACATTTTTTAGCTCTGTAAGTTTTGTAAAGGGTAGGTCTTAAAACTATCAAAGGATAGGGTTGCAATGCCTCCTTGACTTAAGCATAGGAGAACATGTGTGTGGTATGAACTTTTAGTCCTTTGGAGTGCAGAATGCAGTTTTCAGGAAGCCCTGTTATAATGCAACTAATTGGATAATAGAGAAAAATAATTTCCTGGAAGATTTTAGAACTAAAGGACTATATTGTTTACAAGATGGAATTGTTTTACTGTGCAGAATTCTTTTAGAAACCATGCATTCACTTTTCCATTGTGAACAAAATCATACCCAAAACCTCCCTCCCTCCAAACCCCTGGAATGTTGGGGTATCTTTGTCCCTTACCTTTTCCACAGTCCTTTGTTAGCTCAGATTTCAGACCTCTCTAAACCTGGTTACTGCTTGGGGCTGAGTCTGCAGCAGGGTTGAAGTGTACTTACTTACTGGAGTGGTGTGTATGGGGAGGACATAAGAGGAAAACACAATTTTCTTCTAATCTGTGTGCACCTTGTAAACAGTTTCAAAATGAATGATGAATGAAATGCGAATTCAAAGATAAATTATAATAATAATGTATTGTCAGGAAATGTTATAAGATGTTTTATATATAATGATTAGTTTTACCTTAATTACATCAAAATATAATTCATTCAAATTACTGTGTGTTTGAGTGGAAAATAATTGCATTTTAAATTTCATTGAAGGAACTTGGCAAACAAAATGGTAATTAAAAGCAGTTATCATATAAACAAAAAGCATCAAAGCCTATAGGCTATGGATTTTTTTATTCCTGGATTTGAAAGCAAGCTAGGCAAAATAATGATTGAGATTTATCCTAGATTAGCTGAAGTTGGAATGAAAATTAAAAATGTATGTACCATGGCTTCAATATAAAACTCAGATAGAAATTACAATGTCAGTGTCAAGGTGAATTCCTCAAGATATGATACAGGCCAAGCAGCTCTATTGTTTTGCTTTATCAGTTGAATAATTACTTTCCAACAAATTAAATAATCATACTGTAATGCTGCTTGTATAATGTAGTTATGGATTTCACTGAATTTTTATTCTCACTTCCTCTCTTACCATTCCCTAACTTTTGAGGTTTTTTCAGTCTCTTTTCCCTGTATATTTTTTTAATTTCCTTTAGAAGCAAAGCTATCATAACCAGTGCTGTTTTATACCTGCAAAAAGACATTAAAGAGCAGTCCTCATGGAAGGTTCAATGTTCCTTTGTAGTTCTCAACCCTCCTTTCCTTTCAAGCACAGGAGTCTTTTGCACATATAGTGAAGGTCAAAACCTGAGTTTATTTTTTGCAGGTTTCCATTTGTGCAGTAGAGTTGCCTGGTAGCTTTAAATGAGATTAGGATATTAAGATGAGTTTTCCTTTCTACTTGTGTGTATATATTTATATATGCAATTTCTATCATGGCACAGTCACTGTCTTGAAGAGTTCCTGATCTGTGGAAAAGACTAAAAAAGGGTATTTTTGTTCTTATCATGTTCTAAGTGGGAAACTGACACCAAAAATTCTCGTGCAAGGCTGTACTGAGCCAGGAACAGAACCTCAGTTCTTTTGAATCCCATTTTAAACAGCACATTCACAAGCAGCCTTTCTGACTTTGAAAACCAGAAATGTTTTTGAAATGACAGTTTCCAGAACTCCGTATTTTGCTCTCATTGAGGCACCCCCAATGAACCCTTCTCAAGCCATTGTGTGCAGGCAAATGGCAGTTTCCTCAGGAAGATCAAAATGGGCTGACTATGCAAAGCTGGAGTGTACAGCTTGACCTGTCCTTTTCTCATTGGGGTTCCCTTTTTGTATCTCCTGCCTCCAGCAGAAGCACAGGGCATGTGTGTCACATCAGAGAGAGGTGAAAAATACACTCCAGAACATTCCAGTGCATAAGACTGTGGCAGGTTCCACTTTTCACTCTCTTACTGTTTTTACCACTTAAAAATGCGAAAGCGAAGGGAGCAGATACGATGAAGGCAATGCTTTTCCAGATTCCATTCTGAATAGGGTTTTTTCTTCAGAATTATTGATAGAAAAATCTTTTACATCTCTGTTCTACTCTAAAGGTTGCTACTTTTTATTGCTTGCTGCATGATGACTGATTTTTTCATGAGCTGGATCCAATTTCTTTAGGATTGGTATAAGCTTTTGCCTTGAGAACAGGCAAAGATTTGATTCTTTTTGAGTCTGACTCTTATTGATTTGATGTCCCCTAGAAATCTCTTCAGAGGAATACGCTCTCCTTACAGAGGTAGATTAACTGTTTGACCTTTAAGAACCACATGAAAATCAACTCTCTTTTAAATGTAAAAATGTCACCTGGTAATGAAAGGGACTTAACATGTTTGGGAGAAAACTGAAGCTTTCCACAGTATTTTTGCTAGAGCTTCACTCTATATTCTGCAGCTTGCCTCGTGGCAGATTGTTTCATTATACAGCAGTATCATTAATCTTTTTTATTATCACCTTAAAGATAAACAAACAATGATTTTGTTGTGTTTCACACAAGTAGTGCATTTTAATTTCGTAGGCTTGTATTATTGACTTAAAAAACCTGCAGTGTTTCAGCTTGAAATACTGACTTACAAAAATGAAAACTCTATTCAAATGTGAGATGGCATCTGTTGTGAATATTAAACAAAGTGTGTGATTTTTATCTCTTCCACATGGAGCTTGGTATTAACTAGGAGAGCTGATATTAATTAATTTGAGAGGTAATGACTTGTCATTCATTTTGCTTTCATGAAAATAATTGTGCTGTTCTGTGGGCCACACTGAAAGCAGGTATTTTCAAGGATCTAAAGGTCACATGGTGGAGTCCATTTCAGGGATAATAATTGAAAATTCAGGTGGTTTCATAATCTACCTCTGCAATTTATTCCTTTATTTTGCCACTTCTCAAAGTGTTGTTTTCCTTTTTTTTTTTTTTTGTCTAACAGTGAAAGATAATAATGCTGCTGATTATGATAAATTAATTATTTATGGAGCTTAGATATAATTTTCTCAATTTTAGTGTGGAAACACGGAGAGGTGACATTTATTGGCATTTATTTAAATCATAACTTGTGTTATGATTTAAAATTCATAAGATAATTGTACACTTCTAAATAGAACAAGTGAGAACTTTTCTGAGAATGTCCTTATTAAAATTGTGGCCACTGGAATAAAGTTTTGTTTCATTGTTTAGCATTCAAAGCCAAGACATTAAAGTCCTAGGGGGAAAAAATGCATCAAAAGCAAAGCAAAACCCAACAGACAATCTTATGACAATCTCTCTTAGACAGAGGTGCAATTGGTCCATCTTTAGGACTTTGGAAAGTGTAATAATGGTGTAAATGACCAGAATTAGAGGATGAAGCTTGTTTAGAGTGTTTTTAGGGGAAATCCAGATAGATATTTCTGTTACTCTTTGGCTCAGGTGTTCAGAGCTCTGTATTCCCACTGTTCCTGCTGGTGTACATTATACATGATAAACTGAAATATGCAAGTAAGAATGAGCATTTTGTGATTTAAAGCACACATGCACAAAGCAGGGGCAACCAGAATTATTCAAGAAACAATGACTACAGCAAAAATTTATAGTAAGTGTGATTTAACTTGAAGATTGCAACATTATGTTTGGTTCCAGAGTCTTGGCCTAGATTCATTGAGCACAAGTAGCATGTTGGTGACCTTTTTGCTACTGTGAACTATCATAACTTGAAGGCTCCTCATTTAGCACTTTTTCTCATAGCAGACAGGGATTTTTGTTCTTTTTTACCTTAGAATGAAACACTTACAGAACAATATGTTTGTGCAGTGAATTAGTTTATTTTAAACTGCCTTTCTTGAAGATTCTTGCTATTTTTAGCCTGGTTCAATTATGATTACCAAAGAAAAGAGGTTCTGGAGACTGCATTTCTGTAAGTGCTCAAGGCGAAAGCGTCATATTTTCTCACTCTTCCTTGGAACTCATCCAAAGCCAATTCAGTTTAATCTGCCTGCTGCTGCTCTGGAAGTGACATCTGTTCAAATTTACACTCTTTATCATGGCTGACATGTTGTTTGTGTGTCTGTTTACCCCAAGCCTTGTTCCAACTGCCTCTTGCAGATAATTTGTGATTTTTTCCTTCAGTCTCACAGGTTGCTAGGCATTGAATAGCTGCATTTGGAGCTTTGCTATTATTTTTTATTTCATTTCCTCAGCTTTGCAATTATGTTTTGAAGAGCAAATGAGAAGTCTAGATGCAACATGTGTATCAACAAATAGACTGAGAAAGGGTAGATGAGAAGTGAATGGGTTGTGGGAGATACACCAGCAATAACCTATCAGGTTGGCATATGTACATCTATGGGCCCTCATATCTATGCATTCTTTTTGTAAAAAAATATTGCTCTATAATTTTAGCTACAAAAGTAGTCCTAGGCCAAACAACTACATCCAGACCATATTTTTCTGACAGGCCATTCATATTTATTTATATGAAGATAAAGATATTTGTGCTGTAAGAATTCAAAAATAGTGACTTGAGTCTTAAGAGCTACGAGGTGGCCTTTGAATCAGAACTGTTATTAAAAAAATATTCTGAATGCTTGAATATCCATTGATGTTTTGGATAAATGGAGATTTCCATTTTCAAATTTTCCCCAAAGTCTTGCAGTCATGAAATCACCATCAGATGTGATATTTCAGTTGGTCACCCCAGGAGTGAGAGTCACAATAAATGAGAATTGCAAGAGTGATGATAAGAGCTGTCATCTTTATGTGTATGAGGAAAACAAACTCTGTGGAGCAGCACAATTTCAAAAGAACATTAGTAGCTACCATAGATACTGAAGGGTAACCCTGAGACTATCTCAAATTTTGTAGTTTTGGAGCACTGCAGTGTGAGTGAGCTACTGGAATGGGCTGAGGAGGGCACTGAGAATCGCTGCCTCCTGCCTCTGGAAGGTCACACAAAATAATTATGTGGATCATGGTATGTACTGAAAGAAGTGCTCAATTGTACCAAAATAATTTACATTGAAATCCGATTTAATTTTTAAACATCAGAGAAGGAAAGAATTAATAAAGTAAATTGAGAATGTTGATATAATATGTTGTTCTTTCATAATATGGAGAATGTTGATAATAAAGTTGATGGAGAATTCTTTACATGGCCTATGTGTAAAGGTTTCCATCCAGAACAACTCCTTCAAGTCACCACAAGTCACATGCAACAAATCATCAACTGGATGTCAAGTGGTATGAACTGTGGTTTTCTACTGGGCCTTAATTAGTGAAATATACTGAGATCTAATTTCTCTTCTAGTTCCAAAGCCCACTGTCTGAACAATTAATGAAGTTTTATTTTATCAGTTTATGAATTTAATCAGTTTCTCACTGTGTGGCAAGAGTTTGTAGCACATCTGCAAGTTAAATTCCATGATTATTCTTACTGTTTTTGTAAGTTTTTCTGAAGTGGAGTTTAGCACAGGAAGACAGAACGGGTGAGTGAGTGCATTATAAGGCAGGAAAATAACGTTGAATGCAAAACAGTTGTATATGTAATCACCTTGATTACTGTACTCATTTTTGCTCCTCCTTCTGCTTCATGTTGTCCTTTGTATGACATAGAGACCATATCAGACTTTATTAGAGTAACTTGCCTTTTAAGCTGACTCTCAGAGTAGGCTGAAAAAAAATATATATATATGTCATTGTACAACATGGGATGGGTAGATTTTTATCCTATGTCAGCATATTCATATTAGCACTTCTCACTTGCTAATTAAAAGGAAATTCTCCCTATCAGATCATCAAGATAAGCAGCTTGTGAAATGCAGACCAGGAACTGACTTCTATTTGCTTTTGCAGTGCAGAAAAATAACTTATCTTGATTGTTCAATGTTATGTGAGAGAAAATACTGGAACATGTTGCCATAACCACCAACATGGGGTCAAAATGAGCTTTTAGGAAAGTGTTCCAAGTTTCCTAAGGGAAACTTTTCCCCCCTTTATTATCAACATAGGAGAACTGTTTCACTAAGTAATAATCTTCTCAGTCTGATAAAAAACCACCCCACCAATTGTATAGTAAATTTCCCACCAGTTGACATCTAAAATAAGTGTATTTGAGATAGTCACTTGTTTCAAATTGTTGCTTATGTTCTCTTGCTTTGCAGAGGTACCTGAGGCACCACTGTTTTCACCTCTGTGGAAAAGGGTAATTAACTGAGTGTCTTAGGGAGATGTGGCTTGATTATTCTGTCTTGCAATGTTTGATTTCCACGACATTAAAAGTGAGCTGTTAGCATAAAAGGCATGCAAATATCTCCCCTAAAATCAGCTGTGCTGCTGTCAGCAGCTCTCCAGAAACGGCAGGAGATTCCCCCAGCCCCAAGGCACCAGCTGCCATGGAGCCTTGCCAAGGCTTCGCTGAGCACTCGAGGGGGAACTGGCTCAGTAACCATTAATGGCAGAAGCTCTGAGGAGAAACTTTCAAACGAATTTTTAAGCCTGAAGAAGAACTCAGTGTGCCCCTTCTCTCTGGGGCAGCTGTTTGGTGGTGCAGCTCAGAGTGTGGGGTTGGGCTACTGCTGCATTCAGGGACACAAGGTCTGACTGCATGATGCCAATCCATGGAGCAGCCCTCTGGTGTCTGGGCTTTGGGTGTTTCCTTGTGGAACCTCTTCCAGCTGATACAGGCTGGAATGCCCATTCATTTAGTGCAATGAGCCTTTTCCAGGGCTTTTTTTTCCTGATCTGAAATAATTTCATTTGCCTTTGGTGTTACTAATGGCTCACTATTTCTTGTGAAGTTGTATGAGAGTGAGCAAAACCAGCCTGTTGGCTATGTGCAAACTGATAGCTCAGAGCTTGGCTTTCATGGCTCCCTATTGCAATTTCCTGGTTGTGCAGAAGGCCTGAAGACATGCAGTGGTGTTACTCCTGCTCTGTGGTGGCAAATGTCTTTTGTCCCAAAATGTCTGGAAAGTAGTCTCCTCTGTGTGTGTGTGTTGATCTTCAAGGTCTTTTCCAACCCAAAAAATCTGTGCAAAAACTGTTTTATTTTTCTTTTTCCCACAAATTGTGTTATCTATGGTGCAAAAGTCTCTAGGATTATATATTGGAACTTCAAATTCCACCTGCAAATAGAAACATGCCATCTAGGACTTTAGTCATAGAGATCCAAACCTGATTCTTCCTCTTTTTTCCAAGACAACAAGACTTACACATGAAAGTATTGCCAGGATTCAATTTTAAGCATTGAAATTTATGAGAATGGAGACTGATTCAGTCTAAATTTTAATCATTAAAGGTATTTTGAAACCTCCTTCCCCCCTCACCCCAGATTAATGACTTTAAGTAGACTGAAATTTAAAAATTGGTGCTCTCACTGCACTGAATAACCTTTTGGGATTTTTTTTTTAAATTTTATTAATGAGACTAATTTAATAGGATTTCTTTTCTATTAGGGCATTCTAATAGAAGCTCAAAATATGAGGAATAGCAGTTGTAATTTTTCTGGAAGAAACCTGACAGGACTTGTGCTATGTCACACACTCTTATTTTAGTGTATTTTCAGTGGCTGTATGCTGTAAACTAGTAAGGCACTATTAGCTCCCACTGTTTCTTTTTTTATGGTCTGTTTAGCTTTTCAAGATGGAAGGTGGTCTTTTTCATCTCTCTGTCATATCTTCCTAAGCAGAGGGGAAATTGGAGCAGACAGTTTTAATACCTTAACATACAGTAAAGGAGGCAGGAACAGGCAGAGTATAAAAATCCCATCTTAAATTCAGCATATTAAGTGCCTTTAGCTTGAAAAGAACCAAGGTATTATAACTTAATAATATCTTATTTGAATCATATTTTGGACTAAAAATAAGGGAGGAAATGCAGCTCAGATTTGTGATAGAGTCTATTGCTCTTTGGAGGATAGTCTGTTACTTATTCATTACACTGCATTCTGCATGGAAGTGAAAGTAGGTTCAAATTAGCATTTATGTATTATTTGGCATTTAGTTTATGATAGCCTAGGTCAATAATTAAAATACATACTTCTTCCTGTTATTAAAACTTTTCCTATAACTTTCACTAAACCCCAAAAATCAATGTTTAAAAAAGAATAAAGTGATACTTGCCTCAATATATCTTAAATTTGTTTCAGACAGTTATGGAGGAACTGCAAATATCAATCAGTAGCTGATCAATGAATTTTTTTTTTTATAGTCTTTGTATCAAAATGTTATGGGCAGTTCTTATGGCATCCAGGCTGGTTGCCTAAGCAAAGCAGTTATGGGTTTGGGCAGCTCATCCAGGGGACCTGCTCTTCCACTTCAGGTTGCTTAGTTTGCATCAAGGCTGAATTATAGAGAGCTAGAAAAGGTACTGAGAGAAAAACAAAATTCTAAACCCTATGGAGGAACTGAAAATGCTCAGAAATACACATAAAATTTGTAAAATGTTTCAAGTATTACAGCTGCAATCTCAAACATTTTGACACAGTAAAAAATAAATATAATTTATCTTTGTGATGGCTTGACTATTACATCATTTGTGGTTAAAAATGTAATTAAGAAGGCTTTTGGAACAGTTTATAGATGAGTTTTTTCTTCAGATTGCATTTTTGAAAAAACATTCTTTCTGAGTATATATGAAATAATATTACTTTGCCTGATTCTATCAAGTACATATATAATGAAAATAGGCAGGAATAGTAATTTAAAACATCATTCATTATAATTTCAGAAGTTACTGCAAGACTATGTCATTAAATATGAGAATATAAATAAGCAAAGTGTTTGGTTTATATATGCAATTATTCTGAAAATTCAGCAACTAAAAGGAAATTTGTCAGAGGGTGTAAACATCTTGCTATAGTAGGAGGATTGCTTTAATCCTGTGGCAGCCAGGAGGACCCCCACATTTATCAGCCCAGAGCTGTACTGGGCCTGGAGCTGAGCAGAGGCTGTGCCCCTGCGGCCAGTGTTAGACCTGGGCTGTAAAAAAGCCATTTCTCCTGTGAGGGTGTTGTTAAAAGCTTTGGAACCATTTGAAAATAGACTTGTGTGTCTTGATTCCCAGCTTTCTAGAGCAGAGACATCACTCTTTCCTATTTACTTCCTCAACTACAAACTGAAAGTGACAGGTTAGTAAATATTAGTAGAGCTGGTTAATTAACAGTACTATTTTATTTCAGATAAACTCATGCAAGTAACTACAAATAAAAACACTGTGTATTCCCCTGGTGAGAGGTTTGTCAGGCATCTGATATTAGCCAACATTTTAAGAATGGATGTTCAATTCCCATAATTTTGAATCCAAATACCTGGATAAGTTTAGGCTGGATATTTAAAAAAATTCCCTCACTGAAAGGGTTGTGAGGTGTTGGTACAGTTTCCCAGGGAAATGGTGGCATCACTGTCCTTGAGCTCAAATGAAGTGTAGAAATGGCACTTGGGGACAAGGTGAGCTGGTGAACATGGTAGTGCTGGGGTAACAGCTGGACTTGATGACCTTAGAGGGTTTTCCAAACTGAATGATTCTATGATTCAGAAATAACTTATTGTACTCTTTCCACATCTGCTTACTCTGCCCCTTGTTTTGAAAAGCTCATATGATGAAGAACTTAAAGTGGAAATTCCTGTTGTGTATTTTCACCCTACTCAATCCACTCTTTGACTGTGAGCAAAGTCCCTGAGCTGCTGTGGAGAGGATACAGTGATGTTCTGTAAACCAAGAAGGCAATTTTAAATGACAACAAAAATCTTTACTGTAGGTGTACTCTCAGTCACTAAGACTGAGTTCCCTTTAGACTTCTTTCAAAAATGTGAATAACGTAAAAGAAATATTTACTGGAATCCATACTGTGTTAGAAAAACTGCAAAGATGCAAAGTGCCTGCAGTTTGGAGTTCATTTATTATTGACTTTATTATGCATTTAATGATACTAACATTCAAAGGAAATGAATTATCAAAGATATGATCTTCATATGCATGTAGAAGGGAATAAAGATGAGGGGCAAGGATATTATTATGTGAAGAGGCTTGGAATGAACCAGGAAAAAGTGAAAAAAACACTGAAAAATAATTTTGCAACTATTACTGAAATTAATATATCCAAAGGTCTTATTTCATTTGATATCAAACTGGATGACTTTTAAACTTGAAACATTTTAAGATAGAAACTTGTAAATAATGACAGAGGATGAACTAAAACTTTAAAAAGAATTCTAGCTCTTTTATTTAGGTTTAAAAGTTGATAGTTTAGAGGGCTCTAGAGAGGCTCTATTTTAGGACTGCATAAATTAATGAAGTGAAATTGAGATTATTTTCATTCTTGCCTATTAGAAGTAGTTAAATCTAACCTGACTTGAGATGTTTATAATAAATTCTCATGTTGCTTTCTTAGCTGTTGTGCAGTCTATCAAAGGATACAGATGTAGTTTTAGATACTATAAAAGTAGACTTGTGAAGCCTTATTCACTTTAGGGTGTCTGCCCAAAGCTGGAATTTAAACTTAGGGAAACTATGTTGGCTATTTCCATCATCCTAAGGCCAAGTTTATTAAGTCCTAGAGTATTACTAATGTTAATTGATTTCAATTTTGCTTGATAAATTTCATTTTTCCAGAGGTACTTGCTTCTTATTCCCGTTCTTTTGCTTTGCAAATGTATTTTTAATTGGCAATCTTATGAACTGTATTAAAAATGTCTTTTTAGTGTAAGCAGTTAATATCTCATCATTTACTCAATAAATCAATCAGTCAATCTATTCCATTTATTTCTTATGACATTGTCATTGCTTTAGTTTAAACAACTGATTTCTTTATGTTGAAGCCATTTGTCCATGTTCCCCACTGCTGCCTAGCACACAACAACAAACTCACTGGGCTGTGCAGTGCAGAGGAAGTAAGGGAGAATGTAAATATTTCAGAGGTCTGTAGTATCTCTGCAATAGCCATTGATCATTACTGACCATTTATTTCCTTTCCTGACTGCTTAGTCCAGGACAGATCTTGAGGGTCTGAGTACAACTTAAAATATTATTATTTCCAGAGC
Source organism: Haemorhous mexicanus (assembly GCF_027477595.1). Classification (NCBI taxonomy): domain Eukaryota; kingdom Metazoa; phylum Chordata; class Aves; order Passeriformes; family Fringillidae; genus Haemorhous; species Haemorhous mexicanus. The sequence goes on from NC_082354.1 coordinate 10,350,686, forward strand.
TCCGACTGTCCCAAACTGCTGTGCCACTAACTGGGGTTTGCTCAGTCATGACTGTCATGTTTCTGAGTCACATCTTTGGAGGTTTTCATGTGAGAATGACTGAGGGTGATTTTTAGGAATTTTGTTTCTAGGCACACAAACTGATTCTGTGGTAACCTTCAGTTACCAGCAGAGCAGCAGGTTCCAAACACAGAACATTCAGGTTATGTAATTCTACCATTTTTTAAAGTATTACTTTTATATAACATTAACCCAAAAACCCCAGTAAGAAAAAAGGAAAAATCTTGAGAAAAAACATGAGTAAGGGGAAATGCTGGTAGGACCTGAACTTTGCAGTGGTGATTTTGTGGTTTGCCTGTTGGCTCAGCCATTCTGTGCTCTCCTAAAGGCTGGTGCTCCCCAGGGTTTGGTTCACCACAGAGCTCATTCAAGCTCTGGGTGTGCTGGTGTTGCCATCACCTCTCTCTCATCTTGACCCCTGAACTTCACAAATTTGTGGTGTCTGACCTCAGCAGACACAATCTGTACAGTGGATATGTGAAACCAGCTGAGTGCTGAGCTGGCTTTGCTTACTCTCTTTCAAGAAAAAGGCTCTATGCTGGTGTGGCTATTTTCTCAAGAGTGGACTCATTGATCCCTGTGGGACCCTTCCAACTCAGACTATTCTGGGATTCTGTGAGAACTGCAGCTCAGTTCATCACACTCAGCAGTGTCACAGTTACTGTCCCAGTAAGATTAATATTTTATTCTGTTTTCAAGAGTCTTCTCTAACCCCATTGCAGATAAATGGAAAATTATTTGATATCCAACTTAAAGTTAATGCTTTTACATAAACATTATACTTCCTTCCAATAAGTCTACCATACCATTTTTACAAATGACAGCTAGATCATAAATGAAAGACTTTTTTTCACTTCATCTGTTTTATGTCTGATTATTTCACACAGCAGCAAAGGAGGAAGAAACGTTTGGGAAAAAAAAAGAGTTTGTAAAAATCACAAAATTTGGCAGAATGTCCAAAGGGTGGATGTAGTGTTTGATGCTACTTTTAATTCTCTTTTTAACTGACTAGATGTAAATGTGAAAATATCCCATTAAATAAATGCACAGTAAGTTGTTAGCAGAGAAAGCACACCAGAATACAGATTCACTCAGTCTTCCTTCTTCAGTTCTTGTTTTTCTTTGTCTTTTTAGCCATGATGAGCACAGAAATGAACAGCCTAATTAAAGCTGAAATTGTGTGAAGTTTTTTAAAATGTCTTTCCATGCAGTCTGTAATGTTGTTAGGATTCTGTTAGATAATTTAATAACAATTATCTTAGGTAAAGGCTATCCTGGTTTTATTTTTTAACAGGATCTCACCATGACTATAGGTTTTAAAGATTGTCTCTAATACTTCCTAAAGCTTTAAGGGCTCCACTTTGACAAAAGGGCTTAGAAATTTCAGGTAATTTTTCAATCTTGTGGCTTATGGAGAAGAGAATGGGTCTAGTTTGAGCCAGTAAATGGAAAATAGCAGCTGCCTTCAATGGTGCAATTAAAATTTATTTTGAATCCTGATGACAACAGTCAATAAAATAAAATTCTTTTTTTTAATGTAATGGCTAGAAATAATTAGAAAAGGAGCCTCAAACCTTGGAAAATTTCCAATTTCCAAGCAACAGTCTAAATCTGTCACAACTTCTTCTGGTCAAAAAACCTTGAAAATGTCAGTGTGACTTTTACAGAGATTGAAAGGTAAACTTGGCAAAACCAATGCTCCAGAAAGCATAGTGCAGAGGAGAGAACCAAGTTGGGAAGAAACCACATTACAATGTAACAAAATATAAAAAGAAAAGTAATTCAAATGTTTATGGGAACGTTGAGTTTTTGAATATCTGATTTCTCAATTTTATTGTTATGAAGAACTAGAGACACTTGTGCAAATCTTACTTTTTAGACACATTTGTAGAGAATATTCTTTATAATTTTCTGTATTTCTTTCTAGAGGATAAAATAATTACAGGTTGTTTCTGCCTAATGATAGAGGGTAAATGACATCAGTAATGAAATATTATCCAAAGGGGACCAAACTTATTTCTTGCAGATCACCTCATTAGCTTGTTTCCAAAATACGTTCACCAGAGTGAAATTGGAGCATGTGACTGGCTGAAGTGACAAACATCTGTTGTCTTAGCTCCTAAAGGGCTTTGGGGAGTGGGTAAAGACAAACAGTTCTTATTTAATCAGGTTATATATAACCTGAGAGACACTTTTTGTCATCTGTGGTCTTGTCACAATCTGCTGTTACTCCTTAAAAATTACTTATGGGGTTAAGTTTCTCTCTAAAGTTGTATGATCTTTTAGTAAAAGAATTATTTCCTTCTGCTTTGTAATGATTACAAGTGTGAGAGCTGCTGATCATCAAACAAACCCAACCAACCAGGCAAACCTGTCTGTACTCCAGAAAAACACCCAAGGGACTGAGCAGTCCCATCTGAAAAACAAAAAAATGTGGTAGCTCCAGAGAATGCAGATGAATAAAACTTAGCTCAAGTTTTAAATCTGTTCATAATTGATGATAATGAAAAAGAGGCAACAACATTGGATATTCTGTTTTCTGTGTGTGAGCAGAATCTGGGTTTCTCTCAGCTCTGCATATCTTTGTTTAACTGCTAATATAAAGACAACCCTGCCTTTAAAGTGGGTGAAAAACAAGAAATTATCTCAGAAAAGGTTTCTAGGACACTCCCAAGAGTAAAGCATGAGGTTATAAAACAGTAGTTTTAGTTGACTTTGAGGACAGTGATGTACATTTAACTGAAAGAACCAATTTGACACTGCTTGATTTGTCAGTGCTAGTAAAATGGCTGTCCTTGTTTAGCTAATTAAGAAGCCAGATCTTAGGGGATTTGAAGTTCAAACATTAAAAAGAGTAAAATGTTTCCTAGTGTCTGCACGTTTCTAAAATTAGGAGCTCTGAACATTCCCCAAATCAGTGAGATGCTGCTCTGAGTTAGTGCTGACTCAGCTCTTCAGTATCTCATAGCTAATTAACAGCTTTGCTTTCAACTCAGCCCTCTCCTTCATCCCCAGAACAGCATTTTCAGTGCTGTTGGCACATGCAGTCAGATGGTTTCAACATGGCATTTTGGAAAGCAGGTGCTCACCCAGCTCTCCTTGGTTTGAGCTGATACTGACTCAGCTCCACTCCAGCAGAGATCACTGCTCCTCTCCCAGTGATGCTGCTGTCCCTGGAAGGATGGATTGCCCGAGACTCTGCTTGCCACACACTGCCTCTGTTAGCTTGTTTCCTGGGATTGTGGGGGGGTTGGTTTCTGTTTTGGTTTGGTTCTCAGCTAGAAGGCCAAGGCAGTAAAACTTGAAGTAAGGGAGATGTTAAAACGAAGGAATGTTCTTGGAAAGGGAATGAACTAACCCAGCAGCACAGAGGCAGCTCACTGTTTCTCTCCTTGTGAATAATGCATTACTCCATCAAGAAGGTTGCTCTACTCAGCTCATACTGAGTGGCAATTCTGTATTAGCTACAATTGCAGACATGTCCAATGAACACAGAAATGTAGGAGAAACATTTTTTCTTCTCTCCACGTACAGCCTGTAGCCCTGGGGAGTATTTGATGTGATGCAGCACCACAGCTTGTGTTTGACTGGAGTGCAGGCTGTGCCTGAGAGCCAAATACACTGCATGCACTTCAGAGAGGATGTCTGGGAAAACAAGCCTTGCTATTACTGACTGAGGACATGCACAAAAAGAAAAGTCTCTCTTTTGAAGAAGAAACTGGAGTGTTAACAACTGCTGTTAGCTGCAGGTATTGCTAGTGCCATCATGGAAAGAAACAATTAATGTAGCTGAGTTTAGTTTGGGAGGTACTGGTGTGACTGCCTCTCATTGCAGCAGGCAGAGGCTTCACCTGACACCTACAGATGACCTGGATCCCAGGGCACAGAGAAATCCTGTCATTTGTTTAGTCCAAGCTGGGAATTGTGCTGTAATTCCCAGGCATCCAGGTTTCTTTCTTCTGAGTGCTGGCTGGGAGAGAAGAAGGATTTAGAAGGCAGTCTCAATACTCTCTTCACATGGAATTGAATTGGTTCAGAAGCAGAGCCATGGATGCTTGGAAGTGCTTCCAAGTTTCCTACTGTAGGTCTAGTAAAAAAAACCAAAAAAACACTCAAAACCAACAAGAACAAGCATTGAGGGGCCAATAGAGATAATGTGCTTTCAAAAGTAAGGTGGTAGATTTGGGAAGACTCGTTTTGGGGGTCATATGTGATGTAGAACAATTTGAACTATATGTAATTATAATAGGATTGCCACAAAGGAAGCTACTTATGAAAATTAAGAAGTCTAAAAAGACTCGATTTTCAGCTCATTAAAATTCAATTAGACCACTTGTCAGAGGAAAAATTTCAGCTTGAGATCCTTGAGAAGTTGAAGTTATCCTTGAAATTCTGTGACATACAGCTACCATTCTTCATTAGCCAGGTGACAGATTAATTAATCATAGCAACCCTACTGGATATTGCAACATTTTCATATAGAAGAAAAAAATTCCAGTGTTAGTATCAGTAAAAATTTGAGTATTGCCACTAAAGAAGAGTAGTATTTTGTTGTCAGGTAACAATTACCTGAGGTTTCATTATTATCCCACTTTAACCAGATTTGCATCTGTGCAGGAACCATGATTTAAGGGCCACTACTTTTTTCAGATGCAGACCTTATTGCACTTACAGAGAATTATCCAGTACCTTATGGATGCATAGAATCTGATCATTATACTTGGAGATCTTTCTTTCTATACTATGTTTCATTTTCTTCACAGAGTTAAATATTACTGCATTTGTAGCTACACAGTAAATGCATTGTAAATTGACAGATATTTTTAGACAACAGTCATTTAGAGATTAATTTAGGGGTTCACACCTAGGAAGCCTAGGTTGAAAAAAAAAGTTTCTATTGATTTGAGATCATACTTTCGGAAGCACATTTAAATAAACTACCTTTAAGAAATCATGTGAGCTGCAGCTTAGTCTTTTTAGAATGGAAATGAGCAAGTTTCACATTGACACCAATTGACAAAAGGAGGCAAAATACAAGCTAAATGAGTAAAAGTCCTTTTAAAAATTGGTAAAAGTACCAATGGTATAGGAGTATTACAAATAATAATAATAATATATGTAATGGAAAGAAATATCTAATCAGATTATGTTACTCTTAAGTCCTTCTCCCCATTTTCCCTTGACTTAATGACCCAAACCTTGACAAGTCTTTGCTTTTAAATCAGGAACTGACAAAACCAGTGACATTATCTTTCTTGTGAATTCTTTATGAGAAAACATTTGATGCCAATACTTGGGGGCCAAGAGTGAAGAGCAGCACTCAGTTAACTCAGCCTCACTCAGTGGCACCTGCTGGTATTAACAGAAATGGGTTTTGACCATTGGAATAAAGATGTTAGATATTGATGGTAACACTTTTAGAACAAGGTAACAGGGATTGAGAAAGACACAGCAAAAAACCCACAGTGCCAGAGGTGTGATCAATAGCATCTTCCTTCTTAAAATTTACTTTACCCTGTGAAAAGTGGTCTCAGTACAGATTGATGCCTGAGATTGCTCACAGCAAGATTTTGGAGCAGACTTGAGCATTATATGGCTTAAAGAATATTGTCTAAGCATGAAGTATAAATTAGCCTTTCTGTGACCCAGATGAGAAGTGTATTTCTGGTCTATTTGTGAGTGTCTGTGTGTCTTTGTAGCCTCCCCACCATTTCAGTTAAGGAATGACACATCTCAAAGGAGTCACACACATGGACTCCATCCTACTTTCTTCAGAGTTGCTGTGGTAGATTAAAAGGTGCTCAAGCACCTTTGAGGAGTGCTAGTTCAGCTTCTCTGCTTTCCAGTCTTGGGAATCCTGCTTTTATTCTCTAGGACATAATTATTCATCAATGCATCAGTAAAAAGACTCAAGGATTAATTTAGATGTGTTCTCTGATACTTAAAGCAAAGTTGTGGGGCTTTTATTATTTCACTGTTTGGTCCCAGAGGAAATATGATTAAAATGTTTTGGGCTTAGTACAGTTATGATAATAACATAGTCACTTTCTTAAAAAAAATTATCCTCATTTTAACAAGCTTTGGTTAATTCAATCTTCTTTGCTTTAGAAAAAGGTTTTTCTTTGCTAAATCGCCATCCCTGGAGGGATTTAAAGGACATGTAGATGTGGTGCTTAAGGAATGGTTTAGTGGTGGTCTGGCAGTGTTATGTTAATGGTTGGACTTGATGAACTCAGGGATCTTTTCAAAGGAATGATTCTATTCACATGGACCTGTCAGTCAAATGCTGGTTTTTATACTACCTCCACATATCAGCTGGCTCTTAGGCAGATATATAATGCAAAGGGGAAGCTAACCTTTTCAACTGAATAGAAACAAAAAAAATGGAAATTGCTATGTTTCAATAAATGACATACTATGTGGTCTTATCTTTTTCCTGATTCCTGCAAAACCACACAAGGCTCCATAGTTGTTTTTCACACTCATAACTGTATAGATGCTAATCTCCTTCAAATATTTACTCACAGCCAGCTCCACCTTTCATGTGTCAAACACTTTAGGGGGTTAGGAAGAGAGAAAGGGAAAACAGCCCCAAAACTCAAAGACAATTTATTGAAAGGAGCAGCTTTCAGCGTGTTTATCCTGATACAGCAGGCACATTTCTAAAAGTATAATTGAGAGAGGAAAGGAATGAGACTGCTAGGGCTCTATTGATGGGTATTTCTTTGCCCACAGTTATCCTGTTCATCATAATCCCTCAAAGGAAACTTGCCCTTGTAACAGGTATTGGCTCATGTATTATTCTGTGTAATATAAAGAGGGCTCATCTATTCTCTACATCTGAGCTCAGCATGCAGCCCCTCTGTTCTAAAGTGCCTGGCTTACTCTGAGCCTGTTTACAGTGCCTCTGACATTTTGAACTGCAGAATGTGACAAGCTGACAGTGCCTCTGATTATAAAATCAGCTCATCTGCTGATATTAGGAAAGAGCAAGATGATGCATGAAATAGGTTTTAAATAGCTCATGCCATGCTCAAAAATATGCACATTTCAACTGCTTTAGGAAAGGGCAGACAGTATGTGGCTTTGGATTATTTTTTGTATTCATTTGACTTGGAGACTGTGCTATATTAATGGTTATATTACTGTTTGTTCCTATAATGTACAGTGGGCACTGAAGACAAGTCACTGCTTTAAAAGTGAATGCAATGCCACATTTTCAAAAGTTCACTGTCTGCAATTGTGACCAAGAGCTCAGCTTTACTTCTAAGTGCCTGAGTAGCAACTTAACCAAGAGCTGGCCCTGGAATTGCAGCAGTGCCTCCCATTATGATACCAGGTGCCAATTGTTGTCAAGAGTTCAATGTATGCTGCCCCAAATATTTTGTAAATCTAGATACTGTAGCCTAAGTAATCAATTAAATTTCTACTTGTATTCATTACAGACATTGTGAAGCAATGGTGTCCTCTTGGCAGCTTTGATATGTAAAATGTAGAATTAAAAGTGAAATTCAAAGGAGGTTGTATGTTTCAAAGGAAAGTCAAAAATGAAAATATTTTTGCAATACAGTTTCTATTAATTTGTCATGTAGGCTGGATTTAGAGATCTTATGATATATCCAGTCTCTATGTGTTTATTTTTTATAGTATTCAGAGGTGCTGAGAAGTATTTCACCTCACATCCAGAAAAAGCCTGCAGTAAATGTTTAATATGCTAGTACATAATGTTACCACAATAAAAATGTTCAAATGCCATTAAGAATCCGGCTCAAATCCATAGCAGAAGGAACTTTTGAGCTGGGTTGTCCAGTTTTAACTGTTTCAAGCCAATACTGTAAATGTAACTCGCTAGAATTTATTGTTGTGCTGTGCCACCCTTCACAAAGAACCCACTCTAAGTGGAAGGTGCTGGGGACTCCCTACAGTGCAGCAACTGCACACAATTGGGATTGCTGAGATGCAGCTCTGGGTGTCTAGCAAACAGCAAATCTGTTGAATAGTCATTGAATTATTTAATATCTGAATTATTTAACATTCAAAACTGTCATATAGGCCTTGGCATCACATTTTGATTATTGTGCCTTCATTTTCTCTGGTTGATAAACACAGTTCTTTCCAATTCTTGTTTGTTCAGAGTGATGTTACAGGTTTTTCTTGCTCCTTGTTTTAGCTAAGATTAGAAGCCTCCAAGTTGCTGGATCTAGGGGTTCTTTTTCTTTAAATTTTATTTTGTTATGGTTTTCTTTCTTCTTAAAGAGTGTAAGAATATATGTCTATGTGTGTATATATTTCTGAACCACGCTGCTCTTTTGGTTTTTCAGACACGGTTTTTCCCAAGTAGTTTCCAGAGACAAACCTCTTTGATAAAGGGTTAAAATTTGCCTCTGGTCACCAGCAAAACTTGCTAAGAATATAGGGAAGGGTTTAGACAGTTCTGCTTTGGACAAGATGAAAGTAAACTGAACCCAGTTTTCTCTGGACAAAGAAATATCTGGATCAACAGAAGTACACTGTTCAAATAAAAACAACCCAACTCTTTCTAAAACTTTTCTTATGAACAGGACATGCCATGCATTGGTGGCATTGGATATTTCTAGCTCATATGACAAAGCATAAATATTTCCACATTTTGCCAGACTCTACCTAAAATTTCTCACTCAGAAATGGCAAATTGATTTTTAACTATGATTAGATACTGTTTATGCTGTTTTGCACCTGCTAAACATAAAAACCAAGTACTTTTACCCCCTGTGCTACACACATCTTTAAAAAAATCCTCTATCAGTTAAGATAATTTTTCATGCATCTTCACTTTCTACCTCACCATTTTTGCCTGGAGACTTATAAACAAACAAAACTGGCTAATTTCCTTATTCACTGAAGGCAGAGGTGGTGTGAGCTGCTGCTCCCTTTCCCTCTTCTGCATCTCTGTGTTTGTGTTCCCTTCAGCAGCAGGTAGCCCAGAGCAGTCCCAGGCTGTGAGCAGGTCTGGAATGCAGTGGCAGCACACATCTCGATGATCCTGGAGCCAGAGCAAGCAGCCCCTGGAGAGAGGGGCTGTGCATGGGGTGGCTGCTCTAACACCTGCTGGCACAGCTGTGTCCCTGCTGCAGTGTTTAACTCTCTGTACAGCAGGGGGCAAAGTGGCTCAAAAGAAAAGGGAACTAATCAAAGATGTAGGTTCTGGTCTAAAAAAGTAAGTTCCTTATCATGAGATATAAACCATAATAAATAAAATGTCACAAACAAAAAATCCTTGATTCAGTGTAAAACCTGAGCCTAAAGGGCAGTCCTGAAAATAAATAAAATGGTTTATTTAGGTTTCTCTGTGACTACAGTGATAATAGAATATGTTCCAAAGAATGCCTTGTGAAATTTGAATGTATGATCAAAGCAAATGCAGACAATAGAACAGGGTGTTTCACTGAGGGGGTGACAGCTAGCACTGAGTCCAACTGCCTGACCAAGTCAGGGCTGACAGCAAGTCCAACCATGGTCCAAATGCCTCTTGATGTCTGTCAGGCTTGGGGCATCTTGAGGAATCCTGTTCCAGTGTCTGACCAGTCCCTTGGCAAAGAAATGTTTCCACTGTCCAGTCTAAGGAAAACATGCATTGCAAAGATTTCAATGCACTTTTGCCAATTTCAATTTAAATACAACTTCTGAACTTGTTTTGCAGCACAAACTATTATAAAGGAAAGCTTTTATTTAACACCAGAGTGGAGCTAAACTTTTGAAGAACTTTTAAAAATTCCTTCTCTTTTGCATGGTGCAGCAGAGTATTCAACCACTTCATTCATTCTGCTTTCATTTACAGGCAGTGAAGCAAACCTAATTATCCCTGGCTTTTACTTAGCACCCCAAGGGCACATATGCCAAGTGTTTTGGGAGAGTGTTCCTCAGAATCCACACACCAAGATGATAGAAGCTGCCATATACCAGGATCTAAACTGTCCAACAGCATCCATTGCTGTAGTAATAAATAAAACTCAAAAATTGAAGTATTCCTATAGGTAGAGGGCTGAGAAGCCTCGAGGAATTATTTAACTTTCCTGGTTGGATCTATCTTTAAATCAGAATATCTGTGTTAGTATGTGGATTTGTTTGTTTGGTTTTCCCATTTCAGCAACTCAGTTAATATTATTGTATTTTTTTTCCAATAAAAAAATTGATTTAGCCCTGTGCTGGTATACATGCCCTTTCATTATGACCCTGGCCACGTTTGTGAGTTGTAAAATCCTACTCAAGTAAATAAACATTTCAGATTAGCACGTTATCCACATAAAGCTAAGTTTTCAAAAAGATTTTTAGGGAAAAATTAGTGGAAGACATCATAGTGTTTTGATTAAAGTGAAGGTTTTTTGAGCTTTACAGTCACGGAATCTCACATATGGAAATTGCAGTTGGTCTTAATCTGCTTTCAGAAGACTGGTGCAAATATTAAAAAGTAATGAAGTAACAAGATTGTTTGTTAATGCCACATAAAAGTGCTAATTATGCTTCATTTCCTGCCTACAGCTAAACCCTAGAGACATTGCCTAAGAAATTGGTAAATAAGTTGCCTCACTTGAAATGGGAATAGAGCTGCAGTGCTTGATGGATTTGTGTTTAAGGAGTTGTGTGCCACACAGGGTCTTTCAAAGTGTGGCAAATGAAGGACAACTGCCAAGAAACTTGTTTAGTTCACAGAAAGTTTATTATTATCCCATTTTTGATTCCAGCTACCTGACTGAAGAGGAAAGAGCTTCATTCTTAATTCCCCTTTTGCTGCAAATTCAGTATGTAGTATTGTATGATACTGCAATTACATGTAAATTGTTTTATTAGAGCTTTAAAATTTCAGGACCATAATGATTATTTTTCTTCCAGAAGGAATACTTGAAATATACCCCTCTATATCACACTGGCTGTGAATATTCCTGAAATGTTTTACTTTGCATCTCTAACATCTGTTTCTACTGTGTTAGGGACAGGTGCAATGTGAAAGAGTCTGCAGAAATATCATTATGACAATTGAAGCCTTGGGGGGGAAATTATTTCACCTTCTGCTGTTTTTCTACTGTAAATCTACCCTTCCTTTCTAGGGTAAAATATGAAATTTAAAAATGCTATTGCACTTGATCCTTATTCTGAACATATCTATATTGAATGTATAGCAGTTGAGTTAGTAGTTAAACCTTTCATTTACAATAATTCAAAAGCTAATATTATCTTTTCTCAAAGATACAACCTAAGCTGAATGTTATAATCTGCAGAGGTTTCCATATTCCACTTAAATGGTGATTGTGGTGAGAAGGAAATCTGAATACCACTTGTAGTTGGGGATATCCCAATGGCTCTTCTATGTGATTTTGTTTTAATGTAACTTGACTAAACATAGGAGAAAGAACTCTGCAATACTGAGGAGGGAAAGTAATAGAAAATCCAACAGTATTCATAATTATGTGAGAGTCTGGACACATGTATTTCTGCTCCTGACTTTATAATCAAACAAGCTCCAGGAAAATTTCATCACATATCTCATTTGTTTGAAGACTGGGTTGCCTTCTGGAGAGTGGAGCCATCCCTGTGGAGCCTGGCTATCATGGAATGTGGAGGAAAGGTCCTCATAACCTCCCATGATTCAGACCTCACGGGTGGGCAGGGAAGGTGCAGGGTCTCTCACCAGATGTGGTGCTGCTGCAGTTCATTGTTTGGAGCCTAACTAGTCCAGAGTGCTGAAGTTAGTTTGTGTGGTGGATTGTTCTCTGCATGGCTGAGCTCCTGCCTTGTGTCTGAGCCATCCAGGAGTGATTGCAGGCTGGAAGTGCTGCAGTTGGGAAATGCTGCTCAGTTCTGGGCAGTGCCCACTGAGGGCTCTCCAAGGGGCACCAGCTGGGCAGGACAGTGCCAGCTGTGGAGAGACAAACCAGAAAGGGCTCCAGTGCCTTGGGAGAAATGGCAAATTCCCCTGCACCTGGCAGAGCCAAATGCAGTGTGAGCATAGTGCAGGCAGCTCAGATGAAATAAAAGGCTTGTGCCAATGTGAAAACTACTAAAATCTTCACAGTACTCTGCATAGGAATAAGGTGTCTCATGCATTATGTGGAAATGTTGTTTCTAATTAATGAAAAAAACAAATTTAGTAAAGAAACTAACAAAGTTGAGCTTGTGCTGAGTGTAGAGGCAGCATTATACAGTCTATGCACTGGTCCAAGAAAAAGCAGGGAATTAAATTAGTTCCTGAAAAACATTTTTATCCTGTGATTTGTGTAAATATATTATGTTCTATTGTTGATATTTAAAGAATTCCTATTATTCAAATATATTTGGCTTTAAAAAATAATTTATGCCTAGAGTTAGCCGTGACACTGCACAAGTGACTTATTACTAGTAGAAGTTTCTTTTTAAGGAATAATCAACACTCAGGCTGTGACATTATGCATTGTCTTCAGCACATTTATAATGGTATGAGATCCTGATTAGCTATTGAGTGACTATAAGGACTCAAAATATATGGCCATTTTTACATGGAGGAGGCAATAATGCCTACTATGGGAAGGGCAATAAAACACATTTATTGGCTGCTTGATGAAGACTGCATTGAATAAGAACGTGTATATTCCCTCCTAGCTTCACCTCTGCAAATTGTTAACTACACAATTGCTGAGGATGTGAAAAAGGGAAACAATGAGCTCTCAGATAACCAAAAAGGAAAAAGTGCATGATTCTAAAGTCATCAGTGTCTGTTATGGCAAAGGGTTTGAGGTAGAAATTAAAACCTCCATGGGCCTATTGCTCTAACAAAGCTAATTTGCTACTGATAATGTCCTGTGTTTCTTTTAATTCATCTGTGGATTCACAGTAAAACCAGATTTTCATAGGAGCTAGGCAAAGAAATTCTGAGTTTACAGAATTTGTTTACTTCATTGGTTTATTTATAGTTTCAATTCAGAATGCTATATTGTGTTGAGAAGTACATCTGTTCTGGGAGATTTAGCATAACCAAATTTTTTATGAAATCCTTATTAGTTTAGGGAATTGCTGAGCTGTAGAATCTTCTATATGCACAAAAGCATATAATGTGTTTTATTTTAAGCAAAGCAAAAGCACATTAAGGGTAAAACTTTACTGCCTTTTTATCTTTTGTTTAACTTTCAACCAAATCTGAACGAATTTTGCTTTTAAATTGTGACCATGAAGTAGTTAAATGGAATGGTGACACAATGCATTTCTTACCTCTCCTCTATACTCTGATATTGTTTTCATTTGCTATTAGCATCATTATATTTGATATAATAGGAATGCATTTATATTGTACTCAAGAGTCTAGTTGTATTGCACAGTAAACACTGCCTAAGAAATCATTTGAGAATACTTGCTGATCATGAAATAATTGTGTATAAGCTGCTTCAGCTCTCCTACTTGAAATCCTCTTTGTTGTGAAATGAAATACAAGTTTGTTTTTCAATGTATTTTCCTTACAATGTCTTGCAAGCAGCACTTCTCTCTGGCACTTATAATATCATTACTGCGTGACAATGCAGTGTTACAGCATTTCCTCAAACTGCACCTACAACCTGGGTATAAATTGACAGACATGGTATGTGACAAATAGACTATATATTGAGCTCATTCACCTTTGGCTCTTTTTAAAAAGCAAAGGCTTTCCATCTCAAAAGTGGCTGTAAGTAGTTTATTTACACTCTTGTTTGCAGCGACAGCCTTCGCCAGAAGACTGAGAAATAATTTTTATATTAAGCATAGCTTGGAAAGGATTGTAAACTCTGAATAGATTTATAAATCTAGATTTTAACCTTTTCAATATTCTGCTTTTTGGTTGGTTGCCTGAGCTACCTCTTCCCAGGTTACTGATGCTGTTAATAGGAGAGAATAGGAATGGCTAATGAATCAAACTGCAGGACACTGAAAAGGTCAGAGCAGTACACTTTACTATTATCCTCCACAGAATATATGAGGCATTAAAATTCTGATTCTGTGGTCTTGTGACAAAGAATATAATGAGAACCATAAATAATAAACAGCACAACATGAATCTCTTTTTGTGATAATGATTGTAACAAGCATAAGAGGGAGAAAATTCTCAACTCATGCTCACTGTATTAAGATTATGTTTCCTTGGATGTAAGTTCTAAATATCTGTAATTGTAGAAAGAAGACAGGGATTTTAAAGTATAATTGGATCCAGCAAGGATCTTAAATGCACTATCATCCATGGACACTCTCTTCTAAAAGGTAACATTTTTGCATGAAAGGCAATTGTGCATAAATGTGGATACTTCCAATAACATGAATAAAAATGAGACTGCAAGAAGGTTTGTAGACCTGAAATAAAGCCATTACCACCCCTTTATAAAACTGTCCACAGACCCAGGTAATTAAATGCTATTGACACATTGTCTGTATCTGACTTAGGTTTTACAACTAAGCCAGGTAGTACAGACATTTTTGATGTTCACAAGGATTCCCAACTCCTTTGCAAATGCAGGAAGGGTTTATCACACTGTGGCCAAGTCTCCTTGCAAGGTGAACTTGTGACCTGATTTGCTAAATGTCTCTGTTTAAGGCACTGCTGCTTTTTGGAATGACTTCCCTCTTCACAGTGTACACAGAACAACAGGAAGTTCATCTGCCAAGATGCCCTTTCAAATTCTCTTTCTGCTATTTGCTAAGATTGGTATAACTATGCAGCAATAGCTTAATAAGGAAAAAATTGTTAATCTTAAGGAATCCTGTGACTGAGTTACTGAAAACTGTAAGGAAATCAAGATAAATTGTCAAAACTTCAGCTCACCATCCTCTAATTGCTGATTTCTCTTAGAGTGCTCTCAAGAAATTCTGCTTGTTTTCATCCAGGTGTTACCAAGACTACTTGAGATTAACATTTAGGTTTTACTCTTGATATGAAATGTTGAATTTTTGCTATTTTAGTGAATTATATATATGAACCCAAAACATAATGATGTTAGATGAAAAAGAATTCCTTCAGGTGGAAGTAAATCCAGGAGGCACTAGCAGAACACCTTCTCTTAGTGCCAATGAGATAGAAAATAACCTTCCATCCTTAACTACTGTGGTAGAAGCTTGGTAGTGCTACCACATTGTATAAAATCAGAAGCTTTTCTTGTAAAATTCTGAGCAATTTACTGGTAGAAGATCGAGACCTCAAATCAGTTTTATACCACCAGCATTTTTTTCACATCTCCAGTTGTATTTTAGGCATCTCCAAGACTCTTACCTCTCTGTAACAGGATGATAAGTTGTGTTTCTCACAGACCTGCCACAGCACCCAATAAACACAATTCTACTAATCTAAATCTCTTCTCCCTACACCACTGGTGCTCTTGCAGATTGGCTTGTAGATCAGATTCCTCCTGTAGCTTCTATCTGGCATCAGAAAGGATTCCTGAGGTCACTTGGTGTTTTCTTCTGGGAGCTTTGAAATAACTCTTAGTTATTTCAGGATTTTACTGTTCCTGTTATTGGCTCACTCGTGTTAGATACTCTGATGTCATCTAAATCTGCCTGTTGTGAGAGGCCTGTCAGGAAGCTGGACCCAGCTCTCCATCCCAGGGCACTCTGAATCCAGCCACGTGGGTGGTGTGGGACACGGGTCACTTTGGTGTGATAGAATTCTAAACCCTCATGAAGGGGAGTAAATACACACAATTAGAAAATGAAATATCTGACGTGGAGAGTATTGGACTGAGAACTTTGCTGAAAAGCACCTGAGTATTTGGTTTATAGTGATTATCCATGGCCTCTCAACTGAAATGAACTTCAAAGATGTTGCTGTGTTATTTTGAGGTTTGAGGTGAAATTCCAGCTGGAAACCTTACATGTGCATATTTACTCTAGCTTGATAATATTGAAGCAGTTAAAAATTCCATTATTGTCAAAATAATGCATTTTTCTTGCAAAGAGTGTAATAGAGAAAGAACCAATTAAATTTTTCTGTATTATTTTGTATATTACGTAGGTCTCAAAATGCTTCTAAAAAACACAAACTCTAGCATAATTGTGCTTCCTGAAAGATTAAGTCTGAAAAATGAAAGGTCTGCTAACAGATGTGGCTCTGCTGTAAGTGTGCTGCTTTGAGACAGTGCACATGCTTCAATTTCTGTGTTGCTAGGGAACAGTGAGAATGGAAAGGGTCTGGTTCTGTGTGATTGGTGTTTTCTAATTAGTAAATAATAAATGTTTGAAAAAAGTTAAACTGTCCATATTAGAATTGCTTTGGAATTGTGATTGGGTGGAAGTGGGCTGTCAGTCAGCAGATATCCTATGTTTCCTTGAACCTCTCCTGTAATTAGGCCAAGAAGGTCAAAGAAGAGAGACTGAGCTCTGTTATACTGGGCTGGCTGAGTCAAGGCTAAGAAGTTTCTAGTTAAATCAATAGCAAACACTTCAGCAGCCAAATAGCTCCAGGCATCCCTTTAAACTGATAATTATATTTGTGACCTGCTTTCTTCTTGCTCTTGCTAGGATCTGTCTGGCTCATTTGGAGCCAGGGGGAAGCTGCTGGTGAGAGGTGGCATGAAAAGATTTAGGGAGAGCATTTTATACATAATGGCCTGTGCTTGGTGAGTCCATGGTGGAGGCAGAAGTAAAAGATCACATTGCTGCCACTTAGCAGAGGGAGAAACTTGGGAAAGGGAGAGATAAGGAAGGGATCTAGAGGAGAACACCAAGGGACAGGATTGGAGTGATGTCCTGCCTCACTCCTAGGTGTGCTGGACCCTGCAGTAAGAAGAATTTGATTTTCAGAAATTTAAATATACAGGACTTTTTCTAGTAACTTAAATGAATACAGGTCATGTTGCAGAATATTATATTTCCAGTCTGAATAGCATAAAATCCCTGGATAGGCTTTTAGTTCCAAAAAAAAAACCAAAGGGAGCTTTATTAAAATGAAAATTAGTTAGAGAAGAGATGATGTCTGTGGTTCAGCTGTCCATTGTTCACTGCATTAAGTATAAAGTAGTCTTGCCAAGGTGTATTTTAACTTCTAATGAGTTGTGACCATGTTTCTGGTGCTGAATACTCTCAAAACTCAGCAAATAAATAACATTTTTCTTTTTAAGTCTCAAGTCCTACGTTAGTGGCTGCCATTGTTTTTCTGGTCAGAACATTAAGAAAATAGTAAAATCTCATCCAGACAGGAGAACTCCTTAATTTGCTTCCATTTAGTGACTGCAATACACAGCAATGTGTGTGGAGCTCTCCAGGAGCCTGAAAGCATCCATATCTTTCTTTTCTGTAACCCTTTTTTGTGACTGCCAATTGTAATCAGCTTTTCAACCTGCAAGAAGGTTTAATTTAACAGAAAAAAAGCAACTGAAAGTGTTCAGCTGTTTAGTTAAATGAGGGAGGAACCAGGATGGCTGTTTCCTGTTCCTTTAGAGAATGCTTATGTGATCTACAAAGTGATTTTAATACATTAAAAAAATTCAGTAATATTTTCTTTCTTACACGCTCAAATAAACAGCTTACAAGATGAAATGTAATATGCTCCCCATAATTCAAGATGCAAGAAAATATGCTGAGGCCCAAAATTAAAATAATGATAGAAGTCCACCCAGAAGAAGCATTCTTGATTCTTGCTATCACCTGTGTTTAGTAAAAATGTCTTTAATAATTTCTGGTAAAACAACTATTTTCTCATTCATGAAGGACTAAGGACCTGTCCTGCTGCCTCTGAATTTAGCTTGTCATTTGATATAAAATTGTTTCATTTATTTAACTTTGGGGAAAAAAGCATTTCTTTATTGTGCTTTTAGCTGCACAACAGGGAAATTTTTCCTCAGTTCTGAAGTGCCATTGTAGGTCCAATGTCAGTTGAAGGCTGCTGTTTTGCCTTGAAATTGTTTGCTATTATATGGAAATAGATTGTTGTTATTTTTGTGCATTTTATTTATTTATGCAAAGAAACAAAGCATTCAGTACAAACCAGCATGTAAAATTTAAACTGCTCTAAAAGAGACATACAGCAAAGGACAAGAAACAGATTATAGATGATTTACTTGAGTGGTCTAAATTTTGAAATAGTGTTTGAAGATGGTAAATATGCACATGCAAAGCCCAGCATTTACATCAGCATTTAGAAAGTGATTAATTACATGCCTGACTGCCAACTGAAAAGCATGAGAACCTTCCTTTACTGCAATGTTTCTTCTGTGTGTGGCTGGAGCAAGTCTGTTTGAAATGGAGAGACCATTGACTTCCTGTATTAGCAGCACTGTGCAAATTCATATTAATGTGTTAATAATGTAGTGACAGATTTAATTGTTTTTCACCTTGCTACAGTCAGCTCCAGCCCATTTTCTAAGTGTTTTCTAATTTGGAGGGATAGAGATTCACCAGGCCTTATTTAAAGAAATTAATGCTCAGACTCTGACTTCAAGGCCTTTGAATAAGGACATTGTGTTCTTCTGAAGAAACAATAATTTCCCTGTACCTTTCATAAATGTCTCTTCCCAGTCAGTGTTCTGCACTTTAGTACATTATTCATAATTAATAAATAAATTACAGTGTAATAGAAACATAAATATGAACTTGCTCTTAGTACTGAAACCAATTAAAGCATATAAATGAAGTGTAAGATGGATTCCAATGGGCAGAAAACCATGCCTTAATAATGGGATCAGCAAAGAGGTCTTCATTCTGCATCTTGAGATGGGACTGCTGCTCCAGCAAAACTAGGAGCAAAGTGTAAGGGGAAGGCTTAGAAATTACAGTCTTCATCCCCTGGAAATGCTCTGAGGAAGAGAAAGCTCTGACGTGCTTATTCAGAATCAGCCCATTGTCCAGTGGAATAGATCTCAGAAAGGGTGAAAGAGCCAGAATGTTCCAGCTGATGAGCTGATGAAGGTGAATTGTTTTTTATTTCACTCTTACCTTTTCCATTTCATTTTTATTTCCCTTCCAAGTGTTTGGGATAAAGTTTGCATTTTTAGACCTCAGCAGTTAGAGATCTAAATACAAACAAATCTAGAACTGGTAACTTGGAAAGAACCTAATGGAATTTTTTACCTTCTGCTTTTCACTCTTGTGCCTGTCTGATTATCTAGCCAGGGTACATATTAATTGGTATTGAAATCAGGTGGTTCTCACACCCTGGGTAACAATACACAAATGTTTACTATCCCCAGTTAAGGATTTTTCCCCCTGCACAGTTTGTAAATGCTGAAAGGAATGGGCTGTCAAAAAGCCCCAGATGTTAATAAGTAGTGGAAGATTCAGCATGGCTCAAATTTCATTTTGCTGCTGCTGAAAGTGGATTGGTCATGATTCATGGCTGGAATCTCTGTAACACGTCACAAGTGCTCAGAAGTTGTGAAAGTGAATTGCTTTGGACCTTGCAGACAGGTTTTCCCTCTCCCACCCCTCTCCTGTGCAATGGTGCCCTTTGCCTGCAGTGGAGGCAGTGCAGCTCAGAAATGCAGGGACACCTGGTGCTCTGCTCAGGGAGCAGATGGACTCAGCCTGGCTGGGGGCTGAGGGTGCCTGCTGTGAGCTGGCACAGCAGCTGGGAAGGAACACTCCAGTCTGTGGGGTTTTCCACTGTGCTGCACCAAACCCTGCTTCTACATCAGCCAAGCACTAAAGCTTCAGTAGATTGGGGGACTTAAAAATGCCAAGGATTTCAGCGTGGACTAGACCTGAATCAGGCTGTGGTTAAACCATCTCCCAGGGGTGACATGGGTGTTTGGAAACAATTTAATCAAATGCCAAAAATCTCAGTATATGATTTGCTTTTTCTCTTCACTCTATCACATCTGCATATAAATCTAATGTGCACACACCAAGAAATCAGCAAACCTTTCATAAATTAACTGAAGTGCTGCTCTTTTTTTCTTGTTCTTGTCTTTTTTCTTCATGAAAGATCTATTAAACAATCTGTAGGAAACACCAGGAGAAATTGTAAAGAATTCTAATTATGTAAATGTAAATTTCATGAGGAAAGAATAAGAAAACCTATATTAGGTAACTTGGATGAAACTGCTTTGAAATATTTACTTGTGCCATCAAATTAACTTCTGTCTTATATTTAGTATTAGCTTACAACATTTGAACAAACAATAACTTTATTCAGCAAAAACTAATTATATTTGTTTAGCCTAGCTAAAATGCAGATATGTGTTTTGGCTAATTTACAGGAAAGTTTACAAGTGCCAATGCAATGTATTTATTATTCATTGTAATACAGAGCTTGTCTGGGCTGTGGTCTACATTTTAACTTACAAAACTTCCCGTTTTCAGGAGACAGGAAAAAAATATTCTGGAAGGCTTGCAGAAACTTTTTGGTACAAACTAATTTCTTTTGAGTATCAATCCATGAAGGGCTGTTTATAAATATTGTTCATATTTAATGCAATATGGTAATGGAATCAAAATATGGCACGCCATCCTGGGAGCAATTGCCCATGTAACACAGATGATGAAGTACTAAAATGTGATGGCTTTTGTGCCAAAATGAGGGCTCAGTTATTTTAGGAGGGGGTTCTAAAATTTTAATAAGTATTTCAATGACATGTAAATTCTATTAATATTTAGACTTTTCAAGTCAGGCTGTGATTGCAGATCACACAGACAAGCCAGTGCTTGAGGCAGACTTGGCAGAAAAGTGCAAAACCTATGCTGGATCTCTGGAAGAGTGGCCTGCTTTTCTTCTGCAACACCACTGAGCACTACAACCAGTATAAGCCTGTAAAATTGTTTAGAGCTAAGGTGAATTCTGAGATTGGAGTAAAAAACAAAAAAGGGAAAAATGAGCTGCTAGATGCTGTTAGGATATAGGACCTTCTGTAATCTTGTGGTTAAAGTTCAACAAAATTTAGATCAAGAAATAAATTTGAAAATGATCTTTCTACCTACTGCACTTCTGCATCTGTGGGTAACAGAATAATAGCAGAAGTGAGGGCTGGTCTCTCTGCTGTACTGCATACAGGGTAATAAATGCAAGAGATAAATTGTAGGAAATGAAACATATGCAGGAGGACCTGATTTACTGAAAGGCTCACAAGAGGCTAAATGTCCTGGCAGAATCCATGGTTTTCATGAGGCTTAAAATTTCCCAGGAATTAAGACTGTTTTTCTCTTCATTTTCCATTTTCAGGGAGACTTTTCTCAGTAAGTGCAGTGTTATTTATCAAACCAAACTGATTTGGCAAGCAGCTGCATGGTGCAGTGTGACTTGGCAGGAGAAACAGCCACAGCATCAGGTGTAGAGTCAGCTCCAGGGGCCTGAAGAGAGCCACCAGACAGGAAAGAATCTCTCAGTAGGGATTTTATTTTGCTCTGATTTACATTGGTCAAGGGTCCATTAACCTATCTCAGGCAGACTATTTTCCTTTAGTTGTATTTCTTATTACTCTCTTTGGCCAACAAGATTTTTTGCTGCCTCCCTAGTCTCATACATTTAGTAAACAACACCTAATATTAAATAATTTCAAAATGCAGGAAGAGTTTATCACATTTAATTAAATATCACACATAATTAAATTTCATGGAATGTATATTGAATGCCAATTTAAAGTGTCCAATACTGTTTAGAAAGAAGCCACAATTGATATCACTATGATATCACTACATGGATCCGACCTTTTCCCCTAAAATAAGTAACTATTATATATTTACTTTGATATCTGAGTTTAAAAATTGTCTTTTATGGCTGTTCTTAAAGTTAGAATCAAAAAATGAGATCTAAAACACTTTTGGAAAGTAAAGAATATTAAATAATATTTTAGTGTATTATGTGATATTTAAGGAGACTACTGAAATTGTTTTGGGGTTGTTTATTTTGTTTTAAAGTATATATTATCATCACAGGAGAAAATCAAGGAAGGTGGACTGAATCAAGGAAGAAGAGCTATATGACTTTCACAACTAGTAATTTCTTTTCAAGTTATAGTCATAGTATTGTTTTGTCTGTAATTTTTTCTATGATAGAGATGCTTTCAAACAGAAATTATATCCTACTGTCACCTTAGAATTACACCTTCCACCTATTTGTGATGGCTGTCATTCCCATGCATGCAGTTTCTGTACAAAAAAAAAAAAAAAAGATGCATTTCAGCTAGAAAAAGGGTGATTTTTTGAGATTCCAGGGATACATGTTTTCATGGCTTGTTTCAATTTATTGGTGGTTTAAGTCTTATAGTTTCTTTTGAGAGTTTGATATGTACCAAAATTGAGAGTCCAAGAGTGATGCCCAGATCAAAACAAATTACCCAGGCTTCTGGCAATAGACATTTCCCAAACAGCTCAGGAGATAAAGAGGGCCAGGAGAAAGGCTGACAGAGCTAACATCATATTTTCTGTGCTGTCTTACAGCAGCACATAGGTGCAGGGGTGCTGGGGCAGGACACTGGTTTCAGGTCGTGGTGGGGCTGTGGTTCTGTCCTTCCACACTGGGCAGAGCATTTTATGGCACAGCTGCAGGAACTTTGCTAGCAGGGTGAGTTTGGGCTGTTGGCTGAGAGCACCAAATGATTCCTTTTGTAAGAAGTGTGAAGTGATTGGAAACCCTAATGTGATATTTGCCTTCATTAATTAATGCTATCCCTACAATGCTTTATGTCATGTATTGCAGAGCAGACTTTCCTCTCTGCTTTCTATAATTAACTTTCCAACAGTCTATAGAAACACAATAAATTTCTTTAGAAATAAAAGCTAAGCCTGGCAAGCTCAAGAACAGCAGAGTAGTTTTTTAATATTCCTTCTAAATTTGCTCAAAGTGTAGAGCAGGTCAAGAGCAAGTTCAATTTACAAATTACCCTTCTGGATGAAATGGAAAGTTGCAAGCCAATGAAAATAAATCCAAGATAAAACATTTTTTTGACTTTAAATTAATGTGCAGTTCTCTGATAGAGAAAAGTTAAAATTCATAGAATTCATTAGTACAGTAACTTAATCAGAACAGCATAGTTGAAGGTGGAAATGAGTATTTTCAGAAATGTTCAGACATTCTTTAATATGTAAAGTTGATGTCATTATTAGAGGCACATCTCAGCAAAAGTTCCATCTTTGCCCCCCTGCAGATGAGGGTTCCTCCAGGAGAGGAATATTGCTGCAGCCATTGTGCTTCCAGTTAAGGAGAAGTGGGTCCAATTTGCTGGAGTTTTATTGTAATAAAGCTTATAATTTACTGACAAACTGGCTTGCCTTCAAAACAGTCTCTTATTGGCATGACGTGCTTTTTCCATCAGAAACTCTGATATGCAATTTAGGTGTTGATGGCTACAGATGTGTACCTTTGTAGATGGGCAGGAAACCAAGGAAAAAGTGACAAAGCAACCCAACAGTTTGATAAATGTAGCACTAAGATGAAAGATGGGGCCTGCTTTGCTGTGCTGTTAAAAGTTAGGTGCAAATTAGAAAACTGTTGCTCCTCACAGCTGAGTCATTAGTAAAATGTGATTATTTTATTATCTTGAATATGTTCCTTGTAACATGCCACAGATATGAACTTTCTCAAGCTTTTTGCAAAATTTGTTGAATTCTCCCCATGAAAAGGCTTCTGAATCTCTCAGGTGTTACAGTTTTGTCTTGTGATAGGAACTACTTGCTATTAGCTGAGCAAGGCTGAATTTTCATCAGTTAAAAGATTATAGGGGTGACCAAAACTTTTGATGAATCCTTGAAAATTAATACAGATCTGGACCTAGAGACCTCTTTCCTCAGCTTCATTTGCTTTGCTTTTTAGAATTTTCTTTCTCAAGATTGCTTCCAAAATTTAACAAGTTGCTCTGCAGCTTCAGACAAATAATTTAAATTACTGAATCCAACAAGTAGTTGGAACAAGTGCTGCACTTTGATATGTTGCTTTTCACTACTTAATTCCAGTTTTATTTAATAAAACCTAATTCCAGTTTTATATTGCTGAAACTCATGGTCAGAAATGCAAAGTTCCCCTGGGACATTTGGTGGTATGATTTATGTATCATTTTTTCTTATGTTAAGATTGGAAAACAGAATATTACAATTGAAAGGATGAGTGCATTATGATTTTGTATTAGGAAAATGGTTCCAAATCCTTGTTATAAATATACATGAAATAACACACTAGGGTTTTCTTAATGCTTCTCTTGTTCTATGAATAGAGAAGGTGAAAATAGGGCAAATACCTCAGTGTTACCCAGAATCTGTAGGAGAGGAGTGTGATCAAAATCTTTTTATGAAAGGAGAAGGACTCTCGTACTCTCCTGGGGAAAATTCTTCTTTTAAGCCTGTACCTTTAGACCATCTCCAAATTTTCTACTTTCTTGCTTCTGTTAACAGACTATCCCAATTATTACCAACAGGTAAGGCAAGAAATTTACTTTCCTGTGAAAATGCTGTCTCTATGATGCTGTTTTCTACAGCTCAGTTTTTATTGTTATGCATTTTGGCAGTAATGGCAGGGCTCATTGTAAAGGAAAAAAAAAAGTAAATACTGGGATTTGGAATTTCCTTAGTTAGATTTAAGTAAACATCAATTTATGCAG
Source organism: Haemorhous mexicanus (assembly GCF_027477595.1). Classification (NCBI taxonomy): domain Eukaryota; kingdom Metazoa; phylum Chordata; class Aves; order Passeriformes; family Fringillidae; genus Haemorhous; species Haemorhous mexicanus. Next base: position 10,375,234 of record NC_082354.1, read on the forward strand.
GTTTTTGTACATTATAAGCAAAGCAAGTGGCAATTTTTAAACATTCTTCTTTCGTGGTATTAATTTAGTTTGCTGAAGATTGCCTAAGGTGAGAGTCTGTTGACTAAGGCCTTCATTAGCATTATAAAGTAAGCACAGTTTTAAATATCTGATACAATTACACCAGTCCCCCCCCTCCTTGCTGAGTATTTGTCTGAACACACCCTGATCAGGCATGAAAAGAACTTAATGTAAGAATATAATGAATCTTTTTACTTGTAATTACAAACTTTGCACCCTCTAGGACACACACCTCCCAATTATCTCATTTTGTGCTTCATCCATTATGCAAGTCTGTCAAAAAGTGCTCTCTTTTTCCCAGGCACCTGATTAACATTGACCAGGTTTTCTTCAGTTTCTGCTCAGATTAATGTAGTGAGATTAGCACCACAATTATTTGTAGTGGGTTGAGTCTCCTGTTTAATTAAAATAAAATAAGGCTGTCCATAAAAAACAACTTGTTTGCTCTTATTTGCCCAAGTAGAACTGATTCTGTGGTTTAATTTAGGCAGGAATCATTTTATTCCCCTTCCCAACAAGATAAAATTTTCATTTTCTTGTTAATATATCTTATTCATTTCAAATGACTAAAGAGATGGTGATTTTGTTGAGCAAACTTTGCATGAGGGAGGGAATTTGCTGGTGGTAAAAGCTTGAAATTGCCCTAAATGTTTGTGCTAGCAGCCTGCAGTGCTAATTATTTCTTTAATTACAATGTGTCTAATTATATTCCACATTTGTATACATACCCAAAAAGGATCAAGTAATAAAAAAAAGTGTTCTTTAATTAAAATTCAATTTCTTGTGTGATATCAAAAAATGATATTAGCATTTCTAGAGAGAGAGAATGTATTCAGCTGCCCAAAGCAGTGGTCAGAAAATCTGCATCTCAATGGATATCTTTTCATATATATGTTAAATATATACATAACAAGGTTCATAGGTTAGTAGTCCATGGGGGCATTTTAGACACACTTGGTGTGATTTTTCTGCAAGGAACACAGCATTTTAATCAGTAATTTAAAAGTACAAATGCAGAGGAACAAGGAATGGTTTGCTATATGGATGAAAATAATTCTAAACTTTTTTTTTTTTTTTTAGTTGACTGTACAACTAATTGATAAGTTTTTAATTGCAACACCATGGAGTTTTTACAGTACTGCTGCTTTCAAGCAAGGGAATCTCCAAGGCAAGACTTGGTATTTCTTTGTGTCAGGATGATATAACTTTGCCTCAGGCACAGCCACAGGCTGGAAACACTTTGAATGGATAAAAAAGGAGACAGATGGACATCTGTAAGTTCATTACCATTACAAGCCTGAGCATGGCTCTTTATTAGAAACTGATGCAAAAAAAAAAAAAATGCATGAGAATACAATTGTGATAATGGATTTTAAATATAGGCATGTGAAGTAAGGTATAATGATTTTTGTAGAGTTCCTCTCATTACAGAATTATTATTTTTTTAAACTACATATTTTCAGAAATAACCCCAAAAGACCTTGGTGTTTTAACGAGAAATGAAAAAAGATATTTTTCTTAATTTCAAAATTGAGGCTGAATTTAATACACCCCTTCAAAGTTCTATTGGGTTAAGGCTTATATTCTATTATGTTTTATGTTCTATTAATAAGTATTTTCAATATTTAATGTGCAACAAGCATTAAATATTTCTGCTACACTGCTAAAAATTAAGTTAGGGATTCAGTAATCCACGTTTCTTGGAGGTAAAACAACAGAAGTAAAAAGGAACCTAACAGGAAAGAAACCCTGAAGATTTAAACAGTGAAGTTGATTTTAGTTTTTAATTATGTGTATTATAACACCCAAGAATCCCATGGGTGACTGGGGTCATGTTATACTAGGCATTGTGGTCTGAAAATGTCTTACCTTTTTCCCTGAACACTTGCCATGAAACTGTGCATTCCCCCCTCTTTTATTCTTTTAATTTCTGCTGTTGCTTTTAAAGGTTTAACTTGGACCACTTCAGTGAAGTTTGGTGGCAGTGAGCCTGAGTTCAGAAGTGAGGGGAAATGGCCAAAATGGAAAGGAGTGGGAGCTGCCTTTATGTGATGAGGTGGCAGAGCTGGCTTAGCTAGACCCAAAATGTGAGTAGGGAAAAGTGGTTTGAATGATCAGGGGATTACACCTGTCTCTGTTGTACTGAAGCTTGCCCTAGTGATGAATCTAGAAAGAAAGTTGTTCCTTCCCACATACAAGACTAGTGGAGACAGAGAACTAGAGAGGGTGCCAAGAACAGCCTTTGTGCCCCCCCAGCTAAAGAATATTTTGATAAGCTATGAAGGATCTTTACTTGATTTTGTGGGGTGTGTCTTACATTATGTGGAAGGGGCTCCATTACATGTGCTTCTGCTCCCAGTCCCGTGGCTGAGAGAGCAGAAAGAGTGATTTGAGTGAGTGTCATGTGGGGAGCCATGGGTTTTGTGGGGTGGTTGGTGAGACACAGGCACCACACACACACACACCTCAGAGCTGCACGTGAGAGCAGCGTGGTTTATTCTTCAGAGCCATCCCACACAGGGAGTTCAGAACTCCCAGCCCAAACAGCTCATTGGTCTGGCTTTAACACTGCCCAGCTCCTGGGCCAGTGAGATGTCTGCAGCTCAGATGGAATAGGACTGGGTGGAGTCCCTGTCTGCATTCAAATCCATCCTGTCGTTTCTCAGACTGGGACTGGCTTGTGGAAGTGTGTCACTTTTGTGCTGAGAATGACACAGGAATAGGAGGGAGGCAGTGTTGCACAAAGAGCCCAAGGCTTTATTCAAGAGAACCACACAGTTTTTCTAGAGTGATACAGTAGATTCTGTTTGATTGGCTAACTATCAAAAACACTTTCCTCATACACCATCTTTGAGAAGGACAGAAAGATGAGGTAGAAAAACACCACCTGCAGATTGTTTATACTTAACAAGTTATTACAACTTTGCAACTCTAAAAAGTCTCACAAGCCGCTGTGAGAAACCCTTGCTCTTTCTCTCTCTCTGTCTCATGGCATCCACAGAACTGAGCTAGGTTTCTTATTTACAGCAGAATTAATTGCCCAGTACAAGCCAGCTTGTACTGCAACAGGCAAGTGGAAGAAAGAGGACACTGAGTTAATTAGAAGAGTGCTCAAACCCAAAATCTCCCAGAGGCCATGCACTATGAGCCTGCACCTGGGAGGTGTGAGAGTGCTCATATCCTGCCAGTTCTATTTGTGCATATGAATTCCAGCCTGGCTGATGATAATAATTGAGCAAGGCTTACAAGAAGCAGCACAGAAGAAATACAGTTGTGGTTTCCAGAGCACAATTCTGCACACTCTCTTCAGATAAAGAAGTGCCTGTGCAGCTCATTGAAGTTTGATGTGTTCTTAGAGTCAACATAGAAATGACACTGCTCATGCCATTAGTTATGATCATCTTTAATGATTCCCCACAAAACTAAATTAAATTATTCTAGTAAGAGTTTAAGTGGTTTTCTCAGTGAAGGCAGCCTATCAGTGTATTTTTGCTTAGATAACCTGTTCATCTTGTGAATCAACAGTTCTCAGAAATACCATCAGGGTATATTTTTATTCAGAGACAGATTTACATTTATTTGGAACACAGAATCTCACTATTGTTCTCTCAGAATGATTCTAGCTTGCCTTAATATATTCTTGTTAATACATACACTCATACTTTGAGTTTCCCAGATTTCTCAGGGACCTAGAAACTCAAGTTATGCATCAATAGAAGAACCCACGTGTATCCATGTACAGTTCATTTCTATCTACTTGCTATTAACAGTTCAGTATCTGTACAGTTAGTGCAATGTCAACAGTTGTTATCAAACTTGTTTACTTGAAATTGTTTGCTTCTCTCCAGGCTACAAAACTGTACAGCTGCACAGCTCCTCTCCTGCTCAGGACCTGCTGTGGCAGATGCAGCTGGTTGATTGACAAGTTTGTGGAAGAGGAGCTTAAGAGAAGTCATGGGACTTCTCTTCAGGGAATGTGTGAGTTGCCAATGAAAGCAGAGTGAGAAAAGGAAGAAATTATTCTGTATCTGTTTAGGTGCTTGGCACTTGTCCAGTATGGGCAGCTGATAACATAGGTAAAGAAAATGTCCCCTTTGCTTAAAGAAGCACTTGAAGTTGGAGAAAAGCAGGGACTATTTGTTTTGGCTGCCCATTCCCTATCTCCAGTGGCAGGTTCATATCGTGCATTAATGGTTGATTTTGAAATGAGAGGGAAAAAAAAAATCAAAGACAGTTTTGAGTGGTTGTCTAAAAGGAAAGTTCAGTGTTCATTTTCTGCATGTGAATGGGGGACTCAAATGCTCAGTTTAAGTAACTGTTTCTGAAAGTGTAGCCTGTAATAAAAGTCAGAGGAAGGGCAGAAACCCAATTGTGCTTTGAAATGACAGGAATAGATCTTTCCTCTAATGCTTATTGTCAGTTATCTACAATTTAGGCAAAAGTCAAATTGTCAGGATGATAATTGTGTTAGATTGATTCAAATAACGCTCAAAATGATTTTGTTAGTTTACTTGAGTCTTTTGCATTAACTATGAGCTGGTGGCAAATGCACTCAAAACAATCACCTCTTTTGAGTGAGCCTGTAACAAATTCTGACAGGTTTTTTAAATTTCCTTTGACAAAGTACTTTATTACAAATGTCTGATGAGTGAATCCAAGGAATAATCAGTTACCTATTACTGACCACCTCCTCATACAAGTACTAGCTGATACATTAGTCAGGGTTTTCTGCAGTGTCATAAAGGTGACTTCTGTTTTTAGGTTTCTGCCTGAGCTTCACATCTGCTCTATCCTGTTTAGGACTTCTGGCTGTACTCAGAAGATGGAAAAGATGCTAGGCTACATTCTGATTACAACCTGCAAAGACATGAGATGATGTGGCAAGGTGCTGTGCTTTAAAGACCCAACAGCTTTGCAGCTGATATTGTTTTGGAGTAAATTTTATGGTTATTGTAGGCACACAGTTTGTGGTACTTGGGAGTGGGGCTGCAGCCCAGCCTAATCCCCAATGAGCTCCAGCTGTGAGCACCAGGTGAGGAGCATTGACAGCAATGAGTGTCCAGGGGCACTGACCAACCAGCAAAGGGAGCAGAGGGCACACAGGTGCAGTGCATCAGCAGTGAGGGGCACACAGGTGCAGTGCATCAGCAGTGAGGGGCACACAGGTGCAGTGCATCAGCAGTGAGGGGCACACAGGTGCAGTGCATCAGCAGTGAGGGGCACACAGGTGCAGTGCATCAGCAGTGAGGGGCACACAGGTGCAGTGCATCAACAGTGAGGGGCACACAGGTGCAGTGCATCAACAGTGAGGGGCACACAGGTGCAGTGCATCAGCAATGAGGGGCACACAGGTGCAGTGCATCAACAGGAGGGGTATAAAAGGCTGGGCTAAAGAACAAGAAGGGCAGATGCTTGTACCCTTCTGAATTGTGTGGTGATACTCTGTGTACCACGGCCATTTCAACTGCAACTTGTGCTCTGACATTGTGATCTCGGTGTCACTGGGGCTTTGCAAGGGCTGCACAATAGAGGGAAGTAGCATCCAATACAGAACACATCACAACATTTTGGGACTCTTTCTGGTAAGTGAACTTTGCATTGTTACAGCTGCTTGGATTCAAAATGGAAGGCAAGTCTAAGTTCTGATGTGATAAGTTAGTCTATGTTTTCTTTATATTTTAATCTGTATGTGATGAATTTTAGGTGAAATTATGAATACTCTAATTATTGACTTCTCTGAATGGTCAGAAGGTGTTTATGGAATGTTGGGAAACTCTAGAATAATTCTAGTCACTCTAGAAGGGGAAAGAGAGCAAGGTGGCTGTATCAGCACTCATAAAATACTTCCCTTTGTCTTCTGTGATTTTACATGTAAGTTTGGTAATTTGAAAGCCCAATTAAGTGGACACAGTAGAAAAAGGACTTTATTTAACAGTGAGGCCCTCCAGGAATTGGGACCAAGGCACGTTTGTCAGATGTCTTCAGGGCTCCCTTGTTCTACATACTGAGATGAAAAACACCAGGGCTGTGGTATCTCATTTGGCAAGATTTCACCCACCTGAAGCAGCACCAGCTTCTATTCTTAGTTTTCATGTTCATTAGCTGGTGTGTTACATGAAAGAACTGATCCAGCTTGTGAAGGAGTTTCCAGTTTTTTCTGGAACAGTTCCTATGTTTAGTCCCTTCTTGGTCCCACAGGAGAGTTGTGCCAGCAGAGAATGAGAGGCAGCACCAGGGCAGAAATGAGCAGTGAGGGCTGCAGGTGCACAGAAGAAATTGAATCTGGATGGAGCCAGACCCCAGGGCAGCAAAGGGAGAGGAGACAGGAATGGGGGCCTGGGGGACAGAGGATTTTGGCAGCAGAGAGCCCAGGGACAGAGGGAATCAGGGGTTCCCTGTTTGAGGAGGAGTTCTGCACCAGTAAAGGAGGAGAGAGAAATATAGCATGCAGAGGAGGCAATAGATGGTAGAAAAAAAATAAATAAGGTTAGAGAGCTGCCCTCATGATAAGAACAGTTAATCAGGAGGACATTTTCTGGTCTGAAAGCTTCATGTGATTTACCTGAGATAAAAACCTTGAAGTGTAGCAGCTGAGGAGGATATGCTTGGGGAATTCACAAAGAGGTTGGAGAAACTATTAGTTTGAACCATGACAGGCCTTTTCATCATTTTCATTCCTGCCATAAGCCACATTGAGGTAGTATATACACTTAGGAAACTAATTACTATAAGCCTAGCAGGCCAGACCTAGATTACTTACTGAAAACAAATCTTCTGAAGGATCAAAGTATTAAGAGATTTCAAAATGCCAGTGAATTATGATGCTTGTCAGTTTTCAATATCAAGTAATGATAAAACCAAGTGGCTGTAACAAATTATTTTGTGTCCAGTTGAATAGATAATGATGACTATCCATCCCAAACGTGCTGCTGTGTAAAGTTGAGTTGCTGCACTAATAAACCTAAGCTGTGTTGACCAAGGTGCCAAGCTCAGTTTTGATCATGCTGTGTGATAATTCATCTCTGTAGTCACTTTGATTTTCATGAAAGTGAAATTAATTGAAAAGTATGAATCCAGCTTTTCCAACATAAAATCCCTAATTCAGCATGGTTTTGGGGGCCATTTCAAAAATATTGGTTTTCTTGGAGAGCTGCTTCTTCTCCTAATGAAACCCTCTTGCAACGACCAGGTGAGTGCTAAATAATACTGTACCAGGAAAGCAAGAAGGTTTATTTAATTTGGGTAGGCAGATTCACAGTCCCTTAGAAGTAACAGGTTGGGCTTAGTTATTTCCCAGCAGGAAATTGTGCAGGTCTGTGTGCAAATGGAAAAGGTGGCACAACTTGTTTATGATAGGTTTGTGGCAGCTGTGAAAGGGAAGATCATAATCTCACTGATCCCTTAACAGCATTATAGAAATCAGTGTTAGAGACTGAGTCATCTTTGAACCTGGCAAACAAGATTGAGGGATTTTGGGGGTGTTGGGATTGGTTTTTTCTTTCTTTTTCCTTACTGTGTTGCCTTTTGCTGAAATGGAAAGTTGTTGGTAACAAGAATATCCAGCACCTGTGTGTAGGTAAAGATGATAACATTATTGTTTACATCTTGGCCACAGTCCCTTTGAGCAAGAGGTGTTCTCAAAGTCATTGAAGAAGACAGAGTTTGAAATTATGTGTTTGCAGTGGAAGCCTTTTCTCTTGGAAAGTAATTTCAGGCACGGAGCAGTGGGGTTATTGGACTTACTGTTTTTCTGCAGTCACATTTTCCTCTGCATTATACTACAGCAAGAAAAAAAAAAGAAGAAAAGAAAGTGGTCTTGGATCATAGCAAGTGAACTGTGGAAACATAAAAGATACAGGAAATACATGGCTTCTTGTTTTTGAGATTGCTTAAGGGGAATGGGGATTTCTGTATCATTTTTGTAATGGATCAAAACAGCAGCAGCAAACTCCCTTCAGTCTTATTGATTTAAATTTGTTAGCCAAGGAAACAATCAGAATCAGAACATGTCCTTTAGTTGGCTTTAATGAGCAACTTTAAGCTCGCTTGATATACCCACCTGACGTGGGTTTTGGCATGTGTAATTTACAATTATAGTGCAACTCTTCACAGTATGGCACCTTTCAATTTTCTAGCTTCAGACCTCTGTCTGTGCATGTTATAGTATGTACCTATTTGCAGAAGGATCAGAGTATATGTTAAGACAGTTTCTAGACAGCCCAGATAGACACCAGGGTAAACATAGCTGTGCTGGCCTAAACAGATTTGCAAAACTGTGAGCAGTGAAGCCTCCCTGTTTTGCTTTCTGAGTCTGGCAGGTCCATGTGTGTGATAAGTCAGACATTCTGGCTCCTCTCTGGAGTAATTTCTGATACAGAAAATGTCTGCAGGAGCAGTGACTGAACAATATGCTGTTTAAAAATGTATAAAATCATAATTTGTTTGAGAAAGCTAATCATGACATGAATTGCTGTACTGAATGTTGTCCATCTTACTCAGAATTTTACTTTTTATAGGAGCTTATGGCAGACACTGGGGAACTGCTGGAGGTAGATCAAGTTTTCATACTCCTCTCCTTCCTGAGGTTGCATTTTAAACTGCCCTGCTTAGATATCAATTTAGAGGATGAAATAGAATTTTCTTTTTTTAGTGGTCTTTCCTATGATTCCTTTCAGTATACCCTTCCTATACACGTGTAAATGTCCAATCCCAAATGTCATGGGATGGACTCATATGTGCACTTCTGCAGTACCTGGTGGCAGGGAGTTTCACAGTGTAATTGTCACAGTGAAGGCATTTATTCAGTGTTTTCAATCCCACCATCTTTCATGAGCTTTCCTTTTACTCTTGCTTTGTGATGTGTGTGGAATGATAAAGTCAGATCTATCTTCCCTGTCATTTTAGTTTGGAATATGCCCTTTTTGTGTCCTTTGTCATTTGTCTCTTTTCCAAGACAAACTGTGTAAGTCTTGCAGTCTCTCTCTCTGTGATAGTTTCTCTATGCTTGTATTGCTTTTATTGTCCTCCTTTAGTGCAGCCTGTAGCATTCCAGAGGAGGCTGAATTAGAATGGATTGCACATCATCTTCCCCTCATTCCTAGCACATCTTAATGTGATATCAGCCTGAGCAGGGGCTCTCACTGAGCTACAGCAGCCACCTCCAAACCGAGCAGGAGTGCAAGTGGTTTAAATTCTTTCCTTCACTTTGCACTTCTACCTGTTGTCTCTTCACCCAGTATGGCAAAATTCCCCTAGCTTTCTTCACAGATTTCCCTGAATTTCATCTGTTGTTTGCAAATACTGCTGCTTTGTTGTTCAACTGCGCTGTCATTAATAAATATATTAAACTTCAGATTGAATATGAAACCTTGGGGTATTTTACTGGTCAATACATTACACTTGTCACAAATGATTAGCTTGTGAAACTGTGATGCTTTTGGATCATTAATCCTTTTTAATGTTTACCTTGTTACTGTGTTTTATTGACAACAGGCAGACAACCTTTTTGGTGCTATGCACATATTTTGCTAAATACAGGGAGAAAACTTGAGAACAGAAACTACTTACTGATCCTTTTTGTAAAATCCCTTTTTCTTGGAGCAGTATTGTTAGTTTCATCACAAAAAAAATAAATTGTGTTTTGTGTGCTGAAGCCGGAGTGAAAATTTCACTCAAACATGGCAAAAATTCAAACTAAAATCATGTTTTATGACTGCACATTAACCCTGTTGCTCCCCTTTCCTTATAAAATACTGCTGATAGTATTAGATAACTCTAACTTCAGTGTAAGCTCTGAGCTTAGTTTTTTTTTGCTTTATTCTGTTTGGAAGGTTAAGCCCAAATATGAGCCCAGAGGACCCTGTTCATGGCTACTGGAATCTAATGAGTTCTAAGTAGGTTATGGGTCTCTTAAATTAGCAAACATCTCCACAGCCTAACAATGCCACCTGTTCTTAAGATGAATTCTTCTGAATCCTGAATTCCCCTGAAACTAGCACCTATCCACACACCTCATTCCTGACAGATGGAAACTGAGGGCTCCAACTCTCTAAAAATGCACTGAGGCCAAGACACTCTGCATATAAATTGCCATGATGTCTTATGATCACCAGGAAGGATTTGTGTCTTTCCTACCCTTTAAAATTAAACTTCAACCTTTATTTGTCACGAAATGAAAGGTGAGGCCTCATGTGTAATAAAAAATTCCTGCATTCCTTTTGTGCAGAGAAGGAAAATCCTCCTCCCTGATGCACATCCCTTCAGTGCAGACCCAACATCCTTCCTGTGGCCTTGCCTTACTCCAGAAAAGTCACTGTGCTCACCTTGGGCTGTTGCTCACACACACAAGTGCTGTGTACACTCACTGTTTCCAAATGTAAATTCCCAACAGCCACATCTGGAAATGGAGTGGGGAGGCAAATGATAGTACTGGCTGTGAAGTGTTCATAGGGCAGATAATAAAGTGCCATTTGAAGAAATGCTGCACGAGGGACCTTGTCTGTCTCTTATAGTAAGGCAGGGAAAATTAGTAAAGCCATGTTCTCATTGAAATGCAGCAGCCTGGTGTTCCTGGATCAGCTTTTCTACAATCAAGAGAAGAGGTGACCTGACAGGGTAAAGAAGAAATGCATGTAATTCTCCTGATGGAGTTCACAGTCTCTTTAAACAATAAGGAACATGCTCAGCCCCTGATCCCTGGCACAGAAAGTGAACCCAGGCAGCTCTGTCAGCCTCTGCCTCACTAACAAGGCTGCCTCTGAGAGAAGCCTGGCTGACACTGCAGGGCTGAGCTGGCCAGGCAGGACTAGGGTGCCAAGGAGGGTTTGTCAGGACAGATGTGCCACAGCTAAGGCTTCATGGCTTTTCTGCCCTTTTGTTTTGTGCTGAAATGCAAAACACTCATGAGTAGAGACTTGTTAACAGACTCCTTGTCACCTGCTGTGTCTTTTGCAAATCAAGTTAAAGAGGAAGGCATTTCAAAACTGGTTGTTTCACTTAACTGGTCCTTAATGACTGTTTCAAGGATAGCAGTGTCTGAACTTGTGAAGGATTATAAGATTCCCATTTTTTTTTCCTCTCAGAAAAGCTAGAGAAGCAATAGCATGTCTGTATCTTTCTATGACTCAATTTAATACTGAGAACTGAACTTAAAAACCTGTGTGAGATGACTGGTATCCTGTAGCTATTATCAGGTATCACTTTCTAAGCAGGTCGAATTAGGATTCAATATTCATCCACCTATCCTTATCAATCATTCAGCTTTAAAATACTGCTTTCTAATGATACCTTTCTCATGTTTGTTTTCCATCTTTTGGGATAGGTGAGGTTGGTGCTGTGCTCTAGGACTTTACACCTGGTGGCCACTCATTACATATCCCTTTTTAAGGCCAGTGAGTTTTCCACACCTGCTTAGTTTCTTTCTCATTAATAAGATAATGGTGCATTCTGTTATGGCTCTCCCACCCCCCAACAAACACTGTTTTGAACTGGATCATCAACTGCAGTGAGCTCCATTCTAAATGAAAATTGCTTTCCAGGTGTTGAAATTCATTATCTCACTGCAGTGGAAACAAAGGTAGAGGTAATTGGATAATGTATGTAATGTAACACCCAATAAAATATGGTGTAAGAAGACAATTCCACAACTGGGAGTCGTAAGGATTTAAGTGGAACAAGGGCAAGAAATTAATAAACACAGGAGAAGTGAATAAAGGAATGCTGAATGATGTCTCACCTAAGATAAAAGATAATACAGGCAATACAGATACAGCCATTTTTGAGTTTAAGGATGTCCAGATTTTATTTTCTTGTGTTTGGTCAACCACACCAGCAAGTGCATAAAATTGTGGTTTAGAAAAATTACTATGGGTTAAAAAAATTATGAGTATAAAATGGTCCTAGTTCAGCTATCCCCAGCTTCTATCCAAATCTATGTGATTTCATAAACTCTTCATATGAAGTGGGATTAGATTGAAATAATGAAATACTCTGTTGAAATAATGAAAATATTAAGGATTGCCTACAGCCTGGGAGTGCTTATAAGCAGTAGGTAACATTAATGCCAATATCCCCTTAGGCAGGTGGAAATGGAATTGTAAGTGCTGTGATGAGAGTTCTGTATTGCTAATAAATTCCTGTCAAGGTGTGCTCGTGTCTCTGACTGTGTACTACAGTTTATTTGTGTATTTATCAGTGGCTTCAGATGCAATTTATCTTTCTCAAAAGCAAAGGAAAGTTTTACCAAGAGTTTTGTAAAAAGTGATCAGAGGAAGGGTGACTCTTGAAGAAAGCAGATAGGAAGTTCTCTCTTTAGCAGTATTCAGCAAGTGGTTCTTTTTCCTTGTTAATGCAATATACCTGCCATTCAGTTTGAGGTGCAGTGTGAGAGCTGCATGGGTATTGTGCTAGGGCAGAGCTGGATCTTGGATCAGGTGGCATGGAGCCCTGCATCATTGCTGGGTGCTCTGCATTCATGTTTTCATAATACTGGAGTTACTGGGCTGCCTTGCTGACAGAGATGCTATGAAGTGGTGCTTCAGTTCCTCCTCTCTCTCTTCTCCTTTTCTCTCCCCCTGATTTTGAATCCCCTTGGTGAACTGAATCTGCAGAGAGGGGAGAAGTCAATGCAGTGTGTCTGATGAGTGCAGACAGCTCCACAGTGACACTGGGATGTCTTTACATTCTGTAATGGTGAAGTGTGAGGATCTGGATCAGAAAAATCCTTTTTCTTGACTCACTCTGATGTTCCCTTTCAAAATATGACATGTGAAGCTGCAGCTTCTATTTCTGAAAGTTCTCCAAGGCAGGAGGCAATATGTAAAAATAGAGGAGGACAGATACCTGTGATTTTTGCTCTGCTGCACATTTAGGCCCACGCAGATGAGCCTACAGTGATATCTGTGCCACTGTATCCCTGCCCTGGTTTCAATGAGCATAGCTCTAGGGAATCAATACAACAACCAGTATTTTTTATCAGCTGAGAATTATTTTTTTTCATGACCCAAGTGATATTAAGCACAGGACTATAGAGCAGCTGTGAATACATCTTGAGTTGTACAGATATAGGAATTAGTGCAAGTATGTACACTAAAAGTAGTCATCCTTACAGTTTCTAATATTACAATACATTTATTTATTTATTTTATGTCTTTATTAAGAAGTACTGATGCTTTCAGAGTCTGGCCAGGGCCTACCATTTCAGTGTCTTTGATTAAATCCTACTGCAACACTTCTTTTAAGCTTGGACAAAAATGCCAAAAAAACCAATCCTAAACCATAATGTTGTTGCATCAGAATGAACCAGGTGGGATTACAAGCACAGCACCTGCAGTAAATGCATCACATCTTGTGTACCAGGGAAAGCACATTTTTCTTTTCCACATTTTTCAAGGAAAAGTCATATTTAAAATTCAGCAACAGCCTTTCCTAAAATCTGCACTAATAGAACTGCTCAGCTGTGTTTAACAGCTCAGCTGCACTTGTAAAACTTCAGCTCTGTCTAAGCAGGTGCTGTGGGAATCCCCAAAGCTGGGCACTGCAGAACAGAAGGGGTTTTACCTCATCCTACACCCACCACAGGGCAACACTCCCAGGAGGGCACAGGGGCTGGGCTGGGTTTAAATGCTGATTCCTGAGGAGGGCACAGGGGCTGGGCTGTGCCCAAATGCTGGTTCCTGAGGAGGGCCCAGGGGCTGGGCTGTGCCCAAATGCTGGTTCCTGAGGAGGGCACAGGGGCTGGGCTGTGCCCAAATGCTGATTCCTGAGGAGGGCCCAGGGGCTGGGCTGTGCCCAAATGCTGATTCCTGAGGAGGGCACAGGGGCTGGGCTGTGCCCAAATGCTGGCTCTGGCTTGTGTTGGTGATTCATCTGAGAATGAGGGGCTTATTCTGCTTTGGGCTGTGCTGTTAAATCCTGCTCTCCCTTCACACTGAGAAACTCTAAGAGCAAGGCTCACCAAAGAGAATAGTTGACAGCTGCTATTTTAATGTCTTCACTAGGACTTTTATCTACCACTGTGACATCCTCATCATGTATTCATTGTTTACAGACTTCTAAGTTTGTAGAAAAGTCTTTGTCAAATGAGAGCTGATATTCAAGGGGTCTCTAGCCATCCCCAGGAGCCTGCTGGGAGCAGTGAGGATTCCACATCTTCTGCTTTCAGTAGAGGGAAAATGCTCATCCATTCCACTAGCAGTAAGCCATTGTTGCTGTGGCACAGCAGTTGGTGAGATAAGATAATTATGAAGCATTAACAGAATGCATGCCAAATTAGTTGTAGCTCATAGAAGGAAAGAGAATTCAGCAAACTATTCAGAGTATTAATTTTCAGCTGATCCTGTCACAACTGTGGAGAGAGAGAAAATGTTAATGAAGTGTGAATATGTCAAAGAGATATAAAAGAAGAAATGATCAATTGAACACAGTAAATATCCAAATAACAAATATTCTATTCAAATGTAACAAATCTGTAAAGCAGTTTTGTTTCTGGGTGCATACATGGATATATGAATTTCAAATGTAACATGAAATCTGGAAGCAAGTTCTTTTGAAATTACCCATTTCCTCAAAAACTCCAGAACTTACTGATTATAAAATTCAATTTTATTATGTAAATATGATAAAAAATCAGTCCAGAAATCTTCCAATGAGATTGCACTGTGTGTATAGAGGATGCTTGCTTGTGGATGTAATACTTCCCATAGTGAAAGCCTCACAATGAATGGGCCTCAGAACTTGTGCTGAATTTTGGCCCATTACAGATGTACTGTAACATTAGGAGATCCTGCTAAGCCAGCAATTTGTGTAAAAACAGACACTATTCTGCCCAAGCATAAACCTCTGCTACTTTGGGGAAAAAAATATAGGAGTGTATTTTTAGAATAAGAAGTTCTTGGCTTTGTACTTTCAAAGATAGAATAACTTAATTTACATTACAAAGGTTAAAATTGTGTAAAATTGGTGCTTTTTGAACAATCTTAGCTACTTTGCTATTAATACATCTTATGTGAAGGTAAAACAAATACTCCATTGACTAGGAAACCTGTTTGCTCTTTCTACTCCACTGTGAATCGGGTGCCACATGGGAGTTCTTCATTTTAATTAATTATCATACTTGAGAATATTTTGTTACTCAGTGCAATGATGTTTGCTTCCTTTAGCAACAAGAAATTGTAATATGCTCAGGAACTCACAAATATTTAATTTCATTATGGAATTTTCACTAGGATAGACTTTTCTGTAGCTGCACAAGAGGGCTATTTCCATTAATTAGATGGCCACTACCTTATGCCTGTAAGCATGGTCTTTGGATAGTGTGATGTTTATAGAAACTTTATGTTGCATGATGCACTGACTTACTACTCTGTGTAATGAACAGAGGAAACCCTTTGAGACAGCTGAGATTCATGGCCTCAGTTCTTTGACTTTTCTTTTTTGCACAAAATCAGTTCTCTCTTAAGTAGCACATTTTTGCACGCAGCACCTCAAGTAACCATTTGACAAACTAGGTAAACATCTTTAAATGGGTTAATCACATTTGAGAAACTGAGCTTGAATTATGTATGTAACAGAGGAGAGTAAAAATCCATATTGTACATGTAAATGAATAAAGCACAGAAGGGAGAAGGACATTGAAGAACAGTTTTGAAATAGCCATTGATTAGTGATTTTGGTGATAACTAACAAATTGTCTGAAACACTTAATAGAAACACCAACAAAACTGGGCAGGGGTGATTTTTATTCTGCTTAGCATGCATAGTCTAAGAATTGTTGGAAATCCTTTGGTAAATTCCACTTTTTATGTCTTGCCACTTGGCAGTGTTCTCTAGTTACAAATACTTACTTCACCAGGTGGAGTAAGAATATGGGAATAACTGCTGTATGTCCTGTGGAAAGTGAGAGAATGATTCATGTGGAAATATTGCTTCATTGGGATGAAGAAAAGAGGGAGAAGGTTTTAGGGAAACCCTCCTGGATGGGCCAGCACCTTCCTGCCCTGCTGGAGCAAAGTGGGTGTGGACAGGGTGGCTGATAAGCAGAGCCCTTCCAGAGGCACTTCCTGACCTGCATTTCAGAGCTGCTCCCTGGGGAGTCACCTTCATGTGTGACTCACACACACCTGGCACAGGTGAGCTACAGCAGAAAGCAATTCCTCCTTTTCTGTGGGCTCTGAAGGCAGAATGCAGCAGGCTCTTGAAAATGTGTCTAACACCACGGTGCCTTGTGCCTCAGGACAGAGAAACAGAACAGCTCAGTACTAGGCTGTTTGAAAATCAAATTATTTATAAGGAAGATTGAGGACAAATTTTCTCCAGTTTTTTTAGCATAAATCATTCTGCTGCATTTAGCTTAGTGGTGCTGGCACTATTTCTTTTTGTCTTTCAGCTGCTCTGTAGCCCTTTCTGAATTTTGTTCAGATTAACTATTTTCAAGTATTGTTTTGAGAGAGATCATAATCTAGCAGAAGGAGAAATAAAGGCATCTGGCTAGATTCTTCTTCAACTAAGCAGGGCCAAGAAAGTCATTAAAGCAAATTAAAAACCAAACATGGTTTTCTCACTTCTTTACTAAATGCCACAGTTGTTCATCTCTGAAAATGGACAAACACAATCTCAGTCAGGCTGTCATTATGAAGAGGAATGGAGAAGTTATAATTTGAATGCTAATCAAATTCTTATTTATCGGTCTCAGCTGTGTGGTTTGATAGGCATGTGCCAACAAACTTAACAAACATTTTGTCTTCCAAAGAGCAAAGTCTATGTTTGCTTTCTTCTCTATAAGTGATTGTTAATACACACTATTAATGAAAGACAAAATACAATACAATAAAATGAAAATACTGGTCTTGCTGAGGGCGCATCCTCTGGGACAATATTGACATAATGGCTGTATTGCATCTGAATAGAAAAGATTTGATGGTAAAAGTAGCTTGTGATGGAGAGGATTGCAGATTTTTGAGATTTGCCTGAGGTATCTGATGACAGAAAAAGAATGCAAGGATAAGTAAGACAAAAGTTTAGTAAATTCCTTCAAGATGTGTAAAAATGCTTTGAAATCAGACTGTTTTATTGATTTATTTTCTGTAGTAGTACTACAAGTACAATCTGAATATCTGAAACCACTGGACAGTTATGTGATATTTTGTCTAGTACCCTTTCTTGAGATTCCCATGTCTGTCCTGTTTTCAAGTGAAGCTCCTGTCTTTAGCTTTCCCTGTGCTTTAATTCTGTCTGTTATTTTAAGGGAGATGGTTTTGGCTTTCTTCACATTAAAGGCAGTTGTGATGTGTCATTTGGAAGTGCAACATGTCTTCAACCAGTAAGCTTGTTAACCAAGAAAGGGAGAAATTCCAGGGGAAGAGGGACAGTGATGAGGCAGAGCTGGGGCTGTTTTTAGCTCTGTGCTGTGGTGCTGCTGCCTGTTTCCTTGTCCTGTTCCCCCAGCAAGAACAGGCTGCTGAAGCCTGTACAGATACAAGGCATTCAGGATGGGTTAGCAAAGCAGAGCAGGCTGGCAGCTGATGTCACTTGGCAGCTGGTGTGTGACACGAATCAGAACTGTTTCCCCATCTCTGCTGTTGCTGTGCTGCTGCCAGTGGGCTCAGCTTTCTTCTCTACACACACAGTTGCACGTGGTGCTCAGCAGTCCTGCACCTCAGGAACCCCAGGCTTGGTGTGTTGCATGGTCAAACAGCATCTCATGGTCATTGCTCTGTGTCCTCTGAGGACAATCCTTGCTCCTGAGTGCAGAGCCCACAAGGCACAGGCCAGCCAGACCCATGAACACCTGAAGCCCCATTGCCTGCATATTTTAGGTGTTGATATTTTGGCTGCAGGAGGAGCTGTGTGAGAGCTAGAGCAGCAGGCTAGTAAGAGTAACACAGGCAGGCCAGGGAAGCTGTGGCTGCCCCACCCCTGGAAGTGCTCAGGGCCCGTTTGGATGGGGATTTGAGCACTGTGCTCTAGTGGAAGGTGTCCCTGCCCACGGGTGGGGATTGAAATGAGATGATTTTTAAGGTCACTCCCAACCATTCTCTGGTTCTGTGATGACAATCCTGTGTCTCCTGTTAGGAGACAGTCAATTTGTTTAAAGGCTTTACTGATGCTAGCATTCAATATTTCTAAAACCCCCCTCTGCTGTTAATATGATTGACTTATTTTTTTAAATACTTACTTGCCTTTAGCAAATACATTAAACAACTTTTCTAATGACCATTTTGCTATCTCAGATCTCACTGAGGATAGGCTGCCTTTTATCTTTGCCTTTCAAGAAATAACCTTACCTTAAAACTTCTCCAGATTCAAAGCATGGATTTAAAGTGATGAATTCAGGACATGGCCTGTGTATAGGTGGCTTTAATAACTACAGAGCAATGCTTACTTTGCTGGGCAAGTCCCTTCAGGGAGTTTATGGGTCACCAATGCTGGATATTTAGGAGAAAAGAAAGCATTGATTTTGTGCCATAGTTGATGTTTGCCTTGCTTTTGGAGCTTTAGCCTAACCCAAGTACAATGAATGAAGGAATTTAATGCCTTTGGTTCTAGTAGGACTTAATGTTAGAGTTTACAGGTGGAGTTTCTTATGCAATACCCCCATTGACTTACACAGAGAAATCAGAATGATTTACAGTCACTGCTGGACTTTAGAATGATTCCCAGAAGTCTGAGCCCAGTAGTACTTCAATAAGCCACTGTAATAAGATATTTTATTGTTATGGCTTTGAGTGTCCTGCAGTGTACGGTAATTCAGATATAAAATAATTAGAGGCAATTAAAGCCCATTACAGTAAGGATTACTTTGTGCTAATGACAGACTGTTTGACTGGAGGAAAAATACTTCTAAAGTCATTCAGGGAACATGATACCTACTGAAGGTGGGAAAAGGAGCATGTCTGAGACTTCAGTGGGAAGAAGCCTAAATAGATGAGGACTTTTTCTTTCACCATGCTCTCATTTTCTTTAAGCACCCCCCAAATTCCAACATATCTAATAATTAAACACTTTGTTCATTAAAGATATTCATTAAACTACAACAGTAATGTACAACTTCACTTCATGAAAAGGTATTTCTCAAAACATAAGAAGAAAAGATATAAAGTTTCGTATTTAGCTGCTGATTTTTTGGTAGAAGGGTTTTATTAAATGTATTAAAATCAATAATGCTATTTTTTCAACTCTGTCAGCAAAATATTTTTAGTAAAATAGATATTTTATTTATTTTTAAATAAAATTCAGCAACCCTCAACAGTCTGTCAGGAGAGAAGAAGGCATTCAGCTTAGACTACTTGAAAAATACATATCACAGATATTCTAAGTCTTGAATACTTAGGATTATCATAGCCACTTCTAATTTACAGTGTTTGAAAAAAATACATTATATTGGTGATGTGACATCTGCCCTTGTGTGGAAGAAACACACTAAAATTCTGAAATTCTAAAGTACCCTCTGACCTGTACTACAATTTTGTCCAAAAGCAGAGTAGGCAGGGCACAAGAGCTGGCTGAACAGAGAGGTTTGTTATAAATGTAATAAACTGTTATTTTAGTTTATGCACAGCTGAATAAGACTTGCCTGCCAAGTTACAGAAGTCCTACACATCTAACAGTAGTAGAACATAGCTGATAGAGTTACCTAACTGCTGCTTCTTCCCCAAAAAGTACAGATTGTGCCCAGTGTTTGAAAGTTCCCTTTCAGTCCACTTCAAATTCTTATTGTGGTCACTGCACTGCTTGTAACTCATTCTTGCCTCTTTCTTATTTGAAGAGAAGCTTGTATAGAAATAAATAGCCATGAACAAAAGTAAAATGGGTAGAAATTTCTTTAGGTACAGCTGTGCACGTCAGATATTCCATGTCAGGCAGCTGTCCTTCTGAGATCCATGGCTCTGTCTGTCATAGCAGATTACTCTGCAAGAAGCCACTCATAAAGTTCTCCAAATAAGTGATTTTCTCTTTCATAGGTAAACATGAAAATAAATGGTTTTACAAATATCCAGCTGGAGAGTTGTACGTATGTTAGTGCATCCAACTGCTTTAATGCATCACCATTGAAAAGAATTCAGTTTTACCAAGCTGAGTGCAAACAGCATTGCCAGATCCTCACCCACAGTGATGCTGGAGGAAAATACAGCTTTTAACACATAAACATTAGAAACTGGGGAAAATATTTGTGATTCCATGAAAAATGCAAATGTTAATGCACTTTTTATGTGAAGCATAAAGACAAGCTTGTAACTTAAATATTGCTCTTTATGTGAAAATAAGCAATTTTGTGTGTGATTTCTTTCTAGCTGTCTTAAAATTAGTGATTATTTCTCCTCTGGGAAGTTTTTAAATAAAAAATGATAAAATTTAATCCCTGAAAATGGGGATTAATTGCAAGTTTTAGCAATAGTTGTGAAGAGAACCTAAGTATGGAAATCTCTCTGGGATCTCTTTACAATCTCATAAGTAAGAACTTTCACTTCCAACGTTGTATGTTGTGTGAATGGCTGACTCCAATGGAATCAAATCCTTACTGTATCCATATTTTCTAAAGGGAAAGACCTTGATAGAGAGTGGTAAATTTATAACCTCACAGAAACTAGAATTTAGGGTGTAGTGATGCGAGTCATTCAGTGCAAGAAATGTTAAAGTCATAAACATAAGAAAGTTGTGTGCATTAGAAATATAAAGCAATTGAGAATATTTCCTGGACTTAGTAATGCTCAATTTCTCTAATTTTGTGCACTACTGCAGAAGGTGTGCCTGCTGCAAAGTCCTGTACATCCTCATATCCATTCAAAATTTACCATGATCTCCTGGAAAGGAACAACAGAGTCACTATTTAGGGATCTGAGCATAATAAAACTTACACTGAGGTGAAAAGAATCAGTTTTTTCTAGTTTTACAGATGAAAGGAAGTGAAATATTATCTTATTGAGTTAAAAGGCAGCACATGTAAACCATTTGAATTGCCACTGTGTCAACAACAAAAGCTCTGTCTTTAGATCATGATATCAGTATCCAATTCCTACAGTGATTCTTCAGGCAATCACTGTTCTCAGAAAATCCTTCTCTTGTTTTGTAAAGAGTCATGGGTCTGGAAGCTGATTTTTTTTTTTCCCCTTTAGCTGAAGAAATGGGAACTGGAAACAAATATTTCATTCACTGTTGTTCCAGGCAAGAACATGAGTGCTTATCACTATAATCACAGCTAAGAAGAGACAGAAAAAGATGAAAGAATCGTATTAAATCTGGTTAACTTCATATCTTCAATTAGATTTTTGGCTAACTTTGTTTATTTGCAAAATAAATTGTTTTTCTTTATTAATTTCATAATGAAGGGGAAAGTCTCTTTTAAAATAAGAGTTCTTAAAATTAGTAATCAAACATCATAATGCTGTATTTGCTTAGTTAATTTTATACCTATTGGTATTAACATCCTTTCTATATTAGATTGCTTTACAGTGTTAAAAGCAAGGGAACATAAGCTTTGAAAAACCTATTCTTAAATTGATAACTGCAGGGTCTCTAGTGAAACTCTCCAGGTCCTTCTGGCTTACACTTGATTTGCTTTAATAAGGGTTATGGGGAATGAGAAACTATTGAAACTGCATTTTAAAATGCCTGGCAACAGACAGGTAGAAAAGACTTAGAATGACTATTTTTCATTGCTGAGGGCCCCTCAGGACTGCACTGGAAGGAATCCTGCCTGGCCCAGATAAGAGTCTCCCAGCAGTTTAATGTGCCTATCAGTTGTGCTCAGCAGCCCGGAATCATCACACTGCAGCTATTGAATAGTTCCAGACCATATGCTCAGAAGGATGGGAAATGTGGTATGTGTTGCACTTCCAAAGAATGATGATGAAGAGCATTAATATGTTGATGAAGAAGGAAAAGAAAAATAGAGAGAGTGAAATTTTGAACAGGCAAACCCACCTGTGTCACTGAGCCTGGCAGACAGGCTGCATTAACTCTTCTGTTTCATGTGTAAGTTTGAGTTAGCACTAGGCCTACATAAAACTAAAGTTCTTGGGGTCTTCTTTTCTCTTCCTCTGCCAATATGTTATCTCTTTTAATTTTTAGACAGAAAAGAGTTAAGACATCAGAATCCGAATGTTCATTGCATCTTTTGTTGTTATCTAGCTGGCAGCCTGGAAATTATCTGTGTGCATTTGGGGTCTGGCTACTGCAGAACAGCTGAGTGATGGACCAAGTATGGCTTCATTGGTATTAAATAACACACTGGGAGCTTGAAGGAGGAGTGAGAATGAGGGTTCTGAGGTAATGGGAGAGCAGTAAGAAAATGCATTTTCATTTTTTCCTTTCTAAAACAATCACAGTGACATCATCACATAACTCACAGATAGTGGATGAACAAATGAAAAACAGGTCCCAAGGAGCTGATCTTGTAGCCAGCTTTTTCTGGGTGCCTCATCCAGTGATCTTCAATGTACAAAACTGTAAAGTAAGTTAGGAGTTGGTATAAGCAGATGAAATTCCAGCAACTTCTATATTTATCATAGACAATCTTCATATCTCTCCAATTTTTTATAAATTCTACTAACCTGTGTATAGGAGGAGCAGAAATGCCATATGGGAAGAATTCCAGAGTAGTTGTTTAAAACAACAGAAAAAAAAAATCAAGAAATGGTTGCACAAATGAGATCTTTCAATCAATAAAAACAAACATGCCCTGTGAGGAAACAATTTCAAGTAACCCAAAAAAATTTTTGTTGAAGCTAGCCATACCAATGCCTTAAATATATGCATGTATTTAATGATCTTCTCTGATGTCATTACAGCAATAATTTTTCTTAACATAGACACAGATGCACTAAATTTGCCAGGATTGTGAGCTATAATGGCTTGTACAGTGTGCTTTTCTAAAGAGCACTGGAATCAAATTCACAGATTCAGACAGCTTTTAAGAACTGAGTTGTCTGCAGGCTGAATAGATGTCTCAGTTTGGGAGGATGCTCTCATTTTCCTTTGTCACTGTAACAAAAGTCACTGATTAACAATGCATTCAACTGTTATGAGATAAATGACAGGGTTTTTCACATTTCTCCTTTATGTCATCCTTTTGGCTTTCTGATTACTCATGAATTTTCCTTAGTACCTTTCTCTATTCCCAAATAAAAATAAAGGTTAGATATTATGTTTCAGTCCTTATGAGGTTAAGTTCCAGCCTAGTGGAACTCAATGAATATTGGTTCTGATTGCGTAGAGAAGAATACAGATATAATTGTTAAAATATAACCTCTTAACATGAGATTCTCTAAAAGTAGTGCCTCCCTCTGATTGATTTATGATTATTAGGGTTTGGTTATGGTTTGTAAAGAAGCTATCCAATTGCTGATTTGGGATCAATAGCTTGTACCAAAAACCTGCAAAAATTAAATGTAATGCATTTTGACTTTGGCTTTCTGGGGAGCTGGCAGATGAGCTTGCAAAGCCACTCTCCATCATTTGCCAGCAGTCCTGGCTCACTGGGGAGGTCCCAGAGGACTGGAAGCTGCCCAATGTGACCCCATCCAAAACAAGGGTGGGAAGGAGGATCCAGGAAACTGCAGGCCAGTCAGTCTGACCTTGGTGCCCAGCAAGATTATGGAATAGATCATCTAGATCACTAGATCATCACTGTAAGTGCTGTCATCACCCAGCACTTACAGGATGGCCAGGGTAACAGACCCAGCCAGCAGGGGTTCAGGAGGGGCGGGTTGTTCTTCACCAACCTGATCTCCTTTCATGACCAGGTGACCCAGCTGGTGGATGTGGGAAAGGCTGTGGGTGTTGTACCTGTGGATGTACCTGCCCTCCAGCAAGGCCTTTGGCACTGTCTCCCACAGCACACTCCTGGGAAAGCTGCAGCCCAGGGCTGGGACAGGGGCGCTCTGTGCTGGGTTAGGAACTGGCTGGGCCCAGAGAGTGGCTGTGAATGGTGGCCAGGCACCAGGGGTGTCCCTCAGGGGTCTGTGCTGGGGCCAGTTCTGTTTAATATCTTTATTTATGACATGTATGAGGGGATTGAGTCCACCATCAGTAAATTTGCAGGTGACAGCAAGCTGGGAGCGTGTGTCGATCTGCTGGAGGGTAGGAGGGCTCTGCAAAGGGACCTGGACAGGCTGGAAGGATGGGCCAAGTCCAACAACATGAAGTTTAATAAATCCTGGTGCCAAGTCCTGCACTTTGGTCACAACAACCCCTTCAGTGCTACAGGCTGGGGACAGAGTGGCTGGAGAGCAGCCAGGTAGAAAGGGACCTGGGGGTACTGATAGCTGAATGAACATGAGCCAGCCGTATGCCCTGGTGGCCAAAAAGGCCAATGTCCTGTATCAGGCCAGCAGAACCAGGGAGGTCATTTTTCCCCAGTTCTCTGCACTGGTGAGGCTGTACCTTGAGTGCTGTGTCCAGTTCTGGGCCCCTCAGTTTGGGAAGGATGTTGAGATCCTCAAACACATCCAGAGGAGGGCAACAAGGCTGGTGAGGGGCTTGGAACACAAGCCCTATGAGGAACAACTGAGGGAGCTGGGGTTGTTTAGCGTGGAAAAAAGGAGACTCTGAGGTGACCTTATCACTCTCTACAACTCCCAGAAAGGTGGCTGTAGTCAGATGGGGGTCAGTCTCTTCTTGACAGAATGAGAGGTCAGTTTTAAGCTGTCCCGGGAGAAGTTTAGGTTAAATGTTAAAGATTTTCCACTGAAAGAGTGACTGGGCAATGGAATCATCTGCCCAGGGAGGTGGTGGAGTCACGGTCCCTGAATGTGTTTAAAAAAAGACTGGACATGGCACTCAGTGCCATGGCTTAGTTGATGAGGAGGTCATAGGTTGGACAAGATGATCTTAAAGGTGTTTTCCCAGCTAGTTCATTCCATGATTCTGTGTGAGTACTTTGTTGCCAGCAATGTCACTGAGGAAATATTTGTCTTTCCCATTTCATGTTTTCTTCAGTTTATGAGAAAATATTTTCAATTTGTATGGGGGGAAGGTGTCAATAATGGTGAGTGACAGGTATGGAAATCAAACAATAGAGTATTTCTCTTCAGACAGTTTTTGAAAAATAAACATGAAAAAGTAGCTTTTGTGTCTTTAACTTATTCAACAGTGTTTGCTTTTCTATTCGATTCCTTGCTTTCAGTTTTTTCAGGTTTTCAAATTGAAGTTTACTCTTGCATTCTCTCTGCTATACTAGCAAATTTCCATTTCAAACCAGTGAACAAACCAACTTAATAATTTTTATATGATGGAGTTACCTGCCTTGCATGACCTGTACTTTCCAACGTCTTTCTGTCTCATCAGTTACCTCTCAGAAGTGCAATATCTCATTTGAACAAGTCAGATGTTTCACCACTCAGCATGTGTTTGTTTTCCATACCAGAGCTGGTACATATTACTGAAAGTGAAATTTCAGAGTGAAGTTCTCAGAATCTCTTCATCTGGATGGTGAACCCACTGTGTCATTTGGAGGTTGCAGTGTGCTGCTTGGTGCTCACTTCCACAGAATCCCTTGGGGTTGGGTTTTACAGAGAAGTGATATTATGTCAAAAGGCCTGGGCTTTAGTCTGTGTTTGACCATGCAACTTGTAGTAAATTTTCTTATGTTTCTTGATGCTTGTTCATTGCATTCAAAAAATCTTGCCTCTATCTGGAGCAAACACAGGTGTTATACTTGCTGTAGTTAGTTCTTTAGGACAGAAGAGTCTGAAGCTGGCTAATAATAAATGGAAACTCTGCAGGTACCTTGTGTGCTGTAAGTTTTTTTTCTGGAGAAATGATTAAATGCATTGAATTCCACATCTGATCAATATAAAAAGTATTCTGGCTGTTGATGGACCCAGCAAACATTTTCATCAGATTTGGCTTCAATCTGTAGTGAGACATGTTTACAGAACCAATTTCTAAATGCCTCTCTTATCAAAGGAAATTTTTATTATTTCTGATAAAAAATTACTATCTCCTGAACTGCATAATTTAAAATTGAAATAGAAAGCTATTTTCTTTCAGCTCCTTTGAAAACTCCCTAAGAACCTTTCCTTGAATAATACATATTCTCTTTGATTCCAACAGGCCTGCTTTCCACATTTAATGAAGCATCTTTGTAATACAACAGGTTTTAATTCTTTTTCCATTATCACCCTCACTCTAATTCTACCAGAGTTTCCTATGTGACTGATTCCTTTGTTCAGAATGTGGCTTTCTCTCAAACAAAGAAGCTGAACCAGAATTTTTGAGTTTATGGCACACTTGTTAAAAAGCCAGCTGCATTGCATAGCCCCAGGTAACAGCTACTGAGCAGGGGTGCAGGTACCAGACACTCACAGGGCCACATGTGGGGGATCCCTTGGGGGCTACATCCATGCCTTCCTGTGCAGCTCTGCCAGAGCTGCCTCTAAATCCTGGGGCCAAGAGTAGCAGAAGGGCCTTCATCCCCTCTGAGTTACAGATGAGCTCATTACGTTCACCCTGTGCACTGCACAGCTGCAGCAATGACAGACCTGGGGCTGCAGATACAAGGCAGGGAAACAGCAGTTCAAGGCACCTGCTCTGTTCCAATCAAAATTTCCAGATGTCAGTGCTTGTTCTCTTTTGGTTCAAAATCAATCTGTTTGGATCTTAAAATTGCAGCATTCTGCCTTCCTTGCCCCTCAGCTCCTATTTCTTCTTGCTGCCTGTATCTCATTGCAGTAGTCCACCTTCTGGAGCACTTTCTCTCCCTTTTGACTTGACAGGGAATGTGGCCTGGCACAAGACCAGTCGAGCCTTTCTGCCAGTTCCTCCTTCAGCTTTATTTCATCAGAGTCAGAAGTAAGTGTGATTACAGTAAGTGCAGTTATTGATATATTTTCTTCATTTTGAGATTGGACTATCTAATTTGGCAGCTTTTGACGTGTGTTGCTTGCTCAGATGGGAAACATTTTGAGGAAGGGATGAGGTTTGTATTTGAAGGTGCCAATGAAATAACAAATACATAAACAAAATTCAAACTGTTCTTATTTCAATGTGGCTCGTTATTTAGCCAGAGAATGGAAAGACTGCAACAGTCCATACTAAAGCTTTTTGTTTGCTTGTTTTGATGTTACTGAATGTCAGCCTAGGTTAGGGTTACTTTGTGAGTGTGAAATGAGACACTAAAAGAATTGGTGGATTATATTGGGGTTTTTTTCCTTCATAATAAGAGTAGCAAGTAGGGTCATTCCTCCATTTACTCAATTTTGGTATTGTATGACCTTTTACATTTTCTTCCTACATGAGGATTGAGGAATTGAGGCCAACAATGTGACCGGATTATTTTTCAGTGATATGGATTCCTCAATCATTCTCATTTGGGAATGAGAACTATCAAAGCAGCAGTTTAGTCCCTGCACTCAAAAGGTACAAAATTACCCATCTGTCTACTGAGTTATGCAAAGGTGGTGTTTCAGGACAGACACCTGTTTGCTTTCAGTAATGTTGGTCTTATTCTTTCTTTTGAATACTGAGTCATATCGATTTAGATAAAATTTAAGAGGAAAACAAGGCCTCAGGGGAAGATCACTGTGATAGGCATCAACAGAGTGCTAAATATTTGGAATTTTTTTGCAAGATGGAGTGAAAATCTGTAATAGTCTCTTGCCTACTCTTCCCCTCCCCATTGTAGCTGCTTACACACTTTCTTTCTTCAGGAGATAAGCAGGATACTTTAGCTTAGTCTGAACTGCTCACTGATCAAATGAAATAATTTGATCAGTGCTGAATTCCACTGAGTGCATAAGTTCTGCCTCCCATTGCCAGCCTTTCATCCATTTTTTCACCTGCTTGACCAAATGTGAGACAGGCAGGAGTTTGCCATGTCTGGCCAAGTGGGTAATGGCATGGGCCTCCTTAGACCTTGCCAAACACCGTGTGAAGTGTTCATGTCACTGTGGGACAGCTTGTGCATGGGGCAGAAGGGGGAGTGCAGGTGTTATCAAAGACAAACTGCTTTAGCATGTTTGGTATTGCCTCAAAAGCATTTTCCCCTCACAAATAACAAGTAAATTGCATATGGATGAGGGGTTCTATTGCACTGTTGATAGTTTATATTATGGTGAGCACATTCTTTCTTCACTCTCTGCTCTACACTCTGCCTGATAGGAGTGTATTAAGCAAAGTGACTTTGTTTTGTCTTTGTTTCTCAGAGAGGTGCCATGACTATGATAGAGTTTATTTGTTTTCAGATAACATTGTGTTTATATGTTTGATATGAAAGTCAGTATGAATAGATGTGCTCTGCTCTTGGAACAAAAGGTAAAGAGATTTGGCTCCCCAGGCTGAGATTGAGTTCCTCAGTTCCTGGAGCACCTTGAGAGTACTTTGATGAGAGATCTTAACCCTAAAGAAGATCCTGTGGTGTAAGAGGAGAAAACTCATCACTAGGCTTCATCCTTATGGCCATCAAATGCCCTGGGTCCAAGCCATCAGGCACTGATAGTCAGGACTGTGTGGAAATTCATGGTTGTACAGCTCAATATCTGTGAGAAGCGACTTTGGGTGGAAAAGTCTTGTGTGTTTCTCTGCATCAGTGGTACTGAGGAAGGACAGTGAGACACTTTGAACAGCTGTAACAGAAGTTTTATTTTGGACCTGATCACCAATGGCTGAAATGAAGTTGCTCAATCCATCTTCAGTACTTTGGTCTGTGTTTAATTTGGTGTGTGTCCCTCGTTTGCCTGCTGACATCAGGAATGGAGCACTCTGTTACACGTGCATTCACCACTGTGCCACCACCTGGGCAGGTAGACATGCACACCCTTAAGCAAAGATAATTTGGGGTGGTAGTTTTGGTTGGTTGTATTTGAGTCTTTTGGGGTTTTTTTAATGCTTTCAGTGAGGGTTTGGGGTTCCTCCCCCGCCACAGATCCAGACCTATCAATTTTTTTTTTTTTTTGAGCAATAATGATGAAAACAGTTATGCTTGCTTTGTTTAATAGAAGATGCCTTTTGTATAGAACCTTAGTCTAATTCAGTCTAACCTCCAGCTGAAAGGACAAGCTTTAAAATAGCATACCTCAGATTCTGCTGATTTTGTTTCAAAGATAAACAAATGAGTCAGTGATATTTCTTTACAATTAAAAAAAAATTAAATATTATTATCTGCCTTGTAATCAAGTATCCTGTTGTGCATTTACCCTGAAGTGTATTTGTAAACATGCCTTACATAACTCATGTAAATACTATGTCATGAAAAAATGTGATTTCAAAGATAAACATGGTCTTAAATGTTCCTAGTTTGGGTCACCTTAGCCAGATAAACACTGTCTTTATGGTAATGTCACTCTTTTGATGAAGCTCAAGAGCTGTAGGTAGGAGCATAACATGTATGAAATGATCAAACACATAGCTTACATTATAAACAGCATAAAACCCAAAAGGTATTTTTAAATCCCCTTGCTCAGGGATTTCTCACTGAGATAAAAATATTCTCCGTGGATTACTCTAATTAAGCAATATTAGATACAGCTTAAATCTATTTTGAAAATATGTTTAATTTTAATACATATCACCATTAAGTTTCCAGATATGTTTTTGTGTCTAGAATCTAATAAATACAGCTTGCTCAGCCTGGTTGAGGGTTCAGCAGCCTGGTAATTTTCCATTCTGTGTCCTGGGGTTTTTTTGTAGGTTCTGTTTGTTGAAATAGTGAAGTAGCAGACTAGAGGAGATAAAGGCCAAATATTGAAAAGCTGTAGAGCATTGAGATAAAATTCAGTAAAAATGGCCAAGATAGCATAATTTAGATGCCCCACTGCAGCAAGAAATATTCTTTATTCCAGCATAACACTGACATTTTGTTATGAACATTTATTCTTTCAATGGGTAAGGCTCAGTATATAATACCATGGTTTTTTAAGCTGCTTGAACGTGGGCAGGCCAATTGGCAGTGATTGCTGGACCAGGACACCTGTGGCTGTCACCAGAGGTGAATTGCTCCAGGCTGGGCATGGGTGAGGCAGAGCTGGTGGGGAGGAGCCAACACCCACCCTAGGAGTGCCTCAGGAATGTTTCCTGGTGGCTCTGGCTGTGGGGGCCCAGTGCCCACCTGGGGATGGAGAAGCTCCAGCTTGCTCCTGCAGCTTCACCCAAGGAGGGTTTGGCTCTCCTGGCCCGAGCCTGCCCCGGGGCAACAGCCCTGGGAGTCCCAAACCTGGCTTGAGCTCCTTGTTCCTACCCCAGCCAGGAGGCTTCTGTCCTGAAGAGAGTGAAACTGAACTCTTTTTGTCTTCTGTGACAGACATTTCATGTGGACAGAGAAAACTGATTTTTGCAGGGTTTAGCCCCTGGAGCTGAGATGTTGCAATAATCAATTTTCTGGTTTGCTTTATTGAATTTCTAATTCCATTTAAAATAGGAGCAAGAGGCATTTTGGGGGCACTTTCCTATGACAGCTTTGCTTCTAAGGTTAAAAGCCATATTTGAGATGTAGGACAGTCAGAAGAGGAATGAACTTGAGAGTCCACAAGTGAGCAAATAGAATGGAGGCAGAAAATTACTGTGTGTTCTTCTTGCCTGTAGTTAAAATGTTAAGTATAGAAATACATCATGTGTATGTGTGCTTTTCTCCTCAATCTTTTTTTTTTTTCCCAAAGGCATTATAATCTGAATGGTTCAGCATATTTTAAGCTTTAAGTTGATATAGTTTAAATTTTGAGATTGAAGTATACCACTAATCCAGGTGCCAAAACCTTACACTGACCTTCCCCTGCTTGGCACAGAATGCTTAGTGTGACTCAAGATAACACTTAAGGAATGTAGAAATAGTATGATTTGCTGGAACATATTTCTATATGGAATCAAAAACTTTCACCTGCCATCTGGTGGAAAAAAAATGAAAAGCTACAATATGTGAACCTCCTAACTAAGGACTACACCTGTTTTCTACTTGCTACTAGTATAGAAATATGCAGTGCTAGTTCTATATAAAGATGATTTTACATTTACATTCCTGACTTCTTTTCCATGTATGCTACAAGAATAAGAATTGTTTGGTCCTTTTTTTCTTCCATATCAATGGGGCAAAAGAGTAATTGGGTTCACCAGTTCTTCATATTTACTGGAATATAAACCATCTACCCTTCATGGTCAGAGCATACTTGTGGGAAATAAAACAAGGCAGATATGATAGGAAAACATAAAAATGTATTGATTAAACCCTCTGGGTGGTTTGGTTCTCCAGTAATATTCAATCACATGTCACCTGCAGTACACCAAATAAGTTTTAAAAGCTTTTAATATTCCATATCACAAAATAAATCACAGAGGAAATCACTGGCAGCAGCAGTTCTCTCCTAATCAGGAATATTGCTGTAATGAGCAGTAAATTCTTCCATTAGAATTATGGTTTTGAAATAGGGTAGGAAAAAGTTCTTAACTTTGCTCTTAAGAGAAAAGTCTCACTTAAGGCTGGGAACTGCCAGTGTGTAGGTGAGTTTTAAGTGGGCATTTCAGTAAGAAACAAGTAGCTGCCAGCTTTTAATTGTGGTACTCCCACAGCAGGGACAGCAGGGTTGTGTACAATAGAGCTGGGTTCTCTTTGGCTGCTTGTGCTAGTAAATGTTCCAGATAAGGAAGAAATTCTACTTTCCTGCTGGACAAGTGAAAAAAGTAATAAGGCAGTGAGATTAACCTTCATGTTTTTACTAGGATCTGTAGCTCTGACAACTTTGAGAAAAAACTCCTTTTACTACAAACTGAGGAAATTGACTCTGAATATCTCAGAGATAACAGATGTGAATCAGCACGAATTTTTTCACCCATTTCAGTAGGCCAGCCTCTTTAGAGTCTAAAATAATTGCAGTGGCAGCATTTAATTAGGTTTTATCCACAATCAGGAATAAAAAACCATGTTGAATTTATGGTGTTTTAACTACCCACATCAATTTGTTAGGTGGAAAAATCTGAAGCTGATTAGTTATCACCTATAAAGACTTTTTTTTGGGCACTAGATTGTCCACATGGGAGCTCAGCAGGAGTACCAAACTCATGCTAGATACACAATCTACCCAATAATCTTCTGGAGAAAAAAGTCTCCCTATGAGCTTTTGGCCTTCAGAAGATATTTATACTGAGCTATTCCATCTCCTCTGAGAGAGGGAAATGTCCACAGTCTATATTGATCTGAATGCTTGTGTAAAGATTTTATTCTTTAAGGTTGTGGTGCAGTTCTAGGCAATATTAAAAACTTTGGGAGTTTTACCTGCCCCTTAGGTTTTGTTCTAGTTCACAGGGGATTCATTTTGGAGGATATGAGAGGTCTTAAGCTTGTCAGTCTGCACTATTTATTAAACCATTAAACTGTTTTCAAGTTGTTTAATAAATAAATGATGACATTTTGAAATGTCAGTAGGAGTCCATGAAACCTTCCAGACTCAGAAATTATGTAAGATATAACATGCTTGGTTCTGATTTGTCCAACACAGAAGTGAGGTGCCTGTGCACTTTTTGAAGATGCAAGTTGAAGATCCAGGACTGGCCCTAGTTACATTTTATGTAGTTTAATTTTCCTTGCACTCTATCTCATTATTTCAAATAATCTCACATCAGTCATTGTAAACACCATTAACAGGACAAAAAAAAAAAAAAAAAAACAACAGCAAAAAAGGCCCATAAACCAGCAAAGACCAGTGATAGGAAATGTAACCAGGTTAATTCAGCAGATTTATAGAGGCAAATAATGCCTGAGCTTGGGAAAGGGTTTGTCTTTGCATTGCTCCCAAAACAATGGAAACTTAATAGGAAGGGAAGTTTGTAGAATCCATTCTTCTCCTCTTCCAACCTGTCACAGTCTGCAACACTGATGCAGGAAATTACTAATCTAAATATTTGGCTTTTCCAAGGATCACTGACTTTTACCTGAGAGGGATTATCCATCTAATTTTATTTTGGTTGGCTTTAGTCATCAGGATGACTTCAGGGAGCAAGTTATCTGTGCTCTATAGCAGTTTGTCCCTTGCAGTGAGCTTGCATGTTTAGGGAAGGTTTCACAGAGACTTGCTGCTGTTCATAATGTTGTTACCAATTCTATTTTCTTCCCCAGGCCCATTAAATAGCCATTAATTTGTAACATTTTTTCACTGCTGTTACCTTGCAATGTATTTTTTCTCATTAAATATGGTATAAAAATGAAACATGGAAATGCTATAATGTGTTTTTCACTCAACTCTTTTGTTGTCTGAGCATGTTGGTCTTGTGCATTTAAAAAATTATTTTACTTTTTCAATATCTAGTGATGATACTCTTTGCAGCTGATATTTCCACACGAAAATTCAATTTTTTTTTTTTGTTGCTCTGAAAGATGTGGGGTGCATAACAACTTTGCTAATTAATCCAGTGTTTTGCAGTATATTGAAAGTGATGTTTAAGGATTACAGTTGAATTGCTTTTTGTTGCAGTCTTTGTTTACAATCTTACAGCTGACTGACATTCTTTTTGTTTGGTTGGTTATTGTTTTGCTAGAGGTCCTGAAGAGTCTTAAATATAATGCTGGTTTTCCATAGCTGAACAACAAGGTTTTGGTGCAGTCCAAGTTTTGCTAAAATAATTAGTGAATGTGCTGGGTGTAAATGCTAAATAGCATAATTATAATATTAAATAAATATTTAGTACAGGAAATGGCACAAAAAGCTAGCTTTGCCATACCTTCATGGAGTTAGCTGCTCCTATGTTTTTTGTTCTCAAACAAGTGAGCATTGCTGAAGAATTATTTTTTTTTTCCTTTGTACTGAAGAAAATAGAACAAAAGACCAGAAGCTTTTGATTTTCCCACTGGAATCTTAGGTCAAGAAGATCAGTGTGGTTTACAAGATAGTAAACTTGTTTCAGCAGGTATTTTCCCCCATAACTGTTCAGGTAAATGTTGGTGCCAGTTCATGCTTAGGAGCCTTGCACAAACAAGGCCCCCCCTATCCTTAGGAGAGAGATCTGCTTTGTTTCTTTCGTGGTGCAAGCTGTGAAGTTGGACAGAGTTTAATTGTTTTGCTGAGGACAATGGAAAGCCAGGAGGAGCCAGGCTTGGAAATAGTTCAGGTGAACAATTAAGATCAGTGATCAGCTTTTCAAGAACTGCTTGTGGCCAGGGTTTCACACCAGGACTGTGGGCTGGTTCCTGCCTCCCTGAGTAGTGGACAAGAACAGGCATTCATTGCCTTGGCAGCTGAAATGCAATTTCATTGTTATTCCTGCAGTGTTGTGAGAGGACCTTCCATTTGCCATTGTCAGATGAAGGCATTTCTCCACCTCTGAAATAAAATTTGCAAAAGGATATTTGAACTGAACCAGTTATATCAAATTTATTAGTGCAAGCCACAACTGCCTTTCCCCAATTTGTCATTTTCCTTTGACATAAACCCACAGCCTATGCAGATTCCAACTTGCTTACAATTCAGGTAACTTCTACAATGGAAGAATAAGCCTCTTAACAAGATTGAATTTGCTATTGTGCAAGTTGCAAGCTGAACAAACAGAGATTGGGCAAATTTCTGCCCATTCATGTGCCTCTTTTAAAAAACAAATACCAGTTTAATATAAATGGAAATGAGAGCAATGTTAGTGTGGACATAAATCTTGATCTATTGTAACCTAATAATGAAAGCCACTTTTTCAGAGTCTAGATAAATGAAATAAAGTCATAGGGTGCTTTGGGGTTTTTTTATTAAGAATAAGAAACATCACTTTTAACTTAGATTTGTCTCCTTTTCTTTGCCCACTGTGATTTCAGACAAAGCCATTATTTATGGAAAACCAGTTGTTTGTCTCAAAAGCAAAGCCCATCACCCTATTATACATGATGTGTAATTGTTTCTGGTAAAAGATAAAAATAATGCAACCAGATATTAGAAAAGAAAGTTTCCTGGCTGACTTCATAAACTTTAATATTTATATAACCTTTAAGCAGTCAAGAGACTATGCCTAATGACAGTCAACTAACAGCTTGACCTTTATTGAATGGAAGAATGGTAGCACACTTACAGGGTTTCATTTCAACAGCAACCTAATGTTGAATTTCTTTGGGCTATTAAAGTACAGTGAGCACACTGAAATTCATCTGGAGCCTGGAAATGTATTATTCCCATTAAATAAGTCCTGCACAACTGAAGAATAGAGGATTTAAAAAGCAGTCACCTTCAGATTCTGTAATTCTATTTTGATAATCTTGTTGCAAATTAAATGTGAAATATCTCAACTTCCTAAAAATATTAGAAGGGGTGTATGCAAATTGGCTATTACCATATCCAAAATCTTTATGTTAATCAGCAGTTCAATAATTTGTCTGGGTATGCAAAGCCTAAACACAGTGTTATTTTTTTCCTGCCTTTCATAGAGGAATTAATCATACTGTCACAGCAGTTTGAAATAATTATAAAAGTGAGTTTGAAAGATTAAGATTAAATACTTTCAAAATGCTTAACTGAGATGTTTTCCTCAAACATACAATAGAAGGACAAATAATATTTGAATGTCACTGGGTCCTTTGTGATGATTTAGAGCATAGCAAGGCAATTATTTTCTGCAGGAGGTTAGTTTTAAATAGCTATTGCTAGTTCAGAACAGTAGTACATAGACAAACATTAAGGTATCTTACTTTATTTGATGAAAATGTCAAGAATTGTGAGGTGTAAGGAAACAGTTACAGGAATCATTTGCACAGTTTGGGTTGGTGTTTTGTTATTTTGTAGTTATTTAGGTTGTTTTTTTGCTTAGTTTGAGAGAAAGTCAAGTTACAGAGAAAAAGTCTAAAGTATGTGAGTAGTCTTTATTCA
The DNA here is from genome assembly GCF_027477595.1 of Haemorhous mexicanus. Taxonomy (NCBI): domain Eukaryota; kingdom Metazoa; phylum Chordata; class Aves; order Passeriformes; family Fringillidae; genus Haemorhous; species Haemorhous mexicanus. The sequence goes on from NC_082354.1 coordinate 10,411,050, forward strand.
ATATTCTTGGTCAAGATGACAATGGCACTTTGGACACCCTGGGTGCTCCCAGTCTTCCTGGACATGCTTACAGCCCAGAGCAGGCCAGGCCCTCTGCAGAGAGAGCCAAAAAACCTGAAACTCTCCACTTTGGAAGGAAGGAAAGCTGAGAGCACTATAGAATAGAGGTCTGCAAAGCTGCAGAGGGGTTTGGTAAGCTCAATACAGAACAGTGGATGATTCCTGCAGTAGAAGATCTCCAGATGCTCCAGATGCCAGTAGGAGAGCAGCATAAAGCAGATGGGGGGACAAGGCTTCCTCAGGGATAGGTAGGGTCAGTGATTCTGGTACCAGGAATTTGGTGTTCCAGGAGCCTGTGCAGGTGGGCAGCAGCAGCAAGTTCAAAAAACAAACTCATTTTTATGGGCTGCAATCCAGGGACTATCCCTGTTTATCCTTTTCTGCTCCTGGTATCCAAGACAGACTCCTGGGCTAGGAAGACAAATGCTCTGATTCAAAGCATTTTTTTACTCTTGCATATTCCTTTAGTGTGACAATGAAGATGAAGAAGAGGTTTCTTGCCATCTAGTAGAACTTAATTTAAAATAATGCTCATAGTAAGTCTCCATTAAGTCACTGAAAAAACATACTTCAGTTGATTTATAAAAGAACTGTTAGAAAACTAATTTTTGAATGGACAGTACTTTCAGTCTTGAGGCTTGTAGCTGTTTTAAAGGAAACTGCTCTCTATTGAATTTAACTGACTGAAATCCCTTTATAATCCATTACACATTCTCTGGCTTTCATTTTGGGGAATAAAATGTCACAGAGAGGCCAGAATTGCACAATCTTCTGAAGTGGTGGATTTCCAAGCATGAGAATAAGCCTCTTATGTAAGAAGGGACTCTTAGGAATGGAGCATTGCCATCCATTTACTGCTGTGACACCTGCTGAGAAGCACATCCTCAGCCCCCAGGCAAGAGTATTCCTGGTCCTACAGCTTGGATGGGGCATTTTGGCCAAGCCACCCACTGGTCCCATTTTGGAATTGTATCTGCAGGTACCTCCAGCCTCTTGCTCTCACTGACAAAGAGGAGAAGTTAAACATCAGCAGAAGGTTGCCTGCTGAAAGTACAGTGTTTCAGCTTTTTTCTTTTGTAATTACAAATTCTGCTTTCCCAGGTTGCATTTGGCCTTCACATAAATTCAATTTTTACAGACAGCACTTTGAGCAGCCTGCAGGAAAGGTATCACTGTGGGAGCTGAAATGAGCCAAACTTGGCTTCATAAAGATGCTCTGACACTTTAACATGAGGAACTTTAACAAAATCAATGCTTCAAATTATTGTTTTATTACTTCATATCATGCTACTGTGTTCCCATAGTTTAAAAGGTTTAATAAATCAGAAGGCCAGAACAAAAGAATGGCTTTTGCAATTGACCTTTCACTACTTTGACTTGCACTTGTAGGCCTCCAACATATAACTAATGTGCACAGGTTAAATGTATATAATGCAGAAGTTCAGAATTAAAAATACTGTAGAAGTAGCTAACTATTGTTTCACACCTTAGTTTATCTTGGGTGTTTTTAATTTATAGGGTTTTCAATTCATGGCTATATTGATACCTACAGTACTTTCAATTAGCATTTGAAGACTCATCAATAACTGTAATTGTAGTCCAATATTAAATCCCATGTTTCCCTGTAGGAAAATGCAGCTAGGTCTCCTTAAACTTTTTCAATTTCCAGGAGGATAGCTGGTCACAAATTTCTGATGCAGTCCTTCTCTGCCTGTGGGCCTGAACATGTCTGTTGCCTGCCATGCTCTTCATTGCAGAGATGAGATCTGACTCCTGGAGTCAAGCACTTGTCTTTATACTCCTCCTCAATATGCTTATTAAAATGAACCAGAGGTTAGTTCATTTTAAAGGCCTGAAGAAGAATTATTAAGGAGCTGATTAAGTCAATTATGCTGCTTAGGGAATCCTTTTTGCTGTGTTGTTGTTAGCCAGGAACCTTAATAGGACAATTAGGATTAATTAAAATCAGCCTGATTGATTAGGATATATAAACCTGCACGTGAGCTGTAGCTGTGTGGTTGTGTTTGTGCAGTCTGTGAAGGGGGGCACTGGATGCTGAGGTTTGTGTTTCTGCAAATATTATCTGTATGCAGACAGGAGCAGGCTGATTTGAGGGTGCAGTTGGCTTTGACAGGAATGATTCCACAGCAGAGAATTAAATTTTCTCCATCTCCCTATTGGGATTAACAGGACATGAGACTGAACAAAGAAACAGCAAATGGATTTTGCTGTCTATATGTGTAGAATGACATGGGGGTGGGGAATCAATCCTTATTTGCCTGTAAGATGGTGTGATTTAAACTCTCCCTGATCACCTGGGGCCAAGGAGCAATGATGGCTTAATGGCAATGGGAGGTGGGGGAGAAGGGCACTAAAATGAGGTGTTTGTGCTGCTCCTGGGAGAGCCTCTCTTCCAGGGGATGTAAGCTCCCAAGTCAGGGGGCTGAGTTGCCATCAGAAATCAGTTTCTGCATGCAGCCCGACCATCTGACTGTGCTGATGTCTTCAGCATGTTATTAAATGGATGATGTCCAGGAAAACTTGAACACTTGTGTAGTGGCTGTTTTAAGCTGTGCCAGTAGCACAGTTAATGGATTCAGCCATATGCTCACACAGCCCTGGGATCCTCACCTCTCTCAGGGTCATGCAGTTTGTATGCAGACACATGATGGGAAAGAACACCATGGGAATGGTCACATGGCTTTTCATCTTCTGGGCAAGGTAGAAGGGTCTTAAGTCCCTTACTCTTTCAATGGCCAAGCAAGGCTCTCCTTGTTTAAAGCTCTCACCTGCTTTTTGTACCTTGATTGATTTTTGATTACTTTGGGAAACTTTTTATAATCTGGTGTTTTGTCTCTTTGAAATAGCTTTGTTCTAAAAGGAAACTGATCTCCTGTGAAAAAGGTTATCTGAGGAATGCACCTTAGAGCTTCCTTTGTTTTACTGCCAATGAGCATAAGTAGCTCCACTATTTGTTCTGTGTCTTTATCCAAGATTTTTTCAGGCATTTCCTATGTAGGGAAACATACAAAGAGTCTTCACAAGGCATCAGCAAGACTTTAATCAGCAACAGCATTTTTTATTCTAAGCAGTTGGATCCTAGATGAGTGTTATCAGTCAAAATTTCTTTCTTCAGGTGCTTCAAAAGAACCTGTTATTTATTAATGATCTAGAAAATTAACTAATCTTTCAAAACAATATTTATAAACATCTCTTCATTTATGGCACTCCTGAACTAGTGCATGTCTAGGTAAGTGTGCTATCTCAGGTCTTATTATTCCATGTACTGGTAAGAGCCATTTCCAGGAATGCCTATTCCATCTTAAAGAATGTCTTCAAATATTATCTCAGATGTCAGTCCAAAGGAAAATCAGCTTTTCACGTTACTATTTGAAAATGTTAAGGTTCTTTATTTTTATCTCATGCTGTTAGGAAATACCAGAGGAATCCCTGTTTTCAATAAATAGGATTTAGCAAAATTTGGTGTTTAACTAAATAGCATGTTATCCTGTGCCATGCAGTCTGAAGTTATCTGTGCAGTCCTGGGGTGTCTCTTAATCTGCAGAGTTTCTGCTCTTACAGACAGTGATAGGTAAGGAGAAAGAGATAAGCAGGAGATAATGGTGTCACTGAAAAAAATCTCATACTCTTTTAATCCTGATAAAAATATTTTATTTCAGGGGCTAATACCCAGTAAGACTCAGTAAGTAAGAATATCCTAGTTCCATAATCTAAGAAGGAAAAAGTAATCATCCACAAGATTATTTTTTTTTTTTCTAAATTATATTGGAGTAAATCTTAGTAGAATCCCCACAACATCAAGATATTAAGAAGATACTGGATGCTATCTACTTTTATTCTGCTCTCTAAAATCTAATGCTATTCTGAGAAGTTCCTGTATGTTGTCATGACATGCCTGAAAGTCACAAATCCCTTTCAGGGATTGTAGTTGTGGTCATCTCTGGCAGTAAGTAACCCTTATTAAGTCTTCCTAAACTTTAATAAAACAAAACAATGGGAAAAAAAACCCTTAAGAAACCACATGTATGTGGTATCCCACTCCCAGTTTTTATTACTGATGCAGAAAAAGATTATAGAAAGCTTTGATACTTATTTTCCTTAGGTTTTTTAAGGACTTTTTTACAAGCTACCTGTCATTTTCAGGACTTTATTTACACTTAAACATCCTCACCCAATGTTTACAATAAATAGTATCTGCCCTTTAAATCTGCACTATTAATAACTTCATATTTACATAACATAATACAAATCAAAAACTTAAAATTCCCTGTTTTCACCAATAGGTGGTGGTGCTAGCTGGTTCTTGATCTGTTGCTTCTTCAAACTTCAGGGCAACTTACTGTAGAAACATCTGCATATTTCTGGCATAAAAAAACTAGACATGGGTAATTTGGGAGGCTTGGAGCCAGGGTGCCATGGCTGCAGGAGGAAATGCAGCCCCTGTGAAAGGATGAGCCGTGCTGTGGGGCTGGAGGAAGATGCAGAAAATGCTCTCCACTCTCTCTCTCTCTCTCTCCAGACTGCTTAGAAAACAAACTCCCTCTGGTTTTAGTTGCTGTTGCAATGTCTCCCATTGAAGAAACACTCTCCTGGAAATGTTGCCATGTCACCTGGGCTCTCCCTGGTTACCAGTTGCCAGGTGAAGAGGTGGGAGTAGCAGGGCTTGTGAGTGCACAGAGAGAATGCTTGGGTTCCAAGAACAGAGCAGTGGCCTGGGAATGGATTAAAGGCTGTGAAAGAGAGGGCTCCTTTCCCAGGCAGTGAACAAAATACTGAGAGAAATGGAGGTCACATCTGAAGCTGAACCCAAGTGCATCACTCAAAGATGATGAGATTCACACATACAAAAAATGAACATTACAGCAGGTGAGTTAGAATGCAAAAAAACATTGGGGTAAAAGCACACATGGCATGATGGACAGGAGGAAATGAGTGAGAGAAATGTCGTTCCTCCCTTGAGATCCCCCTTTGATGGGAGCTTAGTAGTTGCAGAAAAAGTGTTTATTTGGCCAGGATGTGCTCTGAAGTTGGTAATGTGACAAGCAGACAGTCTGATGGGAGCCACTTGGGCTTAGCTGTAGGCCTTGTGTTATAATAAGCAGTTTCAGCAAGCCACGAGTTCCTCTAAAAGAACAATTAAAAGTTGACACACTTCAAATGAACTCAAGAACAAATTAAAACATGCCTGTAGCAAGGACCATGTTTTTAATTTTATATAACCTTCATTAGAGCCTATGATAATGTGACACAAGAATTCTTGATGCTAAATAAAGCATCAAGAGTATGAATGTGTTCATCATCTGATGGCTTTCTTTGTTGTGGGGCTTTTTTCCCCTCTTTTTTTCCTTCTGTTGTCCTTTCCCTGTATCTCTGGCCTATTTGCTTCCCTGTTTTTTCTGTGGTCTGCTCTCACTGCAAGGAATAAGATAACTCATGACTGGCAGCCAGCAGCTTGGAGTGAGAATTCTCATTTGTCACATTCTGTTGCCAGCTGCCAAGAGAGATATGCAAAAACCTTGTTTCAGAAAGTTCCAGTATTGTCAGGCTCTCTTGGCTGCTAATGTCTTTCATTCTAGTATTTTGGAAGGGGAAAAAAGCCTTAGGTAAAATATTTGAGCTTCTCTGGTTTTCCCTTGGGAGAAAGAAGAAAGAAAAGGAAAAAAAAAAAAAAAAAAAAAGAAGAGAGAAGAGGTGGAAATCTATTAAAGATGAAATTTAAAAAACACCTATTTTTTTGAGTTTTACTGGTAGGTAACAAGTTTTCCATGTGCATATAAACTCTGTAAATGCTGAGGTTCAAACATGCAGTTCTCAATGCCAGAGTATCTGACAGCTGGAGCTCACGCCTGACTACTCTGAAGTGAGTTTATAGACCCCCTTGCTGGATGTATTCTAGCTTTTCATTCTCTCACCTTATCTTCTTTAAGGGCTTCTCTTGCACCTAAAACTCGACCCAAAGACTCTCCAGCTTTAAACCTTCTTTAGCCTGTCTATCCTTTCATACTGTGCCAGCCAGATTTTGATTTTGTCTGGTTCTGATGCTGTCTGGGTTTTTACATTTTTATGTTTTCAGCTTTCTCAAAGATTATTTCCTACCTTTAGCACCAACTGTTGCTCTTTTCTAAGTGTTTCTAGATGAGTGCTGTGTGCATTTGTACTGTCTGTCTGATGTGATGTCCTTAGGTAACCTTGTCATGTCCTTACGTGACCATGATGCCACCAGCAAGGGCAACTCCACTTAAGCTTTTTCAGTGTAGGCATGGTCCACTTCAGAATCCACTCAAGCATCCTAAGGTTCCACTGATTTTGGTTTGCTCTGGAGTGATTCCTGATATCACTCTTTTAATCAGAGCCACCTGCTGATCAAAACTAACCAATAAATTGAGTTGACAATAATGATAGGAGGGAATCAGCTGTTGAAGTTCTAATGATAACTAAAAATTGAGTTATTTTTGTCACTAAACTGAGCTTTGAAAGAGTTCTTGAAGAAAGATTTCCAGTAGCTGTTAAATCAGAATAATCTCTGGATGCAATCCCTGGCTAAACCCTCACCAGATGATTTTCTGACAGCCCCCTAATTTCACCCAAGTGTTGTTAACATAACAGCATTAAAATAATCTCTTGTGTTTCAGTGAAATACCCAGTATTTCAGTGATGTAATTCAAGATGGGACATTTTCTACAAACTTGAGAAAAAGCAGCAAAGGAGAATTTTCAACACTGAAAGGCAGACTTGAGCATTATTGGTTAAGAAGATGGCAGTCTAGGAGCTTGAAGTGCCCAAATCCTGAAGTACAGAATCAGCTAAAGAGAAGTGAAATCTGGGGTCCTGGCAGCACTTCTGGCTTTAAGCATTGATAAGGAGCCATGCATGGAACCAGCTTAGACAACATGGCAGTTCTGTAATGCAGCATGGAAAGCATAATATCTAACAGCTAAAGGAGCATTTTTCTGATGGGCAGTTAACAAAAAAACTCACTTTACAAAGGTACCACTGTACAGCAAATGTGGAGAGCTAAACATATCTTTTTTTAACAGGGATAGGGCTAAATATTTCTGTATGTACATGACTGACACATATGGCTGTGGAGGTAAGGGAGCCTCCCTCCCTTCTGAGTTGGAGTGTATACACACACACACACAGGGGAGCAGGACTGAGCTGTGGATTTACACTTTAAGAAAAATAAAAGTGCCTTTGGAGAGTTAACTCTCCAAAGATATTTTTATTGAAAGACTTCCATGAAAGAAGATGTTTTTCCTTTTTTTTTGTTTTTATATACAACTTCTGCTTTTTATTCTCTTCTCTAATGTACATTGTTTTTCTTTATCAGTTTGAAGTTTTCTGAACTTCACATTATTAGCTGCAGGACTTAGCTTTGAGCTAGATTCTGGCACTTGAGGTTTCCTGGCACTCAAAACACCACCTCTGGCTTAGGAGGTTCCTGAGCTGCCCTGGAGCCTGGGGGGCTGTGCCTGGAAAGAGTCATGATGGGATTGCCTTTCTCCTAACTTCTTTCTCAGACACAAGTTTCTGGCTGCTGTGGGATTTGGAGTTGCAGACTAAATGGACTTTTTTCTGTCTCAGCATGGTCATTCATTTAACCATCTACTGTTTTTTTACCAAATATTTTCAACTGAAAAAAAGGGAGCAGCAGTATCTGGGCTGAGCAAAGCTAGAAAGGATCAGATCCACAATGCAGTGCATACATGTTTCAAAAGTAGTTAAGAAATAGATGAAATTTTGCCATGAATTAGATTAGGTAATGCATTTAAGGCTGTGTAATATTTGCTGGAAGTTATAGGGTGTTAAATTAAACATAACAATAAGGGTTGAATTGGTACCTGCTTTATAACTATGCTAATGTACTGTTCTCAGAGCTCAGCATGAAACTTCTGTGGACTTAAAATTCAAGAACGTTTTATTTCATTTGTGGTGGTGGAGTTTTGATGGAATGCCAATAAATGTAATGTAAGCACTGCATTTTTCTAAAAACCCAAAAGATGGGTCTGCTTCTTTTATGAACTTCTGTTGGCTTCACTCCCAAGCTCAGATCTACATCCCCATCCTAAATGAGGACATGCTTTTTAATATGAGGAAGCTCAAAAAGGTGATTGACTAGATGTGCAAGGGGGGGAGACTGTGAACATGAGTGATTATCACAGACACATCACTGTAAGCCAGGGAAAATCAGAAAGACTTTTGAAAAAAAATAGTTCCAAGAAATTTCTAGAGAGGCTTTTTGGTTGGGTGCTGTGTAAAAGAGGGCTATGAATTAAAAGAAAAACCTCCCAACTCTGTGCTAATCTTTTCTTGCACTCATGAAAGTGATGCATCACTGCAGTGTTGCCTATTTATAAATAATATATAAAAAACTGAGTGATACATTGCCTGTTTTTTTTTAAGTATTAACAAAATATTTTCCTAACCCAGAACAAGGTGTTCTTGGAAAATAAGGTACTCTTTCAGTATGTATTTGGGTTTTTGTGGGGTTTTGGAGTTTTTTAGTTGGGTAGTTTTTGTTGTTGTTTTTGTTGATGATTTGTTTTTTCTTTTGTTGTTTTGTGTTGGGTTTGGGGTTTTTTGGTGAGGAGGGATGTGGGTATTGTGCTAGGGTTTGGGGATTTTTAAGTGAATTTAATATTCAGGGAATTCTTTCTAATAAGAAAGTAAGACTAAATGTAAAATTATGAGAACATTTCCTTAAATCTTCATTCTCACCTGGAAGGATGTAGCCTTGGTACCAAAAGATATACATACCAGAAATAAAAATCCACTTAAGAGTTGCAGCGCTTTCTGAGTGCTGACTTTGTTGTAGATGCTTGTGCACTGTTCCTCTGCTTTCTGTAGCATACCCCATTCCTAGGAGCCAGCAGAGATTTGCAGCTGAAAAACAGTGTGCTACACAATAGCCTGAAGCCAAAGTTGCTTTCTAATTCTTAATTGCAGCAAATATTGGTTGGTCACTGTTCTTGGGACTTTTGTTGTTTAGCAGTGCTTTTTTAGCTTTTCAGCTGTCTCAGATTGGTGATAATCACCTTCATTCATACCAGATCTGACTTCTCTTAATGGCAGAAAATATGCATGTTGTAATTAGAACCAGAAGTAACGTGGGCTACTCATCTTTTATATTTAATGCCCTGTTCTGGTGTGTGTATTTAAGCAAGAGTACTTCCAGCATAAATTTTTGAATGTTAATAACTACTAAAATTCATATTTAATTGTTGCCTATTCCAAGATCTTGGTGCAATCAAGACTGCCCTTTCAACAAGGAAATATGATATGTGAAAAAGAGTTCCTGTCCATATTTTCCTTTCTTCTTGGATATGACTTCACACCTGTATTATACATATTCTTCATGTATTTAGTGAATCCTATAAGCATCTTTCTCTGATCTTGGAATGTGTTTCATAGAAGATTAAAGATATTTGGGCTAGCAGTTAAAAATAATGAGGGTAACCTTTAGTTGCTGATCTGAAGAGGAAGATCACATTTTGACACACTCATTTCTGGAGGTACATCTTCTGAACTTACTGAGAGTCTGTTTGCAGTTAGAAAAGCACTCTGTTGTTTTCTGTAATTTCTTGAAGGGGTCATCTATGTTATGGTTCCTAACACTGCCTTCCTTACAACCATTTCTTATTGTTCATTTAATTTTTTCATGTCTCTACAATGGGTCTCTGTACCTGGCACACTTGTTTTGGGTAGTTATGACATTTTTCCCCAGATGGATTTTCTTTCATGTGCATCCCACTTCAAATTTTCTTCTGGTAGAGGCTTCTGTCAGAGATCAAAGAGAGGATTAGTTCTCTGTGCTTCCACAGATAAGGATATTTCATGGAGCAAAAGTATTTTATTTACTTACAGCTGAAAAGTAGCAAATGATAAACTTGTAATAGCTTTATTAAAATTCTGCCTTTAGCATAAATTATCAGTTTCCCAGTTCATTACCAAATGAGCCATTGAAATGGACAAATAAACTTGGTATCCTGGAAGCTTTCTGAGTCCTCTTGCATTGTTCAGTGGGACTTGTTTTCTATTTATATTAAAATGTTTTTGTGTCTAATTTTTATGAAATAATTCCAGAGGTGAAAACAAGAACCTAAGAAGTGGCTCTTGATTATTTGGAAGAGACTAAGATGAAAAGATGGTGCTTTATGTTCACAGCCTTGTTGGAAGAAAACAGGTTTAAACCCTCAACCCCACTGCAAAAAACGAGTGAACAGCCAACACATTTATGGGAACAGGTCATAAGCCCTAATGTGACAATTTGTAAGAGAATTGCAATATTTTGCAAATTCATTGCACCTGTGGGTAGCAATGCCAGGAGCATTTTAAATCACTTCAAAGATAAGTGATTGAAGGATAATTAGAGGAAACTAAAGTGATACCTGATATAAAGTGGTCTATTGTAAAAAAAAAAAAAAAAAAAAGATTCAAGAGCCATAGAATTTGGAATAGAGCTGTAATTGCCAACACAACCAGTCATTTCATCCCAAGACCCAGGTGGTTTCTTTTATCTTAAAGTCTCATCTCTTGAATTACTGTGAATATACCTGTACCTTTTTGGATGTTAAACCTAGCAAATAACACTGCTATGACAAGTTAATCATCCTGGTTATGATAAAAAAATTTTGAAGCTGCAATATATTTCAAAGTATTTCAAAAGAATTATAGTTCCAAAGTCTTGACCTCTAAACTTCTTGGGTTTAGTAAGCTGGTCTTATTGCCTTCATTGTGACCTGACCTGGTAGCTCAGCAATACTGGCAGACCTGTAGTCTAAAATACAGTATTGTGCTCCTTCTGCTAGAATAGAAATAATTTTCTCTTTCCAGCAGCAACAAAACAGGAAGAGAAAGTGTCTGTCTCTCAGTAGTACTCCAGTGTGGTTTGAGTGACTAGTTCCCTCCCTGTGTGTGATACAAACACGTAGCCACCCTTCAGCAGGAGTGTGAGAGCTGCACCACTCATCCTGCAGCGGGAGGCACCTCGTTTCTCACTGCAGCTTGCCCCTAAGGCTTGGGGAGGCAGGGAAAAGGGATATTGGTTTCTAGCTTGCAATTTAGTCAGCATTCAATGCAGGTTTTGTTTACTGACTGCTAGTGCCATATAACTCTTTCTGAGGTCTGCAGAGACAAAATGTGCAGCTATTTAAATGGAGCATGAGGTTATATTGTGAACAATAAAGAGCCAGAAGTGATCACTTCTTACAGGCTGTTCCATTCTCTTTGATGAACACTTCACTGTGATGTGGAATGTGCAGCTTTGAACAGTTGCTGAAATGTTTGTTTGGAAAGCCTCTTGATGTTTTTGGTGTTAATAGATTCTGCCCCCATGTTCAGTAACTCTGCATTTTAAAACTTGACCCTCCACAGGGCACAAGTCACTCGGAAATTTTGTACTGGTAAATGTCAAAGTTCTGTACGTTATTCACAGTTTGTATATAGTTTCCTTATGGAAAGTGCCTAAGTTTGACTGTGCTGCTGAATGACTTTCAGGATAGAATGTCATTTTGTACATCTGGTGTTCTGTTTAATTGTCATCAGACTTTGGTTTTCAACAAGATAATTGGTGAGCTGTCTTTGGTACTTTGAAAAATAAGTTGTCTTCAAATCTATTAATGTTGTTCAAATATGTGCTTTTCTGAAAACGTGTCTTCTGTCACAAGGCTTCAGTGGTGCAGAGCAATTTAAGAGTTTATCAGGCTGTTATTGTCACAGATGAGAAAACAAAGTGTTAGAGATAAAAGTCATATGAACGTGACTCTTGTCTTGATCACTGTGGAAATTGAGAAGCCTATTTCATTTATGTTCAGGAAATTAAACTAATAATAGATATAATAGATGAATAGGATGCTACTTTTTGACCTCTTTCCTGACTTCTCCCAGAAGAGAAAATGCAAGGATTAGTTCTCAGTACCTACTTTATTAAAGGCCTTCCTTCACATAGATTGTCCAGTAAAATGGGAGAAAATTCAGCAGGAGAGTAAATTGTAGCATTTCCTTTCTTAAAAGGAAATGTAGTATTATAATAACTCTAGAACCAAATTTTCATTTACAAATAATGCACACAATTAACAATGTGGGATAGGTGTCACACCATAAGATGCCTAAGTGCTCTTTATGTCTCCTCAAAAGCAGAAAAATGCAAAGTCTTGATGGAACAGCTCTACAGATGCAGAAGATGCATCTTGTTCTTATTCTCTGGTTGGCCTTGGGTTGCACCCAGTTCATTGACTGCAGGGGTGTTTTTCATCCTTTGCAGTTCACTTGGACAAGTACCTAGAAAATGTTGGTATATAAGTCTGGATGGCCTTCTGATGTCTCTTGTATATCCTGATTGTGTGAGAAGAGCAGTGTTATAGCCATTATAACCTTTCAGTTCAGCATAAGTGCATATTTCAAATGCTTTTATGTAGCTTTGTGTAAAATACCAAACTCTGTATGAATTTTTGGTAGACACAATTGATCTGAATTTTTGTAATTTAACCATGCTCCACTTGGCCATGTGCTTCCTCTTAGCAGTTTGGATCTGACCTGGTGACCCAAGTCTGAGCCCTGGACGTGGACTTTCCCTCCTCCCCACACAGAGTAGAAAACTGTGTCATTTACCCTGGAGATTCTGTTAAGCACTACCTTGTCAGATCCCTGCTCTTTGGGGGCAGAGTAGAGTTGTAGCCTATTTTTCACTGATGGTTAATCTTGGGTCACCAGGCTGTATCGTTTGTGACCTGAGACTACTAAAAAGGTCACTGAGGGTAAAAGGAAAAGACTGACTTGAAGAAAAGAGGTTTTTCACTTTGACAGTAGTAGATTGGCATGATAAAAACTAGAATCTTCTTTATGCTGAACTGAAGGTACAGAACATATATTCCTCTTTTTTAAGTTGCTGGATAAGTCACACTTTTATAAAAGATTTTTGTAACCATAGTCGTGCTAATAAATCTAAAAACTGATGCTGCATTTGAATTCAGTGATGTGCTATGTAAGGACTTGCCTCCAGACCTGATCAGATAACATTTGTACTGAAAAGCAACTATTAGAACTAAGCAACTATTTAATTTTTCAGCAACAAATGCATTTATTACAACCTAGAAAAAATATTCATCTCTGGTCAAGAAAGTGTTTTTAAAATATATTGCTTTGATGTGTTCTCTATCCTAGTCTATAGTTTGAGACATTCCACTGTTTGTTGTGCTAAAATACCTTTGGCACCATTAGTTATTCTTCATAAACCAATTCATTAACTGAACATGTGTGTGGAGTGTACACTATGTGTGTTGTCCAAGACTTAAAGAATAAATTACTTGAAAGATAAAAAAGCAATCACATCTGAAAAGAGAATTTCTATTGAAATCATGTTGCATGTATTATTTGAGATTAGAAACGTGTCTGTAGATTTTTTTTTTCTCCTCTTGTGACCTAATTAGAATACAGCAGAGCTGTAGAGATAGTGCTATTTGTGAAAACAGACTTGTAATAGGATCTATGTATAGGGAACAAAGTGCATTTATTTCATTGTTTCTAAGAGATGCACAGAGGCACACACAAGCTACAGATTTTTTTTTTTTTTTCCATGGCACAACTGTGTTAAATTCTTTTTAAACAAAGGAGCAAAGCCCTGTGGCTGTTGAAGACTGGGTTATGGTGCAATATTGCCCTGATATTATATGCATATTCTTAATTGTCTGGTAAAATATAGACTCACTGAAGAGCAGTAGTTGTAGTTCATGCTGTATGAATTTCATTTTAGAAATACATGGAGAGAAAATAATTTTAATACTTATAATGAAGTTTCTACAAATAATTAGGTTAATTTTTTCCTAACTGAATTTGTGCATATATTTTAATTGAGTTTGTCAAAAGAGTGACTTTGGTAAGAAATAACCTGTTTATAAAAAAAAAACCAACCTGACATCATTCTCATGTTAATTAAGAAGATCAATGCCTCCTTCAAGGTCAAGATGTGTGCCCCCTCCATTGTCTTGTAGATGTAGGTGGGATGGTGCAATGGCTGTAGGGGGGGAATGGCTGTAGGTGGGATGGTGGGATTGTGCAGGTGGGATGGTGCAATGGCTGTAGGTGGGATGGTGTAGGTGGAATGATGCAATGGCTGTAGGTGGGATGGTGCAGGTGGAATGATGAAATGGCTGTAGGTGGGATGGTGTAGGTGGGATGATGCAATGGCTGTAGGTGGGATGGTGCAGGTGGAATGATGCAATGGCTGTAGGTGGGATGGTGTAATGGCCTTTCCTCCATTCAGCATCTCTGGGGGTTTCCTTGGCTTTTCCTCCTTTTGTAAGTCCCCATGCCAGCTCTGCCCTCCTCCCTGCTCTGCAGGGATGCTGCTTTGGGCCCTCTCTCCCGGGCTGTGCCTGTGCTGCAGCCAACAGGTTCTGCCCCATTTCTGCCCAGAGTTCAGCCTGGCACTGCTGTGCCTGCCCAGCTGGGCCAGGACAAGGTGACACCTTCTCTTGCTGCTCTTGTTTGCTCTGGTGCAGAGTGGCAGCCAGGACAAAGGGGCAAAGTGAGCTCCTTCTGCTGTGCAGCTGTCCCTTCTCTTTACAAAATGTGCAATACTCTGTTTATACCCTGCAGTTTTACTTTCTCTGTTTTCTGTGTCCCACCTACTGAAAACTGTTTAATGCTCACTTTTGCATGTGGATTTGGGGACTTAACTCTGGGTCTGAAAATTATTTGCCTAATGATGGGATCTACTTTATAAATATGCCTCTTTATAAATATATCTCTTGGCTCAGCAGATTTGTTGACTGTTTTCCAGTATTTTAAGGTAGCACTGCAAAATACCTGAGGAAATAGATCATTACAAAATCTAATTCCTTGTACTCAGCACTGAATCAGGACTAAATTTATTTTACATGACAGAAGCAGAGTGAATATCGCAATGTCCTTGAAATCCAGCATGGTTTTAATTGGATTCTATCTTTTTCTAATGCTACTGTGGAACACAATTTAAATCTTTGGGATTAAATTTATATGACAGGCTGCCATTCTCACTAAAGTGGTGCATCATTTTAATTTATTTATTTTGCTTTTATGTTTCTTGACAAGTAATAAAGCATTAGGTCCTTAGTGGCGAAGGTCTTGCTGCTGTTTTTTTTTCTACAGTCCTTACATTTCAGAACCCTTTTGCTGACACATGGCAAAGTGCAACAACATTCATTAAAAAAAAAAAAGGACAACTGTTCTTAAGCTCAGCAAGAATTCTACTGAGATACAATTTAAGATAAAGAAAGCTTCATTTATGTAATAAAAAAATAACCCCTGGTAAATGAGGTTTGTAATGCATTATCTTCTTAGCCTTCCACTGGGCCCATAATTATGCAGAATATCTAATGTACTCTAATAATCAGATTTTAACTTGATAGTCCCTTCACTTTATATACAGACTAAAACACTGCAGCCCAGTGGATTAGAAAATAAAGACACTGATTGTTTAACTGTAATAAATACATGATGCTGTGAAGGTGAAGATAAAATCATGATTTGCAAAATATGAAAATTAATTAAAATATTAGAAGACAGGTGTGAAGAGACTTTGAAAATAGGTTCACATCTTTCTCTATGGCATTATTGTGGTTCCTTGTCCCAATCAAAGTCACTTATTTTGCCAATAAGAAGGTAGATAAAAGTAAATAATTCCTAGGTTATATAGCTTATTATTAAAAATCAAATTAAAAATTAAATATGGACACATAAGGAAAAATAGAATTGCTATAACTTAAATTTTAAATACTCCTTATCTGGAGAGTATGAGATTTTAAAAATATTATGTTTCAGTCTCTCTATTCTAGGCAGCATGCCTATTTTAATTTCCAGTATACCAGACTCTTGTTTGCTAATATTAAATGAAGTGCACTATCTGTTACAATGGTTTAAATCAATTATACTGTTTTATCAGCTGGGGCTGAACAAATGGCAGGGGTGCTGATGAAGCACAGTTCTGTTGGTCTGTCTGCAGTTTCTGTTGGCAGCATCCCCGTTAGCATGGCTTCATATGGCACAGAGAGCTTTGTGTGTATTAAATTTGGGAAGAGTGAAGCAAGTGAAACAAGGCCTTTGGAAATGAGTGCACAGATTATGAACAGACTGGAAAAGTCAAGAATCTAGTAAGAGTCATTCTTTTTCTCCACAAAGCTCATCATAAAATTAGTAACATAACCAAGCCATTGCTGACCATCCCCTGCTTGGCATTTGAAGCACAGTGTTACAAGCACAGCACAAGCAGGGCTGTTCTTTCATCATTGCATAGGAAAGAATCTGGTGTACCCAGGAAATGACCCTTTTCTCCTTCATGGATGTGCTCTTTGGTTTAGAATTTCCTTATCTGTGACCAGTTTCAAATCTTTGTTTGTATGGCTGGCTGGGATCAGGTCTTGCTGTTTTTTGGTTTTTTTTTCCTCTCTGCAGTTACTACACAAGAAAGAAACTGAAATATTAATGACAGAATCGCAGAACTTGGGAGGAATTCTGCCACGTTCAAACCTCAAAGTGCCCCCAGGTGTTGTGTGTGACAGGTGTTTTGCCATTCTTCCACCTTGCTGGGTCTGTGCCCACTGGAGAACAGAGTGCAGTGCCTTATTTCCTGTGTATGAGCATCCCTGTCCTTTGATTCGTGTGGAGGGCAACAAAAGACTGTGAATCCTCAAATCAGGAAAGCCCCAGGACAGAGAGGGCTTCCTGTGCAATAGGTCTTTGGTTTTCACCTGTGAAAATGATTTCTTTTCTAAAAGCTGTTAGAAGTTTTTGATAGGCCCCTTCATGCAGACCACTGATAATTAAAGCCTAAATGGTTTTTATTTTACTCCCTACAATCACATTTGATCTTGGCAATCCGTGTTATTAAACTGCTCAATAAAGTCCCTTGCTGTGTCTTTAAATCTGATCAGCTAGAAACTTTGAGACCACCAGTGAGCTAATTCAGACTTGAGTTTTCTGTAGGTGTAAAACTAGACACCAATATGTCTCTTCAGAAAATTTTGCCCTTCAATAAAATTTAGACTAGTTGTGAATTATTGTCTTCTCAAGGCCAAGTACATTTTTGGAAGGCATGTGCTGGGCTAAATTTAGAAATAAAACCTTTTTCCCCCCCAGAAATGTGCAGGAAAATCATAAGGGGAAAGTATAATAAACACAGAGTAAATTTTGTGTTTGACTTCTTAGCTCACAGCTATTTTTATTATTAAGCTCTGAACCCTTTAAAAGAAGACATGGTAACATCTCACATGAGCAAGTATCTTGCTGCAATCTGACAGTTCACCAGATAAAAACAGTTGATGTTTTCATCTCTACCTATGCTGTGCTGTATCTGTTTCACCTGTTTTTACTCTGGTCCCTGATATGAATCATTTCCACCAGGTCTCTGAAGCTGTCCAAAAGAAAACTCATTGCTTTGGATCCTTCTGTCTGGCTTAGGTGTTGGTGCACCTTTATGGATCCTCACGTGGCATTTCTAATTTATTTTCCTAAAGGCAGAGTTTGCAGGGCAGCTGACTCTGCAGACTTAGCCAGTGTAGGCAGGTGGAGATGAGCAGCTGAGCTGCTGTATGAGTCCCAGACAAATTGGGTTTTTCTCCTGGAGCTGGCCTAAATAGCAATTTGTGTTCCTCCTTCTCCATGGCTGTGATGAAACACAGGCTACACAAGCTGCACAAAACTTGTGGGAACAAAGGGGATTCCAGGGTGCCTCTGTTGCTGCAGACCTACTTACACTTTGTACCTGCCCACGGGAATTCACTCCTAGCAGAGCCTGTGGGAGGGTGAGGAAGGGATAAAGAAGGGAGTTCTACAAGTTAGGGAGAAGATCTCCGTGGTCATGGAACCAGTGTTCTCAGGGAATTTCGAAGTGCTGGGGTTTGGGCTTCATCCCTCTGTCAGGGCCTGTAACGAGATGCTCAGGAGGCAGCTTGCTCACAGTCTTTAACAGTGATTGCCCTGGGAGGCTTTAACTGAACCAGAATCAGAGGGTTTGTGCCCCTTCATTAGGCAAAGTAGTTAGCATTGAGGATGAAGTTCTTATTTATAAGATTTTATTTCTGTAGAGGCTCCTCAGTCCAGGACAGATGGACATAATGTGCCTGTCTTGCTAGAGGGCAAAATCTCCTTAAATGTTTGGGGAAAGAGAGATCTGCTTTGAACAAAAGGAGAGGTCACAAAATTCCACCTACTTTATTCTTTGAAGTCTGGTCTCTTTCATCTCCTGATTATTCTATTTTATAGCTAGACTGTAATTAATTGAAACTTTTGTTGGATATCAAAAACTTTGTGTTTATAGATGGTATTGACTGCAGTAGTGCAAGGCTCTCTGGGAACTCTGTTTTCATTTTAATCTGAATTATAACTGAATACTGCAAGCATCCTATAATGAAATTCCTGTGCTGTCTCCTACTATTGTTGAACAGGCTAGTTCATGCTGAAACAATTATTTGGGGAAGTTGTGTCAAGCTGCCTGAGGATGTGATCTGATCAGTCAGGCAGCTGAAGGGATTGATCCTAGTCCTTGTGAACAGTCCCTAAACCTGTGCTTATTTATTGCACTACTTGTCTTCCTGCCAACCACTCACAGCCTGATCAACTTGGAAAAGATCCTCGATGTCTGACAAGGATGAATACTCTGTTTTCTGTGGGCCCATTTTCAGAATGACTGAAGTGTAGGCTGAATTCTGCAATACCTGCAGAACCATGTCACGACACATCTGTGGGGGTTAGGGGTATGGTTAGGGTTAGGGATGAGAGTCACAGAGCCCACAGCTCCAGGAACAGAGGGGCTGGGAAAGGCAAGCCAAGGTGATTGTGGTCAGGCCCCAGCATTGCTGCTCCTGCATCTTTCTGATCTGGACCACACCCCTGGTGATGGTTTTAGGGTTAGGATAGTGATTATTAATAGGAGATAGGTTACTTTGTTAGGGGTAGTGGTCAGTGAAGTCTGTAGTGGAAGGTTTTGGGTAGTGGTTGTGGGCAGCTTTAAGGGTATGGTTAGGGCAGTATGGTTAGGGGTAGGGTGATGGTAGTGTTAGGGGTTAGTGTGGTGTTCAGGGCTAGGATTATGGTGGTGTTCAGGGGTAATGCTTATCCTATATATCTGACATAGAGTGCACTATTTTCTGTGGTCTCATTATCCAAGTATCTAAACTATGTGCTGAAGCAATATATGTTTAACCCTCTCATTCAAAATGCATCTGAGACGTTTCAGATTCAAAACCATTTAGATGGAATAGGGAAATTTGAAAAAAAAATGATTCATTTAGTTTTGGAGCATGTGAAAGAAGGGAAACCTGACATTAGTCTTGAGTAGGTTATATTGCTAGTAAAATATTTCTGTGATATAAACTGATTGTGTGCAGTGGAACTACAATCAATTTTTTTTCTTCTTCCATTCTTCAAGTACAAATTACTGAATAAATCCTTAAAAGGTTAGCCAACTTACTGAATGTTCTTATTTGAGAGAAGTAGATCCAATTAAAATGAGACTGGTGGACTCCTCCTTGCGCATAGCTGGAATAAGTGAATGTTTGAAGAATGGAATATTTTTCCCCATCTTTCTTAGTAAAATTGTTTTAATTTGATTTGAGAAAGATCAGAGGGATTGGTTGTACCCAGCCAGCAAAGACTGCTTGTCCAAATACTTCCTGAGATCAAACAAGAGAAGTCAGAAGGAGAGACCAATTTGGAAGGACAGCCCTTTGTAAAGAGTAAGTTTTACTCTGGAATTTGATGATGCTGTTGATGATTACTTTAGGATTGTTTTCCATTTTGTGCTTGGAAGATAATAGTTTTTACAGCTCTGAAAAGAACTTCTGAGTTAAACTGTCTAAGGCTCACCATGACAGACTGAAAGGTCTGTTAATTAATGTTTTAGGAGAGAACGTCTCATTTCAGTGGCAAAGATGAGAGAAAAATCTGCAATAAAGTGTGAGACTTGGAAACATTGCTAGTTAAAACTTAAAAATTCTCTTCAGAGATAAGATAGGTATGGCTGTACTACTTCTTATAAATATTTCATTTATTTATTTTAAATTGGACTGGGTTTATCTAATCTTTAATTGAAAACGTTGGTTGTAAAACAGTCTAACCTAGATGTTAAAGCAGCATAATTTAGAATAGGATTGCAATAATAAATTTAAAGAATGCTAAATGCTATTTATTAGATAGTAGCTATTAGATCAGTGCAAGAACTGGCCACAAGTACACAGAAAGGAAAAGATCCCTGTGCTTCTGAAACCTTCATGGGAGTGCCAAAATTTGCAAAGATTTAAATGGGGTAGTGAGCTTTTTATCACACAGTGACTGTAACTCTAGGAAATTTTGAAATTCCCCACTGTTATGCTTCCACAAAGAATGCTAAGCTGATGATTTTTGTGAAGTAAAATATTATTTTCAGCGTTCAAATGACACTAAAGAAGAAAGTGACTATTTGTAGAACACTGCAGCTGAAACAATTTTGAATTTCTCTAGTCCTGGCTGTGTTACTTTCTTGCTCATGGACAGCAAGTAGCAGCAAACAGTTGCTGCATTGACAGGGTAGGAGAGGTACACTACCCCTTGTTGTGTGTGAAGAATAACAGAAGCATGGAGATCTGCACAAAATATTGTTTTGGTTATGCTTAGGAAAGAACAATATTCAAGGGAGTGTAAACATTGAAAAGTCAGTGAAAGTGCATCAATTTACAAATTGCTAGGGATTCAAGCATGAATACTCTCTTCCTGTAGTATCATTAGACAACTCTGTCCAGGAGTGGTTCTTCCAGAGGTCCTGCACATCCTGATGTGAAAGAGTTGACTGAAGCTCTGACTGGTAAAGTTGGAAAGGCAGATGTACAGGCTCACTTAGTGTCAAGAGGCTGTTTCCCTCTCCTTACACTGCCATCAGTACCTTCAAGTCAGTTTGGGTTGATGTAATTGAGAAAACATTTGGTTCTTGTTCAGGGCAGCAGTAGAGTTAATGAGGTTTCATGGACCTAAGAGTCTGAGTGTAAATGTCTGTATATTTGAGCAATTTCTCCCTGAAGAAGCATCATTTCACTTTTTGCCCTGAAAAACAAAGAAGCTTGAAGAAACCATATGAGGTCTATTGGCTGTTTGAGATAATTATACAGAAGCCTAAGATTTATGCTGGTATTTTCTCAGGAAATCATCAAAACCTTATGTGTGTCTTGGCTTTGATAGAATTATTTAATATCAGCAACATATTACAGTACAGTAAATATTTTATACTTCACAGAGAAGGAAATGTATTGTAACTTGTGACATACATACTAACTCTGCATGACCCCTTTGTCAGACTTCTACTAACATAAAAAATAAACTACTTAACAGATGCTCTATTGCTCATCTCAGGGGTTTATTGCTTCTACAAATTTTTATGAAGACATTAATTTTCCAGAAGTATTCTTCCTGGAGTATTCTGAAGTATCTTCAGAAATTAGCAGTTATCAGTCTAACACACTGCACTTCCTCGAGGCCTGATCTACAGACTTATTTCACTTTCTTTTATTTGAGAAATCTTTTTGATTTGCCTGAACTATATGTATAGTTCTGGAGATTAGTAGAAAATTATTTGTATATAACTTAGACATGCACACTGGACTAATGATACTATTTATTTAATTTGTATATTAATGTTGCAAAGAGATTATAGAGGATTACACTTTTAAAATTATAGTGGGTTAGGCCAGTTCATTACTTTAAAAAAATGCTTTTTGTAATTCTAATTTTAAGGCAATGGCTTCTTTAAATGAAGGGTTTGTAGGGATACTGTTATTATTATTATTATATTACAGATATTGATTTTGGCATAATAAGAGATATGTCACCATCCATATGTCAAAACAGTTTATACAAAAAGCCATTTATTAAACTATAATTGGGGCTTAGTCTTTACTGGTAAGGACAGAGCTGAAAGTCAAACAGTAGCTCAGAAGGTTGTGTTCCACATGAATGTCTGAATAAGCAGAGCTTGAGTTTGTTCTAACAGTGTGTGTGTGATCTTGAATGCCTTTGTAGCAGAAAACTCAAAGTCGTGCTGTCAAGATTGTGAAATCCAAATTTTGTTTTGTCTCATTCTTTCTCTACTAACATTTCTTGGAAATTTATCTGTTGTCAACTCAAATATACCCTGTTCTCCTTCTTCTTGCTTTAGCTATTATTTCTAATAAGGAAACAAAATTAAGACTTTGGATAGAAGCACAAAGGGCAAGCTTGCAATTGAGACTGGACTCCAAGAGCTCAGTAGCCAGAGACAGTCAGGCCTTGGGGTTTTTTCCTCCCTGTTGACTCATAATTTACTCTTTGTAGAAAAATAAAACTATTTTCTAAATCTGTTATACCTTCAGTTACATGATAGGTGAAGCTTGAGATCTTGATCAGATGAACTAGTTTTCTGAATTAACTGTATTTTTCAGGGAAAGAGTTTGCTCTACTCCTGTGCCCTGTATGGGATAAAACCCAGTAAATGTTAAAATAATAGTGGATTTTTCTCATTGTCCTCCATGGCTTTCTTCCAGTTGGCAAAGATGCAGTAAATAGATCTTGTTGTGGCTTTTATCCTCTGTTTTGACCCTTGAACATCAGGCCAGACCTGAGAACAGGTGGCTTATGTTCTCAGAGTTTAAAACTGAAATCCATGGCCAGACTAGAGTGGAAGCCAACACAATAACCCACTACCTGGATATCAAAAGTATTACTGAGTGGATTTTGGAGGCTTTTATAGATGCAAAAACCAAGGCAGAATTTTTCTGACACCTTAACAAAAGTGTTGGAAAAACCTTTTGGTCAGAAGCCTTTGGTGTTGCTTTTGTTACAGTTGTATTTTACACAAAAGCTGTGTCACTAAAGGCTTATCCAGTACAAATTATCCTGCAGTTGGGAGCATGTAGCAAAAATTAAATGGAATAGCTAAAATTAGGATTTGTCTGCTTCTGTAAAAGAATTGTCTCACTGATTTTAAAATGATCATTGCTGCCTATGCATTTCTTACTGTTTGGATGTTTGGGGTCTTTTACACAATAAACATAAGAAAATTTCTGGTAGCCTTGGACTTGGAATAGATATTTTCAGGCAAAATTATACATTTCTTACTGCTTTGTTTAGTATTTATTTCCAGAGCCCACTAGAGCAAAAGTGGCATTATATGGCTCCAAGAGATAACAAGAAAGAAAGGAATATGTTCCCAGTCTGTCCTAGAGGAGTGGACGTGTGGGAGGGGACACGTGCCTGAGCCTTGTATCACCCTGCTCCTGCCAGGGTCTGATGCTCTGCCAGGAGGGAGCATGGCCAGGACAGCTGGCCTGAAGTGACCTGAGATTCCCACAGCACAGACAGCCCTGCCCAGTTTGTAACTGGGGGAGCTGGCCAGAGGCCACTGATTGCTGCTCAGGGCTGGGCTGGGCACCAGTCAGCAGGTGCTGAGCAACTGTGTTGTGTTCACTTGTGTTCCTTGGGTTTTCTCTCTTTCCTCCATTATTTTTATTGCAATGATCATTAGTAGCATTCTAATAACTGTTATTATTACATGTATTTTGGTTCAATCATTAAGCTGTTCCTATCTCAACCCACAAGTTTAGTGTTTGCTTTTTTTCCTCCCTGACTCCCCTCTCAGTCACATGAGGAGCAGCTGCATGGTACTGAGTTGCCAGCTGGGGTTAAACCCTGACAGATTTATATTGGATTAGTTTGGTTTTATGCATTTTCTGTATTAGGCATGAAAGATTATCTTGTGATCTATTCTTAACTTGTAAATAATCTTATCTATGCCTAGAGCCATAAAAAGATCCTTTAAGTATCAGTGCTAAATAACAATATGTACTGAATGCAGGCAAAAATTCCTCCTTCCCTCAGAACTGGATCTGATTTCCTGGTCAAAGCATGATCATGTATATCAGTAACTTGCAGGGCAGCTGAGTGTCTGGCAGTGTTTGTCCATGGGAATTCTATGATTCTAGGTGCATCCTTTAACACAGGAAAAAAGAGAACTTCTGACTAATTATATGGAATTCATACCAAAAGTATAATTCAAAATTAAAGCAATGTCATTTTACCTCTGGATCTATGTATTGCAAAACAAATGCTTAAATAGAAATGTTCTGTTTTATTAAAACAATTCCAAGAAATTCCTACCAGACTGAAAGTTGTTTTGTTAATTTACAGTTACACCATATAAAACTGTATTTCTCCTCCATCAGATATTCATATATTTGTTATGTGATGTTTAGCTTCCATACTACCTGACCAAATGGATGTGCTGGGTCTGTCTGTGAGCACTTTCTGCCTTCACAGTTATTCATGCATGCCAGTAGTTCTGCTGTTACATTAAACTCAGGTGCAAGTAAAGCTTGAAAGCTCCTGTACAAATGTTTCTTGTTTGGGGGTTTAATACTGTGTATTATGGTGACAGCTCCCCCAGTATGTCAGAAGGGCTATGGAAACAGCTCCTTCTGCTCCAGTGTAGGGCCAAGGCATTCAGCTGTGTCACTTAAAGCTGGAAGTAAGAGGGCAACAGTGTAGGAGTGGTTTTGAAAGAAAACAGTGTCAGACAAGCCGTCCAGAAAAATCCTTCAGTGCTGAAAGCCATGGGATTTTGCACAGAAATTGCTTTGAAGCAGACCTGACTCTGCAATCAACTTCCATCTTAAAATCACTGTAAGGTTTGGGGTCAGTTTTTCTTTGTGGTTGGGGTTTTTATTTCTTCATTTTAGAGGAAGGCAAGATAAATGATAAGTAAAAGTTTCCATAAATTTTATTTTCTGACCAGGAAGTACCTTCTTAATTAAGCACCTTTCCTAGGTTTATAACATCCAGAGGTGGCTAGGTGTACTTTTAAAGCTTGTTTGACAACATGCTGAGACACTGGAGGCTCGGTGCTGCTTGAGGTTCTGGCATACTCTGGTTTCTGGCAAGTCATGTTCAGTTATAACTGGGATGAGGGGCAGGGATAAGACATTCCAGCAGCAATGGAAATGTGACATCAAACCTCAGACCTTCTTCCCAGCACATCAATTCAGCAGCAAAATAGTGAGTTATTTCTTAGGGCAGCATTCCTGCACCTTTTCCATCTCCTACCATGCCTTATTAACATTTCTGCAGCAGCCTCTTGTTAAATCCATGATCAGCATTATCTCTGTGAAGGTTTGCATGCAACCAAATTGTGAATTGTTTCCAGAGACCTCTATTAGTTCTCCATTCTCTCAGAGAAGGAGGGTCTCTTTCTTCCCTTTTTCTTTCATGGCATTAATTTGGTGCCTAGGAAAAGGACAATCTTTGATGCAGCCCTTTGTGGTGGTTCAAAATGCCTCCCCCTCCCCTGCTGTGAGATATTCTTTCTCTCCTGGCACTGTGATTCTGACAAACCCATACATAGAACATGAAAGCTTTGCTAAAACGCTGCCTCCTGTGCATCAGCAAAGAGTCTGTCAGGATCTGCTCTGTGCTAATAGCAGGGGGATTCTGAAAGGTGAAAAAGGCAATTTGAGGGTTTGAAAAATGAGGTCACTTGCTTAGAAGCTTGGCTCACTCTAACTTCAAGGACAGTTGGACATATCAAGATTTGTCACCAGCTTCGAAATCAAAGGTTGTGGAACTGGGCTGGGGCTGCAGAGTGGCTAGGAGATAAGCCTGATGACTCTCATATTAAATGTTTGTGTTTATAGAGATTTTTAGAAGTTTTTCAATTGATTAAATAACAGTTAAGCTTCTCTCTGAAAAAATAAAAGGGGCTAAAAATGAATCTGAAAGTTTTGTGCAAGATACACCTAGGCCCAAGTGTGTTACAATGCCCTTCTCAGGTACCAGGCAGCGTGGGTTGGAGGGGTCCTGCTGTGGGCAGGGAGCTCAGCTGATGCATCCCACTGCTCATAAACATTCCTTCCTTCCTTCCTTCTGCCCCTTCCTTCCCTCCCTTTCCCTCCCTTTCCCTCTTCCCCTCTTTATTTCTTTCAAGTGAACTGTGCTACACAACCAGCTCTTGGTATTTTAGACATCTCCAAAAAGAGCTGACTTTTAAAGTAGGTCTTCTACTACTTAAAGATTCAGTTTTCCCCATTTTTTTTCTGAGGCAGTATGTGGTTTATGTAGCTTTATTACACCCACTCTGTCCACTGAATTTGCCAGTTTTCTTTACTATTTATAAGTAACAATCAATAAAATATTAATGAATTATATCCTTTGATTTACTTTACAGTGCATCTAGATAGTATTATGAAATCATTCCACTACACTTTTTTCAGTTTGTCTCAGTGCTGTTTACCTCATTAGTTCTCTAATTCATGCAGATGTGGTTGGTTGCCACTGAAAAAAAACAATTCCTGAGTCAGAAGCCCCGTGTTACCTTTGATTCACTTCTCCTTGAACTGCAGTAGATGTTGTGGCATGGGAAACAGGGGGTTTGAATCAGTCCTGTAAATGGGAAGTGGAACAAGGATCTTTATTTTATGCATAAAATAAGAAATGGTTTCCATCTGAAAATAATTACGAGGGTTTTTCTGCAGGACCCTATTAGATGCTACCCTGATGTGCTCTGTGCACAGCAGAGAAGCTGCAGAACATATTTCTCACAGTGCCAGAAAAATCTCTATTATATCTGTGTCACATCAGTGACAGAACATATCCAGTGGTTTGCTTTATAATTGGGCTGATGTAATTTACACTTCACACTTGTAGTCTGCTGGCAGCATTGTCCAGAAATGTTTTTCTTTGACCCCTCCAGCACTACATTCTAACACAAATTTCTCTAACAAAATTATGCTATAGGGCCACATAGATATTCCCCTTAAAAGTACTGCATGATTCATGCATCATGTATTGCCAAGTCCTCTGCTGCAGTGTCCCAAAGGAGATGCTTTCATCTTCTAAATAAAAAATAAAAAATAATTTGCCCAGTAGTCAGTCCCTGTGTCACTGGCATTTATCATTTTTTGGTAATGCAGAACTGGAGGTATGGGCTGACAATTGCTAAATTAGGCTTTTTTTTCTCCCAGCATCTGATATCCTCTGATTTGTATGTTCCCTATGTAATGACTAGAGGCAGCTGTAACTAGTGACTAGCTCATTTGGGGAAATTACTTGGGAATATATTCACATAATATTATTTTCCTGATGACTCCTTGCAAACCTTTATTGTCCATTGCCAGTAGCTCCCTGCAGTCATGTGGAGTTAGAGGACTTGGAAAACTGACTTGGCTGAGGCTGGGTGGAAGGAAAGCTAGTGGAAATACAGTGCTGATAATTTTAGCTTATCTGTTTCTTATATATGAGCTGTGATTACTTTTTCCTATCCTAAACCATTAATTACATTCACAAAAGAAGAAATTACTGTCTTTTCTTGTGTGATTATCTTTGTTAATAAAGATGTGGAAGATCTCTGGCTGCAGTTGAGGCACATTCCCTTCCCCCCCAAATTTGCCTCTGACTTTATTGTAAATTAAATACTACAACCAGTAAGTGGGGGTTTTGCTGCAGAAAAGAATGGAAATGGGATTTGGCTCAATCCAATTTCTGTGCCTTTTTTTCATAATGAATGAGCACTGCAAAGGAATGGATGAACAAAGCAGTGTTCAATGCACTCCTTTATCTGGGGTGGTGTAATTGGAAACAGGGTCCTTGGGAAACCTGTGCAACTTCTGTGCATGATTCATAGTAAAAGAGATAAATGCATTAAATTTGTTGGGAAACTTTATTCATTTTTATTGAATTTTACCTACTTGCACAAGTGATTGTATGCACACTATGCATAATGTGAAGAATAGTCTAGTGACTCCAATTAAATTATACCTCATATTTTATTTCCCCTTTGAAACTACCTTTTATGTGCAACATAATTCATTTTTGTTTGCATTCCTTCTTTAACCCCAGCTTTACCAGATTCAACTTTGTCAATGTAAAAATCAGATTCAGTGTTAATTTCCTGATCTTGACCAGATCTTGCATTACTGACAGCTATTCCTTACTGTGAGAAATAAATATATTTTTTGGAGTTAGCAATGAGAAATTTAAAACATTTCTTTAGGGTTTTCAAGTCACGTGGTTTTTGTAATCTTTGTTGATAGAAATTGCTTTGCCTTTAAGGTCTTCAAAGGTTTTAGAGAATAGAGTTTTCTGTATGAGAAAGTTGACACCTAGGTGTCCTCAGTCACTTGAATTTTTCTATGGCCTAGGATAAGTATATGGCTTTGATTTCTTAAGAATTAATGGATATTGGGTTGGTCCTAATATGCCTGTCTGCAGAGATTTTTCCAGTAAAACAAATGTTCTGGTATGATATTTTATAACACTCGTTATTGAACCAATGTATCAGGTGTTGCATTCGTAATACAGGTTGAAACAAGTGTAACCATGATTGTGACATGCCTGGCTGGTGCAGGTGGGCCAGTGAAGTAATCTGGTGACAATATCAGAATTCAGCACAGGTCTAATGGCAAATGTAGTCCTGTGAAAGTCGATTTACCTGTAAGCATATGTTCAAGTGATTTGTTGGATTGAACACTACTTGCAAAATCCATTAGTTCTGAAAAATAGAAAATGAAGGTTGGTTTATTTCAATAGAGGAAAGAAATACATTCATTTTAGCAGATACAACCTCTTTTCTCTTTATAGCTGATCGGAAAAAAAAAGGTCATTTGCATGCCTATTTTTCAAACTTTGTGTATTCCAAAAGTGTGGAAGTTGACAACACTTTGTTTGCTCCCTGTTGTCTGAAAGGCAGAAACAGAGCTGCCAATTTTCCACCACCAAGCAGGAGAAGAGGCCAGTCTTGCCTGAGTTCAGTCAAGAGCAATGCAAAAGGAGAATCACTTAGATTGGCTGGCCTAAGAGAAATGATTTTGATAAAATGTTCTTTACCTTGGCATTCACTTGCAATAGAAGTTTAAGTTTAGTCAGGATTATGCCCTTATGCTTTGATAAGGAGGTGGGAGCCTCCAAACTGGCACTCTCTTACTGTCTGTTCTTAGTGCTAGGATGTCCTCAGAAAGCAGTGCTGATAATACAGGACACATTTCCTGCTTTGAGAATTTGGCTGGAGAGTTATATGCAATTTTTATTAATCAAAATAATAAAACAACTTTTCTCAGTGCTTTCTGTATAAAATATACAGGAGAGCTTCAGGGCACCACATCCTAATTAAAGAACTTTCTCACTTTCTTGTGAACTATTTTGATGCTTTTATTGCACAAAGTTTGTCTTCTATGAGAAATTTTGAAGTTGGGAAGTCTTATAAATCCCTCCAGTGTCTCCTTCTGGCTTCCTAAGTCAGACTTTTAAGAGTGGTGAATGGCCTCAGACACAACTTGGTATTAAATGTCTGCGTGTGCCCAGTGTAATCAGGGCTGGCCTTGATTTATTAAAGGTAACATGTTGAACAGTCTGTGATGCCAGATACACTCTTAAGTGTCATGTACTTTCTTCTGCTTGCAAACAATGATATTCTTATAGTTCTTCATTATCTTTGACTCTTTTGGAAATACATTCAGAGGCACGTAACTCATAGAGCCCCACCTTCCCCAGCCACGGTACTGGTCAGAAATGGGAGTGTCCTGTGTATGGCTCACTCACTGGAACTCTCTTACCAGAGTGATGGTTGGAACATGAAAACTTGGCAAATATGGCATCCATTCTGATTTTAAGTTTCATAGTCTAAGTTTTGCCCCTGCAGTGGGTTCCATTTTGTTTGGTTTTCATTTCAGCTATAGGAAGGCAGAGCTGTGGTTTTCTAGAGAAGTCAGTAATTTATTTAATCTGCTGGCAGTGCTGCAAGGTCTGGCTGTTGGTGCTTCTGCAGCAGAATCAGTCTCACAGTGACTTCAGTGACTCCTAAAAGCTATGTAAAAAGGATATATTAAAAGGAAAGAGTAGAGATCAGAGAAATGTGCTCAGGTTCCCAACTCTGCTTGTGTCCATTATTTTTTTCAGAGTTCTATTTATCCTGACATGTTTTACCAATGTGTTTTTGTTACAATGCTCCAGAACACTGCACTCAGCAGTTCAGCTTTTTCTCTCTCTTAATCACTTTCCTTTTTATCAGACAAACATCACTTGAGGAAAAAAAAAGACAATTCTGGAATGCTGAAAATCTGGTTTGTTAGTGGATTAAAGAACAAACAAATGCACATATTGAGTATGAGAATGGAAGAACAAAGCTCATTTCCTCAGTCATTAGCTCTCCTTGTTTTGTAAGGACACTTTGAGGGAAAGATGTTTCTTGAAGTTGCAGGAGGTGCAGAATTTTTATCAGTGCTATTGCCTGTTCAGGTGACAGTTCCATGCTACTGAAACTGGCTGATGCACAGGGACAGCTTTGTGAGGTGGGGGTTTGCCTCTGCCAAAAACCTCATGCCAACCCCAGTCTCTCAAGACCTATTCTATTTGAGGATCTATTCTATTTGAGACTTTTACTTCTACCAGTATAAAATAGTATATTTTCAAGAAACTTTGGGGAATTCTGAGTTGTTTGTCTTACCTGAGACTGGCTTTTTCCAAACTGCCTCCCTATTCTGGTATCACTTACAGAAGTTTTACTGGTTTACATTTCCTTCTAGTTTTCTACCCAATAACTATGTGAGTTTATTAAAATTTATTTTAAGGTTAAGTAGACTTATAATTGTCATTTTGTCTGGTCAGTTGTATAACACACACCTAGAATCTGCTGCAGTAACTATTGCATGAGGTATAATGCAGTTCCTGGTTGATTTAGAGCTTATATTTTTAGGAGAAATTGTATGCTGATTTGGAGACTTCAAGTGATGGAGAATTCAGCACACCTGTAGGCAAATTGGTTTAAGATTTGATTATTCTCATGATAAAACTGTGTGGCTACTGGGTATCAGATGTAGGAAATTCAGCTGAGATTTAATAAAGCTATTCAGGAAAAAATCCTAAATTTAGATGAGGAGAGAAAAAAGATTTCCACGAGAAAAAGATGTACCTTTTTTGGGGGAAAAATTTTTAAAAATTGAAAGCAACCTGTGGTGAACAATTATAAATAGGAAACATTGGGGGAATGTAGGGAGGTAAAATCACCTTTCTCATTCTCTTCTAGTCTAAGGCTATGATGAAAGGCTAAAATGGAATTTCTGAGTGGTACTGAATGCTGGGAGTGACAGCATTTTCTCCTAGGATGAAATGCACAATTTCCCAGTGCCACCACTGCAAGGGGCAGCCTCAGCATGCAGCAAGAAGCCACGTTTCCTGGGCAGAGAGGGAATGGAGATGCCATGGCATCCCAGCTTTATGTCCCCAGTAGATTTTCTAGGCTGCACAGCTGAACTGAATCTAAGCCTTGCTGAATTGCTCTCTGCTGTGCAGCCTGCTTTCAGAAATGTATTTCACATGTCCCCAAGACTTCACTGCAGAAAAAAAAAATCATCCTTATTGTGTATAAAAAGATTTCATCTACTCTTATTTTTGAGATTAATATAAGCCACTTTGATTTATCAGCAAAATGTGCTTCACATCAGGTGTTGAACCAACAGGCAATCCATTGGGCAAGGGAGAAGAAAATGAATACCATTAGATCATTTTTTGTCCTTTTTAACTGTCATTTTATCCATTTCCTACCACGTGAGTGTTGTTGTGACAATATTTGGTGCATTCAGTCATCCACTGGCTGTTGTGTATTTCATTTTTCCTGAAAACTGCTGCCGCTGGGGAAGAAAGCAAAGCAAAACAATTGCCACAGGTCAAACTGTGAGGAATCCAATTTTATCAAGAGAAGTCTGGAATTCACAAGCTCTAATCTGATGCTTTAAAGTCCCTAAGGTCAACAGTGAAACAATCCAATAAAGGGGCCTTAAAAATGTAGAACTTTATAGAATTTGTCTCACTTGCCAAACCTATTAAAAATTGAAAATGTTAATTGATTTGGTGAGTGGGCTTTTTACATTTTTAAGAGATTTGAACTTATCTGGACTAGTAAATAGCAATAGCAAAACCTGATAGCAGCCACACCAAGGTGGGTGGCAGTGTTGATCTGCTGGGGGGCAGGAAGGCTCTGCAGGGACCTGGCCAGGCTGGACCAGTGGCCTGGGGTTTGATAAGGGCAAGTGCTGGATCCTGTCCTTGGGTCACAACAGCCCCTGCAGTGCTCCAGGCTGGCAAAGAGGGGCTGGAAAGGACCTGGGGCTGCTCTTGGCAGTGGCTGAACCTGAACCAGGTGGCCACGGGGCCAGTGGCACCTGGGCTGTTCCAGCCATGGCGTGGCAGCAGGACCAGGGCAGTGACCTCCTCCTGGGCTGGAACTGCTGGGGCCACTCCTCAAAGCTGTGTCCAGCTGTGTCCTCATGCCAAGAGGGGCCTGGTGGGGCTGAAGTGTGCCCAGAGAAGGGAACAGAGTGAGGAAGGGTCTGGAGCACAAGGAGGAGGAGCTGAGGCAGCTGGGGGTATTTAGTCAGGAGAAAAGGAAGTTTTAGGGGGACTTCATGACTCTCTACCTACAGCCCTGGAAACACCTTATGCACAAACAGGGCACTGACTTCTTGTTATTGCAGCTTCCCAATTTCAAAGGGGAGAAGCTTCATGTAGAGGAAGATAAAATAAATTTATTTTTTCACAGCATGTAACAGTGCCTGAGAGGAGGTTGTGGACAGGCAGGGGTCAGGCTCTTCTCCCAAACCACAAGCAATAAGACAAGGGGAAATGACCTCAAGTTGTGCCAGAGGTGGTTTAGATTGGATATTAGGAAAAATGTCTTCATCCAAAAGTTTGTCACACTCTGTCAGAGGCAGCCCAGGGCAGTGGCAGAATCACTGTCCCTGGAGGGACTAAGAGGTTGCACAGAAGGGTCACTTGGGGACATGGTTTAAGGATGGCCTTGGCGATGTTAGGTCAGTGCTGGCACTTGATCTTTCATGTCTTTTCCAACATAAATGATTCTATGGCTCTAAATCTAAAAGAAAACAATGAAAATTTAGTATTTCGCTGGGGGGAGAAAGGAAGAAATGTGAGCAATAACTTCAGAATATCAATTTAACTGTCATAAGGTTGACTTAGGGTTAGCCATGATTAATATATAGTATTTGCTAGTTTATCTTTTGTGTTATAATAAATTAGAAACATTCCTTCCACTGAGACATGGAAGGTTGTAGATAATGAAACAGCGCAGAAAAGCTTTGGCATTAAATGTTTAAGATTGTATTAATACAATGTCATACATTCATGAAAATGTCTGAGATACACAGCAAACCTTTCCAAGGAAATACTTATTTATACCATCTTCATATTGATACTCTATGATTCATTCAGCTTAGGTCTATATATTATGGACTTGAGGTGCTACACTGAATCAAAAATAACTTCAAGACAGACTATTTTAAGTTCACAAACTTCTTCAAAATACTCCAACCATACTACCAAGGCAGATGCTGCCTTTTTCATATGATAGATCATTTATTGGTCTTTAATTAAAAGATAATGAAAGATTGGGGTTTAAAATAATAATTTTAATATGTGGGAGAATGCAATTGATACTAAAAATAATGCTTTTTTCTTCCATTGCAGTATCTCTCAAATAGAGAGAGATAATAGAAAATACCTGCAGAATTCTGAGAGTAGATAGAAATAATACTTGGGTCTTAACTGAGCCAGCAGTTGGAAAGTGGTGCAGTGTCAGTTGATGAGCATGACTCTGCAGAGGCATCACTTAAGATTGAGCACAGGCTTAAACAAGCTTGTCAAAAACTGCTGGTGCTGCCTGGGCTTAGTTTAGCAGGGAGGCAGAGCTGCACTGAGCCAACATGGAGTGCTCCTCTCCACTATTATGGTTGCCATTAATGTCTCTCCTGACCTTGGGAATTTGGTTTTGGATGGGACATATGCCCCAGTTCATGGGTAGGAATCAGCTCCTGGACTGATGGGTGCTGCTGAACCAGAGTAATATTGGAGAGTATCTTAAATAGAGATGAAGTGGAAAGCAAATCTGTTTTTTTAAATCAAATCACCTAATTTAAAAAAACAAAAACCAAACCCTTATTTTTCTGCAGAAGTAGGGCTTGTGAATCTGAAGGCAATAAAGTCATTTCATTCATGTCACATTCACAGATGTCATTTTCTTCAATCCTTACAAAATTATAACATGAGACTAACACTTCTGGAAGAAATGCAGTGTAGAATGTTAGTCCCCCTTTGTTTTGAGCTGTTAATTATAGGTTGAAAGTATTGAATGCCTCTGTACTAAAAGTAAAATAGAGCCAGTATTCAAAAGGTACAATATATAGCACAATCATATAGAGCAAGAAAATCTTGGCTTGTCTCTGACATAAATTATACTCTTCTCTCTGAAATATCAGCTCTACTGTCATAAGTATGGGTGTAAGAAATAATGTTGGGGCAGTGGCCAGTCTGGAACATAAATCAATACACTCTGCATTTATCAGATTTGGAAAAAAAGGAAAATGTTCACTGAAATTTAGTGAGTGAATGTAGAGAATTGTCAGTCTCTCTTTAAAAACTCAGTATGTTATCCAGCATATTGCTCTTCGTCCCAAAATAGTTGGGCACAGCATTACCTTTTCATGTCTATGTAGAATATTGAAATGAGATGGAAATTTATATGCTCACTCCCTATGAATTATTTCCTAAGCATTAGCCTGGTCAGAAATTACTAAAACCAACCAACAAAAACTTTTCTAACATTATTATTTGATACAATTGTTGCATAAAAGGCTATGCTCCATTAAAATAAATGTCTTTCTCAGTCATCATAACTGCAGTGTGGTTCCCAAACTAATGAGGAATAAAGCAATTCCCTTGCTCTACCTGCAGCCCTGGAAACAGCATATGCACAAACATGGCACTGGCTTTTTGTTATTGCAGCTTCCCAATTTCAAAGGGGAGAAGCTGCAAGTAGAGGAAGATAAACAAAATAAATTCATTTGTTTCACAGAATTTAGCAATGCCTGACTACAAGTCAAGGGCTTACTGATAAAATATTTCAGTCTAACTTTTTGAACTAATTCTGATATTTTAAGCTGATTTAGGGTGCTTGAGGGTTTTTGGGTCCTTTTTTCCCCTTTGGTTTGGTTCTTTAATTTTGATTTTTGTTTGTTTGTTTCTTTCCTGACTTGATAATTGTTTCCCTATATCCTGCAATTAGGTTTTCCTAGGGCATGTGAATGCTGTACTCCTCCCAAACAGGGACTTCAGGGGACATGTGTGACTCCTTAATCCTGGTCATAGTCTGTATAATTTCCTGCTTGAAAAGATAAAAATAGCTCAAGAGTTTCTCTGCTGCCAACTTCCATTTTGTCTTCCTTTTATGTAGCCTGATCCACAGGTAAAGCAGGAGTAGATGCTTTCTCTGCCATAGTCATTTTAGGCTTTGAAAAGCAATGCTTATTCATGGTTTCAACTTCTAGTATTTTATCACAAAATGCTTTAGACCATAATGTGGTACATGACAGCAATGTGGAGAGCTCTGCCCTCTGCATTTTCCCATTTTAAGCTGTTCCTGGTGGCTTTGGCTTTCCAGACTTTACTTCAGTGAGATGTGAAAGATAACACCCCAGCATCAATACTGAAACTCTGTGCCTGGATGCTGGTATAATTGACTTAAAGTTGTTAAAATTCACAGGATCGTCAACGTGTACCTCAATTAATCAATTTTTTAGAAACACAGAATTGACAGTTTAATGAGAAAAGCTTTCCCAGGATCATAGTCCCCTCCTCCTCATTACGAGAGTCAGTCTTACATTAAAGAAATGGTAAATCCTATTTGATTTCCCTTTCATGAAAGACTGAGCTGTCCCAGGGGTAACCTTTCTTTTTGCTGGATGAGGAGGACAAGTGCTAAAGTAATGAGATAATCAATAGGAGTTGTTTCAGTGTTGTCCATCTCACATACAACTGGGGACATTATGTGTTTCCTTTAGTTTTTGCTCTTTGCTGGTCCAGCTCGTTACTGACAGGCACAAGAAGTTATTCAAGGTCAGGCCATTCCTTGGTTTCAAACTTTTCTTTGGCTCTTCTCCCCTTGTCATTTAAATTAGGCTGAGCTCATCAACACTTTAAAGCAGCTTTTAAAAAATGCTACTGAGATTGTGGTTTAACGAAGTGAGAAATGAATGTGTTGACCTTACCTTTTTAAAGGGGATCACAGGATGGTTTTGCTGATGGCTCCATTGGGCTCATTGTGGAATAACCCCTTCAAGTAAATGTATTTTCCACAGGTCCCCTACAAAGTTACAGAATATCTCTCAATTAGCTGCGGTATTCTTCTTTTAGAGCTCAAGCATCTTTTGGAGGAAGTTAGCAGACTGCTGTAATTTACTGGAGACTATATCATGTCACTGAAGTTTTAAGCTGTGCAAAAGTCAGTGTGTCAGAATCTCACGGATTTACATCATTTAAATATTCGTATTTTAATATTACCTCAATCTGAGATTTTCACAATTCATCTCTCATTTCCTGAGAAGAACACTATAATACAGTGTTTGTATAATAGTTATACAGCTTTCTGGTGTGTGGTGGGAAGGATCATAAGAAAGGAACAAAAAAAAAAAAAAAAAAAAAAAAAAAAAAAAACAGAAAAAAAGGAAGAAAAATAAAGAGACCAAACTTAAACATTCTTCACCTTTCTGAAAGAGAAACAACAAAGTAACTGCAACAAAACCTGGCATTCTTCTGTCTCAGCCCTGGGCTCAGCTGTGGGCATCCAGTCTGCTCTCGATGGGGTTAACAACTGCCCCCACCGCAGGATCACTGAAACATTCCTGCCCCTACTGGTGGCTCTGACCTTCTATTGTTTGGACTTGTTACTTGTGTTCCTTACCTGGGAGCCTTTTCACTTTATTCACATTTGCAGAATTGGGTGGGAAGGAATATTGTGGTACCAGAAGGGAGCATCAGATGAACTGTTAACACTGTATAAGCTTTAACTGAAGAAAATGGTGGATTTTACATAAAGCAGTATCGTTTAGCCACGCCATTCTTTTATTTTTTTTTAACTTGAAATAAATTTCTTGCTGGCCTACATGTGCTCTGTGCATGCAGGCTTACACAGTGACTTAGCCTGGCTGGGAGGATTGAGCATGCTGTATTTCGTGTTTAGAAAAGTATGAAAATACATTCTTTAATTCCATTCACTCCAATTAAAGTACAGTAAGTTGTGTGAATTCTGGGATAATTGTTTGACTGTGGAATGAAAACTTTTCTTTTGCTTCCTTTCCCTATTCATGGTGCGATTTGCATAATAATTCTTTAAATTCGGGTCTCTGAATATTGTCTCATTAACATAATTACCTAATTTCTTGTTTTGTGAGTTGCAATAGATAAGTAACAATAGTCTTAGCTTATTATCACACTTTCTGCTGTGCTTTGTGATCACAGTAAACAGATGAGAAATGAGATTTTTTTTTTTTTTTAAGGAGGGGCTATTCAAATATCAGGATGATTATGCGACCCATTTATGCACATGCAAAACCCCAGGAGATTTCAGCTACTGACTGCAGCATCCTTTTAGGCACCTGCCTGAAGTCTAACTCTTCATTAAGGCTTCCCCTTCATCAGGAACTTGTTTTACCATATTTGAACGCCACAAGGATCATTAAATGCCATTTTTCCTTTAATTTTTGAAAATTAAAACCAAATTATTAAAGGATTTTAGTCCCTGCAGAGATAAGTCTCAGGCACCTATGCTGATTTGTGGAGAAAGTGTTGTTATAAAAAAAAAAAAAAAAAAAAAAAAAAAAAAAAAAAAAAAAACATTTAATTGCAGTTAGAAGCTCATTTTCTTTAAATATTTTATGTGGAAATTATTTGTACTGGCATCAATAATCTCCCAGAATCCAGTAAAACTGCTTTTGCATAGAACATGTTTTGTGTATTTGCAGGATGCTCCTGCAAAGGGAACTCATCTTCAGACAGATCTTTAGACCAAATTTTCTATTTTTAACATAATGTTTGCAATATAAACACCAATGCTGGAATATGCAACAATATTTAACTGGGGAACCAAGACAACTACAATTTTCAATTATATCTGAATTTATTTGGTCTTAAAAAACCCCTTTATTTCAAAGTGCTTTAAGAGGTTTTTATATTGAAGCTACTGTTATGCAAGTCTCTGCAAGGAGATCCTGAGGTGGTTTTGAGAGATCTAAAACCTTGTTTTTACCCAGAAAGTATCAGCTCTAATTAGGTACATTCCCTGAAACCTAAGTAGGGAGTAAAAAGGATATTTTTGAGAGTAAAAAGCCATATAATATACAGGCTATACTGTTCTTTTCCAGTCTAACCTATGAAGAAGGTATGGTAACTCTCAAAATCCATTTAACATAACTCTTGAAACAGAGATTGTGAGGTCCCTACAGATCAAATCTGTCTACAGGAATATTGTCACTGGGCTCCCATCTGGCTCCTGGGTGGGGCTGGCAGCAGAAAGGATTGCTGCTGGCTCAGCACAGTGCTGGGTTCCTGTCCCCATGACTTCATAAGTGTCCATGGATGAGACCATGGCAATTTTTATCTGTATCAGGCATGTCCTGTTTTGAACTTTTTAATGTCTCATGCATGATTCTTTACTTGTAAAAGAAATTACTTTGAGGAAGGAAAGACTTTCAGCAGTTCTGTTTAACTGTGTTAGAAGGAATCCTTGTGTCACAAAGCTGTAGAAAGACCTTGTGAAATTTCCAGTGTCAGTTAAAAGTAAATGTGGAAGAAAACTCTTCAGGAAGCAAAGGGGCCTGTGAGGCTTTTACTTGGCCAAATTGTTTGCTCTGCAGCTAGTTCATATGTGCATAAAATAAGACAGAAAAATTCATTAATATTTTGCTTTTCTGTTTGTAACAAGTCAGCTTATCTGAGCTAGTAAAAGGCCTCTCAGCCTTCAAAATATAGAATAGTAATAATGATGCAATAATAATATAATAATGTTAATATATATATAAAAAATAATGAATGATGTATATGATAATAAATGATGTAATATAGTAGTAGAACCTGGGACCTGAACACCCATCTTCTGAGATTGTTGCAAAACCTGAGGCAGATGCTTAATTCAGTTGTTGGATCTGTTTGCCTTAGTCTTGGTATTTTCCACAACAATGGTAGAATTTCATAATGGAGAGATAAGGTCTTTTCACTGAATTTCTTAAGAGACAAATATTGGCATTTCGATTTTCAATCAAGAATTTTTGACCTAAATAATAAAGTTCTTATGTACTTAGGGGCTGCATGGTTACTCTGCCAATTTTCCTAAGAGCAGAGAAGTTTCAAGAACAATAAAGCACTTTTCCTCTCAGAGGAGTGGAAAGAGAGATTATTACTTAATCCCTGTGTGCTGGCATGGAAGCTGTCCAGAATTATACTGGAAATTCTGGTTCTTCCCTCAGATTGCAGACTCCTGTGACATTGTTACAGCCCAAAGGATATCCATCCATTGTGTCCCTTTGAATTTTTAAAACAAAAACACAATTAATATTTTATTGCATTTTGAGTCCTGCTAAACATAAAATGATCCTCTTCCTTGTTGTTTTGTTTGCCCTGCCTGTTTTAAAGTGGGCATCAATGAAGGTTTGGAAGTAGGGCCCTCTCTTTTCTAACTTCTGTAGGAAGCCTTTAATGCAATGCTGTCCTTAAACACACTTTTTTTTTTTTTATTGTCTGGATCAGGGAAAATATCCTCACAAAAGAAGCAAAAACTTGTAAGATAAGCTGTTCGTTTGAAATGTGTCTGACAGGAATAAACATGACATCTCTGGAGTGGTATCTCATTGAAATAAGTATAAAAGACAGTGGCAGTGGTTTAATAAGTGGGTTGCCTCCCTTTGTGAGTCTTTGCAGTGACCCAGGCACAGGCTGGCTGTGCTCACACATGCTGTGGTCCTCATTTGCACTGGAACTGCTCTCTTTCACAGTGCTGAGCAACAGGAGCTGCAGAGTGGTGTTGCTGGATAAAATCTTTATGGGCACTTGAGTTTGAAACCTGCTTTGCTGATGATAGTGTGGGAGGCAATTGTTGCAACAGCCTGACTTGGGGTGGTGTTTTCTTGAGGGAAAGAGCATAAATACAAACTACTGTCTTATTTAATATGACTAAAAGTATCACACATTA
Source organism: Haemorhous mexicanus (assembly GCF_027477595.1). NCBI lineage: Eukaryota > Metazoa > Chordata > Aves > Passeriformes > Fringillidae > Haemorhous > Haemorhous mexicanus. The sequence continues at coordinate 10,451,179 of NC_082354.1, forward strand.
ATGTAAGTGATTTTGAGATGAAATTCCAGTGCATTCTCTGCCTGTGTTTGGCTTTTAATTCTAGTTAAGCCCTTCTTAACAGGAAGAATCAAAGTTATTACAGAAATCTGCCTTATAATGGGTAATAGCTGCAAGTGTGTCAAATTGTATTTTCAGATTGTGCCCAGATTATTCATCTGTCCTGGACATACAGTACATGAGAAATTGATTTTGGATTACAGTGCTTAATGGGTAGAGGATACTACCTGAATTGTACCATTTAAAAAAGGATGTGAAAGTTTCTTGGATCCTGGGCTGATCCTCTGAACAGAAGTGATTTTTTTTTTTTTTTTTTTTTTTTTTTTTTTTTTTTTTTTGTAATTGAAAATTGATTTAACTTCCACAGGGCTATACAAAATCAAAGCTTTGATTCGAGGACCAGAGGGAAAAAACTCTGAGGCAAAGCCTAACTAACCCACATACTTTTTCTTCAAAGCACATAATCAAGCAAATCTTATTTACTGCAGCAATCTGCTGCATGATTCTTTGCCTCTGAAAAAACTCAAAGGATTGTATGGTAGGGTGGATGGTCTCCTGATACATGAAGTTGTATGGAATCTTTATCCTCTTCTCTGCAGGAACAATCTAGTGATCTAAGATGTTTAATTAGGCATTTATCTCTAAGCTATATCATTTCACAAACCTCCATTAACTAATATGAGTTCAAAAATTTGAGATCCACAGTATAAAATTCACCCAGTTCTTTGAGCTCCAATTAAATGCTTGTTAAAGGTCAGCATCTCTCTAGAATTTAAGTGAATTCCTTAAAGTTTGTTTACACTTGTCATTGCTATAAATAGATGTTATCTCCTGTGTAATTTTGGAGGCCATTTTTTCATAAATTCAATGGATATAGAAAATTTTAAAAATTCCTTCATGACTTTTTTACATTTAAGATTAAGATTAGATGGATGTTGTATTGATTTGTCTTACAAACAAGTGCCAATCAATTTAAAGGGTGAAGGGACAGTCTTCTAAAACCCTTTTTCAAGTCAATAGAAACTGCCTGTTTGTGAAAACAGCAACTTCTGTCTTTTTTGCTGCAGCTCCAAGTTGGAGCTGATTCCAGCTGCCTTTCTGAGAGACAATAACTTGTTTGGACTAATGGAAATAAACCCTCATAAAAGCAAACTGTTTCTCAGAGCACATATTTATACTAAGACCTTAACAGATTTTATAGTTATGGGGATGTTTTATTCCAAAAAAATCATAATGAAAGTAAGGAGCCTTTAGTGGTGAGTGGAATCATCTTAGAGCAGTTCTAACTGATAACAAAGTAGTATTCAGTTATCCTTCAGAAATATTGTAAAGAATTTTAAACACAGGAAAACATAATAAAATGTACCAATATTTAATATAAAATTAAACAGGTGTGAAATGGAGCTCCATAGTTCTTCATTTGTTATCTCTTCATAAAGTAATAATACTTCATTGTAGTTGTTCAGGTAAATTCAGCTTCAAATTCTAAAAACTTATTTGCATTTTTCAGCATTCATTTTTAGCATTTTTTATAAAGTTACTTTTCAGTCCTCCTCTTTTGTAAGGAAGGACATGTGGAGCTAAAGATGTCAGCACAAATGTGTTTGTAGGTGGGTGGGGTTTTATGATTTCCAATTTGAGACACCTTTTTCTTCTGATTTTCTCAATCTCAGCTGTAAACATCTCTGTTTCAAGCACTGCTAAACAAATACATCTTTTCTTAAAGTAAATACTTTAAACTAAGGGTTGACCTAAAATCTTTCAAGTCAGATTTTTTAACATTCTTTGAAGTAGAGAAACCAAGTGTTGCTACTCTTTTAAAACATCTCTGAAAGAGTTTTTCAGTATGTTCAATTGTTTGTTTATTTTGGAAGCAACATGAAACCAGTCTTCTTGTTAATGTTGAGCTAATGAATCCTTTTGGTGTTGTGATTCTGCACTTGCAAGGAGCAGAGAATAGATGGTAACAAGTAAATAAATACTCAATGTGTGGGGCTGTCAGGAGGGGCTCACAGGAGTTTGAACACATTAGCTCAACCGAAGTGACTACAGTAACATTAAATACTGTGAAATATTTATTTAAATTTCCCTGCTGGAAAACTGTAGCACATGCTCTCACTTTGTTCAGTAATATTGAATAAAGCAGAGTTTCTAATTGCTGTCAGGTCTGGAGAAGGTGATGGAGAGGAGCAGTTGGGACTGATGGAAAAAGCCTTGCTTGGAAAGGTTGGTGTAGAGGCTGTAGTGAAGCATTTTTGTGACTGAGGAAGCTGAAATGAAACCTCTGTGTCTCTTGGAGGGCAAAGGAAGCCTGCCTTTTCTGGTTTTAAATATTTTGGTTTGTTAACAAGTGGGAGCTTGGGGTTTTTTTGTGGCTGGAAATAGAGGCAGACAGAGAAAAGCATAATTGTTGTATTTGTGTTGAACACCTATTTTACACAAGGCTTGGAGCAATGAAGAAAATGCACAAAAGCTATCTTATTGGGTTTTGAATGAGATGAACAAATAAGTATGTTTAGTGTCAATAAATAAGACTTATGAAAGATAGTGGAGAGGGCTTTTTTTATAATCAACAAAGCAGCATGATCTAAGCATTATAGATCCAAAAAATCATCTTAATTCAGTGACCAAGTGTGTCCTTCCTTGGATTAAAAGAAGTGCTTTAATAACAGAATAGCTTTTCAGCATAAGAGGGAGGTTTAGCTGGGCAGCTCATGTCAGTTCAGGCTTTGGCAACATCATCTCAATAAGGATTTTACATCATGAGGTTGAAGTCTCTTTTGGCAAGTTATTGGAAAAGGAATTAAATTTCAGTTACAGTGCTACAGTAACAGGACTTGAGCTCATGTAATTTTTCTCCTTCAGTTTTGCTGTGAAAGTGAATTCCAATTGATTTGTCTGTCTTATGAGAAATTGTGTGTAACAATAAATTCATGCTGTCAGATTTGGACTTACTTGAGGTGGACACATCAGAACTCGCGTGCCAAGCAGTGCCTGTGAAATAAACTGCTTGAAGGATGGAGATTTTATTTGTTAAAAGTCATTATAACCTATAAATAATAACTGAAAATGTTTACAGACTGTCTCTCATTCTCATACCAACAGAGGGCATTGGGACACTTGGAAGTCAAATAGGAATTAAATATTTGTTTGCAGATATCTCATAAACAAACTTCACAAAACATCCAAATGGAATGATAGCAGCTGACTTTTTACTGCAAACAGGGGCCCCAAGAACTTGTGTCATGCCAATATCTGTGGGCACACAGTTTGTGGCAGTAGGTAGTGGGGCTGAGCCCCATCCCCAGTGAGCTCCAGCTGTGAGCAGCAGGTGAGCAGCATTGACACAACGAGCCCTGGAGTGCCCAGGGGCACTGACCAACCAGCAAAGGGAGCAGAGGGCACACAGGTGCAGTGCATCAACAGTGAGGGGCACACAGGTGCAGTGCATCAACAGTGAGGGGCACACAGGTGCAGTGCATCAGCAGTGAGGGGCACACAGGTGCAGTGCATCAGCAGTGAGGGGCACACAGGTGCAGTGCATCAACAGTGAGGGGCACACAGGTGCAGTGCATCAACAGTGAGGGGCACACAGGTGCAGTGCATCAGCAGGAGGGGTGTAAAAGGCTGGGCTAAAGAACAAGCAGGACAGATGCTTGCACCCTTCTGAAGTGACATGGTGTTACTCTGTATGGGCAGGTGCCTGAAGCCTTCTGAGGAGGTAAAGTGTTACTCTGGGTGGGTTGAAGCTTTCTGAAATTGTGTGGTGACACTCTGTGTGTGATGGCTGTCTCAACTACCACATATGCTGTGACAAATATCCCCTTGAGTACAACTGAAGTGGATATTTCATCTCCCAGTTCTTTCAAGCCTTGCAGCACAGAGCTTGGCTATATTGGCACTTTACCTTCCAAAGTCCCTTCACTCCAGAAGCATTCCCAAATTAGGAAATCTTTATAACTTCTTTTAAAGGGAACTCGGTGCAATGCAGAAATGGCCTCATGTAAAAATCATATCTTCCCTTGACCCATTAGCCTAGGAATGCTAGCAGTATTTTAGTTGTGTGCCAAAGTTAGTGCCCCATTGCAGAGGGAGGTCGTGTTGCCACTGATGCCTTGCCACTGGGTCCTGAGGGACATGGGTAGGAGCCAAAACACATTGACCTGTTTGGTCGTGGCTTGCTAGTAAGATGAGTGACTGTGGAACTGATTTTTGGTGCATAAACTTTGCTGGTTTTGCTGAGAGTGCAAGTCTCTGTTTCTTCCCAGTTATTATCTCACGCCTGGGAGCAGCTGTACCACTACCAAGTACAAGTGTGAGGTTTTCTCTCTGTACTTATTTATGAAGTGGGTAGTTGTTTTAATATCTTTGGCTTGTAATTATAACAGTGGGTTTTCTTCCTGCCATTTAAGCTTGGAGGTATTTATACATTGTGTTTACTTAGCAGCAGACACCAGGAAAATATTCTTTGAAGATTTAGCCTTTTATGGGGCTTTGTACTTACAGTTAAATAAATCTACCTATTCTGTGTCACAGAAAGAAGTCTCCTGTTCAAACAGTCTCTTTCAGTTGCAAACAGCAAGGGAGAGATTGCAATTTTTTTTCTACTACTCATCTACTATCTATTTCTTGATTTTTTTATTTGGCAAGTTTGTTTTACCTGCTGTTCTCAAATGGCATTTTTTGGTGACTGGAGCAAAGTGAACATTTGTTTAAGAGTCTGAATTCACATAATAATCATGTAGAAATAACTGCAGTAAAGAAAGGCTTCATTTACTATGGTAATGGTACAAGCAGAATTATGTCATGCTTTTACAGCAGGCTGAAAGCATACTTTGCATCCCTGTGTAGCCAAAACCCAATAATGTTGCCTGCTCCTGTCAAAGGAAGTCATGATTGCAGGAATTCTTGGCACTTGACAGTACTGGGCTACTGTACTTGGAGACCTTTTTCAACCTAAATGGTTCTGTACTTATGTAATTCTGGGATTTGGTTTAGCTGGAGCATATAACTCCCAAATTTTAGCTTGAGTAGAAAAAGATTCTTAATTGTTGGAAGACATTTCATCAAAGCAGAAAGTCAAATTGGTTGTGGTTTTGCTGGTTCTTTTTCCTTTCCTATTCCACAGTTAATTTCTGTCTTAGTACAGAGATAACAGAAGTGTTTCTTTTTAAAAAGTGTAGGTACTTTCAGGAATTTCCTAAATATCTCCTGAAGGAACTACTTTTCTAAAACCTTTTCAATTTTGGCTTGTTTCCAAGACTACAGCAAAACAATTGCTTTTGTTTACACCCATTTCAGTTTAAGTATAAAGAGAGAGTAAAATAAATGGTGGTATTGGGGGCTGTGTAAGAAACTGGAATATAGATGGTGATGCAGTTCTTTGTACATCTGTGTTCTGTCTGACTGTAAATAATTCAGATTTATGGTGATTCTTTTAATAAGCAAAAGTTATTTTGTCCATCTGGTACCCCCTCTCATCTCATTTAATGATGTAGCTAAGAGTGAGAGCTAATACCCAAGGAGAACAGTTTTCCTGCAAAGCAGTAAGGCAGGGCTGGGTTTTCCCTTTGCCAGAGAGATCTATACCTGCCAGGCCACGTTTACTCTGAAGAGCCTCTGTTTTACAAAAGTAATTTTCTGATCTGTGAGAAGCATTAAAGACACAGAGCAAACTGGGGTCCTTCAGCCTAGGAAAAGGTGTTACATCTCTGAGGCACCTGAACTTGTACAGGACCATGAAAAGGAGGTCTGGGGAAGAGGCAAGAGGAGCACCCAGAGCAGCTCCAGGAGGGGGACACCTGCCCCACACTGCAAAAGTCTCCCAACAAGAGCAATCTCTTACTTCCCACAAGTAATTGAAAACACATATTCACTAAACTACAGCACTTGAAATAAATGTATTACCAGAACTCTAATGAGATGGGAGACTTTTGGCAGGAAGGTTTGGGCCTTTCCTTGTCTTTGCAGAGTTTTTCTGTGAAGACAGTGCTTACTGAGCTTTGGAGCTGCTCCTTGCAATGAGATTGGAATAATTCAGGGCCTGTGGTGTGTTCTGAGACTCACACACCCAGACCCTCCAAGTCTCTTTGCTGTGGATGTGTATGCTGGCTTTCCTCTGACTGAAGTTTGGTGATCTCAGAAAACACTTACCAAACAAATTGAATTTCATCTAAAAAATGCTTAATGGAAATTAAACTGTTTTAGTTATATCTGCTGTGAGATCACAGCAGTTTTCACATAGTCATTAGAATTTTTTCTCACATTGCTAAATCAAATTTGTTTTACTATTGTTTATTTCCCACTTGTTACCCTTTGATGTTCTAATGTTAAATTAATAGCTATTATCTTTCTGAAGATGTAATTTACACTAATTTAATTAACTTGGTGCATCTTGGTAGATATAAATTGCAACATCAATTCTAGCAATCAATAGTTCCTGGAAAATAGACCAACAATTATTGCCATAATTTGTAACAATGTAGTAAGCATTTTTGTAATTGTTCTATTGCTCTATTTGATGGCAGAATGCTACCTAGCCTGCTCAGGACTGCAAATAGTGGTCATTACTCAAATGTGATTCTTCTTCCCACAATATTCTTAACTATTAAGCAGGGATGAATCATGTTTTCAGTTAATACAATATAGTAACTCAGTGCACTCTGTTTAAATTGAATTTGTGCTACAATTAAATTTTGACTTCAGTGATAAATATCTACATTTTCAGCAGGTATTTCTCGAAGAGCTGAATAAAATTGCTTCTTTTTGTGTCAAAGAATCTCATTAAACTAAGCTGGGATTTTTGTTTATTTTACCCTTTATGTCCATTTTATTCAGTGGATTAGGCAATCATCCTTGTAATTGAATTATGAACTTTATCCCATCTCCAAATGAAGTCTGTGTTGCTGGTAGCCACAGCAACCTAAGGGCCACTAGACATAATGTCTCACTTGAAATGGTTTGGATGTGGATTCCAATTCAGATAAGCAGCCAGTATTTCATATTTGGAGCTTATCTTGAATGCTCTTGGTCTGAAAAGCTAAGCTATTGTCAGAATTCTTTGAGGATTTCCTGTGCCACTGAAAACTCATCTTCAGATGAAAAAAAAAAAAAACAGAAAGAAAAATTAATGTAGTAAACAATTAAATATTTTTTTGTGTGTCTTAGTGGGGTTTGTTGATACAAAACAGAATAAATTAACTCCAAGTCATTCATTTATAAGTGTTAAAATTCAGGCTGAGATGTATTCTCAAAATTTTAGAAAATCATTTTCTTTGTGCAAAATGGAACTATTTTTTCTTGCTGTTTTAAACATTCTACCACACTGTAGAAAAATATTTTTTTTCCTAATAATTGTTGGTTTGTATTTCATAAGTGCATAGATAAAAGTGTAGCCCAGAGGAAAATATAATCAGCATGTATATATTTTATGAATATAGGTAGATATGCAAATTAGGATCACAGTTAACTCTAGTTGTGTCAGGTATAATTATAGCATGTCAAAACAGAATCATTTTCAACCAGGTTGTAGAGACCTTAGAAGGATTATTTTAGATGCATTTTTACTCTTTTCTACCTTTCAGCTGATGCCTGAGTAGCTGGCCATCAGATTCTGTTAAATTTATATGTATTTTTGGGTGAATTGCAATATAACTGTTATTTATTAAGGAGATGTGGTTGACAGGTGTTATGCATACAGATAATACATTAGGGAGTGCTAATCTCATGCAGCTGATTTGTGTTTCTTCAGCTGAATGTATTTGCTCCATGGAGGCTGGGATGGGATTACACACATTAGTTCATCTAAAAGTTCTACAGGTAAAGAATAACTTTCCTAAGGCAGTTTGCATTATGAATGTTGGGTTAGTCTGTAAAGTGATTTATTTAATGTCCTGAAAATGTGCTGGTCAAATTTCTAGGACAAGCTCTGTACATTTCCCCAAGGGCCATTTTAAACAGTTATCAAATCACCCTGAGAAGGTGCTGGCAAAGATAGACACAGTGCCCATCTTTGTAGTGATTGCAGTGGCAAATACTATATTTTCATTTAAGAATTAGTGGTTTTGTAACTCAGAAATTCTGTATATGTATGTATTACCAGTTGTTTGTTTCAGAATTATTTTGCTTTGTGGTCATTGTCCCTGGTTTCTGAAAGGGCTGAGCTTCTCCCTGGCTTTTTTGCTCTGCAACATTAAACCACACATTTCTGCTGTGATAACTTAAATTTGTGTACCATGCTATGTAATGATAGCAATTAATTGTTCAGATTGACAGAGGTCTGTATTGACAGTACAGAGCAACACAGCTTTTAGTGCTGGGGAAAAAATAAATAAATCTATAGTTCCACTCTGTGAATGCTGTTGGGAGGAATTGTGTACTCTGAGATTCTGCCCCCTGAAATGGGAGTAGGGGTCTTCAGCTGTGTACTCACAAAGGCAAGTGGACTCAAAGCTGCCTTTTTTGAATTCCAAGTGGTACAGAGTCACAAATTAATATAATTGGATCTCTAGCAGGATGACTACTCTTACTCCTTTTTTAAATATATGCTACCTCTTAGGAGTGTAAGAATAAAAACAGGATAAAGCCCATAGCAATACAATTTTTTTGCTGTTTGATTTATGTCTACTTGAAAATATGTGTATTTTCAAAAAATACCCTTTTTTATCCTGAAAAAAGGAGATTCAACATCCCTCAGCAGCTAATTTTTAGCACGTAGAGGTTCCCTTGGGCTGCTGTCAGTTACAACTTATTGCATAGGTGCTTTGCACTAAACTCATTATAAAATGGGTAGCCCCAAGGAAAACAGTGTGATGTTACAGCCTGCACTTTTTGAAGGCACTTTTGCAGCTGAATTGTACATTGTCAAATTTTATCAAATGGTGAGCATAGAAAAATCATGGGATTAAACAGACAAGTTGTTAATAGGGATGCTATCTAAGCTATATGTCTAAGAAGGAGTATTTCTAAGGAATTTTTTTTCCTCCAGATTTTCATTTGCAGGATAATATTGTGGTGAGAAAAGGACTGTAGCAAAACGTGGACCAAGTTATTAATATTATTAGGGGAATCAAGAGGCTGAGGAGCAGGGCCCAGCAAAGGTGGTGTCCATCAGGATTTGGGGTATGGCTGAGGGGATGCAGAGAGTGTTTTGTGGCTGCATTTCCACTACCAGGGCAATAACAACTGTGCAGGTTTCACTTCTGCTTCTCATTTTAATCTACGCAGAGGATTTAAAGCACACAACCTGTTAGCTCTAGTGCAATACACTTCGCTTTCTTTTCTGTGTGTGAGGCAGGTTGAGGGCAGAAGAACAGCATTTAAGGGTTTCCAGAGGGCTTCTAGTATTCTGGACTTTTGGTCTTCTGGAACAATCTTCTGCCTATTTCAGAAATTTTAGGATTAACCTTTTTTCTTTTTTTCTTGGAAAAAGTATATTTTTTCCCTCTGTTTTCTCACGTGGTCAAAGATAATGCCTTCAGGACACTAAATCAATGAAGCCATTTATTTACCTGAGAAAAAAGGTGCATAGCATAGGCTACCTCAACCTAGGGAGTTGATTTCCTTCAGTTTTTCACCGTGTTCATAAGCATTTCAAAAGCTGCTCTTAAAGATTCTAGAAATTCCAATGAGCATTCTTATTTGAATTATAACTTCAGCGTGCCCTAGCACTGTCAAGTGTTTTATCACAGAAAGGACATTAAAAATTTCTTCCAAGCCCTAGCACAGGAGCAGACCCTTAAGAGTCCCTAATGAGAAATCACCTCGTGGACTGGAAGAGAAGCTGAAATGTCAGTTCTGGCAGCTGAAAGGGTGCAGTTAGCCCAGGATTTCCTCTAAGACAACTGAGAGGGCAGATGTTTCAATAAAAATGTTAAAAGTAAAGCATCCTGTCTGTGCCCCAAAGTCCCTAATTAATTAGTGGAGTTATTGGAGCTTGCTGGTACTTCTCAGTCCTCCCACCTAGGCACCTTGGGGCAGCTGGAAACCCAGCACTGAACAAATGGCAGGTGCCTGCTCTGAAGTGATTCCAGGTAAAGAAAGCATTACCCAAAGAGCTCTCTGAGGAGGAAGGAATGTACAAATCAGAGAGACAGTAACTACAACTCTTGCTTTGTTAAATAGAGCTGATAGGGACCTGTCTGATAACAAGGACTGCTATTTACCACTGTGTCATTTGTCATCAGAAGCAGAGCCAAGGCTGTGAATCATGAGGGGAAGAGGGAAACAAAAGGATTTTTTTTTTTTTTTATTCATGGTTTCAGATAAATGGCCATTAGCTGACTCACTGCTGTGTTTTATTTATTTATTTGTTTGTAAGTGAAGGAGTAAGAGGTTTGTTTGCAGGATGTTTTTTTCCCCCCTCCCCAGAACTCTGGGAACCCTTTTGATGTGAGATCAGCTTTCTTGTCTTGACTGCCAGCAATATATAAATGTGTGCACGTGCATAGCAAGGGTCATTTGCTGCTGCTGCTGCTCTGTACTTTACTTTTTCTCTAGGAAGCATCCATAAAATAGCTGAAATGCTGATGTTATTAATACAGGTTGCATCAAATGCCTAGTGAGTTATTTTCTGAATATATGAAAGGATGTATCCATATATATATGCTCATACAGTGCAACCAGCATCAAAATGATACATCTGAAAACACAAGGCTTTTATTTTGCTGATTTGGACCATAGTTATCTTGACAACAAAAGAAATAGTTTCTTATAGCTTTATGATAAAGTTCTTGCAGAGCAGCATAAAGACATACTGAGATATTAGAGAAAAGAAAAGAAGCAGTTGTTCACTACATGTCACTAAAGCTTCTCCAGCCTGAGTGACTGTGAGGCCTTTAGTCTGCCCATGTGCCAAGAACCAGAGCTGGCAGCCCTGCGTGATCCCAGAATAAAACTCCACTTAATGCAGCCCTTTGTCATGAGAATTTGCTGTAAGATATTGTTTGGTTTTATCTTTGGAATTTAACAACTGTTTGCAGAATTTTCTCTTGCAAGGCTTTTGTCCTGTTCAAACAAGCTGGAGTTCCAGAACAAAGGATTGGAAATCAAATATTTCTTTCTTGGGCACTGCTCCAGTGGTTGCTATACAGTGCTATTTGCAAACAAAACCTTAAAATTGGGAAATAAATGCATTATCTCAAATACAGCTCTGGGTGCATTTTAGTTTTTGGAGGTGAAATTTGAACTGTAGTTCTGAATTTTTTGCAGCCAATAAGAAAATCACCTTTAGACAAGGTGGTGCTGTCTGTGTTGTTTGCTCAAACCTTCCTGACTTTTTACATTTTGGTTCAAGGGCTTGGAGACCACAAAGAATAATGCTGTTTGAACTATGAAGTAGAAATGCCTTCTTTCTGTGTGTAAATATCTTAGCTTTTTTTCTTTTAGCTATATGAAGGGGGTTTCCTCAATGAATGATCTTATCTTAATAGGCAATGCTTGCAGTGTGATCATATCTAAAGATGTGACTGCCTTAATAAAATTTCACTGGGTTGGCAGTTTTCATCTCTGAAGCTATGTGTCACCTAGTGGATAAGTCTCTAACACATCTACAAGAGCTTGCTTGTGCAAGTAAATTTTAATTTACTGGTCTTTAAGATTGGAACAGGATAATGGAGCAGTGTCTTAAGGAAGAAATATTGATACACTGCTTTTAAACTTTTCTATGATTCAAAGTTCAAGCTTTATTTTTCCCACCCTTTTTCCCATCCCTCCAGTGAAATCTTTCACCAAGGAGGGCTGCTCAGACCAAACTTTTTTTCACATTTTGCCATTTTTCCCCTGGTGGGATTAGAGCCCATCAATTTCAGTGTCTGACCTGTTTTTCACTGCAATATCAGTATTAGCTGCTCTTGTCATGATGGGGTAAATGCTGGCAGCCTTTTAGACACTTCCACTTGGTTGTGATTCAAAGCCATAGGAAACTTTAAATGTGCTGTGAAAACATAAATCTGTCTAATCATGCACTTAAGGAAGCCTTCTGAGGAAGCTGATTTACTATCAAATATAAGTCTCTAGTTTTCTTCTACTGGTTTGGTTGTGCTGGGTTGTTTTTGGGTTTTTTTTTTTAGAAATAATTCACCTCAGTCCTATGAAATAGTTAGCACATTTCCATAACATTGAATTGAATAGGTTGATTTGTTTACAGTAAAGCTGCATTTCATTCATAAATATAATTTCTTATGTTTAAAAAGGTCATTACATGTGTTTACTGAAAGAAGAGAAGTATTTGATTTAGAGTGCAAATTGAAGGCTGTAAGTTGGAAGTTTCATAATGTCCTGCTCTTCCTCTGGGAAATACAAATACAGTCTTTGTCTCAATGTTAGGACATGAAAATAAGATTGGGGTGAATGAAATCTCCAGGGTTCTTAAACATGCTTTGTGTTTTCTAAAGGGTGCTGGTCTAAGGGTGAAGAATTGAAGCAAAAATGGATGGAGGTGCTACTGTTGTGTGCTTTTATATAGGTTCATTTGCTTTACATGTATTGGGGGGAGAGGATGTGTCTGTATGGGAGGGGGACAGCAGGGACAGAGGGCAGCTCCAGCCCCTGCACTTGCCCCATCTCCTGCTTTGTGGGTCCCCAAGGCTGGAGCAGACAGGGACGAGGCCATCCCTCCTGTGAGGGGACAGGCTCATGTGGCACCAGCAGTGACTGCAGCACAGGGGGCTCTGCCCTCCCCTGCCTCTGCCTGATGTCAGTGCTGCTGTCCCCAGTCACTTGTCCCACACAGGGAGGTTGTGTCATTCAGATGCTACTTAGGCAACAAAAAATTTCTTGAGTCCTGACCTAGATAAATCAAATAATATCCTAATTGGATACTCATAATTGGTGTTTGGAGGCATTTTTAGACAGTGTTTTCTATTTCCACTGGGAATATTTTCATTTTTCTGTTTATAATTTACACCACAAATTTGTTTATTAACAATTTTTGGCATTTCTTTCATCTTCTTATGAATTTCTGCTTGAGAGCAAGGAAAGTATATCTTTGTTCTCAGGAAAGAAAAGTTACTTTGAGTTTTACTTTGAAGCACCCAATGATATAACTGAAATGTCATGAATAATTTAAGCAAACATTGATGCAAATGTTACTAGAAATAATCAAGGAACTTTAGAGGTTGTAAATAAAACCAATTTAAAGATGAAAATTGATGCAACTTGCAATTCTAATTTTGTACACATGCAAAAGTAGGACAAAATAGTATCTTGGAGCATATGGGAATGGAACAAACAGCACTGGCACTACGTGGGTGATTCATTTGTGAGTAAAAGAACTTAAATATCTTACTCTGGCTTGCATATATACAGCAAGAACACTGAATTAAAAAGCCTTTTAGATTTTTTTCATGATATTTTGGAAAAGATTCATTATGGAATCATAAAACGGTTTGGGGTGGAAGAGCCTTGAGCAGTGCCAGGGATGGGGCACCCACAGCTTCTCTAAGCAACCTGTTCAGTGCCCCACCAACCTCACAGGGAAGGATTTCTTACTAATATCCAACCTAAACCCACCCTCTTGCAGTTTGGCTTTAGTAGCACACATCTTAGCTGAATGTAAATAGCTGTGCCATTTACATCTCTGTATGCTCCAACACTCTGAACTGCCTGACCCAAATGACCTTGTGCTACTTGTTTTAGAATATTGTCTTGTTTCTGCTAATTTAATCAAGGGAGTTGCAGGGGAATTATGTTGGTGAGGGTGCCATTCTCCAACCATGATGTCAGGTTTTCTGGTATCTGCAAGTCTTGCTTTCTTGTTCTGGGGTTGCTCAGTTTTTATTTCTCTTGGTATTGTGAATATTACAGTCCATTTACTAAGCACGTTTTATGCCTTGGGACACAGTCTGTGTGTAGGAGACAGCCACAAAACTGATATTGCACCTCAGTATTTCCATGTGCTTCTTCTAGCCCCCCAGGGATGGCTCTGTGTAGGGAAAGCCCTTCCCAGGGCTGTGCTGGGCAGCAAGGGTCAGCTCACAGGGTCAGGCTGGGTCCCAGGAGTGGCACAGGGTCAGGGTGGGTCCCAGGAGTGTCACAGAGCTCACAGGGTCAGGGTGGGTCTCAGGAGTGGCACAGGGTCAGGGTGACACTCTCAGGAGTGGCACAGAGCTCACAGGGTCAGGGTGGGTCCCAGGAGTGTCTCAGAGCTCACAGGGTCAGGGTGGGTCCCAGGAGTGTCACAGAGCTCACAGGGTCAGGGTGGGTCCCAGGAGTGTCTCAGGAGTGTCACAGGGTCAGGGTGGGTCCCAGGAGTGTCACAGAGCTCACAGGGTCAGGGTGGGTCCCAGGAGTGTCACAGAGCTCACAGGGTCAGGGTGGGTCTCAGGAGTGGCACAGCCACAGCCCAAGCTGGGAATCCCCACACACAGAACCAATCTTGGTTGTCCCAAAGAGTGCCTGAGCTGTGGTGCTGGATTCCACAGTCCTCTGGACCTTGCTGAGTTTTAAGTAGATACAAAGTTCCTTCCTTCTTGAATAGAATTTTTCAGACTGGCTGAAAGGTAATTCTCTCAAATGTTTTTGTGGAGTATAAATAAACTACAGTGAGACTAAGACAGCATTTCAGTCATTTCTGCTCACTACCAGTCAGTAGTACCAGTCAGCACTGGTAAAGAAAATAGATGGAGAGAAAAACAGTTTGCATGGATAGTCTTTTTAAAAAATAATAAAGAATAAGTTCATTAACAAACTCCTTTTGGATGCTATGGTGATGATAGTGCAAAGCTATCTGATTCAGATATGATTGTGTTCCCATAGTTTATTTCTCAGGGAGAAATCTCAGAGGAGACTATAAAAAAATACTTGAAAGATTTAATTAAAATCTGTTCTCTCGCATTTAATACTGCCTAATACTTTTAATTAATCAGAATATTCCTAATTGCTTCTGTAATTTTTGCCATGTGTAAATAGCTAATTAAAGTATTAACCACCATCAAATGTAGTCTAAAATTAAATATATAAATGCTCTGTTGCTAATTAAGAGGATTACATGAAAAAATAGTCAACTTTCAGGTATGAATGCTTTTCAGCTGCAAATAAAGGCAGATTAGCTGTAGTAAAAGGGGAAGTAAATAAAGGAAGTCCATGCAGTTTCTTACTGAGTTTGTAGTTTCCTACTGAGCCAGCCAATATAAGACTTGTGTAGCTCTAATGGTGTTCAGAGAAGTTTGGAGGTTGTTTGTTTGAAACTTCACCAGTTAGTTACAGCCCTTGAGGGACTGTCTGTCAATGGAGAGTGCTGGAATGCAATATATTCAGCCTCCTTCACTGGGTTTCAAGGACCAGATGGTAGGGGACAGAGGTATGACCAACATCCTCTGAGAAAACTTCCTTTCTCATTTTCAGAGTCATGTCAAAGGTAGAGAGAGCTCTTCTTGCTCCTGGAGGTTGCACTACAGAACAGCCTCATATTTGTTTGTGAGCCAAGAGTGGATGGTGACAAACTCAGTGTACAGGCTGAAGGAGAATAATTTGACCTTTTCTTCATGATCAGCTTGGGAACACCATCAACACAAATTCTCCATAATGATATCCTCTGGCAAAGCTGTCTGCTTAATGAAATACAAACCAAAAACCTCCTAGCTTAGACCAGGCTGAACCAGTGAATTCCTGGGAGTGTCTCTGGAGTGTGCTCCTCAGCCATTATGGCTCTGGAATCTGCTCATGCTGAACTAATCCATCCCTGCCCATGGCATGGAGTTGCCATAATCAGGGATGTAAGGAAATATCTCAGGCAACCAGGTGTTGGGAATTTTTAATGGGGCAAAAGTAAAAGCTGCTTTTCCTATAAAGACCAATAGAAACAGTTTGCTGAAGGAAGTAAAACCAATATTTTTATTTCAGTTTCCACTGAAATTTGATTATTCTGTGATTTGGTTATTTGATTATAAAGTTCAAGATTTTCAAAATTTTACATCATTGCCCGAGGTCCTTATGTTCCTTATGACAACATTCCCCCCCACAAAGTCATGGACTAGAGATAATCAAATGAGATGTTTCAGTATGGGATGCTATTATTAGTTTTTGGTCCCCTGAAAGGCCTCTATAGATAAATTAGACAAATCTTTTAGCAGTCATTACTCCCAGTGGTCCTTCTGGGTTCTATTTCAAAAATGAGGTGGTGTAGGCTCTTGAGTTGGCAATGCCTCAAACCAGTAATGAAAAGCTGAAAAGCTCTTCTATTTAAAATCATCTCCAAAACTGTCAAACATTTCCTACAATATATAGAAAAATCTCATCAGGTTTTGTCTTTGTTATTTCAATCATGTCTCAGATATAGTACATTTTGCCATATATGTTCCAAGGGCTTTTCTATATGCTTTTTCCTGTTAAAGTGACAGAGACTGGGTTTAGGTGCCTTTATGCTCTTTTTTATGGAAATCTCAGCCAAGAATAGAAGAATTTCACTTCTTATTCTAGTTGTACTTTCATGTTATCTGAGGGCTCACAACTAGGAAACATTATTTCAGGTACAGTGCTCCTGGGAATCTTCCCAGTTATAAATATTCTCCTTAGGTAGACCTGCCCCTGTTAGTCAGGCATGAATTTTTGGAATCGGGTAGTTTATATTTCTGTCCTCTGGTTTAGAATTATTAACCTCAGCCTCACATCTCCATTTTAGAGAGATGAGACCCACAGGATAATATTCTAATATTTGTCCCAGCTGATTTTTCCTGTGGCCTGTACTCACCACCTCTAGCTCCCCTCCACAAAGTCAAGGCAGCAGTTGTCCCTCTGTCCTCATCCTGAAGAGTAGATTTCCTAGTAGACTATATGAACAATTCTGCAGCTTCTTCTGGCATAGAAACAACTTCTCAAATTCAACTGAGAGTGGTGTACAAGTTGTGGTGGGTTGGATTGGTTTGGCTTGGTTTTCCCATATAATGCAAACCAGGAGTACTGGTATCAGAAAGTGTCATTTGGTTCATTAAGTGTTTTATTGCTGCTGAACTATTAAACATCTTTTGTGGCTTTGTAGTTTAATTGATGTAGGCATAAGTTACAAACAGAAAGTTAATATTATGATAATACTTTTACATAAATCAGGTATTTTAATAGAAAATTACCAGTCTAACTTGCCTAAAAATTGTTCTTTTCTTAATCACACTGAATATACCATTGGGTACTGCACTTGAGCTTTTGAAATCATCCCCTGAGATTCTGGAAAACTTGCATAAAAATGTTAAATTTCCTTTGTTTTCATTGACATTTTGACTTGATTAGCTGAAATTATAACATCTCAAAGTATGGGTAATTGTATTCATGTCATTTTTGCTTCAAGTAGTGGCATGTAGCAGATCATTTTTTTTATTCTGAAGTACGTTGGCATTTGTGGTGGTACTGTCAGAATAACAAGATTTTGTTGATGTACATTTATGAACTTATTATTTCTGGCATCCTTTAGAGACCTGAACTACTTTCCATATCAAACAATTTCAATAATCTAGGCATGAGATATCTCCTCCTCTTTGTTTAGGAGGCAGAGTGTGGGTGCTCTGATGGGAACCACAGGCAGGTGTATCTCCTCTCTGTGACTCCCAAATTTTTGGTTACAGAATAAGAATGTTAAGGGAATGATGTAGCTGATTGTAAGGAAAAGAAAACCTCATGAAAGGAAGCTGAATGCTCTGCAGCAGAACTGGTGATGACCCAACCTCTGGCACAAAGCTCTCATGGCATACAAGGGAAAACACATTTTCCCAGCTAGCCACCATGTGTGTTTCATTTTGTTGCTTTCTAACTTAGTAACTAAGGTCTGACTTAGAGAAATACTGAGGCCTGAGAGCTGTGCTTTGAAAGCATGAAGTGCTGTAACAGAAAATATTATTATGGAAACAATGTGGTCCCACATTCTCAAATTCTGCATCTGAAGATAACAGACATTTTGTTTACTTGATGCTTAATGTGCCTCACCTGTAAAATGGGAATCATGTATTTACCTAGAGCTGTTATGGAAATTGTTATCTTAATTAGAAGCCATGTATGACCCTGTAAAGAACATGGGTCTCTGGAAACAAATTCAGTCTGTCTATGATAACAATTAGAGCTGAGTCCTGCAGACTTTTTATTTTAAGGATTGCTCTTTAAATTCATTGTTTTCTGACACTTCACCCCTCTGCCCTCAAAGGTCTAAAGTTTTTTCTTGAAATCATTAAGCACACTTGATCAAATATCTTTTTTTTTCTGTTTTGCACTCAGTGTAGGAAATCAGCTGACAATACTGGTTACTTTTCATTCTCCTCATAGAGATGAACCTTAGAACTTGATTGTGTGTATGTAGATTTAATGAGCAATTATGTGCCTTCTAACTTTGGTAAATAGACTGTTTCCTCAATCAAGTGACAAATACATACAAAATACATGGAAAGGACAAAAACAGGAAGAAAAGCTACTTTGCCACTTAGCTTCCCCTCCTGTGTCATGCAGCCCAGGTTGGAGGTGCTCCTTTTCCTCTACACAGTAAGAATTTGCCAATGACAAAACATTTGGCAAATCAGGCAGAAATGTTCTGCACGTGTATCTCTGTAAACACACCATTATGCAGGCTGTTTTAACATCACAGTGAGAATCAGAAGTAGGGCTTGCTTAGTGATGCTAATGCAAAACATTGACCAAAAAAACCCAGTGATAAAACAGCAGAGAAATGTGGCAGAGGAATGATGAATTCCTAAAATTATAATGATGTCTAACTTGTCTCATCTTCTTGTCTCTTTTTTTCCTCCTTTCTGTCTACAGAATGCAGTGAGAGTTTCACATAAATGCTTGCAAATAACATGGGAAATTCAGGTCAAATAGGCAGATTAGTAATTTGTAAAACACAATGAGTGTTTGACAGCCATAGATATTTAGCTTATGTTGGTTGGTGTTGTGTTGAACACCTTAAACTCTTAAAAAGACTTACTTCAGGGCTGGAGAATTGTTTTGGGAGTTTTCTGTTGGGGTGTTTTTGGTTTTGTGTTTGTTTGTGGGTTGGTTGTTGTTTGAGCTTTTATTCTTCTCTTTTTTTAACATCTTAGGAATTCTACATGTCTGTAGATATATAAAATACTGCTAGATATGGGAGATATTCTGTCACTGCAGAATGTAAATCTATAATATAAACTATTGTTGGATTTAAGAGTTTTTCTGTCACTAAAGATTGTAAGTCTATGCATTGTTTCTTGTTCTTTGCATAGGTTAATCATATTTGTTGACAATTTTAAAGGAAAATTCTTTGAAATTTAAATTTCACCTTTACTTGTTTGCTTATTTATGCAGGAAAAATATGAATCTAACTCTTGGTTGAAGATCAGAGAAATTGTCAGTTTCATGTTGGTGGTCAAGGGTGTAGAGTGCATTTCTTCTGGGTTAATGACACAATCACTATGGGTATAAAAAAGTCCTTAGTGAGGCCAAAACAAAGCTGCTTCCAGAAAATGAGTATATGACTTATATAAACTGATTTGTACTTGGATTCTTTGGGTGATACAATGCTATTTCAGGAAGGAAGAGCTCATCTGGTTCTGAGTGTGGGGTGGCATTGAGAGTATTGGGAACGTGCTTCACTGGAGTGTCAGAAAATGGCACTGGGATGTGAGGAACATCTGTCCAGAAAATTTCTGATAACATTTTGGAAGCAGATGCAGTTGTGGAAGATACTCAGCTCATTTTAATTACCAGCCTCTGGAAATGAGGAAGTTATAAAGAGGAACGTGTGAAATGATCAACAGGAGAAAATAAAAGAAAGACAAGTGTCTATTGCTGCAGCCTGGCTATGCTTGCACCTGCAATGTCCTGGTGATTTCAGTACTAAGAAGTGAGTGCAGACCTTCCTCTTCTGTACAATATCTGGGCTAATTTTGGAAATAACCTTTCTGGGTTCTTCAATGCATCCTTAGAACTGTGTCCTGGACTCTATATTTCACCATTTCCTTGTGTCATCCAGCATATAACCTAGCTGAGATGAGGGTGATGCATCATTTGCTGAGCTGAAATTAGAGAGTAAGTTAATTAGATGTGAGAAGCTTTGCCTCTTTGTAACAGACTAAAAACAGCTGTAGAAGATTACATTACAGTATCATTGGTGCAGGGGGAAAGCCATGGTTTAAATCCAGTTCTGCTCTGTGGTTAAGAAATATTATATTTAGAACTACAGTGCTATAATAAATTTACTTTTTTACATCATCTGTATATTAAGAATAGAAACATTAAATTTTTTACCTTGGAAAAGATCTTTAAGATCAAGGCTAAAAACCCTGCCAAGAACAAAGCTAAATGTCCCCAAGTGCCACACCTACACATCTTTTAAATCCCTCCAGGGATGGTGACTCCAGCCTGTTCCTGGGTTTGACAACCCCTTCAGCAGAGACTTATTTTTCTAATGTCCAATCTAAACCTCCTCTGACACAGCTTGAGGCTGTTTCCTTTTCTTGTACCACTTGCTGTTTGGGAGAAGAGGCCAGCCCCCATATGGGTACAACCAGCTGGGTTTTAACCTCACTCACCCCAAGAGCTCTGTTTATTTATTTATTCATTTTTTCTAAACTACAAAGCAATCAATTTGCATCTTGCCATGAGATGTGTATGGAGGGATCTCTGAGCCCTTGTGGTCTGACCACTCTCTGTGGGTTCAGAAGTGTGCTGGAATTTTTTACATGGGTCTGTAATTGATAGCCCTGCAAATATAAACCTCACCTGTACTCACATTGCATTGTAGGATTCCGACATGTGTTTCTTCTTTAAAAGAATTTACAACACCAACTTATTTCAGGCTACATTTTAATCACTTTCTCACATCTACAAGTTCTCCTCTGTAGGGCAGTTCCTGCCTGATGGACCAAAAGGATTGTGTGAAAATCAGATATAAAATGCTTGGATTTGTACAGGCTACTATGAGAGAATAGAAAAATTCCAACTGAAGGAATAGCATACTTGAATAAGTGGAGGGGTTTGTTTGTTTGTTTAAAAAAAAGATAAAGGCCCTTTAATCCTGTAATTTGGTGATTCTGGAACATTTTTACTCCCCATTACCCTACTATTTTTAAAGTAATTGCCTTAATTAAGGTGGAAAAGGTGATTTCCTTATTCTTCTGACAGTTACAGGTGACCCAGGAAAATTGACCCTGTTTTCCTTCCAGGGAGATTTAGCTATGGAGCTGCTGCTTGCCTGGCTTTGGCATCATGTAGCCTGGCAGGCTGCAAGCTGCACAGAATTCATACTGCACTGAATTCATGCTGTCCTATATGGAAACTGTGCCCTGGGTGAATTGGCATCATAAAATGAAGCAGAGACACAGGACTCTCACAGAAACAGTCCTGTCTTACTTATCTATGAAAAATGCTCCTTTTAGATACTCACTCGTGGTTTTGCCACCTACATCACCTTTGTGCCTTATAAATAAAAATCTAGATTGATATCCCACTCCCAAGGGCTTTTTTAGCCTGGTGTAAATCTTAAAATGGAAAGTTTGGAGTCTCTGTAATCAGCCCATTTGAAGCTCCATATCTGAAAATCCAGCAAGTGAACCACGCTTTAAACACTGATACATTTTGAATTTTAATAGACTTTATTACAAGCCTTCAAATTAAAAGCTGTCAGGAGAGATAAAAGGTTGGGGATTTGGATTCAAAGGGACTTTGATTAGACATAAAGGTCAGCAGTGGTGGCAAAAAGTCGATGCATCTAAATTAAGCATAAACCTCTGGAAGAGAATATGCTAATCTTTCATGTAAAGTACTTGTCAGGCTGATCTTGGCTCATATCCACAACAGTTAAACTATTTTCTGTGATGAAATTTTAACAAATGGTAATCCATGTGTAATTTGCCTGTCAAGTGTGTGCCATTTGTTTTTACAAATGTTAGATTTTAACTGCTAAGGAATTATATTATACTACATAATGTGCTCCCGATTAAAGGTTTTGTTTTAGAATCTTTAGCTCAGTTTTTAACTGCAACTTTTTTTTTCCTTGGGAATGTAAAAGGCAAATGGGAGAAAATGAAAAAAGAAAGAAAATCAAGACTCTAAATGTCATTGCTTTGTATAAAACTAAGTGTAAATGTATAAATCACGCTTTAATTGAGCAGCTACTTCAGGAGCTTAAAGTTATAGTAACTGTTAATATTTCTGAATGTGAAATTAAGAATCTGCACTGTTAGTGAGCAAACTCATTAAGGACATAAAAGGATGACAGGATGAAAAAGGATTTACATTTAGAGAATCTTCTGTAAAATTATAAGAAATGACAGGCTCCATTTTTTGATGCTGAAATCAAGGTTGCATGTCTAAACCACAGTGACACTGTGGCTGGATTTTGCATAGCTGAGAACTAATAGGAAATTAATAGAGTGTAATACAGGCCTATTGGGTTCAGTCTAACTTGGTAGCTTTGATGTGGAAGAACAGAAGGCATAATTTCAACCTTTGTTTAGTGTGCTGGACAGATAGCTTCACTAACATCTAACTATGGCTGGGATTAAACCTGTGATGGATGGCACCACAGCACATTCTTGACAGCTTTTCTGTTCAAATACAAATTTCTGTCACAGTCCCAGAATGTTTGAAAGAATATTCCAAGATGAAATATTGTAGCTGCAACAAGTGCAGTGTGAAGCTGTTATGCTTTGAAAGTAAAAATAATTACAAACTCTACATCTCCAAGGCACGTATCTGTATTAATAATGAATAGTAGTAAATACACTGGAGTGTACTAATGAAATGTTATTGAACACACAAGTTTTGGAAACCGTAAGGTTATCAATCTGTCAAGGAAATTGCCAGTGCATCTGTCTGGTTTTTGGGTTTTCTACCTCTTTTAGGCAAATAAGTATTTTGGAAAGTTATTGTAGATCCTGATTTATTCTACCTTTCATAACGACTCTAAAGAAAATTTTCTTAAAGTTTTTTTTTTAATGTCAATCTAAAAAAAATCTATAAGAAATCATCAATTTCTATATGAAAAAATATATTTTAAAAATCATAAATTTCTAAATGAAAAAATATTTCCTTTCACGTAAGACAGTCACTATTGCCTCCAAAAAGCTCTGATTAAACCAATGCTTTTATTGAAGCACTTAGAGATGGTATATTGTACTTATTATAGCAGCAAAGTAGGTCAGAACCTCACTGTTTGACAGATGTGACATACAAATTCCCTACCTCCATATTAGTCATGAATAAAAGGAAAAAGAAGCTGATTAATGCAGGAAAATGTCTGCATTTAAAGAGCTAATACCTGTAGTGATTTTCTTCTTTGTGCTTAACTGTTAATTGAAGGAGAGACTTAAACTTTATCCCGTTGCAACTGATTCCCAGACAAGCACGGGGAGTCCAGCTGACACTGCAAATGGCACAAAGCTCTGTAATAGGAGCCATTGATTTAGCACAATGAGAGAGAGAATTGGACTCCATGAAGTGAGAATAAATTGTCTGACTGCTGAATCTCTGTCATGAAATCTGATCTCTTGCTCGTGTGTTGTCCATGGGATGAGGTCATTTGTCAGCTTCCAAAGAACTCCCAGTGGCCCTCTGGTGCCATTGTACTCTGGGCTACCTCAGTTATCTCAGCAGAGGTAAACACAGGTGAGGTTGCTGTTCATGTTGAATAGTCTGTGGTCACACTGGTCAAATTTAAGTATCAAAGAACTCAAAAGTGGGGCAGAAATATCTTAAATGCCTCCAAATGCACTACGTGTATTTGTTTGGGGTAACGTTGATGAAAGCATCGTTCCATTTTAATCCAAGTACTTTTGTCCATCATTCTAAATGTAAAAGCATAGACCCCAAACACTCAATAAATGGGCAATTAACCTGTCTCCTCAGTGAAGTCTTGGTCCTGTTGGAATTTATTTATGCATCTCTAAATACTGTTGCTAAGTAGGCCTTGACTGCACTCAGAGCAATGACTGTGTGTAGTGCCTTAAAGCAGTTCAGAACAGAGGGACCACCTCATTTCACACAACACTGGCTGCATCCTTGCTGCAGTAATGTACTGCTTTTATTTATTCTTGGCTTAATCTGCCAACCATATAACATTTATACCAACACTTGGGATCCTCCCTGTAAAAGTCATCGTTTGAAGAAACTGCTCAAGAAGGCTGAAAAACTGAAGTACTTAGAATTTATTGCAGTCAAAAACACTAATAGTCATATATAAAACAGGGTAGGGGAATGGCAGAGAGATGAATCAATATGAAAAACATATTTTAATATTTATTTTTAATAAAATACGGGGTAGAATGACTGGGATGTAATTGCTCTAAGAAGAGCTAAGCAAAGAAAACTCACCTTTATCTCCATTATTCTCCCATTCTGTCAGTTTTGTGCAGTCTGCTCTCTCTCCCATGTTTTAATTAATACATTTCTTTGGGTGTGTATTTTTCAAATAAAAATAATGCAACCACACCTTTCTAAAGAACTGAAAACCAAGAAAAAAATCTTGTTCAATTATTGAGAATATGAAATTCAATCTATGCAACCAAAGCAACAGGATTCGCTAGCTAGAGATAGATAGGAGATGCTGGTTTTAAAATTCAAAATATTTTGGTTTGACTATGTAGATTTGCAGGGGAGCCTGGACACATGGTTCCTTGGCCATGGAGAAATCTGCCTGGTGGTTCTTCCCCAGAGCCATCCCCATGGCCCAGCCACAGAAAGTAGACAACCAAGTGTAAATTTTGGCTCTGCCAAAGTTTTCAGGACAGCTTTCCCAGAGACATTCCTGGAAGTCACCTTAGTTAGGAAGCTGTAAGGTTATTTATTTAAGTTCAAATTTGGACTAAAATATCAAATAACAAAACTCTCTGCAGCTCAATTCTATTATTTCAATTGACTCCTCTAACTCCTGTCCATCCTTTTAACTGAATGTTTAACTAATTCCCACTTTTCTGAGGAAATCAGCGTTGTCTTATATGACCAGAAACTTCTATTTTTTTTCACCAAAGTAGAGAGAAGAAACACATTGTTACCTGGATTTGTATGATGGATAATATCTTGATCTTAGTTCTTAAATGGAAAGGACTTTCAGGCTTGAATACTTTTCCTAATACCATATTTTATGGAGAATGTGATTCCTCAAACAGGCAGGAACCTGGACATTCAGACTGTATAGGTAAAATGAAAGGCATTCAGCTCCATTTAGCAGAGAAAGGGCTGCAGGGGGGCTGTTACCTGGCTGGTGCTTGGGCACATATGTTGTCCTAGTTTGAGTTTCCATCATGGGCCAAGGTCAAGAGCTGCCTGGAATAGGAAGTGTTTTTTAACTTAGGCTTATTGAGAAAAAAATGCCAGTTTAGAATATAAATTTGGCTTGCATTTAGAAGTGTGCTATATTTCATCAGATCTTGAATGACTGACCTAGAGTATCTTTCTATTGATGTTTAAACAACAGCCTGAGCAATATTTCAGTCTGTAAGACAGTAAAGTTCAGGAATGAGTGCATTCCTTTGCTCCCCAAGACACCTGTACTTAGTAGGTGACCTTTATCTTGAGGAGAAAGGATGGCTGGACTCCCAGAGTACCTCACTGGTGTCAGGTTTAGTCTTCAGGACCACTAGCAGAAAATCATGCTGGTCTGTCACAGCAGCTCCACCCAAGGCATGCTGAGCAGCATGTTTGATCTCTGGCAGCAGTGAAGGCACACACCCCTTTTAGCTGCTCTCTCCCTCTCCTATTGTTTTCCAAATTATCTGGAAGCAAATGAGTTGTGTTTGATACCAAAGTATTTTTCTACTCTGCTGGCACAAGTATGAGTTTCCTCATTTTACTTCTTTTCATCTCGTCTTATCCTCTCTGAAGTTGGATAGAAACTACAAAAAAATTACTAACACCAAATGAATTACAGATATAACATTTATGAATAAAACACTTATTTTGTGAAGCTTTTGCTTTGTGAACCTTGATGATGTAAGAACACAACCTTTGGTATCTTCTTTTTAACTATAGCAGTTGGGTAGGATTGTGTCTTTGGGCTTGCATTGTCTTCTCAGAATGCCTTTGTGACTAAAAGTAATCTGTAGAATAAGAGTAAAGTTCTCTAAGGAAAAAAAAGAAATAAACAAAATCGACTTCAAACCGTTAGAAGTTCTCTTCTCAGCATGGTAGATGAATGTGTGCACTGACCCATGCAGCTGGTGCTTGAGAGTGTAACCTGCTGAGGTGAGAGTCTGTTCATGTTTTAAGGAAACACAATTTCTCATCATAGCTGTGTTGCTAAGGGATAGCTCATGTTTCTCCTCTTTCTTATTTTCTGTCAGATTTCAAAGACCAAGAGGAAAAAGTGTTGCATTGTGTCTTGCTTGCTCATGGTGGGGAGTTAGGAATTGATTGCAAAAGCAAGAAAACCTTTAAATAGGCTATAAAATATGTAGCTCACTTCTTCTCTTGAGATATCCCCTTCACTCCCTTCTTAATAGTCAGTGGTATTTTCCAGATTGCAGCCCTTCTCCTTAAGCCAGACTTGGTGATTTCATGGTATAGGAAGGTGGCATATCACCATCTCAAGTAATGTTTTCTGCTTTGCACCATGGAGCTCCTCATAGTTCTCTTTTTTCCATATTGGTAGCGTGACTGATCCAATGGAAAAATAACCCTGAAAAAGACAATGCTTCATCTCAGAAGCCACTAACTCATCTCTCCAGCAGACATGGATTGGCAAGAAAGAGGAGAATTGTCCCCTTCAGTTTCAGCTCAGTGTTAAACTGGTTTAGCCTGGAACTGCACCTGCAGAGATACTAAGAGTCTCAAACAGTGCAATGGATGAAAATAAAAAAAAAAACTTCTCTTTTATATACTTCGTTAACCTTATAAACAACTTGAGAAAATAAAACAAAGTTGACTCCATTTGGATAAGCACATAAATAAAATATATGAGCCCCAGAAGTAAAAGGAGAGCAGTGGAGTTTTCCCACACTGAGGAATGCAAACCAAGGTTGGCATGTGGGGGCCCTCTGGTCCTCCCCAAGATTATATAAACTGGGACATTGCTGGTGGACTAACAGGAGGAAAAAGTAGCATTAAAACCATGTTCTGTGTAAAAGGAGTTTAATCCTCCATCTGACATCTTTAAGATCCAATATTAATAATTTAGCTGAGTTTTAGTAGCCTTTTCTGCTGTAGCCCACTAATGACAAGCTTGTTTTCTAATGTTTAACGCCTGCTGTGCAAGTGGTACTTTTAACAAAATACATTTGCTGCAGGCTCTTTGACATGGCTTCACACTGAGATAAACACAATTAACATGAGCTATTTAAAATGCTTTTCTCTTGTGCTTGTTTATAATTGGTCTTTTAAAATCTATTTTTATTATTAATTTTAAGGAACGTGTAAGAGATTTGATAGCACACTGAGGGTGTGTTATTCAAGTGTTTTACTCTTGAGATACTCCTGGGTCATTCTCTGTTTGTAATAGCATATTCATATACAAAGACTCAAGAACTGACCAGATTGGTCCTTCTTTTAATATGCAGTACCATGGGATGTATTGTAGCAGACCATGGAGGATAATCCAAAGGAGTGCAGGCAGGCTAGCTTACATAGCATAAAAATTTCATCAGAAAGTATTTCCAGTGAATCCTCTTTTGTATAAAAAGTCTTATCTTTTCTATATGTCACATCAAAATGTCTTTTAGTAAAAATAGTCTTGCAAAGAATGTCTGCTGAGGTGGGCTGTACTGAATATTCATAACATCTGAGTGTGTGATGAGACGTTTTAGAATAAATATTTTTTTTGTTAAACTGGTTTGGAACAATATTGTTAATCTTCTTTGCATCCTTTCAGGCAGCCCGTGTAAGGAAATTTTTGAATTAAAATAGAAAAGAAAGCAATGCTGTCCTCAGTGAGAGCCCATGTGCTCCAGGTCTCATTAAAATCAGTGGAAATCTTCTATTAACCTTGCTGAGAGTGGATCCACTCGGGCTGGTTTTTGGAGGGGTAAAGGGAAGAAAAGACATGCCTCAAAAAAAGACACAAGTCTGTTAGAGCCCCAAGGGCAAGGCTGTAAGGTACATTTTGTGCTCTTCTTTCCAGGTTGCCACTTGTGCTGACTGATTGAAACATCTCTACCCACTTCCCTGGCTTTTTGTAGGGTTTAGTCTGAAAGCACAGCCCTCATGGCAGCATCAGAAAGGAGACTGTTCCTTGCATGTTCCTCAATCTGTGCACCTGGGCAGGTGACAACAATAATTGCTTTTTAATGGTTGGATTTGAAAGAGGCAGTGAGCTCATTTGATAATAGGCAGGTGTTCATCCTAATAAATGAGCATAAATTGAAGCTCTCTGGTTTAGCAATTGAAGTACAGTAAATATTCTAGATTTGCTTATCACAGCCTTTCTGCCCAATGTCTCCTGCAGCTGCTTGTGGGCAGTTCTGATGAAGATCTGTTCCTGGATAGAAGTGAAATGCTCAGTCTGACAAATCACCCACGAGCTGGCTGGCTCTGCAGGGGCTGAGCACTGCACTTGGGAGCATTTGTCTGATCATCAGGCCTGATTCTGACCCTGAGCCCCTCGAGACAGAAGGACTTGTTCCATCCTTGGGAACAAAACACTCTGGTCATTTGGCAGCTTGTGCAGCATGGCAGGAGGGCTGACAGGACCTGGGAGGCTGCAAGCTGGAAAGCTTTCAGAAAAAAGCCCTGCAGACTGTTGGGACTGTTGTGATGGTTAAAGCTTTAAAAGGTTTACTGAGGGCACCTCAGGGCAGAGATCACATCCACAGCCATCACAGCTTTCTGGCTGCTTCAGGGCCAGTGGCAGCACCCCAAATTATGCTTCCCTAAAGAGGCTTTCAGAACACTGTGGATTTCCCCATAAATCAGACCAGGCCATGCTTAATACCCACAAGGCATGACAAATGATGGATAGATGGCTTAGCTTTGCTTTGAATGTTATCTCCTGTGTCCTTTGCTGTAACTGAATTTCTTAGCATCAGATTTGGACTATCCCAGTAGGATCTGTGACTCAGGAATGGGGGAGAGAACAGTGTGTTCTGTGGATTATGTAAATGGTAGAAGCCACTGAGAATGGCTGGAGTGCAAAAAAGGGCCAAAGGAAAGAATATCCATCCCATTTTCCTGTAGTGCATGGACATGTAAAGACAGAAATCAATTTGCTTTGAAACATTTTGTTTCATTTGTCACACAGGAGTTTTTCACCCCCAGGACTCCACCAGTGCCTTGCTCTGGGTCATGACTGCTGAGTCCTCAGTGCTGTGAAAATACCTGCATCTAAATCCCTTGCTTTGAGCCCTGAAATTATTGTGATGCATGCCTGCTTCTATCTCTGCTTTCATCTGGCTTTTTGAAAGTGGCAAATACATGGCTGAAACATCTCAACTCATGAACAATGTCATTACTTGGTTAATTTTAGTGGCTTGATTTTGGAGGATCTATGATAAAATGTAACACCCAGGGATATTTATCCCATAACTTTAAACAGCTACTGGGTTTTTTTGCTGTCTCTAATATGTTGGTGTGATGACATTAGTGGAAATGTCTCCTTTGTCCTGACACTGAGTCTTGTATGGAGAACACTGAGATTCCAGAAGAAAGGTACTTTTAAAAAAAAATTGTTGGTATAACAAAACCAAGAATTTGGAAAAAAAAAAAAGCAGCATGTTTTGGAGTGTTATATAACAATCAGAACTGGTTTCTTTAAGAGATCCAGTTTTGCTCTAGTCAGACTACTGCAATCCTCCTTTGATTTGAACTCACATGTCTGGGATGTCTGTAACATTTAAATATTTATAGCTCTGAAGGTTCACCAGGTCTGTAATAAGCACAGGAGAAAATAAATACATTATGCAAAGGGTGATTAGTTTTATCACATAGTCTTCCATGGGGCAGCTGTTTATTTTCAGTGTTCATTTTCTTGGATCAGTCAGGTAGACAGCTGTTCTTTTAGGGCATTTTTGTTAATTTAAGTAACTTCTTTGAATTGCAAATCTACAACCATATTCACTTCTAAAAATTCAGCCTCCAGCTCATAATTATATCATCAAAAAAAATCTTTAGATCACTAATTCAAAAATATCTACTTGTCAGAGATATTTCAAACAAATGCAAAGCATATACACTCTAAATCATCTGATACATCAATGTCTATATGAAACTGAATATGAAATGTCCAGGTCTGCCTGATTCCTGAAATAAAAAATATAATGTACATTCTGTACATTCCCACAATTCCACAGCAAGCTTGAAATACTGTTGTCTCATATATGTGACTTCTTAAATGCTTGTTAACATCAACAGGCTGTTGCAATGATAGAAATATGATAAGTGCTCAGCCTGTAATTAATCTTTTTATTTTTTAAATTGCCTTGGATTTTTGCCCTAGCTCAGAGGACTTGAGGAGAGTTATAGGACAGAGAAAGGAAAGGAGTGGGCTGGCACTTAGCACACTGCTCAGGGACAGGGCTTTTTGTGCACTGGAGCTGTCAGGAACAACTGCAGTGGAGAAGAACTTGCCAGTGTGGTCACCCATGGAACCCTCAGACTTGCAATAAACTTGTAGGAGTCAGTGCATGACTATTCAGATACTCATTTTGTATTCACACTCTCAGGCTTGTGCTATAAATATTTGTGTCCCTTTCAATTCATGTGCAAACATACCTCTCAGCTACCCTAGTTTTATGAGTGCATTACTGGAATGTTGCATTAAAATTAATTCTTTGTATTGCAAAATGCTCAGCTACAGAAAATGTAACATTATTGCTCCAGTAGATCAATCATACTGGGTGGTGCAGGCACTTATGCTGAAATTGCCATCAGAAATTTATTGACTGACATATTTGGACCATTCTGGACCAAAGTGTAGTCTACTTAGGCTGCAAGTGCAAAATAATTTTTATTTCACTGTGAACCAGATTTTGTTCAGTTGTGAACTGATTACTGACCTTGTTAGTTCTGAAATAGCCTCACCTGGAGTGGCTGTTCCCAGCTCAGCCTGTTCTGGCAGGCACAGTTTGGGGTGGGGGTTTGGAAGGGCAAATTTCTTGGTGTAATTACACCCATGGCAGATGGAAGACGAGCAGGAGAGAAGCCAGACGTGGGCAGTGATGGCAAGTTTATATCCTGCGAGCTTCTGGTAACACCCAAAGTGTCCCTCAGCAGCACTTTGAATCCCAGCAAGGAATGGGGGTTTGTTCATTCATTTCACAGGGTGTTTTTCTCATCCAGAGCTGTAATAAAGGAAGTATATAAAGGGAGATTATCTCCACTGAAATTCTGGAAGTTGGCGAGAAGAGCAATTAGGTCTAAATCAAACAAATCAAAGTTTTGATTGTAAAAATAGGGAAGGAATAAGCTTTTAATATATTTGGCCAAAATAATTTCACCTCTTATGTAGTTAATAAGCTTTGTGTATTTATTTGTTAGGACTGGAAGCTTTTGACAAAGTACACAAACCTTCACTTGAATACTTGTAATTTATACATGTCTACCAATACCAGTTGTTTTAATTTGGAAATACTTGACAGAGTATATCAGAGCAAGTGAAGATGTTATTATGATGTAAGTACAACTGGTGTTACACCAAATCAGCAGATTCTTGTACCCACAGTTAATTGTAAGATGGTGTCTACTATATCTAGGTAATTAATATGCTAATTAGCTGGTTTAAAGATAAAAGGGGTATTAAAAGAATGCAATAAAGAGCTTGTATTTTTGTCTTTTACTGTGCAAACACAGCTCCCTGCAATAATATAATGAGGGAATTTCAAAGGAACAAAACTAACAACAAATGAATTAGAAGCTTAACTAAGTAATTACATGGTATTGCTGAGACCTTTTGGGCAGGGACTGGCATAAATATGTGTTTAGATTGTCATAGCAGCAAATAACAGAGAGAGTGGGAATACTAAGAAAATCTGTTTATCTGTTGGAAATTTATTTTTCTGAAGCTGCCTGAGAAAAATTTGAATTAAATGGTTGTTATTGAAATAAATTGTTTTTTGATAGTACAAAGACTGAAAATATATCTAAGGTAGAAGGATATAAGCTCTTTGAGGGAAGAAAGCACAAGTAGAAAGTGCTACTCTTTTTTCTTTAATCCATTGGTAGAAAAAGGATTGGTGCTCAAAAACCACAACCTGTGTTTGTTCAGCACCCTGAATTTTTAATCTGTTCCAAGGGCTAGGTTTTGGTCTGGCCTGAAAGATTAATATGAAATCTTAGGTGTGGCATTACAAAAGGAAAGATCCTTAAGCACAATGAAAATGTGCCTTCAACTGAGTCTGAAGATGCATTATGGGCTAAAATATGGTGTCGAAGATTTCAGAACAAATTAGGGCAGGCCTTTCCAGAGAGAAGGTAAGAGAGAAGAATGTGTAAGAAATCAAGAATTTTTGGGTTGGAAAAATGCTTTCAGAGCTTTAACTGCTTTATTAGTGTTAAATTTCTTGTCTCCAAACACTTCTTCTCAGCTGGAGGAAGCCCATGTTTGAAGCCTTCTCTTCTGTCAGGAAGCCACACAGATTTAAACTTGTCAAAATCATGACACTCTCCACACTAGAAAATGCCACTTGAACTACTCTTTACAGCCTCATCTGACATTCATACTGGATAAAGACAAAACCACTACCTATTAATCAGCTTAGTTTGTTACTAATGGGCTTATTATTAGTACAAAAGTGCTGTTATAGCTAATTTCAAAAGATACAAACATACAAAAGGAAGCATGTAACAGATCTTCTGCTTCCTTTTGTATTTTTATAAACAATTCAACAGTAACAAAAAAAATCTAGCAGGTGCTAAATGAAAGCCAGAAGTTGCCTTAACAAAACAGTAAATATTACCCTGAAAGTAAATAGTGTCAATTTTAAAACTTGTTATGTGAAGAGATTGCTTTTTAAATATTAGGGTAAAGCATCTTGGACTTTTGATTCAAATTTAAGCCCTATCAAATAACTGATATTGAAGAGAAGCAAGGGTGATCTATTAATGTTATCTCAGTATTGATAACTGAGCTGCATTTGCAAGAACAGTGAGCACTGAAATAATCTGAACATCACACCTCTCCTCCAAATGAGTGTCTCCTCCTGGCTCTCAGCAATTGAGAGCAGGGATGTGTCTCTAAAAGGTGCAATTTTTCCTAAAGTGTTGGAATGATTTAGAATCCCTCTGGGACCCCGTGTCTAAAAGCTGTGCAGTTCTATCCTCTGAATATTTAACTGCTGAAGTAAACATCTGAACTTAGTTAACTTCAAGTGGATTAGGACATCACACCACTAAAAAGATTCTAACACACAGTTTAAATGCAGTT
Source organism: Haemorhous mexicanus (assembly GCF_027477595.1). Classification (NCBI taxonomy): domain Eukaryota; kingdom Metazoa; phylum Chordata; class Aves; order Passeriformes; family Fringillidae; genus Haemorhous; species Haemorhous mexicanus. The sequence continues at coordinate 10,484,432 of NC_082354.1, forward strand.
TTGTGATTTGATTGGTCTTTTAGTTTGTTAATTATAGTAAGAAAATGTGTAAGATGCAATATGTTTTTGGTCTTTTTTTGCTAAGGAATGGAGGTTTATGCCTCACATATCTGGTATTTTTCCCTGGTAACTTTGAACCTATTTTGAAGCACGTTTCATGAAGAGAGAGAGCTCAGAAAGGCAGTGAGTTCCCAGAACATGACAATCCTCCAAGCAGTTGAGTTATCAGCCTTCAAGGGCTGGGTGGGGAGCAGCCCTGTATCTGTTTGCAGTGGGGCTGCAGTGTGTGTGTGCTCTTTCCTAAACACCATCTATTGCACCAGGAGAGAAATGAGATCAGCATTTACACTTGCAAAGTTTAGTTGTGAGCTACTTGGGAGTTAAAAATTGGGCTGTGAACCAGACTTCATCAGTTTTCTGTTCAAGATATTTCATGTTTCAAATGCTGAGGTTTTGTGCTGGGTCAATCTCATTACTTTTTTAAAAGAAATTGTTGGAGATAACTTTGGGTGAGATGAGAGCTCATGTAAATTGTGTGTGTACACACACACACACACACACATATATATATTATAATGTGAGCTGCAGCTGGCTTTCTGTCTCTGTAGACAGTTAACTACAGAGCTGTCAAAAAGGAAATAAAGGGAATTCACAGAAGTGGAACAGACTCTGAAGTTTAGGAAAGAATATGGTTAATGAAATACATCCACTTAAAAGACAGTGCTACATAAAATGTAAAAGAGTCCAGGTTATGAATCTCAATAGCTTTGAACAAGCTCAGACCACTGCTACAGAGCCAACTTAGTATGGCCCAGATGTGGCATTGGATATGAAACAGCCTGGAGGAGATTTCTTCTTCAATGAAGAGTCATATTCTATGTGGGGTTTTATGTGGATTTATAAATACATACATATATATATATATATATATGTACAGTAGTTTTCTTTATCAATCAATGGTATCATTTTAAAATGGGTACATATTTAAACTTTGGCCTAATATTGTTACAAAAATGAAACTCTGGTTAAACTGTGGCATTTTTATGTCACCCACAGGACCCTTCTGGTTTGGGGTTTGTATCTAAATCACTGGGTTTTAAAATGGATCTTCTGTATGATTTCAGTTTTACTTGTGAATGACTGGCATGACTTCAGTGAAAGATCTCTTGTCCCCAGTGGTGGTTAAAGTCAGAGCTGTCGTCTTTGAGTTATTTTATTTCATGAGCTTTTAATCACACCCCAAGGACATGTCAAGCTCTTGCATGCTCTTTCTTTCAAGTATATTCTTTCACAAACACAGGCTGTGCAGGAGATGCTGTCATTTCTTCTCTTGTTCCACTCCAAGCGTATATTCATCATGGTAGGCTAAACTTATAAAAAATCTAATATTGTAGTAAATTGCAATTTGGTGAGGTGTGGCACAATTTCAAAGGTTTAAATTTTTGGTGGTTGTAATATAACAGCTAAAGCAGTACAGAATGTGTTTGCAGTAAATCAATCAGTGCAGCCACTCTAAATAAATACTCAGTTTGTTAATTAGATGGAGGCAGTTGCCCTCAAAATTATCATTGTGACATTTCTGTGAATGTGAATTAATCTGAAGACATTGTGAGATCTGTTCACCACTTTATTGAATTTTCTATGCCTGAAACATCAATAAGTATATTTATAGTAAAGCTATTGAACAATTTTGTTGGGATATTTTTTTTAAAATAATTGTTCTCATGGATCCCAGCTGGCATGTTCCTTTGTCTCATGTACAGTATAGCATCTGAATGTCCCAAGGGTTCACATATTTTCAGAGGGGACCTAACAGCTGCTCTATCCTGCTTTTACTGCTCAGGATAGGATATTGTCCTGTTTCTGGCAGGTTTTGCTACAAAAGTGTAATGATGTCTATTGTGACTGCTGGTTTTTTTGTATTTGTTATTTTATAACTTCATAGGTAAGTAAATATTAGGTGGGGACTCAGTGTCTGAGTGTCATTTAGAGCACCAGGCTCTAAAATTGCCTCCTTGAAACTTCAGTAATATCTTTGAATGGCTATGTATTAAATGACTGACTCAAATGTTTCTTTGTGCTAAAGGGAGCAGTGCTGCTTAGAGAGCTTGCAGTTTGCAAGGCATTTTTGAAATGAACACCAGGAAGCACAGTAGTTGTATTTAAAATTATTTATTGATGGAGAAGTAAGTGAAAGAGTGATATTTAGACCAAGAATTGTTTTCAGGTAGAAATAGCCTGTTTTCCCCTCAAGCTCATTTCTGAATTTCAGGAGAAAAGACAGTCATAAACCTCTAAAAATATCTGAGGCTGAATTACCAGTTCTGAGCATTGTTGCTTTCTCTCTGTGGTGCATTAGAAATCCACAGGTATGTCCTTAGCTGAATGCTAGGACTTGAGCTTTGTAGCTGACAGGGTAGCCTGCTTCTGCTTTGTGTTCCAGCTCTAAGTTAAAATTCCCTGTGCTCCTGCCAGCCTTTCTTTAGGTGCCTTTGCACTCAGTGAAGTGACACCATCTGTCCCCTCTGCAGGCTGGGCACAACTGGGCCATAGAAAAGGTCTTGCTAGCCCAGGAGCCACTGGGAGCAGTGGGTGCAGGATGCAGACCCTGAGCTGGGGGCCTGAGCTCAGGTTTGCCTGGGTGGGGTGGGGTGGGGTGGGTCCCAGCCCTGCCCCATCAGCTGCTGTGCTCTGGCTCTGGCACAGCCTCTCTGCACGTCTGTGCTGCCATCCCCGGGCTTCTGGGAGAGCACCGTGGGGCAGATGGGGACCAGGCACAGGGATCTCATCTTGGCACCGCAGCTTTTGTTGCCACAGTCTCTGTGCCATGCAAAGAATCTGCCTCTGCTTTCCCTCTGCAGCAGCTTTGAGAGCAGACTGTCACATTCTCCTTGTTGTGCCTTTAGCTAATCAGTTCTGGAAAGGAAGTGATGTACAAGATAATCTGAGCATGGAATGTTTATATTATCCTCATCTTGACCTCTTCATTCTAAAAAATGCATCTGATGTGATGCTTGGAGAGACATTTCAGTAAATTTGTTCTCCAGAAAATTAACTTTAATGAAAAATATTGCTGTCATAGTCATAGACATCTTTAGTCTTTAAAACTCACATTGCATCTTGGAGTACTCAATCAACAAACACTAAAAAATAAATTCAATATCCAAACAAGCTATCATCGTGCAAGGAGCGTTTGCATTATGGTCTTACAGCAGTTTGAAATGCCACTTTCTGTACAGGCTTTAGATGTATTTGCCACATTAAATAATAACTATGTATGTAATTGAACACACTTAATGATGACTCCTTGCCTAGTACAGAATGTTTACTGAATTCCAGGGGCCTGGTGTGACTGAGGTCATGGTACATAAATCTGATTGTAGTCTCACATTTAACTTATATATACTTGTTGTGCAATAACAGCAAAGCAGGAAAATGAAACAAGCCTCCTCCCCAATGTAGCTTTGAGAGCTTGGGAAATTATAGCTCTGTTGGTCAGATGGGTTACATGGGAAGTTATTCCTGGTCCATTGAAATAATTTGTAATAATGCCATGTACTGTGTAAGAGTCTGGTCTTGTGGTCTTTTGAAATACAAAGCGTAATTCTCTGACAAAATATTAGAGATGTTCTGTGATGCACCTGAGATTTTTGTACTGTATGCCTGAATAAAAATTGCTAATGCAGAGATATCTTATTGCAGAAATAAGCAAGTTACTCATACTCTGGGTTGTTTTATTTTGGTGGTTATTTGGTTGTCGCTTGCCCAATACTACAGCTTATAACCTCTGACTCTGTAAAAAATTACTTTTATGGAGGTTTTTATGTTTAGAGCCCTTTCCAATCTTGAAAGAAATGAAATTTCTTTCAGTAGCTCTTGTCTTGAAGCATGAATTGTTTAGCATCATGACTTGGCTGCACTTGAGTCATATTGCTGTATAGTGGTTGTGCTCTGTCACATGTTCATGGGGCAAAGAGCAGCATAAGGACACAGCATTTTGAATGCTACACCATGGGAAGATTCTTAAGTTCTTCAGAAGAAATGCCTTTTGAACTTAAAGCTTAAATCAAGGAAATTCTGACATTACCAATCATCAGTGCATTACTTATCCAGATGAGAACTAACCCCATCAGCCCTTGTTAGCAGCTGTGCCCACCACCCTGAAATCTCCTGTTAATGGTTATTTTTCCAACATGGTTTGACTAGCAGGCTGCACACCTATTGAAATCAAATCCAAAGAAGTGTAGTGGGAGCCACCTAAAACAGGATACATGAACTCACTGTCTGCTAGTAAAATTAAATTATTAATGGTTTCATTTCTTTTTTTTTCTTTCCACAGGATTTGAGGTTCCAATTAAATCTGTGTTTGGGCCATTGCTTTGCCTGCCAGTACTTAATCTTTTTCGAAGGCCTCATCACTTAGCTAAAACAAAAGAACAAGGTAAGGAGGAAAAGAACTGAAATGCAGCATAGCACATCTGTCCAAGGAATGGAAAGTAGCTTTAAAAAAAATCCAGGATCAATGGCATTAAAAAATTATTTGTTGAGCACTAAATGTGTTCATGTTAGGCATGTTAATTGTAAAGAACCTGTAAGTACCAGTATGTCCTTCACACACTGAGGGTTTTGTTGTTTATGTTTAAGAGATTTACTGTTAATGTAGCCACAGGACCCAAATGATAGGAGTAGTTGCTAAGTGTACTTCTCTGTACTACTGAATCCTCTGTAAGATTGTTTGACATCTTAATACTGAACAGTTGAATATAATTAACATTTCTGAAGTTATTTAAAATTCACTTTTGGGTCAGTCTTGATTTATGTTCTTCAAATGTGCAGAATACAACACTGGGTATTGCATTAAAAGGCTTAAACTGTTTCAGCACTCAGAGCTGTACTATCCTCTGTTGTTGATAACAGATCTGTCCAAAATACCTGGAACTGACTTTTGCTATGTCACTTAGGATTCCAATAACATAGAGCAAGGCAGGCATAACTAGAGGTGACAGAGAAGAGGAGTAAAGTGATTTAGCCTTGACAGGCTAAGGATGTAAGGCAGATATGGTTTGAAAAACATAAACCTTTCCTGAGTTGCAGAAGTATAGCCTGCAGTGGCCACCCCTGCAGCCACTGCTGACATGCTCCAGAGACAATATTGGGATCTCAGTTCTCCTTTTCTTTTTTTGCCCACTCATTTTTTCTGCATTCTCACATCCCTTCCCAGGGTCAAGTTCAAACTAATATTAGCTGGTGCAGAGCAGGCTCAGTGGCTCCTTAATATGCTTTCACCTCGGGGTCCTTATATGAAAACCAGCAGGTTAGAAAGTTTGTTGGCCTCTCACCTTTTCAACATAAAATATCATGTATTTGGTTTGGGAGTGTTAACCACACATCTCCTCTAGGGTCTCTCTCAAGGATGCTATTTATAGTTTTGCTTTTCAAGCTGTGTAGAGGGTGTTATTAAGTAGCTGGGAAAAAATGTTTAATCATCAGACCATGGAAAGCCATAGGCCAGGCAGAAAATTGCCAGTGGTATTTGTCAGCAATAAGTAAACCTGGGTTCAGTAGGTGTGTTTGTAAAGCAGATTTGTTGCTGAGGGGAGTTGTCCCTCCACATCCAGAGCTGATGATGGAAATATCTCACTGATATAAGCATTCCTGAAATATTTCCTAGAACTTCTCTCAGAAATTGATTTTACAGGTGTAGATTGTTAGCTTTGCTAACAATGCTTTGCTTTAGGTTTGCCAGATTTCTAGGTTTTCCAGGTTTCTGAATCCTGTCTTGCTGTGACCGTGTCTTACAGCACAGTTGTCTTCTAGGCTGCCCATCTACTGCCTCATGTCTGCTAAAATTCCTCATGGAATTGGTCTCTGAGACTGAGAAAGGTGATGAAATAACAAACATTTCTATAATTTAACAAAAATCACTCCCTATCATTGCTTATGGAAGCAAGATGGGATGCTTGTGTAGAATCAGTTGCCAACAGGATCCATCTTCAAAAAAAAAATTAATTAAGCTTTAAATTAAATACTCTTAATATGAATATAAAGCACACTTGATTTGTCTGTTACTCTCCAATTTTCTTTCAATTCCTCATAATTGCATTTCAAAGCTCTTCTTTCAATTGATAAACATCTCAAATTTATTTTTAAAAAGATTCTCTTATATTTTCTGGTTTAAGAAAAATTGACTTTTTTACCTTCCAAACCTTCCTGCTTCTTCATGTGTTGGTGAGGCACATTAACAACTTAAAACAGATAATCTTTGTAATTATTAGCTTCTTATAAACATAATTATCTTATGATTAGTGCAGATGACATTAAAAAAATCTTACACTGAAATGGTGCCTAAAATGAGTTATGTGCTAACTATGTATGCAGTTTAATTGGGACCCCTACTGATACTGAACACAGTTGGTTTGTTGAAACAAAATCAAACTTCAATTATTACAGTGTTGTATCTGGGATGTCTGAGTGTATCCCCCAGAAATTTTTAACTCATTCCCTGACATGAGGGAGTTTTTAGCCCAATGACTGATATTAACATGAAAGTGGAATTTTGAGACAAAACTGTTCCTAACATTCTAGAGAAATATACATGGCTTTGCAGTCAAAAAAATGATATTGAAAATGCCCTAAGGGAAGGCCACTTTGTGAGCTTCTCTGGAAGATTCTACAACAGAAAGAGTTCTAATTAATGTGCCAAGTTTGGGAGAGGCATTTTAGTCAGACTCTGCACCTTTCCAACATGGGAAGGTCCACAGTGAAAATGTGTGAATGCAGGGAATTTCCAGGGCTCTGCTCAGGGAATCAGACTGGCTCCCTCCTTGTGTGCTCTGAATATCTCCCTCTTCCTGGGGGTACACACGTCCTGTCTGCCTGGAAGGTGCTGATATTTGATGTGAAAAAACCTGTTCTGCAGCCAGAGGAACATGTACTTCCAGGTTATAATTTCTGTGTTTAAAACTCAATTATCATGCTTGTGGTTGGCTGGGATCATGTTTATGGTTTATTATATTTGCAGTTTCAACTGTAAACACAGAAAAATATCTGTTTTGCTTGTGGAGCAGCTTATTGTGCTTATTGAACAGTAACAAAGCTTATGCTATGGATGAAAGAATGTGATTTATCTGTGTTCTTAAGTGTACTAGGTGTGTGATTGGACATCACCCTCATAAACAGTGTCTTATGCTGTGATTTCATAAATTCCACTTAGCTTGTGCAATCAGGGAAGTTGTTAAGCACATGAAATATCTGTCAGCATGTGGCTTCTCACCACTGCAAAGTCTTGGTGGAGTTACAGGCCTTCAAGATGAAATGTGGTTTCCTGGACAATTTGTGTAATGGATCTTTGGGGTATTCATATTTTCAAGACATCTGTGGATTTATATGGCATAAAAGATAAAGCATGCCTTGCAGTTTCTATTCTAGATACAGCACCATTTGAAATGCTTGAGATTACATCCATAGAGTGGATGGTTTGCTCTGAGGATCTTAAACATTCATTTCTGCTGGTTTTCATATCAGAGAATCTCTATTAATATTGCCATAGTGAAACAGGAGAATGACTGCTGGGAATCTCCAGGCAATCAATGAAAAATACTTGGCAACAACGCTGTCCTTTTCACTTTTATTAAAGGTTCTGAGAGCAATTTACAAACATTAATAACACATTACAGTAACCTCCTGAATCTCTGTGAGCATCCACTTCTAGAAAATTTAACCTAAGGTAAAAGTAGGTAACAGCTATGCTCTGGCAGTGGAAACAAGCCATTCTCCTGCTTGCCTCCCCTTTTTGTGGACCCTCTTGGACATCCAGGGTGTTTAGTTTCAAAAAATGCTCATGGGTCACAGTTTCCAATCTCTGGACTCTAAATTTTGAAGCTAATCTGTGATTATTCCATCAGAGCTCTGGTCTATTTTGAGCTTTTTAATAGCTTGAGTTAATTTTGAAATAATCTGAGGAATGAGAAGGAAACAAAAACACTAACAACATTTTCTAATAGCAGTATTCACCTTGTTGGAGTATAGAACCTCTCTTAGAATGACTGTCTTCAATGTTCAGTCAGTTTTACACTGTTGGAAGTTTAGACCCAACTGCAAATTAGCAATAATAAAGAGGAATAGTCAGCAATTCAAATGTCTAAGTCTTCTCTGACTTTGACAGGCATTTTTTTTATTTTTTTTCTTTCGTCCTCCCTCCCCCATTTTTCCTTAAATATCTTTAAGTTTTGCAGAGTATTCTGTATGGTAACATAAACCTCTTGATTCTCATTTGCTGCACCTAACTGTGGTGGCTTAATGTAGGGCAGTAACTACTGAATTACCCAGTGTCAGAATGTGCTTGACAAACTGTTATGCTCGTGTCTCATCCATCACTGGGATGGAGCTTCATTCCAACTTTCCCTTCACAAGCCATTAGCAATTTACTGCACTGTAATTCCAAGACAGGACTACAGAGTCACTGTAGCTTCCAGAGATACTAAAGCAGACAGTAGTTTTTATTCCTTAAAAAACCTCTTTGATATTAATGGAAATCTATGATGTAAAGGTGTTTTTTTCACACTGTCCAGTCCTGTAAATCACATGTAAATGTACACTACCATTTGAATTGTGATCTCATGAACTCTTCTTGTTTCTACTTAGAGCATCAAAAAGTGGGTTTTAAGGAGAGAATAAAAGCACTTCTTGGAGAAATCTTGAGTTATCTAGCAGTGAAATTTCATTATTCCTTTAATTATGTACATAAAATAAAAAAATGGAGTTGCTGTAGAATTCCAGCAATGCAATTTTTCAGTAGTGCACCATGGAGACAGTTTCTTGCAATATTCCAGAGTTCTGTCCTTTAAGATAAATGTACCTTTATGCAGTTCAAATTATTTTACAAATCTTTAAAATATTATTTTACAAATCACTGATGTATTGAGTTGGCTTAATCATCTGTCTGCATTTAGGCTTCCCAAAGCACATGTGGTAGAGATGTTTTGTGGTTCTTCCAACATCTGTAAACCAGTGAAGCAGTAACAGGAAAGATAAAATGAATAATTCAAAAGATAAATGCTGACAAAAGACCAGAGGTACTTACAGTATTATTATATTTTTGGTTTTCTGCCTGTAGGCCATAATTTTATATATGAAACATTTTTTGGAGTAAATAAAGCTGATCACTATATACCATAAATAATAGCAGTATGTGCTTTTGCTAGCATTAGAAGGACTGTGCCTTCTGTGATACATTTTGCTAGCATCAAAAAGGCAGTAAGTGATTAAATATCTATCTTCTGCCTGTCAACTTTTACTTATACTTCCACAAATGTAATCACATCCTGTTCTTTTCACCTTCTGATTACAGAAAGCATTCTGTCAATGCTTTCCAGCAGAAGGGAGGCCTGTGACACCAAAGAGCAGCTCCCAGGGCATGGGAATGCTGCTGGGGCTGAACACTTTAGTGCCTGGTTTAGATCAGCCCTGAGTATCCCTCCTCAGGCTGCCAGTGAACAGTGGGGCTACAAACAGCAAGGCACTGGAGGAACTCAAATTGTGCCAGGCACAAGAGCTCAGAAGTGACTTTTATCCCAGTGAAGTTCTACCAGGCTTGCAGTGAGATGGTGGTTTCCAGGTCTTTTTCTCAAACTTCCAGGAGTGTTTGTGCCCATGTCTGAGCTCCCTGCACTCTCGAGTTGGAGCTGTGAGACCAAGCACAGCATTCATGCTGCTCCTCAGTAGCACATGGCTTCTAAAATATTGCTGTCCAAGTTCCACTTCACTTAAGAATTCACATAATGGTGTAGTAATAATTGAAGTAATCATTTTTCTGACCACTAACAAATAAGAATAATACCAGAAATAATATACGAAGCAGAAGCCTCTTTGCTTGCAGCAACCTTGACTGCAACTCCTCTTCTCTATACTCCCAGAAAAATTATTTTGAGATTTTCTTGGGTTTTAAATGTCGTATAGCTTTCAGATAGCTTAGTATACTAAAGTTCTGTCTCTAGAGACTCAGATAAAACTCTGTGTAAGCAGACTGATCTCATCTAATCCCTGGTAGGCATTCTTCCAAATCCTAAAACTACAACTGTTGTCATGTCAAAGTTTTTTTTGGTTTTTTTTTTGGTTTTTTTTTTTTTTTTTTTTTTTTTTTTTTTTTTTTGTTTAACCCAACAGCTCAATACTTGGATTAGAAAAGAAGAATAGGTGCAGGGTGCAGCAGGCCACAGCTTATGTAGGTGAGAAAGTTGGAACTCTGTCTTGGTGAAACTATTCTTTGTTATACATGTTAATTCCAGCTGAAAAAAGCCCCCAAAATTATAAAAATATGTCAACTATGGGAAGAAACTGTACAAAACCAAACCAAGACAGCATGTGTAAGCTCTTGTGTAAGCTTTTAATTTAATTACTGGGGATTTATTTTGATTTGCATCTGAACCACAGCCAGCAGAAATGGTATTTGCTGGAAAAATAGATAATTTCAATGCAATCAACTTATCTCTGTATTTTCTCTTCTTTCATTTAAGAAGATTTTACATGTAATTTTCTTAATAAAAAACATATTGAGATAGAAATACTGAATATATCCAAACTGTTTTAGCAGCATGGCTTGTTCCTTATAGTGTAAAGAAATTTAGGGACAGCAACTTGGAGAAGATTTTTCAGGGCATTACTCCCCCTGAGTCCTTCAGAAATCCCCTTGGAAAAATTGTTCTCTCACATCCCCAGTGTCAGGAAGAGTTTTTCTCTCAACTGGGCAGGTACAGACACACTACAGTCACCCAGCTCTTGCCTTTCATCAGTGGGATGTGTAATATTTGCAGTTTCAGCAGAACTTGTCCAGTGGATCTCTGCCTATGTGCTCTATAAGTAGGAATGGAAATTTCAAACCTGTCTCAGGGCATCTCACCAGAGTTCAGGCAGCAGCACTCTGACACCAGCATGCTGGGCACTTAGCCATGCCTTTGCTCAGTGCTCTGCCACCCCCAAATTTGCCTTAGGCAGAGCATGTCTGCAGTCATTCCTTACTCAGAGCTCCTGGAGATTCACTTCCAGAAATCTGATGGCAGAACTGCTGGGGGCCATCAGCTGTGAGAGAGCAAAGTGAACTTCTAGGAGACAGGTTACTTGCCTGTCAAGTAACAGGCAAGTTTGAGCACTTGACGTACTCCTTCACACTTTGCTGGGTTTTTTCCTTCTTTAAAATACAATTACAGTTCACCATCCAGGAGCAAGGGACAGGAATTGCTCCAAGTCTTGGAAGGAGTGAGTATGCGCTCTTAGAAAGGGCTGCAAGGAGCCTCTTCATGGCAAAGAGCAGATTCTGGATCAGCCACTGTCCTTTCATGGCTCCTGCAGGCTGTCAGGTACAGAGCAGGCTTGGCTCTGCAGGTGACATTCAAGTTCATGTATGGACAGCCACACCAAATAGTGCTGGATGGACATTTCCAAAGTCATTTGGAAATAGAAGGACAGACAGAGATCGGGGGAAGGACTGAATTATAATTCAATGATCCCATATTTATAAATTATCTAGTATCTAGAACGCTTTAAAATAGAATTTATTTGCTTTAATAATTCATGGAAAGTTCATAGTAGGTAATTTATTAATAATACAGTGTCATCAGTATGGATTATGTCCAATTCCTATTTCTATGCTATTGAACCTACTGATCTGTTTTATGGCAGCAGCAAGAAGCTCAGTTTTAAACAGCAAAAGGAAGCCTTTTACCTTGTTTTCAAAATAAAATACAGAGATATCTGTGGGATACAAAGCTTCTGTTTGAGGTCAGGAATAGCTACAAACACAGAAGGAAGTGTTTCTGTTTGATGATTGCTAAAGGTCACTATGTAGACAAATACTGGAATATGTAGGCACTTAGATTTGAGTCACACCACTAAAATCAATGGAATGACTTTTATACTTATTGGCATAATTATCCTATTGAGACATTTACTTAAGTGTTCTGCTGATTCAGAGCCAGAATATACAAACATGCTGCAAAGGCAAAGCCTGTCACATTTGAAAGGTACAGTTTTGACATAAATTAGTCTTTCCCCACAAGAAGTGTGTAGATACCAGTTTGAAAATAGGGGTTTTATAGCAGTGACAATTAGTAGGAAGGGCTTATTTATTTTTATCTGTGTTCAGATTTTTTTTCTTGTTTTCACCAAGCAGGTTTCTCAAGCTGCAATAATCTGACATTATATCTGAAACAATTTGCTGCAGAGTAACAAATCTCGTTGTTTTCGGGGGAAAAAAAGCCAATATCTAGTTAGTGATATTGCTAAAGAGATTAGGATTGTAGCTCTGAAGAAGGTAGGTCTGTTTGCTTCACTGAGAAAATTATAAACAAATATGCACCAGATATGTCATTCCAGCTGTGATGGTTTCATGTAAGCACTGTAACAAGTGAAAACTTGATAAAAATTGGAAGCAATGGAATGGGTTGAATAAGTCCATATCCAGAACTGCACACTGTAACAGCACAGGTGATTTTCCATTGCACTCTGCTGCTGGTGAAGCCAGACCTCCTGGTGGCTGTCAGAGTTTCTGCTACACGAGTGTTTGTGTGTACAGCCCATCTGTTTTGCAAGTTTTAGGAGAAAGGAGTGGGAAACTCCTATTGTGATTATATTTTTAAGTGAAGGATGCAGTGCATTGGTTGCACGAAGTACTGTTCAAGCACAAATTCCCATATTGACCAAGAACTAAATTTCAGCAGCATGTGCTTTGGTTTATGCTGGGTAAGTGCAGGAGAACTGGCACAAGAATGAGTAGATGAGGCTTGTGTTTGATGTTTAGCACTGTCAGATTGAACTTGCTGGGAATGGTGGAACTGTTGTTGGTGGTGGCTGCAGTTCCTGGCTGACTCAGAAGTTCTGTGATAGAGGAGGTGTATTTATCCCTTGCTTTCACTGAAAACTGGTGTCCTATGTTTGTGTGCTGTCAGTCTCACGTGGGTAGTTGTTAAATCTGGCTAGGGAGTATCCATCAGTAATGATCAACAATTTTATGGTAAAATAGCAAAGTTATTTTGGAATGAGATCTGATGGCCTCTAAAATGTTTTTTGCAAAGCTGATCTATGTACTTCATTAAACACTATTTTCTCCAAAACTATCACCTCTGATTCAGACATTATCTCAAAGAATGTTTTTCTTATCTAGAAAGCAGAGGAAAAAATGTTCAGGGTCTTCTTTTAAAATTGTTTCCTTTTTTTGACTTTCTCCAGTTCTCTTTGTCAGTATTTACTATAAATGAAAAGCAGCTGATTTACAAGAATATGCCTAACAGACTTCTATTTATGGCTGTATAGAACTTTACCAGTAACATGGAATTTTCTTGTTTGGGCAGTTCTAAGTCTTTACCTGGTACAAATATTTCAATGCTATCATGAGGGCACCTGTACAGCTGAGGTATGACTATTTCATGATTGTTCTTTAAATCAGTACATTTTCACTTTTAGAAAATACAAAATATCTCAATAAATGTAGAAAACGTTTATGGACTCATAATAATTGATTCATTTAGACTCTGATTTGTTTTCTTTGCTTTTGAGCATTGCTTGCAGGTAAATGTTGGTCATTACCTTAAAACGTGTTGTATCCCTTGGAGTTTCCCCTTATCTAGTGATGAAAATGTTTTCTTGCCTTTTGTGTTGCTGAATTAAAACTATTCAAATAGGGGTGTGTGCACGTTTCAGGGTTTAGGAGTGTGCAAAGGTACAGTTATTATTTTGATTTATAGAAGTAATATGCTGACTTAAAATACAAAGACAGTGCTTTGGAGTAGAACCACCTGCATCCTCCTCACTCTAACACAAAGTACAAACCATTAAAAGAGCAGCACAGCTAACATGAAAAAGATTTCCAGAAACGTATCATGAAATACCTACTCCCATACACCTGCCCACGGGGAGGAGGGAGAAATTCATTCTTAAATCCTTCTAGCAAAACCGTTGCTGATCTTCAGACATTTGTCTTTGTGTTCTTTCCCTTACCAATTCCCAGCCAATGGACAAGGACACAATGTATTACTACTTTCTGTGTGATTCATTCCTTAAAAAACAATCTGTTCTTTTAGTGGCACTTGTTATTAATCAAGTTTTTTTCCTTTCATTAGAGTAGTTGTTGGCTCAATCACTTCAGTATATGCAATCACTAACTTTTTCCATTACACTGGTGAATAGGTGCTCTTATATGTCTGTCAGAGGGATGCTGGCACATTTAGTATGATGCTTTGCAATTTCAGTGAGAACATTAATGGTTGAAGTGTGATTGCTTTTTTTTTTCCTTTGAGAGAAAAAGTGTAACATGTTCTCCTTAGAGAGAAAAGAGAGAAGAATGATGGAAATTTCTAAACTCGATTTATTTTTGTATCATTAAAATGTTGAAAAGTACCAAGGAATACTCTTGCAGAATCAATCATTTCATAATGTATCTGCAGAGGCCCCGGACTTGCCTATCCTGAAGAGAATGCTGAAAAGGCTAAAGTATCAATTTTGTGCAGTAGTCCATGTATTTGCAGAATATAGCACAAAAATTCTCACTGTTGCAAATGAAATGGAGGAGGGAGGGTGTGTGTACATAAAACCTTTATTGACGTGGTATTGTTTTCTGTGCAAAATGTTCTGTGTGGAACAAACAGAAAGACAAAGGAGATGTAATATATCACTGAGTAGGTATTTATATTTTAATGAAAAAAGGCAATTGCTTGGATAACATGAAAAAAATTGCGAAAAATATTTTAAAAATTTAATGTTTTTTCATGTAATTGATGCTTGTTTTCCAACAGTGGGAGATTGTTCTGACAGGCTTTAAAACCAAGGTACTTTAAAATCAAGACTAAATATGTAGATATTAAATATGCTACACAGCTCTGTTTTTAATATTGGCCTTCTCAGCATGTTTTCTCTGAATTTTTCAATTATCTTTTTCTTGATTTCCACTGATGACTGCACTTTTCCTTTCCAGATCTTGCATATTACCTGATGGTTTTTTTGGTTTGTTTTATTTCCTGTCCATTTTCTTACCTGAGCCTTACAGTTTTCATTGTCTAATACAGCAAATATCTGTGTTTTCTCTTTCCTTGGTAATTGTTTTGTAGAGCCCTGATGAGAAAACTTCCATTCCCACAACTCCAAACATTTAGCTTTTATTATTAGCTTTTTCTCTTGAAGTGATTCTGCCCCTTCACTGGATTTCACTGCATCTCATTCCAGGAGCCAAAGCATCTTGCAAACTCCTGATAATCTGTCTTTTTCTCTTAGATCATTTAATCTATCCTGTTTACCCTTTGCCTATTTTCCCCAAATTAGGTTTTCACCTTTTAGCTTTGCCTCTTTTTTCATGCCACTGTGTCCTTCTATATTGACTTTTCGCCATTTTTTCCTCCTCCTCCTTGGAATGTTCCTCAGAGCCACCTCTAACCCACCCTACACATTCATATCCTCCATTCCTGAATCTCCATCCTACCTTGTTGGATAATAAGCTATTTGTGAAAGAGATCAACTGTATTATTTTCAGTCTCATGCATGTTTTCTGTAGTACTTTAAAACATGTTTGGGTGGCCTCTGTCACTGAATTTTGTGTCTGATGCCTTAAAACTGGAACTCACAAATAATTAAAAATTATTATTACAAATCTAACAGTAGCGGTAAAAATCTAATGCTCACATTATTCAGATGATTTTATTTATCCTGGAAATGCACACCTGTCTTTAAAATAGAAAATTTGTTCTAATATTTTATACTACATCTCCTAAAACAAAAGTCTGGGGTCTCGTCCAGCTCTCAGGCCCATTGTAATTCAGACTGGGAATTTTCCCTGTGTATTTGATTCACATGGGTCAGCCACAGTCTATCAAGGAGCATTTTGGTGAACACCGTACTAGCAATTCTTTCTCTCCTTAGTTTTCTGTGAGCTGATTTCCAGAGGAGGCACAGGTCCCAAGGTGTCAGCCCTTTGGCCACCTGCAGCAGGCTCTCTGTGCCCTCCTGGCACTGCCCTTCTCCCCCCTCACTGCTGCACAAGGTGGCTCCCATGGGCAGAAGGACACACTGCACTGATGCCTGAAGTTTTAGCTTTCATATTTTTTAGATTCTGTACTGCCTTAGTGTGTGACTCTGTATTTCACATGAAGTGTTAGCAAGTTCTCCCTGCAGACAAAACAATCCTTTTCCAGCCTGAGAACCAAGGACTCTGGTGCAGCTTTAGGCCCAAAAAATATAAACAGTGCATTGAGGAAACTGGGAGGATGGGACTTCATAACCTGGAGCTGTAATTGGACAATTAACCTCAAAATGGAAATGGACCAAAACTTATAAAAGGGTGAAAACTTGTTGGACTGGTTGTCCATCTGGGGCCCATCTTGGGTGAAGCCATGGCCAGGCTCCTGCACTGCCCAAGGAGTATCCTTGAAAGGCCTTTTAATAAATACCTACTTTATTCCTTTAACACTGTCCAGCCTCTGATCCAGGCAGCCTCTTTAGGCATTGCACTGCTGCCCAGTGCTTCTCTCCCCCCACATTAACACTGAACACTCACTGATTCATCCGCACACACTCTGGATTATTGCTTGGAAGGTGACAAATAATGATGTTCATAATATTTTGAATTTGATGAATTAGGGCTATGATCATTCTTGATGCTGTTACAAAACCATTTCTTAATACTCTGATGCTCCTATCTTTGGGCCTACTGGCTCATTGGATCCCACAGCTATGTTTTTATATTCCCTTAAGAAAACAAAGAAAATCAAATGAAGTGTTTGAGTATACATTTCATTTTGGTGCAGCATGGATCATTATGCTGGAATATAACTATCATTTAGGAACTGGCCATTATATAGAACTTTTCAGAAGCCATGGAAGGCTTCTGAATGCATTCTGTCCCTCTTGGGGCCTCCTTGCTACCTGTGGGGCACATCACCTGTGGCTGGAGCTTGGAAATCAGGAGTGAAACCTGCCCCTTCCACAAGAGAGATGCCAACCCCTGCCAGAGCAGGCACTTGGCAGTGGGTGACTGTGGATGAGCAGAGTGAGGGCAGCCCCCCTTAGATTCTGAGCTTTGCAGATGAGTTTCAAAGCTGGACTAATACAAGGGCACCAGTGAGGGACAGGATGATGCCACACTGTCTGCTGAATGGCTGAAAACTCTGCAGGAGTTCCTGACTCACTTTCTTTCCATGAACCCATTATTAATAAAGAATACATTTTTCTTCCTCTAGAGATTTGATGTCAGCAGATGCAGCCCTCTGCTCTTGGCCCTGTTTGTTGCCTACACTGCATATTCAGCTGGGTGGCCCACAAGGCCTAGGCATAAAATTGCTACTTATGCTAAGATAATTATCTTTTTTTTTAAATATGTCTTAAAGCTTTTATTAACATTCTGAGAAAAATAGAGGCTTGTTTGAGATACATGATATTCTGCACTGTGTAATTTATCTCTGTGTGCTTTCTGAAGTTAATGAAGTTATTGAGTAATCACTCCATGTTCCTTGCAGCTTTTTTGGCTTATTGCATATGTGAAATAGGCAGTGATACATTAGGGGCTGTCTCTTATAGGAGAGGTGTGGATCATATTAACAGCCATTGTGCAGTTATATTTTGAGTTATACAACTAATGGTATTTATTGGTTTTCTTGTGTTTTGTTTTGTTTTCATTTATGTCTTCTTTGGCTTGTATATATCTGAACAATGTAGTGGTTTATTGCCAATAGAACCCCGGCTGAAAGACAGTTTTTAAGGAGTTCTGGTCTAATACCAAAGTAATGCAGTGTATGAATCTGGTGGGAGGAGAAGAGGAAGCAGGAAGGAGCATATGGGATGTGGCTACAAATTACTGTGTTCTTTATCTGCCTGTTGGAACACGATGCTTTAACTGGGAAATCTGAGGAAAGCTGTCTCTTCTGGATCATTGCCTTCTCATTGTTACTTTTTTCCACTCAGTTCTTCTCATACTTTGAATAAAGGCTCTGTCAATAACATGTTTTAAATAAAAGTAAGAATAGATGAATTGGATTGGATAAGATTTCTAAGAAAATAGCTGTAACTAACAGCTCTAGGTTTAAAATCAATTAGAGAATTTAAGGTGCAGAATCTCTTAGGTTTTGCACTGCAGTGGTTGTTCATTGAAGCAAGTAGTTCTTTGCTGAGGAGTTTGTTTCTCCATGCATGGTGAAACCTTTCTTGAACTGCAGAGCAGAAGTTTTATTGTGTAGGACCCTGTTTTAGTAGTCAGCTGGAAAACTTTAGCTACAGTATTATATCAGTAGGTGACTCATGTACCATTTCAGCAACACTTGTCAAAGATGCTGCCCCCCAAAAGAACAAATTGTCTCAGTGAAGAGCTATGGGGAAAGTTAATCTGCAGGGGCAAGTCAAGCATATGAAAGAAAAGAACCATCTCTGTTTAGAATACCCCAGTCTTTCCCAAAAGAATGCATTGTTGCACTGTTAATCCAAATATACCAGTCTTGATAAACTTTGTTGTTCCGTGTAGGATGGTGAATTCTCCTTGTTTTGGAAAATCAGCAGTATTCAATGTCAAAATCAAAGTCAGTGATTTCTGATACTAAGTGAAAACAATGTGATCACAATTGGAAAAAAAAATCCAGATTAAATAGCACTTACACATGGTATCATTATTAAGCTACATACAATTATAATGTTAAAGGACAGTAATGTTCATGTGATGCAGTTGTCCCAAAGTATTATAAATAATGCCTATTGCAAATACTGTGAATCTACTGCTGAAACTGGCCTGGCTGTACCTTAGTGTGCATGTGCAGGCACTGCCTGCACTCACTTCTCTGTTGCTTTACAAATCCACAAGATTTGGTCATAATTGTTTCCAGCCAGTTCCCAAGTATTGCTTTGTCCTTTTGTTGTATGCCATGTTCAAAGCAACCTCCAGTGCCACTGGAGATTTACTCTTGTAGCCAGGTTTAATTCTTGGAACCCTACCATATTTGTGGTTATCAGAAAAATGAGATTGTTTAATATTGTTGTATACACAACACTCTAAAGACATTTCTGTTACAAGAAAGGGAAAACACATTTAAGTAAAATGTGTACCACTGGCACACCCCAGAAGTTCAGCAGATTTAGCTGTGCTGAACCAAAGTTCAATTTTGATGCTCTCCAGAGGTCTAGATGAGACAGATATTGCAGAGGTGCATCCTTGCTCCATCCATGTGCAAGCAGCTACTTGGCTTTTGCCTGGGGTTGTTGTAGGCTTCTAACAAGGAAGAAATATAAGCACACTGATGCGTGATTTGCATCCTTCCTAAATTCATTGCCTTTCTTAAAATACTTAGCTGAATTTAGTGCCCAGATTAAAAATGCTATTTCAGTAATTGTTTAAAGGCCAACTGGTGAGGCACTAAACAAAAGCTATCATGTTTGTAGAGCAAAAAGCATTTTCTGTAACAGCTTCTTGCTATTTGTTGATGTGGTGGGGAATGGGAAGGCTTTGAAACCTACTCTATTAATCACTCCCAGCATTTCATGTTACTGAAAAGTGAATATTACTTTTAAATGTGTAACTATGCTATTAGAGCCTTCTGTGATTTAGAGAGATCTTTCAGAATACTAAAAAGTCATTATTTACTTTCTTCCAGTCTATTAGTGCAGAACAAGGCTCACACTGGCTCTGCGGTGGCAGGGTTGATTGGCTCTCAGTGGACTTGTCTTGTTAATTGGAGGAAAGAGGCTCTTGCTGCTATTTCTGCTCCTGCCTGGAGCTTGGCTTCCCTAGACAGCCAGCTGTGCTGCATTTGATCAGCCTCCCTGGTGTGACAAAGCAGGAGCCTCAGACCCTTACCTTCAGTAAGTACCTGGTTCTCACGTGTGCCAGAGTTTACCAAACCTGAGCCTGAGCAGCAGGTACTAGGAGGAGTCACCTCAGTGAAACATCAGCCTTGTGAAGCTGGGGTAACTCCAGCCTCAGCAAGGTTTGGCAGCTTTGTTGGATCTCATAATTTTCCCCTTCTATGCTCCTTGCACATGCTCGTGGAGCTCGCTGATCTTTACATGATGGGGCTTGGATCACTTGTCTCCTACAAATGGAATGTCTACTGCATTCTTTGTCTCATCATTAATTAAACATTGGAGAGGCTCTTGTGTTGGGTAATTGTGTTTCTGACACAGCTGCAGTAAATGTGAACTCTTTGAAGGCTTTGCAGGAGCTGTAGTTCTGCAGCCAGGAGGGAATGAAAAAGTGTTGCAGAGGTGATGTTTACATACAGCTCCTTGCAATGCTCCTGCCAGTGGCTATTTATTGAACTTTAAATACATGTGTAGTAGCTGTCAGTGGCTGTATCTGAAATGGCAACACAGAACAAGCCAAGACCTATACAAAAATATAGGCTTTCATTAAGTTTCAAGCCATTTTTCTAAAATCAGTAAAGCTGTATTTTCACCTGGTTTTATTGGACTGATGCCCATTAAAACTCACTGCTGTTAATTTGACTGCACATTTGACATCAGCAACAACAAAAGTCCCATTCAATATATCTTCAAATTGCTTTGGTTATGTCACAGATACAGTTAATTTTCTTTTTAGTAGCTGGCACAGTGCTGTGTTTTGGATTTAATATAGAAATAATTTTGGTGATGTTATGGTTGCTGCTAAGTAGTGCTTCCCTAAGTCCAGGACTTTTCAGTGTCTCATGCTCTGTCCTTGAACAAGTGTACAAGACAATGGGAGGGAGCATGGCCAGGACACCTGACCCAAACTGGCCAAATGCTCATGGTTTGGGTGAGAGTTATGTGTTAAAAATGATTCTAACAAACAATGTGAAATTGGTGGTGGCCATTTATATTATGAATCACTAACAATTGAATAATATCTAGTTTATTTTCTCCAGGCTATAGTATCTATTTTATGAATGCACTTGTACTTCATAAATCATTCTCAAGAGCAAAAGGGAGAAAAATGAAAAATCCATTTTCCTTCAACCCCTTGGGTCTTTATTTAATTTTTAATGAAATAGAGAGGATACTTCATCAATGGCAGCAATGGAATAATGCTTTAAACTGAAAGAGAGTGGGTTTAGACTAGATTTTAGGAAGAAATTATACTCTGTGAGGATGGTGAGGCACTGGCACAGGCTGCCCAGAGAAGTTGTGAGTGCCCCATCCCTAGAAGTGTCCAAGGCCAGGCTGGATGGGGCTCAGAGAAACCTGGTCTGGTGGGAGGTGTCCCTGCCCATGGCAGTGTGTAGAAACAAGATGATCTTTGAGGGCCCTTCCAACCCAAACCAGTCTGTGACTCTGATTTTGTGAGGAAAAAAACTTGAACAGCAACTACTGAAAAATCCCGACCCACAGACCCAAACAAATAAAGCAGAAGAGCTGCCTTGAGACACAAAGCAAATTTGAAATTAAATACATTTCTGAAGCATTTAATGATTTGGCAGTTACTTAATTTAGCCATGAAATGTTCTTGCGTAACATACAGCAGAATACAGACAGTCAATATTAAGCACTTACATGATTTTTAGCTGGCATAATACTTATTTTAGGTACAAATCTATCAATCCTGCATATTTACTTTCTGATTCTGGCTCAATGAGAGATCTGTGATCAGAGCAATTCTGCCTACCAGCTGAATTCTGTTAGTGAAATAGTGCAACATGTTAATATTGTGTGAGACCAGAAAAATATTTTTCTTTTTTTTCTTTAAGAATAATCTTTCACAGTTTGAGGCACAATAGCTTAATGAAATAATCTGATTTAGCCTCCTGTGTATCACTAGCCCTTCTATTTTACACATGTACCCTTGTCTTTTCTTTTTTTAACACTGATATTATGTACTTCAATCTCCATCTGATTCTGATTGGGAGATACCAAAAGAAAAAAAAAAGTAGTGGTTTTGGGAGGGTGGCAATGGTATCATTTGGTGTTTTACTTCAAAGATTAATCAACCTTAAAATATGTGCTTTATTTCCAGGTCAAAAATTTCCATCCTGAGCTTCTTTCTAGATTATGTTTTGTTGTTAGACTTACACTTGCTTCCTCCAATTTTATTGTTTTTTCATAGATGGAAACCTAAATGCCTTGGTGAGCTCTTGGTCCTTTCCTTCATAAATGTTCATGATTTGGTATTTTTCTAATGTGATCAAATTATTCATTTGTTTTCTGAAACGTGAATACCAGGAGCAGATTTGGTGCCTATCTTGCCCTATTTCATGTAGTAAAATGAGAAAACACATTGTGGCTTTTTGTTAGAAAAGAGGAAATCTTGCTGCTCAGTCTTTAGCAGGAAAGATGCCAGTGTCAGGGAGTGGTCATGTTTCTGTTTTACTTTCAGGGACCTTGGTCTATTGCCAAAAATACACAGAGCTTCTTACTTGCTTAGGTATAACTCAGTCCATACAGCAGTTTTCTATACAGAAGAAGAAAAATCTCTCATTCTCACACTAATGGGATTTGCTTTAAGAAATGTTCCTATTACAGACATTATTAACTTGGTTTTCAGTGCATCATTCAGATTGCAAGCATCTAGTAGGTATCTCATCTCTCTTTCAGAAAGCAGGTGAGGAATCTAGATCATCTCAGTGCATTAGACTCAATCACCTTTATATATTATGGCACTTTAAAAGTCTATTTAAAGAATAAAAATTAGAGCTTGATTTACATTAATGATCAACATGTTATTCAGTAAAGATTAATGCTTGTCTTTAGCCCTATGCTATCATCCTGAATTATTTCAGCAGGTATTTGCATACTGCCTGCATTGTAAAATATAAAAATATTCTTTATGGAGCAAAAGTGAAAATGCAGCTGTTTTATTATCAATGGCACAAATTTACTCCTTGCTGCTACTTTACCATGAGTGGCACTAGTACTACTGACTTGTTCCTTTCTGTTGATATTGCTAGAACATGCTGCTGATCATTTATTTCCCTCTCCAAATGTGCTTTCCCTAACTTGTTGCAGTGTGTGTTATTATCACACCAACTATATGTGGAAGTTGCAAATACAATTCCTGATACATTTATTACAGACAGGACAGTCTGTGAAACTAAAACTCTATTTCATCAACTCTCCAACAGCATATGAAAGCTTCATACAGTCTTTAGAGTTCCGTCTTTGTTGTGCACTGCCAGCAAAATGACTCTCTCTATAGCAAACCTAAACATTCCTCACACCCATTAGCAGCTGAAACTCTCCTAATAGACAGTGGTTTTCTCTTATGCACTGTGATTAGTTGTTTTGCTGCCTTGGATGGCAGTTCTGCTAAATTTTTATTGCTTTCTGTGCTTATGGCTCATTTATTGTTTTTCATCCGTTTGCTTACTGAATAGATTTATTACCTTAGCATAAAATAATTCTCTTGGGATAACTGCTTATTTCCACAGAGGATTCTTCAGCTTTAAATTATTCTGCAGTTTTTAGGTTGTATTACTCATATACAGAAGAATTTTGCTAGCAGTCTGCATGGATTCTGCATGGGTTCTTTTAGAAGAAGCTCAGCAAGGAAAAAATAAACTTATTTAATAAGTTATCACATTTAGACCTTTGCCTTTAAAGGAAATTTCCCTGAATGTCAATTTTCTTCCCAGACTAGTAATTCTAGTGTTGCTATGCATTTTCAAAGGAACTCTGAATGCTCAGTGTTTTGAGGAGATCAGATCACTTATCTTTCTCTAGATACATGATCAGATTTAAAAATATAATTAGGCACTGCACAACTGCAGTTTATTCTCAGTCTAGTGAGAAGTGAGCATGTGTCAAGTCTGTGCTCTGAAGCTGCTGAGACAGGTTATCAGTACAAAGCAAACAGCCATTTTGCAGAATTAAACAAAAAAAAATATCTCCAAATTCTGTCTTGAAGCAGTGGTTAAGCCATTCTTGAACACTTTCACTGTGCTATGTGACCATTTATTGTGAGATGCTGACATTGGAATAATTATTTAATAAGAAAGAGTAATTTCTACAGAACATTCCAAAATTCAGACCAGGCTTTTATAACTTACCATAGTGGTAAGGGTTGATACCACAGACTTCTGCATGGTTCATCTAAAAAGGCTTGAGCTGCAAATAAACCTGTTCTCATCTGAAATACATGGTAGCCTTAATATTAATGTTAGGAATAGTTTCACATGTTGAAAAACAGATGAGAAGTGAATACATTCCATAGCAACAATGCAGATGCTGAATTAAATGAACAATTGGATACCAGTCTTGTCACAGATATTACATTTCTCTGTATCACTGAACATCAGGTAATTAAAAAGTTCATTAGCCAGAGGAATTATTTTTATGAATTCACAAATATGCTTTAAGCAAATACAAAGGAAAAGTAATAAAGCTTAATTTACTTATGAATGCTCTACCCCATCTGCTGTCTACCTGTATTTCAGCATTCAGATGATCCAGCATCATTGTAGTATTCCTCTTTTCAAAATATATTCAGCTCATTAACAGATAACTAAATTCTCACCTTCCCTAGAACATGACTGTGAGAAACAAATTCAAATAGTGAGGAAATAATTCATTTTATTTAATTTCCAAAGAACAGTATATAATGTGACAGCACTCACACATGCTTTTATTCAGGGATTTTGAGTTAAAGTTTCTCATATTTGTATTGCTGCATAAACTGCCATGTCCATTCCTGTGGACAAGTGATTTCCTTAGATAATGGATTTCCTGTCTTTTCCAAATAGTAGAATAGGATCAGAGATGAACAATGATTTTTCTCCTCTACATCTACCAAAATATTTACAATCCTGAGCAATTCTGCTTGGGAACAGTCTTGAAAGGTGCACACAGAGTGACTGCTAACCACAGACCAAAGAGAGTTGTGGAAACCATTACATTTTATTTGATTCTTTTTAAGGTTTTAGTTTTCTAATTTTCAGAAAAGCAGGTAGATCAAACTAGTTAGTAGTGGGTTTTTTTTCTTCATGTTTTTTTTTCCTGCTTAAAAGCTTATTTTCAAGTAAAAAGGATGATGGTTAAAATGAAAGGAGGAAATTATGAAAAGCTTATATTCTGCTCTTTGTTAAGTAGTAATTCACTACGGAAATCAAGTGAGGAGTGATATACTCTAGGGCTCCTTTGGGGATTTTTTCTTCCACCCCCAGCCCCCAAACCACAATAATCCATCTTGTAGGATGAATCCTTCAGTCCCAGCATGGCCTGAAAGATGTTTGGAGTCTTGACCAGAAGTCAGCAAGTGGGGGTTTGAAACCCCCTCCTCAATCACGTTGCCTCAAGCACAATGCCTGCTGATTATTGCCAGAAAGTCAAGTGATTCCTGCAGGGCCTGGCACCTGTCAGGAGAGTCCCAGCCCTGCTCCAACCAGACAGTGGCTGCTGCTGATAAGCCATCCTCTCCTGCCCATGCCCAGCCAATGATACCATTCTTCTGCCCCCTTGGCCTTTCTGCTGTACTTCTAAGCACTGAGGCAGCTCTCTCCTCAGCTCTTCTTGGCTTCCTTAGGCTCCCAGAAGAGCACAATTGCTGCATGCTGTCATCCACAACAACACACAATTCCAGCTTTCTGCTGAAGCTTATGATGCTCTCAGTTAATACAGTAAAACAGTAAAAGCTTGTACTGTACTCACTTATGATCCTCCTGTGCTCCCTCTGTACCTCTTCAGCTCTTGCTTAACTTTTGTCTCTTGCCACAAATGGAAAAACCCTCACTGTGCAGTGCTGGCTCTGACCTGAGCCTGCCTCTTACAGAAATTATTGGCTGAACTACATTTTATTATATGTATTCAGAGATGTATGACTATGAAAGCAGAACCAAACAATTTACTGTGAAGAATTTAGCTTTTTATTTTGTGGGAGGGGAGAGGAGCAAATTTGCTGTTCAGGACATGACATTTCTGGTGGGAGATCATTTGTGACGCTGAGGACACTTGTACATTTGAGCTGAACAGATTATGATTGATTTGATTTATGGAACTAACTCATTATATGGTCTTAAATTTTGAATTTCCTTGTGAATGCAGGACTAATTTCCTTAGCATTCTTCAAATTCTGTCAACACTCTGTTGCAGTTATTAATTTCCAAGATATATTCAAGCGCATTCTTTTGAATTGTCCACGTGCCAGCTTTGGTCCACTAAACACCATGAATAATAGTAAACCTATAATCTTCTTGTCACATTTCAGTTGTAAAAATCATCCTTAAGTCTCTCCAAATGTAGAGTGCTTTTCTACTTTAATTTGAAAAAAAACAAGCAAAAAAAAAAAAAATAGTCCCACCACAAACAAAGAAGTCCAAACCCAAATCCTTGCTGTTTTCTAACTATTTCTTATCCCTTCAGCTATCATCTGGCTGGTTCCACATTATTTCACTTTTTTTTTTTAAGATTGAAACATTTAAGAAATTACTAGGTCTGTGTAGAAATAGTTCTTATTTCGAATTTTCATCTAATGGAGTAAAAAATTGCAATATTTCACGTGAAGAATCAAGACAGCATTGAACTGTTTCCCTTCTACACATGAGCTCTCTGAGAATTTTCTGTCTCTCTTTATTTCATAACGAGAGTGAGATGGCGAGGGGGAGTGTAAAACACCAGGGAGTGGGAGCACAGCTTTTGGGTGTGAGGGGTGATAGGTCAGCACAGGCAGAGTGCACTGGGAGAAGGAGGAAATTTGACAGCTTCCCTAAGCAAAGCTGAGCTCAAAGGTACTGAAAGGCAAGGACTGCACCTTTGTCTTTCATTTTCTCTTTGATGGTGCTGAACACTGCAGAACATTTGTTCAGTGGCAGGTGTAGCCAAAAGAGTTTGTTGATGCAGACCAAAGAGTTCTTTGGGAGAACAAGGGAAGAAAAGGGTGCTTTGAGGAATGCTTCTTCTCTGCCCAGAGGCTCTATATTTGAAGTAGCAGAACTACATGCAAAATCAAAATTACTACAACCCACACCAATGTAAGCAATGCTTTCCTCACTGCTTCCTGGGATTGTCCTGTCTTTTATCATGGTTTGACTCATTTGGGGGTTATGCATCAGGCTTGCATTTCAGATGTTATTTTCTTTTTTGTTCTCTTCTCATTTTTCTTTCTTTAAATTTCTTTTTCTTAATCTCCAACAATGCTTAAATCTGTATCAAAGTCCAAAAAACCAATAAATTAACACCAAAAGCAGAACTGCATGTAATGAAATGCATTGGGAGGGTTTGCTGGTAGACATGGCATGGAAGGCTTTCCCAGGTTATGTCTTACCTGTGCACTGAGCCAGGATAGATCTTTTTAAATCCTCTTCATAGCAGAGGAATAATAACTGAATTATTGAAAATAAATGAAGTGAGCATCTGCTGTAAATTTTGGAGGCTATTATTACCAAATGTTGCTACATTTTAGGAGCCAAGTTTTGAAAACCATTAATACCTACTTGTTATCAGCTTAGTTGCACACCTGGAATTTATTGTGGGCAAAAATTGTATTAATGCAAGAACTGCATGCTAGTGAATTACCAGAAGACTTTAAAAGACACATTGACAGTAGGTTAATAAAATAGTGCAGGAGTTTGTGAGTCCCCAGAAGGCTCACAGACACTTACAATCACTTAGTGGTGAGAGCCCCCTCGCTATCTCTGGTTCTAACTGGTACTCAGGGCAGGGCATAGCTGGCTCTGTGTTTGCTCTGAACCTTGTACAGGTGTTTTGGATTACTCAAAGGAAGGAGGTTCAAAAAGTCCTCGGGACCATTGCTCATATCAGGCTACCTTCATTGTAAAAAGATTTATTGTTGTATTTAGTCAAAATTCCCCACACTCCAGCACTGGTGTCCTGCCTATATGCTCTACAGGAAGTCTCTGGCTCCATCTCCACATCCTCCCACTAGGTGCTTGCAGGTGGCAGTGAGGTCTCCCCGTGTCTCTCTTCTCAAGGCTGCACAAGGACAGCTCTTCTCCTCTCCTCAGCTCCCTGTGCTCCATCCAACCCCCACCTTTCCAGCCCTTTGTAGGATGTCCCTCCAGTGCACCTCTGCCCAGCTTGTACTCAGAGACACAACATGAGACACAGCCCTTGGAGTGTGGCCTCACAAGGGCTGAAGAGAGAAGGATCTCTTCTCTCAGGCTGCTGGCTGCATTCCTGCTAATTCCTCCCAGGATGCAGATGGCCAGTTTTGTTTCAAGGGCACACTGCTGGCTCTGGTTCAAGCTGTCCACCAGCACCCTGAGGTTTTTTCTGCAGGGTCACTTTCTCTCTGCCTGGTCCCACATCTCTACTCCTCCTGTGGGATTCTTCCACCCAAGGCACAGGACGTCACATTTTATTTTGCTGAACGTTATGTGTTCAACAGCACCAACTGAGAATCAGGATGCAATCAGTTAATTGACCTTGGCTTCGTACACACTTTCATGTAGTACCAGAGGCATTTAAATGTGGAGGTAGTTATCTCTGTCCTTCAAACATTGGCCTTTAGTTCTCTTCACTAATAGCTTTGGTCATTTAATAACGTATTTTACAGCAAGGTCAGGTTAACAGGAGTTTTTATAGGTCAATATTTTACAGGGAATTGGTGAACCAAAAACTGTAATTATGCATGTGAAATAATCCCTTGAATAATTGGTGGTGATTAACTGGCTGTTATCATTGGGGCAAGTTATAAGGATTTGATATAAGAGGTAGAAACCAACTTGCCAAACTTATGGCAAGTAAATGTTATATATTTCATAAAGCCCTCAATGTACTCTCTTATATCTTATTTATAGGGCAAATACAGCAATAATTGTGATTTTTATCAACTGGTATTGCAATCTAAAACTTGCATCTTTATGGTAAGTCCTGATGACAGTATACAGGAGAGTTTCACAAAATTGACAACCATTTTTCAGTGCACAAGATTGAATGATGAGTGTTAACAGTGCTTAAAGGTCTAACCTGGTTCAGTATTTTATGCACGGCTGCAATTTTTTTTTCCCAAATACTTTGATATTGTGCAACAGAACACAGCTGCATTAGGTTCCTAAGTATCACCTTGCAAGGTTCAGCAACACTGAGATTAGTGTATGAACATAACTAAATTCTGTATTTTTTGAATCAATACCCCTTCCTAAAAAGTATTGAATCAATACCCCCTTCTATAACTACAAAAGGAACAGGACAAAGTGAGAGAGAACAGGAAAATCTCTGTGAAAACATCAGTCATATTGTGGGTGAAATAGTGCACCTTTCATTTCTGATTAAAAGTACATTGTTCTGAAACTACCTCCAGCCAAGTCCTCCCACAGCCAGGAATGATGTGATGGAGATATATTAGAGGTTTGGAAGGAGGAGCTGAAAGAGATAACTGCAATTGTAATGATTTCTAAAAAATAATTAATGGAAAATTGTTTCTGTTGAAGTGGTGTGTTTAGAAAG
This sequence comes from Haemorhous mexicanus, assembly GCF_027477595.1. NCBI lineage: Eukaryota > Metazoa > Chordata > Aves > Passeriformes > Fringillidae > Haemorhous > Haemorhous mexicanus. The sequence goes on from NC_082354.1 coordinate 10,513,757, forward strand.
GAAAATTTCATGTGTGCAGTACAACATATGAACAAATGATAGAGAGAAAAAGATCAAAAGGAACCATGTTGATCTGTCAGAACAAAGGTTCAAAATAATTTCTCTTATCCCAAGTATATTTGAAAAATATCAGTCTATAAAGTGTACTGAGGTCTCTCTTAGTTTTTGCTGTTGAAACTGTTTCATTTCCTACAGAACATTTAAATTTCCATTGGAAAATGGAATCCCAGATGTTGCATCTTTCAGGAGACTGATCAAATAGCTCTTGTACTCAACTCTCCCTTTCCAAGAGTCCTTTCTCCAACTTTCTTAAACAGACTGACCTTCACAGGAGGATTTTTCTAGGTTTATTGGCTTCAGACAGTGCCCCAGACTCCCCCAGCAGTTGGCTTCAGCCCATATCCAATGAGCTCTCACCAGGGCTATTTCCTGAGACACTACTGTAAGGTAGCTACTGATTATTTTGGTAAAATTGCTCTATAAAGTGTCTGCTATTTCACTCTACTTATTTTTAAGCATGTTATGTACTTCTAGAATGATAAATACTAAAGAACTTAATTAGGTCTACTTATAATTGCTTATGCTGTTCCTTTAAGAATGCAAATTCACCTGGAACAAAATTAAAAAGAATAAATTTAGTAAGTGCTACCCTTTTAATTTGAATACAAGTCAAAATAGTCTGTAACACTCATTCCAGACAACATATACTATTTTTACAGTGCAGAATAATTCCTGTTTTGTACAGCTGGTGCTAATTAAAATAAATTCACCTAATTCAATTTAATAAAACTAGCTAATTTAAGAAAAGTCAGTGCATTAAAATTTACTGTACATGACAACTTTTCTCATTTCAGAGTGCACCCTACCACCTCTGTTTGATTAGATTTCTTATTGTAAGTTCTGAAAAGGTTAATGAATACCTTAACAAAGCAGCTCAGGTTCTGTAATTGGGTGTAATAAGCTGATGTGGTGATGGGCTTCTTTGTCAATGTAATTCTAATGAGAGATCTTTGATGTGCCATAAAAACAACATAGAAAGAAGTGTAAAGAAAAGTACAATCTTCTAAGTTCCTGGTTTACTGATACACTATAGAAATTGTTTCATTTCCTAGCTGATGTAAACTGCTAACAAAGCTCTCTGCAGTTATATACTCCATATCTGTAAGCATGTACCTCAAAGGCAATTACTTTTCACTCCCATAAACAGAGACAAAAAATTTCTGTTACAAGGATCAAACTGTATAAAGGTGTCTCCTGAACTCTTATCTGAAACCCAGTTGTGCTTTGAGTTTCTAGCTGAGATATCAGATTGCCTTCAAAGTGAATCTGCCTTTCACACTTGACCTTGGTTTTGCTGGGGTAAAAATGGGAGGCTGGTCATCTTTGCTCTGCTAAGAATCCATTTTCTTGATCATTCAGAAAACTCATCTCTGAACCCAGTTCCAGTCTGCAGTACTATTCTTTGGATGTGTGTGATGAATTACACAGAGGAGTACAGCTTGAGTAGCACTAATACTTCTGTGTTCTGTTCTTTAAGTCACCTCACAGACTGATGTGAGACAGCATTGCACTTGGTCATCTCACTCTGAGTCCCGCAGTGCCAAACATTTGATTCTTTCATGTTTTCTGTTTTGTGATCTTCCAACTTGAGGAACATGGTTTTGCAAATAGTTTCCTGTTTTCTAGCTTTGCCTTTCCTGCATTACTGAACTTCATTCTGTTTGTGTTACATGAGTCCTCAAGGGTATGCATGCAGTTCTTTTGTATGGCACCCTGAGCTTTTCTACATTCATGAAACAGCCTGAATTTCTTCCATCATCAAAGCTGGCAAGAACGTTCTTTATTTTTATTAAAAAGAATTCTCTTTACAGTGAGGATGTTTTACAAGATGGATTCAAACTGAACCTTGAGGAATGAAATGCTTTAACCTTTTCTAAGCTCAGGATTTTTCTTTTCTTTTTCCATTCTTGTTATAATAATTTCCTGATCTACGTTATAAAATTTTGCTAATATTTTCCCTTGAGGCGTAACATTAAATAATTTACTGAAATATAGATCAATAACAGGTGCTGTATTTCCTATATCTCATGTGGAAATAGTGTGGATTAGTAATAGAAATGGCTTGTGTGCAATAAACAGTGAAGGTAATTACAGTGGGAGAGGAATGGGAGGCAAATGCAAGGTGAATGGACTAAACTAAATTATCACACTAAACAATGAAATTTAGATATGAACCAGGTTTTTTACATTTTATTTCCAGCTTAAGTTCCTAGTTTTCATATCTGCATATCTAAATGACTATATGCTATCATGTAATGATGAAAATAAACATGGGGGGAAAGAATGTATTTCAGTGTTTGGCAAATAGAACATGGAAATGTGGAACAAATTACTGTGATGTAGGTGGGTAATGTGAGCGAGTTCTCCATCATCCTAACTGGGAGAGCTTTCTTTAAGGAGACCTTTAACCCATCCTTATCATAACCAAACAGCATTTAATGTTTTCAATGTATTTCAGGGGTTTGGTACATCTTCAGTTTTCATTAGAAGATCACCAAACTGGCTTTGTAGTTAAGGCTCCAGATTTCTTTAAATCACTTGGCTGTGTAAGTGTATACCCTAATAATAACTATAATTTTTGTAGATGAAGCCATCTTTCCATATACCTAATCAGTGACTGGATGAGACTGGCAGGGACCTCCAGAGGTCCCAGGGCAGATTACCCAGGACCATGTCCACATGGATTTTGAAATGTCTCCAAGAAGAGAGATTTTACAGCCCCTCTGGGCAACTTGTAGGTACAAATAAATAGTATCAGTATATAAAGTCAATGACAAATCACCTATGAGATTTGCATACAGATATATAAACTTGCATTCCTGAAGAATGCAGTTGGACAAAATCTAAATTCAAAGTCTAACTCTACAAGTCTGCAGAAGTGTGCATCAAGTTAACTTTTTTCCTTTAGATTTAGGGAATAGTTATTTAGCATAATACTTGTGTATATGTTATCAAAAGAACCTTCCAATCTAAATTTGTTGTTTATCTATACAGCAACAAAAAAGAAAATTAAACCTGAAACATACATAGGATCTATATTTGTTTTTCTCATACCTGTTTCCCCTGGCTAAGTCAGGCTTAGGGGAGGAATTTGACTGAAGTACCTTTGCATTTATGCATTTAGTATAACACTTTTTTTTATATATAGCATTTCTCAACTCATTCTACCTGAATTCTCTTCCAAGGAAAATGCATTATACATTTTTATATATTTCTGGCAGTGGCTATGATATTCAGTCTTGTTGTATGAAAAGCACAGGTTTGACCCAAAGAACTCCTGTGTCATGAGAACAATGCTGTATCCACAATACCATGTCCATCATAAATCTGAGTGTTAAATGCACCACTCAAAAGAGACAACTCAGCTTTTCATCAGTGTGAGGTGGACTGAATAAATACATATCCCTTCAGCAAGTGTACCTTTTCAACTTGTATTCTCCTTAATTGTAAGAAATTACTTAAACAGTTTGTTTTTATATAAATATAGGCCCCTTTCTGTTGACTTGTTGTCAGCTGGTGTAAATTGTGCTTGTTCCCTAAGCCGTTGAACCCATGAATGTTTGCATCAGGTTGGCATCTGCTTGAATAATGTGCCAGTAGCTTGCAGTGACCATGGAGAGAAATTGCATAAAAATGAAGCTGAATGAGTCTTAGATAAATGTTTTTGAATGGACCTCTCAGGCTACAAAATAAATTTATATATATACTCTCATCTTTCTTAACATTACCTGCAAAAATGCAACCATTTCATATCAATAAGTTATATGAAAGGAATATCCAGTGTGAATAAAAGAAGTAAGAAGCTGTATCTATTATTTTCCAATCCATCTGGATTTTAATGAAAACTGCTAGTTTATGATAATGAAAATACCTAAGAAGCTAAATTCTTGAATTCCTATTCAGTATCCTTTTTTAAAAATTTCTTTTTAAAACCAGCATAATCACACAGGCTGTTCAAAGTGCCTTACAGATTGTTAAAATAAGCATTTTTCTCAAAATTAGATTTAGCCTTCATTTCTATTTGTCATTGTGTTGTTACACAAGGAATATAAACATTATTTAGAAAACTTACCAATCAATCAGCACTTATTTAAAAAAAAAATATTTTGGGTTACAAGTGAATTTGAATATCAAAAATATATGCTGCACTTCTGAGCTTCCCTCATTAAATCATTACCATAAAAAAGGCCTTTTTATGTCATAGCAGGTAGAAGTGACACATGGAGTGATGAACTAATTCACTCTACTGATGAGGCCATTCAACCGAGTCAATATTAGAGATTATACCCTGTCGTAGTTGAAAACATAAAATTTACTTAATCAGTTACCAGGAGATGAATATAAAAAGAAATCTCAATCAGTGTCTGCATGTGAGGAAATATTTTAATTTTACCAGATACTTCATCACTCTGATAGGAATCCAGGGGGGCAGTTGGATTCACTTTTACACAGGAGATTCCTTGGTTCTTGTCTTGCCTGTTTTCCTGTTCACTCGTGCTGGATTTGGTCCCCTGCACAGTCCCCTGTCTGTTTGCAAGGATGTTCACTGATGTTTAGCAGATCCCTCACTGCAAATAGAGAGGCTGTTGTTGCAGGGAGACATGTTGAGAGTAATAGCACAGCAATAGCAAGATGACACTAAGCATAATGGAAAGTTAATGGGAGGCTACTCTGGCTACTGCCAGGCAAGCTTGTGTCACAGGGATTACAATAACAGTATTATTTCTATTATCCAAGGCCTGTTATGATCTTCTGAGTGCAACTGTGCTGTAAAAGTAGGGATGGCAAGTATTGAAAAATTACTGTAATAGAGGACTGTAGAGCTCAGTGTAATTTTGAATGATTGCAGCACAGTTTCCATGCTACTTTTGAAAATCATGGCCCCACAAAGGTTTGTGGCATCCCAGCACTGCATTTAGAACAGGGGAAGAGTACACATCAATCTTCCCCTAAAATGTCATGAACAGAATCTAGTTTGCTGTTATTTGCAGATTCCCAAAGAGTTTAAGGAAGATTGAAAGATGACAATAAAATGGTGACAATTCCGTTTAGACCAGTGAGATATTTCCATTCCTCCTATGTTTGTGAATGTATTTTCTGTGGACAAAAAGGGAGCATTTGATCTTCTAAATCTACTTGCCAGCTAATTTTATTCACTGATTCCTCAATTTCTTTTGCTTGCACACCAGCACCTTACTGTTAAATAAATAAGCAGAGTTTAAGTGCATTCCTTTTCAGGTACTGTAAGTGGCTAACTTCAAAGCTCTTCATGCTAGATTGGTTCTGTGTACAAAAAAGGGGACAGGGCAATTGCACATTACTTAGTTGACCAGGATAGTGAACCAGAAGCCATGGCCTGACAATTTACTTCATTTCAAACAAAACAATTTCAGCTGATCCCCTAATACTCCTGGGATGCAAACTTTATCTGGAACTTCAACAGATTTACACTTTGCTTTAAAAAGTGTACAGGAGGAAGAAATGAGTGGAGTACCTCTACTAATTAGAAAGAAATATTTAAATAAAAATATTTTTTAATAACAAAAGTCCTTGTAAGGAAGCTAAAAAATTACAGGATGCTCGAACATTTACAGTCTCATCTTCCTCATTCCCCCAGTTGAAAAAAATTCAGTTGCTCTCAAAGAAATTTGCAAATTACTTTTTTTCATGTTGTTTCCTCATTTGTGGGCCCACTCTTGGACACATTGCTGATGACATACCTTCAGGTGCCCATCTGAACTACTTCCTCTGTGATTTAAACTCAGCTAATAAGGTATTAATAACCCATAATCTCAACTGATGCTCTTGAAATGATGGTGATGAATTAACAGCAAGTGGGAGAAAGACAATATTATGTCCACTCACCCAGTTTAGTATTTTAGCCTTTCCAGTGATGGGGTCTCAGCGGGAGTTACTGTCACTGACTAGAGGTTTCTATGGAAGGAATTACCATAAATGGCTCACTACTGATGGATGTTGCTAGCATTGGCTATAACCTATCTGTATCTGGAATACGAGCTTTTTTTATTCCTTCATGTCTTTGAGTTTCTAATGATGGTGGGCTTTAAGAACAGGCTCCTGATTGTGCTTCTAATAAGTTCTTATTCTTGGTTGAACTCTCTGTGTCAATACTGATCCCTTTAATGTGTTCATTTCCAATGTCTGCAATTTAGGATAAATCCTAAAAAGTATAGAGAAGCTCAGTGAGTTGAATGATGAATGATTAAAAAAAAGATTAAAGGGAAAATGTAATTCATTGAGAAAATATTCAAGAATATAAGTTTTGATGTATTTGTAAAATAGAATATGGTGATCAGTTTTTTTCTCTAAATGTCAGTGTAATAGAAAGTTACTAACAGATGAGCCTTCAATCTACCAAATAAAGGTCTCAATATATATATTAAAAATGTCAGGTCTATAAGCCTCCAAGTATTTTGAAAGTAAAGAGATATTAGAATGCTTTTTTTGTTTGGTTGGTTGGGTTTTTAGCTAGATCCTGAAAGCACTGCGGATGAATATTTTTCATCCTTCTCTGCAAAGAATTGTCATGTCTGTGTAAAATCCAATCAATAGATAAATCAGTCTTCTCATATAATAGGTTTTAGGTAGGGAGAAAAAATTCTGAAGGTGCCATGCAAGTTTAATGACATTTTCCAAAGTTCAAGCACATTATTTTTGCTATAATACTAATCAGCATTGTTAAAATACCAGAAGACATTGCCTCTCTAATAGTTGTTATAATGATCTACTGTGTCCTGTCCTCCCAAGTTCAAGGGGGCATTCTGGTGGTCATCCTTCTTTCACAGGCTCATGACTCTGTCAGTGCTGTGAGGATCCAGCAAGGATTCTGTTCAGGAAGAACTGACTGTGTTAGAGGTCTGTTAAACAGTGCTGTGCTTGGATCAGAGTGTCTGCTAGAAACTCTTCATGTAGAACATGTATGGGAGTCCATATATACATTTTTAAAGCTCTTATTTTTACTGATACACTAGTTGCATACAGAACCAACAAAAGGGTTCCAGCCACAATTTTTTGCACTCCCCATGAGCAGACAGATAGAGTTATATGTATTACAACTCTATCTATTAAAAAGCTTTAATGAGACTATGGACTGAATATAGTGTTCAAAATACAGAACAAATTATAGCCCTGTGGAAATGTCATTTTTGTTTTATAGTAGCGTCTGGAGGAACTGGAAAAAATACTTTAATAAAAAACACGGTGTTAATGGCTTGGTCAGAGGACAAAGTCTTCCAAGAGGCTGAATGAAAAACATAGTATGTCCAAAGAAAGTGTTAATTCAGTAGAGAATTTAGATCATTTGGCAAGTTGGTCGCATAGAACATTCAGCTCTTTTCTTTATTAAAATGAGAAGTCATGCCTCAAGGAATAAAAGGTTTTGCCATATTTAAATGAGGGAGGGGAGAGGTGACAATGTACTCTTGAAAAATATAATTATGAAAATAACTGGAGTGTCAACATAGTGAAGCAAAATGTAATTTATCCCTGTGTGAAAAGTTAACTATGAGAGAGAGCTCTAAAGCTTGCCTTTAAGTGGGAAGTGATTAGGTCAAACAGATCCTTTATCACATTGTATGATATCAAATATGTCATTAACAGACATCATATTTTCAAAAGAAAGTTGAAACTGGCAGGGAGTTTGGAACTGGGTGAATTTTAAGGACACTTCCAACCCAAACCATTCTGGCATTCTATGATCCTTATGTGGCAGTATGATGGAGTTGCTGACTGTTGAAGTCATTAACTAAAAAACAGATTTTGTTGGGGATTTTGGGGTTTTTTTAAAGATAGGCTATGCTTGTAACACATTTTTTAATCTAGCAGCCTGAATTATGGGTTTTCTGTTTTATGCAGGAGGATGAACTGGATGACCATAGAGGGGTCTTCTCTCTACTTAGAAATCTATGCATGTATGGAATAAATGGTTAAATGTAGTGATGTGCCTGAAATTGTGTAGAAAAATGATGGAAAACACATTAGACAATACTATTTTTTCAGTCATCTTAAGACACTATGAAAGGACCCATATGGATATAAAACAATGGTAGGAGCTATATGTCTCTTCTAGAAAATACACTGGACTTTGACTAATATTGGACTCATGGGACATCTTGTGCTAGACTTGAGACTCTCAGTGACAGGACCACAGGGAAAAAATTAGTGCTAAAAACCTTTGTAATGTCAAAATCAACACAGAAACTATTTCTCCATATACATGACTACAAAGACATTTGAAATATTTCCAAGAGTTCTAAATGTCACAGACTGCATTGTGCTGTCACTCTTACTGTATCATAATCTAAACAGTAACTAGGGAGAGGTTTAATCACAATTATTTGGACTACTCTCCTTGAAGATATCTTTATTAGATTGACAGATTATGTCATTTTCTCATAAGTACTTCAAATAATTACAGCACTTGTCAGAAATCTCTAAATCAGATTACTTATACAAAATCGATTTTTTTTTTCTTTAAAATTCTATATCTGCATCAAGTTATATGTTGTCCTTGATATGGCATCACATCACTTCTGATGACAGGTGATAGTATCACAGGTAAAGAAGCCTGTTTTACCAAAGGATTATGCCTGACAGGGCCTGAGAGATTTTGTGTCATCCAGAAGCTGATTGCAACATTCTTTGTGCAAGTTTTGGGAGCTGGGGATAAGGCTGGATGACAGGGCTATCACAGTGAGTTTGCATCTTGTCCCAATTTAATAGAAATGGACACCCAGGTTTTTTTTCATTTTAAAATTTCGTATTTGAGATTGTGGGTTACCACTTGAATGCTGAACAGCATGTCTGTGATGGACACATTGCATTTTGTCCCCTTCTGGTTTTTAAACAAGCTTATAGGATGAAGAAAGCATTTGTCACTTCTTGTCAGCTCTGTAATGGTAATGTGAAGCTTCTTCTCAAACTTCAGATAGAGCTGTTTTGTTGCTTTCCATCTGCATCAAAGTTATTCAAAATGTAGAATCTTCCTTCTATTTTGATAGATGGGACATTTAAAACTTTTATTCCTCTCCCCACCCCCCCACCCTCCCCCCAAACCTCAACACTTAAAGAAATGTCATCTCACTGCTTTTAAATTTCTGTGATCAGATGCATGTAACTGAAGCCAAGCAGTTCTGGAAAACTGGGACTGTTCCAAGGTAGCCTGCTTCATTTTGTACAAAACTCATCTTTTTTCAGCAGCTTCTTTAGCCAAAGCCCAAATGCAAAGGCTAAGGCAGACTGGAGCCTGGCTGACCAGCAGCTGTTCACCCACTCAGGAGACCTGGTTTGAAATGCCCCTGAAAATTCTCCAGCATAGACATCTATCTTGGAGTAACAAGATTTTTAAAAATTAATTTTAAGCAAATCCACAAGTTTTAGCCCATCCTGGTTTACAGATGGGTCCTTTGAGTACTTTGAGGAGCAGGCCAGCATGATGCAAAGATTCATGAATAACATCTTGTAGAACTTGGGTATGGTTTTTAACATGCAAGTAGCCACATAATTTACATTTTAAAGTTTACCCCTGAGGGAAAAATGTAGTAATTACTCAGAAACAGCTATGTGATATGTTCAGAGTTAGCATTTTCAACTCAATTTAGGACACTATTCAAATGGAGAGTAGAAATAATGCGTGGACAAGTATTTCTCTGCTGTGCATTTTAAGCATGATATGCAGCAAACTACCCTACTCAGCCCAAAAAAAAAGGGTTTACTTTTTCCTCTTCCAAAGTTTCTTAAAGAATCCACAATGTTCTATTTGGAGTGGTTTTTATTTTCTGTAGCTGTTGAAGAGCATTGAAATGGTTTTTACAAAAGGAACTTTGTTTCATGAGACTATAATGCTTTGATATCATAAATAATTGCTAATGATTATTAAGGTTTAAGAGGGAAGTCAGTACCAAGGACAGTTGCAATGTAAATATTCCAGGTAGTAGCCAAAAAAAAATAAATAATAGAGAAGAAACAGGAAAGCAAATCTGCAGAACTCTGTTTTGGTCTTGCTAATTACCAATTCTGTTAGCTCAAAAAGCCTGAAGTTAATTTTCAGCTTATGAATAAGTTGGTGTATATCTGTACAAGGTCTTCCACTGGTGCTTCTACTTGGCCATGAAGGTTCAGTTTTAATTATAGCTTCTAAAACAACAAAAACTTCTCACCAAGCTTACAGGAAAGCTCAAGTTGTTTGAATGTTTAACAAAATATCTGTCATTATCAATATAATTAACTAGGTTCATTCTTCTGAAAAAAGTTTTCCCTTTCAAAAACAATAAATTACACAGATGGCATCAAAAGTATCAATGAGCTAAACCAACTCTTTAGTGGAAGGATTATTTGGGAGACATCAAATGAAAAACAGATGATTTTCAAGGAAAAATGCATTCAAAGGACTTATATGAAATAACTTCTTAATATTTGAGAACAAAAGCATTGTGTAACATTGTACTTTGAGCACTGGGCACTGCTTTTGAGAGCTTGTCGAGCAAATTCAGTGATGTGCAAGACCCTTTCCACATACAATAAGCTGTTATAGATATGTTTTGTTCCACATTTGTTTTCTTGAGTAAAACTATTGAATACCTGATCACTGAATATGAAAAATAATAACTGTGGTTGTCAGAATTATGATAGAATTCCTGTAGTTCTTTATGTGAGTGTCATGTGGTGGTCAGTTGCTCAGCATGTTATTAAATATTTTTATTTTCCTCTTTTCTACCTGTTTTTACAGCATTTTTTCAAAATGTCTGCAACAGCTTCAAATGCTGTATTTTAAAATTTCATGTATTATTCATGTATATCTGACAGATCTCAAGTAGCTGATGTTGAAAAGGAAGGTGAAGTTCACTGAAAATAAATGTATTCTATTCAGAATGCAAGAACTTAAATTTTCAGTGCTCAAATTAATCTACAAACATTTTGGGGTTAATTATGTTTAATTTAGGTCCTGTTTTTCATGTGAAAGGAGTAAGCAACCATGCTCCTGTAGTAGACAAGACTTGTAGACTAACAATGTATCATTTTCAAATGATTCTTCTTAAACATCTTATGTATTCAGAAGTATATTTGTACTTCATTATTTTAATGTTTCAAATGGTTGGGTTTGATTGCAGATGATTTTTTATGGCTCGGAGTATGGAAAGCTCATAAACTAGCATGATGCAATTGCACAAGAGGCTTAGATCAGGCTGCAACCTCAATTTCCTTCACAGTGGTTCCCTGTCATTCTGTTTTGCCCCAATGCACTGCAGTTGAAAAGAATGTCAGCAAAAAGATTTCATTTGGCTTGAATGAGAGGATGATGGGAGAGGCCTGGAGGTTTGTCCATGATGTCCACTGCCAAACCAGGTCACAGTTAGAATGGCTTTAGAGCTGGCACAGTCAAGTCCCAAGGTCTCTTGTCCCAGCCCCTCCTGCATCTCAGGGAGCAGCTCTCTCTTTTGTGCACGTGGGACTCTCACACCCCTTTGCCATCAACTCCTTGTTCCTTCTCCTGAAACTCCCAATCTTCCATCTGAGTTCTGCCCATCCTTTTCCACCTGTCCTTTCCTCTTAATCTCCATTCCTCTTTGCAGCTCCCAATCTAATTCCCCAGTTCTTCTCATCAATGCAGTGATCTGTTCTTCATGTCCATGTCAGCCCTTCACACAACTTCTGTTCTGCCTCTCCTCCAGCACAATGAGATGCTGCCATTTCCATCCTGCCTCACTCCTTCACCCCCATTTCACGCTGTCACCTCCTGTTACCATGTTACTGATGACTCTCATGGCCAAAAGAGACTGCTCAACAGCAAATCATGCACTGAAATATGACCTAGTGATGCTCATTAGCTTGGGAAAGCACTGAGCACTATTCACTAAACTAGAAGCAGCTCCTCTTTTTTGCAGTGATGATGCATGTGGACAGGTTGGAATTGTGTTTCTGTCTTTGACCTCACTTCCCAAAAATACAGCTCTGAATTGCCTCAAAGTAGATGGAAAGATGGTAATTTACCAGAGGTGCAACTAGTGGATTTATAGGGAATAAAAAACCTTAGAGCCAAAGCTAAATTTGTTCCTGTAAATGTCTGATTCAAATATGTAGGTTATTCAAGTCTCCATGAATCCTTATTTATTGCTTCTTTCTCTGGGAGGAGGAAAGCTCTGGACAGGGCGAATGAAGCAAAGGGAAAAAAGATTGTAGTGGAAAAGGGCACCTGCTTTTAGGTAAAATGGAAACCTCTAATACTTCAGCCTCTGCCTTTGAATAAAACCTCACAATGAGACACCAGCACTGCTGCAGTGTAATGTCCTCTGATCTCAGACCCAAGCTGTCTTAAGCACATGAAGCAAGGTGTTCACAGTTTAATATCTTCTCTAGTTCATTTATTGACAAAATATTAGGACAGTGATTTGGGTGCTGATAGTAATTAACTTTTTTCTATGCTCTGAGATTTCCCATTATAATGCAATTTGTAGAACAATTTTCTGGGCGATTCATGCAAATAAAATACAGTTAAGAGAAAATAAATACAAAAGGGAAAAGTGTGCAGTGTAATTCACTTTTTAAATGGAATCAGATCTTTTGGGTTTGGTTTCTTTGGTTTTTGGAGGTTCCTTTGTGGTATTTACAGTGCTACCTTATTTTATTTGTGCAATGATTTAGACTTCCCTGATGTATGAGTGGCTTTGCACTGACCTTCCCTCTGCTCTGCCTTGGACAAAAGTGCTCAGTGATTCACTTGAGGATGCAGCAGCCAAGCAGGGCTGCAGCACTGCCTGCACAGGCCAGCTTGCTCTTTCTTCTGAATCTTTAGTTATTTCTCCATTTTACACAAACGGTTTCTAATGGAGTCTCTAAATGAGGAAATGAGTAATCAGCTGTGAAAGATGAAAATCAGGCATCTCTGCAAAGTGCCCTATATAAAGCAGGAAAGCCCTCAGGCATCAAGATATTACTTGTCTATTTTATGCTGGTTTTACATGCCTGTTTATTCTTCCAAGAAAAAACCCAAACAACCCAACACTGGTTACCTTAGCAACGTGGTTATGCTATCTTCAGATATCCAAACCAAATTCTCAAGGCACACAGTCTGTTGGTCGGGTGAACCTCTATCACTGGAGGAACATGATATGGTCAGCATATTTCATAGCAATTTTTAATCTACATTGTTAAGCTGCCTCCATCTGAGTTAGCTTCTTAGTTGTCTTTCCAAGCTTTAATTCTTGAAAATTATGTTCATCAATTGATTGAAGGATTTTTGGTAAGTTATAGATGGCAAGCTTTTTATTTTAAAAAATGTATTTTGCAAATACCTATATTTGATACCAAGAAGCTAGTATGCCTTTGTTTATGAAAAAAATACCTATTCTCTCTTGTGTATCAAATAATGAATAATAGACTGAGGACATAATTTAAGGAAGTCCCTTGCCCAAGCTAATAAATAGTTTTGGCTAAAAGATAAAGTACTGTATTGAATTAGAAAATGGCTGTATATATTCTTAGCCTGATAAAAATCTGTGTATCCTGTGTCAAGATGTGCTTGTCAAAAATCATATCCACTGTCCATAGTAACCATAACATTGAGTAAAAGATCCATAACCACAACAAAATAGAGTAGAAGATCATCTGTATGGCAGAGGTGAAAATATATTCCATCCCTACGTAGTAACCATGCATTTTCCTCAGTTGCCTAAAGCCAAATGCAATTCATATATTATTAAATACAGTTAACTAGGAAGTGTGCAGAATTCCAGGCAGTTAGATAACAATCCCCCCTACCACTGCAAAACTATAGAGACCCTATTGGAGTTACTTGTTGAAAGATTCACATAGAAGTGGTTTTCTGCCTGAGTGAAGCCAGGCTTTTTACTGCAATAGAATACACACCAAAAAAATTACATATAAACTTAATAGATATTCCTAACTGTTTTCCACTCTGTGTTTTGCATTGGTTTGGGATATAGGCTGTACTGGAAAAAGAGCACCACGTTTTTCTGACTGTTCCAATATTTGCCTATTGTGCTTTAGAATTTCAGCAGCAAGAGTTAAATGTGCTGTACTGCTGGAGCTCCTTTATAGCTCCTTTATCTATTCCACATAAATGTGGGATAAATGGGGTGGGGAAACAATCAAACATTTTTTTTCTTTTTGTTGGCCTTTCCTCCAGCTCTGGAATGTTAGAGTGAACATATGCTTTTATGCAGGGTAATGATGTAAAAGTTGTGTTTGATTGTCTGTGCCCTTCACAAATCACAAAAACTGATATCATAGCACTCCATGCAATCAAAAACCACAGCCATCCACACTGAAAATAAAGCACTTTACTGTGAATTGGGCAGCATGTCTGAAATGTGCACACTTAGAAAATTTATGTCTGATACTTGGATCACCTGAACCTGATGATTAGAAGGGAAATGTGAACTGTAAGTGAACTTCGAAGGCCACAAAGATTTGTGACTACTGCTTGATAACAACAATGGACCTAAACACCAAAATATGGTGCTATTTTCCATTATTTTTTTTACTATAATAGCAGCAGGAAAGTTTTCTTGTTCTAGGAAAATCATCAGTGAGTGTAAACTAGAGTGCTGTCATAGCAGAAGAGTGGCCTTTTATAGCTGTGTGTCTTTTAAGAGTCTGTTAAGTAGGTAGTAAATATGAGAAATAAATATAGTATATAGTACACCTTTTCCTCACAGGAGATTTCAGAATGCTTTACCCTCTATAGATAAATCAGCTCTCAATTTGTCATTTGTTCTTTCCCATCAAAAAAGACTTCTCTTGCACAAGCTCTTGTACTCTGATTTTGAATGTGTAGGAAATAGACTGCTAAATTCAGAAAATGCAAATGTTATTCACCTGCCTTTGTGTTTGCATGAAAAGAAAGCAGTATAACTGTTGATGGTCTGTAGCATCACACAACATGCATCTGACCTGACATGATTCAGGGATTACAAATTAGGGAATTATGGCTCATTCTGCTCAATATGTTACATTAATGCAATTTGCTAATGATTTGTATAGAGCACAATTAGACAGCTTTTTGCATCCTGTATTTTATGTCACTTGAGAGGACATGCCTGCAGTTGCAGGTGGTCAGAGTCTAGTTCAACTCTGTTGTTTACAGGTGGAACAATATTGACATCAAAACTCGAGAACTTTGATGATAGAATTTTAAATGCCATCTTATTTCTTGTTAACTTGAGAAATACTGCTATACATAATAACATTTAGCAAGAACTTTGAGGTCCCAGTAAGGTAAAGACACCTGTTAAGCTCTTCCTTCTGGTGTGGTCTGACAGTGGACAGTTGTGGTTTGGATCTTTCCCAGAACCCTGTTACTCAGCAGTCAGCTGCTGCAGAAGCTGTGCACAGAAATGCTGAGGGCTTGCTTCACACAGTTATGGTCACAGCCAATTGGAAACAGTTTTCTTCCCAGCTGAATTCAGAAAATGGCATTCTTGACCTCTGCTGAAATGTGGGGGTGCAAACAAAGAGATGCACAAAGTAGCCCTCTGCTACTACTGGCCACCACTGCTGCTGCCAGATGTGCTCCATGGAATGCAGCTGGATCTTATATTCCTTTATGTGCCTTGTCATCATTTAGCCCCAGCCAGCAACTAAACACTGCTCAGCTGCTGACACACCCCTCCTGCTGTGGGCCAGGGAGGAGAACCAGCAAAAGGTAAAACCTGTGTTAAGATATCCAAAGTGTAATAACTGAAGTAAAATATAATGGTAAAAATTATAGTAATTTTTTTAAGTGAAAGAGAGAGAAATAAAATCCGAGGAAAGAAATTTATGTCCAGTACTGTTGCTCACAACCCACTGACCAATGCCTCTCCCATCCTCAGCCCCTCCTGTCCAACTCTCCCAGTGCAGGAGCTGGGCAGTCCTGTGCTGTGCAATATCCTTTGGGCACTTTGGGTCCGCTGGCCATGGTCTCTCCTCTCTGCTCTGTATCCACTCCCTGAGAGCATGAGGCTGGAAAGTCCTTGACTGAGTGAGCACTACAGAGCAGCAGCCAAAGCACCAGTGTGTCATCAGCATCACAGTGAATCTGAAACACTGCCCTGTGCCAGCTGCCAGCAGGAAAATTAACTCTATCCTAGTCCAAACCAGGTCAGAGCTGCTGACAGACAACTATGATGTGTGTAGGTATTTTTAACACCTCTTGAATACACCATTTTTAAAGTGGCCATGGAGTTTGAAGAAGAAAAAAAAGAGAAAACCTTCTCCACTCCTAAACCAACAGAAACTTTGGTTAAAATCTTCACTGCCTGAATTAAGTGTGCTGTGAGATCAAATACATTGTTGCTTACAACACATTTTCCATTAGGAGTATGGCAATGTGAAAAATGCATTTCAGACAAAAGAAATAGCCTATCTTGGCACTGTGGCTTAAGTAGATTTCCTCTTCATTGAATAGATAAATGAAGTTCACATAATTTGTTACTGCAAGTGTTGTTTCAACTGCTGATCTATTTTACTGTGATACCCACAGGAAATAGTCCATCTCTGGTACTCACCATCAAATCCAGTTTCCAGCTGGGATGTTGTACCTGATGCAGACATTTCAATGTAGCCCTGTTTTTTCAGCTGTATTTCTCTTTTGTATGTAAAATATTATTGCACTGCAACTCAGAAGCAGTGGTTTATCTCATTGCTAGTGGTAGATAATGGTTCTGTAAAACAGCAGAGATTGCACTGACAAAATGGTATGAAAATATTTTCAAATGAGGAAGCAGAGGGATGTTAAATATAAAGTTAAATTTCATTGTGAGTGAGGGTTGTATAGAGGGTATTTTTCTCTGTTCCAGTAGGTATTGCAGACACAGAGTTCAGTGCAACTTAGTTTCCATGATTTTTAGTGTTTCTGGGAAACATTTATTTCATTAAAAAGGCACTGAAAGGATTTTTTTTAATCCTTATTTTGGAATGTTGGTGAAGCTCATATTGTAAATTATAATACTGAACAGTAAGTAGTTCAAGAGAAGATTGCTTGATCTCTGGAGGAGCAGTAAGAGTGGAAGTGTGCCTATTTCACTTTAAACTTAGTAGATTGGCTAGTTTTAGCTACTCATTTTTCACAGAGCTTGCCAGCTTTAATTTAATTTCCAAACTGTTTTCACTGGAAGGAGTTGTGGTGCTGGAATCCCAAAACCTCTTTTTCTGCATTGGATCCTCCTGAGCCCCCCAGATTTGCAGAGATGATTTTAGGCTTTGCTCTGTTTGCCATCATGTGCAGCTGGAGTTCTGCAGGCTCATCCAAGGGGATCTGAGGGCTGTGGAAATGTTCTTGTTGACTTAAACACAGCTCAGGCCAGACCTTCAGGGGAAGGCAAGACAGTCCACAAATATGTGGAAGAGAGGAAGGAGGGGGAAAACAAAGCTGGACCAACCACTCACTTTATTCCATTCAGAAGTAGGTGCTAAGGAGGTGGCTCCAAAGTGGCTGTGGTGCTTTGACTTCAGTTATCACCTAATTTATGTGTGGGCTGATTCAGTTCTCACTGGAGAGATATGGAACTTCCCATGACTTAACCAAAAGCACAATTGTTCCTGCCACTCCCAGGCTGTATATAAATTTTTCTGGATTATTTTTAAGAATAAAGATCTGTGAAATGAGAGGGATTGAACTTCCAACTTCCAGTGAGGTGCTTTGTAACTCATTTGTTTTCTTAAAATCTGTATGCTTTGCTAAAGCACAAAAGCTTTTAACTTTGTTCCTTGAAGACAGAGTATTTTATCAACTGCTGTGTCTTTTGTACATTTTGAAATAAGTTAGCCTTGCCTGCAATACTAATGGGCATCTGTCTCATGAGGGATCTGCTTTACTTTGTAGAGAGAGGTATTTGCAATGAGCTGGAAGGGGAAAGTTCTTTTTCTCACCTGAACTAGAGGGTCTATTTTTCATTTTCAGCATTCAATTAGAGCACTAACAGCTTCTTGGAGAACACTATATCCAGCATAATGCATATTTTACTGTGAAATAATACTTATTTCTCTCTTATCACTCAGCATCTGTTGGTCATCCACACATTTATGAGCCTTTTTTACACAGATATTTCTTTTTTACTGAGCAAGGACAGGAAGGGAGCCAGACTTAGCAATTGTCACATCACAACTTTGACAGTCATTAAATGTCATCATAGAGACACATTCATATTTCATGTCACTAACTGTTGATAGGTGCTTTTGGAATTGTGGCTCCACTGTGCAGTGTTTCATTAGAAATATCCTCTGAGGCTTGGAGCTGCCACACCTAATGACAAGGCTCTGCTTGGCCCACACATGAAGGTCCAGTCCAGACAAACAAGGCATCTGAACAGCCCCAAACTGCAAAAAAAAAAAAAAAAAAGGGGGCAAGTAGCAGATCCTGCTTTCAATAGGGAGTAAAATACCTGCTCAGGAGTATTCAGAAAAAAAATCTAAAAGTTGTGAAAATTTTTTTTCAACTTTTGTCAGGGTAAGAATAGATAGGAAATAATCTTGCTTGATTTAACTTCTCTAACTTTCAGTCTCCCATCTTTCACTAGCACTTGGCACATAAAAGATGCAAACTATACATGATTGTTACAACCACACTAATTCCTTCAGTACCTGGGAGGTGAAGACAGCTGTGCTAGAAGCACTTCAGTCCAAGCTGTGCTGGGCAAGGAGGTTTAGAGGGAGCTCCTGCACCTCAGCAGGGGAAAGAAATGGTCATTAGTAACCTAATGGGATTCTGTCATCTCTTTTTAACTTGGCAAAGTTCTTATTCTGGAGATGGCATTTACAGGCTGTCTGGAGACATTCTGTCTCTTTGCACTGGCTGGCTGACACTTCTGAAGCTGGGAAACCACAGAGGAACCAGGCAGACTCAGAATTTCTCAGAAACTCTTTCACAGCAGTTAATTGTTAGGTACTCAAAAACCTGAGCACAGTGAAGATTTGGCCACCAATAGGAAATTTTATACCTTTCCTGTAAAAGAGATTACACATATGTGTGAGTGTATATCCATACATCTGTGTGCATATATATGTACAAATGCATATACACACACACATATATATACAAATATATATATATACACACAAATATATATATATTAGTATGAGTTGAGTCATGAAAGGTCAATGAAGCTGCTGAAAACAATGGCTGTTTTTTGTTCAGGCTGAAAAGTAAAGCAAACCCCTTTACTGACAGCCAGGAGAGCAGTGGGATATTTAGACTGAAGCCAAAGTTGAGCAACATAGATCAGGAAATTTTGGCACTTGAATGCTAACAGTTGTATCAAGAATCTTATACAAAAGACTTTAAGCTAAGGAAAAGCTAAATATAGAAATAAGTAGTAAGAAATCTTGGCAGCACAACCAAGAGGTTGCAATACGACCTTGAAAACTACATGACAAGAGAGTTCCTTTGGCTGATGTGCCAGCTGGAATGAGGCAGGGAATTTGGATTAAAGAGAAAGTGTGTTAACATTAGGGCTCTAATATAGTGCTAATTATACCCTACAGTGCCCAAATCAAGACTCAAGCTTCTTGTCCAAACAGAAGCAATCTGAAATCTCCTGAAAGGACATTCAAAACTGTCCATGCAGTGACAGTAGAACACATCCCTTTGAGTCCTTACATTAAATCAGCCTTTAGTTTAGGTGCTGCAGCCCAAGTGGAAGTGGGGAAGGAAGGTGAAGGGAAGATCAGTGAGAAGAATTACAAGCAGCATGACATATGGTGTCCATGGGTAATGGGACATGGAAATATTTAACAGAGTAAGCACACCTTTAGTGAGACCCTTGAAATTGTTTCAGACAGTTGTTTCATGGACTATATCTGCTATGGGCAATGGGGATTAACTATGTGGTGTATGCAAGATTTTTAGCCTAATTTATATATTAAAAGCTGAAAAAGCTAAAAATAGAAAAAAGTTTACAAAGATTCTGTTAATACTATTTCTGTACCAAGTGTGATAGGCTTAGACAACCAGAAGAATTTATCAAGCAATCACTTTCTAAATTAGATCAGAGCTTAAATTAAAATATGCATTTTCATTTTCATTGAGACTGTGCTACAGGAGTTAAAAATACAATTTCTAGCTAGTAATGCATTTGTTTTAAAGTCCCTTGATTTTAATAATTAGATGTAATAGAGATGCTTCTCTTACAAGCTGGCATGCAGCACTACTTTAGTGATGGACTATCATCAGTTCCAGTAATGTCTGTGAGCACTGGTCTTTGCTGGTCCACACAAGGCCTCAGCTTTCACTCTCCCACAACTATAAATTCAATTTCTGCTAGAAGGAATATAATAATATGTTAGATATTTTCTAACTTGAGTTAACAAAGTTATTTTTGTATTGAACTGGCAGACTAAGTGCCTGGAGGTTCTAAACTGGCCTCCAATTTCATCTGCCATGTAAAATATTACTGGATACAAATGTCTGTTTATTTAATGAGATATAGGACAGACCTTTGTTGTGCATGTACCTCAAGGAATGACTGAAATGAGTATGAAAAATATGGATATAGAACAAATAAAACCACAGATATATTTTTCCTAATATATTTTGGTCTATATAGTTGAACGGCAAAACTTCAGAGTAAACTCCAAATTTCCATTCCCACCAAAATTTTCATGTTCTGGATGCTCTGGCTTTAAGATAGAGCAGAGAATTCAGCTGTAGTGACTCAGACCATGGATGTGTCCTATCTGTCTCCTCCTGCTCAAGCATGTCACTGTGCTGATCAAGGTGGAAGAATAATCCTGCTGCAGGATCCCATCCTGGCCCAGGGTGTTCCTCCTGCAGGTTTAAAGCCTGAGCTGCTGTTGTTTGACTCTGCTTAGCTAAAAGTGTTGTCTGTCCATTTAGCCTTCTAAAAGCACTGCAGATCCTGTCACACAACAATCCTCAGTTAGTGTTATGTTACAAAAAAGTAATGTTTCCTTTTCTTCCCTTTCAGTTTATATTTCCATTTACTGTCTGTCTGCTTGGACTGTGCTGGAGATTTACAGGAAAGCTCTGGCCAGATATTCAAGGACTTTAATAATGTTCACTGCTGTGTGACCATTATTGATCTGCACCAAGCATAACAGTTGTATAAATACAGATAATTGAGAAAGCTTAATTTCATTAGTAAAAATTAATGGGCATACTCTGTACTGAAAAGATAATTTTGCATAAAAGTAATTAGGGTAATCAATTTGATTCTCCTCAGTCATATGCAGTTTGCCATATTTCCTGAATCTTTCTTTTCTTCTTCTGAGCTGTAAAATTCTAGCTTTTTATTTCTACACTTGTTTCTATTTCTCAGTTCTAATCAGTGCTTTATCCTTCTCTTAAACTCCTTGGCATGTGATAATTGTTCATTAAAATGTGCATCTCTAAGTTTCTAGATGATCCTGCACATAACAAACAATATACTTAGTGGAAAAAATTATTGTTTGATTCTACAATTGTAGTTGCTATGTTGTCTTAATCTAAGTAACTTTTTTTGATGATCTATGAGAAAAAGCATTTATCTTTGTAGTTAGTGTATAGAAACAACCTGTAATAATGACAAATAAAGCTATTAAAATGCCAGTAAGTTTTGAATATGCGACCAAAAGTACCTCTAGACAGGTTTATTAAAAATTAAATCCTGCCTTTTAAGCAGTTTTAGTCATGAAACTAGTTATTATTAAGATTTAGATGTCGATTATGATAGGTATTTCTTCAGAATTTAAATTATTTTACTTCAGCGTAACCATTTAGGAGAAATGTACTTGAACTTTTAATCCTATAGTAGATAACACAGTATTTGTCTGATTATTACAGACTGACTGTGTGACTTGAGCACCAGAAATAATATACTACAAATGTCAAATTAACATCCAGCTTCTGGAACATTTGCATAGAGTACTATGACTAAATAATTGGCTATGGTTTTCAAATCTGGAATTAAAAAAAAAAAAAAAAAAAAAAAAAAAAAACAGAACAAACAACAAAAAAACCCCAGTATTTTTAAGCAGAACGGAATGTCAGCTTTTGAGACACATTCTTTAATTAGAAATTGGACAGGAGTTTGCCAAAGGACAACTGTAACATTTAGGAGGTAGAGGGTTTACTAAAATCATTTGCTTCCCATAAGGTGCAGATTCAGTGTTTGCATGATCCCAGTGTACAATCTGAAAATAATGGCATGGGTTTTCAGGAAAACATTGTTGCAACTCTCTTCAAAAGATCTTTTCAAGCAGTTGTGACTGGTGGAGGTTCAGAGCACACAGGCAGGGCTGCTGGAGGCTCAGAGCTCAGGTTTGCCCAGCCTTGTCCCAGCAGTGGAGCTGGGCAGGTGCCAGGAGGTAACACCTGCACTCCAGGTACTAAACATGCAAATTACACCCTTGCTTGTGTGTCTGTGTGTGCTGGGGACATTCAGCTGGCCCCTGAAGCCTGAAGGATTCTAAATGTGTGTGGGTTTGTGTGTACTGCGTGCTTTGCTTTTCAGAGATGAAGTTCTAGAAATGTGAATTGCAGAATTCTGCTCCATTAGCCCATCTTCTGGCCTCCAGGTCTGTATTCTATCAGCTCTTTGGTAACTGTTCTTAACAGCCATCCATTATCTTCCTGTTAAAATCTCTCTTGAGTTTTGATATGGCTTATCTGCTGCACCTACTGTCTCTTCCATTTTTTTTTTCCTCCTGAAAATGCTTCAAGTTACACCCACATGTCTGAGTAAATAAGTAGAAAGCTTGGTGGATTAGATCTTAAAACATTTTGGCTACCCAGAGTTCAAGCTTGTGTTTCTATATCGGGCAATTTTTCCATTAGTTTTATGTGTGCTGAAATGGGGCTGTGACACAGCTGAATTTCAGAGCAAGCTTTTAAGAGGAGGTATGTACACATTTCATAAAATTGTCTCAGACGTTTTCTATGGCTTTTGCAGTAATTGAATCAACCCAGAAAATCAACATTGGAATGTTGCCTTTCATCAACTGTAAGAGAAAAAAAGAAATTTTTTAGAAAGTCATAGTGGGGGAAAAAATATATTTTGGGATAATTTTGGTGATACTGAGCCAGTGAAATTATTTCAGCTAAATTTTGGAGCTTTTTCTGAGGCATAACTTATACTCAAGAAAAGTGAATCCTATTTGGTGATATACTGCCTTAATGGCTGAGCCAGGATTCAAATACACCCAAATTTTTTTCTTAACAGTTCAACCTGTCTCTACTTTTAATTAGTTTTATGATGAGAAACAGAAACTAAAACTGTTGCTCCAGCAGAAAATCCACTTTTATGCTTGAATGGTCAGCTATAATGATTATGCAAACTAAAATTACATACATTTCCTTTTTATTGCTCTAACTACAGAGAACATACTGCTTTGCTGCAACCACAAGTTCTTTCATTTTCTGTTTATTTTTTTAAAGAACTCAAAGCATTTTTAATTCTAGAAATGAGGGTTTTTTCCAACTTATATATTTGCAAATATCTCAACAGATATGTTCACTCATTCCTCAGAACGCTGACCTCTTCTCAGAGTCCCCTGTCTAATTTTGACTTAAAGTGTGATCTTTACCATGGGACACTTGGTCAGCATTTTAAAACAAAGTTTGAAATGGAATCTGAGACAAACATCCCAGATTTAAAACATGTGCTTTCTGCCCCTAAAAATGGTGTAAAATTGTAATGGGAAAATAAAACCTTCTACTCTCAAAAGAACTCTAGGCAGTAGCTAAGGAATTGATGATCCTAATTCAGGGAATGAGGACACAGATATTACCATTGTATGTCTGAAATGGTCTGTCACAAAGATAACACGGCAGCTACTTTGATGACAAATGTTTTTTATTTCAAAAGTCACAGTTCTATTAAACTGATAAATAAAAGCACTTGGATTAGATTTTTCTGCCTCTCCTCCACTCAGAGAATTAAATCTTCACTTTTTAGCCAAAGTATGGGTAGTCTATTAATGTGCATCCATAATTAAGTAAATCTGGTACTGTGAGTACTTAATTCTTTGGGGTTTCTTCAGCTGCCAGCAGACACTCTCAGTGAGGGCAGGGAGACTTCCTGACCCTGTACGTGGAGGTGCTGAGTCTACTTTGTGTTTTTAGTGCATTTTTTCAGTGTAGGATTTGCCAGGCACTTCACAGTTCTCTGTCTGCAGTGAAAGCTCTTCAGACTATCTCAAGATTCTTAAATTGATTACTTGAGAAAAAGCTTCCACCAGAGTTTGTACTCTTGATTTTTTTAAACTGTGATATGTGTTTAAAGCTGGTTGAGAAGCTGCACTCAAAAACCCTTGCAAGCAAAGACAGATCCTTAAACACTGGTTGGTTCATGATTTCTTGCTGTTCTTGTACTTCTTAACAGCACTACAGAAATGGCAGAAAGCCACAGAGAAAGTGCTCTGTTTATGAACTTCCTACCTATCTCTCCCTTGTTTCAAAACAAGGTGTGGTTTGTGATTTATATGTTATCTGGCATCCCAAATTCCATATAATCCAAATATCATTAAATGCAGAAAGGTTCCTTGGCCATTCTCTAGATGAATCTGTCTGTCTGTCTATTTAGTTTGTTAGAATTTCCCATTCTAACACAATCCATATGATAGCATTTGTGGAAATAAAAATGGCAATACATGACACAGGTACTCATCTATTTATCCCATGGCTGCTTTCACACCAACCACTTCAGAACAACTCCTGTCAAATTTCTTTATTCCCAAAATAATAGATATAAAACACAGCTATGTGCACATTCTAAATTATATATATAAAGTCTTCATTCTTTTTGTTACATTCCATCAAAAGTTGATACAACACATTGGAGCTTGTGATAACAAAGACCAAAATTGTTTAAACTTCTTCTTTATTTTGATGGATGTAGCATGAGTGGCAGTGTGAGTTGTTGTTCCCATCCAGCATACCTTAGAAGATTCTTGCTATTCCCTTCAATTAAACACTTGAAGGCTCAAACTGTCCATAAATGCATTCTCTTAATTTTTTACGTTTTTGCCTGACTTCAAAATAGCAGTTCCATAAAATGAAAACTCTGAATCTGTAGTCTGAAGACTAGCAGACATTTAAGAGATAAATGGAATTCAGGTTAAATGATATCACAGAGCAGAAACTACCTGGTTCAAACTGAAATTCTCTGCAATTGGTACAGATATTCCTGTTATATCTGATTGCCCAATAACAGAGTGCCTTTCACAAGGGTCACTTAAATCCTAGACTTTATAAAATTTGACATCTCTGTATTGATGTGTTGTAGGTTAACCAAAGGTCTGATCTGAAGCACTCTGAAGTAAATAGAAACCTTAGTGCTGATTCTCAGCTATTTTCTAGACTTCAAAACATTTCAGTCTTTGGAGAGTTTATCTGGATAAACCTAGACCTGAGAGTTAAAAACAGAAAAATTAAGTTCTTTGACATTGGACATGATGTTTTTTGACATTTGTCAGTAGTGTGATAAGGTTTAACTTTCAGCAAAGATCTCCACTGAGCTGGAGACTTAGAGTCATAGAATCCCTTAGTTTGAAAAAAAACCTCTAAAATCATCAAGTCCAGCCATTAACCAGCACAGCCAAGTCCACCACTAAACCATGGCCCCAAGTGCTACATCCACACATCTTCCAAATCCCTCCAGGAATGGTGGCTCAACTGCCTGGGCAACTTGTGCCTGTGCTTCCAGTACATTGGCAATCCTTTCAGTAAAGAAATCTTTCCTGATATCCAATCTAAACCTTCCCTGGCACATCTTGAAGCCATTTCATCCTGTCATTTGTCATCTGAGAAGAGATGGCCCCCAATGGTCACCAGGCTCCAGCCACCCACCCAGTGAAGAATATTCCTATCCAAGCCATTCTCCAAGAGAATGTTGTGGGAAACAAGAAATTATCTTTAGCAAATTCCAGGTAGACAGCATGCACAGACTTCTCCTCATCTGCTAAGCAAATCAAATTTTTTATTCACAGAAATTAATATAGCAGCTCTGTGAAGTGAGGAGGCAGCAATGTGGTGATTTTGAGGTGTGGTTCATCAGTGCAGTGTTGTATTAATTGTGAGGACATCTGTGTGCTTATTGGAGTTTCAAGTTTGTGCTAAGTCTCTCTTCTGAATGCCATCTCAAAGCTGTTCATCTCAGCAGCACTGGACACATGAAAGGGTCTGAATTTCTTCCTGGAGGGGCTGTTACATTGTGTAGTGATTTCTGGGCAGCCTGCACTGGTGCAATTCAGTCAACCTAAAATATCAGCATGATTGCATTGAGGTGGGCATTAGGAAACCTAAATAGCTTTTTCAGCTTTGGAGTTTGTGTTAAATCTGGACAGCCTTCAGGTATTGATACATTCCTGCTTGTACTGAGTGAAAGGCAATCCTCCTCAGCCACCTTTAACTCTCCCCTTTTCTCTGCCCACCCCCCTCTGCCTTGTTTTCTTCTGTTCTTGCTCTCTCTTCTTTTGTCCAACAGCTGCATTTAGACCATTCCTGAACCAAGCTAGGTTCCTGGTCTGTGCCATTGTGAAGACATCAACTATGCATTCCTGATGAGCAAGGGAAAAACAACAGATAAAAGATATTTGGATGGATAATAATTTCAGTTAGATGTGGCATAAATTTATATTGTTTTTGACTTATGCCAAGATAGCAAAGTTGATACTAAAAAGCCCTAATCCCTATTATTTGTCAAATTAATAAAGAAGCTTTTTCTCATTAGATATAGGGTGACAAGGGAGTAGTTTTAGAGTAGGAACTGAGTTTCATTGACATTGGTGAAGTCTCTGAGACATCAGAGCAAAAAATGCAAACCATCCTTTATTAGGAGTATAGTGGCACTTTTCTATTTCAAGATAATTTATGCTTGCTTAACATCCAGGTTGATCTCTACACCTTCTGATAAACAGTTTTTTGAGATTTATTACTTTACATATATTCAGTAACCTAAGCAAATATGGGTTGCAAAGAAATATGAGGTTACCAGAGTTCATTGCCTTTGCACACTTAAAAGTCTCATTGTCTTTGGTGAATCAATCAGAGTAGTAAGGATCAGACAAGGAAGTTTATTGGAAAGGGTAGAGCTGAAAAGTCAGGAAACTTGCAAGTCTAGTGAAAATAGTTTAATAAAATCAACCAGTTTCTAGTGCATTATTTTTGAATTATATGTCTCCTATGGCACAGGGAAGTTTAAAATCCTGACCAAACCTTAGGATCCTTCATGCTTTGACTGAAACTTGAACCTGGAGCACAGCAGTTGACAGGACTCAAGTGCAAAGAAGGATGAACTTGAGTGAAATCAGAGGCATGAAAGTTGTAGCAAAACAAGAGAATGAACACTTGCTGGCAGGTAAGAAGCGCAGCTGTGAAGTTTTGAACAGCTTCCTGTTCAAGTGGTGTGGGAAATATAACAGTAACAAGACTTTCAGACATTGATCTGTCTGTCTGTGTCTTTCAAGCATTTGTTTTTCTGTAGTTAGGGGTTCATTGCAAGCAATGCATTTTGAATAATATTTCAACAGAAAAAAGTTGTACTGTAGTAGTACTAAATTATTCTGTTTATTGGGGAAAATATTATGCACCACAGCTTTTATTTTTTATGGAAAACTAAATCTTAAATGCATCAAGTTTTCTATCCATCAGAAAGTTCTCTCTGAACCAAGTGACTCAGTGATCCCAGTTTTCCAGTAATGACTCTGACAGTGGCAGGAAGTTCTGAATTCTCACCTCATTTCAGGATCTTCTATTAAAAAGGTCTTGTGGCTTTACATCAAAACTCTTTGAGGTTGCTTTGAGTGTTGTGACTTATTTTTGCATGCTGTTTTGTGCTTTGTAGAAAAAATTTATGGACATACTTGTATGTGATAGAAACAGGAGAAAAACTTCTGAATTAGTTTAAAATGTTGATGACTGATGTTAATATTTGGCAGCTGAACATAGTGATGTTCATCCAGTGAAACTGCCTGGATGAAAATGAATTGTGTTGGTTGAAGAAGCCTTTCAGGATTCTGGTGTAGGAATCTGACTTTACTTCTTTTAGGAAGAACTGCACTGCCCAGTCTGGCAAGAGCCTTGCAGCAGCTCTCAGTCAGTTCCCCAGAAATGGCCCTTGAGCTTCTCCTGCCCTCCTGAGCAGCAGGAGTCTGGGAGCACAGGGGTGTGGATCCCCAGCCTTCAGCTTTAGACTGAAGCTGGCTGGTAAATAGGTGCCATATCACCAATAACAGAATAATTAACACTGGCACAGGATGCCCAGAGAGGTGGTGAATGTCCCACCCCTGGAAATATTCAAGGTCAGTGTGCACAGGGCTCTGTAAATAATTTACTTTCATATTAGAGCATCCTCAACAAAGCCCCCATGCTTTCCATTTGTTGTTTTGGTGTTTGGGGATTTTTGTGGGATACAGGAGTATTGCCAATCATCAAGAACTATCAGTATAAATATTTATTCTATTTAAAAGAGCTTCAGAGAAAGTGAAGGGATAATTGGGATGTTCTGCTAATGTTTGATATCAGATTTGCAGTGAGATAAATTATATTTTATATATCTGCCTTCTTATTTTCTTCATTCTTATATGCTAATGATTCTTGCTATGCAGTATTACTTTGGCTTGGAAGAGGGAATTTCTTAACAGATAAGGAATTGTTTCATTTAGGTTATCTGTAACAGAAATGTAAGCAGTGGGAATTTTTGTCTCTGATCTGTGAGACTTCTGTTGCATCTAAGATGCTCATTGAAGTATTTGATATCTTATTCTGCAGCAAAATAGAACTTTTCTTGTTCATACTACTGCTCTTACTTAACTTTCTACAACTGTTTTGTATTCAGAAACAATCTATCATATATATGCATATAAAACCATGATTATATAGGGGGGTAAATCATAACTTTTTGATTTAGGAACTCAACTCACTGAAGGTGCTTTCATAAATTTCTTGTACTGAGCCTATGCAAGGATCTGGCCTGGGAGTATGTGTGGGAAGAAGGTAAAATCTGCCTCTGGTTTTCATCACCTCTTAGCTAAAATGTTTCTCAGTTTGAAAGTTCTCTTAAACTGCACTGCAAACTGAAAAAGGTTGTTGTTTATTTTGCTGAAGTAATTTCAGACTAATAGTGAGTGATTGCCAACATAACATTACTGATGTTGATTAGGCACTGTACTTATATTTTTCTCAATTTTCAGGGAAACATTAGTTACATTTGCATCTCGTTGCTAAATGAGATAGGAAAGAAGTTCTATGAATTTATTTTCATGACATCATGGCAGAGTTAAGATTCTTTAAATAGCAAGGCAACCTATTAGACATAAATGATTTTGAAAATAATTGTATCCATTTTAATGAGGGGAAAATACTTTACTGTCATTGCACTGCTCTTCTGCTATGTGGTGTGTTTATAATCAGCTTTTTAATTTCTACTTTCCACACCAAAGAGTCCTGAGTGCTCACAGAGCACAAGCTGAGGGAGGACTTCACACCTTGAGTGTCCTGAGAGGAGGCCACACTGCCCTGCCAGTATGGAATAAGTGGAGCAGGGTCATTCAAGGGATAAATGTAAAATTTGGGTTTAAGTAGACTTAGAGCTCCATTTTAGCACAATTTTTGGTCAGAGTATGAGGTCTGTTAACACTCTACCTTGAAGAGACATATTAAAAAGATGTTAGGAATAGTATCAAAGCTCTGATTTTATTAAGAGGGAGTGTAATTCCATCCTACATGATGGAAGGTGTGGTTGACACCATTTTCCTGGTGTTTGAGTAACGTAATGCATTTAGTGAATAAAATGAATTCATTATAAAGAAAATATTGCTCACACACTATAATTCAGACTGGAAAGCTCTATTTACTCAATTGGACAAGCTTTTCATAAAACAGATGCATAATTTATGTCACTTTTTTGCTGCTAGCTGTTTATATGCCTTCTGGTATCCCATAGTCCTTCTCAGATAACTATTTACAGTTTTATACAGAAAGAGATTAAATGCCTCATTGAAGGTCACACAGGAAGACAAACAAAGCCAGGAATTAAACAGAGATCTGTAATAATTATCTAGTTTTATATTTACCTAACACAATTTTCTAGCACTTCAGTGATGGCTCTTTGTTTGGGCAATAGCCAAAGCCAAGCCACCTTTCCTAGCCTGGCAAGGGACCTGTGTTTTATAGTTAATGTTTCCTCTGTGATGACAAGCTGCAATCAGAACCAAAGATGGTCTTAAACTAGACTGTATCATAAACTCATGTGATTTTCACAGTATCTTAGCTCTTTTCAACATCTGATAGAATGTTATTTGATGTAGTTTCAAAATCAAAAGTTATATTTTGTCAGGCAATTTTGCCAGTGAATTTTTCAACAGACTTTCACTTTCAATAACTTTAGATACTTTCTATACTATGGAGAAATACATCCTCTGAGGAGGTTTCCTTGCCTTTTTCCTTGCCAATTCAATGACAGAAATATGCACTAAGAACATAGAGGAATGAGAATAAGAAGTAAAATTCAAATGACTTTTGCTTTTTCTTGCATTGTAATTATTCCATGCTTGAGTAGATAAACAAATAAACACAGTTCCTTCTTTGGATTTTGTAATTTCTGAGATTTAGCAGTTGTAACACAGACACTCTCAGTATTCTTTGTACACTTGGGAAGATCTGAGCATATATTTTAGGTTGTAATATCCTATTGAAAAGAATTTATCTCTGCTGCATCAAAAACCTTGCAATATTTTTCTGAGCTTTTCTGTTCATCTTAGGTACATGAAGTTGTTCAAAAAGAATGGATGATTTTTTTATATATATATTTTCACATCTGGTCTCATTTCTAAGAAACAACTAGTAAGTTCCAGGGCATGGATTATTCCCCTGGAAGTCAGCTGTGTTTCCAGCATACCCTTCACAGCTGTTTGACCTTGCTGCTTTCCTGCCCATAAAAGCCATATTTGCTGTAGAACTGCTGGCTCTATGAGAAACAATCCATCAGTTTTACAGATGCTGCAAACACTTCAATTCTCCACACAGTTAACAGTATCACAGGAACTCTCACATTACCAGTTCTGCTTTCAAATAACTGACTTAGGAGCAGGTATTATTTGGCCCAGCTTATGGCCAGGTCAGGCCATGTAAGTCATGGCCCAGAGCTTGGGGCAGAGGAGAGCTCTGTGCATGTCACAGCAAGCTGGGACCTGGGCCCTCTCTCATTTCCCAGCTCTGAGCAAGTGGGAGACTTTTAGGACAGTCACTGGCCAATTTAAAAATAGAGGATTAATTTCTTGGAGCACGGATTCCATGTCTTGAGTGCCCACCTAGAGGACAGAGTCTTGTTTGTTCTGCCTCAGGGAAGATGTGCTATTTCTGTTTGTTTCTTTGTTTTTGTGGGGTTTTTGGGATTTCTTGGTGGTTTGTTTTTGGTTTTTTTTTGTTGTTGTTGTTGCTGCTTTTCTTTTTTTAAGTTAGTGGGGTTTTTTTAGCACAGTAAAAGATGTTCCAGAGCTGCAGGCGAAATATCCACACCAAGTCTTACATCTTTGAGTGTTTTCTCAGAAAGCCCCTGCAAGCTGCAAAATAATGTTAATTAAAAGGTGGGCATGTGCTCTAGACAGGGTTAATCTAATGAGGAACTGCTCTAAAACTTGATCTGCTGACTGTGAGCTCCCTTCTTGGTACACACAGATGAACTGAGCCCAGGCTTAAGGGGGCAGAAACATGGGTGCAGGAGACCAGGGCCCATCAGCAGCTGAGTGAGGGAGATTTTTTTTAGGCAGCATTTGAGCTTAATGCTTGAGGCATTGCTCCATTGATGTTAGAATGCCTCTCCCTGCCAGGAAACCTTTGGTGAAGTTCATATATTAATTTCAGTGTCATTTATATCTGAGTGCCTCAGTGGAAAGACATGAACAATTTTTGAATCTATTCTAAATTGAAGTGTTTATGCTGAAATATTGAGATTTTAATGATGTCATACTTCATAAATCTAGGGGATGCTGGTATTGTCAAACAAACACTAAAAAGGGAGAAAAATATCTGTCATCTTTGTCATCATCACCATCA
This sequence comes from Haemorhous mexicanus, assembly GCF_027477595.1. Lineage (NCBI taxonomy): Eukaryota > Metazoa > Chordata > Aves > Passeriformes > Fringillidae > Haemorhous > Haemorhous mexicanus. The sequence goes on from NC_082354.1 coordinate 10,545,825, forward strand.
CTTACTCTGAGCACTTTGACATTAAAAGATTGATCATTTCCTGAGTGCTCATTTTATCAATTAAATAATGGCAGAAGTGTCATGTAGCTTATTATTCAATACATATAGACACAGTCTTATTCAATGTTTTGCAGTTAAACAGTAAATAATTTATCAAGTGACTTGTTTGTGAATGCTTTGTAATCAATTTAGAATTTTCTAAAAGTGAGTTCCTTATTTCCAGCTATATTCTAATCCCTTCTGTGAATTTCTTTGCCAATTACTCAAGCTATTACCTTTTTTGAGAACTGTCAGCTAAGGTTGATAGTTTTAATGTCTATTGTGAGAAAGTGATCTTGCATATATTAGGCTTCTATTCTTATAAATTCATGACAAAGTCTTAGATTAGAATGTGAATTTTGTCTTTAAATTGAAGGGTTTCCTCCCAACAAATATTGTTTATTAATGCACTGGGAGCAATTCACACTGGCTGGATGATGGGTAGAAATTTAACAAGAAAGGAGAGGTGGCCACAGCAGGTGTTTAGCTGTGCAAAAATGTTCTATCCAGGTCAGCAAATAACATGCTTGTCCTCATGCTGCCACTAATAGAGCATAAGTCACATGTTTCAGTGGCAAGAGCTTTGCAATGTATTTTTAGACACAATATTTTCTTGAAGGGGTTTTTGAATCTGCTGCTCAGAAGGGATGACAACACTGGTTGGATTGTGTGTAAGAGCAATGTACAAATATTTTTCTATTCAGTTTTTACAAAATTAGTAGATAAGGTATCTGTAACTCTATTTATATGCTTCTCATGAGCATAAACAAAAGATTCAATATGCTGTGACATTTTATAAGTATTGCAAAGTACAGCAATTAGAAGATATTTTTTTAATTTAGAATTTTAATCCAGTTTTGTGGTGAAAATTTTTACCTTTAGTCCATTTGCCATTCACTCATATGCTTGGAAGTGGAAGTAGAAAGACTTGCTAGACTAGTTTGATCTGATGTGCCATATCTTTTAATATCATAAATTAAATCTAGATATCCCAGTTTAAAAAATTGACTTTTAGACAATATTTTAGTCCAAATGTTTTTTTCTTTTCTCATATATTTGTCATTTCACTGGTTTAACTGTATTGAGGTTATTGGCATAAAAATGTAGAGTTTTATTCCTGTTAATCATTGCTAAAATTACCTTAAATGCAAGATTAATGGACTCCATACTTTGCCCTGGTCTAGAAAATGAACATAAATCAAGACATGGGGCTTTTCTTCCTCACATCCATGCTATATAGAGAGTAAGCATTTTCTAAATCACTTAGAAATGTTCCTGGTGATGTTAGTAGTAAACTGTCATACAATCATTATGTTGCCTGAAGTTTAGGATACGTTTTAGGAATTCCATGCATATCAGTTTAATTACTTTTCAGAGATTAGAATACTGGATTTTAATTCTGCATTTCCAAAGAAAAATAGAAAAATAATAAAATATTTTCTCTGTCATCCATCAAGTTATTAAGGTGACAAGACGTGGGCACTACATTTGAGTCTATTCAGGGATGTGGAGAATACAGGTAAATTGTTACATTTTGTGGATTTAGGGATTCTCAGTTTGTGTTTGCATGGGCTAGAAACCACTGGAGATACAGTTTAAATGCCATTTCAGAGCAAAGCCAGCTCTGATCCCAGAACTGCAATGGCCAGTCTAGCAATAACACCCCTCAGCTTTGCTAGTCTCATAAACATCCTGTGGAAAAACCAGGCTGCAAACCTTTCCAGGTTTCCAAAGAAAGGTGCAATACATGTTCCATTCCTTTGATCTAAGGTTTGCTTCCAATTTTGTACATGCATTTTAAAAAAGTCCCACATACCCCTTTTAAAAGCTCTCCCTGAAAGCGTGGCACACAGGATTGCTCTGAGACACCCTTGGTTTTCCACTGTATTACCCTTTGTAGATTCTGAAAGGGACTAAAAGTACTTTAGGTTGCAAACATTTCTACCATTACTGCAGCTGATGCATTAAAGGGAAACAGATTTTTTCACATCCAGACTTAATGCAGTCTTTCCTTAAAGTGTCCCCCATATGACCCCATATAAGAGTTCTCTCCTTCCATCATGGGACCTAAAAGCAGGGCTGAGTCTTCTGATGGACATTCTTCCTTTCAGCCATGGCTTCCATTCCTCTCAGGCTTTTGACCTGAGCTTTGCCTTCTAGCTTGCTGTGTTTGGCTTGATGAGTTAGAGCTTCATTCTTTCCTGCTCCTGTCTTAAAGATCTTTTTCTAACAAAGCAACAGTAAGAATAGTTCTAGGATTTTTGCCAAAAGTAACTTCCAGCTCTCAAATAGATCAGGAAATATTTCTACCTTTCTTAAGATTCCTCATAGCACAAATTGCATTCCTGAATATCCACAAGGCACTTGAAACTCTAAAATGTACCTTCACAGAGCTAGAAGTGTTTGCAAATCTCATTTATGGTTTGCTCTGAATAAATGTGGTAGCTTTACAAGAGACCAGACAAAATGGATTTTGTTCATCTAATCTCCTTAAAGAACAAGAGGAAAGATCCAGATAATACTTCCTAATTGTACATTTTATAAGTGAGCAGCCACTGTGAAAATTGACTTTTAGCTGAATAAAAATCTGGCTGTCCTGTTTTTAACATGAACATGAGACACAATCTCTACTGAAGTTTCCAGTACTCAGTATTATTATTTTAATTTCAAACCAAAATTACTTAAATTCTATGGACTATGTAATAACCATGATTTTACATCACTGTGTCACCACTTTCCAGCTGTTCTGTAAACTCCATGTTATCTTTTTCATGAAGGAATTGTATCTACTGCATGGTTTCAAAATGAAGGCTTCTGTTACTGTGCTATGGACAATGCAGCCTGGAAATTCTTCAATGCAGCAGGCACTGATAATTGCTTCCCTTAGAGCAGCACTGGGCTGTGCCCACACTCACTGCCTAATCACTGGGTCTCTCATTTAGCTGCAAAAATAGAGCAAAACATGAATTAGCAGGAGAACTCAGCCACTGTCCCTTTTCATGCAATTCTTGCAAAAAAACCAAAAACCTTTCCCAGATAAATGTCAGTCCTAGGGTAAATGTAGTAGGAAAGGAAGATTGGACAGGCTGAACTGTGCAAGCAGATAATGAGCTACCCTTAGACTGCCATGTCTAAAACATGGAAGTCTGTGAATGGCACAAGCTTTCAGTCTCAGTGAACTCTCATGAGGCTAGAAACTTAAAGCACTTGTACAAGAGTAACTTCTGAAATGAATTTTCAGATTTTAGAGAGCAAGTCAGGCATGATTGTTTTAGTCCTGTGCAAAACTTTTGGTTGAAAGCATTGCAAAATTGTAACATATAACCAATCTGAATTACAGGCCTGGGCTAATCAAGGTCTTCATTAGAAGTTTTAACCAGCCTATAATAAAAATATGATGATGAAGAAAACTGTGAAATAATGTTGTTAATGTTTTCTTTCCTTTGACCAATTTTTTAATGAATGTCAGCTTTTATCAGTACACTGCAGACAAATTAGTCCTGCAACAGGTATAAATGGATACCTGAAATGAGGAAGCCTTTAAAAACTCTGGTGTTACCAATACTGCTCCCACTGATTGCTCTGATTCCTGAATTATTTCAACAGATAGGAAAGCAGTAGTTATTTGTGCTCTGTAGAAAAGGCATTAGGAGAGCTGTGGAGTTTACTTATTTATGGTCACTTCCACAGATTTACAATTACCAAGCAATGCACTGAAAGCCTCTGTGCATAATTCAAAGGCTCACTGAATTTTCATCTTGAGTTTATTTTCTGTTTACCAGAAGCTGTGAATTTAAACTCCTTTTTTAATAATACCCTTTGCAAATTTAATAATAAATAATACAATAGCCTGCCAAAGCATATAGGACATCATATTGCCATGCTAAAGAAATTACAACATTTATAAAAAAATCTGTGTAATGAAATTTTTTGTCAAATAAAAGAATGTTTTTTCTGCCACCATAATAAAGCCTTTTTATGTTGAGATGACTGTCAGAACAGCTTTATATTTTCTCAAAGTTACTATGTTTAATCTTTCTAGCTACTTCATAATAAGAAAGGGAATGTACTCAGAATTAATATATAATTCATTTTTTCTGACCATGCTAATTATTTGGCAAGTTTGAAATCTCAACTTTCTTTTAAATTAGAGTTCCATTTATTTAGGTTTTTGGTACCCTTGCTGGTGTAAGGAGAATCTCACTTAGCTGTAAATCATGTTGCAAAATCAAATAATCTTTTTATTCTCAGTCTTATAAATTAAGGTGTTATGTTAGTGTCCTGGCCTTTAAGGTAATATTTTTTCAACAACTGAAATGAAAACTTTTGAAACCTAGAATGTAATGATGATAGGGATGCAAACTGTATTGCACAGTACAGTAACTGTTGTGTTCCCAAAGAGCCCATGCCAAAAAGTAAAGGCTGTGTGTGCCTGTTTCATTCTGTTTGCATTTCTGGTAAACTATAGAGAATAATGTATTCCCCTGCAGTTTCCTGGGCCTGGTGCATTGTGGCTGTGAATGAATGACCTATTCCTACTAGTTCCATTTTATTGTTTCTGAGATTTACCACTCGTGCTGTGAGATATAAGTTCCATTTTCCTCTTACAGAAATCTCTTTTGTGTACTCTGAAGTGATTCTATTGATTTAATTGGTGAAAGGGACTTATCAGTAGGGGCCTTGTCTTCATAAGAATAATCCTTTAAAAACACTGTCTTTGGGTGAATTGGGAAGTGTCCAGATGTTTCCTGCCTGGAGGCCAGGACCTGAGTTTCTTGATACTTACACAGCTCAGCAGCTGGAATCCTTGCTGTGGCATTGCAAATGAGTGAATAGAGATTTAGCATCCATCAGTTGATAATCCTTCGTGTCAAGTGTGAAATAACAAAAATGCATTTTACACTTCATTTTTTTTCACCTAAAACATAATTTAGAGTAGCCCATTGCGTTGAAATGTACCTTATTAACAAAATTTAGCACACATTAAACACCTACATAATAGATGTAGGTTGGGTCCAAACAGCATCAAACCTTTGCAGCACCCCCAGATCCTGCTCTGTGTTGCTCATTTTCAGGCTTACCTCCAGATCTGCAGTTTGGGGAAAAAAAGTAGAGACACTTTCTGGCAAACCCGTGGAGAAAGAAAAGTAAATAACAAAGTTAAAAACTCCTTCCCAAAAATACACTGCTTCAGGCAATCTCAGCTTTAAGCACAAGGTTTGATACGTGAAAGGAATTGTGTAAACACGAGGGAACGTGTGGTCACCAAGGTCCAAGGGGTACAGATGTTTAAAGCCATAGGGATTGAAATCCTCTGCTTAAATTGTATTTGGAAGCAATGTGGAAAGCATTGAAAAATCTCAGCTTGTATTTTCCTCTGCTCTGCCTTTCTACAGGCGGCTGAAATGCAGTAGAAAGAGAAAAAACAAGGTAAATGTAGTGGATGACATGAAGAAAACAATTTAATATCTATGTTACCTAGTGCAATACTGTCCATTGCAAAGCATGAAATAAATTTATGCCCATCAAAAGAATATCCCCATGCTGAAAGTCCTTTTACTGAAGCATGTATAATCCTACTCTTTGAAAATGTGGATGTGATTCGTTGTGTTTCTATTTACAGCACTTCCCATGATTTTGATCACTTCTAACTTAAAAGTCTAAGACCTGGTATAGGTTTCTCATGATTTAAACTACCTCAAAAACGATTTTTAATGGAGCCTTTCTTTTATCCTAGCACAGCTCCTGTGCCTGTCTGTTCCTCTGTGACTCATCTGCCTGCTGTGTTTTCTACTAAAATCTCTTCCTTTAATTTCTGCATGGGAAATCACTCAGGGTTCCAGCATTTTGAACAAGGATGAGCAGCAGTATTGTTGGGCTGGAATGGCTTTGTGACTGCCATCAAGCTGGTTTCTGACCTTTGAAACATTGGCTCCAGTAACAGATTTGGGAGATCTACACAGTTCCCTTAAGAATCTGCTATTTTCATAAAATTAATAAGGTTCTGTCCATTAATCACTGTTTCAAGCTCATGTGGATCAGGATTAGGCAGAAAACAGCTATTCCCTTGAATGTTCAGGTTTTAAGTGCCTGGCTGCTAGCAGAATTTTTTCATGAGTTTTAAAATAAAACTGTCTTTGTTCAGTTTGGGATTTTGATGTTTTGGCATGGAAGACAGGAAATAGAGAGAAGGAAGCATTGTTGTTATGTTGTCTAAGCTTCAAGAATTTTTTATTCTTCTCTAATCACTTGAGACATGTTCTGCCCTCACATCATGTGGTCTGTTTTCCCTCAGACTGGACAGTTGTCTTAGTGGTTTGTGGATGGAGATAAAGGATGTGAAGTAGCTGCAAATCCCTTCAGGTTACGCTTGGATAGCTTACACAATGTGTAAAGCAGGCACAGAAGGTGTGCTGTGCTCTGCTGTGTGTAAGAACAATTTGGAAAGCAAAAAAGTCATCCCAATTTAGACACATTTCACAAAAAAAATCATGCAAAAGAGCCTGGCAAAAATACAGTTTCTTACAGTAGAACTAAGACTATTTAATCTGTAGGTTCCATGTGTTCAGGATGTCCCACCAAGGTTGCCAGTTGTGTATTTATTACACCATGACTTGACCACAGCCTGCCAAGGTCACTGGACGTGCTGCAGGACATTGTGTTCCTGTTGGCAGCTGAATGATGGCTGACAGCAGTTTGTTTGCTCTTTCATTTGATGTAGCAGCCATGATTTTCTGAGCATCATGCAGCCATCAAGAAATTCCTATCAGCATCCTCTTTAAATTCATTGCCCCATTGTGATTTGTATCAAAGCATAACATCTTTTAATGGCTGACTTTTAGGGTGGTGGCTATCACTGGAATAGCTAGCTAGTATTAATAGTTACACTGTGTGGAATGAGGATTCTCCAGCTTTGTCTTTGGAATTGCACTTGCAAATCCTTCAGCAATGCCAACTGTGTGCTGCCAATGAGAAGTGTGCTGCAAATCTCCATTTTTGGCTTCTAATATAAATTTTTTTTTTTTTGAGAGATCTTCTCAGGTGGGGTGATGAGGTGTTTGTTTCATAGATTTTTTTAAAACACCACTAAGACCAAAACAGTTTTCATGCAGCAGTTATAGTCTGCTCTCTGAAATCCTCTTGAGAGTAAATGAGATGCAGGAAAAGAGCAAGCTCCTAGAGCATGACAATTACATTGTACTTCTATTACTCACCAAAGAAATGCTTTCAATAATTGTGAAACTTAGCATTTATGTCACTTGAACCTGGAATGAAACACAGCAATGCTTCCATGTTCACAGAAAAAGAAATATCTTTCCATCCTGTCCCTGTTAGAGACAACTTGTAGATAGTGTTAATTTAATATGTTGTGGTCTAGGTTTTTGTTATATAGCTTATAAGTAAAGGCTCTATTAAAAGACAGTGGCTATGAAAGAACATCAAAAGAGACCTTTAATTTCTGCTACAAAATGCTGTATTCTTAGTGATGGCACTTAATTTCAAATATTTTGGTATACTAAGAAGTGCAAAATTATCACAGCAAGACTTGAGGCCATAAGTAGAAATTATATCCTTAAGTGGAGTGAGAAAAACTGTATGAAGTGCTTTGTGTTTCTTACTGTCAATAACATAAGAAGTAAAAAAGAAAAATAGAGCTATTTTCAGACTTAATAAATCCAGCATTGGATAAACAAGTACCCTACCTTTTTCATTAGGTGTTTAGACATTTAAATGAAAGAAATCTTAAAAGATACTGCTACTTCTACTTGAAGAAATGTGTTAAATGCACTAAAGCCCAAGACAAACCATAAAAAACTGTTTTAGAGAGATGAACAACTTTACATATTATTTTAAAAGCTGATTTCTTATCTGCCTTCTTGATTTAGACATAAGATAGGAATTTTTCAGTTATGTTGTTTCTTATCAGAATAAACACTCTCTCAGAGGTATGCTCTAGTATTGACCAGCTCTTTATAAAAGATGTCTATACTCAACCTTAGTGCTGCTTCTCTTACCATCTGAAATGCAGAGGGGAAAATATTATTTCAAGGTCTATCTTCATTTTTTATTCCTGGACATAGCATTGAAAAAATCCACTGCCCCTAGAGGGAATTCAAACAATTTTGACCTGTCCTCAAAATAAGCAAGTACATTTTCTGGATACAATAAAGAAAATCTCACATTCAGTTGAATCAGCGCCTTGCATATTAGGTTAAAGTCCCATCTCTTCAAAGCAGGGGATAACAATTATTATTTTCTGTCTGTCATGCAGTACTGCTCTGTTTGGAAAGCAGCATGGTCTGCATTCTGTCCAGGGAAAAGGGAAATATAGAAAAGACCAAGGAGCTAGTTTTCTGCATATGCATGACAATGTGGAGAATTATGAGCAGTTTCTGTTTTTCTTTTATGTGCCCTCCTATCCCAAATGTATCAGAAAATGTGTGGTAACAGAAGAAGCAGCATTGTTTTCTCATATTGCATGGAACCTTCAAACTGTAATAATATCTTCCTTGATCTTGAGTTTGGGAGCCTTGAAACCATTTCTGTTGCATTTTGAAATGTAACTGCTAGATATATCTTTGGATTTTTACAGTGATTTACAATCACCTTCATTCAAACAGAAGTATCACTTTACAAGAGTTTGTACTTTGCTCATGATTAAGGACTTTAAAATCTGTCTGAATTTCTTTTCTCTTCTCTCTTGGAAATTTTATATTTCTGTCTGTCATCATAATCTCTAAAGGACTGCTTCTCTTATCAGGTCTCATGCAACCCCTCCAGCTTATCTATGACTCTTGTTTAGGAGTTTGGCTTTGGAGTATCATTTCCCATAATGGAGCTTTGTACAAAGTTCTATGCCCTATACTGGATGCAAACACCACTGTCATTTCACCACAGTCATATAATATAAGAAATATTTATTGGTCAGTCAAATATTTCAAATTTATAGCTACAGTATTCCTACTTAATTTTGGCCACTTCTATAGAATTTTTTTTAAGTGGAGTTTCATTAAACTTTCAGAAACCCTGTCTGAAATTCTTGGACATTTTCCATTTGTTCTCAGTTTTCCTCTTTCTTTTCTTGACATTACTGAGGTGATGAATGCCAGCTCCACATCTTAGCAAAGTCCTAGCAGAAAATAAAACCATAAAATGGAAGCATTTCATTCCACTGGAAAACAACTGCAGTAAGATAAACAGGTGTGAGCACAAAGCATGTTCACCTGCAGATGTGCACTTTGGTGTGTTCCTGGTTCAGGTAGCTGGACTGCAGTCAAGTGCTTTTGCTCAGCTGGGATTTTTCTTGTGTCCCTGAGACCCTGATAGTTTAAATCTCTGTAATCAGATCACATTGGAGGTTATTCTTTTAAAGGGAGTAGCTACCTTAAACATGCTACATATAAACAGCTGTGATTTGTTGTACATTGGTTCTTTCCATGGTTCCTACAATCTGAAGAAACATATTAGTTGTAATGTCAGTCACAGTGAAAATTCAGTATTTTCAGACCTAGATGTTGTTGAAGCAAATAAAACAAAAGCAAAATAATGTTGCAATACTTTTTAATCCTGTTAGCCTGTAGTAAATGTGGGTTGTTTTCTATTTTTTTTTTAGGAGCAGATGTTTATTTACATAAAGATAAGAGTTAGGGTTGAAGAAAGGAAATGACACCTCAGTTTTACAATGTGATTAATATATGTGTAAAGAATTAGATAAAATAAACCAAGGCAGCTTATGATTTATATCTTATTAGTAACAAATTCTTTGTACTTAAAGCAGAATCATGAATGTCAAACAGCATGGCTTATTTTCAGAGGAGTGTATAAAGGTGCACCTCATCTATAACAAAATATTCCCCTAGCATCCTCAGGAACTAAGATCAGCTAGTTTTAGATCTTATTCTCCCACTAGCCAAGCTGTATGCTGTTTTGCTCCTGTCCATGTGTAAACTCAGACCTGGAGGTGACAATAATATCCAACATTGGCAGCACAGGGCTTCCATCTCAGCATGAAACCAAATTTCAGTGGCTGGCTGTTTCCAAACCCCACCCAAAGAACTGCTTGAGTTATTTCCATGTCTTCAAGACAAACTTTCCTTGGATGTCATTTCCTTTTCCTATGCCACAGTACAATTACAGCAGCTTTTCATTTGTGATTGTATTTTTGGTCTGTGCAGTGCACCTTTCCTCTGCAGCAGGATTCAGTTGCAGGAGTCTGAAAAAGCTCAATTTCCAAGAGCCAAAGGTGTGAGGAAGGGGACACTGAGAGGCAAGGACAGCAAAGAGCACGGGCACTGTTTTGGGTAGAAAATCCTGATATTTCTCTCTGCTAAAATTGTGCCCTTTATAAAAACAAATTTGATGTGAGAACACTGTGACATTTACCTAATCTGTCTAAACATAATTGAAGTCTCCCAGTCCTGCTCTGATTTCTGCCCTTGCAGTTTAATCTGCCTCAGCATTTCACAGACACTTGCACCTGGTCAAGTTGTCACTGTTATAGGTCCAATACTAATCTTTCTATTTAAGTTTGGAATTTGAATCCTTGATGCAGGTAACCTATTTTTTAAGCCTTCTTTAACACAGGGCATTTCTCCAGCAGTGATTTACTGTCTTATTTCTATATAATGCTTGTTGATACCAGGGTTTTCAGCTCATTATTTTCCTTATACTGAGTTTCTGTTGTGCCTGTTGTGCCAATGCCCTAATTTAAAACCTGGTATTCCTAATCACACTCCTCTCTTATTTTGATTTGCTGCATTTCTGTGGAACACACACAGAAAAAACATTGACTTCCTTAAGCCCTCCCTGTATAAAACAAAGAAGCACAATTTATTGTGAGGGGGGTTGGAGTTTTTAGCATAGAGGTTAAACACGTGTGACTTTAGAAGTTAACTGAAGCTTTTGCAGCTGAAGTATTCTCTGATGGTTTTGTTTGCTCTTTGCCTCATCACACTTTAGATTTCACGAAGGTGGGAGCACAGAGGGTTACATGTGACAGAAGACAATTTGTGCTCACTGGAGAATGGCTGATTGCCATGTGACTGCAAACATCTAGTACAAACTTCAGCACTGACTCTCCAACACTGCTTTAACTGATCTTTCCACAACAGAAGAGCAAATTCAAGGGAAAATGATACTGAACCATATCAGGAGAGCCAAGGAGAAAGAACACTTCCAGCTGTTTCACAACTGATGTGCTGTTCACAGCAGCTGTGCTGCACTTAGAGCTCCCAATGGTCAGGCACTGCATGTTCACCCCACACTTCTCTTTGGTTCATCATAAATAAACAAAACCCTGACGGAGTAAGATTTGTTAAAGTGGAAATAGTAACACAAAGTCATGTGGCAATAGTCATACTTACAGTGTTTTAAATACACAAAGGAAAGAGGAAAATACATACCCTAACGTAATGCTTTCTTTGTTTTGTGAGGCTATTCTGATCCTACTCTCTGTTCCCATAACTACTGAAAAACATGTGTCCTCTGACAGGCAGAGAAGATATTTTCCTAATTGATTACAATGGTTCTAAAGGAAAACTTTTTTATTATTATTTTGATGTAGCAACAACATATAGAAACAATTCTAAGATCCAAATTAATACTAAGCTACCTTGAATATGCAATCACTGTAATAACCAGAGGGCAATTAAACATGTACATGAGCACACTTTGTAATTTTAAAAGGTTTTATTCTAAGTGAAATTAGCTTATGTCTAACATGTAAAGTATAATCCAGATGCTTTGTTTTCATAGTTTGTTTACTGACTTTAAATGTCATGGAGTTTTAGCATTATGGTGAATTTTTGCAATGGAAAGACTCGATTAAGCATTTTGTAGATACCAGTTTAAAAAAAACAAGGCATTTTTTCCCAAAGCTGCATTACTGAACCATTTATTTTAATATGTTGTTCATTGACTATTTTTTTTTAAGTAATTTGTCATATAAGAAGAGCATAATAATCTAGACAGATTTCACTTTTAACTTAGTTGTAAATTTTAGGCACAGTTCCTAGTGAATTAGACTTTCAAATACAAACAGGCCTTTGTTGATGTCAGTAAGACTACTTGCAAATACAGAGCTGTCCCTACATAAATTAACCCATGGATTTTTTCCCTGCAATACACTATTAGGCAGAAGTCAATTGCTACGCAGTTAAAAGAACTATAGATATTTCCATTTTGTCTGATAATTCTAGCTAATGCTAAAAACTGACTTAAATGATCAATATTGCACCTGACAATTGTGGAAAATTTTGAAGAATAACAGCAAAAAAGTGTTTCTGTGCATGGCAACACATGAGAAATTATCATCACAGTTTCCCCCAATAGTCATCCTTTCTAATATACAGAACTTTGGAAGGGTCTTAAGAATTTCTAACTGGATGTGAGTCTCCATTCAAATGATAAAGGAAATTGATGCAGTGCTCTCAAACACGTATTGCATGGGTTGATTACATTGTCATCTGTGCTTTGTGGCTAAGAATGGGTTTTACATCTGTTCCTTCTATTGACATTACTGTATATTAAATTTCTCTCTTTGTCTCAGCTGGTATTAATGGAAAGTCATGCTTGGGTTGAAATATTCTCAGTGATCTACTGCTGCTCCCATATATTAGCACTGCAGTAGTCATTTCCTAAATCTCTAGCTTTTGTCTTCCAAATCACATTTCTGAAGATCAGGCTGCTTCAGTCTGATTGTTTAAGTAGTTTTCATTTCAGAGCTTGTTCTGCACAGTACCCACTTTTTATATAGAGATCCATGTTTGCATCCTAGAAAAAAACCTATGAGTTCTACATAATATTATTGTTTGAGCTCTTCTTCCCAACTTATTTGATGTTTCATATCTTGAGGACAAGCCTGTGACTAGCTATGTACTTACAGCAGGTAAGTGTCCTTCTCTGTACGTGTAGTTACATGCAGAGACACACAAGCTTCATTCCAAGCTCCTCTCTAAAAAGATTGAATTATTATTTTAACAAAACACTGCTTCACTTTTAATGAGGTCATCTGCAATATCATATTTCATTACTGTATTCCTGTAAGTGGAATAATCTTCACTATTTTTTATTCTTGCTTTTCTCTCATTAGCATTCTTATCTCTTTGGGGACTATGGTACATATTTAGTAAGACAATAATGATGCTTTTGTGTCCATGTTCTTTTCAACCACTTATCTTTGTCAAGTTGAAGGACCTTTGGTAACACAATAATTAGTGTTTCTGTCATGTTTACTCTATCACATTAACACCAGCAATGTAGGCACATTCAGTGGAAACATCTTTGGTCACTCATGCATAAGAATGTGGGCCAAAGCATCTCTGAATTTTACCTTCCACTTGTAATAGGTGCTGATGAGGCTTCACTGATGTTTTGACCTCTGGTTGTCATGAGCATTTTCTGTTTAGGGTACCTTGGAGAAAGCTCTGTCTAAAACATAAGTGAGATTTATTTGTACTGTAGAAAGTCCTACTCTGCAAATAACACCCCAAAATAATTGCCAGCAGGATGAAGCTTACAGGCTGCTTTTTAAGTTCCTTTAATTTAAGATCTTGATGGAAGAAGTAGATCCTAAAATCTTTAAAAATAAAAACAAATAAACAATTTCCCTCTCCAGACCTCCTCTCCCAAGAAATTAAAAAAATCCAAAGCAAACAAATAAACAAAACAAACACAAACAAGCTAAAAAATAACTTTTTAGGTACAGCAAAAACATTTTGTGTTTCCTATAGTCTGTCTTAAACAAGACTGTAGCATTTGGGGGTTCCCACAGCAAAAACTCTTACATATTTTTGCTATGCTTTGACATACAAGAAAGTTTGTGTGACCAAGGTCATGTGTTCATTCATCAGAAACAGAATCTCCTGGCCAGAGAGAGAGAGCAAACCTGCCACTCATATTCACATGCAGTGGGAAATGCTGGCATTATTCTGAGATGAGGCCATCCAAACTAACACAACAGTCTGCAGCTAGGGGCCTCTTTCAACAGCACAAGTCATTAAATTCTTCCAGGATTGACTCACCCCCCCAGCCCCTTCCATTTAGGGACTCCTATCCCTCACAGTTTTGGATGCTTAAAGCACCCCTAGTTGTCATAATTGTTAGCACCTTAAAGTAGTGAATGGGTTGAGTTATTTTCGAGTTGTTCAGATTTTGTAATCCAGCTGTGATGGTGCAGGTCAAGACCTGAATAACCTGGCACTTGTATTCTGTAACTAGTGAAAGGTGGGCAATTTTGAGAAAAGAAAAGGAATACAGGTTTGAGGAAAGGTTTTCACAAGCCCCAAATTGACTTAAGTGCTCAGGAATTACTTTAAAGCTTGACTTCCCAGTTTATGCACCTGAATGTGGGGTAACACTTAAAAAACAATTTTTGACCTCAGTGTGTAATTTAAGGGTCATAGTAAATGTAGCCAAAATACTTACTGGACACTTGCATTTTTGTAATGTGGTGAATATTTTATTCTTCCAGACACAAGATTCTGGTTTGATTCTATCACATTTTTTTTATGTTTTCTATAAAAATGCTCCCTTTCATATATATATATAGTACTCACATTGTGTTGTCTGCAAAATACTGATGTTTGCCTAATCTAAAGTGCTTCATTTGCAGTCTTATCTAAAAAAAAAAAAAAAAGTTTCAGTGTTTGACAAGTGATCTATCTTAATAATTATCTCTTCAGTATGCCTTATGGTGAAAAATCAACTTGTTCCAATTTACTTTGCAAAATGTATAAAACAGTTTTTAGAGAACTCAGCTCAGAACCAGCTCAGAAAATGACCCTGCAAGTGTAGTTGCCTCACGTGGTGAAACTGTTCCTCAAAAGAAAACTGAAATATGTTATAATTGTTCATTTCACGTGTTTAAACTTCTCTGCCCAGAGGGCACACACAGCTGGGGTGAACATGGGGGTGATTTAGGATTAGCAAGTCCATGTATAGTAGATTAAGGAGAAATGATTGGATGTTGTGTTTAAGACACAGGCAATTGAATGTGCAGCAGGTAAACCTAAAAGATCTGCAAAGGCAGTCTTTTTTAATCCTTTTTTTATAGTTTTATTCACTTCAGTTGCCAAAATGTACCTAATCCTACCAATTCTTGTCGAAAACAAATTCATTTCTATACAACTCTATTTTTTTTAATGTTTTCCTATTGAAATTCAGGTCTTCATACATTCTGACCTTTTAAAGAAAGCCTGCTTCATTGTGAATTGTGAGTGCATTAGGAAGGTAAACACATTCAGTACTTGTTATTCAATGAGTTTGGATTTAGAAAGTCATTGTCAATAGGTTAATCCTTTTGTACAGACAGTCTCTTTGGCTAAGAGGCATCTTGAACAAATAAAGGTTTTACCAAAATACTAATTTTTCAGTCTTCCTGTCAACTGTCAAAGAACAAACCTCAGTGGAGGTCTTAAAATTGGTTATTTCTAGTTTATATTCACTTCATGTCAGCACAGTTTGAAAAAGAACTTCTGTATACAGAAGCCTAGTCACAGGCTATTTGTTACTCTGCTCAAGAAATCATTAAAACCTAGGATTTTCTTGGAGTGTTTTATGAGGATGAGGGAAGGGATAAGTTTATCTGGGTTCAACAAATATTTATAAATACCGTGAATAAAAAGGATACCAAATTCAGCAGCAGATTGGGTAGGCACTTAAAGAGAAAATAACATATCCCTGATCTGATTAAAAGTCAAGTGTCTCTTGAACTGCATATCACAATATTTGCCAAGTGGATATATTTTAGACTATTGGTTTAAATGTGAAAGTAGAAATTAGGGATTCTGAGAGAGAATTGCAATAAAACAGCTCCTTGCAAGAATTATGTGGGCAGAAGTTCAGCAATAAATAAGGTGAGGCCACATGTACAACTTTCATTTCACTGGTTATTTTAAGTCCTTTCATTGCTTCACAGGCTTCCTGCAGAGCCTGTATTTCTGTTTGTTTCTACATCAAAAATTACAGACAACAGGACTGCAAAGGAAAATGTCCATCCACACAAGCAGGCAGTAAGATAGCCCTCTTGAAATACAAATGCCAGAAATTGTTTGAAGGTTCCTGGATCAACAATCCACTGAAACACAACCGAGCTCATGAGTCAGAGCCACAGGAGACCAAAACTGCAGAAAAGACACTCTTCACTCAACCTCTTTCTGGAGGTTCTTCACCATGAACTGTATCTTGATGGTGCCCCCTAAATGTGAACATTTTCTTTTCACTTTCAGGGGGATGTCCTGAAATTTTCAACACCCCATATGCATTTTTCCTCTTCTCCATTGAGGACATCTTGTCCAGAAAAAGAATGAGTCAGTAGGGACCTTCTATATTTCCTTACATGAAAACAGGGGTTTTTCATATTGAGTTCTTAGCCAATCCTTGGTTTTGCATTAAGCATCCTATTTTACTCAGTGTACTTCAACAGCCAAACAGAACTTCCTCCTTAAAATCTGCAGTACTTATAAATTGTATCTAAATTTTTAATGTGTTCATCATAAAAAATGTATTCATTGTGTAGTTTAAGACTAACAGTGCTTCATTAAGATATAGAAGGTATTGGAATTATACATATTATCTGATCAACAAAATAAAGAGCAGTTCCTCAGCTGCTTCAGGAAAATCCTATGGGTTGAATGCCAACTGGAAAAAAGTCAGGTGACATTTGCTGCAGGTGTAATCTATTGCTTTGTCTTCTATCAGTCTTCATGATTTATGCTTTTCTGGAGCTGTTCTTGCCAGTTTGACATTTACATATAATTTTTTAATATGCTTCATATTCACATGCACATTTAATTTTTTATTAAATAGTCAGGACTTCATAGAGTATGGCAGGCTGAATGCAAAATGATTGGCTAATTTGAGGGATAATTATGTCGATTTAGCTGGAGCCAGCATGTACCTGCTCACAAGTCAAAGTGCATACCTGAAATTGTGTCACAGAGTTTGGGCCCAATTAATGAGAATGGTCAAGAAGGTGCTAGTGCTTCCAGGAATAAAGATATGCTTCGTGTCTAAAAATACTTTTGCATGCCTGTAGATAGAATTTAAAGATGGTATCTGGGCATGCTTTGTTTTCCCGAAGAACTTTATATAGATCTTTGGGATTTAAAGCATAGATAAAATGCTAAATAGCATAGATTGACAGCTGGTTGTTCCATTGTGTCAGGGAATATAGTCAAAAAAACAAAAAACCCCAAACTTTTCAAAACTGGTCTCCAAGCAGCTCAAATTTATGTGCAATGTTCCTCTTTTATAAAGGCTTGAAAAATGCTTAGCTTCTATGAGAAGAGAATAAAGTAAATAATTTTATTAATTCCACAACCAGTGGCCTTCTGCTCCACTTTTTTGTTATGAATTTATTTGACAGCTTTTTCATTGCTGCAAATGCATTTTTAGCTTCCTATAGTAAAGCTGAAGCATGTACTGACTTTATTCCTTCTCCTCTGTCTGCTTCTGAAACTGTGTATTTGACAATTTTCATATTCTTTCAGATTTCCAAACTGTGAAGGAAATAGCCACACAAGAAATAGCAGGTCAGCCCCAGGGCTGACACACTGAGTGCTGGTGGAACTTTTAGTTTGATTGCCTTGACAGAGAAGATGAGGGAAGGATAAGCAGGATTTTGTCCCTGAAGCTGCTGTCCTTGGGCAGGCACGTTTTAACAGCCCACAGAGCATCAGGGTATATTCACAAAGTCCTTCTTCATCAATAGTGTTAGATCAGGAATAAATTTATAATGAGCTCAGTCATAGGCACAGTGCCAGTCTGAGGTATTGGAGTACCCTCTGAATGAAGTAATATGACCCCTCAAATTCCTAGATGCATTGAGAAAAAAAACCACACAAAACATAATATATTCCATTTTTAAAATGTATTTATTTAATTACTTATTTAAATGTATATACATAGGTCAGTATGTTAAATTTTGGGGTTTCTTTTGTGTTGCATGAATTTTATCAACAGCTTTTAAACAACAAAGAAAACAGGACAAAATCAGTGGGGCTATTGTTTTGAATTTGTGGAATTCTGAGCATGATTAGAAGGGCAGTAATCTGATATTTTCTCTATATGAATTCTGTTTACTGACTGGAACAGTGCAAGGTCTTGTGCTTGCATATCATTCTTCAGATCAGGCATTGTACAGTTCCACAGAGGAACTGTGGAATAATAGAGGCATAAATGCACCATAATAAGAAAAAATATATATTATGTAAGTAACTGTTTAGAGTTCAAAAAGTACATGTACAAAATATAAACAGGTTAAAAAATTGTGGAAAAAAATGACAGGGCAATTAAACATTATTTCTGGTTTGAATGAGGGAAAACCAGCATTTAACTGAAGACAAATGAATGTGGCTGACTGGCAGAATTTGAATAGCACTACAATACCATTCCAAGGGACATACCTTCACCCTATAGCATAACACTTTGCTCCATGCTTTTCTCAAATGCAAATGTCATTGACTTCAGTGTAGACCCAGCTGACTGTTTAGATGAAAAAATAGCTGGTAATTGCATTAAGTTATTTTGATTTTTGAAACTATTCTATTTCCAAAGTTTTGATCTAACTGCTAATGTTGTTCTTTACTCTACACTGCAAAGTACAAAAAAGATTTGAAAGGAAATTAAAATTTATATTAAGTTTGAGATAGCTTGCAAAAATCTCTAAAGATGTGGAATAACACTTCCAAACAGACCAAATAATTTAGAACCATCCTAAAGATCAGAGAAATGTCTCCTTTGAGAAGACAAGTAAGATATTTAAAATTTCCAGCTGAGGAGGAGAGCAGTGGAGTGGCTTTGGTAGGCACTGGCATCCAGCCAAAATCAGCCCTCACCACTGGCATAATTTCAATATACAGTTATAAATATCTACATGATTTGTTCCAGACTTTGGGCTGTAAACAAATGTATTAGTGTGCATACTAAAAATCAACATTCATCATAAATATCAGAATCCATACTGGTAAAGTATCCTGAGTGTAGTCAATAGAAGCTAAGTCTACATCTGGGTGCAATTCTGCATCCACAGGCATCATTATTAACCACAGGCATTGTTTCCCCTTGCAACAATGTCATGGGGCAGCAAAATGCAGGTACCCAGTATGCTGGCATCCCCCCACACAGTGCTGTTCTGTATCCAGCTGTTCTGTATCCAGCTGTTTAAAGCTGGGTTAGTGTGTGCATGCCAGGTCACAGTTGCAACAGAAGAATTAAAGATATATTTCTTGTGAAGAATACTTTGAGTTTACCAGTCTAGGTATCCATTGTGTACCTACCAGGATAGCAGAGCTTCACGGCCTCCCTGCCAAACACAGGCATTGCAACAGCAAAATTCTGGAGTGGGTCAGAGTTCAGCTGTGCAAGCAGTGCAGAGGTGGGCAGATGTGCACAGCAGAGCAGTCGCTGCCTCGTCGTGGGGCAGACACAACACCCTGTGCCACACAGGACTGATGCAGGGGGTCCCCTGGCCACAGAGTCCAGCTGTGAGTAGCCACCCTCCTGGGGGTCAGAGAATCCACCTGTGAGCTGTACTCACCTCACCCCACTCAGAGACTGCTCCTGTGCCAGCAAAGGCTGGAATTCCACAGCATCACATGGAACTCGCTCCATAGATGAGTCAGATTTAGCCAACTGCCACACTTATCAATTGATAGTGGAATAACAAAATACATAGAACAGGAAGAAAATACTCTAAAAATTCTCTAAAAAGTAGGGTGGTTAAGCTCCCACCCCTACTCAAATTCTGCTTGCTGCATGACTAAGTTCACAGAACTAAGCTGTAATCTATTTTGTTTTGGTCACAATGAGAACGTGACAGGATGATCAGCCCCAGGCTGCTTCAGGAGGTACTTGAGGTTCCTGTTATGCTTGGGGCTGCTCTTGCTGCATCTTCACAGCTCCTGGTATCTAATCTAACTTGCATATGTGTATCCATGCTGTTGACAAGTATCCTGAAAGTATTGGAATCATACCAAGAACTTAAAATAATCTCAAGCTAGCAAATGAAAAATTATTCTTTAAAGTTAAGCTTTCATGATTCACTTTCACTGTGTAGCTTTTGATCTTTCTCAGGTAGAGACCATATGTCATAGGCAGGATATATTTGAATCTGGAATATTTTTACAGGTATTTCTGTTGATCTGTGAAAGGATAGATTTAGAAATGCTTCAGAAATACAAGGAATCAAGCTGAGAAATGTTTTCATTTCTATCTTTCAAAATTATATGGGGATACAAGAGGGTCTTCTAACTTGAAATTTAAGGTAACTGTGATATCAGGAAAAATTACAAGATTTAATCTTGTACCCAGATTAATTTTTATTTTTAGTCAATTTTTAAGGACTTGGACCAATTTTTAAGGACCTGTCAATTCTAGAAGGCACAGAAACTCTTCCCCATATAGAATTTGTCCTCTCTGCTCTTTGAGAAGAAGGAGCCCTTTTTGTCTGACAGGTGTATTAATAGATGCCAATGTACATTATGCTGGTTTTTAATGCAATATATTGTGTCTTTGAAAAAGAGCAGAGAAACAATGAGTGCAGCAAAAGGCAGCTGAGCTAAAGAGGGGTCTCTACAGAAAATTCCAGACTGGAAAAAGTCTTTTTTTCATATTCTCTGAGACATGCATTCCTCTGTAAAATTGTCCAATAGTTTTTTTTAATGTATTTTACCTTATTTTTTATTTAACTATTTTAACTCAATAGATTTGCCTTGAATCACATGACAGCAGTACAACACTCACTTTATATTTTTGCTAAGATATAAACCTCTGCCCAATACATAATTATACCTTGTGTTTTTAAAATGTCAATTATATAAAAATCAAAATAAATACCAGGCAATTTTACAATTAGGTCTTTCATTAAAGACACAGTATGACAACATAATCAGCTTTTCATTTAATGGTCTGAAAAGTCATCATAATCTAATTAATATCCTGCAGTAATAACCACGCTGCTTGCATTCTTTTTCTTTCCCTGTGCTTTCCAACCTTTTTTTCAGTTAGGGATCTCAAAATACTGCCATATGCAGACTCCTGTATTTTGCATATGCCATATCATGCATATGCCATAAATCATATGCCAGCTTTGTAGAATTACTTAACTCTTTACCAGTGAATTTCAGTGAAGTTCCAAAGATAGTTTGGGAACATTTGGATGAAAGCCAAACAGCTGCATTATTATGTCTAATGCTTTATCTTTGGGTGTGCTGTGTTCAGCCCGTTCTGTCAATGAGAATACACTGGCTGGCCTTTACTCTCCATGCCCTGAAAAAGTAGAATAGACTGAAGTAGATGGGGCTCTTTCATGTGGTTAAAGTTCAGCTGGGAAAGAGTAATTAAAACAGTTGAAAAGTGTTTTAATGATGATCTAAGTCCGAGGAAACTTGATATCCTTCCATTTCAGCAATGAATTCAAGCATTTAATGATCCCTGCAGGGAGAAACACATTTGAAACAAAAAATTGACTCTTTCCCTTAATACCTTTGCAGACCCATGTGTGTCTCTTAGATGGACAGGAAAGAAAAAGAAAGGGCAGGGCAGGGGCTTGCAGTTCACCTGGGCAGCTGTGGTGTGTGACAGGCACACTCACCGTGGTGTGGGGCTGCTCCTCCTGCCCAAGGAGTGTGTAACAGCTGTGTAACTCACCGTGGGGTGGGGCTGCTCCTCCTGCACGAGGAGTGTGTAACAGCTGTGTAATTCACCATGGTGTGGGGCTGCTCCTCCTGCACAAGGAGTGTGTAACAGCTGTGTAACACACCATGGTGTGGGGCTGCTCCTCCTGCACGAGGAGTGTGTAACAGCTGTGTAACTCACCATGGTGTGGAGCTGCTCCTCCAGCTCAGGGAGTGTGTAACAGCTGTGTAACTCACCGTGGTGTGGGGCTGCTCCTCCTGCCCAGGGAGTGGGTAACAGCTGTGTAACTCACCATGGTGTGGAGCTGCTCCTCCTGCACGAGGAGTGTGTAACAGCTGTGTAACTCACCATGGTGTGGGGCTGCTCCTCCTGCCCAAGGAGTGTGTAACAGCTGTGTAATTCACCATGGTGTGGGGCTGTTCCTCCTGCACAAGGAGTGTGTAACAGCTGTGTAACTCACCATGGGGTGGGGCTGTTCCTCCTGCACAAGGAGTGTGTAACAGCTGTGTAACTCACCATGGTGTGGGGCTGCTCCTCCTGCCCAGGGAGTGTGTAACAGCTGTGTAACTCACCATGGTGTGGGGCTGCTCCTCCTGCACAAGGAGTGTGTAACAGCTGTGTAACTCACCATGGTGTGGGGCTGCTCCTCCTGCACAAGGAGTGTGTAACAGCTGTGTAACTCACCATGGGGTGGGGCTGCTCCTCCTGCAGAGGGAGTGTGTAACAGCTGTGTAACTCACCGTGGGGTGGAGCTGCTCCTCCTGCACAAGGAGTGTGTTACAGCCGTGTAACTCACCATGGGGTGGGGCTGCTCCTCCTGCACAAGGAGTGTGTAACAGCTGTGTAACTCACCATTGTGTGGGGCTGCTCCTCCTGCCCAGGGAGTGTGTAACAGCTGTGTAACTCACCATGGTGTGGGGCTGCTCCTCCTGCCCAGGGAGTGTGTAACAGCTGTGTAACTCACCATGGTGTGGAGCTGCTCCTCCTACCCAGGGAGTGTGTAACAGCTGTGTAATTCACCATGGTGTGGAGCTGCTCCTCCTGCCCAAGATGCTGTGGGAGAGGGTGGGAGGATTACAGTCCTTAGTACCACGTTGATGAGTGCATGCCCAAGTGTTGGTGAAATTGATACTACATGACCCCAATGAGGAAAGTGACATTTAATTCAGCTGCACCTGAGAAGATAAAATATTTAACCCATTAGAGTTGTTGACAAAGATGCTCTTAACTTGCTAAGAAGTGAGGAAATATTTGCAGTCTTTCCCCCATCATCTTTGATTCTTTAGTGTAAATCATTTAACCATAAATTGTGTTTTATGAAACTCAATATTTTAGAAAGTTGAATGGTAAACAGCATCATCATAAAGAATTTTGTTTCTGATTTATGAAAGCAAGACAGTATTCAGTTGGCAAGAGGCTAATGCTGTAGAGATTAAATCAATCTTCATTATAGTTGCAAGGAAAAATGTTATAACAATAATAAATCTGAATGTCCATGAGAGATATTTACTATGTAAATTTTTGCTGAATCAAGATGGAAATAAACGCAAAAAGGTGGAGGACAGTTCCAGTGAAACCTGATGTTTTATACAAATCATTACTGGTCATTACTGTGGCAATATTTTATAGTGTATTTCTTTGGCAAAAAGGGTAAAGCAAAAGACTTTTCTGCAGAAGCCCTGTTGAATATTCTGACAAAGGATCCATGAATATTTGGATGGTTGGGAGAGTTTCTGAATAGATATTTTGTGAGATTGAGTTCTCTGAGCTTTCTAGGAGCTAATCATTTTGAGAGGGCAAGACAGGGCATCGTGGAAGGACTAGATTGTCCATCAGCATTTTCAAAAGTGCTAAGAGGCCTCTAGAGAGATGACATTTGGCTTCTTAAAATGCAGTTCATGTGTTATCACCAATCTGGTGACATACATGCCCCTAGAAAGATTAACAAGGTTTGCCAGATATGCTGCAAGGTAAAAATACACTGTCAGAACTTAACCAGGCTTGGAATGATGTCAAGTGCAGATATGCTCTTGAAGGAGCCTTCTTAAAATCAGTCACAGTTAATTTGATGTTCTTAACTCCTTTCTGATAATCTGTGCTGAGAGGCATGTCAGTATTCCACCCTGCAGCATTTTCAAGGTGATTGGGACTGTTAAAAAGATGAAGCATAAGAGAGGTGCTTAATTATAGGTAAGTGTGTGAACAAAGTGTGATATAAAGTAATTGAGTTAATAAAAGGATGGTGACTAACACAATAATAATAGCAATATGAGTTTGTGATCCATATCCAGTAGACTTCAGATATGGTTGATAAAGATCCTAAATTAGTTTTCTAATTAATTGTTTGGAAACAAAATATTTTCATTTCACTTCCCCTACTACTTTTGCTTGATTGCCATACTTTCATTTCAATTCCATGTTTCCACTTTTCTGCTCTAATTTGTCTTTGCAATAATTGCTTCTGCTTCTTTTCATTTTGCTTCTCTTCTGTAATTCCACATTGCAGCTGGTCTTCAGCACCACACACAGTGTAGCCACTTAGATAACAAATGCCACCAATCCCTAATGCTGTCAGTCATTAGGCAGTGTTTTTAACTGGATATCAGCTTCTCAAATTATTCTCACACCATCTGCTTGTTGAATATTTTTCATAGTTCATGTTTTTGGTTCTGTTCATTTATCCTTTAAACTGAGACATTCTGCAAAAGTGGCATTATTCTCTTGCTATGATATTATGAGTTATTTTTCCCTACCTGTTACTTTAGTTTCTCAAGTAGTCCACAGCACTGATGCTGGAGTTATTGGTCTAGCAAAGCAGGCTGTATCTGCTGTGTCATTTCAGAAGGCAAAATTCGTTTGTTTTACTTGGAAGGGCCAAACACTTTTTAGGTATTATCTTTGCATCATATCTATTCTGCAGATTTTAACAAACCTTACCCTACTTGTAAATGATGTGGAGGTATCAATGGGTTTCCTAAACTCTCACTGCTCCTTGTCTTGTTACTGGTAATTCTGAGATGCAAAAATGACCTCCTAGTTTCTCTCTGCCTTTAAAACATTTCATCTCTGTAACAAATCCCCCTACATTGTCCCCTCACCACGTTGTCTCAGTATCCACAGAAGTTTTGAAGAGGAACCCCAGGGTGACTCACAACCCCTCTCCTGATGGTATTTTTACCACAGAATGCATCCACACATGGTCAGAAATGAGCAGGAGGTGTCACACAGCCACTGCAACCCTCAAGTGATTTTTCTTTAATTACAGGGTCTCCTGTGGTGTTGAGAAGTTTTCAATTGATTTTCCATGAATCAATAAGCACAGAATCATTAGGGTTGTTGGATCATTGAATGCAACCATTAATATTGCTGAGCTGAAGAATAATAGCTTGTTGCTTATCCAGCAGTACTTTGCATTATTTTCAGTTATTTTTATATTTGTAATTTGTGATAACTAATGTTTCAAAAAGGAGAAATACTTCCAGGTGCTGAAAAAACTTCAACTAATCTATCCTCTGTCAGCTATGAAATTGTGGCATAGTTAGATAGAGGTGTACCTGACTGCAAGCCTGACTGGGCCTCAGTGGTTTGGGGTTGTCTACATTTCTGTATAATGCTGGGCCAAAAGTAATTTTTCATTCTCACCTCAGCTTCTCTGTTCTCTCTTACACACACTCCTCTCTCTGCTTGGAGAGCACATCAGTGAAACTGGTTATCCCTGCTGGATGTGGAAATACTCAGTGCTCTGTAGGTTGGGTGGAATCACCAGAAAGGAAAATAGTTCTGCCTGGTCTTGGTTGAGCAGTAACTTTGTGATCTGATGTTTTCTCACACCAGAGGGATGTAACTGCAAGTTTCCCGTGCAAGTTTCTGCAGTCAGCATTCATTTTGCACAGATGCTTCCTTTTAATGGATCATAAACTTTTTAAATTTCTATGAATTCTCTTGTTACTGAGCTCATGAGCACAGAAAGCTTTACCTGCCATACCAGAGGTACTTCACAAAGATGGTTTCCTATTCTGAATTATCATTATTGTGGGCATCTTCATTTTCTCCATGTTATCCTTTGAACAGAAATGTCTATAAACATTTTCAGCCATCAGAATGCTTCTCCCCTATGCAAAGAAGCAAACAAAAAAAAAAAAAACATTTTTAGGGATAATAATCTAGCTTTTTAAAAATTTTCTGTGTGGCTGATAGTTCTCCATCTGATAATGAAATTCAATCGATATTTCTTCATTTTAGGAAAATTATTTTGTTTCATATTTACAAAACTGAGGCTTCAAATTTTAGTTTATGAAAATATTTGGCCCCTTCCTGTCATGCAACAAGAAGGCTTTCAGGAGCCCAGGGCCAGGAATTCATCCCCCAGTGCCCTTGGCTGTGCCTCTGCCGTGGGAGGGACAGAGAGGGAGGAAGGGCCACAGCTCACCTCCTTCTGCTGTGGCTCCAACAAGCTACACAGCCCTTCCACCATGGTTTAGAGCAAAGCTGAGGACTCCAAAACAAATATACAAAACTTTTAGATGTAATCTCACTTTCCCAGGGAAAGACCTTAATATCTCACAGTAACAAACATCGTTAATCTCCTGATTGCATAAACTTTGTCTGAACTGTGGGTCCAAGTTATTTTAAAAAAGGTGATTCAGTGATATCAGGCCATGAGGAGGGTCCTTAGCTGGATGTGCAGTCAGAAGTCATTGAACAGGTTAATTGCTTGTACTTATCTTTTAAAGCAAAGATATAATGTTTAGGAAAAACACTTTTATACCATTTAATTCTTGACAAAGGTGATAGAGCTTTCAGTTTTCAAATGTACTCGGGTCATGAAACTTTATGGCCTAACAAAATTAAAGTGTTACATCTAGTAATTGTTTTATTTATTTTTATCTCTGAGAACTGTAAATACTTGACATTTATGTAAACTATAAAATATTATAAAACCAAGAGTTTTAACTTTTTCTTAAATCTAGAGATACTCCAAACTCTAAAAACTCATTCCTCATTTCATAATAAAAATAGGGTTGGTATCAATTGTCGTTTCGCTTGTTGTTCCTGATATGAAAA
The DNA here is from genome assembly GCF_027477595.1 of Haemorhous mexicanus. Classification (NCBI taxonomy): domain Eukaryota; kingdom Metazoa; phylum Chordata; class Aves; order Passeriformes; family Fringillidae; genus Haemorhous; species Haemorhous mexicanus. The sequence continues at coordinate 10,572,564 of NC_082354.1, forward strand.
ATTTGATTAGAGATTGAAAGTTGATATTATTGCATTGTTAATTTCTTGAAAGGTATATTCCTGGCCTAAACTGAGTTTCATTATGTAGTAATTCTTATGATAGGCATCCAATTTTACTCATGAACAGTGATTTGAAGCAAAGGTGATTAAGTGCTCCTCCCTGGCTGTCATGGTTTAACCCCAGCTGGTCACTCAGCCCTCACTCATTTCCCACTGGTGGGATGAGTGAGAGAACTGGAGGGTAAAAGGGAGGAAACTCATTTGTTGAGATAAAGACAGATTAACAAGTAAAGCAAAAATCATGCAAGCAAAGCAAACCAAGGAATTCATTCCCCACTTGCCCAGGGCGTGCAGGTGTTCTGCATCCCCAGGACAGCAGGGCTCCACCCCACATAACAGTGACTTGGGAGACAAACACCATCACTCCAATTCCCCCCCCTTCTCCTCCTCCTCTAGCTTTATTGCTGAGCATGAGGCCATATGGTCTGGGATATTCTTTGGGTCAGTTGGGATCAGCTGTCCTGGCTGTGTCCCCTCCCAGCTCCTCATTTACCCCCAGCCTCCTCACTGGTGGGGTGAGGAGCAGAAAAGGCCTTGGCTCTGGGTAAGCACTGCTCAGCAATAACAGAGCACCTCTGAGTTATCAACACAGTTTTCGTGAAAAATCCAAACCACAGCCCATACCAGCTGCTGTGAAGCCAAAACCAGCACTCTTTTGAAAAACAGTGGATGCAGTGCTGGAGTTTTGAAAGACATAAATGAGCCAAAATGTTGACCAGCCATTATTTTCTCAATGTAATTCTCTGTTGCTAATATGCTTAAGGAACTAAAATGTGGGATAATGTACTTTATTATGTTTTCTCACATCAATTACTTGCTAACTTGCAGGGTCGTTTTCCCATAAGTCTCTCAATATTGCTATGCTAATTCATCTGCCAAGTCAAGGGTTAAATACCATTGCACTTGAAATGAAATTAGATAAATTAACTTAGCAACTAAATGGCTGTGTGCTGGAAAGAGCAAGCTGAGATACCCTTCCCTTTTCTTAGTTGAGAGCATTAAGAATCAGGTGGTTCAAGGAAGCTGTTGGATATAAAAGGATGAGCCTCAAACACTTGCAACCTACATTTTCTTCAAAGAGTAATTTGCATAGAGACAATGTAAATTCACAGTTTATCCCCCAGTTTTGATCTGGTGACAGGTACCAGAAGCAACATGTCTACAGTAGCTCTGGTCTTTTAAGTGCCAGTATTTGGCAATGTTGTTTATATCAGGAGCATATGTGTTACAATATCCTGAAGGCTTTCAACTTATTTTAACTTTTTAATTCATTCTAAAAGCGCTTTTCTATTTTTTTGTTTTAGAATTTTGGCACAACCAGTTTTCTTTGAAATATTATAGAACAAACAGTTAGTGGCAGGTAAATTATTCAGAAGAAATTAAGTAGCACCAGAGAATTCAAAAAGACCGTTTGGCTTTCTTTGTTGTAAATTTGCAAAAGTAACACAACTGTAGGATTAGAACTGAAACTTGAATAGTAATACATTATTTACTCTTCTGCTGTCTGATGAAACTTTTTCTTTGTATCTCTACCTAAGATTTTCTCACAGCCAATAAGTTCGTTCAAAAAAGTAGAGATTTTGTAATTCCTAAAAAACAAAAAAGAGAGAGAAAAATGAGACAAAATATTTAAATCAAAAAGGCATAAAGTCAAGAACCGATTTTGGTTTACAAATTTATTTTTCTTTGAATGTACTGTTCTTTCATCCTGTCAGTGCATTGTAGTGTAAAGCATTCTCATACTTCTCTGCCTAGAAAGGATATTAATAATTACTGTTTACTTAACCAGTCAGTTTGCCTTGTGCTGCCCATCCACAGGATTCAGCTCCTAACAAGGCTGGATTTTTAAAAGAAGTGTCTGTGTGGGGGCATGTGCACACACATTAGGGAATGTACACACCTCCCCAAACTTGTTTTTGGCTTTTCCTTTTTGAAATGTAGCTAAAATGTAAAACCCAAGAGCCTGCCCAAGACCCTAAAAGAGACAGCCCCAGACCTCAGGATGTGCCCTGGGGTTTTGAGTCACCTTCTCACTGCTGTCTCTTCTAGTCCTGCCTAGGTGCTCACAGGTCTGTCACCACTTCCTTACTAGAACCCCTAATTATCTAGGTTGGGATATTTGGCTTGTCTGCTTTACAAATAAAGGAGATCATGTGTACTCTTGTTTATTATTATTATAATGATAAGGTAAGAACATCATTCAGAAAAAATCAGAATATGAAATGAAAAGGTGAAGATTATCTTCCAGTTCTTTCCTGTCCCTCCCACCTTTCCATTTAAAACTAAAACAAGTCTTCCAGACATTCCAAATCATTTACCAAATCCAGATTTTTCAGCAACACCCATCCCTTTGCTCTTCATCTACCCATTCTGGATACAGCATTAACCTTCACACAGTTGATGATCAACTCTTGACCCCTGTGATTGTCCCCACAGTCTTCCCTAGACTTGAAACAGGTCAAACAGGTCAGGCTTTGCCTCATTCTTGAAGAATACTTCAAGACACTCATTTTGGGCTGCAGAAGCCACCACGAAGGCCAGACTCTGACAGTGGAGCACAGCCCTCCAGTCCCTGTGTTGGGTATCTCGGTCCACATGGGATTTTTGAAGGCAGTGAGGTGTCCCCATCCAGTGTGTTGCAGCCTGAGTGGTTTTTGTTGAGTTGATGCTGCTGTAAAACACCAACCACATCTTCTAAGCCAAAGCAGAGAATCCGTGTGTGCTGCTCTGTGTCTCAGAGCCCTCTCAGTGAGATCACACGGCCTCCTAAGAGCTCAGCAAGAAAGGAAACTGCTGTCAAAGATTTTTGCTGCAGGTATGGCAAATGGAATTCAAAAGGATGAATGTGTAAGTGAAGAGTATATGACTTTGATGAAATATAAAAGTGGTTTGAGTTGATAAGGTACTTTTTAATGGCTGGAGTGTTAACACTTTATTGCAGTTAGATCTTAGTCCTGTGCTGATAAAGCAAGGGGAGTTGCCAATACCCTGTGTGCAATTAGTCTACAGTTGCCTTTACAAGTGTGACCAGAGGATTTTTCACTATGCAAGTCTAACTTCCCTGGCTAGCAAGTGGATCTCACAGCTTTTGAGCTAAAATGCAAGAGCTCTAAGCAAGCCTAGAGCTTATTGCTATTGCTCCTTAGCCCATCATCAGTCCAGGAAGAACAGTAGCTCTCCTTGTAGCAGCAAGCAGCTGAAGAAAAAATTTCCTAAGCCACAAATGATGTAGAACGTGTCGTTCTCCTGGATGCTCTTTCTCAGTGTGATCAAGAGGCTTTCGTTTAGTGAATCCATTTGCTCACTCAGTTTTGGAGAGTCGCCCTTCATTTATTCTTTCCCTTTGGAAGTACTTTCGAGTGCAAATTACTGCTATCAGAAGCCTTGAACTGAGAGGCTATTATTCTCCATGCTCAGATTAAATTAATTTTGAACAGTTTAATGCAGCATGTCCGAGCTGCAAGTCCAAGTGGTGTCAAATCTATTTCTCTGCTTTTTTAAGCTGCACCTTCAAGGGCAGTATGATTCATGGTAAATGTGTTCTTCTAATGTCTTTTGCTAGGCATTATTATTTTCTTTCATTTGCAAGTCATGAGGATAAAATGTTAACTATTTTCCTTCTAAAATTATATAAAGAATGCACGATGTGATACCAGCCTTTTTTTCCCCAAGATTATTGTATTTGCTTCCTGTGCATGAAATAAAGGAAAAATAAAAAATAGCCACAATGAAATCAAGAAATTCTTTTTTAAAGTGTCTAAAGGAGAAAAAGAAGACACCATAGGATCCTGCAACACCATTACATTAGTAAAGAATTATCTTTATCAAGGTCTCTGTAATGAAAATTAAGGAGTTTTTAAAGGATTGGCTACTACATAAGTCTATTTTCATTTTTGCCAAAGTGCAAACACAAAGAAGGACATAAATCTGCTTTACTTTTCAAGCTGAAGCATTCAACTCTCTCTCCACTGCTTCCAATTGCTAAGGTGTCTTTGAAAGGTGGTAATGAAGATTTCCCAGAGGTTTCTGAACTCTACATAGCCAAAAGTGGCAATCAGGTTTGCACTGTGTGGAAGCAGGGAATTTGTGATGCTGAGACATCCAGTGTGCTTTCTGTGAAAGGGGGTGGGATGGCCAAATACATTTACAAATCCAAATTTTCAAACCCATTCTCTAGCTCAGCAGTTGCCATTCCTGTTTCTCATTTTGCACTCTGGGATATTATTGTATTCTGATATTTAGGTAGCTTCAGTACTGCCTGATGCACTGAATATCACATTGACATATGGTGTCCCTTTTTTAACTTCATCTTGTATGTCAAGTAATTGTTGTTACTTTCATGATCATATGTATCTTTGGAATTGGTATAACACCACTAAAAAGTGTATTTGCATATTCATAAATAGCTATTTGGCTCTTGTGTATCCTCTCTACAAAATTATGAATATACATAGTTAAATTATAAACATAAGGACAGTGTATCCATCTGACAACTAAAGTCACCAGTATGAAAAAGAACAAGTCATAGTGATATCTCCTTTAGTAACTGAAAAAATGGAATTTTTAATTCTGCCTGTAAAAAAAAAAGCACCTCTTTGAAGAGTGCCAAGGATGGATGTTTTTCTGAAAAATCCTGTTGAATTTTTATGGGCTGGAAGGTAACAACTTCCATGTTGAGGAACTGAGGACTGAAATATAATACTGTAAAAAATCTGTTCTGTAAATTATACAACATAAATTGCCAAGATCTCGTCCTACATTAAATGCTTAAGAAGTAGTTATTTACCTGCTCTGTACAATTAAATATATTTATTTTAATGGATTACATCACCAGTGATACAGCTCTCCTGAGATGATATTCTCACAAGCTGGTGATCATATGGCTGTTATTTTTGAGATGTTTACTGAGTGTCTTCAATAGCTCAGCCTATCAAAAACACCTATCAAGAGGTTTTTCTATTGTTCTCATAAAGTTTAACTTCAGTAAGCTGGCTTTTATCCATTAAAGAGTTGGATTACGTAGTCCTCTGTATATTTTCACACAGCACTTAGATATTTGCAGAGTTGTAGAATCCTTTAGGGGCAAAGATAAACCATGTGACAGGTAAGCATGTTCATCAATCATCATCATCACCATTTAGTTATTTTAGCCACCACATATTTTGTGTATATATTAGCATGAATAGTATTTCCAAAATACTGCAATCACTCATGACATCAGAGCATCTGTGACATCACTTCTTTGCTTTTCTTTCACCTCTGTTGCTATGGTGTTTCATTTATCTTAGACTTTTTTGGAACCAAGAGCAGATCCGACACGACTTCTATTTCTGCTTCAGATGCAAAGTTGAGTTCCTGGATTATTTGGCAGCATGATGGGACATTAATTGCTCAGACAAGGGAAGCTCTAAGGGCACCTTTTGTGTTGTGAGTGCAGAGAAGAGTGATGTGAATCATAGCAGAATCAGGGATTTGTGGTTGTGATGTAACATTGCCATGAGAGATGTGTTGCTGTCAGGATAGTTAAGGCACAGCACAGCAGAGACAGAATGCCAGGCTTGGGAGACACTGACTGAGAATAAGGCCAAAGCACCAATATCCTGGTAGGATCCCTAATATTCATAATTTTAAACAACAACAGAAAAATAAAATGAGGCCACAACATGAAAAATTACACCAGTGCTTATCATAGAGAGAGATGTCAGAGAAGCAGCAGAAACTGTGACATTGATGAAGCAAAATAAGATAATGGAAAATGAGCCTGGGATTCATCCTTATTGGAGTTACTGTGACTGAAATTAAGTATGACAGAGGAGTTGTTGGCTTAGATGCTTCTAAAGTATTTTGAAGTACAGTTACAGTACACTCACAGTCCTCAGCCCACTCTCTCTCCTGGGAGAGTTTTCTCCCAGTTATTTTTTGGGTCTAAAGAGTAAAATAACATCCAGTGTAGATTTTCCTATTCCACCAGAAGTTTTGAAATTTACTTTTTTTTAATTATCCAGCTGGAAGCCTTTGGTGCATTTAAAAGAATTTGGGCTATTTCTGATCATGGCTGAGCTACACTTACTGCTCTGAAGTTCTTCCCTTCAGTAACTCCATCATCTTGTTTTTCAGGCCTTGCCTGAAAGCACAAAAGCCTGTGGTGAAATCTGGGCATGTCAGAAACCAGGCACTGGGATAAATTAGGGGATGGAGACAGGTTCACCTGCGTGAATATCAGTGCAAAAGGGCATCAGACACCAACTGCAAGGAGCGTTTGTATTTCCATGGCATTGTATAATTCCTGGGCTGTTAATATGGTGTGAGTCTGATTTATAGCAGCAATTTTCACAGGGCATTTTTGAGCTGTGTGCCATTTTTAAAGGTTTGGTCTCTAGGAACAGCATGATGAAATCACTAATATGATCAGAAAATCTCTAACAAGATAAACAGTATCCTCATTCTTCTTCCTGTCGCTAGCAGTGCTGGAAATGATCTCCTCCTCAGCAGCCTGCTCCTGTCTCACAGGGGGTGTATTTGGCAGCTGCAGGAGCCATGTGCCAAGTCTGAGAATGCATTTTTCATGTGTTAGTAAGTAGGTCTGGTGCTGCCTGTGTGAGAGCCGAGACGCTCAGTTATGTAAATCCTAAGTGAGTTGGGAGCAATTTTGTCACCGTGGCAGGCTCAGGACCACAGTTTTTCACAAATTTCTCATAAAATCGCTTACAAGGTCATGTGACAGCACTTAATCTTGGAGAGATTGTTTCTGTTGCTAACATTTGAGCAGAACCACTGCTCAACTGTCTCTATATCCACCAGTGCCCCTTTTGCAGTTTGCCAAAGTCTGAGGTTTTGTCCTAGCTTGGACTTGAAACCAAAAGTTTTTTTGGTGCTCTGGCACAAATACCAAGAAGGCCAAAACCCAAGAATATATGACAAATATGAAAACTCTATGAGCAGAAAACAGTCATGCTGACTTAAAAGGGCATGACACTGCATTAGGAACTTTAAATAATACATTCCTTCACAGAGTGGTTGAGGGAGTCTATGAAAATGGTGTTTCCACATAAAGCCACGATGAAAGCAGCCTCGGAACATGCAGGAACCAGGATCTGATTCTTTGGATTGTGATTTTTTGAGAGAAACACTCCTGAGATCTGCACATCCTGAAGAGATGAGCAGAGGAAAATGCTGGCTGGGTTTGCTAGGACAGCCCTCCTGCCCCTGTTAGCCAGGGATGTGCTCACACCTGTGTGAGCTCTCATCCTGAGGGAAGAACAGATTGGAGGGGCTGAATGAAGATACCACAAGGAGATTTCCATCTGGCTGGAAGGGATGGTGGGAGGGAAGGTGGTGACCTGTTGGAGGAGAGCAGGGAGGAGGCAGAAAGGCCTGGGGGATAGTGCAGTAGGACCAAGAGAAAGAAGAGGAGCTGAGAGAATCTGCTCAGCTGAGAGGTGTGTGCTAGGCAGAGAGATGGGAGGTTAGTTGGTACAACTGGTTGCAGAATTATTGGCTCTTCAAGGTGTCTTTTTTTGAGCAAATCCCATCCTAGATATCTTTTGCCTCTTCCCTCGGATGTGGAAAAATAGAATAAAGTCATGCAAATTTAAAAGCAGTAAAATCTTGGAATCACTTCCCTCCCTGCAACCAGTTAGCAATCTGATGTGCTGCAATCCTGAATTCTTGCTGCCCAAGTATTTACTTTACCAAGCAGAAAATGACTTGTTAAAGCCATTGTCAGGATTGACTAAAAAACCCAAACAGACCCATAATTAAACTGTGTTAAATTTTTAAGTTGTAGCATCCCAAAAATTTGAAAAAATAATAATAATGCACCGAGTTATTTTTAAATACCAAGGGTTGCATTGTGATCTTAAATGTTGTGAGAATTATAATTGCATGCATGCATGTAAATTACATTTGGAATCTCATAGTGCAGGTGGTTGGTTGGTTTTTGCTGTTTTCTCTCTAGAAATAACTAAAAGCTCAAATTTTAGTTGTTGGATTTTTGGGGGGGTGGAAGGGTGGAACAGCATTATTAAATATAAAAATAAAGGCAAAAAACCATGCTCTCTGAAAATATTAACTTCTCTCCCTTTCCCTGAAGGACATTCAAGGCTTTTCACTAAAATCTGTTTCACTTTAGTCTTGTTGAGAGTGCATGGCCCAGGCCATTCTCTTCTATTTCAATTGATGACCACATTTCAGCAGTGCAGCACCAACAGAATTGTTTCATATCAAAAATTCCTATAGGGGAAAATTCAAAGCATGAATAAATAAAGAACAGGTTGTGACATACAATCCCTCTCCATTCTCTTCCCAACCTTAACAGCTGCTTGCAAGTGGGATTTTAGCTTGGCTGAATGCTCTGCCCCCTCGTTGCCCTGCAGGAATTGTCCTGATGCAGAATTTGGTGAGCCAAGCCCAGTTTTGTGCTGACTGGAGCTGCCTGCTCCCAGTCTCTGAAATGCTGTGAGGGAGACCCAAAATAACCAACCCTGTGTCAGCTGCAGACCAGAAGTTGCCAATGAAATGAATCATGGTTTTGCACTTTAAAGAAACAAACTTGAGCAGTTTGATCCAGTACCAGCAGAAAGTGACAGGAGAAGCTTGGCTGGAAGTTAAAAATCATTCCAGTTGGAAAAAATAAGTTACTTTGTTAAATTTTGTTGTTGTTGTTAACATTTTCTGAGAGAGTAAATCCTCCTGTCCATCTTTATTCTGGACTCCTGTATTAGAAAATTTTGGGTTTTTTATATGATGTCAAGAGGAAGTAGGGGTGGTGGTGGGAAATGTCAGGGAGGCTTATTCCCAATTTCTCATGTCCCTTCCTGTTTCACACAAGTTTTTTCTACGCTGACAGAATGAATAGGAAATGGGATACAAATTTGAAGGCAGGCCTGTCTGAACATGACATTCAGAAAAATGTACTTAGATTCTACAAGAATGAACCCAAATTGACTCTTGTCACTTTTTATCAGCTCTGAAAAGGAAAGTAAATGAGAAACTTACCTTGCTGACTATATTTTTTATATCTTCTTGAAAAAGGATCTGAGTCAACTTTGTCCCCCTTTCACAAACCTATTTTAGCTCCTAATTCTGCATTCAAAGATAACAATAAAATATGTTGTTTAATAAGAAGAAAAAAATATCTTCAAAGTACCAGTTATACAAAAAAAAGCAGAATCTTAAAGCCAAAAAAAGCCCCCTGTGCATAGAGGTTTATTTTTAAAACATTGTGAATTGTTGTCACTCATCAAGCAGCATTGAGAGTGCATTGAACACCTACAAAAGATCAAAGAACTTCAATATTCTGTCAATTCTGCATTTTTAGCTTAACTACTACATCAAATAAATTATTCTTTGGCATTTGTTTGAATGTGAAGTACAGTAATCAGGGCTCTAAAGCTAATCTGATTAGGTGGTTTATTTCACAAAAGCTGTCCTATCTCTTTTTCACTGAAGATTAGCCAAAACCTCAATGTTTCTTTTTCATAAATTTAAAATTCAAGAATATTATCTAATAATTTTATTACTGCCAGACTGTACACTGCTCCTCTTTAGAAATACTCAATACAGCAAAACCAAACAAATGGGTTTCTTCTGTTTGAAAGAAGCAGGATGATGGGATTGTTAAATTGCTGTAGAATTAGTAAAAGCCTAATCTTTTTCATGAGGAAATGTTGTAAAAAGCTGCAGGTAGAGTAATTTCCTTCCATTTTATTTTTGGGGCTTATGCTGTGAGTATAAATGCTATGAAAATGCAAATGAATTGCTAGATTATTTAAAATATGCATAACATGCAGCTATTCTTTTAGAGGGAAATTTGCTTTCCTTTCTCATCACCCATCTGGTTTGTTGTCTTGTACATGTATTTGTTTAAGATTTGTATAAAACTCCCTTTAGATTTTGGACATCACATTCATAAAACAGAGGTGCCTGAAGTTCTGCATCTTTTGAAATTCCTCTAGGAAAATAGGAATTTGCCTGTGCTCTTCCAATATTCACAACATAACAGCAGCATGGAAACCCATTACAAAGAATTCTTCATTCTTTTGGCTCCACGTGGAGATACATTCATTTTTATATTCCTTCCTTCTTTCCTTACCCTGAGAAGTAGGAAGTCCAACCTATTTACTTTGTTAAAAAATACTAATACAGTGCAATAATGCTACATTATATGTCATGAAATATGGTTTGATTTTCCTCAATATCATTTCCTACTTTTATTTGTCAACTCTGTGTAAATTAGGGCTTTTGGTTATGTAATCAATCCTTTTCTAAGTCTATTAATTTGTTCTGAATGTAATTTTTTAGATTTTTTTTTTCAGTTTTATAGCTAGAAAGATATTTTTAAATCAGTGTTATTTCTTTTATGTTTAGCTTTCATGTCCCAGAGGGTTATATTGAAAATACTCAACAAAATCCTATGGCCTGTTTTCTGCAAAGCCAGCAGATGATCATAATGATCCCTTTGGACAGAAAAACTTTTGAATGCATTGCCTGGCCATCCTGAATGAGGAGCTGTTCTTCCCTATCCAAATCCCAGCACGTGTGCTCTCAGTGAAGTTGATGTCCTATTTTGTAGCAGATAATTTGATTGCATTATAGAGATGAGCAGTATTTCCTGCTCTGAATCTGGTTCCAGCTTTTTTTCCAGATGCAGACAGAAGTTATTTTTCCTTTTCTGGTCTACCACTGCTTTGACAAGGGGGAGGGATTCTCTCTCCCCTCTGGGTTTGCTTATGTTGTGTCCTCAGGTGCCACTGAGGTGTCCAGCCCAAATAGCTCTGGAATTTGCTTCCATTTTCTTCTTCACTGTTCTGAAGGTTGTTCCACCTTGAATGGCTAAAGCAGCTCCTTGCAGTGTGACTGACAAAGTGTTACAGATGCACCCATAGGTTCCCCACGTGGGACTTGTTCAGGCAGCTAATTCCCCTGCCTGCTCAGGGTTCTGTGGGAGCAAACTGGAAATGATGTTCAGTATCACTCTCTCATGTGCATTTAGTGCTCACTGTTGGCAAAACAGGGGTTAAAGTTTGGAGTAGGACTGCCAGAGATTTGACATATGAAAGGCTGAAATATTGGCACCCCACCCAGAATGTGGAAAATTAGGGAAATTAAAATATATCCAGTACAAATGAAAATAGCAAAAGAAATTGGTGTGAAAAACTCATTCTACCATCTGATGGTGTTCACAGCCTGGAGCTCTGCCCTGTGGCACTCTGCTGAGGGCACAGGTTGGTGGCTGGCACAGGTTCCAAGCCCAGATCTGTCTGTCCTTGCAGGCAGCACCCAACATTCCTTTGGCTCTGACACCTCCAAGTGCCAGCACCCCCTTTACCTCCCACCCTGTCGAGTGTGGAAGAAAATGCCTGAGCTGAAAGCAAGTGTTTTAATTACCCACTGGGAAATAATGAGGACAGCAAGAAAGGTTTAAAGATAAGAAAAAGAGCCATTTCTGTCATCTTACTGAGTCTGGCTGTCCCAGGGAGGTATTGGTACAAGCCCTGGTGTCCCTGCTGTCAAGCTTGTGTGGAGTGTTTTATCATCTGCAGACACTGCCCTCTGCCTTCCTCAGGGTCAACTGGATCAGTGCCTTTCACATTTTTTGGTCAAAGCTTCAGTGTGGAATTTTATCATACTACAGTAATGCCACAGAGGGTGGAAAATGTTCCTCAAAACTCTGAATATTCTCTCCTGTCCATGTGAGTCCTAGCAGGTACATCTGTCTGTGTCTGCCAGGGGAGGCTTGTACAATTTTTGGCTGATAAGAAGCATTTAGGCAGCAGAATTGTGGCCAGTCAGTGCACACAGGAATAGCCAACTTCACAGTGCTCATGTATTTCACAGCTGGAAGTTCTTTTTCAGGCTTTTTTTTTTTTTCCATTTATAATAGTTTGTATTCTTCTGTCCTTTGTTGTCTGTAACAATGAGTAATTTCTGCCATCTGTCCTTTAAGGACGTTTACTTTTGTCCCTGACCATGGACACTCTTGCAGGGTATGTAGGAATGGCTTCCTAAATAATGCAGAATAGAGGAATTTGCAGGCAGAATGGTAGCTCAGCTACCTGGGTACCTTTTCTTTGGTAGTAGACTGCCAGATGCTGCACCAGAAAATAATTTGTTACAAACCTCATCTGGAAACAAGTTTATACCCTGAAGTTCTTCATTTTTGAAACACATGTCCTTTGAAATGTTGCATTTGCTTTTTCCACTTACAGTTTTAGAGTGGTGAATCTCTGTAAATCATCTTTGCACATTTGAGTTCCAGGGGGTTTTTAAACAGCTCGTGTTTTTCATAGATTGCAGCCTTGAAAACCTTGAATACTTTAAGTTCTCAAAGTGGTTGAGGTCTTAGAAGTTATTATTTCCTACAAGAGAGGGCAAGCTTTTATACTGAGTGTTTCTCTTTTGTGTCCATACCACTCAATATGAGGAACTTTTTCTTTATACTGACATGTTTCTGGTTGAGAAGTATGGAAGACCTGAGACAATTCATGGTGGAAAATCCTTTAGGCATTTATGCTATTTATTTAGAAAACTGCCCTTTTATGTTCAAAGAATTTGCACTCTGTTTTTTTCCCCAAAAATCCACATGGTTAAATACAGTCTTAAAAACCACATTTTCAGTGGGTGAATATGTCACTTACTCTTCCAATTTCAGTAACTCCACATATGCAAGAGGAATATTAGCAGGAGCAAACCAAGCAAGTTGATTCATCCCAGCTAAGTTTAATACAGGTGTACCTTAGGATTTACCATCTATTCCTCTCTTGCTGTTGCTGAGGAGGGGGTAGGAGCCCCAAAGTTTTACATTGGGAGGGATAATTCTGTGCTCAAGCTGTCCAGAGCTTTGGTTGTCAAAATATTTCATAAATTATTTCTATTAAATAAAGAGAATGTTTGGTAACAACAGGGATTCCATACTGCTGGAGACCCAGCATGACAGATTTTATTCATCAAAGGAAAGTTTAGGGAGGTTACAAGGATTTGATAAGGTAGTCATCAATTTGAATTTGTAGCTAATTCTTACTCTTGCTGTAAAATAGAGATATTTTAAAATAGGTGTGCTTAAAATGAATGTTTGGCTGTCTAACAGTAGTCAATTTGGTTCCAGTTTGACATGTTGCAGTATTAGTATGGCCAGTTTTTCTGGGCACCTACAATGTTTAAAACCTGTTGAGAAGTTTCAATGTGAGTCCTAAGAGTCTCTTTTCTCTCTAGATTAAATATTGAGAAATAAAACAAAATATGTAAATATAGTATACCCAAAAGCAAAAAAGTAATTTCCAACACAGATGGGTTTCAGGAGGTCTGCTGCCAAAGATTTAAAAATTCTTGTGCCAGGGGGTAATTTGCTTGCAACAGAAGAAAGTGTATCCAATTACCCTTATGAAATTATGAGTTTTGCTCCCAAATCAGCCATTTAATGGGATATTTGAAATGAAGGTGCAAGCAATGGCCATCTTGTTTCTCATACTCTTGAGATTATGATAGATTTAGTGTGTCTTTTCTCTCTATGTCTCCTAAATATGAGGGAAATAACTATTAAGAATCATAACTTGACCAATATTATGCTGCAGGTAAAATTTAATAATGTTTTGGGTTGGTTATTTTCTATATATGCTCTGCAGTCATTAAATTTAGCTTTTAACATGCTGTAAGGAGTGTTTCACTCCATCCCAGAATCTTCTGGGCTTGCTGAGGTCAGTGCTGCTCAGTTTGCCATCCCTGCAGCCAGGGAGCAGTGGCAAAGCAGCAGAAGGGTTTCTGTGGGTGAGCTCCTTGGGGGGATAGCACTGGATTTCCTCTGGGTCTGCCCTTCCCTTGGGGAAATGAGCCATGCTTGGCTTCTGCTTTGCTCTTCTATATCAAATCCAGGGTATTTCCATGCAAGATAAATTTATTCCAAGAAACTGCCCTTCTCACATGAATCTCTGTGTCTCCTTAACCCAACATCCCTACTGTGATTTTTAGTACTTTGGGCTTGGCACTGAAAATCCATGTTTACAAGTGCTCCACCAGTCCTTCTATTGAAAAGTCATAAATATGGAATGTGATCGTGCAATGTAAGAATGAATATAAGAATGTTTTCATATTGATTTTTTTTTTTTTGTAGAAATCATAAATTGCTCAGACTACAGCTTTGTGGAGGCCTGAGAAAAGCACAGAGCTCTGGTAGCTTTGGAGGGGGTGTTGGTCAAACTGCCACCAGCAGTGCCAGTCCCAGAGCCACAGGTGACACAGCCTCACCTGCCTGCTCCCCTTTTGGAGAGAGGAACACTGCTAAGGGATACCTGTGCCCTAAAGGCACCTCTGGTCTTGAATCCTGCAGGGGCCCAATCCAGCTAATTAGGCTTTCTCTCTTTAATTTTACCTGTCCATCAGGCATTGTCATTCAGCCTCATAGGAATTCTGTGCCTGGTAATTAGCAAAACCTTGTGGAATCAGACTCAGCAACATTAAGGAGAAAAGCACAGAAAAAAGGAACAGAACTGGGAGCAGGGAAAAGCCAGCACAGGAGAAGGAAAGTATTGAAGCACATGAGAGGTCCCAAAGTGGAAGGACAAGTGGAGAGCAGTGGTCAGTGGAATTCTGATAGAAGCTGAATAAGAGATTAGAAGGGATTTGTTTTTCAAGAATTTTTTTTTTCTTATTGGGCAAAAATGAGGGAGGAGATGGTGTTATACAGGTGGCCTGAATGAGCTCAAAAGGTTTCAAAAATATTAAAGATATGAATAATTTTTTATTACTCTTTGTCAAACAGTTTTCAATAATAAGGTTACTTTGCCTAATTTTGCTGTGTTGATATTTTTGAATATTCTGCCCATTCTACAATAACAGCAGGAAAATGGAAGGGGAAGAAGACCTAAAAAAATATATGCTTAAAGGATTCCCTTTGCATAATGTTTCATACAGATAGACCCCATGCATCTCACATAAATGAAAAATTATTTTTGTATTTGTTTAAACCAAGAATTATTTATTCTGGAATTTTGTGAATTCCTTCCTCTCTCATTCCTCCTGGTCTGACATAATTTCATTAAAAAAGAATCTTCTACATACTTAATGGTGATTAGTTGGAAATAAAAATATGGTGGAGAGTTAAAATGGCTGGTGAGTGTCAGAGCTCTGGCAGCTGCCTCAGACAGGCATTAAAAAGTTGAGAAAGAAATTTGTCTTTTGTTAAACTCTCATAGGTGATTCAGAGTTTGCATTGGAATCATTCAGGTCTACAGAAACACTGAAGAAACAATGAAAACTGGTCCTTCAATACTTAGCTTAAAGAGTGATTGCTTGTGTGTTTCTTTATAGTTCAATTTGTCATTTCATTGAGTCTACTGGCACGATGATTTAGCAGTCTGACAGACACATTAACCTCTTAATAACAAGTTTCTCCAACTCCTTTTCCAAGCCTCTCCCTTTGATAGGACTAGAACACATAGTAAATCTTACTTTGTTTTGAGGTTTTTTGACTTACCCTCAAAACATGATTAATTTATTTCTGTCTGAACCTAATAGGGCAGATTCCATTGAAAGATGACTCAAGTGGTTATCTGAAAGACAGAAAAAAAATTTAAAGTTCCACCTGCCTAGGCTCACTAGGCTTCTGTCCAGGTGATATAAACAAAATTTCCTTTCATGAACAGAAACAGAGTACTCTGAAGTAAATGTTAGACTGTCTGTAACATTTTAAAAAAGTGAAAGTTTGAGGCCATAAAATAGATTTGACTTAAACATTGTAAGAGCTCAAAGAAAGGCTATTGACTTGAATTAAAAACTTTCTCCTATTCCATTAACCATCTCCCCACTCTTGATTTGGATTTTACCAATGTAAGCTTTAAACAATTTATAAAATAGTTTATCAACATATCTTCTGAGAAAAATTTGAGTTGTGTGGAAAACAATTTCTGGGGATAATCCTTTATGTGAGTTCCTCACCTTTTCACACACAAGCAGAGCTGCTGGAGCCAGATTTTTGCTTAGATTCAGGACAGCAGTGACAGCCTGTGAATCTGCCTTCATCAGAGCAAATAATTCTGCAGCCCTCATGGCAGTATGTGGTTGAAGAAGTTTTTTACTGCAAGAGAAAGTGGGTAGTCTCACTGAGCTCCTTTTGCTAATAAAATTGTTATTGCCTTGGGAAAGATTATTGTGCATTCCCACAAGTAACATGTGCAAGAAGGCTTGTCCTTCTTCAGATAGTGACAACTGTTTCACCTAAGTCCTTACATTTCTTTCTTCTTCTGGCCTCAACTTTGACCATAATTTGGCTCCTAGAGATAATATTCTAAAAGATGCATTTGAAAGCAGGTATTTAGAACATGAGGTGCTAAAATGTAGAGTAAAGCAGATGGCATCCCATGATTTCCCAAGGTTTCATCTGCTCATTGGAAAATCTCTTCATTCAGAGTTTCTCTGCCTACAGAAATCTGATTCCAGACCGTGTACCAAATTTCCATGGATGCTGCTAGGGAGATGCCATCAACAACCCCAGCACTCCTCTGCAGCACTGGCTGTGTCTGAAACACCTCTCAGGCATCCACTGCTCAGCATTTCAGTACCAAGCCTACAGACAGGAGTGCTGCAACCCACTCACATGGGTGATGTGAGAAATAATTATTTAATGCTCATGAAGCAGACAGAAAATTAAAAGTGCTCTAGAGTGGTTGCTATTAAAAATCTTTACAATTTGACTTTGCAATTAGATTATGTTATCACTGTATTCCCCTTTTGCTCAGTACAGGAACATTCAGGGAATACTTCAAATCCATGAAGGCAGCAATGGCATTAATTACTTGCAAATGTAATTAAGAAAAACAATACTGGTGATCTCTGATGATCATGAAGTATCTATTTACTAGAGCAAATACAGTTTAGGACTGAAAATGTTGCATTTTAGAATATGATTTTATATGTCAATTATAAATGATGTTACAAGTTCTTGCTCTTCAGGCATGCCTGATTGCTTTACTGTAGATGGCAATGATCAGATTATGAAATGTTGGCCTCATTTAAAGCAGCACTCAAATACCCTCTGACTTTACTAGACAAAGTTTCATCCTTAGTCACTTGCCAAAAGCTGTAGAGGGAGTAGCTGTCACAGAGGAGAACTCATGAGTATTCTGGTTAGAGCTGTGCAGAATATTTTTAGTGTAAATCAGAGTTCTTTAAAATGTTCCAGTTATTAAGCAAAGACCTGAAAGTGGATGGATTTTAAAATCCACATTAATAAAAAATTGCATGAGATCTTAAAAAAATATGAATATTTTGATGAAAAAACTTTCGATCTCACATTTTACTTTTTTTTCTTCAGCTTTTTTATTTCCTTGCCAAACTTGGAAGCCAGGAGTGAAAAAAACTCAGTGATTTTCATACCATTCAATCTTCACTTCATTTATGCAATCACTTGACCATGACTGTTTCTTATTTCAAAAGGACTCAGAGCCCTGCATTTCAGTTCACAGCTGTTCTAAGTGAATATTTACCTTCATCTTTACTTTTTTTGGTCCACGACCACCCAGAACAAATCCAAGATAACTGTGTCATTTGTGCTTTGTGACATGATTCAGGGATTGGACAGGGGAAGACAAATCTGTAGGATTCCTACTTATAGTGTGCTGTTCAGTCCAAATAGGAGCTGAAAATTTTCATTCTTTTAAGTAATTGAGCTGTACAATTGATGATGCCAAGACAGATAAGTACCCTGTGAGCACAGAGTTGTTAACATCTCATTGCAAATGTTCAGCTGCTGCCCTAAATGGTAAAATGCAAACAGAGTGTAAATGCAACAGCCCAGAGTGGGTGTGGGGAGGGGGAATGAGGATGAATTACTGCAGTATTTTTAGATGGTAGTATTCATAGCTATTTTTGCAGTGCTGAGAGACTTTGAAAGGTTTGGAGTAACTCTATTGACATTGCACTGGGATTGCCAAGGACCAGGCACAGCTGCTTGGATGCTGTTAAGGCTCTGACAATGCCATTTCTCTCTCAGCATCTTCCTGCTTTGCAAAATTTCTGTGCATATTTCGTTGGGGTGATGTTTCTTTGCATTGATCCAGCTTCTAGCAGCTTCTAACAACTTATTTATCACAGGATGCCAGGCAGGATTAGGGCTTGTTGTTAGACCCCAGCAGAGCCTTCAGAGCTTATTTGTGGCTGGTAACTGCCAGGATGTGTCTTTGAGAGCATCAGCTGGAGTGGAGGAGAGGGAAGGGAAAATGCTGTTGTGGTGTGTTGTTGGGAGCAGGTAAGATGTTTGCCTTTTAATAATCTTTTTGATATTTGCAGCAGTGGTGTGGACAGGTGTGGGAGTCATTTATCCAAACACCACCCACGTGCATGTAATTACACTCACAGGAACTTGTACTGTTCCATGAATTAATTTAAACATTGCAGTAACTACTGTCTAATAACATACAGGTTCCCAGGGTACTCAGAGTATTAAATTGCAGATGAGAATTCCTTGGAGAGACACAGGCTGCATATCCATTTGCTGCTCAGGAAGGAAGAGCTCTGCTCAATGGATTGTGTGGCTGCAGCTCCAGTTCTCTGTGCTTGAACAAGAATTGCTGTGAAATACTTTCTAGGAGCAGCAGCAAGTTCATTTAAGTCTGTCTCCATTTAAAACCCAGTAAGAGGGCTATGCAATTTAATGATACTTAACATAGATTGCTAGTGGCTGCTGCCAAAGGTGATTTTCTACTTTTTCACTAAATGCTGCATGTAAAAAGCAGTGATGCTCCAGTGGCAGCAGTGCAAGCCCAACTTTGGGTTAAACAAAAACATGAACATGGGAGAACAGCAATGCTTTGGCATCCTGGGCTGAAATAGTCTTTGCTGTACTTTCTTTAAATTGGCCCTTCAGGATACATTCAATAGCACTGAATAAATAGGTATTCTTCACCAAAGAGTTTATGATTTTGACCTCTGAATTTTGGCTCCTGTGCCATGTTTGCTTGGAACCTTTCATCCACCCACCTTCGAGACCATGTGCCAATTCTTCCCTGCAACATTTTTGAAACAGTTTAAGAATTAGCAACAAGGACAGGATCTATCAATGGCATAAGGGCAAGACTTCTACAGATCTCTGAAATTGTTTGGTGGTTGCCTTAGAGTACTGCAAGTATTATTTTAATTTCTGTGAGGTATATACAGTGCCTTCTGCAATGCACTGCCACCAGACAGTCTAGCACATCTGGGACACTAAATTTTTCTGGTGCTTCTTGTCATGTTTCTCATTTAACAAGAAGGGATTGAACATATACCTATAATTAATGCATGAGAAGTCTGATATTAATAGATGAACTTTCTGTGCACCTTTTGTGTATTTACCCACATACTTAGGTAGTCAAAAAGAGACAAAAACTAGAGAGAAAATTATTCTTAATATTGGACAAATTTATTATCTTCATAGATATCTTTCAGTATTTTAGCCAAATTCTAAATGGTTACATGAGGCATGTAAATCCACCTGGTTTCTCTTTGCAGATAAATCTCCACTTATTGCTCAAATGCAGCAGATGTATGGAGGCCCTGGGAACAGGCTACCACCAAAAACTAATAATGTATATAAAATAGAAGTGTATTTAAAACAGAAGTTTACACTTTCAAAATTTTCCTCTCTTCCCAAGTATTGACATCCACTTGATAAACTCCTCTTACTGTGCAGTTGAAAGAGTTTAAAATTCAACCCACCAAACAATTCATCTCCTCCTAAGCAACTCTAAGCAATTGTATTCACCTTTTAATAGGTGCTGCATGTTTAAAAATTGCTACGTACAACTAAGATACATGTGCCACAAAATGTTCAAATCCTTGTAAAAAAGAAAAAGTGTCTGTACATTGTGCTCCTGTCAGGCACTGGGATCATGTGAGCTAAGCAAATTTGTGTTACAAAACCAGGGGTAGAGATGAGGATATCTTACATTTTGTAACTGGAATTTTTGACTGGATTTTTTTTCCTTTTTAAATTGAGGAAGCTCATTAGAAGTTCACATTTATCTCATGCTATAATCTGTCTTGCCACTGATAATTCCTGGTGTCTGGATGGTGGAAGGTGTCTTGGATATTGCTGTTCAGTTGAGAATAATGAATATATTTATCCTAGCAGTATAAGTCAGCATTGCAACAGTTTTTGATCCTGGTAAAATATACATATTGATTTGGAAGAAAACATAATGTTAAAGAACAGAAACCCTCAATGAGATGGAAAAACTATTCAAGATGAAACACAGATGCTTTTAATTTGAATTTGTTGGTTTTTTTCTTCATACAGAAGCTCAGGACAGTAAAGGAGATAAGAATTGTATAAATAATTTATAAACACATTATAAAACATTTTTAATATGGGCTATCTGTACAGTATGTGACACAGTATTTATGAGGAGAATAGAGGAATCTGAGGGCCACTGAAAACTCAATTGCAAAGTGCTGTCCCCCATTCAGTTGCACCCAGTGTGGGGATGGGAAAGAGCCAAGCTGGTGTCTGCTTTTTATATAAAACCTGAATTGCTGCTGGCATCACCCCTGGGGTTGTATACTCTGTAAGTGACACCAGCAGTTGCACACCATAAATTCCCATGCCCCAAATGCATTATAAATAATCAGTATTTCATTATCTGATTTTTATCACATACTAACACATGAAAAAAGGGCATTGTCTCTTTTAAGTAATCACACTAGATACCATTCCCACAGCCATGAAGTATTTATCTGGCAGTAAAAGTATAGGAACTGGGGAATAACACATAGACATTATTAGAAAATATTGTATTAAAGAGAATTTTGGCTCAAGGATTGTGCTGCTACTGAGTAAATCAATCTCTTCATCTGCTAGGCTTGGGATTCTTAACTCTTAAATGTTAGACAGGACATTTCCAACAAGTAATAAAAAGAGGTAAAAAGTTGAATTTAATTAGAAAAAGCCCCCAAAATCTGGCTACATTCTGCTTACTTCCTTGGTAATCCTTTAATGGACAAAGAGAAATTGAGAATGAAACTTGCTTTGTCATCTGCTCAGTCTTCCAAAACATTTGGATAAGGTTTAAAGTGTACTGTTTCACAACTGCCTTAAAGGAAAAGAAACAGTTTTCAGATATCATAAAAGAAAGGTGATCTGGAGAATACCTCTGGAGTTTTCTGGAAACACAGAGAAACACTGAAATGGGAAAAAAAAACCAAAAAAACAAAAACCAACCAAAATAGCAAAACCAACTACAAACAAACAAAAAGCTCCAAGTATTTTCAGAAGGTTTTAGCTTGGATGTAAGACAATATTTGGAGAGACCTCAGCCCAGCATAGGAAGACCTGTAACAATACTAGGTTTTAAACTTCAGGTGTGCTCAGTTTTTTCCAGTTTTTGGTGGGGGGTGTGTCATATAGATATTTTGATTCAAACAGAACCTTTCCTCCTAAATGACCAACCATTTTTTCCCTGTTTCTGCTTCCATTGTGAGATGTGGGGCTGGGTTGAGATGCTCCTGTCAGAAAGAAATATCTACAGACCTGAGAAAACCTTGCAGCCAGTAGTTACCTTGCTCCTGTTGGTGTTAGCTGCCCTGAAATATTTGATCAAAGATTTATATGATCAAATTGGCATCCCCCATGCCTCTTTTGCAGACTGGTTCCCTTCATCCAATGTTTATTGTTCATAATTAGCCATTTGTTGATGTTAATTAGACACACATTTTCTTGCTCTGTAATCTATGTGTGCATGCAAATTGGTTTCAGTTTCCCAGAAGTGGAAATAGATGAGCAAGCATTTGCTATCATTGTGAATTTATGGGGTAAACCACAGCTATAAATTGAAATAAATTGAAACATATACTTGAATGGTTTTGGACTTTCCACATAGCTTTTGTTGGTTCTGGATATACATGTACCTGAAGCTGGGCTCCCCTTAATGAATTGGGTTATGGAAGCAGAGTAAGAAATAGCTGACAGGTAGAGGGAGTTAGAGGAAGTCAGTAAAGGCACGTGAGAGGGAAGTGAGCAGGGGAGGTCACTGAGAGAGCAGTGGCCCCTGAGTGGCAGCTGCAGAGCCTGCACCCCCTGTGTGTCAGACTGCAGGGCTGGACCCTCCCCAGTGCACAGCCCAGCCTGCAGGGGTTGGGAGGTGTTCTAGAGGAGAAATGGAGCCAGGCTGCCTGCCTCTGATGAGAGCATTAGGCTGCAGTGATGGATTGAGCTGATATTACTCAGGTAGGGAAGGCTTTACATCATAACAGAATGGGGAGACAAGGAGATAAAACAATACTATGCTTTGTGTCAACAAGAAATGTGAAATGTGGGAGGAAATGTGTGGAATTATAAAAAAGAATGAGTGAGTTTCCTCTCCAGCACAGAAGTCATTGTATAAAATCCATTGTTTACTGCTTGTTTCGAGGCTCAGAATATATTTTCTTATGCTTTTCATCTACCCTTTATTTGGGCATATGGAGACTGATTGAAACCTCAGTTCTTCAAACACTTAGTGCTTTGTATCATGGTCATGATGCCTGCAGTGGGAATAGCAGCAATATTACTAGCAATAGGTTTGAGGAGTAAGAGATTCCCAGACTTCCCTGCCCTTTCATTTGAAAAGTTCATGTATCTTTGACAGTGAGGATCACATTGCAATTAAACACCTTACAGTGCCAGAAGGACTGTGCTGAGAAGCAGTGCTCACTCTGCAGTCTGCACAGAATTTTATTTTATGATTGATAAGATGCATCAAGTTACAGCTGTCCCTGGCTCCTCATCTCAGGGGATTAGACCTGGCAGCAGTTTCAAGAATCTGCCAGTTCATTCCTTTAGCCCAAGATCAATTTAACCAAAATTGTCCCTGAATAATATTTGCTCAACTTTAAGCTTTGTTTAAAAGGAAAAACAAACAAACACACAAAATAATAAAAACCACCTCCATTAACTAAATTATATATATATATGTAAATGTTTATTTAGGGGATGAGAAGAGATAGGTTACATTGGTTTATTTAATAACAAACTAATCTGAAATTTATCCTTTTCTCTTTCCTCTCTCATATTTTACCAGCTGTTTTGGAAGCCAAGTTCACATGCTTGTATATGTATGTCTATCCTCCTGTGGTGTTATGGTATCATCCCCATCAGTTCTGTGTGGAGCACATCAGAATAGTGAAATATTCAGCACATTGCTAAGTCAGGTTTTGTCACATTTTAGATTTTTTTAATATTTCCCTGTTTTCCTTTTAAACTGAATTTTCAAATTGGACTTACGTATTATTTTAGTTCAAGTCTCCATGAAGCCATTTAAGTATTGATTAATATGAGTTTAAATATCCACTTTAGTGTATTTTTTGTAGCATGATGAATGAAACAAGAGGAAAACACATTGGTTTGCTCAACTAAAAGATGATCTGACACTTCATAATACAATCCACAGATATTCCTAGAAGCAGGTAAGAGGAAGAGTAGCTTTTGTATCCAGAGTATTATTTCTGACTACTTAATATGAAATTCTGAAAACTAAATCCACTTTTAAACTGTCTGCTCAGTTTGGTTTTCTCAGGTTTCATTTGTGCAGCAAACTTTGTAGAAGTTTTATTCACAGTGGGTATGATCCAGCCCTGGAGCTAAACAAGACTTTTCCTGCATCTGAAACTTTTGATTGTGTAGGTTTTGCCAGGAGAGAGTCAGAGCACATGAGCAGGGAAACTCTCCCTCCTGGATCCACCCCAGCCCCCAAGCAGAGCAGAGGAAATAACTGAATCCTCCTGTTCTTCAGTTGTCAGTAAATATCTGAAAATATTTGGGGAAGTTCTGGATCCTTTTTCAGAACTTCCATGAGGAAGTTTACAGCCCTTGCACCCATGGAACTCTTGTAAGGAAGTATATGGCATTGAGGAAGGTGGTATGTAATAGAAGAATTAAGGAGGATTTTTTTTTTTTTGAAGGATTAAAAAAGAAAATACATTCTGAGTTAAAGCAGGAAGGGCTGCTCTGCCCCAGTACTCTGACACCTTATCTGCCTGCAGGGGATGCTCAGGGCAGAGCAGGACAAGGGAGTGTTGGGGTGGTCATTCAAAACTTCCCAGTGCTCCAGCAGTTGGTGGCCTTGCAACTTCTGTAGAGAGAAAAATGTTTAAATCCCAGCTCATTTCTTTCTGGATAGGATTGAGTGGATGAGGCAGGGTGTTGCAGGAATAAAAAAAGTTGTCCTCGTGCTTAGTGACCTGGAGAATTGTTTTCCTGCATGCTCCTGGCACACAGTGATTCTATGCTGGTTACTGAACCCCCACCTGGTAAGGGTTTCCCTGAGCTGTGAACACCCTGGAGATGGGACTTGGGAACAACACACACCAATGCTGAGACTTCACAGCTGCAAATGCAGCAAGCTCTTCTTCCCCTCACATATAAAGCACAATATAGCACTAAATCAGCTTGTGGATTTCTGGCATTGCACCTGCTATCTCTGGAAAGGAATATCAATATGCACTTATCTCAGATAGTTGGTATGAATGTGTAGTGCAGGAACTGATGTCTTATGAGTGCCACAGAAAGGCTCTGAAGAAATTAATCATTTTGTCCAGTCAGGGTTTAAATAGTGTACAACAAACAAGGCACACTACCATACAGTAAAGAGTGGGGGTAGAACTGATAATATTGACTAGGTGTCAGCAAGTGATTTATTTGCATCTCATGCACTGATTAATGGTAGTTTTTTTTCAGAAATAATGTGGGGTTTTATCACATCAAGACTGTGATCTGAACTGGGTATGTGACAGTAGCCTATCTGAAGCATGATGTTTCCTAATTTTGGGTGCCCATTTCTAACACTTTAGTGATTGCTGCAGGTAGTTTCCTTGTGGGACCCATAATCATTTAATATGCTCTTAAATATCTCTGCTCCTTACTATTTCAGCTCTTTCTATTATCTTGTATAGCAGCAAATTTTTTAAGAGAGCAATTTGACTGGATGATATGCAAGTCCTATAAGGCCTAACTAGGCAGTATAGCAACTTCAGCATCATCACTGGCATCAGATTTTCTTCTCATGTATGGGAAAAGAAAAAAACAGAAGGAAAAAATCCCAAAGCAAAACTCTAAAATTAGGAACACATGAACTTGGAGCACAAAGATACAGTTTTTTTGCTTTTATGAGTCTATTTCAGTCATGCAGTAACAACAGAGGAGAGTGTGATATTCAATCTGTACATAGAAAAGTGACTTTCTCTTGTGAGTCACGTCTGGAAAGAGAACTCAACAACTCACTGGCATTATCAGTAAAGCAGCATTTTATCAAATGAGTCTGTTGGCTTTTTCACACAAGTAGAAGTGTGAATTTCCCAAAGGTCTGGTGGTTTGGAAGGTGCTATTTAGATTTATTCTTATCATTATGTTAGACTTAGTCTGCATCATGCAGCCAGGCCCCAGGTAAATGGGAGCTCTCTGGGGTAAGTCAGGAGCCTGATGAGTTTCAAAGGCTTATTTGCCAAAATACTCTGGTGAATAGGAATCTAGAGCTGCAGTATTTATTTTTGTAAAGTCAAAAAAACAAACCCTCAACTGAAGACCTAAGAAAACAAGAAAAGAAACAGCATTGATGTTAAAGTCCCTGAAGGAACTAGCCACTGGCTTTACCTTCATTGGCTCTGCAGCACGGCACCCTGTGGGGATTTGGGTGCATTTCTACCTTTTGAGGCCACATTTAGAGACAGGAGATGTGGTGGTTTTTCACAATAATATGGGTTTGTTCAGAAACCAGCATAGGAATTACGTATTTACCAGCCAGAGGTTTCAATAGTTGTAGGCATTTTATTTTGGTCCTGTCTGCAGCAAGCACATAAGTTTGTTTCTAAGTTGGGGTGGAAACATTTCTTATTAACACAATCACCAAGAACCTCTAGTGAGTGTTCTAAAGCATATTCAGGTCCTCGGATTCATACTAATGTTAATAAACTCAAAGAAAATATTAGCACTCTTTCCAAAATGATGAGTACTGATTACGAAATAATTTCATCACTTTATTTGAGAGGCTGTACTTTTAATAATGCAGTTTTTTGGATTTATTTCATGGAATGTGATGTGACATTTTTTAAAAATTATTATTGAGGCCTGGTTGAAAACCTGATGAAGGAACAACAGTTTCTAGGTTGACTTCTTTAGGCTTTGGTCCTTGAGTACTCTTCAAAATTATATGAAACACAAAGTAAAATTCATTATTTCCTCTTGAGTTCTTCTGAACCCTTCCAAGTGAAAGTGCATCATCTTCAAAGTTCCCTTTCCAGAGCTCAAAGTGTGAAAAGCTTCACACATTATGGCCTAAGAAAAGCCAGTGCATATTTGTCTCCTTAACAAGTTAATGAGGATCTAGGCTTTTTGCTTGCTTTGAGGATTGTGTCATTTTCATATAAAACTCTGAATCAGAGCAGCTTGGAGGCAACACCCTGTGATGCTGACCATTGGTATTGTAACCAGGGGCTGTCAGCAGAGGCAGCTCCTCTGCCAGGCAGCCAGGGAGGGGAGGCAAAGGGGTGGTGTGACCATGACAGCAGCACACCCCCATCCCTCACCACCAGGGTGGGCAGCAGTCTGCCCCTGGGGTCAGTGCTGGACACCCTGGTCTTGGTGTGCAAGTGCTATGTTCCTGTGTTCAAAGCTATGCAGTGAATTTGTTAGACAACATGGAAAAGAAAATGATAAATTTCAATGAGATCTCAAACTTTTGTTACTTTGCTTGTCATCTGACTGGTAGTTTAATCACTGTTATCTGGTCTGAGATTTTTATAGATAAAATGCTGTTCTGTGCTTAGAGTGGAAAATCTTTTGAAAATTTTGAATCTCCATGGATTCAGAATTTAAAAAAAATTGAATAGTACTATTGACAAACACACATACCCACCCATGTAAATACTTTGCAGTATGCATTAACCCAGCCTGGTTATACCCCCTCCTTCCTTTATACACTGACACTGCTACCTCGTGAGTATATTCCACAGTTAAAATGAAATGGTTCAGATGTCTAATAGCAATTGTGAGTCATTCCTCCTCTCCATAATGTGGAGTACAGAGAATAAATATAGTTTTCAGGTTTGGTAGTAAACACATCATGTGGCTCTAGTTAGAAGATCATGCTCTGTGGTTTTATGGCCAATATAAACTCTCTCTATTGATTAAGCACAGTAATGTTGTTGGAGTACCTGGGAAGGCATTCAGTCAGTACCCACAGAAGTGTCTACATCTGGCATCACATTTGTCTCAAAGAAATTCTGCAGCACTCTGCAATAGGTGGAACCCTTGAAGCTATTTCAGAGCTGGGATAAGCCCTTTCTGCTGTCAAGGAACCTCTCTACAGCAATTTCAGTGATTGCTGCAGAGAAAGTTAAAGTGTGTTACTGAATGCTACGAGGCCAGTAAACAATTTAAAGTAATTAAACTCTAAAGTGGTTTCTTTACAGAATATTAGTGTAGACAATACCATTTTTTATAAGTAAAATTTCAGTAGCAAAGACTCACTCCAGCAATTAGTATCTTTTTCTTAAGAAAAAAGAAGATGGTGTTACTAGTTTTTCATAAATTCGTGAGGTGTGCTATTAAAAATGAAGATTTTTCTGTCATCCATCTCCAGTTCTTCCCACACAGAAATTACCTGCTAGAGATTAATAACGTGAACATTTTAAAACAAAATTTCTACAGATAAAACCTTTTGGAACAAAGCAATTCTAGAAAATAACATTAGACTATTGCAAATCTCACACATTGCAGCACACATTGCAGTGCATTCACACCACCCTGGGCAGGACAGACCTCCCTGGGGACAAAGATTTGCCCTACTACCAAAAAGCAGGAAGTAGAGCTCTTGCCAGATTTGAAAGAAAAATATTTTTAAAAATGGGTACAGAACTGCTGGAGTCTAGGAGCAGAATACCTTCCTGTAATGAGCTTCTTGGACACAGTCAATAATTTTGTTGTTTCCTCCACTTTCTTGGGTTTATTTCCCCCTAGATACCACTTCACATTCCTAGCAGAATAAAAAAAAATGGAGTAATTGAGAAAAGAGGATATTTTTCTTCTTTTCCTCTTTCTCCAACTATCCAATAGATTTTTCTTTCTGTTGAAGAGAGCAGTTCATGAAGATTGACAAAATTAGCTGCAGCTTTGTTAGTATCTGCATGAATCTCTGCAAGCTCCAAGGATGTCACTCATGCTTCAGTGATATAAAAATGCATTATTTGGTTTTGGAGGGACACATTAAACATCAAAATTAGGATGATAAAGAAAGGAAAGTAAAAAGCACAGTACATGTGGCTGAAAGGGTTATTTAGGTGGGCTGTGTGGTGTGAACAGGGAGTATTGACAGAAGCAGCATGTTTGCTGCAGAACTCAGGATTTGCTTAGCCTGGAGGTGAAAGGCTGATTCCATTTCTTTTTTGCCAAAGAATATCCAAGTTCTCACAGCAGCCTCATAGGAGTGTCTGGATACAGACTATTCCTTGAGAATACACAGTGATTCACATCAACTTGCTTTCATTCCCCACTGTTTTATGTTGTACACAATATTTAAATATTTAATAAAGCAGAAACTGGGACCATATCCAGTAGCTACTAAGTAAAGTAAATCCCAGGGTGACCATTTTTATTTTCCTAGTGTAAATTGTGTTTTACATTTATTTGAATTGGTTTTCCTTTTGTTAAACAGAGTCAGAAATATTTTCTTTAATCTGGATGGTTTTTATAAAAATTATTTTAGTGGAGGAAAAATCATTTGATCAGTTCAAAATTCCCCTATTTTTATAACAACAGGATAACCCTTTCTTACCTATGAGTTAGAGCCCATTTTTTTCATTATCCAATCCACCAGTTTAATCCTTATTTTCAGAATTACTGATTTCAGGTTGTTGTCATTAACAATTAGTAGTCCAGCTGAGAATAGGAAGATATATAATATGTTCCTTCTGAGCTTTGTCATCTGAGTCACCTTTCCCATGACGAAAGCCCAGAGAATTGGAATTGTTCATCCTGGAGGAGAAGGCTCCAGTGAGACCTTAGAGCACCTTCCAGTACCTAAAAGGGCTTCAAAGGGACTTTTTACAAGGGTATAATGTTATCTTTTCTGTTACATACAGATTCCTTTATTTTTACATATTACTACTTCAATTAGAAATGCTTATTGATTTCTCAGCTTGTCTAATCATCAGATCTAAGATTTCTATGCTCTTCACAAATCTTTGAAGACAGTATACATACATTCATATACATATGCAAATATTACCATAAGCATTTCAGGAGCCACCTAAATATTATTCAGTCATCTTTATTTATTTCATATCTTTAATGACTAAATATAAGTTTGCCTAATATCCAAAAGAGCAGAACCTATAAAGCAGGTCTTAGAAAAGCATTGGGAAGAACAATCTTCACTAAATAAAACAATTTGCTAGTTCCTGGAAATTGCTTGTGTTCAAGGATTTGCCTCATACTTTGATTTCATTTTCTCAAGATATACTGTGTCCTGAATGCATTTTGGGATTCTACATTGAAAAATAATCTAGTGCTCCTAAACAATATTTAAAATGACATTTTTATTATGTTGGCATGAAGCACGTTGCTGAATTGCTTTTAATATGATAATGTTTTGCAGTTTACTATGCCATAAGTGCAGTTTGGCAGTTGAGTTTACATGAATATTTCATCCAGAAAAGGCCATGAATTTGTAATTATAAATAGACCTGTTCAACAGAAAGAGATGGATGATTCTACAGCTACTATTTTTCCAAGGAAGTGATATGTAGTTGAAGACTGGAAGCAAAGACTTCCAGCTGCAGAGGGCCATCTGCAGATCACTTTAGGCACGATTACACAGGACTAGCTCCCTTTCCTAGTGGATTAGTTGGAGTTGTTTATGATGCTCAAGTTTTTTGTCCTGGCTCCTTCAGCTGTGTATTTGCAAAAGTACTCACTGATCAAGGAGGTAAAGCCAAGCTGTCTTTTCTCCTTCACCTTATTTTGTTCACCAGCTCACCCAGCAGCTCACTCTGGTTTAACTGTTTAATGCCAATCTCCATGCAGACGCTGCATCACATATGACAGGTTCAGCACAGTGAATAACTATTGTGTAAATTCTCTGAAATGCCAGTAGTGCACTAAGAAAGCAACACTAAAACATTCCATCTTATTTTGGTGCATTTTTGGATATTCCTAATGTGATTTGATTGCATCCAGTTTTACTCAGTGGTCAGCATTACTCCCCTACAACTGAAAAATATATTCAAATTCTTATCAGACTCTATTGCAATATCTTCTTTTGTTTTATTGTTTTTAGCTTCTTTTTACTCTGCTAGTGTGTTGAAAACATCTTCAGTGCCAGACCTTCCAAACAGGCACTGCAGTGACTTTGCTGCTGAGAATTCAGCCCACTGCAGTCAGTGCTGCACATCAGCAAGATGAGCCCCGATGCCTTTGGCACACTCCAGAGGCTTTCCCTGAAGGAGCTGCTAAAAGAAGTTTGTAAGATACAATGACAGAGAGAGGCAGCACAAACGTGCTGCTGTGATTATTGATTGGGGGAAATGATTTATCCAGGTCAATTCTATCTGACAGCTGTGATATTAATTGCTAGGGATACAGACAATGAGAGATAGGGAAGCTCTACTGCAATGTTGTATCTTAGCATGCTGTATTTACTGTAAACTACTCTACTGAGTTTTCCAGCTCTCTTAAAGCCTAAAATGTTGCCCTTGGTTGTACCTGTGCAATTCCCTAGAAGTGAATAGAGCTGTCTTGCAGAGAAGTTTCTCTGTGTCCACATATGCCCACAGAGAGATGAACAGCTGTGGAATGAATGTGTTTAGGTGGTTTTGATACACCTTTGGAAGTATTAAAAAAATAAATTAGAAAAAATGTGTAATATGGAGAAAGAAACCAGGAAAGCCTTTGGAAAGGAAATGGGGGGAATGCACCATATGTATGTAATAGCTATATAAATAAGGAATAGAGAGTTAAGACTTGAATTCCTTGAAAGAACTGAACAGAGTAGAGGTTAGAGGCTAATTTTCCCTCCATCAAAGTTAATGGCAAGGCATCCATTTACTGTAATAGGACTTAGATTGACCTCAAAAGTACTTAAGTATAGCAGGATAAAAGAATGCAGTGATGATGATGATGATGGAAGAAAATGGAGTGCAGATGAGTATAAATATGTTGGTATGGAAAGAATGGGGAAAGGAATGCACAGTATTTTCAATTATCAGTCCTGGGCTTTAAATGGAAGGAGGGAAAAGGGAAGAAAAGACAGGAGAAGAATGAGGAGGGTGAGGTTTACACTGAAGGGGATGATCCATGAGATTTATATTAAAGGTTGGTACAGGGCAGGGGGGAGTGAGATTCAACAGTCTCAGATTGTCTAGTAGAAAATATCTAGTAGAAAATGTCTTTGCAAATACCTCTATGGTTCATTTGCATTAAAGTCCAAGAGGAGATTGGGGGACTCACCCCAAATATTAAAATATGAAATTAATTTAAAATATGAAAATAATAATTTTAAAAGAATGAATAAAACCCCCACAAAAAATCCCCCACCAAACCAAGGGCTCAAGAAAATAAAAAATTTTAGCTTAGGCTTTCTTTCAAAATACTGTGGGGTCTTTAGCAAACAACATAACCTCTTTTTATCTTCGATCCCTAACATTTACCCGTTTTATACATTAAATATTAATGTTGTCCAAAGGTTTGAAAAGCTTCTAGTAAAGTTTGAAAGCTTCTAGAGTGCTAGAAGAATACTTGTTTATTGTTTGATCATATTCCCAAACCTTGAAGCAAGTTGGACTCTTCAATATTTTCCCTACAGACAAAGCAAGCATGCTGTAATATGAAGTGGAAGCAAACAGCATGGTTCTGTTCAAGTAACTGTTCCCTTTTAGCTGTGTTTCTAAATTGCATGAGTTAATACTGATACAAAACAAAACCACTGAGAATTATTTTACTATTTGCTATCCCAAATCAAGAAAATTGTATCTTTTGGGTTAAACTTTTTTCCCATCCTAGGAGATGTTCCAGTATCTATATCTATTCTGTTACCTAGTGTCTATTTATATACAAGTTAATTTTTCTTGAATACTTTTTCCCTACATCTCTTTTCCATTTCAATCACACTTATGGCAAGTATTTGATTTCAAAGGCAGGCAGACATTGCATCCTGTCCCTTTGTCTTGCCATCTTAATTAATTTCTCAATGTATTTATAGGCATATTTTCTTTATCCTTAATGGCTGTACACTTGACACAATCTTCTTAGAGTGTCTGTGCTTTCATAAATATGCCTTTCCATAAATGAAAGGCTTTTTCTTAAAGGTTTTGGTCTAAATTTTCTCAAAAATCTATTGTGAATGTAGCCTGTCACAAATGCTGTGGAAAGGTTTCTTGTTTGCTGTCTCTGCATTTTCTCCAAGAAATATTTGCATTAATAAAACTGGCAAAATGATGTCTTAATTTTGACAGACTGGCTGCATGAAAAGAACAAAAACAAGTTATCTTAAGAACAGCAATAACCAAAACAAACTCGCCGTACAGGCAAATGACTCATTTTTATTCTATGAAAGAGTAGAAAACTGTCAAGCCAAATTCAAATAGATTTTGAAATGGAAGGGAAAATCTCCACTTTGATTTGCCTTTTAAAAAGCAGAGGCTTCAAATTAGGCAAGAGGAAGGAATTCATGTTTTGGTTTTTCTGTGAAAATCCATCCATACTTGGTGAGATGGTGAGTCCTTGAAAAGCTTCTGCACATGCTTTGAAGTGATTTGCTAAATGTGAAAAGGAAGCATGTGGCTCAGAAGCTTTTCTTTGTGTTGTTCCAGGCAGCTTCTGCTGCCTTGCACAGTCAGCTCCTGTGGCCATTGGCTGTTCCTTGTCTCTGAGCTGCTCCAGGTGCCACATGATGCTGACCTGGTCCTGCTTTCCTGACAGCTGCTCAGAAAGGCAGAGAAAGGCAGCTCCTGCCTGTCTTGGCTGATGTTGGTTTGGTGATCCCCATCTCAGAAAAGACCAGCAGTCTGTGGTGCCAGGAGAGCAGTGCCCCAAGCAGTGCACACCTTGCACAGTGTGGCAGGGGAGGGGAGATGGTTCTCCAGCTCCTTCATAGGTTCACTCAGTGGGCTGTGCACAAGAGGTGCTGAAGTCCTTCTGGCCAGGAAAATTAAATAAAGTAACCTTGAAGCTTTCTTAGCACTTTCTAGTGATTTTTCCTGTGGCAAAGTCACAGAGTGAGCAAAAGTGACAGACTCTTTAAATTATAATAGTGCCCATAACTGAAGAAAATTTCAAGGTTTATAAAAAAGTAGTGAACCACCTCCTTCTTCAAAATACAATGTGCTTTTCCTAGAAGAACTTTGCAGAACATTTTATGTTGCTTTTTTTCTAATGCCTTTTCATTATTCTGCTGTCCAGAAGGTGAAACTGTGGTCAGTGCATTAGGCTGGGACTTGGCAGGACTGAGTTCAGGTCACTACCATGCTGATGGTTTTCTGTGGGAGCCTGGACCCGAATTAGTGCTAGTTTGGCTTCCTGTCCATGCAATAGTGTTAACTCCTTGTTACTTGGTTGACTAATATGAGATTAAATACCTTAGATGTATTTATATTCTCACAAAAAAGTTATCAGACAAGTCTTTGGATAAAAACCAGATTGAATGAATGCTTTCATAATCATGTGAAAGACAATCTGCAATAAAACTGACATAATTTTTACTAACAATTTGTTTAAGTGTAAATTCTACACCTACTCTGAAAAGAACACAGAATGTATTATGGCAAGGAGCAATACAGTGATTACACCACTGAACTCAGATTGCTACTCTGACTTTTCCAGAAGTGTCTGCTGACATGCAAGGAAAGAACAAAGTTGCTGGTGAATAATCACTGAGGTTGGCACAAACATTCTGTGCTTTAGTGGAGAAGATAACACTGCCCAAATGCACAGGAAAGGTTTGCACAGTGTGGGTTTTTGGTTTGCTCAGCTCTGCTATTACACCTGTCAAGCCAAGACAGCACCATTGTCAAGCATCATTTCACACTGTGAAATGTCAGAGCCCGGGGCCAGGGAGGCATAACTCAGTGCAAGGACCTCACATGTAAGTTCACAGACCTAATTATGAGTTCTTATAAAAATATACCATGTACTTTGAGTTAGTGGGAGTTCAAAGTTCACATTCCAGAATCTGATTTTAAGCCTCTAACTTGCCATGCTCTTTTGTCATTTTTTAAGTGTTCCAAAAGTTCAAATAAACAAACATTTCTTTTTTTTTTCTTTTTTTTTTTCTTTAAACCAATAACCTATTGTGAGCTTCTCTCACCTTGTATGAAAGGGCAGGGCAATATGTTATTTTTGTGTCCTATAGAAAACAAACCTTCCTGTTATCTGTCCACATCACAGCTGCTGCTGGAGAGGCTGAGCAGTGCACGTGTCACTGACTTCTCCTGAACTGCACTGGGCCCAATCACCTGTAACAGATTCCCTCAGCTACTTGGCTTTCACTCAAATCTAGTAGTTAAACCTGAAATATTTTTCAGTGTGCTGCTTGCCCTCATGTGTACAAAGAACTGCCTGCCAGCACCTGAAATACTGCATTTATTCTGCTGCCAATCTAAATTCATGCTGGCAACAGCTGATGGAAATTTCCTTATGTGTAGAGTTTAATTGAATAAACTTTGGTTTTGATTTCTAGAATGCTTATGAAGTTTAATGCTTACGAACTGTTAAAATCAGAGGAAAAACTTTCCAAAGACTGCTAATATTGCTACTAAAAATAAGCTTAATGCTAATTTCTTTACAGGCTCCTGCTCTGTATAAACTAGGCTTTCTCCTGATGTTTAAAGCAGCATCAAGTACACTCTTTAGTATTTTTTAATGCTATTATAATTATGTATCCTGAGAAAATAGGCATCTTTGCAGGCAGCATCAAAGCCTAGAGATCAGTGTTAATAACACCAAACCCCAACCCCTGCCAAAGTCCAATAATAAATCTGAGGGACCAGTTCTCTCAGTTGTCTGATACATTACTTTTCACTCCATCTCTTTTCTTGCCTTTCCCTGCTATTGGACACTTTTGTGATTTAGCTGAATGGGGTGCTGGGCCACCTTGCCTAGGCCATGGTTTTGCCAAGAAAGGGTGGAACAGATGCTCCTTGAGGTCCCTTCCAACCTGGGATTCTGATACTGTGATATTGAGAGATTTCTGCTTGGGTCAGGTGTATTGGCTC
Organism: Haemorhous mexicanus; assembly: GCF_027477595.1. NCBI lineage: Eukaryota > Metazoa > Chordata > Aves > Passeriformes > Fringillidae > Haemorhous > Haemorhous mexicanus. The sequence goes on from NC_082354.1 coordinate 10,607,826, forward strand.
TGGCTGAGGCAGAGTTCACAGCCCTCACAGTGCTCTGCAGTGGCAGCTGGATGGGTGCTGGTGGCACAGCAGGGTTTTGGCTGCTGCTGAGCAGTGCTGCCCTGTGACATTCCTTCCCCCACCAAAGGGGATGGCAGTGGGCAAGGTCCCGGGGGGCACACAACCAGAGCAGCTGATCCAAGTTAGCCAAAGGGCTATTCCACACCCTGTGATGTTAGCTCAGATATCCAAGCTAAGGGAGAGAGGAGGAAGTCAATGAGTTTCATCTCAGCGAGTTTCCAGCCTTGGCCTTGCAGAGGAACCATTACCATGCTGATTCCTGCTGCCCAGGAGGTGTCTGGACATCGCTGTTGGTGGGAAGTACAGACTGAGCTTCTTCCTCTTCGGCTCTTGCACGCACATCTCCCCTTGTTTCTTTCTTTTTGCTGTAACAACACTGCCTTATCTCACCCTGCTGGTCGTTCTCTGTCTTAGTCTCTCCCCTGTCCCAGTGGAAAGGGAGTGACAGAGTGACTGAGTGGGCACTTGGCCAGTCTGGGGCTGGATTAGGTGGGGTGTACATTTTACCTTCCAGCCAAAACACTCCTCTTGGAGCTGTTGGCTGCCACTGGGCATACTCTGGGTCAGAGGCACTTCAGTGTTGCCTTCTCAGATTCTACTCACCAGCCAAGAAAAAGTCTGAGATAACAATGATCCCCACAGGCAGTTTGTATCCCCTGCAGATATGTTAGTCTGCTCTGTTGCATGCAGAGTCCTGGGCTTGTAGCTCATGTATGTACAGATACACCTAAAACTGTAAACTGCCACTCAACCACACTGATGTTCAACTCAAAAAATGTGTTTAGAAGTCTGTAATGTGTCACACTTTACATCACTTGATAGTGATGTTTATACAGGATGATGTGTGTATGCTAATTCTATTGATGTGTGATGGATTTATTAAACTAAAATAGTTCCGTTCACTAGGATTTTTTTGCAGTGAAATTATTTTGCTGTCTTTTCAAATAGAGTAAATTTTGTTTGAAATAAGGGATCCTGCCTCTTAGTATTCCACATCTACCCAAGCAATCTAAGTCCATTATAGCTTATGCATCCAACAAACTCATAGGAAAAAAAAATATTACAGCATGATAGAAGTCAACCCCAAACTCACCAATATTATTTTGTGTTTGGGGAAGTGTTCTGTGGCTGAGCTTCCAGACTTCCTGGAGAGTTCAGCTGTGCTGAATTACTGCAGATCATCATTAAGTGAGGAGAAGTGCCTGAGCAAAGGCAGCTGAGGTTCCTTTACGTTTATCTGTATTCATTGTAGGAGAAGCAGCTCCCTGTTCTGCATACCAGATCTCTGCTGCTGGCTCCATGCAGAAGCAGAAGGAGGAGAATCTGGTCCTGATTGCCTGTGACCAAAATGAATTTTAGTTTGAGAAGCCTCACAAAGGTATGGTTTCTACATTCAGAAATAGGTACTTTTAGTGTGTTCTGTAGGTGGTTTTCTTTACTAATAGCTAGGCTTCCACTTTATACTAGAAAATGCTAAGTTAAATTATTCACATTGTACTTAAAGAGCTGTATTTTGAAAGTTGGACCAGGGTAGAGGTAGAAAAGGCAATAACATCTTTAAGAGGTTACTGTAAGGTGTAGGATTAGTTTTTATGGCATTCTTTAGCTGAATTTTAATGTCTCGTGGGGAACATAGAGATTCTGAGCTACTTGTTTACCTATGTGGATATGCAAAACTGTCAAAATTAGCAAATGTGAAAATGGGGGTAATGTCATATATTCAGATTCAAGGACTACATTTATTAATGAAATGCTGGAGAAAAAGGTTTCAATTGAGTTCTTTCCTTGTCAGGCTTCACCTTTTGGTAGTGTAAAATCACTTTTTATTTTTCTGATCCCTGTTATAGGACAGTAAGTGTGAAAATTATAAACAAATTAATGAGAATTCTCCTCCTGATTGAAATTATCACTGGCTTTTACTTCAGCTCTTTCTACTTTTGTGATTACTGATGTCCATTGCTCAAGCATTTTCCTTGGAAGAGTTTTATGTGTTTTTTGTTTATGTATATTACAGAAGAGCCAGGAGATCCTGCAGCCCCAAAGCTGGAGTCAGGATCTGCTGAGCAGATGCTATGAGTGTTTTTTCAGGGATATTTTTTTATTAGACACTCTTTATTATTTTGTAATAAATTTTCCTTCTAGCATGAAACGATATTACAGGTTTAGTAATGTGTGATCAGTATGTTCTTTATTGCAGTAAAAATAGGGAGAAAATATAATATTAATTGCTTTATACTAGTCCATTCCAGAAATGACAAAGTTGAGTACCTTTGTGGTATGATAGGCCAGTCTTCTAGTGGTTTTAAGCAACTACATTTTTAACACCCAGTTTCATTTTTTCTTGCTCTATCTTAGGGTAAATAGGAAATTCTTCAGAGAGAGAGGACCATAATGAGCTACACTTCCACACAATAGAGCCTCATATCAGTTTGTGATCGTCCAGTATTTTCTTACTATAAATGTAAATGGCAAATAATTAAAAGTGCTGAGATTTTAAGATATGGGTGTTATATCCTATAGGGAATTTAATTATTTTTTATTATGTGGATTCACTTCTGAAGAGTCCTTAAAAAAGGTAATGTATTTAGTGGTGCTTTAAACAGATCTTCTGCCCCCTCTCTAAAATAGAGTTGGCTCTCGTAATTATGATTTTCTTTTATAATTTCACTATTTTAAGGCCTTACATCTGGGCTTGGCTTTTCAATAACTTTTTCCTGAAAAGTTGTAGCAAATAAGTCGCTCATTTAACAATGGAAATAAAGGTTCTGACATGTATTTTTCTTTCTCCCATGTATGTTTTAAATATCAACAATTTTCTAATGAGAGATCCTCACTACCACATTGATTGTATGGGTAGTGTTACTAATTAGTTTGAAAAAGTCATAATAAGGGAGAGAAAAAAGCATATTAACCTACCTTTGACTTGGTGTCTGTCTTGATGAAATCTCTCTGAGTGCAGGAGCAGTAACAGAAACTTATTGCTTTGATTTTAGTTTTCTGAGAGTTCTGCTTCAGGACATCAGGGTGAAAGTGGAGAAAATTAATGAGAATGGAAGGGACAGAGAGAGAATGATCCCAAATTCAGCTATGAAGGCCATTTTTTCCTTGTCTTTCATGGTAGATTTCAAACTTCATGGTTTTGAAAGGAGATTCAATGAGGCTTGTGGGTCTCTTCCAGCTGAGGATATTTGATGGGGACAATGGAACAATCTAAAATGAGATAAGTTTTGCTGAACATTGTAAAACATGTAACACATAAAATTTGAAATTCAGGTGTTACCTGGTGCCAAGTATAACACTGATATATGATTACATCAAAGACATCTTGTATTAAATTCAAAATCCAAGTAAAAATTTTTAGGAGTGGGGCATGATATTAAATATTGAGAGATCTTCTGTTATTTATGGTGAATTACTCAGGTTATTCTGTAATCTGTACAACACACTTTTTAAAAAAGTAATATGCATTAAGATCTTCTGAAGAAATAATGAAGAATGAGAATCACTGAAGGCATTAATCTTATTTTGAGAGGTAGGTACAATCTGGTCATCCTTGTTCAAGAAAAATGAACTTAAATGAGAACAGATGGAAAGAGGTGCAATTATGATGATTAAGCGAACAGTGAATCTATCATATGAGAAGAAATTAAAGAGTGTTATATAATAGGACCTACTTATTTAGCCTGGTAAAATGAAGACAGAAGCACATGATTCATCTTTGTAAATAAAACCAAGGGTTAAGCACAGGGAGGGGAGAGGAGGTTAGTGCCAGCGTTTGATAAAGTGCTTAAAACCTGGCATGAATGAATGCAAACTGGATGTGTCAGAGTCCTTCAGCAGCATTTTTAGGTGCTGGAAGAGTACTCTGGCACTGAAAAACACCTGCTACAGGTGTTCTCAGTTCTTCCCCTTATTTCCAGGCAGGAGGCACAGCCAGGGTCCTTTTAGCCTGGTGCAGCATGTGCAAGAAACATGTCGTGTTTCAGAGACTGAGCCAAATTTTAATAATTATACATGTTTTAATAATTGTTGCCTTTACCCTGCTTTCTTATGTCATGGGGGGAAAGTTGCAGAGGGAGATTTGAGGGTATTTTAAGATTTTTTAGACCCTTGCTAATCTAAAAAATATTACATCAAATATTTGAAGAAGTGCTAGTAAGAAAATGCTAGGGCAAGCGAACGTTACTTGAAGTACAAGAAAGTACTATGCATATCTTAATATGTGACAGTGAAAATAAATTGTTGATGCCATTATTATTTTAATGCATATTTAATACAAAAGTCTTCAGGAGACTGAAAGCTGTGAATTAAGTCACTGTTTTTAAAATGACAGCATACATGAAAGGTTGAAAATTAGAGTCCTGTTAAGCAAAATATTTTCAGTCAGTTGGTAGAGAATTCTAATTCATGGTTGCCAAAAGGACACACACAGAAAATTATAACTTAAAGGACATGAGTAAGCAAGGATTTCTGAAAGGTGAGTCATGTTAAACAAACAAGATTACCATCTTATAAGTGACTGGCAGAAGAGAAAATGGCAGATTTAGTATTTCTCCATGTCAGCTCTTTCTTTTTACCAAAATTTTATGCAACAGATTCTTGTATAGGCTATCTCAATAGCGATTGGTTGCTCAAGATTTTTAATACTGATAAGTACCCAGAGTAGCAGGGAATGGGAAGTTCGTATTGGTGGATTGTTGAAGACTAGAATTCTTTTGCTGTCTTTGTTGCAATCATTTCTCTTCAATAATTTAATTATTGATTCAGTTTAAAACATGTAAGGTAATAAATATTTTAGGTGGTACTAAAGTAAAAAGAGAGTTTAAATGGCAGATGGTTGGAATTGCTTTACAGGATAATTTCTGATAAATTGAATGGACAGACAAAGGGGTGAAAAATTAAATGCAATAGATTTAAGTGTTAAGTGATGCTCCTGGGTCGGTGTATTACACAAGCTAAGTGTAGTTGAACTTGATATTGAATTAGGTAACAGTCAGGAAAAAATGTTCAATGCAAGCTATTGACAGATGCAGCGTTAACTGCTTACTTCATTCTGCAGCAGCAATGTAGGCTAATGCATCCAAATGGACTTCTAATACAAAATTGATTGTGTTTTATAAACCAGTTCATAAAGAATAACCATTAGGATGAATTTCTCTATTTTGGTCATTGACTTGTAAACATAGAATTATCAAGGAATAAAAGGAGCACATTCAGTGAAGTTGATAAATTTGGGAATATATGGTCTAGAGAGGTGGAAATAAAGTGATATGCAGAGAGGGTGAGAGCTCCTGTTAACAGCATTGAACTTGGAGGAAAAACTGTAAATCCTGCTTTGACGAAAGAGAGTCTTCGAGGCAGGACTGGAGGGGGTTTTCCTCTTACTTACTCTTCAATCATATTATGTTATTTGACATTTCCAAACTTGACACCAAGTCTTTGGCACCTTCCAGAAGTCCTCAGAAGTGAATCCCAAGGAAAAGACATTGCTGCTCTTTCTAATCCCCATAATATAGATGTGGTTAATTTAATGCATGAGTTACCTCACTAGCATTGCTGCAACACCCCGTATATCTGAAGTTAATGGCATGCATATGTGTTTGCAGGATCAGGCTTCACTGATCAGCTTTATACTTAGATGCAGCTAATAACCCCTTCTGTGAGTTGGGTGGAATTTTCCCTGTCTCCTGTGAAATTTGATGTGCATTAGGAAGGGAGGAGTTACTGCTCTGCGACCACCGTTTCTTGTGTTGATAAAATGTGGGCTGTTTTAAAGTGGGCGTCTTTCTCATCAATCTGTTCCCTTTGCCAGCCTTTGTATCCCATGGGATGGGTGGCTTTGACAAATTTTGACACTTGAAAAACAGCATGGCTTTGCTGAGATGCTGGTCCAGCCTCCCATGCCGGTGGGGAGGTGCCCGCTGGCCACCACGGTGGGAGGGCTGGAAATCCAACCTGGCCAAAGCTGACTTGTGATGTATTGCTGGGAATGGCAAAAAACTTTTGAACTCAAAAGAGGTGGTTTTGTCTTTATATCTATCCAAAAACCTGGGAATGACCACTGAAAAAGTTTGTAAACCTTACATACGAAGCACACCATTAAAGCTGTGCTGAAAATTACTAAGAAACTACAAATACAAATTACATTTGCTGCAGCTGCAGGCACCATGATGCCAATTAATGTATGTATTTTCTTTCAAACGTTGTTTGCATACCAGTATCCCTTGTATATTATGTATTATTTCAGTTCTATTCAGCAGGAATGTATGATGAGATAAGATCTTGAGGGTAGGATTGTCATAATGAGTGTTTGCATATGGAGCTGAAGATAAAAGAGGATGTGGCTGCACTCTATCTGAAAACCAGATCCCTAAGAATTTCTTTATCCACATGAGATACAAAGGAGTTTTCAGCTGAGCTGTTGCCACTAACAATGGGAATTCTTTGTAGGTCTTTTCTGTCTTATTTGAGCTTTATTTAAGACTGTCCAAAACCAAGAAATTCTTGTGTCTTACTATTGTGTCTGTAATCTGTTCTTCACTGTTTTCTCAGGGATTACTGATCATTGCAGAGTATCAGCAAAACAATGTTGAGAACAAAAGCTGCTGCCATATCTCAATGTGTAGCTTAAACACGTTGGTATTTTAAAATATTTTGCAGTTGGTGGTGCATCATTATTGAATGTATTTCTCCTATTTAGATTAGATAACTTCTATAGCACCTTATGAATGAATTGGTAGATTTTTTTAAAGACAGCTATTATATTCAGTGACAAGGGTAAATGTTGTCAGCATGTAAACTTGCCATTTAGCCTTGATTTTTCAACCATATTTTACTGTCCACTGGCAGAAAAACAAGAAAAATGTGTCATGGCATGGCTTTATTGTACCACTGCTCAGCAATTTTTGTATATATTGTTTCCTTTTATAATTTGAGACGTGATAATGATTTTTGCAATAAATTTTTTCATAAGTATTCTTACTGATGGATGATGCATTTATTTAAGCACCAGTGGACAAATAAAGTTATCCATGGATGACTAACAACCTTGAATAAATACCATTTCACTCAGCAGCTATCCATAGTACCTTAGCAATGCAATTACATGCCAGGACCTATTATCCCAATTAATGGACTGTTTTATATTCACTGTGCATTATACTTGAAACTCTTCAGAGGCCTGGCCTTCACTAAGCCAGAGGCAAAAAAGAAATGTATAACAAATCACCAGGAAAAGGCTTTCATTTGCTTTCCAATATATATAGCGTGTAATTATACTTAAAGCATAACAAGGATGGTCTCAGAAATGCCCTTTGATTTAAGTTACAGTAAAGCTATATATTAAACCCACAATTATTAAATACAGCTATCTTGTTTTCCAAGATTGTTATTAGCAGCAGAAGCAGATATTTTGCTATCCTCTTCCTGCACTGCCTTTTTCACAATTATTTTGCCAAAGGCTAAGTTTGAGGGTTATTTACAAGATTCATGTTTCTTCCCTCTTTCTAAGCATGTGAAATAAGAGCATCAGTTCCTGGGGATGCTGCATTTGCTGGATGGGTGAGCAAATAAAATAGTCTCCTAAAAAGTACTCAGTGCACTGCTGTGTTGCTGCTTCATAAATGCCAGCCCTGGGCCGTCTTTCACAGGGCTGGAATTTGACCACTGGAGTTTCCCTCTACTCCCTCTGGTGGTTTCCAAAGCTGCATTTCTAAAACTATAAAATAAAACACAGTTGTATTTCTTCTCCTCATTGTAAGGAGCATTGATTGCTTCTCATTGTATATTATAGCAAAGGGGCAGTCTATTACATAAATTTATTGCATTTTCTTCGTGATAATTACTGGAAGTTATTGAACAAGGCAGGGAGTTATCACCAGTAAGTTCCTGCTATAGCTGAGGAAGCAAATCCACAAATATTTAGTGGATCTAAAGCTGTAAACAACACATCCTGTTTACAGTGTAGTAGGAATTTACAACATACAGTGCATCTGAGGATTTTGTAGGAATTATGCTTCAACTACTACAAATTCAGGCTTGAAATATGAACTGCAGTAAAAAATGGTCCTACGTCGTATGGTGCAGATACCTTTTGTTGAGGCATTAGACAGCAGTTGAAACAACCACTAGATTCACCATTTCCCTTACTCAAGAATGGCATTACTATTTCATGAGCAGCTGGTTAGGGAGTCTCATGAAATCTGCATTCAGACATTAATGCAGGATTGCTCTTTTACATTCGGAAGAGGAATCTATCAGTGGGAAAAATCAATGCCATGAGTGTCCCAGTAGGGCTGCGGGTTCCCGTAAAACGCAGTCTTGACTCATCTTTCTGTAATTCCTTTTCACAGATAGTTTTTCCAGTCCCAGGTCAGTAGTTGCCAGAGGAGCACTAGGAAAGAGGATAGCTGTCACAGCCAGAATGACCACAGAGTGTTCTTCCCAAATTTCCTGGGTGGGCCTTGTTGCCTCCATCCCTTGGCCCTGACAGAGCTGGATGTGTCCTTGTCACACCACTTAACATCAGCCACAGGGAGTGCAGAGAGATGGCCCAGGGCTGCTGCAGCTGCCCTTGGATGCCTGGCTCCTGAGAGCCTCAAGGAAAAATGGGTGAGCAGGTGTCTGCTGCCCACTGGATACAGCTGGAACCTACAGTGGCAGCTCTGCATGGTGTTAAAAGATAAATGCCAACAACTGCAAGTGTGTGAGTTTCTATTTTTCTAATAGCTCCTTCTTTCCCTGAAAGAAAAGGGGGCCTTGTGTGTGAGATGGTTTCAGGTCCTGCTGCTCTCCTCTCCTTTCTGTCACAGGTCCTGAGATATCAGTGAGTGCTTGGGATATCCAAGATATTTAGATTTATTTCCAAGCTCAAACAGCCTTCAGATTCATGCCTGGATCCATTCTGTTCCAATCATGAATAGAATCATTTCTCTAAAATGGTTATCATATAATTCATAAACATAAAACAATGATTTGTAAAAATACGCAGAAAAAGTGTTTTTACTGACTTCAGATACCAAAATTTCTAGGTTTTTACTTACAATGCCTCTAAGACACCAGAGGGGATTTGTTAAGATGCAGGTCCATGGTGGGAAGTACTAATGCATTTAAAGAGCAGCCCAGCTGTCCCACCAAAGGAATGCTACAGGTGTGACCCAAATGCACATTTAATTAAAAGATGAAAGATAAAAGCCAAAAATAGTTAATATAAAAGCCAAAGAAAGTTAAAAGCCAGTAAGTTTAGCCCTTTATCCTATGAAAAAACTAGTAGAGAAGAAATAAAAAGCTAGCACGTATATTAACTCAAATTAAATGCTGATGACTTTGATAAATGCTGCAGTCTCAATAAATATAAGTGATCTTCACATTACTCTTCATTTATTGACACCCTCATACTATTTTGAAGAAGATTCATCTTCCACCAAAGACTTTTATTGCTATAATATTTCATAACTGACTAGCCAATTTCTTCCATTATCTTAATACTCACAGTTAAAATAAAGAACTAACATTATCCCTGATGACTATCTATGTCATATACAAAGACAGTGAAGAGACAAAACATAATTTCAGAAAGAAAATTCCTAGCCATTATTCACTATTTCTTACTTCAGTTTCAAATATTACACCAAAATAGGCTTGGAAATATTTTTTTTCTTCTGACCTTGTTTTCTGGTTTTCGTATCAGTCTGCTTTTTGAAGGATGAAGCTGTAGATGGCCTTTTTAGGGTGTTTAAAGTAGTTTAAAAATTTTTACTCCGTAGGTAGAACAATTTAATCACTTTCACTTCTACCATTTCATTGAGAGCAGAACATTTTAAAACTAAAAAAAAAATTTTCCTAGTTCACTGTGGAGCTGAAACAAAGGCTTATGAATGATCTGTGGCAACAGTGACAGAATGGGACTGGAGAGTTGGTCTGTATTTTAGCCACCAGCTAAAGAATGGAAAAGGAGAATTATGTGACAGGCCTTTTGATTCTGCTTCTGTGTTTAAACAGTGCCCTTCTGCTGGCAGAAATGGGAGGAGTCAAGCCCTTAATGACAGGCTCCAGCCTTGCTGGGAGGACAAGTGCCCTTGATATGTACTCTGATTGTGGCTGAAAATCTGCAGGATCATAAATGTCATCCCTTCTTCCTGTCTTGCAGGGATTCATTGCTTTCCAAGTGTCTTAGTTACGACTGTCCAGGCAGCAAATATATTTTGGTTGTCTGTAAGTATTAATTACAGGGTACTACACATGATAAGAATATTTAGTATCCCTAATGTTGGTAATTTTCCAGTAGAAAAAAATTCAGTAATAATGGCAGAAATATAAAATCTGGGGGAAGAAATGGACCTTTAAATAAATTCTGATTTACTTTCTGCCTTCCACAGTATTCACAGTGTCATTGATACAGAAGGAATGGCAGCATCCTGTCCAGAATTTACTGGAGACTTGCAGAGCAATGAACCTCCTTCTACAATCTTGTGGTGCTGATAAGCATATAGATAAAGGATGCATCTGATAACTATCACATATTATTCCATTTCAGAGTTAACATATTAAATAATTCGGTGTGTATTTCTCTGCTATACTTCAGAATAACTGGAAGGTTGTGTTTGGTTGGGTTTGCTTGAAATTGTGTAAAAATATTCATAGTATGTGGATGAAGACAGGTTTTCTGTAACCAAATGAACTCTGGTGCCATTTCATTATCACAATAAGACATTTCCAAGAGTGTGCTGTTGTAAGATAGTCCTTTTATGGATCATTTTAAGGCCAGTGGGGCATGTGTTATCTCACTTTAACACACACCTTGTGGGGTGTTGGTTTTTTTTTAAGTAAATGATGTTTCCAGCTTTTTTGTGTATAGAACAAACTAAATAAGGTGAATAATGTGACCATGGGAATCTTTCAATTTAAAAAGAAATGTTTCTTAATTAGAGATAATGGTAGAAGCTTGGAAGGAATGCTCACCTTATGAGCAAATCTCAGCAGCTCTGCTGTGCTTGTGTAGAGAAAGGGCTGTAAGTAACACCCTGCTCTTACCTAGCTCATTGACTTCTCCTAATGACTTCTTCTAACTGCCTTTTCCAAACCTTTTTTTTTTTTTTAACATCTATGTTCATTAAGGTTTGGGTGTCAAATTTAGGAATTCTTAAGTATATTAAATTGAAGAAGCTGTCCCGTCATGAGGGGAGACTGCAACTGTACAGCATGCCTGTATGTATTTATTTGAAGCAAAGGGAAAAAGGCAGCAAGAGCTGTGCAGCTGGGAAATGAGCCTTGCCCCAGGGCTCCCACAGGGGCAGCATGAGGAAGAGCTGAATTCTAGTCCTGGGTTGCTCTGAGAGCAGGGGTACAGCTTTTTCTTCACTTGCTCAGGTGTAATTCTGCTCTAGAACTGCCCAGAGAACTCTTTGCTTCTCCATTCACCTTCTACTTAGCAGCAGAACAACTGCTGTAGCAAATACCACGTTCAGGAATGGTGTCTGATTTTGCCTCTTTCAGCTGCAGTGTTCTTGTTTAGCCATGATGGAATTGCAGCTTACCCACCTCGCTGTTGCAGAGCTCCTGCACCATCCCAACCCCTGGTTCTGACTCTGTCACTCCTTGACATCCTGTGTCCTTTTTTTTTTGGATCTTCCTCATCAGATTTAAAACTTTATCTTCCTTTCTGTCTCTGTTAATCAGCTACAAGGATGGCAACTTTTGCCTGCCCAGCCCTGTGCTTGCCTCCGTGCTGGCTTTGGCTGCAAACCTCTGCCCAGCCACGTTGTTATTCTGCCTCAGCCCCTGTCTCTCCTGTGCTGTTCCAAAAAAAACTTGTCAGTGCTTTGCTCCTGCTATTCCAAACCCATCACCTACTTTTTTGGTCTCATTTTTCCTATGACTGTTTGGTATATTTTGTCTCATATTTAGAGCAGAGATTCTTCCCCTGAGTGGAAATAAAAATATCATAGTTTTGATGTGTTTCCTGTTGGGAATTGCTAACTTCTTGTGAGGTTTATAAAGCTTAATCACTATCTGTGGAACTTGTAAATCCTATAATAAACCAGGTATGTTCAATAGGATATAACATACACTTGTGATTACCATTGTAAATGACATCTTTCTTTGCAATACTTAAAGTATCATTTCTCTATTTTAGTCTTTCCTTATTATATTCTGTCAGAGGTTCAAAGCAGAAAAATGTGAACTATTGTAAAAGGAAATTCAGGCTGCAAGTGAGTCCTCCTTTGTTAGTGCTTCTTTTAACTACTCTGATTTGTTTCAAGTATAAATGACTTTGAAAATATTCCTTCTACTTGGCCATTCCATAGCAGTGAATTGCACCTCAGCCTTCAAATTATAAGGAAAATAATGAAAAGGAAGATAAAATGATCACAGAAGCAACAAAAGACACCAATGCTTTATAAATATATATATTTTTAGATACAGCTATAGTCCTAGTCAAAGTCTCTTACTATCAAACTTTTCAGATAGAAAAACTAACAAAAACAGAAGTGACTGCACATAAAAAATGTATAGTGTAAGATATATTCATCACTGGATAGAGAAGCTGAACCCAGTATCAATAAAGATTGCTATTCATTTTTTGAATTTGTATGATTGACCACTTAAAGAAATTACTAGTGCTATAGAAAGTCTTGTGACTAAAAGGGAAAAGTCATTTAGTTCAGGGAGGTCTTGTCGGCCTCATAAAATAACTGTTGATTATAATTATACAGTAATCTCTGAAATATTCTCTTGGGAAGTGGAGAGAAAATGAACAGGGGAAAAAATTACCTCCAACTGATACACATTACTGATATCAAGAATACACTTTTGCAGCCTATTGCATGCTGTGAGAAGCTTTCCAAAGCTTGTTTCTTTTGCTAACCTCTCATTTCATCTGTTTAGTAACTTATACTATGTAAGGCAGAAAATTTGCATTTTCAAAGACACATAAACTAGCCAAACTATTTTGGTTTCCTCAATTTTCATCCTCTAAAAAAAAAAATTCCAGTTTTATGTGACTGTTTAGCCTTAAGATAAGGAACATAAGAACAGATCTGAACTTTTCCAGTATCAGACAGTAATTGTTTCTGTGACTTACAGTGTCAATTTTCCACTCTCACTATTGCTATAGTGAGGGAAATACTACTGGTATAACAATTGCTCTCAATTTTTAGCATGTCACAAATTTGCTGCTTTGCCCTGCTGCTTTACAGAACAATAACCAGGAGGGCAAACTTATTTTTGTTCTGGTTAAACAGAGAAGCAATTTTTCCAGTTTTGACCTGGAAAATTTGCAGTCGTGATAAATCCTACTAGGAAATGATCACCTCCCCATGGTCTGTGTTAGCTCTATTGGCATGTGGAAGGCACGTGCCTCATTTCTCACTAATTAGAAAGTGTCTTAAAAGAAGATAAAATAGCCAACACTGGTAGATACCATTGTCTGGTGAGGTGTTGGAATTTCAAGGTAATATAAGGTATGTCTGGAGCAGTATAAATTTCTGTGTTTCTTGCAGAATTAAATCAATAATGGAGAACCATGGACACATTTAAGATATTTCACATTGTTTTAGGTGTGCTTATCCTACTAGGCTGTAGAAATCCCCAGGCTTATAGATATATAATCCATTTAAAGCAATGAAACTTCTCATTCATTCTTTAGCCTGGAGGATTGTGTAAGCACAGCAAAATGCATATCCATGTTGATATTTAAATCAGTTTTAGTGTCTGCTTTAAGAGTTATTGAAATGAATGGCATTCCAGGAGGGCATCACTCAGAGCAGAAGTCAGGTGTGTCAGCTCTTTGGCAACTAGAAACTTTTCTTTTTTAAAGAAAAAGAAATGATCTGGAGAATTGTTGCCTAATCTTTTTAAGCATAGTCCTCTGTGTGGGGATCCCAGAAATGGTATCTCTTAAAGGCAATAATAAGAAGTTGGAAGCTTGATCAAAGTCTCTCTTATTTCTCTCATGTGAAATCCCAATGGAATTACCCTGAAGCAACTTCAGACTTCAATGCAAACTTTAGTCTGACACCACTGGCCTCAGGACAGCCAGTGTGAGCATGAATCTGGCCACTTTGTCAGACCCGTTGTGACTTCCAAAGGGAACAAAGAACTCCAGAAAATTAGGTCTTCTATTAGAAAAGTTTCTAAAATTAAATATCTTTACTGACTAACAAACATCTTGTAGATGTTTATATTGTGAACCATGAATATCTCTGTCTATAGAAGATCTACATGGAACTATCTATGCATTTTTTCCATAGTGAAAGCCTGCATCAAATCTGATGTTACAGAGTAAACAAGAAGTGTATATCTAAAAAGATACAAGCCTAGAAAGGTTTCAGTCCTTTTTAGAGGTCAAGAGTGATTGGCCACAAATCAAAAAATAGTTAGAAACAAACTAAGATTCACCAGCACCAGACTGATTTGCTAGAGGTGAATTTGCATGTGTTACATGTGTCCAGATGTTCTTTTCAGCTCATTACTGGCAAACAGCCCAATTTGTCTAAATCATGTGTGATATACAGCAGTTTGTGGCAGGTGTAAAGAAAAAAAAATATATCTTGCAAAAATGTATCTTGTAGGTATTCTCTACATAATTAAAATTGGTGTTGTAAATGACCTTAATAGTATTTAAAAAGGGTAGGAGAGGAAAGCATAACTTGACAGTGAGCAATTAGTCAGAAATTAAAAAGCTATTGCATGTAAGCTTCCTGTTTTCAACTCTAAAAGGTGCTGGCTACACAGATTAAAGGAGGGGTTTCTGTGGAAATTCTGAAGCCACTTTTCAACATGCCCCTCATGGTTTGCACAAATTCTCTGTGTGGATAACTTCTTGACCTTAATAATCATTGCCAGCAGTTTAAATGGAGTTTGTAGGATGTGGAGAGAATTTGGGCAAAATCTGAGAGCATTTTGGTTCTTTCCCTGGCGTAACCATGCTGTGCAGTATCAGCAGAAGTGCTCCATTGGGAGAGCACTGGCATTTTGGAGGACTGGAATGCTCACTGCCTGTGCACTGCTCAGCCTCAGCAGCTCCCACAGAGCTCTGCAGTGGAACTTCATGTGCACCAAGAGACCTCTGGCCTTATCAAAGCTTTGTTTCCAGTGCACACTATCCACACTGTCTGTCTCCTTGGAAGGAGAGCTCTGTTGTCTCTTATCTAGGTGTTCTTCAGTGGCATCCATGGAAGGAAATGGACAAAACATTGCACCAGGTCTCAAGGGACTTCTTTGTGCCTTGGCTGGGGATACTGATATTTATTTCCTGCAAAGTCCTTTGAAATTTGGAACCATAAACCTCCAAATACTGGCTAGTTGTTACCATGTTGTTACCATTATTCAGTGAGGGTATGAAGTTCCTTATACTGAATTCACAAATATTTAGCATATTCCAGTGCAATTCAAGAAAATTATTTTCTATTTACTTTAGAAATTCTCTACAGTGTCTCCTGCAGTATAAGAACACCACAGTATATTAAAAGTGTGGAGGCAGCTCTTGTTAACATCTCAATGAATGTAAGAACATATTGGGAGATAATTTTTAATCAAGTTAGCATTTTTGATCATTCTGTGAACTCACCTTAGGCTATAAAGGGAGATGGATTATATGTGATGTTTTGAGAGGTAAGAGATTGACACAGTGGCTCAGGCTGTTGGTTTAAATACATCTTTAGTCAGCATTATGTTATGCCTTACAACTGACATCCTCTGATGGCTTTGAGACAGATGTCCAGTACTGAACTAGACAGAAGTGCAATTAATATTGAACAAGTGCAGGGGTTGCACTTTGTCTGCATGTTGATTCAACCTGTTTCTGTAGAACAAATTATTTGAATTTCTACTGCATTAGAAACAGCAGACTGTTTGCAAAGAGATTTTGATGTCAGACATGCCACCTGGCAAATGGTGGAGAAGTTTGTTGGGAAAAATATATCGAAATTGCAGAGAATTCTTTTAATGAGGTCAGGATATCACACAGGGTCACAGAATATAAAAGCACTCTTGTCTTGTTTATTTAGTATTATAGTGGTGTTTGTTTGCTGTAATGTCTAAATAAGAATAGTTAACATTCATTTCAAAAGGGAAAAAAAAAAGATATTTTTCCTGTAATTTGCAGTGCAATAAGCCTAATGTTAGAGCCTCAGTGCAGCTATACTGAAATCTGTAAAGAGCTCCTAGCTAAAAGAACTTTTCTCTAATGGCCAGTGAGCCATCCTATCCCCTTTTTGTGTACAAGATATGAAGATGTTGTCTCTAGGGCTGTACAGAAAATGAAACCTTTGGCAGGGAAGCAGATATTCTGCTCTGAGTTTATTGCTCTGGAGCTCTGAACTTCCCAGCCCTGCAGTGCTATTGCAGAGGACCCAGAAAGTTACCCTGTAAGTAGAGGCTGCATGTACTCACTGTCTGCACTTCCATGGGAAAATTGAATACTCTTTCTGTGAGCATGTCTGGGTATGTGTTGATTTATGCCCTTTTTCACCTACTGCCCAGTTTATTTTCTCTGAATTCTGACTTCGGAATATTTTTGTGTATCTGCACAGACTGAAATTCATAAATATATTTTTTGTTATGCAGTTTTAATGACATTTTTCTACAGAAAGAAGAATATATGCTGTTTATGAGCATCTGTTACTTCTGGAATCAGCTTGGTAAAGGACATTTTGTGTTTAGTTATCCAGAAATTCCTGTAGTTAAACTTTCAGAAAAACAGTTATTTTTTCCATGCAAATAAAGCAGTGAAGGGTTTTTTTGTCAAAACATAGTTGTTTGTTATTCCTTTTACAAGATATATAGTCTTGTTTTGGTCATGATTGCTCATGCAACCATATGGGGGTTTGTTCATATTCTAGTTGAGCTAAAATCTGTTGCCATGTGTTTGCCTACTCATAGTAATTTTTTAAAGGCTTGTCTATTTTTCACAGCTAAATTTAAGCTGAATTTGTTGATTTTCTTATTATAAAAGATAAATTATGAAGTCAGATGTTGACTGTTTAGGAGAGTAAACATCAGAGAAGTTACTTTGTGGTTTTGCTTCACTCTAACAAAGTTCTAAATAACAAGTTCCTAAGACTATTTCTTAAGCCAGACTGATTAGTAGTAGTAGCTGTAGTAGTAGTGAAAGTCTCAGGTAATGTAGGCAGCTGATGATGAAACTGGAAGGGCCAGAGATATCCAGGCTTAAATATCCCAGAGTCATTGAATTTCACAATCTTGAAATAAAGAGCTGATTTCTCACGTGACCTTCAGCTCATCTGAGCTTTAGGGACAGGCATGCAGGGTCCCAGAGAAATGTGGAGGGCTTTAAGTCAAACATTCTGATGGCTCCATGCTGTGGAAGAGGAGGGGTATATATTAGGATCATGATGAAACTCAGCTCTTTTTGTCTTTTTTTCTTTTTCCTTTCTCTCCTTTGTGTGTGTGCATGTGTGTGAATGTCCTTTTAATATTACTCCATTGGATAAATCATTCATTTCAGCAGTGGGGAAAAACTGCTCAATTCTTGGTTTGTTTTGTTTGCTTCTTAGGAGGTACCTAACAACACCCTGTAGCAGACACACCAATTTTAGATGTACATTGACTTCATTTGCCAAGCATTCTCTAAGAATAAATCTCAACTTTTACAATTTAGTTTGTTTACTTGTATTCTTACACATTTTTGAAAGAAGAGCTTTATTTAAGCAGTGTATTGTTCTGATACATCACTGTAGCTGAAGAAATCTGGTAGTTGTGTGAGGGCTTTGTGTTGCACAAGGCACCCAGCTGGAAGAGGCTGTCTCTGTGGGAGTGTTGTAGTGCTCCTACTCATTAGTTGCCTTTGCAATTCAATGACCTCAGCTAGACTGAAAATAAGTCTGTCAAACAAAACATGAAACCGGTGGCTGACTGAGAAGCAGTTGGAAGGAAGGCAGAATAAATGATGCAAATTTCCAAGAAGCTACCAAGCTGACTGTATCACCACTGATCTGCCACACAACAATGCAGTATCACTGTTCCCTGTTCTTTCACATGCCTAAGATGAGACAAAAGTATTCCCAGCAAATCAAAATTGTAGGTAGTGAACACAACTTTGAAAATTATATGAATGGAACAGAAGGATAAAAATAAACATTAAAACAAAGAAAAATTAAGGACCAGATCTTTAGCTGTCAGGAGTCTTGAGATCTAGTGAGTGCTGCTTCTGAGAATAGAGGATGCTTTGAAGTTTAAATTTATTCAGGTCTTTTAGAAATGTGTGTCAAAAGATTACACAGATATTCCTGTATTAAGCAGCCCTGCTGTAGATGCTGGTTCTTCCATACCTTGATGGACCCCAAACCAGTTGGAGAGCAACACGTTACTGCAAGTGCCATACTTCATAACAAAATCCACTTATTCCAACCAGTCCTGCTTGGGATTTTTAAGGAGTTAATTTTTACAGTTAGGAGAAAATTATTTTGAAGAGACATGAGGGGGATTTGTTTCTAAGTTTGTTTCTATTTAGCTACTGGAGCAAATTTAGATATCAGGAAATCAGGTCTGTACATACAAAAGGTGTTATTGTTGCAATGTTTCAGTTGAATTTTCTGTCTTTTTTATTTCAATTAATCTTTCTTTTCTTGACACCTTTGGAAGCACAGGGGGCTGCAAGCATTGGTAACAGTAAGAAATCACAAATTAATGACTAAACCATCCCTTCTAGTCATAGCAGCTCCACTACACAATCCCTTGACTTTTCTGCCACAGACTTGTCATGAAAAGCACTGGAGGGCAATTGACCATTGTGATTTTTTTATAGCATGTCACAACTGCAGAAACATCTGCACACATAGAACACATTAAAACTTTGCTGACAAGACCATAAATCATTGAAGTGCTAAACCCTGAAATATCAGTTTTGCAGCCAGTCATTAGACAAAACTCATAATCTATGAAATTATACATTCCAGTGTAAAATGCAATATTTCAACTCACATATATAAAGCTAGGTACTCACCATTCCTTCTCTTCTGTAAAACACAAGGCTCATCAACAAAGCTATTTCTGTCAGTGTGAATAAAGGGGCTCTATCCATCATTCTCTTGTCAGAAACAGATACGTTCCTAGTTTAACCTTATTTTTCTTATAAACATTGTCAAATCCTGGGGCACTTTGGAGTCCCAAGAACATCAGTAATAAGTCTGTACATGCGTGGTGTGCAAAATATTTTCACAGGAACAACTTCACGAGGTACATTTTTCACAGTGGTGGAGGACCAGGTTTGAGCCTGTGCTCAAGGCCACGTTCATCCCACTGCTCACATCCTTTACCTATCACTGACATCTTCCAGTCTACAGAACAGCTCTCCCAGTACACTCCTGGAGAAAACTTGGGTACAACCTCTGGTTCAGAAAATTTTAGAGTCCATATTTCTAGGCTGATCATCTTGTACCTGGCTTTGCTGTCCTCTGGTATCTTTTCTGCTCTTGAGTCAATGTCATCTGAGTGCTCAAAATGAAATGTCTGGAGGAACTCTTCCAATAAATGTCTTTTGATGTGACCTGCCACAGGGACCGGTCACATCAGTATCCCAGTTTCAACTGGATCACTCTCTATACAAGGGCAATGTGATTTAAGTCTTTAAAAAGTCTTTCTAATTCTTGTGAGATATGTCATCCATATGTTATATACAAAACATTGAATGCATTGTATATATATTTTGTATGTATGGGGTTTTTGTATGTATGTATATTGTATGTACATTTCTTGTACACAAGACAATCTGTGCCTATTAATGGATATATGTATTTTCATGAAGGTTAAAATTATCAAACAAATATTCTTGCTAAAGCTTTTACTTTTTTTCAAATGTATTGTCTAGTTCAAGCCTAGTTAGCTACTCAAAGGTAATAAGTCATATTCTGACTGTACCACACAAACTGGAAAATTGTTATCTAATTTAATTAGTAAAAAGCTGTAACTGCTTCTTGCATCACAACTCACATGTCACAGTTGAGGCCATTTTAAACAGAAATTTCCTATTTACATATTTTAACTGGAACTTCACCCTCTGTAAAACAGGTTTCAGTTTTGGATTGGGTGTCAGAAAGTCTCATTCAGAAACAAGAAATGTAGAGACCATCTCTGAGTCACTCTGCAGCCTTTCCATCCTGGTGTGAACATCCCATGGGATTTCACAGTGTAACTGTGGCTCAGTTTGGTGTTTGGTTGAAGCTGTGTATGAGATTTGGGGCTGTGGCATCAGCAGATGGGCTTACAGGGGAGTTGGCTCAGCCTCCACTGAGCTTCCCTAGCATTGCTGTGAGGCCAGGGATAAACTGTTACTTGGAGGAGTTTCTGAATTTCATGAAACTCAGCAATAATTTCTGTTACTGCAAGGGCCTTGAGAGAAAACAATTAGTTTACATGAAGGCAATGTTCTCCTTCTCCTCCCTCTGTTACTGGTCCCCTTTCCCCAGTTCAGATAGACAGGCTGCAAAGTGTAATTTTACATTAATAGATTAAAGAGGAGAGAAAGTTTCTGTAAGATGTTTGTTCTGCCTCTGGGGCAGAGGGTTTGGGCACTGTAAGAGCTGGGATTCTCAACAGATGCAGTCAGCAAGTTTCAGAACACCTGAAACTTTTCACTACTAAAGCTATGTTAAGCTAAATATGTTCTTCAAATTCCAACATGCACTGCATAGTTTTTGTTGTTGTTTCTATTAAACGAAGTCTTGTGTTGTTATGGACCCCATCCTTTCCTTTCATCATGTATATATTAGTGCTGAAGAAAGTGGAGGGAAAACTATTTCACTGCCTTTATAAATTTAGCCTTTTTGATGGGCTATCTAAGTTTAGATACTTTTTATCGGTGGGGATGAGGCATATTTTCAGAAGGGAAATTTTTCACTCTTTAAACAGCAATCTCATTGTTGCATTCATTATGTAATGCCTCAGATTGTTCCCTAAGTTAGACTAACTGATGCTGATAAATCTAATATACTAATATATCAAATAAAGACTGGTAGAGAAGAAAATGAATATTCTCAAATGCTTCCTTCTTCATAAACTAAAAGAAAAATGATAGCATAAACTTAAATGAGATTGCACTAGTACTTGTGTAAGATTCATTGGAGGAAATTTCATATCCTTACATTTTTTTTAAAAAAATCTTTAAAATCTCTGGTCATAATCCTGGTTACAAACCTGATTACTTCTGCATGCCAATTCTGAATCACAGAGTCTTTGTGCTCTGGTTGTTTGGTTTACCCTCAAATTGTGGATTTACACATAAAATAAGTAGTGGAGTATTTCTGAATCCCTTGCATACTGGCATAGATTTTGATGTTCTGAATTAATGGGAGAGAGGTGACTGATAAAACAAAAAAAGAAATCACTGCAGTGCATTCAGATCAGCTGCATGTTTTCATGAGGCAGAACAAAATTAGCAGGTATCTGTCATGAAAGTAAACTGTGTCTTTGTTGATCCATCAACTGGGTTAAAGTACAGGAAAAATGAATATACATGGCATTCATGGAGTGTGTTTCATCTTGACTGACTTTATAATCATAAAGTGAAGAGACTCCTAGAAACAGGAGGGTGATCAAAGCTGTTCAAGAGGGTATTCAGGCAACATCTGAGTTGTATTAGACCTTGATAACTGAGTCTACTTATCACTCATCTTAATTATTCTCTGTTGCGTGGGTAGTTCCTGTTTTAAAACCAGTTTGAACATGGAGGCAGAAAGTGAAGGGATGGTGGGCAGGATCATGTTGAAAGAGCTCAGGAGCTCACACACTCTCCACCTTCCTGCTGAGAAAGGTCAAGGTTCAGCCAGGCAGCTCAGGGATTTTTATTGAGGGGTCTTGAAAATCTCCAAGGACAGAAACTGCACAAGCTCTTTGGGCCCCCATTCCCCTCCTTGACTGTCAGTCCCATGCCCTGAATCTGTCAACTGATCTTACCCTTCCTGCTTCCCAGTGATGGAAAATTCAGACTGAGAGTGATGTGATGAACCTTGTTCTGCTTTGTTTTGTGAGCAGGTTTATATACTATGCAGAATAAATGCATGAGCTTTCATTAATTAGAGTACTCCACAGAGAACTGGGGAGTTGTTTGTTTAAAAAAAGATAGATAAAAGCTGAAAATCTGTAGCTAGAGCCTTTGACAGCTGGCTAGAGCCTCGAGACAGCTGGCTCTGGCAAGGGGATTTTGGATGTTGCAAAAGGTGCCCCTTCCTTTAATTTCTTTAAGGTAGAGGTTTTAGTGGTTGAGTTGCCTGAATTTTAAATAGATGTTCAACAAAGGTTATGTTGTCCCAGCAGGTTTTTCTAGATAGCATTTTCTGCTCTTCCTCACTCTAGAATTTGTCACTCTTTCAGACTGCAGACAACCTCAGTAGTCAGAGGTCTCTGTGAAAATGCTCTGAAGTACAATTATTGACAGTATTGATGTTTTAATTGTTCTCATTAAGTTCTTAAGACTTTGCTGCATTAAGAAAGTGTGGAAAGCTCCAAGGCATTTTTTCAGACTTAAAAAAACCAGTCTATTAACATTTGGTTCCAAACTGAATGTTTCCTTCATAGTAAGTCATTTAAATATAAATGTACTTTCATGTGCATGTACATATACACACAAAGAATATTTAAAATTAAATTAATAAAAAAGCTTTAGGGTTTCCTCAGTCCCTTGAAGAAGGCTGTGCTAAGAGTTGTTTGAAAGCAGTTTTGATTTTTTGCAAGTCATATCTATTTGTTCTGGTTCACTTCTGTCTGAAGGGCAGCTCTCAGCATATCCAGGGCTGTTGTCTTCTTCACCTGAGTCACAGGCATTGATTTTTTGTGGTTCAGCAGCAGATTTGGGTATTCTTACATTAAAAAAAGAAGTCCTTATATATATTTTAAATATTCCTATATTCACTTTAAGTGATTTGAGCACATGACAGACAGGTAGCACAATGGGTTGGAGAAGCTCCCACTGTTAATAAGTCCCTCCACAAACAGCCCTCTTGTGTGTGCTTGTGGACACATCTCCTGTATTGTGTTTCTACAGCAAGTCCCCTGCGTTGGGAAGTTCTGGGTTATATCTTTAAACAAATTCCCTGACAGAATGATTCTGCTCTCAGTGCCACCATCATGAATTAGTTTTCCTAGGCAAAATTCAAGTAGTAAACACCATTCTATGCAGGGTGTTGTAGTCAAAACATATCAAGCCCATGAATGGAGGTGTACTTGTGTGGTACGTCACTCAACACCAAGAGCTATTGCCATTTTGTGATGGACAAAACAAATCCATACATTTAGTGTGTACTGCAGTGTTACTTTTCCTTGGCTCATGATCATCATCTGCAAGTAACATTTCTGCTAATCACTCAGTTTATTACCCCTACCTGACTTACAGATTATCAAGGTTTCAAAACACACAACTCAGAGATGAAAATTATGCTGCTCTGGCAAAGATGGACAGGGTGATCTAAAAAGATCTTTTACATTTTTAACTACACTGATCTTATTAATCATATATTTAAATCTAAGCAAACATATGAAAGCAGTGACTGAAGAAGTTAATGTAACATTCTTGTTCCGTTAAAAACAATCTTTTTTTTTTGTTAATCTTTTCCTTGGAGCTGAATAGAAAAGCATATTTTGAAGTCTAAACTTTGAAAATCCTTTCATCAGAGGACAGTAGCTAGGCTGGTACTCTTGGAAAGAGGTATCAGGGCCCTCCTGGAGAAGTCAGAGCATTTGCTTGTCCTACCATGACTAGGCATCAGTGCTGAAGCCTTGGTTACCATCTAGCCCTAACCTAACATGAGATGCAGGTGCAGAACACATGGCAGTCCCAGCAGAAAGCTGGGGCTCCTGTCTCTTGCAGGACAGTGCAGGCTGTCAGTGCAGGAAGGGTGGAGTTTGAGCAGCTGTGTCTCCCTGGCTTTGCCCTTGCCCCACCCTGCCCCACCCTGCCTTCCCCCTGACTGTGACCCCACAGTTCTTGAACCAGGAGTGAAACCTTTTAAAAGCTTCTGCTCCTCAGCATGGATTCCCTAAGCTCTCCAATTTGGGCTTGGCTTTGGTTTTCCTATGGACTTGGTGATCTTAAGGGCCTTTTCCAACCTAAATGATTCTAAGATTCTGTGTCTCAAGTGTGACAAGAAAAAATGATTAATTTCCCATCAATCTGAAACCACATTAGATTTTGCTTCATGTCATGCTGGAATTAATGACTCTTGCTGAATTGCTTTACAGGCACAGGGCTATTCCCCACCCAAGCATGCACAAAAAAGTCCTGTTTCTGAGAGCTGAGCAATTAACTCCTGTCTACAGCTTACCTAGAGATGAAGGAGTGATTATTCATATATATCCTAAAATATTCCCCATGCATTCCTGTCTTTATGAAGGGACTTGCCATTTTGCAAGCTTAATGGAATGGAGTTGAAACTTTAAAATTAAAAACAACTGTTCTGGTTTTGAACAATAGCAATGGAATAGCCTGTTGGGGTGACATTGCCCCAGAGGGTCTGTGTTCAAACAAAAGTGACAGCAGCGAGCTCAGGCAGCAGAATAATCCTATCAGCAGAACATTCAAATTATTTTATAATGAAATAAAATTTGCAACGTATATAGAAGTAGCAGATGCTTTAAGACCTCCAAATTCACTGCCCCTGAATATATGCAGAATTACAATGACAAAAGGTGGCAAATGTTGAAATTTTAATGATACCACTGCACTTGTAATCATGTATATTCCATTACTAGTGAAAAAAGTTCACATGACTCTGTTCTAAGCAGTAATGATTTGCAGTATCATACTTTTATGCTATTTTTCTGTCTTTCTTCTATTCTATTTCAGGTTAATTAAATCCTGATGTTATTAACAGGTATTCTAGTAAAATCAAGAACTGAGAAATGGTATTAATTTATTCTCAGAGTATTTCAGCTGAGGCATGTGGAGGAGCATACTAAATAGTTTTGTTTGGATGTTGCCATGCTAATAAATACATATTAGAGCATTTTAACTGATTGACCAAACAATATGACTTTATAACATTTTAAGCTTTACTTTTGAGATCATATAAAAAGACCAGGAAGGTTTCAGATAGGTTTGTCAATATCCACTTGACTTTAGCACTGCGTTTTAGGGTGAATATAAACAATAGGTTTTCACCTTTTTTCATCAAATCTCTGTTCAAATGAAAATAAGGATTAACATCTACTGTTGCTGCAGTAAAGATTAAGAGCCTTTTGTAAGTTGTATCTGCAGAATTCTGTAACTAAGAAGTGCTTGAGGAAACTGAGTAATGACCTTATGTTTTGTAAAGGTATAGAGGTTGTCTCATCAGAAACGTGAGAGGTCCATCCCTTAGAGTTTACAGTTTGCATATTTAATTAAAAACATTAACATAGAATTGTTCCCTCGCTCTACTGCTCTGCTGTTTGCATGTGTGTGTGCAAGAAATCCAGCATTTCTAGGCTTGCCAAGGAAGCACAGGCTCAATTTTTGCTGCTGCAATTAGGGCTGAGCACAAGAATGCAAAGTATGGAGGTTATCCTCTGTTATTTTCTATTAATTAGCCAGAAGCTAAATGTGCTATTTCTAAGCTTACTTACCAAGAGAACAATGAAAACATACTAGCTGCACTAAATGTGTAGATTTAAAAGCAAAGTGCTCTTGGCTATAATAAATTACTTTTATTAATGTTGAATGCATTATGTTTGCAAGAATATATTTTTTGGTTTTAATATTACTTTGAATATCAAGAATGCCGCATTGAATAACACAGGCAACGAAAAGGATTTTAGTAAAAAAATACTAATAACTTCTCTTCTACCCTAATTATGTTTCCTTTTTGGAAAAGAAAAAGTCCTACCCCTGCCTTACCCTCCTTGAGTGCCCTTTAAATCAGGACACCGTTGACACTTCGTTTCCAATTAACAGTAAAAACCTTCTTTGATCCTTTGACTTTTTTATGAGATGAATTTATATTTTCTAGACTAACATGCATGACAACATAATTCTCCACACTCATTAATATTCAGCTTCTTTGCTTTAATGAGGGAAACGAGGAGAAATGGAATGTCATCTGCTTATCTAAAGCAGCAAGGGCTTTGCTAATATTCACACACAAAACACCCCACATTTAAACAACATTGAAGTTGTGACACATTTGGCCAAAACCAGGTCATTCAAAGTTAAGCCTGAGACACTCAGAGCTGAATTAGATCTCTATGCATGATCTTCCAACATAAAAAGTTGGTAAATCTGTGTTTCTACTAGATTTTTTCATATTTTGAGATATGATCTGTGGAAAGATTAGTAGGTTTATTCCAATGAAATAATGAACCTCTGGCATCTGCTGATTCCAATGTGATTCACTGATGTGTTTCCCATAAACCTTCGTGGGATCCTTAGAGCTAAGAATAGGTACAACTCCTTATTCCAGCTGTGGTTTTGGCCCTAAATATCTCTATGGCAGAACTCCATGAAGAAATCCACATTTTGGTTCTGAATCCATTGAAACTTAATTGATATTACTACAATCCAAATTTTGAAGTTTTACTACTACATCTGGGTTCAAATAAAGCAGATGTATATCCTGTATTCATTCTCAAGTGGCACAAAAATTTGCATTCAGAATTTTGCATCCAGTTTAAATGCCAGACAACTCTTGCCAAATTAATTGTGACATTCTCTTTTGGAATACTTGAATTAAACTGAAAGATTGTACTCTCCTTCCCCATTTCCTGTTTCTAACTATTACTGAGAGATTTTACAGTACAAGAATATTAACTTTATGTGTTATGAGTACTTAAAGCTCCAGCATAGAAGGGTAAATATCTAAAAACATCCCCTAGTTACTTCTTAAAATAGCTACTCACAGTCTATTTAAAGTAGAGCA
This sequence comes from Haemorhous mexicanus, assembly GCF_027477595.1. Lineage (NCBI taxonomy): Eukaryota > Metazoa > Chordata > Aves > Passeriformes > Fringillidae > Haemorhous > Haemorhous mexicanus. The sequence goes on from NC_082354.1 coordinate 10,634,729, forward strand.
CTAATACTTCAGTAATATTTTAATAAGATTTCTAATAACTTGTGTTACTTTTGCACTTCTAGAAGGACTGTCTGTTTCGGTATAGGAACACAATTGTGTAATTTTTTTCATGACTTTGAGAATTTTTTGGCACAGAGCATTATGGATCTTTACAAAGAAATAGAGATCTATACCTGTAATACCTTTTAGTGCATGATGGAAACTCTTAGGTCAATAGCATTACCACTAAAATGGAAAATGCTGTACAGAATGTCCAGAAAAAGTCTCCATTAGCAGCAAGCTTGAAAACCTGAAAACAGACGTGACACTTTTAGTACAGAGATGGAGTTTAGAGAAATACACAAAGATTTCAGTCAGCTAGGGATAAAATAAAATGGTGTTGAGGTATAGCTGAATAAAAAAGGAATAAATAAGAGTTAAGTCCTGATATCCTATCTGAGATTTTTTAGTGAGCTGGACTTGAAATAAGTTTCTTTTAAAAAGCATTCTGTATTTGAACAATGTATGAAAAAAGAAGCTATTTTTTTCCTTTGTGATACATCCTTTAGATCAGTCCCTTTTGAAGCAATTTTCCTGGCATTGGATGCACTTCACCTTATGATCTTGATATCAGCTTCTGATATCAGCAAAATCTGAATGCTTCTGGAAAAAAATTATATACAGATTAAGGGTTAGTGGAATCATAGTTTTTCAAGTACTTTGAAAAGTTGTCAAGTCATTCATTTTCTCTGTAAAAGATTTTCTGTACAGCTGACATTTTTAGTATTGTAATGTTGGAATCTTATGAACAGTTGAGACCAAATCCTGCATTTCCACAATGGTTGAAGTGAATGTAAGCATATTAGCCATTGAATGGTGCATTGAAATGCAGTGCCTGAAATGTCATCTGGTGGATGGAAGGACAGACAGAGCAGCTGGGGAGAGGCTGCAGCACGGGCTGAGGGCATGGCCTGGTGTGTGCTGCAGCTGGGGCTTCCCTATGTGTCAGAATATCATCCTGCTTCCACAGCAGTGACTTGTAAGGTGAGAAAGCACATGAGAGAGGAGGTGGAGAGGTGGGAGTGGAGGGGGAGGAGATTGCAGGAGATTCCACTGTACATGTCCTGATCACGTCACTCATGGGATTTTCATCTGTCTCCATGGAGATCCATTTCTCTCAAACAATAAATGAAAAGCAAGGCATCAAATGGCACATTAGTTACTTGCACATCTCATACCTGTAGGGTTTGCTTGAGATTGTCTTCAATCCCAAGAGACTCTTCTACTGTGCTCATTACACAGCAAAAATGGGGCCTTAATTTGGGGTGACTCAGAGGCCAGCCACAGATAATGCTGTGCAAATATATTGCTGCAAAACAACTATTCAATATGTTCATCTTTTAACTCAGGGTTGCAGTGTTATATTTTCCATGAGGATGACAAATTTGGGGGCGGGAGGGGAGAAGTAGATGTAACAAATAGATTTTAAAATTAGACTTATCAATATGCTGTGAATACTGGATTACATCCACTCAGTAAAAATAAAGGCATACAGATCAGAATTCTTAGATAACAAAAAGTAATAAACTGAGTATAGTAATGGAAAGATATTCACTTCTCAATATTCATTGCTTCTATATCAGGCTAAAGGACTTATTTATATTTATAGATTGAAGCATATCTCAGATGATATAGTAATCTAAAATTTTAGTGCTGTGAGAGAAGTCTATATTCTCAGCACCAAAAGATCTGCTTGCTTGAGGAGCAGACATGGCATTGGAGTTTTCTCAGTGCTACCATGCCATGACCTTCAAGTGTCATTATATTAAAAACTGGGTAAAGATTCTTGCTGTCCCCTTCCATATCCTTGCCTCCTTCTCAGAGCTGCTAATGAAGCCTTCTCTTAAGTTAAGTTACTATGGTATTAATAATGTGGATGTATTCATCACCAGGTATTAATAATGTGGATATATTCATCACCAAGCATTGCTGTGATATAATTGGCCATGGCCAGATGGGGCACGTGCAGTGAAATTTATGTTTATTTGACCATAGCTGAAGACCAGCACCAAGACTTACTAATTTTCTTTACATGGTACAATCTAAACTATTTAATTTAATAGTCAGTTATTTGTCTAGCACGGAGTAGAAAGGAATGTAAAGGCAGTCCATTTCACCCCTGAGAAGCAGCTTTTATGGACAGGATGTTGTTACTGGAGCTGGTGGCTAGAGGTAGTGGGGAGGCACACTGTTTCTGCCAGCTGCGTGGCTTCAGCTGCACTTATGTCTGATGTCAGCACGGGGCTGCTGTTCTGTATTTGAAATGTCCTCTGGATAAAAATTTCCATCACAGCTGCCTTAACCAATTGACAGAACATTCTGTCTGAAGGTGCAGATGTGTGGCTCCCAGAGCAGAGATGGATAGCTTCTATCAGTACTAGAAGAAAATGAGCCTGTCTCCCAACCATAAACTGAAACATGTTCTCACGATCAAAGATGAGAAACGACGTTCACCCTTAGGAAGGAGGAGAATCCTTTTTTTTCATACTGATTTCCTATTCTGATCTAGACTAAATACCTAAACACACACACTATTGAGAGTGTCATGGAAATGGATTTTAATAACTTGTATTGTAAAGACATCTTATTTCAATGGCTCTCAGAGAATAGTGGGAAATCCTGGAATAAGCAGATTAATGTCTGTAGAACATTAAAGAATAAAACAGCCTATACTCTTCCACAGATAGCTGCCAGTATAAAACTTTCCTTGCTTATTATGCCTTTGCTTTTTTCTATCATATCAGAGAAACCCTTTGAAAATATGGAGTAAATATGACTCAGACTAGCAGAGAACTTGACAGAGCTACTGAAGCTCTTTGGTGGCAGTAGCACTACTCACAGCACGAGTGAGACACAGGTTAAACATATCTGTTCTGAGGATGCTGCAGATCAGCATTATTTTTCAAGAGGACTGCAGACTGCAAGGCAAACCTTTGTTCAAAAGCTAAAGGGAAACTTTGATACATGCAAGAATTTCACTTAAAAAGCCACCACTGTTTTGGTGAGCTGTACAATTTATTATGCACCATTTATCAACCTAGGAGTGTATCCAGGTCATTACAAATTTGATGTTTGCTTACTCAGTGATACTGATTCCTCTACATATTACAGTGACAAAAATAATTTTCCTGCTGTGTTTCTCCCAGTCAGACCAACAAAAACTGAAGAAACTGAACTAAATTTTAATTTAGAGATTGGATCAGAAATGCAATTGCATTTTTTGATGATTTCTTTTAAATTACAGTTAATTCATAGCTGAGTAGCAACACAAAGGCCAGAATTCTAGGCAAAATACAGAAACTCAGAGGATGAAAATCCAACATTTAAAGATGTTTGTATATTCTCTTCTCAAAACTTAGGCCTTCACTTGCAGTTCTGCAATCTCCTTCCAAAGTAAAAGGCTCAGTAACAGTCACATCCAGATGCAATCTTAAAATTTTTAATTACAAAGTATTTCCTTCTATACAGTGTTCCTTAAGGGAAGATAAAATTGGTGATATAATATCAAAACATTGGTATTATAAAAAACAATAAATTATGTCATTTTCTTACTTGACAGTCTTTGACTAGATTATGAGATTTTATGTTGATCTTAACTTAATTTTGACTCTGATATACAGGCAACATTTAAAAAAAAATTACAGTAAAATGGGGTAATCTGGAATCACAGTGGCAAGATATAAACTGCCCCAGTGTAACTTAAGGAAGCATTTCTCATTGTCTTTCTTTCTCAGATACACAAATTGAAGAAACTCCCCTAAAGCATAAACCAGCCCAAGCAAACAATGTCAGATGAGGTTTTCTGAGATTTACCTGCTCTCTACTGGCCTTTATCTATTCACCTGCAAACAAGGCTCAGTGCTTGTGGATGTGTTGCTATCATATTTGTAGGTTCCAGATTAGTGAAATGAGAGGATATTGTTTTCTGTCATTCAATCAAGTTATTCCATTGGCTTAACAGCATTTGTATGATTACAATTCCTCTAGTGTTTCATGAAAGCAGAATAATTTCCACTGTAGTAATATATTCAGCAATGGTTGACAACAGCATTAAATAAAGTGCTGCTTCCTTTTACTGAGGTATCAAAAAGAACCAGAAAGGACAAAAGCAAAGGGAAAAGTAAATAAAATTATACCTCATGGAAAGAGAAAGCTCTTGATGAAAAGAAAATAAATTTTGAAATTGTGACAACTATCTGAATAGAAAAGCCAGAATCAGATGAATCAGAACACCCTGGGCAAAACATCCACAGTGTGTACTCCTTAAAGAAGAAAACTCTGCTGAAATAAAGGAGCAGATAAAGAGCTGTAAGAATCAAAGCCCATATTAAGTATGTTGAAAACCATTTAGAGAACAGAAATCCTTATTCAAAACAAGTGCATTTTCTATTTATCAAACTGCTCAAAAAAATGACATTTTTTTAGTTAAAACATTAATGCTCCAAGATGATACATATACAGCAGAAAGATAAATATGTGCCTATTCCTCATCAGAATTTTATTCAACTTCTAAGAAAGAAACTTGACTGGAAAACTGACAGGACACAGAGCTAAACTTTTTTTCTTTGCCCTGGAATTAGCACAGTAAAATACAGACAAACTGCAGAGGCAACTAGAGTTGTCATATGTCTAACTTCCTTTGTCTTCTACTTCCATAGCAGTGTGTGAAAATATGAAGGTAGCATAGAAACTCCTCAGGACCTTAACATATGTACATTAAGTTATTAATAAAGTACAAAAAAAAATCTGGTTTTCTCTGCCATCCCATTTATAATAGAATTGCCTCCTAGCTCAGCCTCTGTTACTAATTCTAAATGAATGTTGTCAAATTGCAAAGTGCATATTGTTGTCAGTATAACCTGTTATTACATGCTAATTCTGTGTGTTAATGAAGTGTTAAATATCCAGAGCTGCCAACACCTTGATCCAAGGGAATATGAACACTATGAAATACATGTCATACATGGCTAAAATGATAAAAATTATTGATCATCGCTTGAATGCATTTTTAATATAAATTATCTTTCTAAATTAAGATATCTAAATAATCTAAAGGGCCATATCTTGGCTTCCATCTCTCTACATTAATTTCTTGTAAACTGTTAATTCTCTTTCTTTAGGGTTCATCCTCCAAAGTGCTGCAGCTACATTGAAAAGGCTGCACACTCTTGCTTTGTACTTGATAATAATAGTGTTCAACACTTTGTAAGCTCATGTCTTGAATAATCAAACTTATTGATATCAGTAGCCTTATTCAATATTTAAAATTGCAGTTTAGAAATGTACTCATTTTTCATGTGAAGAAATGAATACGATGAAAGTCTACAGGGCAGTGATGTGCCTCAGAAATCATTCTACTGAAATGAATTACTTTTTTGACTGAGTAACTTCAGAAGGCATTCACATCAATATGGTTTATAACACGAGGAAAGGAAAATTGACAAGAATTCTTTGGAAACTAGAAGCAGTACTTTCTCACCACTTCATAAACACTGAAATATACATTCTTTTATGTAAGGATGAGTGAAGGGGTTGAGATGTTCCTTGCCATCCAGCCTTTTTAAAGGAATCAATCTTTCTGAAAACCACAAAGATGCAAAGGTATCAAATGTAAAAGGAAATGACATAGTTGAGTGTGGACTGTACTGTCACAGAAACAGGAACACATTAGGACAAGCAATACTACTTTTATTAGTAGCTGTCCTTTTCTAGGAGATTGCTTAACTCAGCCCATTTAACAACCTGTTCCTTGCTTTTACTTTTCAAAATGCATTGACATTTGCCCTTCTTATTTCTGGATGCAGCCAAACAAATCCAATAGACTGGGTCCAAGTATGGAAAACAGCAGTGTCATAAAGCTTAATTTCAATAACAAGCTTCAGCAGCTCAGAAAATGCATACTCTTCATTCCTCTTACAATGGAAAGAAGTATCATTTAGCCTCTAACAAGGAAAGAGGTAATGAGATAAAGATTTAATGCTTGTGTTTATAGGAGGCCTGTGTGAGATTATCAACAGGAGCAACGTTTAGTTTTGTTTGATGGGCTTTTGAAGGGGTTTTTTGGGTCACATTTGAAAGTAAAAATTTAAATTTCTTGAAAATAGATTACTAACAATTTCTTTTAAAAAGAATGGTGTATTGGTTCAAAAGAATCTGTGCAGTAAACATTATGTACATATCTTCACGCAGCTAAATATCAAAAGGTATTTTCTACACTTGTAAAGTAATTACATTTTTCTCTTCTGTTCTTCCACACAATAACAATAGGGATTTTTCACATTCCCATGACATACTTTTCATTAAGAGAGACTAATGTTCTTTGTGTCAGTGCTGTTCTAACAGAAGAAAAAATAAGGTCTGATATAAAAATATGGTTCAGTTGCCAAAGTGGGAGCAGAACCTTATTTGCATAGATCTAGCTTAGTGCTTGATTCCTAAGTCAGTGATTCTGAAACAGTGACATAAGACTCTTTACTTATTTTTTGCATTACTCCCACATCATCAGTCAGTGAGGAAGCAGGAGCTCCAAGGTAGCTCAGACTTTTTCCCATTTCCCCTCAGCCAAGATTGATTCCAGCACCACTGGCTGCAGTAACTCCTTTGACCCTTGCAGTTTGCATTCCATCAGTTCTGGTCCTCCTGCTTTTTATCTCCAGCAAGGATGAGGGAATAGGATTCAGGAAGAATGTCAGCAGTGAATCCAAAAGTCTGAAAGCCATCACATTTAGTTGCAGTTACTGAGAGGCTTGGCTACTTGTCACTTTTATTAGTTTTGAGAAAAAATAAATGTCTGTAATTCTTTGCTCTCCATGACCACTGAGAGTTTTATGGAACAGAAGCTGTTTCTGCATTTCATAGGTTATCCAGCAAAAGAATAATTACCTCTGATGAGGTCTCTGAAAAAAAAAGTTACCTTTTTGTGACAAATATGTAAAATTATCAAACAACTGAGAATTGTGACATTTATAGTAATGTGAGATCTTTAAAAAAGGGGAAAACCACAATTCATTTAAATCTGCAAAATATTATCTTCAGCTGTGAAAATTTGGTGATAGATACTATTCAGCTATGTTGCATAGCAAAGCACAGTTTTAAGAAGCATTACTGCACTTTTCCATTTATCTTTCAACTCTGCCTATATTTCATTATTATTTCTACTCATGGCTCATAGTATTTCTACATTTTTCTACTAAGATTGACATATCTCATTTATTTTCACACCAGAAACCTTTCCTATGCATTTCCACAGCCAGATATTAGTTTCTTTTAAATAGTATGTAGGCTTAAGGCTCCATTTTTCCAAATTCTAAAATTCAAAGCTCTGGGAGCTGCTATACTACATGCACATCCCATCAGTAGACCACAGGATTTGTAATAATATATATCTATCTATATATATATAAAGCTAAACACATATGTGGGCTGATCAGTTTGCAAACAACTGAACTGCACATCATTCACTCATTTATAAATAGACTTTTCATCCAGTCATTAGTTTTTTATACCAAATATTATGTTAGATTGTTTGAAACTGATTCTCCTCTTCCCATCCAATACACAAACAACATAAAGAAGACTTAGGTGAAAGAAGAATGAGGGAACTCTCTGGTGCTTCCGTTCTCATTCCCATGAGAATGATGGTGTTTCTGATCCATTACTGCACAGTGAAAGTTCAAATTAAAGATTTTGCACTTAGGATGAATAACAGAAACATTAAAATTTACTTCAAGTATAGCAAAGCTGTAAGTTTAACTTACTGTCCTATACCCCCATGTGTTAGTCAGGTTTACATACTCAATATGTTTTCCCAAGGGCTATTGCAGATTTACAGTGCATTCTGCTTTCCTGAAGTACTTGCTTGTCTACAAAGTACTACTGATAAAAATTAGATATCAAACAAATGAGATGGGTGTCAGAAACTTATAAATAATGAATTGAATGCTGGTTTACGAATAAATATTACAGAAAAGACCAATAGGTTCCAAAAGAGTGTTTCCCTTATAGCTTCTTATTTAAAGTGCAAGGGTGTGATGCTGTTTAGGAGGTTGAATTATATATATCTGGATTTATAATTTGTCCAGCTATTAACCTTTCCTCCAGTTTCTCTCTTTGGTGATATACTGTACTATAAATTCCATAAGAGATTACCTTGCAGAAAATATGGTTTTTCATAAATGCCCCATGCATATTTCATAATCACTTTTAATTTATTTTTTCTCCATCTGATTCTCTACTGTCTCATACTGGTGCAATTTTACCATCTTGTAGTGCAAGATGGATACGAACAGAATTTTGTGGTCACTTAAAGAAAATATGCTCTTTTTTTTTCTTTTTTTTTTGTTAATGAAGATGAATTACAGAGCTTCCAAAGGATTGAGGCAGCTCAGAACTTCAGGTGTGGAGTAATGTACCCAGCAGAAATTGTAGGTAGACCTAAGGCACTAAATCTCTGTGTAACAAAACTATCAAGTCTTATTCCTCCTGAGCCCATTGTTGCCCAAGCAGAAGAGTGTGTACATATATATCTACATATTTGTGTGTACACACATATATACACAAATATATACATCTATACAAAGATTTCTGCAGGTGACCAAGATTTCTTCACCCAGATCTCTAAATGGGCTATTTTTAAAGAAGTTGCATCAGAACCTTCTGCTCAGAGCTGATGAAAGCCAGTAAATGGGTGCCCATTAATGCTGCATTAGCATTGTAAAACTGGTGCACTTCACAAAAGCCTGCCAGAACACGACCCAGTCTGGACTCTTAAAATGGCTGCACATGTATTTGGAATTTGCCATCCATTCAGAAGCTGAAAAAAGATCAAACTATGCAATTCTTCACAGGAACTTGTGAAAAACCAAACACAATGTTGTTGTGCTGTAACCCTTTCAAACATATCTGTAGAAAGTCTGTAAACTCAAAATGCTTGTTTTAAAGATATTTTAATTACATGTTCTGTTAGTTCATATTTTTTAGAACAGTAGGTTGATGTCTATAGGGATTTCAAAAGTCAAAACTGACAGTACCTATTTAACTATCATAACCACCCAGCAATTACATTTAGCTTCTGCATTCTCATCTAACTAGCCATGCAATCTAGGAACTTCTGTGCATATTGGGATTTCTGTAAAAGTTAGTATTAATGAAATAGAGTTTTAAATTTCCCTAGGCTCAATCTAGACATTAAGAATATAAATGTAAATTAGCAGAGAAGAGCAAGCAGCCTTGAATACTAACATTTTCATCCCATAACTGTTAGTTAAAAATGTGCTACAGAATGTGGGATCCAGCCTTCTGCAACTGGCACCCTCAAATTTCATTAATAATTATCAGAATATTTCTGTAATTGTCTGTGTGCTTGCTGTAGCACTGTAAGACTCAGACACCCTCCAGTTACAGATTATTACAGTCTGTCTGATAAATAATTCCTGTCCAATTCCATTTTGACTGGAAGACTGCTTCTAAAAAGATTCTTTTCTGCTTAAAAAAAAATCCAGTTATAGAACAAATGTGGCCACAGTATTCTACTTATTTCACATTTTACTGGCAAGACAAATCATGCAAATTCATTGCCTTTTCCTGACATTTTTATAGCCACCTGCAGTGCTTATTTTCATTGCAGAGTATTTTGTATGATCATGGGTGTCCACACTCTGCTTTCGTTGACTCTCTATCCCCATCACCACTGACAGAATGTTCTGATGGTAAGCAAGTGAAAAAAAGATAAATAGTGAGAATATTTAGCTTGTACATTTGCTCTTCCTTCAAACTATTGACATGGTTAGTAGTGAAGCACCAATTCTAGTTATAAAACCTGAGATTTTTATACTTGAAGAACAGCTCCTTTTAAAACTTTTCACACAGTGATTAAACACTCACTATTTGTTATGACCAGCTGCATAATCTAACTTTTTACCCACTCAGAATCATGAATCTCTTTCAATATATGCTGATAACAATGACCATAACTAGAAGACAGTAAGGACTGGAAGGACAATGATGATATAAACCTCACTTTTCTAAGTTCTAGTGAAGTGCTGAAAAATGTTTGTGTTTTTTGTGGCTATTCAGGACTATTCTCTCGTTGGAACAATGGGTTGAATAAATTAAAATGAATAGTTTGTTATAAATAGAGTAATTGTGAATGCTTTTTGAGAAAGTATCTTTATCCTGTTGTCTTTTGGTGTAATGAAAAAAGTGATTGATCATAGAACTAAAAAATAAGCTGGAAGGGATCTCAAGAAATTTTTGATCTTACTCCCACTGGGAGCCTGGATGTTTCACGTTTGAATATTCCCAAAGATAAGACACCTCCAAGCAACATGTTCTAGTATTTCCATGGTGAAAACATTTCTCATAATATCTAGTTGTAATTTCTCATGTGTGCCTGTTGCCTTTTTTCCTGTCCTATCCTGCTGAACTCACTCCAGAAAGTTGCTGTCTGTCTTGTACTAGGGGAGCTCTAAACCATCTGTCAGGTGTGGACTCAGACATCCTGCAGAGAGGGACAGCATGGCTTCACCACCTGCTGGATGCAGCCTGGCCCGTTGTCTTTCAGGGATATTTGGCTAATTCTTGCTCAGTTTGCTCCTCAGGATTCCCAGGTGCCCCTGCTGTCCTGCCTCTCCTCTGCACTGCACAGGCTCGTGGCTCTGCACTCACATGCAGGACTTTGTCTGACCCTGACTGAACTTCCTGAGGGTCCTGTGAGCCCAGGGCTGTGCTGGGACCACCCCTCTCCACCTGGTATTATTCACAAACTCACCAGGTGTACACTCTTGCCCACTGTTCAGGCTGTTAATAAAGGCATTTTATGTTCTTCTGATATCAATAGAAGATAAAGAATCTGACAGGTATCCGTGTGGATGGATGACTGGTTGATTGCTGTGCTCCTGTTTTTCCAAAAACAAACAATATGAATTGACAATATTTTAAAATATTAAAAACTTCTCAATGAATCTTGAATAAAGAAATATATAAAGATTTTCCTGAACACCTGCATGATAACAATGCAAGCCTCAGAAGAGTTTGTGTGAAATATGTCTTAATTTACTTCCTCAAAAAGCCCCACATCCATCAGTTTCAACCTGCAGTTTTTGTGGGAGTCATTTGAGAGATTTTGCTAACAAATGCAAAGCCAAAGAAAAAAATGGAATTCCCTTGTAAAACTTTGAAATTCTCTATTTGCTCCAGTGTAAGTGATCCTAAGGGATGAAGATATCTGACAATCTTCTACACCGACCTTCGTAATTTTAAGTAATTTTCATTCCAGATATTTGCTAATGGATTGTATCCTAAGCTCTGGGTCATTTGGTTTGTTTCGTTTGGGTTGAATTTCTGTTCTGATTTTGTTTGGTTTTATCTCATAGATAACATATATTTTAGCCCAGCATCCTTTTTTATGTTACTTATCAATTTTCTGACAGTTTCAGCCTCAGTTCTGAAGACAGTTTGTTGTCTTCCTATCAAGTAAATTTTGGGTACAATATTTGAAGTTGCTAGAGAACAGTAGCAAATTAGTCCAGCACGACTCTTGATGACCTTTGTTATAGGACAATTAGGATACTAGCCTAGGCCATAAAATTTATTGCAGTTTCTTACAAAAGTGAAGGTGAACAAGAAAATTCAAGGCATCACAATTGTCACTGAGATGCCTCTTAAAAACCATTTGGTTTAAAAGCATTTGACATAATTTAAAAGACATTTTTTGCAAGCTTGCCTCCTAGGAAGCACTTGGGAGTCTAAGTAAAATTTGAATGTTTATGTTTTAAAGCACTTTTAATGCAAGAAATCTGTGTATAATTATCCCTAATTAGTCATCTCTTCCACTGAGACTTATACTAAGCATTTAGTTTTTCTCTACAGTAGCTATTTCCCAGGCTTCTTTAATAACTAGGACTGTCTGACAAGCTGATCTCAGGATCAGATTTCAAACTCATCTTATTCCATTCAACCTGTTGCTTCAGGACATTTCTTAATGAGGCCAGAGTTACTTTCATGTCTAATTAAGCTGAAGAGATTAAGATATTTACGTCTTGTTTTTGTATACTCTCCTAAGGGGAAAGTAAATACATAAGCAACAGAGATCAGCAGAAATACAAGAAAGAAGAAAAGCAGCAGGAACACAGGGGATTATTATGTAATATAAGGGAACAGGAAAAGGCTGGGTAGATTATCCTTCCTAAAGTATGTTCACTTGCCTCAAAAAATATTGCACTGAACTGTGAATTCTCCCTAACATGATAATATGTCTTTATCAGATGAACCTGGAAGAGAAATATGGAAGAAAAGACTTTATGTCTTTATAAAATATATTTGAAAACAGATCCTGATTAGGATTTCCTATTTATACAATAAAGTGGAAGGTAACCATGAGACTGATGAAACAATGTATCCAAAATACTCTATTAAACATGCCTTTGTTTTTTATGTTCCTTATCTTCTCCAGTGTCAGCTTTCAATGCAATGAGAAGTTTATTATTTCATTTGGGAAAGAAACGATCCCTGTTTTATGGAAGCTTAATCTCTCTTCAGAAGTGCTTTACCTTAGTTCCACCCTAATGGGCAAGTGGATAGACTCAAACCTCTTTTAGCATGCATTCACATTCCAGAATACACATTTCAATTGAATATTTTTCAACAATGTTTTTTAATAGTCATCTTTCTTAGTAAAAGGTTTCTCAAATCTTCTCGTTTAGGTACAGCTTTCTGCAGTACCAAAGAAGTTCCCTCTAAAGGCAGCAAAGCATTTAAACTAATCTTTTCTTAGCTCCAGCTCCTTTCAATTACCTGGCAGTATACTTATTTATACATTTTACATGCTTCTTTCATGTGAATTTATGGGTTTTCTCAATTTTTATTAAGATCTGAAAATATATGGATGCTCTTACATCTTTTTTGCCTTTTTATTCACGACTTAGAATTCATTTTTATTTGGGTCTTAGAGGGAAGCTGGGAGATCCAACTGGTCTCTTTGGAGGCTTCTGGAGTTCAAGCCAAAATAATGGAGAAAAAAGTTCTCTACGTCAGTTGGAAATTGATTTTTTTTCCCCCCCAGTTTATCAAAAGAAGAAAACCCAATAGTTGAATTTTAAACAATTTTTTAAATCTTAATAGATCATATTTCTTACAATTAAATTAAGGCAAATGAAATAGGTGGTACTGCAACTACACGTCGGCGGCCACCTGCCAAGCCGGGCTTCCTGGGAAGTGGCGAATCAGCCGCGGTGCCAGGAGCATCAGCACCACCTTGTGTTCATGGGATGGGAAAATCAGCCAGGAACACGCCTCCCCGGGCATCGAAACCGCAGCGCTTCCCTCTTCTCCCCATGGCTCGCTAACGAAGGAGCCATATTTGTGAGAAAGATGCATAATTTTTGCTATTGAGAGTTTAGAATAATCGATATATCCAAGTACATGAGAATTTATCAGGAAACTTGCTTGCATTTTTGGTCGATGCCTTAGACAGCAGCCGCAGCACATGAACAGCCCAACTACTGCCAGATTTTTTCAGTAGGTTATCTTGGAACAAGATAGCTTCGAGGTGAATTTTGTGAGAATGTTTGCAGTTATTTACAGGAGTTCTTTCTGAATGTGAGACATGACACTGTAAAACCTATTCTTTTCTTTGAAAATTTAAAAAGGGAACAAAGGAGACCGGTGTCATGTAGTGATGGAGAGCCTTGAGAGAGAGTCAGTATCATGTTTGGATTCCTTTTTCATAGCCTGTAAACAGGCAGTGAAGGCAGTGCTGCTTCCTTCAGTCTTTTGCACGGTAGAAACTGTTCTGTAAACAAATCTATTTCTGGTACATTTTCCCACCAACTTGACTATGAAAATGCATCAGTTTTCATTTCTTTTTCAAAAAAATCCACTTCTCTCTACCCATTTGGTTCTGGGAGTACAGTTTATGGAAAGAAATATCCCATCAGAAACTGCAGATACTCTCTTTTAGCTCTATGATATGAAGTACAGTTTCTAGCAGAAATTCTGGGGCAAAGCTTGTTCAAGAACTGGTAATAAATGGGAGAGCAATTTCATAGTCATTTTTCAACACCTCAGTATATTTAGCCTAGCTTCACAAAAGTCAGGTCTTCCATCTGAGAATGAAACAGAATAGCAGCTGACTGTCCCTGCTTTCTGACTCCTTCTTTTGGTCCAGAAATTAAAAACTTCTGATAGGTGAAAGTGAGCTGTGAAGCACCATTCTCGTCTTTTAAAACTTTGAATGTTCCCAGACTAAGTGCAAGACTGTGTGCCTGTATGTCACTTTAGTGCAATGTATCAATTTTCAGTACATACATAACTAGAAAAACATATAATGACATGGTATGTTAAAAAAGTCATCCTGATTCTTGTTTACCCTTCAGATTGTGAATCATTACAGAGAATTTGCATCGGGGACAGTTCAAGTTCTGTTTTGATCATGTTTTACATCCACACCTCATGCACTTCTATCAGATTGATGTAAGGTATCATTTTAAAAAATGGAAATTTTCCAAACCCACTGTGCAAACTCTGCATGATGGATCTGTCTCATTAGTTTTATCAAGTATAAACCTGAGTTAAAAAAAAAAAATGCAGCCTTGTGTGGTATGGTTGGGATCCCATGTTGATGTACACCACAGGATCTGCCTCAACAGTGTCCTTTTAGAGGCTGACAATGTCTCTAATGTCCTTTTAATTCTTCTCCCTGTTCCAAAAGGGGCAGGGCACTGTTATTAGTGCTACTCAGTCCCTTCTGTCACTTTCTGCCAGACAGCTGGGATCTCAATGCCCTTTATATTTGGGTAGTTTACTAGGAGTATTAAGGGACTCACTGTAAATATTCTATCACCTTTCTGAAATAGTTTTCTCTTTTTCTGTTGAAAAGCTAGAAAGAAACTAAGTCTTTCCACTACCTGACAGGGCAATAAGAGAGCTGTAATAGAAACTTTTTACAAGGATGTGGAGTGACAGGACAAGGGGGAATGGCTTCAGATTTAGATGAGGTATTAGGAAGACCTTCTTTGCTGTGAGGGTGGTGAGGCACTGGCACAGCTTGCCCGGGGGGGCTGTGAATGCCCCATCCCTGCAGTACTCAAGGTCAGACTGGATGGAGCTCTGAACAACCTGGTCTAGTGAAAGGTGACCCTGCACAGGCAGGAGGTTGGAATTAAATGGTCTTTAAAGGTCCCTTCCAACACAAACTATTCCGTGATTCTATGGAGTTGAAACTTGTATTTTGTGTATTTAGCATTGGGGTGTAGCTGACCTCTTGCCTCGGAGTTTTGAAGCCTGTTAACTGTAAGGAGGAGTAATTGCCACAAATGGCAAATCAAACAACCACTTCAACTATTTAGGGAAGTCTAATGTCTCACAGTCATCAGGAAAGCAGTTTAGTATAAACTGGGAAAATTCCCCAGAATTGCAGAGAAGTTTTTGAGGAATTCACCTGATTGAAACAATAGAGGCACAAAGAGGAACTTTGAGCATCTCAGAAGCACAGACTGACAGAACTTTGGTGATATCCTACCCCAGGTGGGTTGAAAAGTTCCTCTTCAGCTGTGAGACCAGCAGCTGTGTCTCAGGTCTCAAGCCAGATTATTGCAATGCAGTCAATGTTCTTTATTCCCACAGGAGGAAAATAATTTAAAAGTGTGCTTCAGCATAACTCACCAGGTAGAGACAATGACTCACTCAGGAGGTTCATCTGAACTTCAGTGAGCCAGAAGGTGTCAAGCCAGTCCTGAGCATCAGAGCTGTAATGGTGAGTGCTGCACCTGTGCACTTGAGATACCATCCCCTGCTACATACAGAGGAAATCTCCACTGCAGAGAGCTGTAATGCTATATAAACCTACCTGTGTAAGAAAACTCCATTTGGCACCAGCATTTCTAGCAATATTTTACTTGTTGCTTTCTTTTAAATTAGTTTGGCATGCTTGCTGTGAAATCTGAGGGTCAGCATTCTTTTTTCTAAATGCATTTAGTTCTGATGTGCTTGAGGACTCTTGTTTCCAGGTATAAAAATATTCATCCTGATTCTTGGAAAGCTCTCAGTCTATATCTGTTTCTTCTACTGGAGCATTTCCCCTTAACTCTTATTGTCCCACTCCTATTATCCCATGGGATCCCCACTAGGATCTGCTCCTGTTTCTGTTGGAGCTTGCATGTAACACACCTGAAATTTCACACTTTCTCCTGCATCTTTCTCATGGAATAATACACAGTATCTGCATGGTTCTCCAAGCAGACCTTTTGATTTTCTCTAACTCACTAGGGAACATCCATGGGTATCTGAAATTACCATATATATATATATATACACACACACACACACACACACACATATATATATATACACACACACATATACATCCGACACTCCACTTGATACCTGGCAAAAATTTTCCACTGCTGAGTTGATCCACTTTGTTTCATTTTCCTCAGCAGTGGCTGAAGAGACAGAGGTAGAATTGAACATCCTCCTCCAATGGTAGTCTTTTTATGCCTTCCCTTAATGAGGCTACCATCTTTTTCTGACTACTGTATGTTAATGACTACAACAGGCAATTCCATAGGATTCCAAGAAGAATAATTATAATTAATTTGTGTTCCTTGTCTGCCCACAACAGACAATATTTACTTGACTGTGGTACTATCTTGAAACCTGGAATCTAGATGGATTATATCTTGGTTTATGTTTCTGGGACTAACATGGTGACTTTGTTCAAGACCTTTTCCTTTCTTTGGTTTTGAGTTATATTCATGTTCAATCCATGGTATCTAATTTTTGCATTAATGAAAAACAAATGTTAAAGTCTGTCCAGAGAGAGAAGAAACCAAAACAACCGTGTCTACTGGGAAGGAAATTTTTATTTCTTTAGGCTCAGAAGAACTCAGACTGATCTATACTGCTGAAGAATTACTCCATCTACCAGGACTAAATCACAGAAATTTGAGAGGACTGTTTTGGCTTAAAATAATTAACTTTTAGAAATAGTTAATGAAGATTGTTGAATAACTTCAAGATTCATGAGAAATAGATTTGGTTACTTCTGGCTTTTCTGGGCTTCCTATGAAAATAATGTATAGAATAACAGATGATTGTACCTAATTTTTTTTTTATTTATACATTCCAAGATATATAGATACCTTGAAGTTGTTATTTTCCCCAAATACTTATGTAAACACCATAAAGTAACTGTCTGAATGAAGTACGTTCTGGGGCAGAGTACCGAGTAAACAAAAGGACTCCACTTTGGGTGGTCTGTGCAGAAACTTACAAAAAACTTACAAAACTTACAAATAGTGAATTGCACACTTTTTCCCAGTGTTTTCCTGGGACTGAATGCACAAGCTAAATGACATAAATAACCTCAGTGATTTTTAGGAATTAATAGATATGTGTATGCAGTATCCATGTGAACATAGACCAGGATGGAGACAGACTGATGAGCCAGATCCAGACTCAGAGGCACACCTTTTCCAATTCCTTGCATTTCTTCAGCACAAATTTTTTACGAATAAGTGCAACTGCAGAATTAGCTGTTCTGAAAAGAGCAGGTGTTAATAACCTTTATAGCTTGTATGCCTTCTTGAGTATAAACCGTGTAGAAATGATGAAATTATAGAGATCATCACCAGCTGAAGTTCCCCTCCACTAAGAGCAGGGACTGTTAATTGAGGTGGCCACGGGAGATCCCCACTTTAATGAACTCAGATCGCGAAAGGAAAGCTGCTGAAGCACCTTGTATAAATCAGCGTCCCTCTGCCAAGCCTTGATTCCACTATCGGTCTGATTTCCCGAGCAAGGTAAATTATTTAGGTGTTCCGCGCTACATCCCAAGGCAGAGGCCCGCCGCTGGGGCGTTCTTTCCTCCCTTTCCCCGGGACGAGCGGCGGATCCCCGCGGAGCCGGGGCAGCATCCCTCCCTCAGGCGAGCGCAGCCGCCTCACCTGCCCGCAGACTTGCCGAACTCTGCCCAAATCCTGCACGGCCACGGGCGGGGCCGCCTCAGCCGCCGCCGCCCGGTCCCTCCCCCGGCCCGCGCCCCCTCATTCCCTCCTTCCCTGCCGCCCGCCGCGGGGCAGCCCCGGCGCGGCTCGCGCCCCCTCAGCCCTCGCCCGCCGAGGTCGGCGCGAGGCGGCTCGAGGCGCGGCGGCGGGCAAGGCGCCTGCGCAGCTCTCCCGGGCATGCTCATTAACAGCGGAGGAGCCGAAAAGGGGAAAAAAAAAAGAGAAAAAAAAAAAAAAAAGAAAAATCCCACCCTGAGAGCGAGCGGCGCCGCTGACACTACACCCGCCGGAGAGCAGCGGCGGCGGCAGCAGCGGCGGGGCTGCGCCGCGCCGGCCCCGCGTCCCTTCACGCCTCGGCTCCCAGCGCCCGCCGCGGGCAGCTGCGGGGCGAGCCGCGGCAGCAGCAGCCGGCGCGTCCCCCCGGCGGGGCGGAGGGGCCAGGGCGGGCTGCGGGGGAGCTGCCGGCAGCGGCGATGTGGATTTATATTGGCCCGCGCCGCAGCCGCCGGGGAGCGGGGCGCGGGCACCGCACCTAGAGGCGATGGGCGAAGCCGTCGGCGGGGCTGAGCCGGGGCGCTGCTGAAAGTTCAGCCGGTGGCCGCGCTCGGTAAGTTTGCCGGGGAGGCGGGAGCGGCGCCGCGGGCGCCCGAACTTCGCGTTTCGCGGGGGGCAGCGGTGTCCGAGCCGGGGCGGCGAGGGGAGCGCCGGGCGCCGCCGGGGGAGCCTTGCCCCGCCGGAGCGGGAGCCGCCGGGCGCTCCCGGAGGGGTTTTTTGGATGGCACTGGGTGTGTACGTGCGGCTCCGTGTGCGCTGCGCGGGCGGCGGTGCCGACGGGCGGCTGCCGGGCTCCGGGGCGGTGCGTGCGGGCACCGCGCGGCTGCGGGAGCGGGCGCCCAGCAGCGATGCCGCGCTCGGGGCTGAGCCCCGGCGCCCCCCACGCCTGCTGGGGGGGGCTCCTTCGTCCGCGGTTGCCGGGTGCGGTGTGTCGGCGCGGAGCGGCGCTCTGACCGCCTGGCCGCGGTGCCATCGCCCCGGGCGGCAGCGGCTCCCCGTGCCCGAGGCGGAGCGGGGCGGCGGCGCGGGTGCGCGGCTCTCCGCGGGGTGCGGCGGAAGGCGGGGCGCTGCCGGGGGCCGGGCTCCAGCTCCGCGCTGGCGGTGCGGGAGCGCCCGGGCCGCTCACATGAAAAGCCGCATCTCCGGTGCGCGCAGGGTAAGGTGGCTCCGCCGGGGCACCGGGACCGCGCTCGCTCCCAGCTGGAGGATGGAGCAGCCTGATGTCTCACAGGCGTAATCTGCTAAACGTGTGCTTGGTGTATTCTCCTGCCACCGATTGTGGGATCTGGTAATCTCTTTTAGTCAAGGCGTGTGTACGTACAGGCGCTACACTGCTCTGCTGCTTCCAGCTGTTTTTCTCTAAAATACCTTACGGCTGTAGCTCGTGACTGACGGTTTAAGCTTGGTGTATGCTTAGACCAGCTGTGGATATGATTGTGGTACATAGTGAGGAACCTGCCTCTGTAGTATTAACTGTATGCTCTTACCGTGCTGAATGGCAACACGTTTACCTTAGCAGATCTGGGCTTTACGTGTTCTAATACTGAAATCAATGCCAAGAACTCCCCGCCTTCCCCTTTATTTGGCTTAAATATATGCTATCTCTTTAGGCTGTGTAGTAACTAACTATCTTAGTGATAGTCTTTTATTGATTGTTTTCCCAATATTCAAAGGTTGTAGATACCCATCTTGATTGTGCTGATGCTTCCCTGATAATTAACGAGTCAGATACACAGACTATGGAAATAAATACCAACTGTCCGTGTGGTGGGGCAAGCATCTCAGACATCTTCTGTGTCTCCAAAAGGTTTTGCGGTAACAAACCCCCACCACTCCTATAGTGCCTGGATTTTACGTGTTAATTGTGAAGCTTAACGTAAAGCAATTTGATACTTGACATAGGGAATTGCTGGTGTTGTAGTGAGCACTTTGTGAATCACAGATAGCAAGATAAACTGTAGTAGGGGAAGAGCTATACATCAGAAGGTGAGACACAGCCCAATAGCTTTCCTTCTTCCTTGTCCATAGTTTCTTTTCAAAGCTTATTTTTTACATGACCCTTAATGCTGTGGATTAATCTCAAAACACTTTTTCATAGACAAAATGCAGTCTTCTCATTAGCCTGCTTTCCCTATAGATGTCATATTGATAATATAAATTCATCAGTAGTTGATTCTGTAGTTTTAATATAAGTGTGTGTCTTGGGGATTTTGCCTTGCTGGTTTGTTTTAAGAACTCAAATCTCTAAACTGCTGGGGATTTTAGGAACCTCTCGTGTGTTTTTTATTGTCATTTCTGGTGTGCTTTGTTTGTTTGTTTTTTTAATCACAGTTTTGTTTCAAAGAATGGTTAGAAGTTTTCAAAATAACACATATCAAATAGAATTTTTCTCTGACTATCTGATCTTTAAAAAACTTCAATCTAAATCAAATAAGATCCAAGAAATTTATATTTCAAATGCTGAAATAAAAATCCTTTCTTTTAAAGAGAACAGTTCCTTTCAGTTGCCAAATTTTAAGTATTTAAATGATGTGTATAAATAGCAAACGAGAGAATTCTTATTAAAAGCAGCTTTTAAGAAAGTGGTAATGCAAATTACTACTCTTAACACTTCAAGTAGTCAGATGTGGAAGTAAATGAACAAATTGTATTGATGGCTTATGTGTAAAAAAGCCATTGAAGTGTATTCAGAGTTCTATAAAAGCAGTGTCATCTGAGGAAAACTGTGGCAAAGGAAATCTATCACTCCTTTGATGTGGTATCGTAGTTAAAATGGTAGTTTTGAAAACTGAAGAAATTACCTGGTTGCTCACACATGTACCTGTAGTCTCATATGGAGGTGTGCAATGTTATGCTCTGCAGTAATGACTTAGGAACAGGTAGATGTATACTTCCTTCTTTCCATTGAGATAGGAAATTTAGAGGATTGGTGTTGATGTTAATTGGAGCAGACAGGACATTATTTCAATGTGATTCATGAGGTCTAAACGGTATGCATTTAATTTTTAAATGATCTTAATCTGAAAAATGTAAGAAGAATAATGCGGCTTAATTTATCACAATCTCACGGCTTTGAATATGGGAGAACAGCCCTCTTCATTTGGTCAGGAATATTTTTTGTTCCCATTTTACAGACTGAGAGAACGATGTATCCTGTCTTTGCTTCTGTCACAATGACTGCCAGTATCTCACAATGGCTGTATGGGACAAGATTTTGAAATGTTTTAGAGTCCATATATAAACTGGTGATGGAACTATGTCTGAAATTCATGAGTTTCTGTTTTCTTTTCTGCTACTTGTTCATTTAGATGTGCCCGTTGATTATATTTGACAGTTCAGCACAACTGAGTTAATGATAACTTTTGTGAGACCAGACAGACAATACAGTTTTGCTCTTTCTCTAAAGGCCCAGACCTGACTGAGGTCCAAAATTTTCTGCCTTCAGAGTTGTGAAAATAGGATCAAGTCAAACTGTAGTTTAGTAATTGTTGGTGGAAGCAACTTTATGCATTGTAGTCACTAATCTGTTTGGCTTCTTTAGTGTTTTTAAGTGGTAGGTGCAGGAAGTACTGTAATACTTCTGCAGCCTTTATATGAGTTAAGGAAAGGAAATACAGTGTTTGCTTTGTCACCTGTCCTTTGCTCACCTTTAAAATTTGGTTATAATCCCAGTGTACAAACTTTAGATTTCCCAATTTTTTTATGCATTACATACACAAGTTGACGACACCTTAAGTTTCTAAAACCCATGCAGAAATGACCAATAAATATCACAGTATTAAAACAGTAAGGAGAATTTCATGGAGTCATAGAATAGTTTGGGTTGGAAGGGACCTTTAAAGATCATCCAGTCCAACTCTCCTGCAATCAGCAGGAATATCTTCAAGTAGATCAGGTTGCTCAGAGCCCTTTCCAACCTGACCTTGAATGCTTCCAAGGATAGGGCCTCTACCACCTCTCTGGGCAACCTCTGCCAGTGTCTCGTCACCTATACTACAAAAACTTCTTCCTTAATCTAAATTGACTCGCCTTCAGCTGGAATCCGTTACCCCTTATCCTGTTTAGGTCATTGTTGTTGATATCAGTATTTGACTACAGTCCTTTCCAATGAATAAATAAAAATCATTCTTGTCTCACAACTTAAAATGGGTGCTGTGCTTGGGAAAACCACATTGAAGTTAAGACTTGTGAAGGTTTTGGTTTGAAAAAAAATACCATGGTTAGAAAAAGTTTCTGATTTTTATGATGTAAGGTTGTGTGGAATCCTAGGTGGACACGTGTTAAAGTGATTCTGTTGCTCTCCTGTAGAGGTTGATTTAGCCTTACACTCTGTTGATACAGAAAAGTTACAGGTGGTTATCCAACCTTCTGTTCATCACCAGTGCTGCATTTCTGTACGATGCTTTTTTGTAACTGGTATGACAAAGTCAGAATCCCACTAGAGAACACAAAGCTCTGTATCTAACTTTAGTCTAGGTAGCATGCAAATCTCTCACCTGTGGTGGCAGATAGACCAACCAGCTACCAGCATATCAACCTTTCCATAGATCTGCTGCATCACTGAGGGATTTTGCATCTTCCCGGTTTCTCAGTGATGCTCACCAAGAGCATCATCATTATTTTACCAGGTAGATACTTCTTTTAAAAGATTGAACATTTTGCTGAAGTACTGAGAAGTGGCATATTCAAACTTTATTAAAATCAGTTCAAGGTAGACTTGTCCCTCTCTCAGCTTGCCATTTTACTGACTTTCTTTTTGTGGTTTCTTGACCAATTACACAGCACAGTAATATTTGAGCTATTACAGATGCACAGAATTATTCTGTAGTACAGCTGTAGCTGTAGATTTTAGACTATGGTAGAACTGCCAGTGGTAGCTGTCTCCTCCAAAATGATTATCCAACATGTATCTTGCCCTTGTTCTGTTTTCTGTGAATCAAACAATTAATGAAGAAAGAGACAGAAATGTGCTATGTTTCAGTTGATCTCTATGAGTAAAATAAGAGGGAAATTATGTTAAATGGTACTTCTGTTGGATGGAAAGTAAGATTTTGATGCTGCTTAAGTAAAAAGGAAATATTAGTTATATTCTTATCTTGGCATTTTGATAAGCCTGTTCTTGGGACTCTTCTGTTGCATTTCATAATGAGGAGACTACACTTAAATGGGCAGATTTCAGTCCTCATCCATCTTTGCCTATGGCTGAAACCACATAAATATTAATTCCTTAAAAAAAGTCTTTACTGGTAGGCTTAAAAATCAGTTCATGTGGATGAAGCTAAAGTCTGCCATTGCCATCTAAGTTCAGAAAAACTTTTTTTATTTGTTGATGTTTAAGTGTTTTCTGTTTATTTGCTTGAAAGCCTTCTATACATCTTGAAATTTGATGCACTATAACATGCAAATCTTTGTGTATAAATTATAGCTGTAGTTAGCATTATGCAACACAGTAATGTCACTAGTATTTATACTTGACAGGAGAAGTCATTTAGATGGTTCTCTACTTTCTTTCAATAGCTTGGAGGTGTTACCTGTTCATTTAATTTACTATATTAAATGCCATTGGTTTTACCTTAATGTACCCTTAATAAATTTAAAAACCTGTTTGAGCAACGAGAAAACACCAGAAATACAGCTTTAGTGGAAATTGAAATATTAATATCAGTGATACAGGGTTAATTGAATGTCAGGAAAAAAAAAACATCCAGAGGATGAAAACTCCTTTACTTGTAACTTCTACATTGAGAGTAATTTCAAGGTGTTTTAAAAGTTGAAATGAGTCCTAAAATGGTGGGGAAAATGCATCCTAAAACTGCAGTTTCTAACTTAACTGTTGCTGTTATATTCGAACACAAAATCTAAAGCAGTTTCCTGAATAATAATGAAACGAGGCATAAAAATTAATCTCCATAGAAAGTCCCTAAGGGAAAAAAAAGACAGATGACTTTGTGAAGAGCATTCTGGTGTGCAGGGAGATGAGGCATTTCTCATATTCATGTTGCTGAGTAATCTTTATTTACTTACATGGAGTAAGTTTTGGTACTTCTTTCCCTAATTTTCATGAGCCAAGGACGTTTGCCTCTACCTGCCCTTTCCACATTTTGGGCATGTGAGTTGAGTGCTCTTGTTGCCAGTCTAGCTGGATTCTGATTATCTGTCAGTAAGTAACTGGTATTTTCAAAGCTTCTCTGGTAAAGTTCCAGTTAGTCTGAAAGAAAAGGAAGCACTTTCCTTTTCAAGCTTTCAGAAGCAGTTCACTTCCTGCCAGCACTAAAGCTTTGTCTCTTCTGTGGCTTGATGTTGAAGCTTTTGTATTGAACTCAGCATGTTTCCCTTTTCTCTTGAACCGATGAAGAGTCAAAATTTAATGTAACAGATTCATCAGCTGGCAGTGAGGATGGGATTTATTTTGGAGAACTGAGATGTTGAAGACTTGTGTATTCTCCTCTGCTGAATATGGAACCTACATGTTGGATTTCTTGAGTTTGTGTGAATGGGTATTGAATGGAGCAGCTTTGGAGTTCTGTTAGGTATTTGCCATATCACCTTTTGTGCTTTCAGACTTGTAACTGTATCTAGAAATGGCAGATGTATGGAAATTGAGGGATGCTGGAAGTCATCTTGTGTGTGTGTGTGTGTGTGTGTGTGGTGTGTGTGTGTGTGTATATATATATATATATATATATATACATGCTGTTACACTGAATGTAGACCATATGTTCAAATTAATAAGAATAATCAAAACTTAAAAGTTATTTTCATTTCATAAGTCTCAGAATATGTCTGCTGGATCGTAGGTGTCTATGTTAGTTGTGATTTGAAAACCTGTCTTAGGTTTTCTATGGTCAGAACTTTTTACAGACATACAATTATATTGTGTTTTATCATTGCTCACTACTGCTGTGCCATAAATCATCAAGCCAACACAAATGGGGCCCTGGAAATGTTAGTCATTCCTGTCCCATGCTTAATGAGTAACCTTTGACATTTCAGTAAACATCAGCTGGGTGCTAAGTGTACTGTCTTACACCTTGTTATCAGATGGAGACAAGCTCTCATTTTTAAAAGAAATTACTCAAAGTCAAATGCAGGAATGACACAAGAGAAATGTGTATTTCTGCTCCTTCTCCACGTGTGCTTTTGTTTGTAGATAACTAAAGGGCATGAAATCTTTCTCATGTGTACCAGTTCTTAACATGCAGAAGCTGTTGAGCAAGGGTTTGCAAGCTTATTCCATCATACCAGCTGTGGTCAGCATGCAGGGTGTTTACAGCCAGTGTCTGAGGATAAGCACCAAGAGCTCAGCTAGCTCAGTCAGCCAGAGAAGTCCAGCACCTTCGTCTGAACTTGAAAATCTGGAACCATTTTTGCATAAATAATGTGTATTTATATAATGACAAAGTGATAGTGAGTGAAGTATAAACAGTTAGCATGTGATGGTGGATTTCACACCAGAACTTGAGAAGCAGCAGTAAATCAAATCATGGCTCTTCATATTTAGTAATATTTTACCTTATTGATTGAACTTGGAGAGTAAATAAGAGTCACACATTTTAGGTTAGCAGATCTTTTTCTTTGCTCATCATCTTGCTGATCAATGGTCTGATCTAAAAATAATAAAATGTGTCTCTGACATCTGTTTGAAATAGATTGCTTAAATAGTGTGTTCAGCTTTTTTGTTTTGCTCTGCCTTTTTAACAGTGGGGATTGCCACACCTAAGGGATAAGTGTAGGGCTGCAGATTAAGTCACAAATGCAAAGTAAGTGCATCAAAATATTCTGCAAACATAAGTACCATATCCATTTAAAATATTTCACTGGAAGAATATTAAAGATGTACTTCTAAATAAAATAAAGCTATTGAGAGCTCGATATTTTGTGTGAAAGGGCATGGTTATAGTACCAGGGCACCCTTAGTAGTTGTCTTTATTTCTAAATGAAACTGAATGTTTTCTAGATTTTGGGTTTTTTTTTTTTCATTGTCTTTTATATCAGCACTTTTCTATGTATGAAAATAGTTATACTTTTCTGGAGGAGATCTGCCTCTATCTAAAAAGTAACCCAAACTGCCTACATCCTTAAAAGGAAAAACCTCAATCAACAATCACTCTTCTATTCAATGTTACAATACAAATCTACAGTCACCCTTTCTCCTCAGAATTAATAAGGTAATTTTAAAATACCAAGACAAGTAAGAGATGGGAGTTAAAACCATGGCATTAAATCAAAGGGAAATGGCTCTTAGTAGAGTGCTGCTGTTCAGTGTCTCTCCACAGAGAGCTCTACCTGCTTCTTTCAGTGTGATGGAATGATACCAGAGAAACGTTGGGCATTCATGAGCTTACGTTGGGTGTCATTTAGGAAAGATTTGGGCAGAAAGGATAGGTGAGAAATAAATTGTAAGAGAAGGAAACCAGCTGCTCCTCTAGGCCAAAGCAAAACTGAGTATCTGAAGGTGATTTGAAAATGGTGCAGAGCAAGGAGGTGAGGTGAGGTGCAGCAGGAGAAGCAAGCTGTGTGACCAGAGCAGTAGAAAAGGCCAAGGGTGTTCCCCATTTGCTGTCATGTTCCAGGTAGGCTGCCACAGGAAGACTCATGCCACTGATATAAATTGTTAGCAAAATGCTTTTGGCAAATCTGAACTATTCTAAATTTGCCTTGACTGATGTAATCAAACACTGCACTTCTTGTGTAAATATTTGTAGTGACATGTACATGTGCTTCCTCTACCTCTGAGCTTGTGTTAGACTACCCTGGAGTTCTGTGTAATTAACTTCTGGTATATTTTCTGTTTATGTCAAATCTCATGGGAAGATTTGTGGCAACAGGGTCAGTAAAAACCTTAATTTCACAGCTTTTCTAGAAGTAGCATTGAATTATGATATCCATTGATAAATTAACAGTGAACTGCTGCAGCTTGGAGTTGTGCTTCTCTGTTCTCTTCTTTAGGTGGAGTTGCTTTGTTTTGAATTTTCCACTTGCATTTGGGTGTCACCATTTCTTGTAGGTTTTAAGCCAACTGTTTCATTCTGAGAAATGGTAAGAAACCTGAGGAGAAAAGGGAAAGTGTAGGGTTTTGGGGTTTTTTTCTTCTTTTGTTACTGGATTATCATTTGTATATCTGTATGTCTACATGCTTTTTAGGTATTTTGTAAAAAAAAAAAAAAAAAAAAAAAAAAGCCTTCCCAATTACTTTAGATCTGGAAGGTAGTTAGAAAAATATTTCCAGTTTTCTCCCAGAAAAGAAAGTTGTCTTGGGCTGAAAAGAAAGGGCGCTGATGGCTCAGCTGTGTGCTCTGTGGCTCAGGTTGTCTTCTGTAGAACAAGGCCTGAGATTTCCCGAGGGAAAATTTTCTTTGTTGGGTCCCATTGGAGTGAAACCTCTAAAGGTGTGTTGGACACC
Source organism: Haemorhous mexicanus (assembly GCF_027477595.1). Taxonomy (NCBI): domain Eukaryota; kingdom Metazoa; phylum Chordata; class Aves; order Passeriformes; family Fringillidae; genus Haemorhous; species Haemorhous mexicanus. The sequence continues at coordinate 10,662,227 of NC_082354.1, forward strand.
TCAATGGCATGGAGCTGTGCCCTGGAGCAGGCTCCCCAGGTCGCAACACCAAGTCTGCCAGAGTTCAGGAAGGAGCAGTTGGCACAGTGTCCTGAGACCCAGGCTGTGATCACTGGGGTGTCCCCGTGCAGGGCCAGGAGCTGGACTTCCATGATCCCTGTAGGTCTCTTCCAGTCTGGGAATTCTACAATTCTCTGACCCATCTTCACACTGACCACTGAGGCTGCTGTGATTTGTGAGGGGAGATGTAATGTTTTGGTGTATGCATGGGTTTTGCTTATTTTCAATGAACTGTGACCCCCTCCTCAGATTTCTTGTGAAGAGAATGAGAGAAGTGAAGGAGGATGACAAATCTGGAACCAACTTTCTGCATTATTGTTTGGATAATGTGTTAATGGAAACCTTACAAATGACAAAGTTTAAAATAAATTAGAAGTAGAAATGAGTCACTTTTCAAAAATCCCTCCAGTAAATGTCTATTTACTAGTAACTGATATGCAGAAACAACTTCAGTGTTAATTTCCTATACTGAGGATGAGTGAGATCAGTTTAAGGCTGTTATACCCTGAATTTGCAGACAGCTCTTTGTAATTAAGAAATAAACCTCATAGTTGTTGTTTTGGTTTTTCCCTGATGCTTTGCCTGGGGGTCAGAAATGTTTTCTGATGCCTGTTGCCCGTTGTCTGTAGGCACTAGAAGGCTTAAATAGCATTGTGCCTATTAACAGAAGTTGTTTGCGTTGGTGCAAAAATTTCCCTCCAAAGCTGATATAGTGTTCCAACATAAAAGGGCTGTGGAATTACAAGGCTCTTAATAGATGAGAAAACAACTATATGTACCATGAAGGTGATTATGACCACAGGAAACTTGTATCAAAATTGCTTTAGGTCATAATGTTATATTATGGAAACTTTAAAAGGTTATTTCCTTAAACTGTTAACAAAACTGGTCTTTTGTTATGGTTTCAGCTCCTAGGGACAAAACTTTAAGTATGGTATCTACTTTGTCTGCAGAATAAAACGAGCTCTTCTCCTGATAGTTATCCTGGGAGCTGAGCATCTTGTTCCATTTGAGTACAAAGGCATAGTTCATTACTAATGGGAAAACAAACTTTCTCTACCATAGCAATTCAAATTGAGCTCTCTGCTAAGTAGTGCTCATTAAAAAAAATCTATCATTTGCAGGAATGAGTATTTTAGCCCTTTTAAATGTTTCAATGCCTTTTCTTACACGGGATGAGATTTGCATATTTAAAGAAAAAGAAGGGCAGGAAAGGACACTGTTTCAGAAAGATTATCTTTCTGGGGAAGCACACAGCTAAAATTGGACAGTAGATGAGCTGTATAGGCCTAAGGGGCAATGATAACAGAATTAGTAGAAATAAAGATTTGTTGTTTCCTGCTTGCTGAAATAATTTGTCTGTTTTGGGCAATCTGTAGATGACACTCCCTGCAGTGTAATTTATTATGTACAGTTTCTGAGGATTCCCAGATTATATCCAAATTCGCTTTTCCCCTTCTGGTGTATAGTTAATGGGGAAATAAAGCAGCTCTGTTTTATCTGCTTCTGCTGCTTGGTCTTATAAGTCTGAGAGATCTGTTCCAGTCATCTCTGAAGGTGCATTGCCCTCTCTCCAGTGCAGGAATGTTCTCCCCTCTTGGGTGCCTTTTTGTCCTCTCCAGTTCTTCCCTCCTTCTCACACAGCCATCAGTGGTGTTTTGGAAGATCCCTTAGGATCACTAAGGTGGATAGCCAGCAGTGACAGAGTAAGATAGCTCTAAGTAGTCAGGTGTCAGATTTTTTGGCAGAACATTTTCTGAAGTAGGACTGTAAAGCACCAAGTGCCTGTTGCAAATTCATATATAGGCAGCTGTGTCCTGCTTGGGATCTTACCCTTGTAGGTTTCAAAGCAGCGAAGCTGACCTAAATCTATACTCTCTCCATGGTTTTTCTATTACATGGAGGCTTTCTTTATAAAGTGAATTTTAGAAAAACATAAATGCTCTGTAGCAATTTTAAACTCTTGGGTCAACTTGTAAACTTCTCCAAGAAGATTATGGGTGTGTGGGGAATAATTTTTAGAATCAGAGATCTGCAATGCCAAGTATGCATCCACTTCTGTGTTTTCTTAGTTATGACTAAAACACTAAAGATACCTCTTCTAAATCTTTCTCTTGACATTCCCTGAGCAGCTTAGATGAAGTTCTTTACTATGGACAAGAAGTTTAAAATTTTTGCCTGAGTAAGAGGATAATATCGGGGTCAGACAGAGGGTTTTCTATACCAGATCAAAAAAATGGATGTTCTAGTTCAGTGTCATGCTTCTGGACTGCAGTTCTCTAAGAAACCCATAAACAAGGAATGTTTTTTTGACCTGAACACTCTTCATTGATGGCAGAGATGGTGGCCAGACACAGGAAGGTTCAGTTTAGTGTACAGGTCCAGCTGTTAGTGTACCCTTGATCTGAACAATGGCATAGTTGTAGAGTACAAATACCTATATTTGGAGAATGTGCCTCTAAAAAATGAGCATTCATTCAAATTATGAATCTAAGGATGGATAGCATTAGCTAAAGAATATAATGCTCCTCGAAATTAGTGCTTTGTAATGAATGGCATTTAAGATGACAATTGTCCATTTGAATTCTCAATACTGTGGATTTACTGGAATTTTATTTCACTGAAAAAAGAAATTAATTAAAATCAGTTAATTCCTCCTTTGCCGTCATATATATGAAACAGTTTCAAAGGATATCAGATAAAAATTGCTTCCATAGTAAAAGGTGTTCTTAGAATGATGAAAGGAACTTAGCAACAAGTTGTTCTGAATCTTTAAAACAATCCAGACTTTGAGTTTGGTTTTTGCACAACAATTTCACCTTTTCTTCAACTTGTCTAATGGAATTGAAGCCATAATTTGCAATGGTAAGATGAATGACTGGAGTTTACAATGGTAAGGTGGATGACTGTAGTTTAAAGTTCCTTTTTGAATGAAATTTAAAGGTAAGTCTTATTTGTGTATTTCTTGAGGCAATGGACTTTTGAGCTATTATTCCTACATTTAAAAATGTTGATACATTTTTCAGGTTTGGATAAGAGGGGAAAAGTAAGTATTTGTAGCCTTCAGCCATGGAGTGCTAGCTTTCCTGGAAGAAACAGCAGGTCTTAGTACCACATTTGTTTGTTACGCGTTGTAGATCATATTGCTGCTCGCACTTCTCACATCTGTTTCATTTTTTTTAAAGTCATTTAATTTTAAAGGCATTTAATTAATCTTAAGAAATATTCAGGAGAATAACTGGTTTGTGTTTTGAGGGTCACTGACATAACTACCCTGATTTTTCTTCAGCACCTAATAATTTGCATGCTGTGAAGTAAATAGTTTCTGTGCCCAAGCTTCAGCTTATGTTACTGTACTTCTTCAGCAGGGGAAGTGTCCAACAGGAAATGCTGGCTGCATATGTGTGCCATCCTCAACAGAACCTGCTGTTGTTTTCCAACATATTTTTACTGTTCATGAAATCATTCATGCACTTAACTTTTTGTTAAGTGCCTTGTTTATTTCAAAGAAAACCAGGAAAGTCATAAAACTTAACTCCTAGATTTTTCATCATGGGCTAACGTTCCTGTTAATAGAAAGGTTTCACAGTGGAAGACCAATGAAGTCTGGAAAACTTCTTTCTTGTTCTTTCTTATATGTAAAGAGATATCTATATCAGTATTCAAACAGCATGTCCAGAGACACTGAATATGCTGCTATTAAATAGTGAAAATTAGTGATCATAAAGTGAAACTGTGTGTACTTGGAGGTACTTAAGGGGAGTCATATAGCTGGCACTGGTACTGAATCAAGTGCAGTATTACTGGGAAATGATTGATATGTTGCTTTTATAACAGGATAACAGCTGAAGTGATTTTTCAGCATCATTTGGAAATGGATAGAGACTTTATTTTCAGTTGACATAATATTCCACTTTAAAATAAATGTACCACCCAACAATGATGAATTTGTACTCTCTTTTTGAATCAGGCTGATATTTTTACATCACTTGTGCTCTAAGCTCCATGGTAAAACTGAAGTTTTACTTGCCTTATGCTTGGCTTTGTAATTTGGGCAGTCTTTTGCCCAAATTACAAAGCCAAGTACAGTTTGGAGGTCACTAGGAATAGTGTGTAAGAGTAGCTAATGCCACATTTTACTGGATGCCTAACTTCTAATAGTATATTTTGGGTTTTATTGAGTTACAGTATGACTAAGAACCACTAGCTGTAAGTCAGTAAACATTCAATGAAATCTAGAGACTTTAGTTTTGAACTGTCTCTCTAGCCAAGGTATATGCCTGGTATCCTTCTAAAATGGGGTGTAGACAAACTAGCACAAAAGATGGTTAAGACCAACACATAAAAAATTTCTTCCTTCATTCTACACTGACAGTTTTTTAATTATATGTTTGCTAGATCTTCTTACACACTCCAGAGAAACCAATATAATTGTTGTTTTGGAAATCAGCTCTTCAACTTGAGCTTGTGAGCAGTGGGCAACTTCATATTTAGGAGAAAAAGCCAAGTTTGTCCACTCTAAGGTGCAGAGAACAGCACTGTAGTTCTGGTAGCCTGGTAGGATGGAAGGCAGCTGCCATGGACAGTGTATCTTCAGGGAGTGTGCATACTCTTCTCCACAGCAAATAATCAAGAATTTAGGAATTGTCATTTTCCCCCAGGTTGAATCTGTTTCCTGAAACTTTCTTTTCTCCAACTGTATTTGTTTTTAAGTTATAGCAATTCGATAGTAGATATTTGGATGATGTGGAAGTACAGAGTTTTTACTTTTCCTCCTCCCAGATCTCCTATTTTAATTTTTTAAGTGGAGGTCATCTAGTCCATAGTCCATTTTGAGTCTCTCTTTACAACTCTAAAGGTGGAAGTTTTTCTAAAACAGTCTTCTTCATATGAGCTTTCATTCCTATTTCCTGATTCCAGTGGGGAAAAAAATGTAACATAACAGACTCTTTTAAGGCTGAAAAAAAAAATTTTATGTACATCTTAAACATTTGTTTCTATTTGCATGTTGGAATTGAAATGTATGAACACAAATACAACATGTTTGTCATCTTTTAAATTTGTTAAAATGTCAGTAAAGTAGTAAATATTTGGTTCTGTTTTCTGGCAGACTGGGGGCAGACAGTAGCTGCCTTCCAATTAGTAAAAGCCCTCCTACAGAACTGTAAAAGGTATTCTCAGTCTTTATCAGCTTTTAATTTTGCATTATGGAAGTCACAATGGCCCACGTCCTTGTCAGCCTTCTGCTTGTTTGCTTATAAGCATCTCTTAGCTCATATTTGTTTCAGTTTTGTCTAAGCAGTTATGCCCTTTTTTCTACAAAAACATGTCTTGTACTTTTTTTCATACTTGGTGTTTGTTTCAATTTTTGTTTCATCAATTCTCATAACTTTGTGATAAGCCTCACTTTTCTTCCCAACCTTTGGTTTTGTTGGGGTTTTTTTTAACCTATACTGCAAACATTGGGGAGTTTTATGTGATGTTTTGTGGACACAGGTATTAGAATTCATAGAATTCATATTAGAATTCCTGTTTTCTTTGTGTACGTGTTAGATGTTAAGGTTTTGGCATACTGCTCAGTCTGATACTTTGTACCAGTAGTAGAGTGCAATGACAATTACATTCTCATCTTAGAGTCAGGAAAAATACTTGAGTTCTTTGGTCTGAGGAGAAACAAATTCTCCAAAATGCATTTTCCTAAGATACTGATTTCCTAAGACTACTGGCCAAGTGAAACATCCTAATATGGAAATTCAGTCTTGAATGGTGGAGTTAAGTTATACGGTATCAACTTTATCTTTAAAAAAAGAACTGACTGAGAAGTTGTAAATATGGTGCTGCATAAGACCCTAATACTCTGGTGGTTTTAGAGAGAGATTTAGAACTGTTTGCTTTTTGAGAGGAAAATATTGTGACAGCTATGCTTAAACATGTTTTATGTGTTTAAAAATTCTTAAGGCAGAGTTAAAGGGGGGAAAAAGGCAAGAGATGCCCAAAACAGGCAGTTGGACATTAGTACAGAGGAAGCTGAGACAGCTCTTTGAAGCTGTATAGATGTAAATCAAATCCTGCCACAGATCAAAACACCTTCCTGTAATTATTTGCAAATCCTAAATTTAACAGTTTTATTTTTCTAAGAGTAGACAGACTTTGTGCATGCAGACTTGTATTCATGTGGTGCCTTGAAGCCTTTGGAGTGTTTGTCTATCCAATGAATTGTACTCAAAGGTCACTTTCCACCCCTCATGCCCCAGCTCCCTCCTGACAAAACAGGTGCCATATAAATACCTTTCCTTTGTCAATATCTGCAGCTGTCCTTAGAGTGACAGTGTAAGAGTAATTGATGAGTAATTGTCTCCCCTGAATTCCTCTTTTTCTTTTGGGGTGGGAATAGCTCATTAATAGAAACAACAAAAAACCAGTATTTCTTGCCATAAATGTTCAGTATTTCAGGACTGTGCACTAAAAACTCTTGTCTGCTTCCTCTGCATTAGGTTTCAGCTTTTGTTTTAGTTTCTAAGTAAGTCTTGAAAAGCAGTATCACAGCCAATGTTTATGTAGACAAGAGACTCATGAAACCTGTATCACCTCTCAAGTAATTGGTGTGAAGACCTGGTAATTGCTTTATTTTGTAGATAACTTCCCAAACAAGGAGTCTAAATCCTGTCTTCCATTGAGCCTGAGAAGCCGCTTTGTCCATTAGGGCTTTTCATTTAAGTTTGTGATGCCACTTGGTATTCAAAGACCAGTGGTAAGTCTTCAGAGTTGAAATGAAAGGAAAATGACCTACATAAGTTACAAACCTTGAAGAAATAATTTTCTCCACCCTTTCATTGAAAAACATAATCACACATTGTTTGTGTTATCATGCAAAATCCTAATTTCCAGCCTTCCTTTTTTGAAATTCAATCATATATTACCCAGTCAATTCAATAGTGTTCTGGTTTGAGTGTAATACCCAGGGATCAGCAGTGAAAAAAGTGCCTTTTCTTCACTACTGATTATCAGACACACAGAATGGACAATAGGGAGCATGTTTGAAACCCGTGTGCCTTCAGATGGCAAAATAATTAATGTCTCTTCTGACTCTTGTGAAAGTCTTGGGCTGTTCTCCTTGTTTGCCTGGCTCATCTGCAGGACCACTATTGCAGTTGTATCATAGATGGGGATATTGCCAGGTCAGTCTGTTGCTCAGTTGATAAATGGTTTCTTTGGCACTTGTGTGACCTCTTGCCTGCAGCCATGTGGGAAGTTGTGAGTGCCCATGGTGTCTGTGGAAAACAGAGATACTGAAGTGAAAATGCAGTTTCTTCTCCATCCTTTGGTGTAGTGGATCATAGTGTGGCTTGAGGTGAGCCTTGGTTTCTGGCCTGAAGCTGTGGTACCTCTTAGATCTGCAGGTGTCCAAAGTCCTGTGAAGAAGCAATAGTTGCTTTTGATGCAACACCCTAATTTGTGTGAAGCCCTGCTAGTTTTAGTATGAAATAGCTGAAATGCATCTGTAAGAACCATTCTTAAATATAAGGCCATCCTGTTTTCTTACACAATGTGGGAATTTTCTTCTACCTGTCACCTACAGCTGGACTGTGTAAACTAGACAAACTTCAGAATGCTTGAAAATGTGGGTGAGCAAACCTGTAAGAACAGATTTAGCAAGACCATCACAGCAAATCTAAAATACACTGATTCAAGTAACTATGAACCAGATGATTATGGGGGATCTAAACAGAACTGTTATCCAGGTAAACAAATTTGTTACTACATAATTATTTTGTCTGCTGGAGTAAAGAAAATATTTATTATTAATTCAGTGTTTCCAGAAAAAAAAAAATTCTCAAGAAAATTTCTGTTATTTCTCTTGGACATTCTTCTGGAAAAGCTTGAACAGTGCAATAATTTGGGGTTTTTTTCTTTATTGTGATACAGGAATATGATGTTATGAACATAGAATATTATTTTTAGTGTTCAAATCAGGAAAAATCAGTGCCATATAGGTACTCATGGCAATTGAATGGAGCACACAAAAATTCATTTTGTTGCTTTTATTAAAGGCTGTGAAATTTTTTCCTTTCCTTTAGACTCACCCACCTTGACATGGTTGTAAAAGTAAGAAACAAGGGCATGTGGCCTAGAGAAATTAAGGGTCATCCTTTCTGAATGGCCTTAAAGATATAATAAACATAATTGGTAATTCAGTGGCAATTGTGTGGTAGTTTGTCAGATTTTGTTTAACAACCATCTGTTTCCTTCGTGTCGAAGGGAATCATTGAAAAGAAGTTTAAACCATTAGTGTTTTGCATTTAGTTGACTATAATCTGTTTATTACGTATGTATGTGTGTATGTGTATGTTTGTTCAAAAGCATATTGTACGTGGAAACTTTGCCATGTATTTTTTTTCCAGTATCCTTTCAAAATGGGTTGGCACTTTCTTCTTCTGAGGGTAAATGCTGTGTACTGTGCTAAGAGTAACACTTGCTTACCTTTTTGTAGGTTCAGGTCTAGACACAGAAGGGCTAAATGCAGGTTAACCATTTTTATTTTTTGTTCTCTAAAGACAAAAGAAATAAAGGTGATTTCCTGCAGATTGTGTCTTATCCGCTGTTACATCTGAGATGCCAGATCTTCTTTCTATGATCTTTTATTCATCATGAAAATACCCTGGAGCAGTCCGAGTTTATTCCTGCAGTCTCCAGGGTATCCTTGCTCTTTTGTTCTTTATCTGTCTTGGCTCTGACTTGCCAGATGTGACAGCAGTTTCTGTGGCTGGTTGAAATGTGTGTGCTCACAGGCTGGCCAAATAGAAGGGGTAGGTGTGAAACACTCCATTTCCTCCAGAACCCTGGTCAGCTTTATCTTGTATCTGCCTCTGGACATCTGATAGAATAATTTCAGCTTGAAACCTTTGAATAATTTTAAGCAAATTTCACTCTGTAATCTTATAATTATGGGACAGAGATAAGGAAGGACTAGGAGTGATGGAGTAAGGAACTCATGCTGGTTTCCAATTGTTTGCATAAATTATACCCTGATTTAATATCTGATAAGCACAGGAGAAGTATCTGGTGGCCAATATGAATAATAAACCTCTGAATGCAATATTTGAATGCTCATGGGATAAGACTGACTAAAATTTGTACAGGGATGAGATGATGTGTTCATTTTCTGGCTATTGTGCAAGCTAAGCTCTGCAGAGGTTGTGTCATCATAAAAATAATATTTGCAGTTAATTCTTCTAAGTACTAATAGCAATTTGTATAATTTCCATTGGTGAAGATGTAAAATCTTCTTAATCAAGAAATGTTAAGGAGAAGAAATTTTCTTTTTAAGGAGCTTGCATAAGTGATTAACATAGTTTTACTGAGTGTCTTTAATTTTTAGTGGTTTTGGTTTTCAAGTTCTTTGTACATGTTTAGTTTTCAAAAGACAGTGATGAGACACTACTGACACTCTGGTATGTGTTTTTTTCTCTAACTAGTGCTATTCTTTGGGCAGTGTAAAGCTTTTTCCTTTGCTTATGCTTTGTCTTAAATTAATTTTTGGGGGTTTATCTCTGAGAGTCTCTATATAATTATCAGTTAATATATGTAACTCATTATTTGGCATATCTATAGCAGATGAGTATAATTCATACTAGTTCCAGGTAAATTGAGGTTTTATCTGCATTGTGAAAATTGGACATTTTGTCATGTTACGCATTACTTCCTAACAAGACATAGCATAGTTTCATTCTTAAAAAAATGGCATTAATCTAGAAAGAAGATGATAAAGTTCATAGAAGGGGTAATCAAATCACCATCTGAAGGGCTTCAGCTATACAGAAGCTCAATCCCCTTTTTTGTTTACTCAGTACTACTAAAGTATACTTTAGCTCCCTGAATTTAGTGTATCAGGTTGAAGAGCTTCTGAGAAACTACCAAATGCTTTTGGAATGCATGAGCTCCAGGCTGCAGAGCTGGAACACACCGCTGCCAAGCAGATGATGTGCTAGTTCTGTGATGCTGTCCTTTGCTCTTGCTGCTTTGTGGGGCAGGGCAGGATGCCCTTCTGCTGTGGCATTTCTTACATTTGCCTAGAAAATACCAGTCTGGGCATCTGCAGTGTCAGGCTTCAGCTGTTTTGCTTTTTTTCTGATTTTTCTGGGAAGTCCTGACATGATTTGTGTAGCCAGTTGCATTTTATAAATTGTACAAGCACTACTTTTCAAATGGAGCCTTTATTAAATATATTTAAAACAAAAAGCCAGGAAATGTGTTTTAAAGAAACATCTCTCCATCACAGATAGTTACTTATTTGCACATACATTGATACGTGATCTGAGGATATTTTAGATTTTGCAGGAATTTCATGGTGTTGTTTAATTGCCACGTGTCAGTGTACACATGTAGATGTTGGTCTGTTTGTCTTTTCTGATGAGAATTGATGAAAGAGAGATGGTGTCAGACACTGATTCATGATTGTGTTGAGTAGGCTTTCAATTCATGTGCTTTGTGACCACCTTCTTTCAGAGCTCGTAAGATAAAAGTGACAGAAACTTAGCCTTGCCCCATGATTTTAGGTAGCCCTTTCTACATTTTTTATATGGACTGATTTTCCCTGGAGTTTTTGAGAGATGTAAGCTGAACATGCCATCCTTTATGGGCACTGCTGAAACAGCTAGGTGGCAATGTTCTTCTTGTTTCTTATGCTTGTACTAGTCCATGATTAAGATGTTTATTAATAAAGAGTAGTACCTTGTAGATTTCATCAGAGGATGAAGTTAATTAAAGAAGTTTTTCAGAAATAGTGATCACATAGAGGCTTGAGAAGGAACATGTCTATAAAACTATTTATACTTGTTACACATATGCTAGCTAAGATAAAGCTAGGACTAACAGAATAATAATTTCCCATTCTTTTAAGTAGGTGTGTTGTATCTGGAAGAGAAAATATTTATGTATTTTAAGGTTTTGGCTAATATAATAAAAATAAATCTGGAATTTTTTTCTACTAAAAATGTGTTTATTTCCTCCAGGTTAGTATTCTGATTGACTCATAGTTGTGAATTGAAAAATGTTGTAGTCATCTTATAGCTAATGCTTTGTTGTCTTGATGTAGCTTTACTATATAACCAGGCAGATCCCTGGTGGTCTGGAATGCAGAAAAGCAAGTCATTATTGCTTGTACATACAAATACAGCAGGTGCTGTATTTGTTCATCTTAAGTTCCCCCAGGAGCCTCACTGGTTTTGTTCGTGGTAGAGGAAATGGCTGCAAATGAAGATGGGAGTTGATTTTGACTCCTTCACATGTGCTGGCTGGGCTTTGGTGTAAATGTTTGTCTCCAGATGCCATCAGTTCAGGTTTTGGTAAAACTGCCTGCTGCTGAAGGCAATGTACAGCAGTAGTTCCTTTGCATTCTTTTAGATGTCGTATTGTACCAAATCTCCTGCTCTGCAATGTGAGGATATGATAAAATCTTTGTTGGGTTGTGGTGTGTAAAGCTTTCATGGATACTTACTGCAGCATAAGATTGTCGTAGACGGGTAGAAGAATTATAAAAGATAGGCCTCATAGAATCAGGGCTGCTCTGTTAAACTAATAACTAGCCTGTCATTTCTTCTAAGTGCAGCTAAGTAATTTGCAAGTTCCCATGCAAAAACAATCTTAGATATGAAAGGTTTGTTAATACAACAACCTATTCTTGGGTGAAAAACAACCAGCACCTGCATAAACAGTAAGATCTGTCTCATGAGAATCAGTAGAAAAAATATGTAAACTAACTAAAAATTTACTGAAGTTTGATAGATGTGCAAAATACCATATACCAACCAATGAACTAAGTGTTAATGTCTTGTCCACCAATGAGATCTGACACAGGGCCTTCTGATAATCCTATAAAATATGACCTATGCAGTAAAGATTCAGCTTTTCCTGCATGAAGAAAATGAAGTCTCAGCTGATTTATTCCAATATAAGATAATTGTAACAGTCTTTTCATGAAGTAAATTTCCTTAAACTATGCTCTAAAAAAACTTCTGTGGGTGAATTATTTGTCTTTAGGAAAAGAATATTCATGTTAAAGTTTTTGTAGTGATTATAAGAGGATGTGTGCAATATTCTGTTTTAATAAGAACAGAGAAAGAAAGGGAATTGTTCAAGGCAAAGTTATTTTCCTGTATTCTTGGATTAAATAACTTATTCTGTTAAAAAATATCAGCATGTTTTCTTATGTCTTATTGTTGTTGTGCATCAGTTATTTAAACTGTTGTGACTATTAAAAAGAGCTGACGCTTGTGTTAAGATTTGGAAGTAATTAAAATTGAACTTTTGATTTCCAGTTTCTAAACTTCCCATACTTTGAGTTACTGCCTCTAGTTACAAAAAGAGATGTTAAACCAGAACTTTAAATATTGGTTGAAACATAGGGACTAATCTTTGTGTGGAGGCAGGACATGAAACGGTCCTAATTCTTGCAAGAGGAACTACCAGGCAGGGTGCTGGAACTCTGCAGGCAGTGCTGCTGCTGCTCCCTGCCTGCAGAGGAGTAGGTATTGCAGTGGTTGCAGTCCTTCCAGATGTTTCCTTTCTTTTGATCTACACCATTTTGTTTGCTGGAAGTTCTGAGATGCAAAACCAGTTCTTTTTTTGACTATTCAGTTAAGTCAAAAGTTTCCGACCTATCAGAGTTAAAATGGAATTATTTCTCAATTCTTGATATGAAACTGACTTTACCTGCGACCCTTCATATTAAAAATGTGATTTGTTTTACTGGTTTTTGGCTGCTTTTGTAAGAGTAGCTGGCTTGGGGCTATGTTTTGTGATGCAAACAGTGCTGATAACACACAGATGCTTTTGCTGAGTCATGCTTGCACGGTGCTAAACCCCTTTGCTGCTCCTCACCCCACTCGAGCCCTGCTGTCCTGGGGATGCTGAACACCTGCCCACCCTTGGGACATGGGGAATGAATTCCTTGTTTTGCCTTGCTTGTGCACACAGCATTTGTTTTACATATTAATCTGTCTTCGTCTCAGCCCACGCATTTTCACGCCTTTACCCTTCCAATTCTCTTCCTCATCCCACAGGAGGAGACTGTGGGATCGGCTGCGCAAGGGCTGGGCTGCCTGTGGGAGTTAACCCACAGCATTTGTTTTGTCTTGGACTAATGCAATCTCTTTCTCTTTATTTGTATCTATAGATTAAATTAAGTCATCAACCAGTAAGTTCAAGTCTTCTATTTTGAGACCAGATGATTGAAAGATGTGCAAGTTTAGTATTTTGCATTTCCATTGTTTCTGATTGCAAGGCAGTGCTCTGGCTCCCCCACGAAATTTTATATATATTACAAGACTTTTCTACAAGGAGCAGTCTTTTTTTTTCATAGAGACAGGTGCTGCAGCTTCCTTTCCATCACCCATCCCTTCCCTTTAAGCAGAAAATTTATGTGGCCGGGATTAGATCTTTCTTCAGTTACAGAATTCACGTGTAATTTAAATTGAGCCTGCATTGTCTGGCTTGTGAAAGCATGCATACTTAGTATGGCTTCTGCATTATTTTTCTCTCTTACAATAAAATGGATGGAAAATTCTAATTTCTTTCTGCTTTCAGACATAAAAAGATATCAGTCATTGTTTCAGTTTTTGAGTATTGTTCATAAAGACAAAGAAGATGGGGTGTATTAATACTGTATATAATTAAAAAGTATTGTGTGAGTATGAGCTTGTGTAATGAATTATAACCTAATATTATAGAGTGCTTAGGGGAGTCAAAACATGAATATGCATTAGGAAGTTGCATATTGTGAAAATATATCAGTTTTCTTTTAAACAAATCTTAAATAGTGCTAAGAGGAAACAATCGGTTGAGTCTCTCCTTACCTGCAGTTCTCAGTAAGCAGCTGCTTTGGAAGGAGGTAAGGCTGTGATATGTTAGACTTGAGCATTTGGTCTTTGAGTGTGAACAAAGGTCATAATTGTGCATGATGTTGAGGGTAGTTTTGAAAATTGGTGACTTGTCCAAAAAAGTTTCTTAAAGGTATTCACTTAGTATAATTTTGGGATTCCTGAATATGAAAGGAATCGGATTCCTCTGCACACAACAGTATGCCTGTGCTAAGTGAGACTTGTAATATTTAACTCTAATGAGAAATAGTTAACAGAAAAGCACTTTGTATAGATTTAATTAGTCTATTCAAGTATTACTGCTAAACTTATTAATTTGTAAATAGCTTTATTTTCTGGGCTGGACAAAGCAATTATTGGAAAACTTGAGTTTGGCTATGTGTTTGTTTTTTTTTTTTTCTTTTGGGAATGCCTGTATGTGTTTCTCCACAATCATCTCCAATGATTTTTCCATTTTTTGCTTTTTTTACATGACCATATTGATTAGTTTCAAATATTTTTTTTTTATTGTTCATTTGTACAGTTCCAGCAGTTGAAACAGGTTTCAGTGACCGTGTATTGATTAATTCAGTCATCTGTTTGGGCTTTATAGGATAGAAAAATGAGTGTTACACATGTTCTACCTAGTATACTTCTATTTTAGACAGTCTTACAAATATGCCATTTTGGAAAACAATGGGAGAGTTGTAGTTATGAATATTGGAATCTTTAAATGTGCTTTACGTGTTTTACAGGGGGCTTATTCCAGGACACCACTCAGTGAATACATGTGGGCTGTCTCCTAATGCAGCAGATCATTACTGTGATTGTTTTGGTCTCTGTAACAGCAGCAGTTCTTTTAAAAATTGTGTGTTTCTTTCTTATATCATATTAAGTAACTTGATCTTTATAAATGTCATTTATCAGAATTTTGATACATTAAATTTTGGAAGCAGTTATGTCATTAAGGTATCGTGCAGAATAATAGGCCTGATTGGGGGGGGGATTGTGTTTTGTTTTGGGATTTTTGTGGGTTTAGTAAATAGTTTGGGCTTTGTTTTGTTTTTAGTCAGCACCTGCTCAGAAGTTGCAAAGTTCTTAGCATTATGTAGATTAAAATTCCAAGTTGGATGGCCGTGCCTGTTGCTTTATTGTTCCTTCAGAATAAAGGTACATCACAGTGCTGCTCTAACTACACATTAGTCCTGTTACATTCAGCACATCAATAAAGAAAACCCTTTGAAAATCACTGTATTATGCAGCTGAAGATTTAGGCTTTACTTTGATATTCTTGAAACTGTTTGGTAAGTGTATTCTCTCCCAGATGAGGAATCCAAGGGAGGAAAATAAGCGCCTCTTTTTCTTTCTTCTTCCACATATTTGATTAGAGCAGTCAGTCCTGTTAAGAAGGAAGAGATGTCTGGTTAGCTTTTTCTCCTTCTCAGTCTGACAGTCAAAGGCTGTCATGGGGTTTTAAATTACCCAGAAACAAGCTTTAGTGCAAAGCTCTTTTTTTCCCCAAAATACCATTCATTATCCCAATAGACAAAGAGGAGTCTGAATTAAAGCACAATTAATGAGCCTTTTAACAAAAAGCATAATTTATAATAAAGGTAATTTTTTTGTGTGACTTCTATGTGAATGCATTAATAGTAAATATGAAGGTGCACTGAGATCCACCCTGTTTCTACTTATTCTTAGTAAGAAGAAGAGGAAGGCAGTGAGAATGTTTGTATTTTTATGTCATAACACTGTGCCCCTGAAATAAGAAAGGGTTTTTATGAAGAGCAACAAGGCAAGGGTTTTGATGGAAGTCCTACTAAAACAAACTAAAATTGAAGCACAAGTGAACTATTAGTCCTGGGACAACAGAGAGAGAATTTGTGTGCTGTTATGCCAGCATTATTGCTAGAAATACAGGTGTGGTGTGTGAAAAGTAATTTCTCAGTCACCTTCTGTAAAGTGACTGAGTAAAAGCAGTGAGAGCTTTGAGCAAATGAGCTGTCACTATGTCATGGCAGAGTCACAGCACTTCTGAAGATGTTTGGTTGACTCATCAGATGATCCAGCTGATAAACAGTGGATGGACAAAATACATGTGTGGTAGGAGGAGGCATGAGTGTACTCTCTTTGTTGGCTTGGTGTTGTGTATTTATAGTCAGATATAAAATATTAAGCACATAAAATGGGAGCATGCAAGGAGGTGAGATGAAGTCAGTTTCTTGCTTTCTTTTGAGCAGTTTGCTCTAAATCCAGTCTCAAAGTCAGTTCACTTTAAGCCAGTGAATTTTCAGTCTTCCTGATAACTTCAGTTAAATTACAGGAAGTAAAATAAAGTTACAGGGAGTTTCTCACAATTTTTTTTAATTGTCCATTTTACTGTGGAAAAACACAATGTGTTTTGTTCTTTTTATATTTTTTTCTGTAATTCTGTGGGGGGGAAGAAAAAAGATACCTATACAAATGTGCTAGATCTGCTTTTATGAGTTTGCTACATTTGGTACCATTTGAGGTTTCAGTAGTAGGTTTCAGAGAAACTTTGAAAACAGCTATATTAAACAGCTGATTATTTTTCAAATGTTAGATCCATCACCTTCTGTATGTCAATACAAAATGATGGATTATCATTCTGTGCATCAATTTCTGTGCATATATAGAAGTTCTAGAGAGGAGAATGTTAACATGATGGGTGTACTTTTTCAGTTTGGATTTATTTCTGGGTTTGTTTTTTTGTTTATTTTTTAATTTCTAGGATGGAGATTGGAAAGTGCTACACTTGCTTTAAAATCTCTTTTCCAAAATACTTATTGCATTGCAACCTTCTTTGAACCTTACAGTCCAATAACTGTGTAAGCCTTAAACTTTTTTGATTGCTTAAATCACGAATTGGAGAATTATGTCTTTCTTCATTAAATGTATATTTTGTCTAATAAAATTTAATAGTGGTTAGGAGTAAATAACCTCAGGGTGTGTCTTAGTTTTAGAAGTCTGTTATTTCTAGAAAGCTTGGAAGACAGGTCTCTGGGTATTTTAAGGAGATACCGTTTGATTTATTTATATATAACTGTTACTGTGTTTCTTGTTGACTGAATGTTTTTACTATATTTGAGTGCTTATGAAAATGAAGAGCTAATAGCATTAACAAGGGACTGGCATAGTGTATGCAGGCCATCTTTACAAGCTTCTGGATTCTCTTCTGCCCGTGGTCTTCTGCCCAAGCCAACTTTCCCTGTGCCAATTGTAAGCTTCTCTTCGAGCACATATTGCTAATCGTCCTGAACTGAGCCAAATTAAATGGTGTATTTTTAATGAGAAAAAGAGTTTGGATTCCTATCCATATGCTTCAACTGATGTCAAATCCTACTTCAAACAGATGCTGACCTCTATATTACAAAGGCATAAGGGCTAATTATTCTTGAACAAATTTCCAATTTTGGCCACCTATAAGGATCCTTTTACATTTCTAAGGGTATAGATCAGTATAACATACCTGTTAAATTTGTATTAGGATGTCTCAGGCTTAAAATTCCAATACTTGGAACACATGCTGTTGAAAATAATATAAAATTTAAAGTTCTTAGAATATTTTCACTTCATTCATCTTCACCATCTTGTATTTCTGCTGGAGAGTTATCACCAGGAAGATAATTGTGCCTTCTTTTTAAAAAAAAATGTATGTGGTCTTTTTTCTAGAAGCTTATCTTCCAGCTCTTAGCCAGCCATTGCCTATGCACCAGTCACAAATGGTTCAATCTGGCATTAGGAACTGGGGGAGCTGGTAGCACTAGCTGTTATCCACAGAAGGCTTTCTATGCAGATGGCCATATCCTCTTTCCTCCACTCCTTTGAGTTAAAATGTGTAAATGTAAATCATGCACGGTTAGGATTATTCTTTAGAATGCCTGTAAGTAGCTCTTATGTATAAATCAGTTAAGAGTTTGAGACATTTATGTGGAAAGGATATATGGAAAAAAATTCCTGTATTCTCAGTCATTTTTTTCTTTTAAGTTAAAAATACTCTGTAAAACCATGTGTACCTTTACAAAGTATGTCCTAAAATGAGTGCAAAAGGCTGAATAGCTGAATTATTCAAGGTGATAGAACATCTGTCTTGTAACCAGTAGTGTTTTAGTTGATATAATTTCCGGTGTAAGCTTTTTTTTTAAAGACCAAGTCTGCTTTTCTGAAAGTGCACATATGGCTAAGTCAGAGTTCACAGATAAAGATAGTACAACATTAGGGCTTTAGCTGGCTATGTTGATAGTAACAGTAATATGGGTAAAGCCTGTCATACAGATCCTGTAACACTCCCTAATCTGAGAAAACGTAGAAATCAAACTTGTAGAACTGAATTAGAGATGTATGGGTATTAAAATCCTCTATTCCCTCCCATTTAAACACAGACCATCTGTTGTTTCCAGATGTACTGCTTCCTGCAGCAGTATACTGGGAATGCTGTTGCAGCATCAACTAATCTTCCCCTTTTTTTTTGGCTTGTTTCTCCCTGGTTCCGTGGTGTCATTCCCAGAATCTCCAAATGACCCAGCACTGGTGTTTCTTCCTGAAGTGACAGTGCACTGCGGCGAGGGATGTTACATTACTCAATGGGTAATTTCTAGTGTGGGTGGCAAAAATACCTTAAGTGTAGATAATAATATTTGGAATGCTCCAGTGATACGTTTCAAACAATGTATAGTAGAACACGTTAGTCTGCTGCTGCCTGTACAGCAGTGGGCTGTCACCTCCCTCAAGACCAATGCTTGCCTCATTAATATCGCTGGAACAAATTATCACTTCACAGCCCAGAAAACTTCTGTAGCAGTTGTGGTGATTGATGTAACAAGGCTAAAAAATAATGATGAAATGCATGTTCCAGAAGACAGACTCAAATGGCAGGATCTTCATAGACAATTAAATTCAACAAAGGAGGAGTCTTCCTATAATAATGTGCTTCCAAATAAATGGCAAGATCACTACGATATTTTGTTGTTATTCCACATAAACTACTTCTGTATGCAGTAATTATCAGGGAAAACTGACCATACAGGCATAATATCAAACTAAGTTTTAGTATGTTTTAAATATGTGAGCAAAAGAAAGTGAAGTGAGAAATAATGTCACTAAATAGATCTAGTTTTCCTCTGAATTCATGGAATCACAAAGTGGCTTGGGTTGGAAGGGACCTTAAAGATCAGCTAGTTTCAACCCACCCCTGCCATGGACAGGGACACCTTGCACCAGACCAGGTTGCTCAAGGCCCCATCCAGCCTAGCCTTGAACACTTCCAAGGACATCCACCACTTCTTCAGGCACCCTGTTTCAGTGCCTTACCACCCTCTCACTAAAGAATTTCTTCCTAAAATCTACTCTAAACCAGCTCTCAGTTTGAAGCCATTCCCTCTTATCCAAAGTTCCTTTCCACCTTTTTTGTGGGCTTCCTTTAAGGACCGGAAGGCCACAGTTATGTCACCCTAAAGCCTCTTTTCCAGGCTGAACCATTCCAATTACAAACTTTATTGTACTTAATAATTAACTTAAGTAAATCCTGTTGGTGCTTTTGAGTGTCTATTTCACAAGAACCTGTAGGCACACAGTTTGTGGTAATTGGGAGTGGGGCTGAGCCCCATCCCCAGTGAGCTCCAGCTGTGAGCAGCAGGTGTGAGCAGCATTGACACAACGAGCCCTGGAGTGCCCAGGGGCACTGACCAACCAGCAAAGGGAAGAGAGGGCACACAGGTGCAGTGCATCAGCAGTGAGGGGCACACAGGTGCAGTGCATCAACAGTGAGGGGCACACAGGTGCAGTGCATCAACAGTGAGGGGCACACAGGTGCAGTGCATCAACAGTGAGGGGCACACAGGTGCAGTGCATCAACAGTGAGGGGCACACAGGTGCAGTGCATCAACAGTGAGGGGCACACAGGTGCAGTGCATCAGCAGTGAGGGGCACACAGGTGCAGTGCATCAACAGGAGGGGTATAAAATCCTGGGCTAAAGAACAAGCAGGGCAGATGCTTTCAGCCTTCTGAAATGATATGGTGTTACTCTGTATGGGTAGGTGCCTGAAGCCTTCTGATGTGGTAAGGTGTTACTCTGTGTGAATGCTTAAAGCCTTCTGAAATTGTGTGGTGGTGCTGTGTGTATTGTGGCTGTCTCAACTGTGACTATGCTGTGGCAATAACCTACGTAGAGCTGATAACAATTCAGATGTCTAATGTACAGATAAGTTGTTATCTAATAATTAGGTCCTTTCATTGGCTTAAGCTGCTTTACTGGCTTCTGAATTGAAATACAGCTCTAAGTAGTAAACATTGTAGACCAGAGTGTTCTGATATTCCTCTGAATGAGGTCAAAACCTAAATGCACCTATCGTAAGTAACTTTACATACATAGTATGAATAATACAGAGAATTAGTCTTTGATATACAGAGGTTTTTGATAGCTGTGAGATGGAGCCTGTAGTTTTGCCTCCTGTGATTTCACAGATTTCAGGGTGCCCATGTAAATAACTGCAGGACTGGGCACTTTTCCTTCCTGCTGATGCACTGGTTTTTTTTTTACAAGAAACATGACTTCTCAACTCTTCTTCAATGTGTCAGGGTACTTTTAATATTAGACTTGCTTTCAGCTCAGTTTGAGACAGGCAGGAGTATGTTATTTAACTGGGATCCCTTCTTGCAGTACTTGGGTTTGTCTTGAAAATCAAGTGTCTCATTGCTGTCCCACTTGTAGCAATGCAGTGAAATCAGGTGCCTGTGAGACTTCTGTGTGTGTGTGTCTGATGGGGGAGCCTTCATATCTAGGACATCTCCCTCCTTCTGCCTTCTAAGAGCTCCTGGGAAGGAAATGATTACATATGGAGAGTCAGGTAGTGTTCTATGCAAATTATTATTTTATTTAATAGTCAAGAAGATAATTCTGAATAACTGCTTTAATCAAGGTTTCTCAAATTTTATTCTTTTTATGTGTGTGTTTTGCAAATCTGACTGAAAACTGTCGCTCTTCTTGATAGCAGTGCCAAAAGTACATTAATAGTTTTATTTTTAGATTTGCTTTACACCATGCTTTTCAGAACAATGAGATTTGTGCTAGGAAAGTTGGGGGTCATAGGGGGGAAGAGGAAGAGCATTTCCTTGACCTATTTCTAATTAAAATTCAGATTAAAAGTTTTCTATTCTTATATTGACTATTTCAGCAGGCGAAAGCTGTTTTTCTTGTGTAAACCAATGGAGAATTCTGTGTTGTGGTTTCCACATGTAGATCAGCTTCTCCCCCAGCACCAGTGGACACATACATATTAATTGAATTCTATTTCCCTGAGGTTTGACATTCTTTCTTTTAAGTTCTAAATAGAACAGGCTCTTAAGAATGGATTTAAGTTTTTAAGTTAAAAAAACCCCACCAAAAGTTATTGTATTAGAGATGTTGATGAATTCTCTTCTCTTTGACTTGATTTTGTCAAGCAGAATGCAGTGACAAGCAATGGTGTACCGAAAAATGAAATTATCTCAAAGTTTTCAACCTTAGTGTTTTGAAAACATTTCAAACATTAAACACAAGATACAATGGACTCCACAGGAGGAAAATGAACATAATTGGGGTGAAATTTAAAATAGTTATTTTAATAGTATGTGTTGAAAATGTTACTGTAAGAGCATTAATAAATGGCTGGGCAGGACCTATTCAGAATGTTCATTTTGTGTCTGACAACAGACCCATTTGTTTTGCTCCAAGATTCCGATCCACACATTTGACACGCTATCAGAAGTTTCAGTTTATCCTTTTATGGGTGTTAGTGCAGTTTGATAAAGAAACTCCACAGCATTTTCAGTAAGTGGAATGGTGTAAAATCCAAAACTGCTACAAAGAGCCAGCCACTGTATTGTAGTAGTCCTGATTCTACGAAGAGTGGTGGGATCACTGAAGTGAGGATCTTTCTGTGCAGATCTTTGCAACACCAGGGTCAGAGGACATATTTTCAAATCAATTAAAAGGTTTCTGCTGACTTTGGTGGCCCTTAGGCCATGATGCCATAGAAATAGGAGGAAATAAGTGGTGTTTGTGTTTGGAGTCTTTGTGTGTATGGTCACTGAAAGAGAAGGGTTACTGTGGACTTTATTTAAGTGGTAATCATAGGTCAGCTGGAAAGGCTGTCCCCTGCTCTTGGGGGGGGGAGCTTAAAAGTGGAAGGAACTATTGGAGAGACAGAACTGAAATCTTTTGAGTGTGTGCTGTGTTTTGATTATCTTATGACACAGAATGTTTAACTGACAATCTTGACACAGAAGGGTGTGATTCATCATTTTTCTCATGGTGGTTTCAGATTTACTGTCAAGGATTTGGTGCTTTGTTGTTTGTTTGGTTTTTTAACGTTCCTTGTGCTGATCAAGGATTTACTAAACAGGAATATAGCTATAATTTTCTGAACTTGTAACTGTCCAAAAAATTTGAGAAGTGAATTTTTCATCTATCCATGGCTGTGTCATTACTCAATTAAAAATAACACTAATATTTAAGCATCTAACTAAATTTAGATTGTTGTAGTATGGAGAGTTATGGACTCTTTGGTTTGGGGGGAATTGAAGCCATCTGTTGCCTTGAAGCAGAGAGATTTACTAATCAAGTACAACAGTAAAAAAGAATTTATCTAGGGAGGCTATTAATTAACAAACTTGGATCAGGTTCAGCATCTTCCTGCCCTTAAAAGTCAAGTCACTTCTGACATACTGGTTGGACAATTAGATCTTTAAGTGAGTATTGCATTAGGCATTCTGTACTTTGTGTTCCTATTCTAGAAGAGAATATTTGGATGAAAAATAATCCTATTTCAGCAAATAGTAATTACACGTTATTTTCTGAAAAAGTGAAAAGAAACTTTATCTGCTTGCATATCATTATCTCAGAAAATTCAGCTCAAGCAATGAAGTTAAGAGTTTATGACTTGCTTTCCACTGTCTTAAAACAGACATACCACTCCTCAGATTTTAATTAGTAATGTTGTTCTTCATTTCTCCTTGTGTAAAAATTACCTATAAAGGTTAAAATATGTAACTGTCATTGATGTGTGAAATTTCTGCTGAATTCCTCCTTTTGCAGAGGGCCAGTGAAGCCCACGTTCGGTTGTGTTTGGGAGCCTCTATATCCTGTCAGTTGCTGATTTTTCATGTTGGTGCTCAAATGAAAAGGATGTTTGTGCTTTAGCATAAGGACTAATTAAAAAAATTCTTGAGCTTCTTTTTCTGAATTCTAGTAACAGTTTCTTAGAAGTAGGGAATTACTGGTAGAAATTTTGCTGTGAAGGCCTCAGTGACTTTTTGTGACGTATGGGGTTGCTAGAGGTAAGTCTTGATTACCAAGCATTCTCGTCGCTTGTTCAGGTCCCGTGACAGTAGCTGGGGTGGGTTGCTGTATGACTTCTGTTTTGCTTAGGAAATAATGCCAAAGAAAAGGTCAGAACAAAATCCATTTATCCTCTGAAAGCCCTTGCATGCTTTTAATATTTCATACCATGTTCTGTTCCTAAAATCCTTTCCTCCTTGGACTTTCCTGAATCAAATGTCTCCTGGATCATTTGCTTGTCTCTAATCCTTTCTTGCTTATCTTTCCTCCTCTTGCTTTAGAGATGAATTTTGACTGTCGCTCCTATATTTCTAGAGCTGCTGTCTTGCCCACTTCTCTTTGTACAGCCTTGGCACTAAGAGCTCAGTCATTGTTTCTTTGGTTTGGTTTGTTTCTATCTGCAGCTGCTTTCTGCCTGAAGGACTCTGGCAGGGTTTGATAGCTCAGGCTCACCACTGCAGCAGGCCCATTTCTATGGCTTATGATTGACCTAAACTGGCCAAGTGAGTGGGCTTTTTGTAATTACATTTTCAGATAACATCACTCCTCTGACAGAAGAGTTAAATCTCTTAATCTTGTTCTGTCCTTTTTGACTGTGGTGTCCATTTGCTTCTAGTCTTCCCTAAACACATTCCTTACATAACCACTGAAAATTGGTCTGTAAAAACCAGATTTCTGCCTTGTCACTTCCAACATCTTTCCCAACTCACTTTCTTTCCCTTATCAAATATAAACTGGTTAACGTTCCTCTTCTGGAATTTCTGTGGCCTACTTCCTTGTTTGTAACCTAGAGGAAGACAGAATTTATGCACATATCAGCCTTTGCCAAGCTTTATCTCTGTCTGGTGAAATATTTGGATCACCTTTGTCCTATTTACTCATCAAAAAGGGAATCCACAATGTCTGCCAAGTTCATTTATCCTCAGGTGCTTGTGTGTAACTCTGCATTTGTGGTATCTCTGGAATGTTTAACACCAGTCACTCCAGACTGCTCTGACGCTGCCTTTTACCCAGGATTGCATCATTAGTTTTTCCTTTTTCTTTTCCCATCTGTTTGCTGTATTCATCTGTTCTCTCCTTCCCCATTCTTGATTTGTAAACTGTTTCGCTCAAGTCAATTTGTTCCTGTATGTATACTTGTCTTGTATATTGCAAGAGAATTTTTTTCTATAGAATATTCTGTACCTTTTTTTCTACCCAATAATGTCTCAGGTTGTGATGCTTTTACAACTAACTATAGGCCTATACAGATGGATTTCAATAACAACCACTCTTGGTGGGGTCTTAATTTTCTCCCATTTTAAGGTGTATTCTAAAAGAAGAAGGAGGCTAGGAAAAAAGTTTGAAAAATCAGAACTTTGAAGGTGTTACCATATCTGAGTCTCTTATATTAGTGGGAAAGATTGAACTATAGGATTATCTTTTAAAGGGGTGGAAGGAGTAGGAGGGAGAACAGATTTGCTTGCTGTGTGTCTAGGACTGAAACTGTGTCTGGGATTGTCAGTAGTGTATTTGGTGTTGTAAAGAAATGTAGCTAAAATGCTTGAGACATCTTGAAACCTGCATTTCCTCAAACACTAAGTGTTTCCTGCTATCTGCTTTTTCAAGCTGAATTTTACATATGCAATGAGCTGCACTGATGAATTAGTGTGAAAATAGGTTCTCCTCTCTTCCATTAATCTCTGTACACAAATGGAGAAAGATAGAAGCATGTGTTTACATTCCCTTTCTCTTCCAGCAGCACTGAGTTCTTAGGCATAGCTCATGGCATTGCTGAGCTCTTCACTGAGAGTTTGGGAGAATGCATATATTACTTAGGCTGCTGTGAGGAACAAAAGTGGTACCACACATCTGTGAGTTAGAATATTACAGTTTGGAAATAGTTGGCACTGGCTGTACAATAGGCTTTTATCCTTAACTGAGTTTTTGCTGCTTGAGCCAGATATTTAGCTCTTTTGAGTTTTATTTCCATCACTCATTAGGATTGACATTACACAACACGTTTATCTCTCAGCTGTCTGCTACCATATGGTGCTGTGGGGTTTACTATTCAACTTGCCAAATTGATGGTGAGAAATGGAGCAAAGAAGTTCTTTGAATATATTTCAGTTGGAAGTGGTATAAGATGTGAATGGGAACTCCTCCTCTGCTGAAATTCAAAGAAACATCAGTTTGAACACATCATCTGGTTCTGACTGCTCCATCAGCCAGTGTGATTTCACAGGGAAGCATTTTGTCACCTGTCTGAACCCCAGCAGGAGCACATAGAGCTTCTACTCAATGTCAGTTATTAAGTATACTGCCTTTAAGGACTGCTGCATTTGTAGCTGTGGATTACCATTGTTTGGACCAATTTTTTTCAAATCTGCTGAACACCTGTCTGCCTCCCCAAAAATGTTAATGGACATGCAAAATAAAGATAGTATTTTTCAAGCCCAAATTCAAATAAGAGTTGAAGAGTTGTGGAAGAATGAATAGTAGTTGGATTGTACTACTGGGTGTATATTTGTCTTAATGCAGCAAAAAAAAGCAAAAATTATTTTCTTTGTTGTAGAGTGCACGTACAGGAGCTTTTGGGATGCAGTGTACACTTGTACTATACACAGTTTGACATGCTAAAGTAAGTTCTTTAGGGCTTTCTACTGGTTTTCCCAGTTACTGAATGACATTTTGCTGTTTCCAAATATTAACTATTTTATTAAAATTAGTAATCAATAGTTTCATTAAAAATAATTAAACTTCAATCTCTAGATTTTTTTAAAGTATGTGTTGAAATGTAGCTAAAATGTAATAACTAAACATTTTAGCAGTGACTAAAGAAAATGTTCTTTAAGTATATGCTCTAAGCCTCACTGGTGACCTCTAAAAATAATGCAGACTGGATAGGCCTGTAGGATTCACTTTGGGTCCACCAGGACCCTTCCCAGTGATGGTCACAGCCAGTTTGAGAAAGTGTCTAATACCAGGGCAATGCTTCTGGTTACTGAAAATAATCCTCATTGTGAACAGTTTCTTTTGCTTCTGGAGATGTGGTGAGATATTTTATCAGGATTTGACTAAATATTAGTCAGTCCTTTTAAAGAATTTTCTTACTTGGTTCAATTTATGCTGATTAATTTCTTTGGTGTTTTTCTACAAAAGATTAGTAGTCTGAAGGTATCATCTGGGAGGAGAGAATAGGTAATGTCATCTATGGAATGCATGTGAAATTACTTGTACTTATATATAAACCTACAAATATACACCTTGTGTGTACCTTCTGTTAGGCAAAAATCTGGTGCAAGGATGCTGTGATATGCAATGATTTTGACCCTTTTTCTCAGAAGAAGGGTAATGTCTCAGTACATACCAAACATAGTGCATTAAGGACAAATGAAAATACTTTACTGTAAAAATACTTTACTGCTTTCACTCCCAGTAAAAACTGAAAGAAAATCATTCAGATGGGCTATAAATATTCAGCCTGCCAGGAATCACAGAACAGGAAGAACTTAATCATTTTTACTTAAAAACTAAGGGTTAATAGACAACAGATGGTACCTCCATTATGGGAAATAGGGGAAAAGAGTATTTTTGGTCAGTTTAATTATTAATAGTATTTTCAGCTAGGAGGGTGGTAGGCTGAAATTTGCATAAGCATTTGATGTTAGCATAGTAGTGGGAGCAGTGTGAAGTCAATACCAAATGGCTTTGAAACTCTCCCACACAAGGTCTTCCCCACTCTGAAGTGCTTCAGTGGGCTGAACAGGGGCTGGGGGAGAGTGACCTCGTAGGGAAGGAGTGATGGAAGGGCTGAGTTCATCCTTCACCTGCTCTTGAGCCTCCTGCATGTCCATGGATGATGAGCTGCAGGAGCCAGGCTACCCTCAGGGGTGCACAGGGACGAGAGGCGGCAGGCAGGAGGGAATACAGGGAGATGCTGGTTAGGAAAACAGGACAGTGAATTCTTAGTGATGAAGGTTGGTATGGACCTGGAATGCTTTGCCTGGGGAAGCTGTGGGGTCCTAGGAATGTCAGAATTTGGCTGAATAGGGCTGCAGGGAACCTTGCCTACTGTTAAAGTTACACCTGCTTTGTGCATCGTGTTGGACCTCCACAGGGCCCCTTAAAACCAGAACATTTTGAGTGTTGTATTGTTTTCATTGGGTTCTAACTATTTCCTTTTTTTTTTTTTTTTTCAATTATTGCTGATTTATATATTAAAAATTGTTCTGGGGATTGTTCTGTAAATTTTTGACAACTCTTCTGCAGGATGTATTTTTTTTATTAGTGACAAGCTGGCTAAATGTCTGAAGTAGGTGTTTTGATTAGTTTATAAACCAAAATCCTATGGCTACATGATTGTTTAGCTGTAGGATTCTTTCTTATTCCATAAAATTTAAATGCAGTTAATTTCAGTTAAATGCAGTGATTTTCTTTAAAAATAACAAATCCTAAATATATCACCCCTAGTCATTTGTGTTGGAGTATTTCTTGCAAATATCAAAATCCATAAATATCTAAAATATCTAAATCCAAATATCCTAATCCTCTGTCCTAATCACAGTGCAGATGCAAGGAGGGTGACAGCTGCTGCTCTGTAGCAGTGCTGTCCTTGAATTCCTGTGGCTTTGGCCACCCTGTCCCAGGGCTGGCCTGTGACTGCAGATGGGCTTGCAGATGAGCTGGGTCCTGTTTGCTCCACTCACCTGTCACTTCGTGCTGTGTACAGCCCTCTGCCCAGGGAGTTAACCTTAGAGCTTTTTTCATTAGAATCAGATTAACACCCTTCTATGTTCCATTGATGCCTGTGCTTCAAATTAGAGCCCACTTGTTCATTAAAAGTTAAGAATTTGGATAAAACCACTCAGTCAGTGTCTTGACTTTGCTGTATACTGATTAAACAGCAGTGCTCTGAATGAAAGAAAGATCATCTAGACTGCAGTGTCATTGCTTTTTTTATCCTTTAGCTCATACCAGACACTTGAGTTAAATTTGAGCTGCTGGGCTAGAGCTGAAAGGCCTTGTTGTCTTTGTCCATGTGGCCTTAGCAGTCAAAAAATGTTATACCTCCTGAGTGCACTGAATTAGTTGTGTTTTTGTAACTGTGTGTACTTTAATCAAAACACTGCATTGAAAAATATATTGTAGCTGTTATTTGGGGAGAAAGATCTTCAGAATTTTCCTTGTCTTAGGAATGTATGTGTATTAGGATGGGTGTGTAAATGATGATGGGAAGCAGCATTTGCTGATAAGGATATATCTCAGCCTGGCTCCCTTCCCCTTACTGAGGCAGTTCCTAAGAACACAAGATTTAGGAATTAGTCATCTTCTGACTGCTGTGCAGTCTGAGTGTGTCAACATGTGTTCAAAAACTTAAAAGGGAGAGTAAATGCAGACCAAGGATAGAAATGGGCTCGAAGACAATCCTGTTGGTGAAGGCTATGCTTTTAACTTAAGAAATCCTCTGTTGGGGGCCTGCATCTCAGTTGGGTGTGTCTGAAGAGTCAAAAAAGATTGAAGGAAAGTTTACAAGGCCAACTGTGTTTGTATGTTAATAAGTGAAATAAATTAATGAAAAATCAATCCCCCAGCTAGGCTTCAGCCAGTTAATTCTGTTGCTGCTATTAAGGGGTAACACATTGTAGTTTGCTTATTAAACAACAGAGCATTTCCAAAGTAATTGAAAAGCCAAGATTGTGTTTGTAACCAAAATCCTGCCCAGTTCTTTTCTTAATACCTTTAGATTAAAGCTGGAGTTACGCTTTTCTGTAAATGCAGCTTTGTATTGGACTTTCATGAATATTTTATTGAATGGTAAAAGCAATGTCTTGATGTAAGTCCTGGTCTGATCAAGGCCTACTTTTTCATCTTACTTTTTGCCTCTAGATTCTAAGCTGAAGAGTTTTGTGTTTATTTTCTCTAACTGTTGTGTGAAAACAAGTCACAATTTTCTCAAATATCTTCACCTAGATTCACCTAACTATCACAGGTTGACATGGTCAACCTCTGGGATTATGGAAAAGAATTCAGGAGGCTTGTCAGGTGTGGAAAGTTTTCCTTTTATTAGAGTAGAGTGTGCCAGCATTGCCACAGACCAGACACAGCAGGGTTTGCCACAGCTTTCAACCAGATGAGGGCTGCTGTCTAAGCTGGGGGGGACAACAGGGATGTTTACTGAACTTTGAGAGTTTTTTAGCCTTTTATGTACTCCTTAAAAGATCTGGAGAACTCTTTTATCATCAGCTAATTGTCTAAAACAAATGAATCTTTGAAAGAGTACTGGTATGTGTTTAATGAAAGCAATTGATCTACTGTTTTGAGGCATGCTTCCTTGTTGTTCGTTTTATTTGAAGATTACTTTGTAGTCTTGTTCAAAGACCACCTACTTGTCGGAAGGTAAATTGCAAATTTTTTCCCATTTTTATACTGGCACCATAATAAAAATCTGTGTAGCTGTGGCAAACCATACACAATACTACTGAGATTTCTAGTTATCTTTGAATAAAACTCAATTAAGATATTGTGACTGGGTATTTTTTATTTTCTAAGTGGTTTTGATTCAGTTTATTAATAGCCCATTCTGTATCTTTCAACCTAATCAAGGTAAGCTAATAATTAATTTTATGGGACAATATTCTGTATGTATTTGCAGATATTACACA
This sequence comes from Haemorhous mexicanus, assembly GCF_027477595.1. NCBI lineage: Eukaryota > Metazoa > Chordata > Aves > Passeriformes > Fringillidae > Haemorhous > Haemorhous mexicanus. Next base: position 10,692,125 of record NC_082354.1, read on the forward strand.
CTTACAGTGAGCTATTTTCTTCTTTTGAGTCACTGGAAAGCTGAAGGTTTGTGAACGGGCCTTGGCACAGCAGCCAGTAACATCCTTGCCATTCAGAATTGTGTTAACAACATGCCAACTATAGATAAAAAGTTGTAACTTTTCCTTAGGTTTTGACTGCACCTGGAAGCTGTAGGAAAATTTAATAAGAGGAATTTTAGAAGGAATATAATATACTACTTCTCTTTTTTTTTTGTCCTGCTGCAGAGATGCCAAATTATGATATTCATAGAAGATCTTTAACATGTAAGAAATTTTCCCTTGAAAAAGATCGAATTTGTATAAAAACAAAGCTATCACTTTAATCTTTTGAAGACATATTATAGATAGTAAGGAGAGGATTCCTGTTTTGTTTAGCTTACCCCTAGGTAGAAATTGTCACAACAGTAATCTAAGCATGTTTATGCTTTTTTTGTTGATTATTCATTAACTATCAGGACACTTTCTGATATGACAATAAAAATGTAGTAGAGTAAATGTATTTTACTTCCCTGTTATTGTTGTAGTTACAAGGAATTCACAGATTTAAAAATCTTTAATTTTTTGTTTCTTAACATTTTAATAAGGCCTTTGCTGTTTGTTAAAATTCAATGCTGTATTAAAATGTATTATTCCACTGTTTTCCGAGGATCAGTGTCAAGAAGATTTAGTAGTTTTCCTCTTCAGGGATTCTTGGCAGAATCTCACTTTCTTATTAAAAACAAATCTGATATGGTATTTTCTTTCCAGCAATCTTTTTGTCTTTAAAGCCCTGCAGTGTTATTATTTATCCCATTACTATTTTTTTCTCGTTGTACTAATCTCTTCCCTCCATTCCACTTAGTTCCCTGTCTTAGTGTATGGTTCTTTCTGGCAATGGCAAAAGATTGAGTCCTTGCACCTAACAGTGGAGTTCAGACTTGCCAACAATATCCAAGCTAACCTTTCTCCATGTCATGGGGGCCAGTAGCAAATCTGAGGCATGACTTTGACATCTTCTACATAATTCTCAAATAGATTTTTATCTTTAAGGAAGAGTTCTGTCATGAAACTCACTGCATTCATATTCAGAGAGATGAGTCTGGTGGCTCTGTAAGGTGCTGATTAAGTGGTCACCCACTAGAATTCCCAATTAGCTGCACTGAGGCACAGAGCTGGAGGACTGAAATGCAGGAAAAATGCCCAGCACTCCCCTGACCCTGCCATGTAGGTGAAAGGAAATTAAATGCTAAGTTCAGTTGTATGTGTCGAGTGCTCTCCAGCCCCGCAGCTGGAGGCAGATTAATGACAGAATCCCCTTCTGCCTGTTGTCATCACAAACTGAAAACAACCCCAATCTCCATGAATGCAGAGATACGTCCCTTTCCCAGGAAAATCTAGGATACTACTTCTTACTCTCTGTTATTGGGTGGTAGACCAGGAGCTCTAGTTTCTTTGGTTTGGGGTTTCTTTGTTTGTTTGGCTGGGATTTTTTTGGGTTGTCCTGTATCACGTGGGAATTATTCAGTAGGCCTGACATGTTTGCTGGCTGCCAGGCTCTGACCAGTTGCAAAGATAAATCATCATTCCTGTGTTAGTGCTACTGCCTTTTGATTCTGGGCAAAATCTGGGGGTTGTTTTGTGTTGGTTTTTCTGTAGGCAGCTCCAGTTATGTGTACTGGGGTGTTGAATCTGGAGTAAACAAATGAGTCCCAGAAACACTGAGACCAATAAAGGAGTATGCTAAGGGTGATAAATTGAGAGAGGAAGAAGCCAAGACCCAACTGGAAGAGTCTGCCTCCCTTTTTACTGCTTGGTTTTGTCAGGTTTCAAGGCACCCACAATTTGATTTCTACAAAGGAATCAGCACAATATCTTAACAAAATTAAAGTAGTTACTATGGCTGTAAGGCACCTGAATATCCAGGAAAATCAGTAATTCTCACCAGTCTTCTGCCTGTTTCTACCACACCTGACTTTGATAATGGATTGTGGAATAAGTAGAGATTTATCTTTCTCTCTCTGCAAAGTTACAATTGTGCCTTCCCTGCAATTTGCTCTCCTTAACATCCTTATCCACCAAATACTCTTCTGATGTAGAAGAGTGCTATTATCTCAGCCTTACACATTGAAAAGTGGTTTGTGCAAGGTCACATGGGCAGTTAATGACTGAGCAGAGCTGAACAAGCTGTTCAAGCCCCAAGCTAGAGGGGTGGGTATTGCACAGCTTTTCTTAAATGAAGGAAGTCAAATGAAAATGTATTTCCAGTCAAACTGAGTAGGACAGCCTTCATTACAGAAGTAAACATTATTTCTATGTAGCTGAAACTACAGCTCAGATTGCTGTATGATGGACCCTTTCATATTGTTATGAGATTGGTGGAAAGTGATAGCATAACTACATATCACCAAAATTTTCCTATGAACAGCAGCCGTCCATTTTAAGTAGAATATAAAATATTGCCAACAGTCTTGGTCTGTAGGTATATACTTAGAATATTAGGTATAATAGTGACTTTTTCCTCGCCAAAAGCTTCTTGATCCCTTTTTGACAATCCTTAGTGCATCAGTAGCTGGGCATTGAAAACAGGCTCTGCAATGGTTTGCACTTGTTTTACCTATGTGAAGCTCATGAAGTATCTCTTAGTCCCTTTAAATTAGAATTTGCAGATATTTGTTTTCTTGTTTGGCATAGGTTTCAGTTATCTTTGTTAGAATCATGGATTTCAGGTGCATTTCTGTTGGAATTAGTTTGATTTAGGTCACCAGTTTTTAGTTACCTTGGATGCTGTAATTGTTGAATTTACACAAATAACGTATTTTTTAAAATATGCTTAATCTTTAGATTGCTCTATAGCAACAGTCAGGTTGTGTGGTAGAAATTATGGTGCTTCAGTCTGCTTTGCAAAATGAAGGTAATTAAATTCAGCTCTATTTTTCAGTGTCAGTTTAGTGTTACTGCAGTGTCATTTGTATCACCATTTGAGAACTGCTTGTTCCAGAAAACCTCTGCGTGTAACAATAATTGTGAAATAACTCAGGACATCTGCTTAATTTCATCAGGAATCTGAAGGAGTTTTAAAGTTTTTGTCAACTGTGAGCATTATCTGAAAAACAAAATTCTTGAAGTGCCGTTGAGATGCTCTTTTTAGAAACCCTTCTTGGGTTCAGCTGACAAATTATGATAGATGAAATATGATATGTCAACCAGCAACTTTCTTCCCTTCCCTAGGTAGCTTGTGGTTATCCTTATAAAAATCAGCGCTGGGCACTGGCTGCCATCCAGTCATGCTTGAAAACCTAGGAAATAGAATATAACTGCCATGGTGCAGTTGAATTATTCTGATGGCTTGTTCTGATTTTGCTGAAGAAAGAGATGAGTCAGAGATAGCTTTGAGGCTGCAAATTTCAAAAGCACTATAATAAATTCAAGTAAAGTTGAAAACATACAAGGTCTGTTTTCCTTACGTGGTACAGCTGGAGTCGTGTGCTCCAGGGATACTTTCAGAAACCATTTCAGGTGACATGTGAAAAATAACAAGTGATGACTTAAATACACAAAGGGATTTTTTTGTTATGTATAAATAAAATAGTATGTATTAACAGTGAAAATTCTTGCTTTCCTGCCTCATGGTTACAATAACTTCAGATTCCTAGAACAGAAAATACTTGACCAAGAGAATGTTGTCAGGAAGACTCAGGGTTATTTCCCTGGGTTTGGAATTCAGTGCTAGGTTCATTGTTGTGTTCCACAAGTTAGCTACAACAAGCATTGTTGCTTCCACATCTCTGTTTTTTTAGACATGACTAAATGCCTCAAGATAGTAAAGTTCTTGATGAAAAAAGCTTGTTTCTCTTTGAGCTCAGGCATTTGGAAAAGCTGTTGCTGGTAGCCTTGTAAAAACAATTCAGATCCCTAGCACGAGCAGTCTCACACTGGAAAGCCCTGCTTTACAGCAGGGTAAGCAAACTCCTGTGTCTCTGGTCGGGAGATTAAACTCACTGGTGTCAAAGCATTTCAGAACTCTGAGCAGATTTCTTACTATTTTTTCTTCCTCTCACAATTGTCTCCATTTATGTGATACTTGCATTATTTATCTTTACAATTTACTCAGTGTTCCATGTGATTATTTAAGCAAGCTGAAAATCAAGTTTAAAATATTGTATTACTCCTATAATATTTTGTTCCACACAGGATAATAGCAAATATATGTAGTATAATAAATACTGATTTTTAGAAAAAATAGGACTAGATTAAATTTTTTTTCACAGTAAAATAAGCTTTATTTAAATGAATTAATTTTCTGAAGTCCCTACAGTGGATTTAAAACAGAAGCTGTAAGGAACTGAATTTCATCTGAGTGATAGAATTAACTGAGTATAAATAATGGAAATTAAATATGTTAAAGAGTGCAAATCTAAACCCATTTTCCATCTACGTCTTCAGTTGGGTTGTGCAGGGATCATAGAGCTGCTATTTGCAGAGTTATGGTTGTTCTGTTAGATTACAAATTCAGGACATTTGGAGCTTGTTTGAGGTAGTTACTTGCACTAGTTAGGCTTTCCTGTGCTGTGTAGAGTGTGAGAAATTGAACTGAGAGGGAATTATCCATTCAGTATTTCTTCAGGTTTTCTCTGCAATCAGCATGATATCACTCCTTTAGGAAAAGAAACATATATAAGACTTTCTGATTGTTACAAACCAATGTGGCTGGAAAGATCTGTGTGATGGGGAAGCATTTTTGATACTATACTGCTGTTTATTAATTAGCTCAGACATTTGTGTTTTGCTTTCTCATTAGCATATGACATCCAGTACAGCAGCTAAGAATGTGGTGTTACAGTTGACCTGCGTTGACTGTTTGTGTCTATTTATGTCCAATTTAGCTGCCCTGAAACTGAGGTGGGGACATGCCTCATGCATGTATTTACACCCACGGCCCATCAGACACTCCCTGTGTGGTGTTGTGTGTGCAGCACATCCTTAGCCCATGGAGCACTCGAGTTTAAACGGGAGCTCGGGGGTTGTGTCAGCCTGACAACTGTCAAATGGCACTCCTGAAAACTATTGGGTTAAGATTGTTTCAGACCTTTTTAAATTTAATACCAGACTTTAGACAAATGCTTTCATAAGAGGGAAGAAAGGGATACATGATGGCCTAAATCTTTCTATAAAATTATATGTTTCTCAGAGGATAGCTGTAATTGAATTATAGAATGCCTTGAGAGTATCCTTGTCGGTGGTTAGAGAGATATGAAGGGGAGCGGAGAGACTCTTTCACAAACTAAATGTGGAAGAGACACCCTATAATTCAGCTGTATAAAACCCCCAGCAATCATATAATTATACTATAAATGTGGTTTGGGAGGAATGAAAAGCAGCATTTATTTAAAACATTAAGAAAAATTACTTCATTGCATGAGACATGTATTTTCTCTGTGTTTTATTCAATTAAGTCTTTCTTGTCTGCCCAGCTAACACCTTTTCCTCCATTGTCACAATGCACTTGTGTGTGGGTATCAGCCTTCTAAAGTGCAGGGAGGAGACCTATTTTGGGAGTGTAGTAGAAGTCAAACTCCAAAAGGAGAATGATGCTAACACAACTGCCTCTATTTCTGCCAGAGACATGAGAGTTGGAGTTTTCTGTTTGTAAGATTTTGTACAACCAGCTAAAGAGAAAGCTGGGAAGTTGATCCAAACTCTTCACTTGTGTAATATAAGTGAATTACCAGAAAGTCAAGGGGAATTATTTGTGGATATTTTGTGTTAAAAGTCACTTGAAGAATTGTTCCCTATTGTATAATTTTAGCCAAAATTATTTTCTGAACAGGGAGCAAGAGAAATATTAGTTATGTAATTATTACCATTGTAATTGGCAACAGGGGGTCAAGGTGATTGTTATATTAAATTCAAGATGTCAGTAAACAAATAAATTGACAGTATTTACAATTTATATAGGGACAACATTTACTCTTAAGATTTGGAGGTAGCTTAGCATATTTACAGAGTTCTTAGTGCAATTTAAATATCCCCAGAATATTTTATGTGAGCTATCACAAGAGCAAGTGACTGGCTGAGCTTTGTGTTGGATTGCACCTGCCCTTTCCAAGCCCCACTTTTTGGGTTTCTTTAATGGGCACTCTAGGTATCTTACAATTCCAGCATCCAGAAGCTGTAAGTGGTGGATCAAGTGATGCAGCCTCACTGCAGAAATACGAAAAATCTTTTGTTTAGTTGATTGAAATATGGAGGAGCTTTTCCAAGCTCACACAGAGGGATTGTCCTGGTGCTGAGAACAGGTGGCCTGATTGCCTTTCTTTTGCTTGATCATGTAAAACTTCCTTCTGTAGCCTTGTACAGACCAGAATTCTGTTATTATTTTTGGAAGAGATCAGGCTGTGGATTTTGAGTGGAAGGGTTTTTGTTTGGTTTGCAGTTTAACACAGCATTAGGAGGGTTGTTGCTCTCTAATACATACAGTATTATGGCCTTTCCAAAAGGAGATTGGAAATTAGATCCGTATTTTTATCTTTGCAATCTCATTGCCATGCAAACAGTACTAAAGCTGTAAGAAAGCAGCTGAGCTAGTGATCTCATTTAGCAGCCCAGACAGCTAACCTGTGCAGAAGGGAAATTGTCAGTAAAAACAGACTGGAGGCTGTTAAGTGTTCCAGGGGATGTGATATCCGAGCTCTAGGGGCTGGAACACCTCTGGGGTTCTTCTAATGGAAAAGTCTCAAGATTTCTACAACAGATATGCATGTGTTAGCCTGAATGCATTACTGGGTTTGCCATAGAGGCATCAGATTACATGTTATGTGTAACAAAAGGTCTGTGTTCTTTTAAAAAGACATTTTTGGAGGAGGAAGGAGAGGAACATTTGTGAGAGAACCAAATACCACCTGACTTTTCAGCAGCTGACTTCCACAGTCTTTTTCTATTTTCTCTCTGAAAAATTATGGCTAAAGGCTACTTAATAGCTCAAAACTACATTGATTTTTAAATCAGTTTTCTAATTAGGCTTAGGTTTTGGGAGGGGAGTGGGGACATTTTAGGGAGAAGTCTAAAGTACATACTAGCTTTGTACAGTCATAGAAATTTCATATTGCTGGTACAAACCAAGAGAACGTGGCAGCTAAAGAAATGTGGAAATTCACATGAAGGTGGAGCAGATCAAAACTCTTTTCAGCATATGGATCTCTGAATGAGCTTGGGAAAGCAGCACCCTCGGTGTGGAGGCACTTGATGGACACACCCTGAAGGGTGACGGGCCCTCGGTGTTGTGTGTATGGACTGGGGCAGAGGCTCACATGTTGCAATATTATTGTAAATCCAAGTGTGAGTGTCTTATGCCACACCAGGAGAATAGAGGAAGAGAGTAAATGAAGGGCTAGAGCTCACTTAGTCATTTTGGCTAATTAGTACTTCATTGCTAATTTGTACTTTGCAGTGAAGAGTGGAGGCTGCTGGGTGTGAGTTGATGCTCTTAAGTGAGCAGTACTGAGTGGCCAGGGGTGAGACTGGACCTGCTTCTGAGAGATCCAAGCAGCTGAAATGGAACTATCCCTCACTAACCAGGATTTGAATCCTGGGGTTGAAGAGGTAGAGGAAAAACCTGAAAATGCCATATGCATTTCTAGATGAAGCTATGTGAAATACACGGTGCTTTAAAGAGGACTTTGTTTTCAGTGAATAAAGGGTTCTCAGAGTGTTGGTTTTGTTGGGTTTTTTTTTTTACAATAACATCCCTGAAGTTTTCTTTTGTTGATATATAGTGTTATTTCCAGACTCTTTCAGATCCCCGAATAAGGTTGTTCATTTGTTTGTTTTTTGTTTTCTTTGCTTTGTGCCACCTGAATTCTCTGTAGGACACAGATGACGTATGACTGAAGAGTTTGAGAGAGCTCCTTGACTTTATATAAAACAGTGATAAATGGGTTCAGACTGATGTTTTTTGGGTTTTTTTTTCCGGCAAACTTGACAATGACTACAAAATAACAGTAAATTTTTTTAGGTTTTCTTCTTTTGGAATACTAGCTGTTCTGTGTCCATAAAATGTTGAGATGAAGATACAGATGCCACCTACCAAACTACCTTCTCAGAATCTTTGTACCACTTACAGCCTAGAATTTTTTTTTTTTTTTTTGCATTTTACCATGAGCCCTCAACACTGAGATACCACATTTATATGCTTTATGTGAGACCCCTCTGTAACTCAAAGATGAGCATGGCTGTTGCAGTCTGCTCTCAGAATTGCATCTAAGCCATTGATTTCTCTCTGGCTTGTGTCTTAAATACATTATTGATGTGCACCATCATCTTCAAATCGCTGCAGATGCTTGCACTGTGCACCTGGAGCTGGCATATGTCTTTATTTACTGGTGCAGTAAGAAGGGGAAGATTTTAGGATTTTGTTTCTCTTTGGAAAATATGGACTTGAGAGGCTAAGCAAGGTTTGATGTGCAGCTATGAACAGCTTCTAAACCTTGCCATTGACCTTGCTTTTGAACTTTTCATAGCTGTGTATCCTAATCTTTCATCTTCCTTTTTGAACTTGAACAGAAAATTCTTTTGAATTATTGGTCAAACTTTCTAATTATGCAGCTCTAGGGGTGATTTTTTTTTTTTTTTTTTAACCACATCTTACTGTAGATTCTATTCTCTACAATGTATCTCATGGCTTAAAAACCAGTAGTGAATGTAAAGCCATGTAGTCAAGCACTTCCTGCTTGGGGCTCTTATATACTATAAGCTTCTTTGGCAATCCAGTTTCTATTAAAATCTGCAACATGCACTTAAGTGTATTCTTATTTGAACCCTAAAAGCTAGCTTTATGTACTTGCCTGAATGTTACACGTTAAATGTGTAAGATTTTAGAGATTGCTTTATTTCTGTCATTCTTGTATGTTTATTCTTGTTTTCTTTAATCCCGGTGAACTCAGTACTTGAGTATGTCTGTTGTTTTTGAATGTGCAGGTTTGGAGAAATTTCAATGATCTTTACTGGAAAGGCTGTTTCAGAGAAGGGAAATTGTAAGCCTAATAACTTAGCAATACAAAGAAAAGTTTTTATGTTCTAGATTGACAAAGTGTGGTGGATTCAGATATACTTAGAAGAAACTGAAAGAAGTGAAGTGCTTATTGAAATTACTGTCTTAAGGAAAGAGCCCTAAATTGTTTTGTAACTGTAATTCACCAGAAATAATTTTGTACTCTGAACTCACAGAAGGCTTCTGCTTTACCGTGCTCAGGGTTTCTATGGTAAAATGTTACTGCAGTTGACATAATGATGAAGAGAGCTATTCTGGCCTGTTTTGAAGATGCAGATTTTGAATTTTCAGTAGCAATTAATACAGACCAGCAGTGGCCACAGGCTCTTAAAGGATCTGTGAGAGAGAAATGACTTACAGTTTCCCTTGTGGTAATATACACAGAAAGGAAAAAAAAATATATGTATATATGTGAATCTTAATGAGGGTTTACATTTGTAATAGATCAGAGAAGCTTTATGAAAAGGATTAATAGCAGAGGAGGTAATATTACTCATTCTTGCTGAAAATTTTACTATCAGGCATTTTGCTCATTGACAACAAAACCCAGCCCATGGAGGTGCTGGTGTGCAGTGATGTGACAAATTGAGCTGCAAGTGTGACTTCAACCCAGGGATGAGCTCAGTGACTGCTCAGTCTGAGAGCGCCATGCTGGCTGCCCTTAGCAAGGGGGAGAGGGGGGTTAAAGCAGTTCATACATAATTCATTGCAGGAAAATGAATTTGCCAAAGCATTCAGTGTTTATATATAACACAGCACATGTGATAACAGACTTCTAAGCTGAAGCCAAGCCTTTCAACATTTTTTGCTGAAGATCCCAAGAGATATTTCATTTACTTTGTTCTTTATAGATGCTCTAAATGAGAGTAAGTATGGGATTCACATTTTGTATTTTGGTTTGCAAAAGAGACAAGTATGAGCTCTGAAATTCAGATCTGGATGGAAATTTACCATCATCTGTTAAATGGAAGTTTAGACTATACATCTAACTTGTTATTTGCTTTTTGGGAGTCTTGTGTCAAGTTTATGGCTCAATGGAGAAGCGAATCGGTTTTTAATGATTAATAGTCCAGTAGATTAATAAATAAGAATCCCCACTTGGTTGTACCAGATGAGACATCAACATGGCATTCAAAACCTGAAGGGTATTTATTTTAGTAATAATTTTAATTGCCCATTTCTGAGACTATTACTTCCACTATAAATAGATTAACTATAGTATTACAGGAGAAGGCTTAGTTTTAGTTGCATGCCACATCACTCAGCATATTTAATGATTCCCTTTGTATTTCAATTTTTTAATGCAGCTTAATAGTTTTGTTTTCTAGTGTAGGGTTATGAGAGCAGTGACACATTCATTAAATTGTCCAGGGTACTAGTGAGGTTTTCCTCTTGAGTTAATGAATTTATTTTAGATCCCAGTTGTGTGTATGATGCAATGAATGAATTGCCTGGCATTTGTCTACAGTGATATTAATCTGAATATGCTGACAGCTTCCCTCTCCTCCAAATGTAATGTGTACTATGTCCATAAAAGTATTTCTGTTACCAAAAACATCTGCCCTTGTGAGCATAAACCAGCAAATACATTCATATGTTGCTTTTATCTTAATAATGAGGTTTTGAGTTGTGGATTTTTTTCTGAAATACATGGAGGTAACAAGTCCTTTCAGAAATACCCAAGGAGAAAATGTAAGATGAAGATGTATTTTAATGTCAGCAAGAAACATGTAGGTCTAAAGTTGAGTGTGTGTCCACTAAAAATGGAGTCAGTATCTGCGTTTATGTTTAGCATCCACAGTGACTCAATTGAAACAGATTTTATAATCATAGAAAAGGAAACTGAGAGAATTATGTCTGTAGGAAGTTTTTAGCTGTGTTGAAGCTTACTCTGTGAATGAAATGGGTCTGGTTTGTATGATATTTTAGCTTTTTAAAAAAGGTAACTTACTTTAGTTTCTGTGGTAACTTTCATAGATTATGAAACTGAAAGAGCTTAAAGACCAACAAATTTGGCATTTTTTCCTTCATCTGAGATACACTATTTGATGTCTTAACTGCAAGTGAAAGATTAATTTTTCCTCTTTGTATCCTTTGGGAAAATAAGCTGACTTAGCAGCTAGAGATGTGGGGTGAAATCTGTCAATCTTAATGAACATTTTTAAAAATATATAAGAATATTCTTATTTATTTTGTTACACTGTTCTCCAAATGTGGGGAAAAAAGGAGTGTGTATGCCCCTTGCTCTCTTTGTATTCTTAATGACAGAGGCCAAGATCATGAGCTTAGAAAAGTAACTGCTTCTTCAAATCAGGAAACTGAGGTTAATATTAAATTGTTTGATGCCTAATTTAATAGGTGCTGACTTTTCTGGTACTCTTCCTGGAAGGTTTCCTACCCTGTCTGAAATTAGACTGGCTTTAGTGATTTATAGAAAATATACTATGTTGCTAAGTGATGAGACTAAGAGAACTAGAAACATTCTTTTAAAACCAGTCCCCACTGGTAATAAGGAGTCATGATGAATGCAGAATTTGTGAATGGTTGGGGCCAAACATCAATGCCTGTGGCTGAAATTTGCTCTCAGTTGTAGAGCTGACGTTTGCATTTTCTTCAGTGTTTCATCTTTGCCTAAGCGTGGGTTCAGATTCAGTCTCTAGTTTTGATTTCTGCTAAATATTACAAAAATGGGGGTTGGGATGTCTTTATGCTTACATGAGATAAGCACCACTTTGGCTTCAATGGCATTTGTGTGTTGTTGCTTGAGTCTGTATTGTTGTGAATACAAATGGAGAGGCTGTGTGTTTGTCAGTCCTCTGAGGAAAGGTTTGCACTGCTGAGATTGCCTTTTGCATCCCTACTTTGTGTGTGCCTTCAAAAAGGACTTAAATGACTTCAGTACAGTTCTTTGGATCCTTGCCATCTCTCTGATCCACAATGCTAAATGCTGTAGGGAAGTCTAGGAGGATGGGCACAGATGTCTGCTTACTATTCATCACTGGAGAGAGTTGTGCATCACTGTTGTTGGGGCTATTTCTTTCTTCATGCCTTGAGCAGAATCTTGACCTTACTAGGGTCTAGGAGAGTAGCTGGTCATCAGGCTGTGGCTGCACTGAGGCTTTCTGAATGGCAGCCTGCTGTCAGGCTCTAGTTAGAAACACTCAGAATACCCTGATAGTCTCCATTTTCAGTTTGTCGTGAAGAACAAGGGAGAGAAGGTTTGCCCCTGCTCCTGTCTATTTGAGGCAGTGATCATTTCAGTCATGAGAGACAAGGCAGTCATTACTCTTCCATCAGCTTAAAGATGGATTGATCGTGTTCAGATGATTTTGCACTTTTTTTTGTATGTGGAGAGGTTCTGTGCTTTTGAGAAGCTTTTTCAAATTTTTTGTAATCAGTGGAGTTCAGCTGCAGCTCTCCACTGCACGAGGAAAGGTTGAGTTGGGAGGGAATTGAGGTGCTGTGGCTCTGCCATCCTCTCCAGAAACCACGATGCTGAGATCTCAGGGGCAGCCTTTAATTCACCCAGGTCCTGTGAAACCCAGGCCAGGTTGTCACTCTGGTGCCTGGAAATCTCTTCATCTCAGTATGTGTGCTTCAGAGCACCTGGATGACCAAATTATGCTGAGGCAGGGCTGGAGCATCTTTCAAACTTCTCTTCCAGTCATCAAGGAGAATGAATGGAGAGTAAAAAGGGGTGAATGTTAAATCTTGCTTTTGCTTGTCTAAATCAAGCTGGTGGTTAACTAGGAACAAGGCTGTCTGGGTGGGGAGAGTGAATAAGAGGAGAATTCTGAACTTATGGGTGGTGACTTCATTTTGTGTGCTCTGTTGTAGCTCTTTTGCTCTATGGCAGCAAACAGCAATCACATTTCCAGTCCGGTGGTACCTGGAAGTCAACTGTGCCTCTGGGATCCTTCTGTGTGAAAGGGGCCATATAAATGTAAGGCAATGATATTATCTTTATTGTCAATTAAACTTTTAGTGCCTTTGACAATCTGGCATGCAAGGTGCATCAAATGAACTCTAGCTGTGATTATTTCTAAACACCATGTAAAAGCAGACCTTGCTATCCTAATCAAATTGAAAAGGACTAAGAGGGCAAGTCAGTTATGTCAGCATGGAATCACTTCAGCATATTAGAAACTGCACAGAAATACTGCTTCTTTCTTTTTTTTTCAACATCCCCTGCTCCCCCTTCCCCTCAAGAGATTTGGCTCTGCAAAATCTGAGCTGCCACATCCTTTAACTCCAGAGTTACTATAGCAGCATTGTTGATGGCATTTTTGTAGGGAACTCATACTGGAGCTAGCACTGGAAATACTGTGTGCTGTTGCAAGATATACTCATTTTTACAGAGTAATTCTGATCCTCCCCTCACCCCCCAGGATGTGTTATTTTAGGATGATTATACTTCACACTGCTATTTCTGTTCAAGTTATGATAATTAATGTTCTATTTCCAGACCTGTTCTCTAAGCCTGCCCTTGCACATACACGTGTGAGTGTTATATGCATATTTTTAGGACTTCTGTGTATTTTACATGATCATTGTCTGTCAAACTCTTTGTTAGAAGCATTCAGAAAACATTTTGTGGTTTTTGCAACACTATTAGTGTTAGTATAAACTAACTTAACTTAGTGGGTGTGTTGTCCTTCCTCTTGACTTTTAAAAGGAGGGAGATGTTTTTACCCACTGTTAAGTAAAACTGCCTTTCCAGTCAGAGATGGCTGTGCATCAGTGAAGGATGAAGCATTTCTGAGGTGTATGGCAAGGCTTTTGGAGGAAAACAGATTTTACATTTTTCAGTGTGGGCAAGATGTATTAACTAGAATTGTTTTGCCAGGGCTTCCCTTTGGAGGATGTGTCTTCTATACTTAATAATATGATATTTTTGAAGAAATTTTTCAATTTTTCTCTTCATTTAAGTCAGCCTAAAAATGGCAATGCAAATCAGGATTTTCCCCTCCAAGGATATTTGGTATGCCAAGTTCTGTTAGAGATGTTTGTGTTTCTCAACTACCAAACACCTATTATGTCTATAAAATCAACAGCAGACTTGGGGAGTTGTTTTGCCCATCTTCTCCCCCCTAGATTGTGTGGGCAACCTGCAGAAATGGAGACACAGCACATCTGATCAGTTCCTAGAGAGCTCTGGAAAAAAAAAAGCTCAATCCACTGAGCTTTGCTGCCTTTTTTTTTTGTTGTTGTTGTTGTTTTTGAGTGTAAATTACTGCCATTTTTGTTTCTAGAAGAACTCTCACGAGTATCTTCAGGTAGATTGTCTGTAAAGAGCTGTCTAATGATACAATATTTTGTACGTTTTCAGATAACTAAAAGCTAGAAAGCAACAGCTAGCATTTGAGACATTGTGTAGGTTTCTAGCCCACTTAAACTTCAGATTCTTCTGTAAACTAATGAGCAGATTACAGTCAGCACATGCATGTGGTTCATTCTCTGTGAAGATTTTGTCTATAGGAATATTTTTATTTTATCTGTGATGATGAATTACATTTCGAGCTTTTCTGCATAGATACTGGCAATCTTTTTTCTACTTTTTATAACGCTGGCTTATGATAATTATTACTCTGCAGGGAAGAACTTAAACAGAGAGGATGGGGTAAATAGTTCCAAACATATGGTGAATTTAGTAGGCTTTTATGAATGATAAACCTGTTAGGGTTACCTTAATAAGTAGTTACTGCATGTTTTTCATAAATCACCACTAACAGCTCTCTGGGAAGGTGTAAATAGATATGTTGATCTGCCTATACTGTGAGGGCGAGATAGATGAGTAGAACACAAATATGTCTATGTGAGGAAAATGTACATGAGTCTCATCCTGCATACTGATTCTTGGCACAGTGTTTTGCCCAGGAGGCAGTAAATAAACAAATGGCCAGCCTGAAACTGTATAAATCTGAATTGATTCCACAAGGAATAGGAGGAATTTTGCAGCCTTTCTGACTGTAAGAAATCCCCTGGTTTCCCTATGACAAATGTATTTTCCCAAAGCTTACTGCAGTACCAAGGCTATGTGTTTGCCTTCACAAAGTAGTGTGGATTGCAGTCCTAGAGACATCATTTTTCATCATCTGCAAACATGAAAATAACTTCAGTAAGCACAGCAGCCTGATTTACTGTTATTGAAATGCTGCCATCTCAGGATGTGCCTCATGTATAGCCTTGTTTAAAATACAAGTGAATAAGTAGAAAGCAGAGAGAGAGGGAGGAAAAAATTTGAATCTGAAAGTGCTTGGTTTTTTTCAATAAACCAAATATTTCCCACCAGCTGGAAATATAACTGACAAGATAAGTAATGACTGCTGTTTTAAATCTAACTATTGCTGCTGCATGTACATATGCATATTTTGAGTTCAGTTTGTTTAACCTGGAGATGGTTACGTTGTGCTATCAATAAAAACATATTCAGTTTGTTTGTTCATATTCTCCTAGAATAACACTGCTCTTCCCATGGAAGTTGGGTGGCACTGCAAAGATGGTGCTTCCCATAGGAATAACTGTCTACATGTGTGTATTGAGACACAACAGTGTTTATGTGCATAGATTTATAAAAGAGTTTGTGCAATTTTTAAATATTAGTCCTGATTGACTTTAACTCTCCTCAAAACACTTGGAATAGTTTAAATTATGATATCGCTTTGAATGTTATCCAAGTGATCTGTAAATTGCTTTTATGATATCTGAACCCTACCCAGCATGTGACATCGCTGTTAAACTGAAAATTCATGGAACATCCAGAGAGCAGTAACACAGGAAGCCTTCTCTGGGCAGCTGTAACCATGGTACCTGAAATATTGTCCAACATAACCTTTTTGATGCCTTTTTTCCCCCCACCAGAAAGAGCTTTTATCAAAATTCCTACAGCTTTCCTGTTGCATTGACACCCAAATTCATTTCTTATCAGTTGGGAATACACAGCTAGATTTTTCTTTAGTAAAAAAAAAGCTCCTGCTGAAAATGGAGATGAATGTACTTCAGAAAATAACAAAAGTCTATCTGTGTGTTTTGTGCCGCTATCTCATTGTATAATCCTGCCTCTTTGAAGGTTTAGCTTTTCTCTGTAGACTAACAGTGTATATAGAAATGTAGGTTTGGTAGCACTGGGCCTTCCAGAGCTGTTCTTGTTTGGTGAGATAGAAGCTTACAAAAACATATTTGGAAAGTGAATTAATTATTCCATTGTGCTTTGAGCTGGTGTGAAAATACCTCAGCTGTAACAGAGATCTGGTTTCACTGACTGGTGAGCACAATGGGATCTGCCAGGGGACACCTGCTTGTGGCTCTGGGGCAGGAGGGGCAGATTCTGTTTCTCACTACCTGTGGCAGCTCCTCTGACCTCGAGTGAATCTCATGCCCTGACAGTAGCTCAGGAGCTTCTGTGAACTAGCAATTTTAAATCACCAACCAGAATCCTTTTTCCCTCTGCTCATGTCCAACATGTTCAGGATGTGAGACTCAACATAAGACACACTAAACAGATCACCATGTTTAAAGTTTCGTGTTCAAACAATTGGAATTTTTCTGATGCGCATTGCAATATAAAATTAGTTTGTGATGACAGACAGGAAAAAGTTTCAACACCCCTAAAATTGCTTAAGTGCCCTGGCAGCCATGTGGGCCTCACAAGGAGCAAAAGCAACTCCTCAGTTTTCCTGAAAAATTTGTTGGTCCCCAAGGAGCAACCATGGTATCATATTGATGATATTGATACCAAATGTAGGCATCAGCCTCCTAATCCAACTAGCACAGTTTGCAGTCTGTCAGGGAGAATTACTAAAATAATTTTAAATATCCTGATAATCCATACATATGTTCTGTAAAAAGCATACAAAGTAAATTAGTTTTACGTTGTTGGAAAATGCTGTCAGTTGACATTTGAAACAAAATGAAGCAATATGGGCAAAATGTGCTGGAAGGGTACAGAAATTGTCTGGGCACATGCACATACATAAACATGTGCTTTATATGTTACACATAACAGTGTTGCCACCTATTGATCGAAATTTAAACTTCATGTAGATGTTTATATCATATTTTGCCAAACACAGGGAAGGTTTCTTCCTTCTGATGAGACTGGCATGAACAATGTGTATTATTTGTGGTAGAACAGGCCTTACAGGCTTTGATAATACCATGGTGTTATAAAGTAATGGGTGCTGTTCAGAAACCAACAAAGGATAAATGTTATCAAAGGAATCTAAAGCTGCTGATGCTTTTGTGTGACTTAGATGTATGATCCCATTGTCAGTGGCAGTTCTTTGATGAAGGAAGGAGTGAGTGTGTCTGGTCTGCACATTTCAAGTTTATCTCTAATTTTCATGGGGATAGAATGAACAGTGGAAAATTAAGGCAATATTTCTTTATTTACAACTGCATAAACTGTTTACCAAAAATATGCTCAAAATCATGGAGCTCCCTATTGATTGTACTGGAGAGGTGATAGAGTTTTATTTAGAAATTAAACATATGCTCATTGGCATTAAATTTGTTACTTGTCATGAAATATGAGTAGTATTGGAGAATAAAAAGCTGTCTAGTTTACAGTTTTTTTGTTTAGACAACTGTTTTGTTCTGAAGAAAAATGGGTTTGTTCTTGTCTTAGAAGACACGTGAACATGAATTAGAAGTTGTCCAATATAGTTCAGAGTATTTCCATGAAAAACTAATGGATAAATGTGAGTGCTTCTTTATAGTTGGGGAGAAACATTGACTAATGAAATATCGTTTGCCTAGCCATGAAGTCACATAGACATGTGTTCAGTTGTGTGTCATTCTTTCAGCCATCAACATTTGTTCCTAATTAGGGCTCTTTTCAGTATTTATCAGTATTAGCTCTTGGATAAACTCTCATATTATGGAGGTGTGCAGTAAAATGGATGAGCATGTTTTATCTTCCATGACAAACACAGTTTAATTTCCTGCATATTGCTTTGCTGCAAATTAATCCAGCCTGGGATGTCTTGGCAGAGAGTGCTGTTCTGCAGAGGGCTGAGGGAAATCTCAGGACCACTGCAGTAGAGTTCTGTCAGCTTTTTCCTTCAGTGTCCAGAGAGAGACACTGGAACTGGGGAAGGGTCTGGAGCACAAGTCTGATGAGGAGCAGCTGAGGGGACTGCAGGGACTCAGCCTGGAGAAAAGCAGGCTCAGAGAGAACTTTATTGCTCTCTACAGCTGCCTGACAGGAGCATGGAGCCAGATGGAGTTGGGTTTCTTCACCCAAGCAATAAGTAATGGGACAAGAGGCCTGAAGTGGCACCAGTGAAGGTTTAAATCAGATACTAGAAAACATTCTTAACTGAAATGATGGTCAGTCATTGAAATTGCCCAGGGAAATTATGGAATCACAGTCCTTAGACATGTTCAAAAAATGTGTAGTTGTGGCATTTGGGGACATATGAATATGAGTGGTGAATATGTCAGTGTTGGGTTAATGGATGGACTGGATGATCTGAGAGCTTTTTCCAAGCTTGAATGCAATGATTCAGATGAAGGAGGAATAGAAATCACCCTCGATTACAGACTTTGAGGGCTAATTTGGAGCATTATCCCACGTTCCAAACCCTCACTTTGGCTGGGGGTAAACAAGAAGACACTGCATATTAAGCTGCACAAGGAATGAAGCAGCCGAAAAATCAGAAGATTATTCAGAGGGGTAGAAAGCCAAACAAGGATCATGATCTTAGAAAAGATTCACCCTTCAAAATTCAGGGATCTGTTTATTGTAAAATAAATGGATACATCAGTTTGGACTGTTTAGGTGTCTCTGAAACTTTACAGCGAATGCCATGTATTAATGGCTTATTATTTGTGAAAGGAAAGTACACTTTCTTAGCTGCAAACTAAGTTGAATTCCATGTCAGACTTTTAATTTCTCCTTGTAGTTGTGAAGAATATGTCCTTACCTCTCTCTCATTTGTCAGGAGTTGATAGGAAACATCTGCACAACTTGTTCAATCTGTTAACTGTATGTGTTCATCCAAGCTTAACTGACATGTAAAATGTACCAAATAATATTGGACTATGAGGATGACCTTTGCTAATAAGGCAGTTACATCATCCTTGATGTGAACCAAGCCACTTCTAATGAAATGGTGGTTTGAAATGGCTCTGTGCTATTTAGTCACATTACTCTCAGGATAGATAAAGGAGAAGGCATATTTTCTTGAAATACATTGAATATTTTCTTCAAACTGTTACATAAAAGGTAATTCAAAGAATAGGTAATATGGGAAGAATTTTTTTTGATGGGCACTAATGTTATTTTTAAATGCAGCCTTGATAGCTCGCCTAAAGATCTTGGTTAAATATAGCTGTAGCATAGATGTTTGTTTCCTTTGCCAAAATGGTAGGTTTAGTGTCTTGCAAGGAAATATTTTATAGAAATGCTTTGTATTGAGTTATCCATTTGTGGATTAAGTGCACCAAGCTGCTGGAAAACACTGTGGTAGTCCAGAGTTCACAACCTTAATCTGATTAGGTTTTTCTGATTATTAACTTGGAGTCCTTCATTTATTTATTTTAAATCCAGGAGACCTTAACTTCTCAGGAATCTGTGCATCTCTGCTGGATCAACCTAATCCTGCAAAAAGAACTCTGAATTACAAAATCTAAACCAACTGTGGAGTTCAGTGCTTAATGTGGCTTAATCAGAAATATCTTTAATGGGTTGGGAATATAAAGGTCTGGATACTGAACTGAAAAACCTGACAGTCAGGAATACTGTTCTTTATTTCTTCAGTTAATGTTTTTAGAAAAAATACAGACCTGTGCAGTACCAATATCCCCACACTGCTGACCCTGTCAGTGGGAATTAGCAGTGAAATTTCTTCATATTTTGCTATCATTACTCAGGTTTTT
The DNA here is from genome assembly GCF_027477595.1 of Haemorhous mexicanus. Classification (NCBI taxonomy): domain Eukaryota; kingdom Metazoa; phylum Chordata; class Aves; order Passeriformes; family Fringillidae; genus Haemorhous; species Haemorhous mexicanus. The sequence continues at coordinate 10,712,052 of NC_082354.1, forward strand.
TCTCAATCCATTTTTTCTGAGCAGGGTACTTCTCTTGGGCAGAATGCTTCACTTTTTACATGAATGTTTCATGTTTCAGATAACTTTCCAGAAATATGTTTATTATTGCCTTTTAACTTTTTTGATTATTAGTATCATTAGCTAAAATCCAAACTACTATTTTTCAGTTCAGCTGCACAGATCACTAAATGTGTTGCTTTTTTTATCCTGTCATTGCAGGAAATGCACACATTTATCCTAATAGCTTACTTTTTATTATGAAAATAAGTATCTCTGGCAGATCTGTTTGCTATTTTCATGTCTTACTGAAAATGTATTCTATGTTAAGTTTGGGTTGTTTGTTTTGCTGTAAAAAGTCATTTGATCATTATTAAACATTCATTGAGCATTTCTCATAACCATTTGACTTGGAAAATGATGATCAGACTAGATTAGCAAGTTGAAATTTGGGAGATAAACACATGGTACTAATTAATTTAAGTCTTTAACTTTCAGTAAATATGATAATGTTGATTACATTCCAAATTCAGCCAAGATATTTATGATATAAGAATTTAATTTCTCATGTTTTCTTTTCTGTTTAAACTCATCAGGGAGATAAGTTTACCTGGTGTTTTGGTCCACTGATGAATTTGTGATCAGTGTGCACCAATATTTGAATGTTGCCAAGAAAAGGTAATGAATACTTAAAGCACTGTTGAACATTTTGTGTGCCATGCACTTTCACTGCAGTATTCACTTGTCTCTTACTTTCATTCTACTGAATGGATAAAGGAGGATCTTTATTTCCAAACTCACCTAACAGTTGTTTATCTGAATTACTTCTGGACTGTAATACAACTTAAGTTGACTTAAAGCCAGGTTATTGAAGTAGTTTACCCTCAAAACATCTGTGGTTGTAAAATGGACCTTCTCAAGCTGCTAATAGGACTTTTTTTTCATTGTTTCTCCCAGTGTAATGGTTTTCTTATTTGAACTGCAGAGCAGAAATCACCAGATTACAATGCTAAATCCATGAAGTTTAAACTCATTTATGCTACTGTGTGTCAGTGCAGCTCCCATCGAGTTTTAGAGGAATGCATGTAAATTTATAGAAGTAATTCAGATTTAGAAGAATGTGTGATCCCACCCCAGAAAATAAAAAAAAATCAGAAAAGTATTTCTAATTTTAAAAGTCAATGAAGTGGTGAGGATTGCAGCTCCAGCAGTTTCACTCTATTTGCTCAGAATTCACATTAAAATGTTTAAGAGGATAATGTTGAGGATGACCTTAATTCTGTAACTTTTCAGTTTTTCAGTCTTAATAAGCTAATTTTTCCAAAGTAAATTAGAAAACTGCAACAGCATTCACATTCCTACAGGGTGGTGTCTGGTCAGTGCAGCTGCAATTTGTGTTCTTTCTGTAATGTATAAAAATTTCTCTTGTTTCCCACTAAAGTAGAAACTAGTTTATTTGTTCTTTTCTTGGTTTTGCTGAGGTACTGGTGTTGCAATGTTGTGAAGCCCTATCAACTTCCTAGTCTCTGTTTTTAAGCAGGAGATTTAGGACTGTCATTTTAAAGAACAAAAGACCTTGGTAATTTACAAGATTTTACAAAACTCCTGGTACTTCACTTGACAAAAAGAGCTTCACAAGGGCTAAAGGAAAACCGTGCCTTGATCTCTGCAGTTTTAGGTGTTAAAGGAGAAGATTTCACAGCAAGTCACGCACATGGCTGTGTTGTTGAGAGCTGGCTTTTCAAGTGTAGGGTTTGAGTAAGAAAAAAATGCCTGGGCTATGGATCTGACCTTGGAGATCAATTGAAATAAAGGTGTTGAAGAATAATAAACGTGTTAGGAAGTAAAGGCAAAGCAGATTTTTGAAAAAGTCTTAATTAAACTGGGAGAAATCAAAGTATAAATACTTCTGTGTTCTGTCAGAGATAAGCCACTGGCCATCATGGTTTTGAATGCAGTAATATCTGCAAATGGTTCTGGTGAGCCTTGGAATTCTTGGTCCAGTTCTCTATGTGTGCTCGTCCTTAAATTTATGTAAAGGAATTGAGTGGTGTAATTGAATTAGTTGGCAACAATATTGGTTACATAAAACTTGGTGTGCCAATAACTTAACTTTTTTGGTTGGTTTTAGCTTTCTTTTTTTTAAATATTCTATTAACTGCAGAAATAAAATTGAAACTAATTCTCTTTTCTCCTAGTCTATTTTTTTCCTTCATCCAACTAGTCAGCAATTTCCAGTAAAAAGTTCACTGTTTTCTTTCAATGACCCATTCCCTAAAATGGGAAAGGATCAGCTAATATAGCTCAGCTGAAGCCACTGATGATTGTTTCCCCTGTCAAGTGCTCCAGCTGGGCTGTCACCCTGTGAGCAGATTCTGCTGTTCTCAGAAAAGCCCTCATAGAAGAGTGCATGAACCAGAGCCACTTCATTTCTATCCTTGGTTGTCTGGCAGCAGCATCACCACATGTAATTCAGGGTTGGCTGTTGTAAGAATTATGTGTAGGAGTAGGAACAGGAGTTGCATTTTTATTTAACTGTGATTAGGTCTTCAATCCTGGTGAAAACAGCTGAAAGTCTATTAATAATGTTTGGGAATTGTTGGAGCTGAAATGAGGAGTAGGCCTTTTGTTGATTTTGTTATCAAATTTCCCTGCTAGTGTTTATAGTTTAGACTACAGATTTGAGTTCCTTGTAACTTTAAGAGGATACGATGTAAAAATATAAGTAGAATCTCAGTGTGTAAGGAAGTTCTGATTTTTCTAGGAGGTAAAAAAAATTTGCGTAATTTAAAATTCTTCTACTTGCAGTATTTTTGAAGCCAGAAGTTTCATCTGTGTTTGTAAAAACCACAGACAAATACCACCACTCAAGAGCCGAGTGCTTAACAAGTGATTGTGTCAGAACTATGCTCTGGGAGTACCTGCAGACTTGTCCTTGTCTGAAGAGGATCACACTGTGCAGCTACAGTAATTTCAGTAATTTAGATGGGGTTGGGGGTTGTTTTTCATTTGGTTTGGTTGTGGTTTTTTTCTTGTGGTTGGTTGGTTAGCTGGGTTTTTTTTATTTGTTTCATCTTGAACAGTGCACTTCCGTTCCTTAATTTCACAGGCTGCTGTAGGTAGACGTGAAGCTGTGTTTTATATGGTCTGCTTCAGAGGAATTAGTGCAGACATTGAGAAATGTCTTTTTTTATGGAGATCCTATCCTTACTTCACAGTCAATTCCAGAAAAATCTTAAACTGGTCTTTGACTGTATACAGAGATTTCTTTACCATAGAACAAGAAATTACTGTTTCATTTTGTTTTGAGTGTTGGGTGCTTCCCATTTGCAGTGTAATGTAATAGCAGAAAATCAGACATGAGCTTTTAAGAGAACGATGATCTTCACAAGGTTAATGTCTGTTTCCAGCCTGTCTCTGGTGCACGTCTCCATTTACAACAGAGTGCTGGTAAAATGGTAACATTTAGGAAGGTATCCTTAGGCTATGCAACTTTTCTTCTTATATAAGAAGAATAAGAGCTGTTATATTAATGAGTCATCTTTAATAACAGTTGACATAAACCTTGTCATATAACAAATTGCTGAACCTTGGAGCTCCTTTACACCTAAAAGCACTGAAATGTGTATTTAGAATTGCCTCCAGATCAGCAGTGATGCCAGTTGTTTTCTAGGGGAGCTTATTTAGGTGGCGACTTGCCTTATGATTTATGTGTGTAAGTAATGATTTTTATGGTTTTCTTTTGTCTCTGAACTTTCTTAATTTTAAAAATATTCTAAATACTCTGTGAAGCTCTATGGCACAATTTTCTCCAGAATGATATTTATCATTCAGCATTATGTTCACAAATCCTCCCCTGCTGACTTGCTCTCTTGTGCAGATCAGCACTGGCTTACTTTATTAATGTCACAGCTGCATTTTTCTGCTTCCCCCCAGCACCTTGTGCGTATAAACCACAGCACAGTTGAGATACCTATCCTGGGAATGTCTCTCTTTTCATTGCCAACCTGCCTATAAATGTAGACAGGCCAGAAATGCAGGTTGCTTCACAGAATGGGGAAGAAAGATGGGGACTGTTTTGGGGCATTGTCGTGCTGCACAGGGTCACAGGGTCACAGAGTGGCACACAGTGTGTGTGGGTGGCAGATTTCTTCCTGACCTTTTACATGATTTGTCATTGGGCAAAACGCAGCAGCCAATAACCAGATTCTGCTGGCACAGTGCCCTTGCAGCTCTGAGTGTTTTGAGGTATTTACAAATGTTGCAAACTAGGATATGAAATGGGAGATGAGAATTAACACCCCTCCACAACTGAAAGCAAATTTTTGGGAAAAATGAAATCACTGGCAAATGTGAAAGGTAGGTGCCCATTTCATAACCTCAGTGTGTGGATGTATTTGATGTGGGAGAATATAAAAAAGGATATCCACTGAACCAAACATAATGCAATTCATCCATAGGTTAAAGAAAGGTCATTTTCCTGCCGTGTTGGCTGGAAAGAGACAGCAGAGCTCTAACATATAATTGTGTTCTGTGACAGTAAAAGGAGTCTTTTGGTGCTTTGGGAAAGGAAAGTGACATTTTCCTTGCTCATGAGAGAAACACAGTTTCACATGAAATGTACACTACAGTGCTCCCAATGTAAATAGAATTAGCAGGGGCAGAATTGTTATCCACAAGGATAATGATTCTATTTTTTTTTTTAATGCAGCTAGTATAGAAGATACATGTTCCTGTGTGTGTATACATATATTAAAGCAACAGACACGAGTCACATTTTAGTCTCATCCTTCTCTCTCTCCCCTTGCTGTAACTTCTCAGCTGAAGAAAGGAAGCTGAGCTAAAAGTCATTGTACAGGTGCTAAGGACTTTTCTTGCCAAGTAGCGTGGTCATAGTGGTAGTAATGTATTTGATGTAGAAGAGTTTAAGTAGCTGAGAATTTTGAGCAGTTAATTGGAAAACAGGAGTGTAGCATGGTTTAATTTTTCCAGTTTTATGTACCCATAGTGTGGTTGTAGTCACACTGTTCTCCCTTGGCAGTCACTGGGGTTCAGAGGCTATTGATTTTTTCTGAAGGTTCCTCTTCCTGCCAACACTCAAACAGAAGCATGCTTGATTTTTACACACCTCTGTTCTTGCTTAGTGGGAGGAAGAAGTTTCAGCAAAGTCCCATTTACTTTTGAACTGGAATTAGTTATTGCAGAATAACAGTTTCCAAAAAGAAAATGGCTGCTTCAGTCCCTCTTGAAAAGGGTTTTGGGGATAGTGCAGCCTAAAGTAAGAGAAAAGACAGTATCTGTACCAAAAGGACTTGCACTGAAAGAAGGCATGGGCAAACAGCTCTACCAACAGTTAAAAAAAAAAATTGTATTTCTGAGACTGATGGTAAGAGCAGGAAGATTATTTCAACTGCAGTTTACCGTGTTATACTTGTTTAAATGTAAGATCAGTGCCTCCCTGTTTGTGTATTTCTACAGAAGACACTCTTTCCCTAATTTTTTGAAAAATATCTTGCAAAGATGTAATCAAGAAGCTACTTGTGATGAGAGTGCAAAAGCTGTGACGCTAATAGGCACAATATGTAAAAAATGTGAACAATGCTTAAGCAGTAATTATCTTTGCTGTTCTAAAGTCTAACTAAAAGAAGGCCTGGCTATAAAAGGCAGTAGTCTTCCACAAGCACACTAGAGGCATGTTTGTATTTGTAGTCTGTTGCATTCCCAGATGCAGTTGAGCCTTTGGGAATACAGCTGGGAAATATCCCCATTCTTCAGTGCCAGCCCTACCTGCATTTTCTTCCTAGAGTACTAAAGAAAATGGTAAAATCAATTTGCAAAAACTGTGACGTTTCGGATGGACAGCTGAAAATAATCTCTGCCAAGAAGGCTTCACAGACTGGTGACAGTGGATGGATGCATAATGAACTTCCAGTTTGCACTACAGAAGATTCTTGGTACTTGCAGGAGAAATTTCTAGCAAACATTCATTACAAAGGATTCTCTATTGAAATGAGAACAAAGGTTCCAAGAGAAAGATCTCAAAGGATTCAAATGTACCTTTTCATAGGTGACATGCTGATACAAGCCAGTTCTCAAGGGGTTACATCAAGGCATAAATCAGCAGTAATTTCAACTCTGCAAGATCATAGCACTATCATGAACAGAAAGAAAATCAATCTGACACCAGCTCAAATAATAGCAGTTCTGGGAGTCACAGGATATAGTACAAGTCTACTGGGAGGGTCTGCTTGTCAGAACAATGGCACTTGAAGACACTGAATACTTTGACAGACATCAAAGCAAGAAGAAAAGGAACAGAAGGATCACTTCTCAGCCATGATGGTGTCACTCACACAAATAGCAACCTGAGTGATGCTTCAGATGAAGGTGAAGCAGATGCTGGTCCTGTGGTCAGGCAGTAGTCAGGTCTTCCTGCAAAAAGTACTTGAAATGCTTGAAAAGCTTTTCAAGTTTTAACTTAGTGGGTGATGTCAGAACTGCATAATACTTGATGGTGTTTCTTCCCAGAGTTAGAAGAATAGAAGTTAAGAAAACTGTTTTGGAAAAGACTGAAAAGTTCACTTTCTGTGTGCAGTAAATAGTGGTGGTTTCATAAAAGTTCTTCACGCTGCTGTGGTAACTTAATTGAGAATCTTGCAAGACATTAAGCTATAGATCTTATGCCTTCTGTAAGTGCACCAATGTTGTGAGCCTCTGCTGGAAATAAAACAAGTTGCTGAATCAGTGCTGCTTCTAGAAATCCTAGAATGTAGCAAAAAGTAAGTTGCCACAAAAAGATGAATCTTAATATGAACAAGCCACATCAAATCTGAGAGGTGGACAGTGCTAAAGAGATGCTGATAATATTTAAGGTAATGTGTTCTGTTAAGAAACTTCACCTGGAGAGGGGGAGCTGGTCTCAGCATTTTGTTTCAGAGATTTTTAGTAGGTGTTTTTTTTTGATTTTGGAAAAGGAAATGAAAATTGTTAGCAACAACTCCTAATGGCCAGGGAGGGGGAAAATCTACCAGGGAAATTTGTTTATTGTGATGTCAACTGATGAAATCTTTTGTCTCATCAAATATGACAATAATGAGACTTGTTCATATGTTTTGGTAGTCCATAAATACTCTGGTAAATGTCTAGTTTGCTTAAAAAAGACTTACCTTATTCTAATTAAAACCAGGGGAAGTGAACATGAAGAGAAAATTGTCAGCTGAATGTTTTTAAACACCATTGCCAAGGCATCCTGGTATCAGTGGAAATCTAATACTTGAATTATGGTTTAGATGTTCCATGGTATCCATGTGTTGTAAATGATTCTCATGTGCTGAGCTTATTGTGATACAAAATTTAAATTGGTACCTCAAAAAATTAATACTATCTATACAGAACATGTAATTTTCAATTTTTGTAATCTCTGAGCAGCTAAACCTGATTTTAACAATTGCTTTTTTGCTAATTAAGCCTTACTGGGCCTTCTTAATTAGGCACACAGTTGGAAAAGAGACAATAATTATCTCAATTTGATGGCTATGCCAATTTGCATTATCAAAAAATAACGAAAGCACATTTCATTTTCTTATCACATACAAATGTTACTTGCCAAGCACCAGTGTGTTTTAAAACAGTGTACCTTCCAAAGCTGCTCCTAGATGAAACAAGCATTCAATTTTTCCTACCTGCATATGCACAAGTGCATGTGCACCTGACTGTTGTGTTATTGTTAGATAAATTAGAGCAGTGTAGATATGTGTATATGCACACCTACAGGTATAGATATAAATATTTTGTTAGTATTTGCCTCTTCAGTTCAGAAGACACCAACGTTCAACTGTGTTTTCATAGAACTCAACTACTAAGTGGAGTATTCTGATTTTAGGTCCTTACAATGCAAAAATATGCTCTTGTCAACAGAACAGTAATTACATCAGTGGAGAACAAGCTGAGCTTCCACTGGCAAGCATTTCAACTCAGCACTTCACGTGGATGTGTTTAGTATAAGGAGGTGCCTGGGGTGTATTGGAAATTACTTGTATGGCCCAAGGGAGCTTAATTGTCCCAGGCATTCTTGAATGTGAGGTGAAACATTCCTTTTCTTCAGTTCTATTATCTTCTAAAAATGTCTTTACTAAGTAATTTACAGCTTTGACCACACTTTGTCCTTGGAGGAAAAAACAGTTCTGGGAGATTTGCATTGAAATAACTATTCCTGTAGTCTCAAACTGCACTCTCATATAGGCCAGATTTCCTTCCTCTCTTTCCCTGTATTGTCCCTACCATAAAGTTAGGAATTAAGTTGAAAAGGCATTAAGGGACTTGACCATGTGTTAGGGATCAAATCTGTAGATATTAAGCACTTGGCTAGTTTTCTTAAGCCCAGACTTTTTCATGTTCTTTAGCTTTCTTAGTTGAAGTGTTCAGTGTTTCCATTTTTTTAAATGAAAAAATGTTCACATTAGGAGTTATTCTGCAATATAATGAGGAATTCTATTTCCTAAAGTACAGCTCTTCAGAAAGACTTTGTGCTCCAGAGGTACCTGAACCTGTCCAGGATGTATCAACCTGAATGTACTTTGTACCATGGAAGTACAACTTGAGCTTTTGTCCTTGAATCTCAGTAACATCAGATGATGAGTTTCCAAAAGAAAACATTAGGGACTTGTGTGATTCTTACAGTCAGTGGCAGTTCTCCAAGTAAAGTGAAGGGCACGTGTTGGACAAGACTTCTGTAGCACAGTTGAGTAGCTGACATAACGTATGTTTTTAAGATCACTTTCAGTCTTGCCATATGCCACAAAATACTGCAACAACCTTTCTTCACAATTTTATTCTGCAGTGTTTGCTCTCTGAAACTTGAGATGTAATGGACAACACTTTTACTAGAATTACTAGAATTAAATTAGACTTGGACTAATTTTAAATGAAGATCATTAAATGTGAAAATGAACCTTATTCTGCTTGCATCTATCACAATGACATGTAAAAGTATGAGCCAGTGTAATCCATCCAAAAGTTAAGAGTACATTCTTTAAGGGGTCATGCTAGGTTAAACCCATAGCATGGCCCTGAAAACTCTGCTTTGCATCTACATATCTGATTTAGAATGATATGTGAAAAAACATATTCTAAGGTTGTCATCTTTTATCTGTGCATCTGTTCTTCTTGAGAGGTGCTGTGTAGTCCACCTGCAGGAATAACAATGTCTCAACCTTTTGCCATCTCACTCATTCCCTGATGAGCACTGGACATGTTGTACCTACTGATCCATATATCCTTATGTAATTTTCAAACATCTTTTGATGTGTTAATACTCCATGAACCACAGAAAATTGTTCCTATCAATTTTGGTAGGTTTTGTTTTGTTGGTTTTTTTTTTTCAATTCTGTTTTTTCAATCAATCTTCTAGGGATTGAATTTTTTCTCGATTTTACTATGAGATTTTTCCTTCCATTGAAAAGTTATCTGCTTCCATCCTCCAGACTTGGGCAGATTTTCTATATTTCTTCACAATATCTAATTTGGAGTATCACATAGAAACATAATTGCTTCCTCCTCTAATGCTGCTCAGCTCCTTTAGCTGGTATCTTCCTTGCTGTGTTCTGTGAGACTGAATTTAAAGGGACTTCTTTGTTTATAATCTCTAGACAAATATTTGAGGGGTTAGTTTTTGAAAGAATGTACAAGGTCAGAATGTTTTTACTTTTCTTCTTGGTATTGCATGTCTCAAAGGTTTAAATCAAGAGTGTTTGCTCTGTTTTGCCTTTCATATTTTACAGTTTTGTATTTCAGAAAGACCTGCAGAATAAAGGTGCTGTTCTTTTTGCCTTCAGCAGTCCAGAGCTGATATTCCTGCTTAGCAGTTCATTTTCAGAAACTACTGGGCTGAAAAGGCAATAAGCAAACGGTAGCTTTCAGATAAGGGTGTGTGTTGAAAGAAATATAGGAGAGAAAGAGCACAGTTCCCTGGTTATATTTTAGCATTATAATTGCAATTACATTTTAATTCTAAATAGTCTGGAATATCTGAGTATTAAACATAATGATTAGCTGAGGCCAACAAAGGTTACACTTTTTCATGTTTTTGATCTTATGCACTTCTGGCGGACTCTGTTCAGCTACATGATACTCATTAGCAGCCATAACCTGACCTCTCTAAATAATTCTGGACTTACTGGAAACCAACTGGGTATGCCGCTGGTGATTTGATGGGGCTGATGGTGGGTAATCACTACAGAAATTTGTTCATTAAATGGGCACCCTATCAGAGCAGCCTATTAAGAATTTATAGAAAGCACTATTACAGTAACGTGATCTCTGGGGCGCCGCTGTACTGGAGCGCAGAGCCTCTGTGCAGTGCAAATGCCCAGGGTGAGTTTGGTGCTCAAGTACCCACTGATGGGCTCTGCCAACAGCCTCAGCCCGCCTTTCTCATAAGCACTTACCCTGACCTTACTGAGCTCTGGAGCAGGAAGGCTGATCTGAGCAGAACAGGGAAGTAGGGGGCTGAGGGGAGAGGGTCTTGATATAAGTGAAAGGGGAAAATAGTTTCTAGTGACATGTACAAGGTGCACTTAGAGGGTTGCACAAATCATACTTAAAAATCCTAATTATGTCTGTGTTAGTTCCATTACTTCATGAGTGGTATTTTCCTATCAAATAGAACTTTTTGCAAAGGTATTTCACTGTCAATTTAAGTTATTAGTTGTTCATTCTTCTACAAAACTGACTGTAAGATGCATATGATATCTATTTTAAAATAGAATTACCTGTATTCAATGCCTAAATACATATTTTATATGTATATGTATATAATGAACATGTAATATTTTTGTTGTGTTTTTATTATGTATTTTGTGAAACCTTTCAATAACAGAACGATGACGGAAGGGGCAAACAAGGGCTACTTGTGAGGAGGAGAGCATTAGACACTTAAAGAAAGGTCACTTACAGGATCTGTAAGCTTTTATGAGACTTCATCATTTTGCTGACAAGGTCAACTTGATATTGATTGGCTGGGTGTTCTGTTTAGTTACTTGAGGGCCAGTTATTTGAAGCAGCCTGTGTTAACATCCAGGCAATATTCTTCATACTCCTGCCCTATTTCAACACTTTGAGTTGCTTACTGTATTGTATTTTTCCAAACACAATACAAAATAAAGTTGAAGTATTTGGTTGTCAGTGTTTAAATTCAGGTTAATGTACCATACCATCATTTGTTAAATTTAACTGAATCTCTTAGAAAAGCTTGAATATTTGATCTGTTTTAAATATGTGTTTCTGATGCATAAAAACATTTTTTGATGAAAAATGTTCTGAAGTGTTTTTCCAGTTCTTCAAAGTTATTTATCACCTGCTCTCATGTCAGGCCCAGGTGTCTGTGGGCTTATGAGACACTAATGCCCTAAGCAAAAATAAAGGAAGCCCAAGCTTGGTTCCTGTGTGAAAAGTAAGCCAAAGTTTCCAGTGCCATTCCACCCTCTGGTGCTTTATCTTTAGTCCTTGTGTGAGCCCTTAGTGCTGCTGGGTTTCCAGTGGCTGTGGTACAGTGAGGTTGGCACGGGGCAGGTGAGCTGGAGGGTTTCTTCCTTCAGGTGGTGAATGAGTAGGTGAGTTGGGATGTGTCTGCATTACATCTGTGTGCATACCCTCGCACCACAAAGGGTATAAAACTTCATTCTGGGTCTTTCTGGGCTGTGCAGACCTCACTGAAGATGATGGGGATTCCAGCCTGGTGCTGCTGTGGCTCGGGGGTCAGAGCTGCAGTGGGGGAAGCTGAGCAGTGGCCAACACGTGTGCCAGGGCCTTGCCCCCTGCTGCTGCAAATGTGGGCACATGCAGCAGTGGCAGCAGTAGCACCCCTGAGCAGGGGCAGTGGGCTGTTAGGGTATTCAGAAGCAGATCATATTTTTTAATCATCTTTGTCCTTATGTAACAAGGCATAAGGAAATTATACCTTTTAAGGACATATTTCATTAGTTTACAATTGAGAAAATGCACATCCTTTACATAAGAAGGCAGCACAGTGAAAGTACCACAGTGAAAGAGAATACATGGAATATGTAATTAATATTAATTGCTTACATTATATTATTTCATCTGTCTGCTGCCTTGGTTAGCATCATAAAAGATATTCCTGCTGTAAACAGTCTTCACAAACTAAAGTCTTTGGTTATTAAACCTTGTTTTAAAAAAATACAAATAAATGTTCCTTAAGTAGTTGTTTACTGCAACTGATGTTTTACAGGTCTCTGTGCATCCTAATAATTTTTTTATTACTTGTTCAAAACAAAATTACTTGAAACTTTCTACAAAATAGATGCACAGCATCTTTTAGGGGGATCTACTGTGGTTTGGTTTTGTGGGGTTTGTTTTTTTTTTTTTCCTGTTTGTTTGAGTAATGAGCCAAATTTGTCAGATCGATGGTTTTGCACTTTTGAAAGCAGGATGCAGTGCTTGTGTCCGAGGCTGCTTACACTTGTTGCCTTCCTGGCAAAATTTATTTCTTCTCTACTGCATCTTCTTAATAGAGGCCCTTAATTTCTCCTTGTTTTCCTCTGGCTTCTGTAGCTTTGTCTCCATTTATTCTGTCAGACAGGATATATTGGAAGGCTTTTTCCTGTCAGTAACCATTTCTACAGAGTCCTCAGTTCATCTTTTAAGCCAACTCTGCTTGCAAGTCAGGGCCCCTTTGCGTTCTTCTGTCGCTATTAAAGCAACTCACAGAACAAGCACTGAACTTTGGCAATAATAGGCAATCTTGGGAAATAACAGTAAATTATTTAAGCAAATGGCTTTGGAGAAGCAAGTATTACTTGGTAGGCACTTGTACAGAGGCATCTTATCACCAGCTGGATACAGTACAGTCAACCCACTGCACAAATCCCTGTTCAGGGCTGCAGCTCCATGACGTGCTCTCAGCTGGCCTTGCTGTCTGGCAGCTCCTTGGTTCATAGCTTTAATTCTGTCTCTCTCTTGAAGAGTTTTTTATTGACTTAGGTGCTTTCAAGCCCACTTTGAGTAGGAGATAGAAGTTGCTTTTTGTTTAGTTTTTTTTTTGATACTAGAGCTCGTTATCCAGGTGCCATTATTTTCTGAAGGGCTGTTCCATGTCAGGTTCAAGGGCTGGACATGACTCCCTGAGGTTCAGCGTTTCAAGAAAAGACATGCCTTCAACCTCTTTCCCCAGATAACCTCCTGAAACCTGGAGAAAGCAAAGAAAGCAAGGCATGCACTCCACAGTGTTACTTCTCCTGTAATGGTCTGTCTCGTTTCTTCCCTCCAAGGGTTCTGAGGGTCTGGATTTTATTTGTCTGTTACAATGTTAGAAGCATTATTCCCTCTTCACATCATGTGTAATGTTTTCCACTCCTGCTCAGGAAATTGATCCTTTCAAAAGTATTGGAAGGCCACAGAAGCAGGAGATGGAGTTCTGGAGCACTGTGCAGTACCCCCAGGTGTGTCTCAAACATCCAGACCGTTTCAGAAGTTGGCCATCTCTTTAGCTCTCTCAGAAGTGCTTTCTGTGGGGTTTTTACCTTTTGTGTGTTTTCACTTTTTCTGCTTTGCTTTTGGAGATTCTGTTTTTACGCCTGCAGCTGGCAGTATGTGGGGTTAAAGTCCTTGTGGCAGATGGGAAATGGGTCGGTATCAAACTGAGTATTAAACTTATTTCCATCTACGTCTGACCTTAAAATCATGAAGAAGCTGTGATAAATTGCTTTCTAATTAAGCAAAATCTCTTGGAATTTCCACGGGGGTCTTTTTGTCTTCTAGAAATAATGCTTAAAGGCACCTTTTTTGTTACATTTGTTCTTCTAGGTTATTAATATCTGCTAATCTGAAAAGAAAACAGCAAAAACAACCAAACTGATCAGAGCTAGGGTTTGTGAGCCATGCTGCTGTAAAAGCTGTGCCATAATCCCTGTTATTTCATCGCAGAGTTTGTCTTAAATTTAGTGATGGAAACAGCTTAGTGACGGCAAGGGTACAGGACAAGTGCCCCAGATGCACTTGGAGCTGCAGTGCACATGTTTTTAAGGATTTTGGATTTGAGCATCACAATACAGAAACAAAACTCAAGATGCAGTTTGGAAACTTCCATTGAGGGTTTGTAGCCCCTGTGTGGGCAGAAATTCAGATGGGAGATGGAGGGGAAGGAAAGGGGTTGTAGTACAGGGTAGAAGCTTCTTCCTGTTGAAATGTACTTAAAATCTAAAAAAAAAAAAGGTGTTTCCTGAAGCATTGCATGCTCTTCTGGAGTAACAATGTGGTATACTTTCATTTTAAAAAATGTGGTGGTTTTCTAACATCTGAAGTCTCTTATTCTTGATTAGATATAAGTATGGGAGAATACTTAAAAAGAGTGAACTTTCTGCTTCCTAGATTTCACATTTTAAAAGACATAAAATATTATTTTCACTTAATATGAATATGCATCCCTTTAGAGAAATAGTAACTGTTCCATCTCTGAAATCAAATATAGGTTGTTGTAATATATCTTATATATAAGATACAGTTATTGCTTGGTCTTACAGGACAGTGCTTAAGATTTGGTTTTGATTTCTTCCTTCAAGCAGCTGTTATTTTAATTCTATTTTTAAAAGCCCAAACAGTAAAATATGAAATGTTCACTTTCTTTCCTGTATTATAGTGATATTAATGAAATTTAATTGGTTTATAGGAACAAAAAAATGGACCTTTTTGACCTAAAAGTATATAGTATGTCTGAAATGAATTATTGTTGTTGTTTTTTTCTAGGACTGTTTCCTTAAGGCATTCCAGTTGCTTGTTTTCATGACTTTGAGCCTGTTTAATCAGAGATGGAGCAGATGGACTGCAAACCCTACCAGCCACTGTCAAAAGTTAAACATGAGGTGGATCTAACCTACACAAGTTCTTCAGATGAAAGCGAAGATGGTGGAAAGCAAAGGCAATCTTATGACTCCAGAGAAACTCTGAATGAATATAGCCAAGAGCTAAGACTTAACTATAACAGTCATAGCAGAAAAAGAAAAGCCATTGACCAGTCCACACAAGGTAAATAATTTATTTTATTTGCTAGTTATGATTATTACTTCCTGATTATGCACTCTGAAACACTATCAGGAGTTGAGCAAACATTTTGCTCTCAAAGGTTCATAGTATCAACCCAGGTTGTACCTAGTTGTAATCATACTGTAATATCAGAAATTTAGGTTTTTATTTTTTTTTTAATTGAAGACAGGGTGTTTTCTTAGCAGAATGGACTGACTGGTATTCTAGAAACCATCACATGCTAGCTACAGACAAATATTTTCTTGAGTAGGAGCTACTCTTCTTAGTAATGTTGAGTGATTAATTATTTACTGCCTTTGCCTATGTTGGGTGCATTTTGCTATAAAATCAACATTGAGGCTGCAGGCTATCTCTGCATGTGCTTATAAAGCCTGTGAATTAATTCAGATACAACAATTCTCTTAACATTTCTAATCATATAAATAATCAAGTAATTTAAAAACTGAAGTTAATTAGTGTATTGTAAGAAAAAAACCCAAGAGTTAAGTTTTGGTTTTAGCCTTTTGCATAGTTTAGGACAAATATTTGAACAATGATAATAGTTGAACTGAAGTTAGGAAAAGCTTCTCTTTGATTAGAGACAGAAGCTAAAGACTAAGACTAAAGAAATGGAAGGAATGAGCAGAATTTACTGCAGCGTTTCCTGACAGACTCTGTAAACCCACGTGCTGCTTTTTGTACACAATGAGCACAGAAGGGGCTTGGCTGCTGCTTTCAGCTCTGTCCCCAGTCCAGGCAGGATGGTGGGACAGGGAGAATATTTTTAGGAATCAGTGTGTCAGAAGCAATGAGAATCCTGTCCCCTTCAAGGTAACAGCAGCAGGGTCCTGGGGCCAGTCACTCCCTGCTCTTCAAGGAAGTGATTAAATTACATTAAAGTGTGGCCAGTACTTCTCAGCTAAAACTTAAGTTATTTATTTAAGAACAAACAAACCCAAAATCGTCAAACAAGCCACATCACACACACACCCTGCCCCCAAAGCCCTTGCTGCTCACTCAGAAAAGCCTTCTTCAATTTTCTGAAGATAAAAGTAATTATATTTTTCTACAAGAAAATGAAAAATAGGCTTTTTGAAGATGGAAAATTCGTCTTCTCTGTGATGTGTAAATTAATGTGAAATTTGGAACAGCTGTGCTACAAAGCTATTGCAGCATTTTTGTTTTTTACTGCAAATATTTTACTTCAAGTTACACCTATAATACTGGTGTTGTCTGAAAGTACCTGTAATTCATGGGAGTAATAATACTTGGCTGCCTCCATCTGTGTGTATATATTCCCTCCAAAGAATTACAAAACTGCTATTTTTGGGAAGAAAAAGTCATAAACATAGATTTCAACAGAGGATTGTTTAGAAAACAGATGTGTTTGTTGGTTGTGACCTTATTTTGAACATGCTATGAGAGTTTAATTAACTGAGATATGGCTGTATTGTTGTACCTCTGGGTGGTGTAAACATTCTTGTAGATCTCCTTAGAGCAGCTCCCTTGTTGCTTGTCCCTGTGGCTGTGGGAGCAAAACCTCAGCATGGACCTGGGTGTGCAGTGCTGTGCTGCTATTGATATTCCTGTCAGCTGCAGCATCCCTGGCTGGGGCACGTCTGAAAGGCTGGCAGTCACTACCCTAGGCATCAGAAACCAGCCTCTGTGTCATGCTGAACTTATTCTTCCAGAACATTGCCTCTGAAAGCAATCACATTAATAATTTTGGAGAAATAGCCAAATTAGTGTGCATTTCTGTAAGAAGTTGTCAGGCATGAACTTAGCTCAGTTATTCAGGACTGAGCTGTAAGGAAGCAGTTATGTGCATGTGCAGACCAGGAAGTATTTTGCACTCATGTGGTATGATTATTTTATTGAAGCTACATGCCCCAAGATTTTTCCATTCAAATTGATTTTTATGAGATACTATGTGAATTTTCAGATCTTCTCTTTTTCAAACATTGGTATTTTTCTTTTTGGACTAAAGACAGCCTTTTACTGCTTCAGACTGCAGGATGAGGTTTGATGTCCACATTTCTAGAAAAATTACTTAAGCTTCTAAGGGTACTTTGCCAGTATGCAGTGCAGCTCTTGAATATTTCCTTACCTGTTCCCTGAATTGTGTAGGTCAGTATATTGTTATTTAACACTGTGTTTTTCACTTCAAAACTTTTTAAAAATCATATTCATGTGCACTGATTTGTAAAGATGGAATTGAACCTGTACAAGAAATCACAGTTTTCTCTTGTCTTATGTCATGAATTCAGTTTGGAATGTTTAATATTGTAATTGCACTGCTGAGTATATCCATTTGGCTTCTCAGGAATTCATCCTGACATCTTTCTAGTCATTTAAATCATGCTTTTTCTCTGCAGCAAATTTAACCTGAATATTTGGCCTGGCAAGTAGCTCAGATTTAAAATATAAAACTGGTGGTGCTTAAAATTCAAAGAGCAAAAGTTTGTAAAGCTGAGTGTAAAATTTCAGACTTCAGGCAGGTAGGATTGCAGTTAAAGTGCAATCAGTATTTCCAAAATAAAGTATTTCCAAAAAGATCCCAGGTTTCACAGTGTGGAACCTGGAAGTTCCTGGTGGTTCTTGGTAGTTATTCAGTCAACACCAGAAAGAAGGTTCAGGTTTGAACTATAAATCTGGATGAATCCATAAAACTGTAAATGGTTTTTCTTTTCTTAGAATCCTTTCTTTTCTAAAATACCTCATCAGAATTTTTAACAAGATGTTTCTAGAATGTATAAAAAGAAATTAAAAACCCAAAACCCCCTCAGCACCTCCTTTTCAAAGGGGACTGTTCTGCAAGGAGTGCTGTACCATGCCAATGCTGGAGACTTGCATAAAATAATTCTCCCTATAAAGGCTGCTGGGGCATCAAAGGTTGTATCCCCAATTAGTGCTGTAATGCTCTTCTTTAGTGGCATAATATTCTTCTCTAGCTGCAGCTGAAATAGTTCCCTGAGTGTGATGAATTAACAGAGTGCACAGTGAGGATAATACCCATGAACTTCATCCTGGAAGGGTGTGAGAAGAGATGAGAAACAGACACACAGTAACAGCCCTGCTTGGGGTGATAATGATGTCTCTGAGATGGCATTCCAAGGAGCTCTAATGATGCAATGTGGGAAGGAATTGTGTCAGAATAAAATAATTAGTGCAGAGAAACTTTTAACAGGAACGAGTGTAGGGGTGTGAGTACTGATCTAGTTAGTTTTGTGAGAAGAATCAGCACTTCAGATGTTTACGAAAATTCAAATTGGTATTAGCTACTTAAGCAAGATAATTTATATGAATTAAACTGGGCAGTCATCTGAATTTAGTAAATAGCTTCTGAGTAAAATGTGATTTGTTGCACAAAATACTGCTGTATCTCAGCTATTTCTGTGAAGATTTTTATAAAGAGTTTTTCTATTTTATTATTTATGTCAATACTGAGGAATTATTTCTCTGAAAAGTTTCAGTAGAAATCTGAGATTATGTAAAATCACAGGTATTATGTTTGCATATATGGACATGACATGAACTTAATGCAATCATTTCAGGAGTTCATCCTGCAGAATTGAACAGCACTTTTAGTGTTTTGCAAAACATTTTTTGTGTCAGTTTGAAAGGCCATATTGTGTGATCATATCAATAGCAAACATTGAAATTAGTATCCAAATATAAAATACTTAACTGTGTCAGTATTTTTTACTCCTTACTGTTCCTGAAATTGTATCTCAAATGTTACACATTAGAGATATTAATTAGTTGATTTTGCAGGTCTTGTAGAATACAAAATAAAAGAAACCCCAAATAAGTACAGAATTGATCTATTGATCAAGCAGTTTTTTTACATGCTGTTCTTCAGTTTTAGTACTGGTGCCCTTTATATAGAGTCCAGTGCCAGCTGAATTCTGTGTCTGCTGTTACTTGCATCAGAAACTTGCAGTTATCTGACAATTTGAGATTTACCAAATAACACCACACGCACAAAAAACTGTTTAAAGCCCAACTAAATTTTTCTGGCCTAACAACTCAATGTGAGCAGATGGAAAAATCTCCTGGCAGAGCATCACTGACTCCTGAAGAGTCAGGGCTAAACACGTGTGTCTATCTAAAAATGCATTCTCTTAGTAACTGGAAGATTCCGAATCCTGCTTGTCTGAAGATATGTAAACCTGCAATATCTCATCCTGGCAAGATCATCTTACAAAGTAAATTCCTGGCAGACCCAATATCATATAGTTTGGAGATACTGGCAAACAGAGTAAATTTATTCTTGGTAAAATGGTAAATATACTGTTTTGTCCTCGAAGATGATGGAGTAGAATTGGCAGAAATTGTCAGAAATGTTGCTCTTCTAGGAAAATCATTGATGGACCTGGCTGTGAGGAAAGAAAGTTCTTATAGATGCACCAAACGTAGATTGCATCTCGAGCTTATTTGTGACATGTTTACATAATTAGAACTGTTTTCTCCCACAGCTTTCTCTGTTTCCACCAAAGCAAATATGAAAGGAGCTGTACTCTACAAATGCTGGCAGTACAGAAAAGCTTTCTGGCTTTTAGGTTAATTATAGATTTGTAAGAAAGCACTAGTTTAGAGGAATGAATTCCTGATAGGATAATCATCTGGGATCGAGTCATTGGCATGATAAACTTTATTGATTGTTAACAATATGAGCATATGGCAGTAAATTTCTGGTTAGACAAATGTTCATTTCCTGGCAAGATAAGTGTATTGAACTGCATTATGGGCAAGGCAAAATGGAGTTATTCCTCACAGGAGAATCCAACAGCAAATAATTTCTGGTAAATCTGTGTGAGAAAATCAGCATTGCTAGCATTGTAGGAAATGACAGAGTGCCTCACAAAGAACTGGCCTATTCTGCTTTTAGCCCATTAAAATGTAAAGGGAACGTTTTTGTGGACAAAAGCTCCAGATTGGTGACATGATTAATGTTTTCTGAAAAGCACATATAAAATTATCTTCAGGACCAATAGCTAAACAGATCCAGCTAAATGTTCAAAGTCTTCATCAAATGAACTCCACTGACTTCACAGGGAGTCCTGGGTCACGGTGTGAGAGAGCTCTGCAGCCTAAGGCCGCTTCTGTCTCATCCTCTCTTTTTTAGCTTTCTGCTGTTGCCATCCAATTCCTCTTTCTGCCCTCTGATACATCCCAGCAACAGTGAGGATACAGAGGCAACAGAAATGTTTCAGTGCTGAAAAGCACTTTTGTTCCCTAGGAGGGAAAAACTACTTCTGAAGTGCAAGAATAGGAAGTCTGTTTTGCTGTGCATTAAAGTTCAGCAATTTTCAGCTTACTAGGAAGGAAGATTTAAACACATGTAACTCTTAACATCATATGACCAGTCAAAGCCAGTTTACTGGTCGTCCTAGACATAAATAAAAGGCATGCTGACAAACACTGCTAGGAACTTGTCCTGTCAGGAAAATGTCATGGTGGTGTTTTGTCAACTGTGAAGCAGCAAAAGCTTTTTATGTAATAACCATATTCTACTCTGATCCCAGAATTATGTTAATCCATTCAGGACAGCAGATCTGCTTTGTGTCTCTCCCAGGCCATGGAGAGTTGAATCTGGGCTATATGTAGTATGTGCTTTTAGTTTCAATTCTCTTATTTTTAAATGGTGTCTAAAGGTAAAAAAGCCTTTGTTAGATTCTCCCCTTAATCTGTTATGGATAACACTAGAATAACAAACTGACAAACCACAAGTCTATGGTCTTGGGAGCTCTCCCAGAGGAAACCAATGCCAGCAGAGTGATTTTTCATTGTTTTGATAGAGATTTGGAGCACCTCTCTGGGTAAATTTAGGAGGCTGTGCTCATGAACTTCCACAAAGAGCAGTAAGTGAAGGGGGCATCCCAAATCTCTTGCTGTTAAGAGCCCCAGTGGTAACCTGGTGGCCACTGGAACAGGGTGTTACAGTTCACTCCCACTCTACCTGCCAGTTACATATTTGGGAGCTGTTTAGTACTCACGTGATGAAGACTATCAAAATAAAATATATTTCATTGGCTGTTTACTGAAATGTAAACAGCACATGGTGAAATGCATATTTTTATGTTGGTAGCTGAAAGGGAGATCATTAGTTTTGAGAAGGACAGGAAAAAGAATGTAAAAAAAAAAATGCTCTTAAGAGAACTACTGCTATGCAGCCTTTTAGAAGTATGATAGTTTGGAAGTCTTCATCTAGGTGTAGTTACTTCTCTTGTTCCCTGTGTTTTCTTTGTGATATTCATTGGTTAATGAAGGAAGGAATTTTTTTAACCTTTAAGCTGCATCATTTATTCAGAACTGTGCCTTGAGCTGCTGTGGAAGGTGTTTGTAGGACAATGGGATGAAGCATTCCTGGGTACTATAAGAGGATGTTATGAACAGGCTGGTTACAAATGAAACCAATTTTTTTTGCAAGCACTTTCCTTGAAATTCTGATTTAGTGAAGAAAATTTTCTAAAAAATAGAAGACTTCTGGTAAAATGCTATTACTAGACAGGGTTAGTATAAAAACAGTTGAGATATTTTGTATTACTAGGATCTTGTTTTTCTTTTTTTTTTACAAATGCCAGATGCTTAGACTTTTAATGTTGGGTGTTTTTTTAGCTAATTTTAGAAAATCTGAGAACTGAAGCATGTTCTGTACCTGTGTGCTTTGGAGCAGCCTTGAAGCATAATGAAGTGATTTCTGTGTGAGGGCACACAGTTTATCCCTTGTACTGTTTCCTGAGAGGGACTCAGCTCAGTAGAGGGTGATTTAAAGGTCCTTCAGATTTCTGGGCTGTGGACTAGCGGAAGGAAGCGACAGCTAATAAGCTCCATCTCCTGTTGCTGCATGTTAGACCATCTGCTCTGAGTGTTTATGAGCTTCATGTTGTCCAAAAAAAAATTACATACAAGGCAAAGTAAAAGACTCCACACTCCTAAAGCTTTAATGCATTGTCTCCTCCTGTATTCATTCCCTTGCACAAATAGGGGTTCCTGGTGTGCTGTGTTGCTGTCTCCCAGAGAAAAACAGTGCCATGAGCAGTTCCCTGTGGCTTCCTGGACTGCAGCCTTCTGCTCTGTGGGGAGTATCTGCAAACTCTAAGGAAAGGAAAAGCAGCACTTAGGTTTAGACCCCCTCCAGATATTCTGTCTTGATTTGCCAAGTAATTGGAAATTTCTCTCCCAGAAAAAACTGGGGTGAGAAAACTCTGTGTTTGTACCTTCATTTGAAATCTCACAGGGGGAATACTTTTCCTTCCCTTCATCAAATCAAAATACATGAGTGAACAGAATGTGCAGACACTTTTCCCCACGAGGCTGAAGTGGGTGCTCCCTTCCTAGATCACAAAGGTGTTACAAAAGCTTGTAACCTTCTGTCACCATTCCTGTAACACTGCTTCCGATCCTGTCTCAGCTGCCATCATCTCAGTGAAAAAAATGCCTCATATGATCAAAACTAGTTCATTCTCTTAAGTAATTCTTCTGATTTAAAAAGTGAATATCCCAGAGAGGGGGGAAAAGTGAGGGAAAAAAACCTACAGAGAGAGGAAATAAACTAGTGAAGGATAACTGTGCATTTCCAATCCTCTGCTAACAAATCTCGTCTGTAGAATAAAAAAAAGGCATTCTCCAAATGTTACACAAGTTTAACAATCCATTTGTCAGTGCACAGTTACAAACTATCTGAATTTCCATTCTCTTCTGTGAATCACCAGTTTTTCATGGTGTCAAATGCCAGAAATCATAAAAGTAAAAAATCAGAAGGGTAGAGTAATGCAGCCAGTGTAACAGGAACCAAGGTATTTGTGGAGGACTCATCCATGGAAGTGTTTGAGGCCACCTGATGTGGTGAGTGCCATCCCAGCCTGTGGCAGGGGGTTGGAGCTACATGACATTCAAGGTGCCTTCCAGCCCAAACCATTCTCTGCTTCTATGAGATATGGCAAACTTTACAGTGACCTGTGCCAAATACTGATGGAATATCTACAGGAGAAGCTTAAACTTTTGAGTTAATGTTTTGGAATTCTGTTTGTCAAAACCTGGAAGTTTATGTTAAATGTTCTTGTTACATTAATAGAGCCTCTTCCTATAACATTTAAGTGTGTCCAAGAAGATGTCAAGAGTTAAATCAAAAGAGGGACAAGCATCAAGGCAGGGGGAGGAAGTGGGTGTCAGAGCAGGGGACCCAGCACACGGCTCTGCCCCTGCCCACAGTCTGGTTTAATGTTCATTCTCTTGCTGTGTCTTTCATGTCACTCTCTTCGAAACAAAGAAGAGCTGTCATTTTCTGGAACTAGAAATCTGCTTTGCTTATCTTCATTTGTAGAGCAGATGCTGAAACAAAATAACATTTCTTCCCAGGATTTCTCATTTATGTATCTGTCAGAAGGTTTTGTATGTCTCAAAGTAAAGAACTGTCAAGAAGTAGCTCAGTGAGTGGATGACATTGCTGCATATCTAGATAAACGGTAGAGTGGGTGTACCCTAACCAATACAGTGCTTGAATTAGTTTTTCTTTTGAGAAAAGAGGCTCAAATTCTTCTGAACTTAGGTCTTTATGTGAAATAAACTCTGAATGTGATTTAAAATCTAAGATTCCCTTTTCAAAGTTTCAGTTTTATTGGATGCTCTTTAAAATCCTGCTGTCACTCTGTAGGAAGGGTTCTGCAAATGGATGAAGTATCTTTAGCTCAGATGGCTGAAACAACGTGGAAGGAATAATGTAATGTTTAACACCAGCAGAACAATTCTTTCACTGCCCCCTACCCCCCAAGCACCAGTTACATAAGAAAACATGTGAGTACTGAGTAACATTGATATAGTCACTTCCAGCTCTAACCCCAGGAAAAACATAGGAAAGTCATATACCAAAATATAAACAGTTGCTGTGAAAGTCACCAAGAGATTATTAATGGAAGCCAGCAAATTCAAGTTAAAATATTAGCACTGTGACTAATCAGATGGAAATTATAAGTTTTGTAAAAAACCTATGCTTTATTCAGTATTAATGTCCTGGAATTGATGACCTTTACAAAAGTTTCATGTGTAAGAAAGAACATTGGCAACTGGACTGTCAAAATATTGTACTCAGAACCTGGCTATTATAGAAATTCTTATCTTTCTCTCTCAAAACTGAAGACAGTAGTATCTGACAAGCTGGATTCTGTGTTGCCACTGTCTTTATCAATGTGTGAGGTGCTTTGCTCCACAATTGGTTTGTGAAGTGGCAAGGAAAGCCCAGTCCTGTGAGCCAGGAGTGTTCCTTTTGCTTTACAGACCAGGGAGGGCTGTAGAGGAAGCTGTTATTAGCTCAAGATGAGCATCAGGTTGTGCTGCCCATGGCCTGTGGAAGTGAGACGAGTCTGTCTTTGAGACTGAAGTGCCAAAAACACCCTTCCTGCACACCTGGGAAGGGAGAGGAATCTGGACCTTCTGCTCTTGGCACTTTTTGAACACTGAAGTGCAGTGTGAACTGTGTCCATGTTTCCTTACAAAGGAACTAAGTAATAAAATTAATTATTATATTCAGGTAGAGACTGGAATTGTTTTTATAATTTTTCCCCAATGTCTTCCTTCCGTTATTTCTCTTGGTGTTTTCATATTTGTTGCTACTAGTATTTGTTAGTACTACTGTTATTACTAGGCATTTTTGTAGTATTGACAATGCTGTTGACAAGTTCTACTTGCATTACTTTAAGAAGCAAGCTCGTACCTCACACTGCTTAGTCCAGAAAAACAGCCAGAAAATGTCTTGGAAGATTTTTTGTATACATGGAGATGCAGAACATTAAGGTAAAGGCAGAAATCAGAAGTTTGTGTGCACATACTTGTGAACTTTGGACAAGTTTGGGGTTGTTCTTTGTAATTGGAGTCAATTGCTAATAGTTTAAATAGATAAGTATTAGAAATGTTGACTAATAGTTGCCCCTGGAGGTATTCACCTTTGTTACTTGCAAAATGTATTAGTAATTTCCTCTTGCTGAATGTTCCTTTTCTCATTTTGTACTTGGGAACGGATTATGAAATTCATTTGTCTTTTACACTCTCTGAAAGGAAATACAGATTTCATGAAGAGAAGGGCATGGTATGAAAAAATCCTTGCATTTTAATTGAGAAAGGAAAAAAGGGAAATAGCTGCCTGTTCTTCATGGATAAATCTTCATTTATGTGAGCATATCTTGGATGATCATCAGGTCAGTTACTTAGTGTAAGAATAGCAATGAAAATGCAGTTCCCAGCTGCATCAAGAGCATTCCTCCTCCCCTTGTGCCTGCAACCATATAAAGAATATTTTGGTTGCTTTAAATATATTTTATTTCTACTCCTGTGTATCCACTTAGTGATTTCTAGTGAAATCACTTAGTGATTTCTAGTGAAAAAAGTAAAAAAACAAATAAATTGACTGGAGTATCAGTTTGCATGATGTCCTTGAGCAGAGTGTAGTTTCATGTCAGAACACCCTGAACTCGTGTCTGTGATGAAGGACACAGTGTGCCCTGCACCTGCCCAGTTAGCACAGGCAGGACTTTCAGCTTTTTGCTGTTTCTGCAGGTAAAGCCAAAGCTGAACACAGTAACTTAAACGTCCTTACTCGCAGATGCCTTATGCCAGGGTGCTGTTCTGATATGCTGATGACAGTTTGCATTGCTTCCCCAGCATTTAAACTTAGGTTGAGGAATTTTGCAGATACTTCGGGTTTTTTATTGATTTTAAAAATTAATTTCCTAATAATTTAGTTCCTTAATAAATGAATCCAATAATTTTTATTGGTTTGTGGTTTTAGTCTTAGGAAAAACCATCTGACACACAGTTTTGTATTTTGCCGTGGTCTTTGGATGAAGACTTTGTTTTCTGTAGAATTTTGCTGTGAAGATACAGGAGAAAATTGTATGTCTGTTTATGGATAAAAGTCTGAAAAGTCTATGTGCCTGTTTTTAATACTAATTCTGTATGAAAATAGCTCTTTGCCTTTACTAGACATACTCCTGTAAATCAAAAAATAATATTTCTTCTTTAACAACAAAGGAGTTCATTACAAATTATGTATTGTGCATGTGTCAATACATAACCTTGAGTAGTGTTTTGTCAGAAGTGTGTCATTAGTGGCTTTGGAAAGGAAATATTTGTAGTATTTGTTTGGTTGGTTTGGTTTGCCTATAGATTCTCAAGGGAGTAATTGAGCTGTTGATTCTGGGGATATGATTCTTCCTGGTAACAGTGAGAATTATGCCTATTAGGTGTGAGTTTAAGCTGATACTGTAGCAGCAATTACTTAAAAGTTTGCAGTTAATTGTTGAATTGTTGGCTATTGATCTGTAGAGTGTTGGTGTTCAGGGATGGATGCCAATAGTTTGCTTTTATTGTATGCTTAGGAAACTAGTCTGCTTTCAGACAATTAAAAGGAAAAGCCTTACTTACAGAATCATTTGTGCATCTTTATGCCCTAGCTGCTGGATCAGACTATTGAAGATGTCATTGTTTTTAAAGTTATCCCTTGGCTCCTCCCCACACTTTTCCTTCTTCATTGGTAGCATTTGAGGACTTTTGGCACACGTTATCTTTGGGGTTTTTTTGGGCGTTTGGGTTGCTTGGTTGATTGGGTTTTTTCCCCAGCCTGATAACATCTATTAAATAAAGAAGGCAAACATTAAAAATTAAAGGTGTTCTACTTCAATCCCTCTGTAGTAGCTGTTATGCTTTTGGGGCAGTTGCCAGATGTTCAGCTGGCTGGAGGCTTGTGCTGCTCACAAAGAAGTTGGCAGAGACTGACTGTGCATTTAGAAATAGTTGCCTCTGAAAAATTATATTACTCTAAAAAGGAAGGTGTTCTCTGACAGAGATTTTGGAGTTGTGGAGAAAAGGAAGGGCTGGCATTGGATAGCTCAATGCTATTAACTGCTTGCAGAAATAGCAGTAGTAATGTATTTCTTGGCATAGAGGTGGGCATACATTCAGGAATAAAAAAGCTATTTAGCTAATTTTCAGCTAGTATTTACAAACTCTAACAGGGGGTAGCCCTGCCTGCTGCAGGCTGTGTCTCCAGTTGATGAATTCCTGGCACCCATCTGTGTGTCATCCAGCTGCACTAGACCTCGCTGCAAAGTGAGCTGTGTCAGCTTTGGCCAAATTCTGCTTAACATTATCCCAACTCTCCAGTGAAATATTATTCAGCCTTGAATTCACCCATGTGATGAATATTCATTTCACAGGTAATTATTGTCATCCCTGAACAGCTCCACTCACACAGCCCAAACTCCTCACGCAACCCATCATTGCTGTCTCTGTCTTGCCAGCACAGAGCTTATGATTCCTCATGCTTTAATAATGCTCCATCATCTGTGCTATCAGATCTGGGTCAAATGACCATCATAAGGGTTAGAAAACTCTTCCTTTATGCAGGGCTTTAAGAAAATAGAGGCATCTACCACTTACCTTTGCATGTGCTCCCCCAGGTCCCTCACCTGAGCTACCAGCACAGTGCCACAAACATGGGGCTCGTTTGCTGTGCCTTGGTGCTCCAGTTTAGATACCCAATGTGATCAATTGAGTGTTCAGACATTATATTTCAGGATTTTTAAGTTTTTCTCCAAGATTGTTGTTACTAAAAGAAATCTCAGTCCTTAAATTGGATGTAGTAATGGCTTTATCTCAACTGTCAATTGAGTGGAATAATGTTGCTAACAAGTACCAGTATTTCAGTTTAATTTTATGATCTTTTTGGGAGACTTTTATGTGTAAAATATATTTTAATGGCTAATAAGTTCTACAAAATTATAAAAATACACAAAAATACTGCTTTCTTTCTATGCTCTAAGTATTATTGCTATCCTTATTATTAAAAGAATAAAAGTGCTAAATAGCTGCAATTATAGTGGTGAGAGATCAGTGAGTGTCTGAACTGGTTAGAGTTCAGCAACAGATTGTTTGCAAATGAGGCGTTTACAAACTTGATGTCTTTGACAACATGCAGCACAATTTTACAATGTTTGCATCATTATTTTTTTAAATTAGCCTCAAAACACGTTCAACAAATTTGTCCATTGTCATTTCAGCAAGCTAGTCGAAGCCAGAAGACAACTGTATTAAACAGGAAAATGCTGGCTTGTAACGTTTTCTGGCCAGTGTCTCTTCAGTTGTTCAGTAGGAGAGCATCTGACAGGCTGCTTCTCACTCAGTGTTCAGGTGTCTGTCCCAGCAGCTGCCCACTGATTCCTCATTTTGAATTGAAGAAAAGCAGGGAGATGTGGGAAGGGGACAGCTGAGGGGTCTAAATACTCTTCTGATTGTGTATGTTGTTGCCAAGATAGTTCAAACAAACACTTTTTATTAGCTTGGCAAAAATAGTTATTTGTCCTGTATTCACTGTCTCTTTAGGTACATAGCAGGTCACTGATCATCCAGCTTAGATTTGAGTTACCCTCATGTTCAGACCGCCTGAGTTCAAGCCCATCTTTCCCTCCTCCTCCCTCCACTGGGAGTGGCAGCACTGAAAAATGTCTGCTCCTACTTCAGTGCTCAGTTCATGTGCTCTTTGGAAAAGGACTCAGGCTGCATTCTCAGAGCTCTCTCTAGCTGATCAGAGTCAAGTCAGCGAGGATCTTGCTGTGTTTTTAAAGATCAGTAGTTTTAGCTCCTACAACCAAATGTTTTGGGGCTTTTTTCACTTATAACCACTTCTGGATGTGCTGCTTGCATCCTTTGCCAGTTGTCCTGATCAACTGTGCTGTTTATTTCCCATTTGCTCTGTCACTGCTGTGTCTAATATTGGACACAGCACGAGATGGTGCAGCTCAGGAAATGGTGAAGCAGCTGGTAGGGAAATGAGACAATACTAAGTGGAGAAAATGTGAAAAAAGGCAAAATCCACGGGTGCCTTGTACATTCTATGGGGAGCTGGTTTTTGTGAAGACTCTTCACTCAGCATATTTAAATTTAATAGGGAAAAACAATGAAAAAGGGGTTTTAGGTGTGGTTAGCACATAGAGCTGTATGTTAGAAGAAATCTTTGTAAAAAGGTTCCTTTTATCTTGATCTAAAAAAAAAAATCCTTGCATAGCTGGATATTAGCCTGGGATTTTTTCTGATGTTTTTTCCCCTGTAAAATAGTTAAACTGAAGGGAAAATAGTCTATTCTGCAGACTGTCACTAAGTATTTCTAAAATACAGTGTTTATTACAAAGAGAATATGTTCTGTGTGTTAAAATTGTGAAGTTTATAGTTGCATGTTTTAAGTCTTTTTGGGGCTTATTTCCCCCTCCTTAATATAGTGAGTGCATGTGTGAGCTGGGTTTTTCTAGTAAAGGAACCAGTTGCTGCTGCAGTCCTTCCAGAACAGCCAGCAGTAAAGTTAACTGTGTTTTTACAGAATAAAACCAAAATAATTGAGACACTGAATGCTCCTATAGCATTCCTTTTCTTAGCTCTCCAGTGTGATGGAGAATTGCTCAGGTGAGGGTGGGGCCATCTTCCTCTCAAAACACCTGTCTCCTTGTCATATATTAAAGTGCATGAAGGTTCCCTAAACCAAATTTATATATTGTGGTTTTTCCTGATTATCTGTGCCCTTAATGTTGGAATTGTGCACAGATTATTTTAGCAGTACATACGAATGTCGTTAAACATGGTTTAATACACAATTGCTCTCATTTTTGTTTGAATCTGGTGTTTTCTCTGGAGTCTCTGTTTTCAGTGCTTTCTCCCTTATGTGTCCCTTTTCTGATCATGGCTTAATTACATTTTAAGTGCCTTCTGTGTTACTGTCTCCACTGCCTCAATTAGTTCACCTCCAACTGTGTGAATATTTTAATAACGAGTCACAAAGTATTTCTGGCAATACAGAGTGGGAGCTCTGCTTATCAGCCTAGGGCAAGCTTTCCTTCAGGGCCCGGCAGAGTTTACAGAGGCACTGTAGGTTAATGTGTTAGTGCCATTTGGGTTTGATTTATTTTCTTTGGGTTAGTCTCAGCTGCAGTGCAGGCTCTTAACTTCGACTCTTCCTGAGCATTGTTGAACGAGCACCTTTGCAGAGCCAAGAATTAAGGAGAGCTGACGGGCTCACAGCTGTGGAACCCAAGGTATGTTAGCTATGAAGAGAGTCACCAGTGTGCAGCTTCTGTTCCACAAATAAAATATCCAAAAGGCAGATGCTAAAATGCCTAATGCCTAATTTTTTATGGGCAGTGCACTACTGTAAGCAATTTTTCCTGTGGCTTTCAATCTGTTAAGATACAAATTGTTTCATTTTGTGATTTTCTTTTCCAGGATTTGTCTATCAAAGTTGGTAGCAACTTCGAGCTCTCTTATGTTAGGTAGTCATCCTCCCAACCATCTTTCTATGCGTTATCAATGTATATGTATTTATTTATTTGATGATGGAGGGGATTAATTTTAGTTGTGGATAGTCAGCACTACCTGTGATTTGCATTAGAAAGAGCAGGTGCCTGCCTGCTAATTGTCAACAGCAGAAATCACATTTCAATATCAGTCAGTGCCTTGTCATTCCCAGGTGTCAATTGTATGGCTGTGTCTTTGTGAAAGATTAAAACACCATGTGGTTAAATCTCAGGCTGGAGGTTTCAAAATCAGGGACTAGAATAGCTGCTAAAATGAGTGCTATTAAGGAGTGATTTTGTATTTTAAACAATTACAGCTCTCATTAAGAAAGGGCAGAGAAACTAAAAAGGTCTGGAGCTGTAAAAATTGTAGCCAACTGCTCCTAATAATACTGTAGTCATTTCACCATGTTGTGACTGTTTTCCCAAAGTTTGGATAAGTTTTGATGCCAGATCTTGGCATCTCATACTTGTTCAAACTTCATGACAATATAAAGAGGTCTTTTGATTTGGTCATCTTTGGAATTTCCTAATGCTTAATTCCCTTTGGTGCAGCACTGGAATGATGGTGGCACTTCCCTCTTTGGGAGCTCTACATCTAATCTCGAGATGTAAAATCTTGTAGATACCACACTGTATGCTTGGGAGCTATCATGCTGACAAAAGTGTCTCAGATTCTCATCTTTCCTTGGCAATCATGATGTGCATTTTAGGATAGCGTATGTTTTAAGAAATATTTATTGAACTTAATTAATTAATGATGTGTGATAGTGATGCAAGATTACCTCAAAATTATTTTCTGGGGATACACAGCTGGAATAGTGCCACCACCTTCTGCTGAGTTTCTTTGATGCATTTTGGTGATATAATCCCCAGTATTTTTATGTTTTGCAGTTGCAGATACAGAATGTAATAGTCTTTATAACTTATATAACTGCCTCTAGAAATACAGTGTAGAAGAATGTCTGGAAATATCAGAAAATCTAATGAAGGTCTTGTAAGAAAATTAGTTAAACAGTTGAAAAAAGTTGTTGTGATTGTACATGTTAAAATGCAACATGCTAACCCAATGATTTTCCTTCATTTGTTCAAATATTAAACTGCAGCAGAGCTGACCTTTAAGTCTGAACTGCTGTTAGTGAAATTTCTTTGGTAAACCGAACACTTGAGGAAAGGAGGGAGCAAAAGTGGTCAGAATTATGTGAAGGCAGTTAAATCTCCCATCTCTTGATCAGATGGAACATTTGATGGCAAACCCCTCCAGAGATCTGGGGGGAAGAGAGGCTCTTTGACTGGCAGGCTGTGTCCCCAGTCGGCTGATCAAATGGAACGGACGTGCCAAGTTGTCTTCCACGTGCTCTCACTGATGGCAGATTGACAGCAGGATCTAATTGGATGTGAATGGAAGTGCTGAGGAGCTTCTGCACATGCTTCTGCTTTCTCTTTCTTCTTCCAACATTAATCTGAAGGGTGAATTTCTTTGTCTGAATGTTACTTAGCAGTTCAATTTAAATTAAGGAATACGCTGCTTTCATAGTATATGTTAATTTATTATGTTCATGCCCCTCATATGTAATTTTCTGGGTAATCTGGAAAAAAAGAGGAAAAAGAAGTGCACTGACTTGCACCCCTAATTGAACATAGGTCAGAATCAAACTTTGCTTAGTTGCCCCTGGTTTTATTAGGGGGCATATTGCAGTCTGACTTGAGTTTGTTTTTTTCCAGTGGAAAAAGTGATTACATACTAAAAGGCTGTTAGTAAATTTGTGTTAACAGTGAAAAATAGATTCATGGATTGGATTTTCAAAATCCCAGAACAAAGCTAGATTTCCAGTTTTATTTTTGAGGCATAACCCCGTGTCTCTTGAAAGCCTCACCTAAGAGAGAGTTTTTAAATACTTCATAGTCTGGTAGTGTGGCCAGCAGTCATTGCTCTGTAGGATTCTGATTCTCTTCATAAAGAGCCCTGGGCACACTAATCTAGTTTGGCCCTTCCTTAAGCTGGGGATGTGCTGTTGACTGTTAAAACTGGTTCCAATTTCAGTTATTTACAGAGGAAAAAATTAAAAAGTTATGTGTAGTGTTCTGCGGGTGTTAGACATCCCACCAAGAATTCAATGGATGTAGATTCCACATTTGGGCTTCATTAGACAGTCTCTTTAGCTGGGTGCTTGGGAAGGGTATCAGATGTACTTTCAGGATGGGCAGCATTTGTGGGGTTGATCCTCAAGACCTGAGGAGGTTGGCTGGCAGAAAGTTTGTGTCTGCTTGCTGTGCCAGCACACCGGGAACTCTGGGAACCTGCAGAATGGGATTTGTCAAGCTGGAATTGGGCATGGAGGGTGAGAGCCTCCTGCTGGGCCCATCTCCTTGTGCCCAGGGCAGGGTGTTGCTCCTGTTTTCCTTGTTTCCTTCTTGCTCCTTGTTTCTGGGATGGCAGCACAGTGACAGCAGTTACTGCTCCTTGTGCACAAGTGCTGTTCTCTGGTTCCCATTCTCACTACACAAGCTGCTGCTGGGGGCTGGCACCCCTTCCTTTAAGGGATTTGGCCTCTTTGTGCTTAGACCTCTTGCTGATACCTTCTTGCAAATACTTTTTCCTAATTTTCAGCATTTTTAGCAGTTAGTTGGAATGTGAAGAAATGGTTCTTGGTCAGTGCAGTGTTGCTGAAGCCTTTTGCTCACTTGTGCTGAAATTACTCATTCACTGATCACTCACTGAAACTGGCTCAGGGCATCAAAACCACCTTCCTCTGCTCCAGCCTGGCTCCCTTTGCTGCCTGCCTTCCATTCATGTCACTTCAAAGGAAGATGGCTAGTAGTACCCTTGATACTCTCTTAAGCTACTTTAAAATGATATTAGAGCTTTGTAGTTTCTGGTGAAAGTTAAGGTGAGGAGCTGAGTTACTCTGATGATTCTTTTTGAGCATTGTCTGTGATCTGAGTGCCTCAGGTCTGCTGAATGTCCCAGCAGTAAAGGAGATTTCTGGTAAATGGGTGTTGATAGCAGCTCTCTAAAAGTCTTTCCACCATCACAAAGTTCTGCACATGCCAGATGCTTACTCTGAGACAGACACAATGACCTAAAGCCTGAGTGCTACCCTAGCCCACTGACTGCATAAAATTAACTTCTGGATTTACAGCCCTGGAAGTTTAATCAGAGTTTAGAGTTCTGGATTTTTGCATGTGTAGCCTTCTAAAACTAAGTCAGTGAAATTTATAAAGATACCTGCTTTGCACATCTTTTATCTTAAAAAGATTTTGGTGCTCATTATCTAAAGGTACTGGTTCAACTGCAATTTTTAAAACAAATTTCAGTATTTTGGGAAATAAACTGTGTATTTTAAATGTATTTTATAAACCAGAATCAAAGCTGTTGATAGAAATTATTTTCATATCTTTGTCTCTTTTTTTTTTTTTTTTTTTTTTTTGGAATTTTTTTTGGAAGTGAATAGCTGTCATGCTTAGATGTCATGGACATCTAAGACTGAGGTTTCAATGAAAGGGATTTTGGTTTAAATTTAACTGGTTTTAGGAATTACTACCAGAAAAGCATGGCAGAGTTGAATTCAAGTTTGTAGGGCTAGAGCCACAATCTGAGGGTAATTTCACTTTGAAGAATGTTGGTGCTCTGTTTGCACTCTAATAGTGTTGTCAGCCTTTCCTGCCTGAAGCGCGTACGGAGCTGAAAACAAGAGAGAATCACAGCACAGCTTTGCCTGGTGAGAGCTGTGGATGCCCTGGATGGGAGGGAGCAGTGCAGTACCCCACTGCTTCACACCCCCTGGGTCATCTGGAGGAAAGCTATTTGTTCATATGCAACTTGTTCAAAGGGAAAGTTAGTTAATCTGCTTGAGATAGTTTGATTCATAGTTCTAGTGCCCTTTATGAAAGTTTTAGTTATGGCTAGGTTTAATTTTGAAAATTTAATCACAAGAAAAAAGGATTCATTATCTATTGCTTCCCTCAAACACAAATGTAAATGCCAAAACTTGTAATAGAAAAATTATTATTGAGCCAAGAAACCTTTACAATACTTGAAAGAAAACTGGAATGCTTTTCTCTTATGACAGAGTTTTTGGAAGCAAAAAATATTTTTTTCTTGAAAATTCTTAACTTCTTAATAGATTATTGCATATGGAGAATTAAATTATACATGAATCTGTTGTAAGACAAGCTTTTCCAAACTCTATTTCAACTTTAATACTAGAAGAATTCAATTTATCTGCACAAATGATATTGAGGTTCTTTCTCATCTGTGATAACTATCATCTTGTCTTTACTAGGGTAGAGTTAGTGCGGTCATTATTTGAGAAAAGGTTGGTTTCCTTTATCTGAAATTTAGGTTAAATGCTAATTCCTGGCATTTGCTATGGTTTTCTAACTCTAAAATTCATTAAAGAAGAGATATTTATGAGTACCTGCAGTAGAAATTTCTGTTTAACACAATCCTGTGAATGGAAGTGTTTTACCTCATAAAGCTGCACTTTGGAGTAGGAAAGGCTGTAGCCAGCAATAATTCAGATCTATTTGAACTTCGAGGATTAAATTTCTAACCAATATTGTACTGAGAGTGTTTCTTCCTAAATTAAAGTGAGACCTGCTGCATCCACATTGTAGCTCCAAAGATGCCTCCTCTGGCATCTTGTTAGTTGAGAAACTCTTGAAAAACAAAATCTCTAACCTTAAGAATTTGAAGTGATCTCCAAAAGAATTTCCTGCTTCTGGGGACAGAGAGAGTTCATCTGTGTCCCCATAGGATCAGGATGATTTCTGTGTAAAAATTCCTTATTTATGTTGATTTCAGTAGTAGTAAAAATAAAAATTAATATCTGAGAACTCCATGAGGATATTTTAAGAGGTTCAGTCTATTTCTGTGCTCTTTCTTTAAGCTTGAAGAATTAGTCTGAAGAAGAGACTAGAAAGATATTTGCCATGAGGCATGGGTTGGAACCTCATCCTCTGCTACCTCTAGGGAAGGACCTGAAGAATAAAGACTTTTTCTTCCTTATAAATTTCACAAGCCAAAGAGCTTCCTGAAAGTGCAGCCTCTTTTCCTAATCCCTTAGCTGCCTAACCTGCAAATTTCCCTCCTTAGTGTTGTAACAGACTCTGATTCCTCTTTTATTCCTCCTTTAGTTGTTAGAGCTGATATTTTTGAACTTTCTCTCATCTGTGCTGGTAACTTGAGGTTAATGTAAGAAAGTAAGCTACATAAATAAGGGAATGCAAGGAAAAGTTGAAATACAGCAAAATAAAATGTGCAATACAATGCATTTGCTATCAAAGTAAAAAAATTCACATGGTATATTTTATATGGTTGTTATTTATGTGTAATATGTATATCAGTTTTTATTTATTAAAATATATGCAGCTGAGAAACAGTTCCAGGCTGTGGCAATAATGTAATTGCTGATAAACATGAGATTTCTAAAACAAATTAATAGTGTAATGTGTTTTTGAAAATTAATTTATTTTTGGCTTCTTCCTCAGTGATTTTTGTACAGATGGTTACTGGAGCTTAATTTCATTGAATTATATTGTCCTAGAAAAGATGTGGTATGTTCTCAACATGGAAAGAAGTAAGATCTTTGACTAAATGAGAAGCGTTTACACAAAAGCATTTCAAAATATATGTAGCAGGTTGTGTTTCACAAATGCCTTTATGAAGCAGCTTAAAATCTCTGCACATTTAATTCTCAAGTCCAGCAACCAGCCAGTAAACCACAGTCCTCGGGTGAGAAATGAGAAATTTTAAGGGCTGTTGAACACCTGAAATTTAGCAGAGTGCTCAATAGCCCTCAAAATTTCTCATTTAGGGGAGTGCATATGTATTGCTTCCCAAAATGAAGGCAAACTTCACTTTTCCCATTTGATTTACATTTTTTCCTTGCTCCTTCCCTCCCTCCCAGTGTCTCTGAGTCTCTTATACCATGAGTAGCTGGTCTGCCTTTCTGCTTGTTTTGCAGCACACATAATGCACCTGCAGATTAAAGCACTGGAGTAAGTTCAGTGTGCAAAAATACACACCAAGTTGAGGTGTAACACTAAAATCCCAAGCCATAAGCAAAGGTGCATGTTTGGGATATTTTCCCCTTGCATTCCCAATGTATCCCTCAGACACAAGAATAAACATGACCCTGTTCATGTTCATGTTTATTATTTGCCTTTCTGGAGTTTCTTCCTTGTTCTCCTCCCCACACTCTGGTATTTCCAGTGTTTTCAAAAACCCAGTCTGAAAGAGAGCACTAGGCCAAAATCAGTATCATGGATTTAAAATTCCAAGACTGATATTTTCTCCTTGCCTTTGAGCTACTTAGTCTCTGTTATAATTTTATATTTACAGAAAGATTAATTTGTATTTTTTTCATCCAGAGAATTGATTTTGTGTTTGAGCAGGGAGCATTCTCAGAGTAAGAACCACCTCATACCAAGAATAAAATTAGTTTGTGAATCAGTGATGTTTAAAGTATTCTACAATCAATAAATTGCAATTGCTTAATTATATGATGGGGTTCATAAAAGGCACCTAATTGCAAGATATCAAACTATTCCAATTTATAAATAATTTATATTTTTCTGTAAGCTCTTTCTCTAATTGAACACATAGGTCAATTAAGTAGTTTAAATTATTATTTATTATTCTTTTATTAATACAAAATAATATTTTTCCATAAGGGAATAGGACTGGAAGGTAAAGTTCTTCATGTCCATCACTATTTTAACTCTAGTTTTATGTTTCTTCAAGCTTCTTTGTTTGGATTGTTTTTTCTGTATATTAAATACTTATTTATTTATAAATATTTATTTATACTGATGGTTAGTTGATAGAACTTAGCAGAATTCTTGGCAAATGGCAACAGTGAGGAGATTGCACAAGTCCTGCAAGTCCAAGTTTGCAGAATGACTAGGTTGGAGAGAAGGGCCTCAGTGGTCTTTCACTAGGGTAATTTTACATTTTTTTTTTAACTTGTGCCAGAAAAACTAAAAGAGTTGCAAAGAGAGTAGCTGGCACACAGTTGCTCCTGACCATACAATGGAGGATGCACTGGGATAAGTGTTTTGTACCTGCATGAAAATCCTAACTTAGGTTTGAGCTGTACTGGTGGCTAAATTGATGCCACTGTAAATGAACCCTTTGTGAGTTGCCTGGCATTTTCAGTAACTTGGTTTGTGAGCAAAGCTGGAGCTGTGTTAGAACTGCCTGATCAGCTGCCCAGTTCTCATATCAGCCTTAAATAGCACAGGCACCACTGTCCAACTTCTCTTTAACTGCTTATCTAAGATTTTTTTTTTTAATAGAAAATAGTATTTAGAAGTAGAAAGGAAGGGGTCTGTTAATTGAAATTATTTTTTTCAACAAGCTATCTTGCCTTTTATTGCTCATTAGATATTTTATAGTTCTTCATGCATTACTTTTTGAAAAAACTAATTAGTATCAGTGTGAGATAAAGTACTTGTTTTTTAATGGTTGTGTTACAGCAGGCTCCATGAGGGTCCAGAGTTAAAAATCCTTTCATCATCTTCATAACTGCCACTTTTTTCCTCCATCCTCTGTTTATGGAAAACCTTGAATTTTGTATTAATGTTCTCTCATTTCTCTTGTGGCTATGTCTTTGTGAAAATACTGAATCTATCATAAATCTACTTGAACTTTATCTCCTTGTGGAAATATGTAGTATTTTAGGTAAAAAAGTTAGATATGCAGACTAAAAGCAGCCACTTCTGCCATTGTAAAAGCTTTTCAGAAAATTCATCCCGTGGGAGTTAAAATCCTGCAAAGGCTTGTATACTTAAGAAATAGACTATTAAGGCAATAGATTGTGTTAAACTTGAGTTGAACATGAGTTAGAGTATGAAAAGTCTTTCGTAAAAAAAAAAAAAAAAAAAAGGAATTAACATGTAGACTGAAGGGTAAATTCTGTCCTTCTTAGAAATGTGTAATCTAATTAGCATTTTGTGGGATTTACTGGGATGAGTTTTCCCTGTGGCATATGCAAATGCAAATAGGGAGAAGATGGGCTCCAGGCTGCTAATGGCAGACATCTGCCTGGAGGGACAGCCATGTTAAAAAAAAAATATGCCTGCATCCTTGTCCCCTGAGGACCTGGCATCAGCTGAGGTGATTCTTGAAGTTACAGGAAGATTTTTAATTATGGGGAAGTTCCTCAGATGGTGAAAATAAGCAAAGATCTCTTTTAAAGGGGAAGAAGTATCAGATGATGTTTCTTGAAATCACACCTGTTGTAAGGTAGACAAAGATCAAATGCCAAATATTCCCTACACGACTGCTTCCAAGTATTTTGGCTGTTTTCTCTAAGCCATCTCCATCAAACTTTGGAGTCAGCCTCAGTGCATTTGACAGACTTGGAGGACAGGGCTTGTGAAGGCCCATCTCAGCTTCTCAAGGATAGGGCTGAGACCACATCCTCCTCCTATGAACAAGAGGAAAAGACCAGAGTGGTGATGGAGCACTTGGGATCATCCCACACCTGTCTTGCTGCTCCTAAGGCAGCAGGAGCAAAGGACTCCTGTGGGATAGTGAGGCCATGGCCATGCTTTTCTGTTTACTGCCTGCCTTCTTCCCTTGCCCTCCACAAATGAGGTTGCCATTCCCTGAGCTCAAAGCCAAGACCTTCAGGAATTTTTGGATGGCAAAAGAAAGATGTATTAAGACAGATGAATTAGACTTTCCTCAGGTGGTTCAATTTATATCTTAGCATTTGGTTTGTAGGTTTTGGTTGTTACCTTCAAGAAAATACTAGGGCTTTTTTCTATTTCAGAGAGAGTGATTAAAATCAGAATCATTCCTCTCACTAGCTGGTAAGTGGATTAGTTTGGCAAATTAAAGCTTTGGTTAGGATGACAGTAGAAGAGAGTATTTCTCCTTAGTCTTAAACAATGACTCTTGTCTCTAATGTTTCCTTTCTAGAAACTGAAATACTGTATGCATATTTGATATTGTATTTAGTCTCTCAAGATGGCATCCCAGGTCTGATGTTCAATTAGGAAGTGCAGTTCTGTAATCCTTATTTAATTAGAACTCCCTGTCATAGTCCCTGTGAGTTGCATTTGTAATTGGATTCTCACAAGTGAGAATATGCAGAGGCTACCTCAAAGGGGAGTTGCAATTTGCTGATGTGTGTTACTTACCTGTAGTTCTTCGAGAATGTTTCCTCTGCATATTCACATTATGGGTCCTGTCCACCTTCTGTTTGTCCTTGGATTTCTGCTGCCCAGCAGCTGCGGTGTTGAGAAGAATAACTTGTAGCACTGTACAGCTCTCAAATCTCAGATGGCTTGGTGTCATGAGATGGCCCTTGTACAGTCCTAGTAGTCACTGCTCTTCTAGGAAGTTCCTCTAGGCCACCAGCACTGGAGAACCCAAACCCACTGGTGTGAATATGCAAGGACAGCACTCTCAAAGAGCAAGCCAATGGTAAGTACCCTTTCTTTGTCTTCCACAATAAACCAAATACTTTAAATGTTCTTTTTTAAGTTCTCTATTGGGAAATTTACTACACTTTCCCTAGGATAAAAACATACTGAGATTAATTTAGAGCTGTTGCCTTCCTGGCAAAACGTGAGTGTCTGTGTTTGCAGATGCTCACTTCAATTGTAAATTGATGTGCAGCTAGCAGTGTGTGGGTGTGCACGTGTTTGAGCTATAATGCATATTTCTGTCAGACAAAAAGGCACAATTACAGTGCAGCACTATGTATTTTACTATATATTCTTCTAGTTGTATTACCTTTAGAGTAGATTAGATAGCAGAGTGAGTCACTGACCAAAAAAAGTCTTCTAATAGTGTGAACAGTTAATTCTCAAAACAAATTCTCCAAAAGAAAATCCAAGTTATATTGCTTTTCACTGCTACATTTTTTTCTGAACTTTTGTTTTTTCCAGACATGGAATTCTGTGAGACTCCCCATATCCTGTGCTCTGGCTATCAGACTGACCTCCATGGTGTAGCTGAGCACAGTTACCCTCTGGAGGTGGGCTCGGATGTGGACACTGAGACAGAAGGAGGAGCATCCCCGGACCACGCCCTGAGGATGTGGATGAGGGGCATCAAATCCGAACACAGCTCCTGCTTGTCCAGCCGGGCAAACTCAGCCCTGTCCCTCACTGACACTGACCATGAGAGGAAGTCTGATGGGGAGAATGGTAATAAAGAAATGCATCTCAATAGTAGAAAAGCAATGTACTCAATAGTAGAAACAATTTATTCAAAACTTTCTTTTCCTACTTCTCTTATTTTCCTTTTTTCTTTTTTTCTCTTTTATTTTCTTTCTCTTTTCCCCCTTCCTTCCTAGATCTCTGTAGTGTATGTAAGATGAAGGGGTTGTTTGCTGTGTATTGTATTTATAGTTTAAACAGAAAATAAGACAAAAAAAATGAAACTGTGATTTTGTTAAAACATGATTTTTCTAAAGACGAATAACTTTCCCACATTCTTCATTTTTATGTCATAAGATATTTATCCTTTGAATTTGGTGGCCTGTGAATTAGGTTCTTAAATATATCTATATATGTACATTTATATCCCATTTTGCATACAGTTGCTCCTGTGGCTTCTGGGCGTAGCTTTAAGGCTCCTCAGCCAGGTGACTTGAGAAAGACAAAAAGCAAGCCCATGTGACTCACAAGCCCACTCTCTATATTCAGAGAAATACAGAACTGAGACACGACAAAGATCTGTTCAGTCTGTCCTACTGATAAAGGCACATCTTCAGGTGTAGCATAAGATTAGAGGTAAAGAGAGAATTCAGGACTGCAGGTTGTCTATCTGTGTTTTCTAAATATTCATTCTCATTCAGGATTTTTTGTCATTTGCTTTTCTTACAATTAAGTGTGTCACAGAAGGGAAAAATGTGTATTTAAGTAACATGAAGAATTAGTATTTTTTTATCTCTGCATTAAAACTGGTTAAAATTTACTGTGCTTCCTTACAAAGTATAGCAGGTAAACAAATTTATCATGCTTAAGATCAACAAGCTTAGCTGATATTTTAATTTCTGTGTTTAATAGCTGCATGTTATGGCAGGTCTAGATGTCATTAAATATTGTCACTTCAGTGTTGACAACGACATATTTTAGTGCCTCTGTAGTCATAAGGTTAATACGACTGATGCAGTAAAAATGGCATTTCTATACTTGCATGTTTGAGTTTATCAAACATGAAGCTCATATTTATATAATTTCACCTGGATGTCTGCCAGTACCAATGATAATGTCCAATATAGGCTCAAAAACATCATATTATCTGGTTGAGGTTAAAAAAGAGATTTTAGTGCACAGCTTGTTTCTAATTAAATATTCCTTTGAGGATTAAGCATTCTGGGCTACCACATTTTATTGTGTTGGTGGAATCAGTTAATTTTTAGATGCCACCCTGTTTCCAGTGTGCAATGGCTGCCTGTCTTCCAGCTTCCTGCTTCTGTGGGATCCATCCTCTGTGAAGTGTTTGTTGCTTAGGGAGGTTTTGTTTGTGCTTGAGGGGGGACTGTGTTTGTGTTTTCCTAGAGACACTGGGTTTTAGGTGGTGGCTGAAGGAATTGAGTCTGGTCTGCCTGGTATTGGTCAGCCCTTAACTGTGAAAATGATTGAAAGGGAATGCTGCATGGAAGGAATGTGCATACTTGGGCCATTCACAATAAAAAATACACATTTCTCTTGTAGGGTGCTGGGAAGCAGAAGTATTGAAAGCAAATTAGGCATGTAAGCAAGTTCTGTATTTCAGTCTGGAGTGCTGTGGTGCAGCTGGGTGTTGATGATAATTTGCTTAGTAGTACATGTACCACTAAATAAGTAATCTTCTGTAGAGGAAAATTACTGTTAGTAGTGCACCTTCATCATCTTTCACAGATGTAGCAAGACCCATGGGTTAAGTATTGTTAAGATAGGGACACATAACATTGTGCTTCCCCACCAAAGAATGCTTTCCTCTAAAGGTTTGGGAAGGATTTTAATCAATTTAAACTGGTGAACTGGTGTAGATAGTCTTTTTGCATGTGGCTTTAATATTTGATTTCTTGTAAGCCTTATAACAATTTTTAAATCAGGGATTGGTGTTTGAGGTGCTTGAGTACCAGTTTTAACTAAATAAGTGGGAGAAGAAAGTGAGGGCAAGAGCAAGTTGGAAGAGAGAGAAACTGAGAGCACAGGTTCACTTGAACTCTTCAGATGTCTCCAGCCAGGGACAACTACACAGGTGTCAGTGCTTCCTGTGGTCTTGAGTCATTATAAAAATTAGTCTTGAAAGTTAAGGTCTGAATACATTTGAACACTGCAGTTCAAGCTATATTTGTTTATATTATCCATTATTTCACAGGTAAGTTCATAGCCAAGATTCCTGGTCCAGAGAGCAGTGTGTTTTTCATCTGGGCTGGAACTCAGCAACAAAGCACTCTTTGAATACAGAAGTTCATAAATCTCTACTTAAATTATGTCACAGATGGCACATCTTCCTGTTTCTATGCAGTCCTGTGTGCCAGGGGCTTTATCAGAGAGCCACGAGTGCTGCATTTATCCTTGTCAGTTTCTGCCATGGAAATGTATTTTTTTTGTGCCTGCCAGTAACTACTCTGGTGTGAAAATGGGAGAGTGCAGAAGATCTCTTGCTGTAATTACATGAAATATTAGTTTCAATTATACTTCCAAATTTCTGTAAAAGTATTTAGGAATTCTGGATTTTGAGGGGTTGACCAAATAGTATGTGAATGCAGCTATTTGGAACTGGAGTAAAATTAATGAGAGAGGTGTAGTTGTTGCATGATTTGAGAAAACATTGTTATTGTTGTCCATATTTTGAAAGGGCCAGTAGGGTTTAGGGTTTGGGTTTATTATTTTTCTTCCTCTATGAACACAGTTTTTGCTACAAATGCAGAACAGGTCTTTTTGTGGTAATACTGGGGCAATTAATTGGGTGGACTCCAGTAGATGTGTTTTTAAGGATGTTTTTTGCTTTACATTGATCTGGAGCTAATATACTTTGTAAAACTTTCTTCTATTTAGCTGTTTCTTGACATTCTCCTATTCATTCTAAGCTCTAGCTTCAACTTCCCTGGCACAGGATATATACGTCTCTGTTCTTTGTGGGTAGCCCAATTTGAGCATTTATTTAAGGGTTGTTTTCCTTAGTAGACACACCAACTCTGTCATAATCACTGTTAAAACACACTCTGGTTATGCAGCTGTGACATGATGAATTTGACCTCAAGTGCATTTATGCCATGCTCTAATCCATTTTGAGCCACATTTAGCACATCTGCACAGCCATCAACTCTTTTACTTTTAGCTGCTACATCTCAGCTGAGAGCTAGTGTGGAACTTCAGCCATTCCTACAATAACACAATTTTTAACCTCTTTTATTTTGTCAGATTGCTTTGATGTACTTTAAGTCTGACTTGTTTGGCTCATTCCTGACATCTACTTCCATGTTTTTATTCAATTAGTTCCTCTTTCTCTACACCATAGTGACAACCAGTAGGAGAGTACAGGATTCCCAGTGCTGAAGGAGTGTAGTGTGAAATGCAGACTCATCTTGGATCCAGATTTCTGCTCAATTTCTTTGGCTGAATTATTTTGTGACAACTGAGTATTAGCTGTAGTTCACAATGACGACTTTGAGATTTGCAGGCAAGAAATTAAGGTTTTAGTACAGGCTGCAATACCACTGGTCTTGCAATGTAGCATTAGAGTGCTTGTGAGATCTGGTATGGGGACTTTTTTAATAACATACTTGTCTTGTTAAAACAAAGCAAGAGGGGGGGAAAAAACAGCTGTGGAAAAATGGAATTTTTCCTTTTTGCCCACCATAAAGTGTTGGGAAAATTTCTTCTTAACATGAATGTATGGTATCAGATTCTATCTGAAACAATGCTTCTAATAATAACAAACATCTTAAACAGCAGGCTGCAAAGATGGGATAATGGTGTTAGCCATATATTAATAAGTAGATGTAGTAG
The DNA here is from genome assembly GCF_027477595.1 of Haemorhous mexicanus. Taxonomy (NCBI): domain Eukaryota; kingdom Metazoa; phylum Chordata; class Aves; order Passeriformes; family Fringillidae; genus Haemorhous; species Haemorhous mexicanus. Next base: position 10,756,391 of record NC_082354.1, read on the forward strand.
AGAATTTAGTGGGTTACAGATCAAAGCTAAGTTTAATGAGCTAGAAACATGTAAGATTATTCTTGTGTAATTCATCTAAGTATTTGTTTTATAGCCTGGGAGCAGTGATCCATTTAACAGAGCTTTTGACTGTCCCTAAACCTCTGGGGATTTTTCATTTTGATTCCTGGGCAGATGGGTGAGTTTTGGACAAGTCACCTCAGCTCTTTGCACTTCATTTTCAGTATCTGAACAGTATCTGTTAGAGGGCTAAAGATAGTTAATTAGTGAAGGAAGTGCTACAATGGCTGATGCTGTGTGAGAAGCACAGCTCTGTGAATGCAGTAGCTATGCAGACATGGGGAGGATTTAGCTAAGGACAAGGCTCTGATTTTAATTTATGGTGTGTGACAATAGACCTACTGTGAATTCACACCTGTTTAAATTAGGCTTGGATTTGGCTCTTCATAAAAGTCTTGTGTTTAATGTAAGAAGGTGACAGCATTGTGATTAATGTTGCTGTTATTTACTGTTATTTTGTAAACAACTCAGGCATTAAGCTGATCTCTGGCTTTCTCATTTCTCCAGGAAATTATTACCAACAGCTACATTACAATAGCAATACATGCTCTGAGAAGTGGGCATGTGGCTGCCTCTCTATGCAGGATTGTGATTCTAATAATGATGGCTGAAGTATATCCATTAGCTCCTGTCCTGTCACTTTCTATTTACAGTGGTGCAATTAAGAAATTGAATTACTAATTTGCAAGTAGACCCATTAGGTTAAATATGTGCAAGTAGCTTTGAAAATATAAAGGTAAATATTGGTCTTAATCCCATTCCCTCTGTGTCATTTAATATGTTTCTCTTTGCTCCTTGTATGCTTTATTTTGCCTTTTTGTTGTGGCATGGATTCCATTCTCTTTGTACACTCCTGCCTATCAGATTGTTTAAGGCACCTGCTAGATTAAGGCAGCTTCATCAATAAAATGCAAAAGCCCTCATGGTGAAATTCCTTCTGTAGTCTGCTATAGCTTGTCAGATATTTGATTTATGATACTTTCAGATATTTGACAGAAAAGGGTCACTTACCTTCCCTTAATAAAAGACCTCTGCTGCTTTTGTTGTGAAGGTTTTTTTGATCTTTTAGTGTTTACATGGTGTTTATGTTGGTTGCTTCTGCTGTTGTTTCAAAAGCAGCTCCTCAGTGTGAAAGGAGGGATGTGAGCCCCTGCAGTAACACAGCAATGTCTTCTGGGGAACATTGGCATATTCTCTGACAGGGGAGCTGCTCTGCTGCAGTTGTTCAGAGTGTAAGATGCTTTTGTTGACCTTAGAGTGGTTCCTCTGGAAATGTTACTGTCTCAAAGGCAGCATGTAAGTTATCCAGATGGCTTTGGATAAGTGTGAGATGCTTCTGAAAGCACTGCAGCATCACCTCAACTGCAATATCATGCAAGTCTTGAGCTTGTGCCCCCAGTATTTAAGCCATTTCTGAAATTGTTTATGTATGGAAATTCAGCTAATGACTTTTTTGTCAGTATTGTGGGGGAAATTCTGCCTGGTAAAATTACCATCTTTATTACTTTTTCTGACTAACAAGGGCATTGCATCTGCATGTCTGCTATTTTAATCTTTACAATTTTCATGTGGTCTGTTAAAATCATTACACGGTATTAAAACATTCCCTTTTTTGTGGCTCTCTTTTAAGCACAATGAACACTAATTTAAAGACAAATATCAATATTTAGTATCTTACATTAAGGATAATGAAACAGGGTTTAGAATGTAGCAGAAATACTTTCTATAGTCCAGAATCTAAATGACTTTTTCCCACAGCACAGTAAAAATTATCAGTCCATTTGCACAAGGTTGTGTAAAATCTTTTTCCCTGAATCTTTTTTTTTTTTTTCTTTCATGGGGAGGAGGAGGGGAGGGAGGAAAACTTGAGAAGAGTCAAGTCTGATTTTTATTCCAGAAATCAGTAAATTGGCATTAGAGCTCAGGAAAAAATCTCTTGGCTTTCCTCCCTTGTGTGATACAGTATAGTGGCTGTGTCTTGAGGAGCCAGCAGCAATATAAATTATCTCTCCTTTCATTTAAATCCTTTTTATTTTCTCAGTATTCTGGATATGAATGCAAAGGAAAATTGTCTCCAGAAATACTTCACAGTGATTCTGCAATTCTTGGGACCTCAGTTTCTTTAGGCTGCCACTGGGGGGAAAACTGAGATGGGGTAGACAGATAAGTGTCTTCTTTCTGTCAGGGTGCTGCAGTGCAGAAGGGTGAGGATTGTCTGACTTCTCATTTCACAGTATTTATGAGACCAGGCAAACACTGAACAAAATACTTTTTCTGTTGTTGAGTATTTACTGTGAATTCTACAGAAGGACATCTCTGGACAAGTGTGTTGCTGAGAACAGTTCCATTCTAAACAGTCAGCCTGTCTCTCCTGGTGTTTTCTTTATGTTGTTTTATTACGTTTACAGTGTTGCTTGTTTCTTATCTCTTTTGGTTAATTTTTTAAATGTTTTAGAAAATCAGCAATCTGATTTACAGAAACAACCTATAGTCTTATTTTGTATGTATGTCCTTTGGAATTATTTAGTTTAGTTTCGTAGTTATTTTGAAATATAATCAGTTTTCCTTATATGTCTTAAAATGTAGATGTTTCTACCAATTGGAACCTGGTTTTTATCAAAATTTTGGATGTTCTGCTTAAAGCTGAAAGTTGAATATCATTAGTGGAAAATAAGGCTAAGGAAAAACTTGTGAACTGTGATCATGGAAGATTACAGTTAAGGCTGCTAGATAAATGAGATCAAGTTACTCTCATTTGGCTCCTTATACTGGCAGCCAGCAAGGTTTTAAATACAAAAGGAACTGGAGCTTTTTTCATCCCCAGAATGAGTTACAAATGAGCAAAATGAGTTACAGCTGCCACATCACAGAATGGTTTGGGTTGGAGGTGACCTTGAAGATAATCTTGTTCCAGCCCTGCCATGGGCAAGGACACCTTCCACTCTCCCAGGATGCTCCAAGCCCTGTCCAGCCTGGCCTTGGGCTCTGCCAGGGATCCAGGGGCAGCCACAGCTGCTCTGGCTACCCCACACCACGGCCTCCCCACCCTCACAGGGAAATAATTCTTCCCAATATCTCCTCTAAACCCACCCTCTGTCAATTTAAAGCCATTCCCTCCTGTCCTACCATTCCATGCCCTCTCCATCTCTCTTGTAGCCCTCTTAGGTACTGGAAGGTGCTCTGAGATCCCCCCAGAACCTTCTCTTCTCCAGCCCAAGCCTGTCTCCTTAGCTCCAGCCCTCTGAGCATGGCCTTCCCCCAACTTGCCCAAACTGTAATACCATAAGTGAAATGAAAAGGGACCCAGCAGATGAGTGCAGGATGGATACAGAAGTGACAAATACTGGCAAATTACCATTTTAAAGTCTAGCAAGATTTAATGTAAATATTATTTTTTTCTTGATACTGTGAGATCTAAGAATTTATTGTTGTCTTATGGGTGAGAAAGGTTGTTCATTCTTCCTTTCCAACCTTTTTTAATTTTTACCCATTTAATTCATTGTCGTTTAAATTACATGAGAAAGTATTATCTTTTATATTTTCAAATTTGTTAGCATTTCATTTCCTCTTGGGTTTGGGACTAAGATGAAGATCAGCATAAATCCGTATTGTTCAGGGTTAGGAATATTAGCATTTCTCTGTCTCACAAAAGGGGAGTGTAAAGAGTAGCAAGTAGCTTTCATCTGGAAGAAACATAGTGACTGCTTCATCTGGGAGAAACACAGTGGCCCATGGCTGCAGTCTTCTAAAAGTGAAACCTAGACTAAATGTGTTAGCTGATTTCTAATTTCTGCAATAGAAAATAGATTAAGAATGAGAAGCTGTATATGCAATTGCAGTTGATTTTTCAGAATAAAGCAGATTTGAATGCTGCTTGTTTCAACATGCTTTTATATAAATGGCTTACAAAATTAAATTCAGCATTTTCTATATTAATTTTGTTTATTTAATCTTCTCTAGCTCTATACTCTCACTCTGTACTTTGTAACATGAGCATAAGAGGAAATGTGTACAATTAGGTCTTGTAGAATATGGGCTCAGGAGCACTGAATAATTCCTGCAGGCTGCTTCTTTTCCCTCACAGATGTTTTTGAATAATATTTTAGTCAGATTCACATATTCTGATGATAATTATATTGCCAGTGGTTTTTTCTTTGTCTTAAATTTCTACCCCAGATGATTTGCAATGTGGATTTTTTTACCATGTTCCCAGCTCTGGCTTTCAGCTGAGCAGCACATGGTTTCAGCTTCTGGTTGTGAGCTGCTGGCCAGGAGCTGCTGTGGCAGCACAGAGGGGCAGCCCTTGGGCACCACAAACCACGTGTTGTGAAGTAACCATGTTCCTTTGCCTTGGGGGATCCACAGGGGGAGCTGGGAATGGGATTTTATTCCATGAAACCACAAATCCTAAAAGATATCCATGTGGAAGGAAATATCTGCAAGTGGGGATGGCATAGGACATCAGGTTAGGGTTGTTCAGCTCTGTTGCTGGAAACTTTGTGAAAAGATCTCAAAAGCACATCAACAAAGTGACAAAAGTTATTGATATTTCTAGACTGTGTATTAATTATGGTTCCTACCACTTTTCCCTCCCCTTTAACTGAAAGGGTTTTACTCTCATCTTTCAATGTAGCTTTTAAACTTTTCCCCTCTCCGCCTACAATTATTTTTGAGTAAATGTGTGTTATGAATTGATACACACCTTTTATATGTACCAAAGGCATGGTAAGTGTTGTTCAGACTTGTCTGCCCTTCTCATTGCTTTGTTCAGCATCAGTGTCAAGTGGCACTTTGGGTTTGAGAACATTCTATTCTATTAATTTTCCCCCAAACAGTGTTTTTGAGACAGCAAACTTCGTTGTTGCCCAGTGAAGCTAAGGTCTTTTAGAGCAAGTATTTTACTGTGGCAGATGTGGCAGGGTCATAATGCATGCTTGGAATTTGTTTTACTGCATCATTTGGTATAAACATACCTCCAGTTACACAATCAGAAAGCATCTTTTGTAATTTGCTTGAATTGAATCTTACTTGAATCTCCTTCAATTGTTAAGTAAGAGCTGCTTGTGAGCTGTGCACTGTCAGTGGGACCTGATGAGTGATGCAGGATTTACAGCTCAGCACTAGAGACTTCTCAGTTATTTTCTTTATGACAAAACAACTTGTGGATGCTTGCACCTTTTGATTACCATGGAGAGGTTTAGGTTGTGCTGCTGATCACAGATGGGGGTGGAACTTTTGCTGTAAAAAGCTGATGAAGCTCCTGGTGAAGGGAAAATCTCCAAATTTATTTTTTATGTACTTGTAAATTTTTGTTGAGGCCAAAAACGTTTCCCAGAATATGATGTAATTTCCATTTATAAGGAAGATTATATTGATATATATTGATAAGGAAGTATATATGACTAGAAATAAGACTTCACGTTGTGCCTTTTTCAAAAATCCTCAGCCCTCCTCCCTCCCAGCTGAGTTGTTCCAGTGCTTCTCCATTGCTTTGATAAAGGAAGACCTTCCCTCCCATTTTGTGTGGGTTTGTGGGCAGCACGTGCTGGTGAGCATTTGTGAGGGTGGGCACAGGGCCTGCAGGGGCCAGGGCTGCTCTGCCAAAGGCATCAGAGCCCACGTGGATTTCTTCCAGGGTGTCCCTCATTATTCACCCTTGGGAATTGCTGTTCTTCCTCTGCAACAAGGGGCACTGCCCAAATGCTTTTCTCTGATGTGCTCAATTTGTCTACAACTATCTTTTATATCTTTGCCTGTGGGGAAAAACATAATTGAGTCATTCTTCCTGAAGCCTGTGTGGTTGTGTGTTCAGCCAGTCCAGTGTTCATTTCAAAACTCCTATTGATGGTTGCATTGATTATTTTAGCCTGTGATTCTGTCTCCAATCTATCTTTTTAATTTTTATAGTTCACTACCTATTGAACAGCAAATTTAGTGATGTTTGGTTGTGTGCATATTTTTTTAGAAATACAATCTCCTGAATCCAGATTTTTCAGTAGTAGCTAATAGCCTACAGTACTTGAAAGCTCCTTTTTATAACCTATCTCTTTTCCAATACATTTTCTGATTACTGCACTACAGTTCGATTTTTATTGGATCATTTTAGAGCATAATAATTCATTTCTGATCCCTAGTACCTCTTGTCCGTGTCTGAAGTACTCCACATTATTTCAGTCACTCTTTTTTGTTGACGTCTTTTCTCTGAAGGCAGTCTTCTGTGATTTCTCTCAAAATATCTTTCTGGCATCACCATTTTAGACTTGTGATATCCAATTTCTTTTTAATACAAAATCAAATAGAAAGCATTTTCTGTACTTCACCAGCCAACTCTAGTGGAATTTTTTGAGCTTTCTTCTAGCTATCTTTTACGTTGCTTGGTGGCTAAAAATGGCAGAAACAATGCCACAGCTGTACATGCAATAAAATCAACACATTTATTTGCAATTGCTTTGCAACTCATGCACTGCTTATTAATGTTAAATAGCCATAATAAGTAGAGTCTAAAACAACTGAGTTTTTGCATAAATCTGGGTAGAATTTTTCTTTTCATTCATTGCTTCTGTAACAGTTTAGATTGAATTATTAACTACCTTCTGTTTGGAAAAAAGAAAAAAAAACTCTGCATGTCCCTTGAGGTTTTGCAGAAAGCTAAATCAAATCCTGCAGTTTCAGTTAAGTTTCTCTTTTGGGCTCAGTAAGAGCTCTTGAGATACTGAATCATGGCCACTCTTATGGAAAGAAACTTCTGGTAAGAGAAATGGCAGTGAGTTGCCATTTTCTAATGGTTTCAGATTATCTTCTTCCAAAGCTCCAGATTTGTGCAGTCATGAAAAAAAATAGTTGCTATGCAACTACTCGTATAGGTGGATGTGGGCTCTGGACAGCTGGCTGAGCTCAGGTTCTGGGTTCCCACAGGGGAAATTTAGGAGTCAGAAAGTAGAAACAGAGCCTCAGCCAGCTGGAGAGCAGGAAGGGCAGTCCACAAAGTGGAGATGTTTGACTGTTGGCTTGGCCAGCTCAGATCATGTTTCAGTGATAATCTTTGGCAGAAGTTCTCTGTATCACAGAAACCCACCCCCAGTCTCCTGCCCAGCTCTCCCTCTTGTTGCTGCCCTTTCAGCATGTGATGATGGAATTTGAAGCTTTATGTGCCCATGGAAGAGAAATGAAAACAGCATTGATGACTCTTTGCAGTGTAGTTGTCTAGTTCAGGTGTACAACATAGCAGCCAAAAAATACATGGCAGAAGCTTTCCATCCTCCTTTCTCTCCTTCCTGCTGTAATGTTCTCTGGTTGCTTGCCTGTCTTAAAGATTCCTTATGTCCTTTGAGAGCACCAGCATATTTCAGTGATGGTGTTAGTGAAGTCCTTGACTGGTGATACTCTGATAAAGCTGAAAAACCAGCTTAGTCAACTGAAGAAGTGGAAACCTGAGGTGTCAAATGAATTTTAAAATACATGTACAATTTTGCAAAGCAGTTATTCCTAGAAAACTAGAGGACTTTCTTATACTCCTGAGATAGAGTGAAAGATCTTTTCAAGTGCTTGTCAACCTCTTCTAGGATCCAAGTTTGGAGGTGGCTGCATTGCTTATTGTGGTATGTGGTAAATGCACACCTGCTCTGCTTCAATACAGCTTCTTGTAGCAGCTGAGACAGTTTGAGGCCTGGCAGTATCTTTATACCTCATAAGTGTGAGTGCTTGTGCTGAAATCCATCACTAACACAAGTTAAAAAGGTAAGCAGGTAAAAAGTGTGGAATTTGTTTATCTCTGTAAACTTGTTGTTGGCATTTGGATTGATTTGCACTACTAATACATCAAAATTCCAGTTAATTTGAAAAATGTTGCAAAATTCCTCAGCTGAGAGAATTTCTTCTCTTGGTTTCATGTATTGATCAATGTGCAAATACAAGAAAAGCAAACATCCCCAAAAGCAGCTGACAAGGCAGTCAAGCATTTCCTCCTTTTCATATGAATAATAATTGTATTTGGAGGAGTTCTTCCACTGGCTTCTGCCCAGCAGCTTGTGATGGTAATTTCAAATGTGGGCCCTTCTTTGGGTGCTTACAGTGAGTCACCAGAACAGGAAGAAGACAAACAGGGACAATTCTCTACCACAAGTAGATCTTTCTTACAGGCTCACTGTTTGTTTGTTTGATTTAATTACTTCTAAAAATATTTCCTCTACTTAGAGGTAATGATCTGAAAACAGATGATAAATATTTCAGTGTTGATTTGTTGTTTTTTTTTTCCTTGTTGGCCATTTTATTTCCTTAAGACTAGCAGAACAGGAAATAACCTTCTGCTCATCTAACCTGGTTGATTATAAATACCTACCAAATTCAGTGGCATTTCTAAACTCCTCATCTTTGAATTAGTTTCTTGACTTTTCTCTCAAATGTAGCTTGTTCTGCTAATGTGAGGGCACCCAGGGGATTAGCTAGAGACATTCTTCTGGGTCACCTCACTTCTGTGATAAACTGGTAACTGTGACTGAAATTTATAGTCATCCTAAAAGAAAATATCCAAGAAGTAGAAAACCTGGTTTCATTGAGCTGTTATTTCAGAGAGTGAAATATGACAAACTGTAGTGAAAGTATAGAGGAAGCCATAGTTACTCCCATTCTGCTGGGTGGAAATTAAAGCATTTGGAAATACTCTGTGTTCATTACACCAGCTTGCCTCTTCTTGCAGGTTGTCTAGTATTACTAGAAATGCTTACCTATGTTCAGTGTATGCAATGAGGTTTTATCAGTTAATGAAATAATAGGAAAAATGCAAAAAATGAGCCAAATCAGAATAACACAGTGTCATAGAAACAGGACATAACCAAAGACTTGGATAACTTTGTTAACCTTATCAGCTGGCTGTTTTCTCATCTCCCAAACAATATGTCCAGACAGTGATTTTTATTATTTGCATTAGAAGAAAGCTAATAGATTCTCACCAAAATCAAGACTTATGTTACTTTACATTATACAGATACAGGTAAAAGATGAGCCAGTCCTCTGAAGAGCCCAAATGGTGCATATATACTTATATATACATTGATTATTTTATCTCTTATCTTCCACAGGTTCATTCTAAGCCTCATGTAATATGCATAAAGCTCTTCAATAAAGAATTTTGTTATTAACTGGGAAGAGCTTCTTTATTATTCTTATCTGTTTTTCAGGTGGTATCAGATCAGACTTTGCATAACTTATTAGCTTCTGCAGAAAAAAGATTTTATTATGTCAAGGATAATTGGTTTTTGTATTTTTAATTTATTGAATCCTTTGTTTCCCATATTGTATTTTATAGCGTGGGGTAGTAGCAGTTGAAACAGGGGAATGAAACAGACTATTAAAAGGGGTACTTGCTGCATTTATTGCTGTTGGCTATGTTTTGAAGTATTAATTACCAAATATACTTAAATATAGTATTTTCAAATTTTAAATTATTAAAAAATAGGTGTATATTACAGTATTAAAATTTAACTGCCTGGGCTTTTAATACCTGAAATGTGGGGATGATAACATGACACAGTGTTAGGGACATAAAGATATTTATGAGAAATTGTCATGAAATGGTAGAAATATGATTCTTATCTGATATTTAATCTGCAGACATTAAAGCATCATCCCTGACACACAAGACAAGATGGAACATTTCAAAGATCCAGAAAGATACACAGCAAATTGAATGAAATTCAGTGTGTGGGATAGTAACCAGATATAAAATATTTAATAGGAGCTGCTTTGGAAAGCAGTAATGCTGAAAGGGGCCTTAAGGGCCAGTAAATGAGATAAATGGAGCCAACGAGTCAAATGCTACTTTGGGCTGTATGTGTTCATGTGTCTTGTCAAGGAACTATGAAGTATAGCAGCTGTCATTAACACTTCTCAGATGAGTCACTTCCGAGCATTTCAACACCAGGGATGTGTAAAATCAAAGAGTCTCAGAGCAGCACAAAATGCAGTTGTGTCTGTGGGACTTGTTATTCAAGGAAAGGGTTTTTTAAAAGGCCTGGATCTGTAGAGAAAGTCTGAGTTACTCAGATGGTTGAAGCAAGTCCGGGGTGCAGGGAGGGAGGGGCTCTGTGGGTGCTGCTGTTGTCACCAGGAGCGTGTGCAGGACATGCAGCGGGACAGAACCGTCTGCTGGCAGACACAGACCCAGCAGGGCTGGCTCAGGAGCTGCAGCTGGCAGTCTGAGGAACTTAAGTATGAAATCAGAGACAGTTTCTAAACAGTGTAGTCATTCAGCATGGGAATAATTTGCCAAGGAACCGTGCTTAGTACTTGGAGCCCTTGTGCTATGAGGGTTAATGTGAGGGTCACTGGTTGAAACTTGTTCTGGCTGTGAAGGTGATCAGACTGGATGGGTGCATTGGCTTTGTCTTTGCTTCTGTAAAGCTTTTATGTTTCTACTGACTATTAATTTTTTTCCTACTTGTTTGTTTTAGAGTAGTATGAAGCAATAAATGAAGTGGTAGAGGTTTTGTGGCTGCAGTTGTTTAAAACCAGCCAACACATCTGATTATATACTACAGAGGACGTGACAAGCATGTGATTATTGATTGCTGTTCTTCATCATTTTGTAGTCAAAGGAAATAACCCAATAGATCTTTCCATCTCTGACTTGTGTGTATTGTCTATAGATGTAGCAGCTGCCCATAACATTTGGCAACTGGCCCAAGCCCAAAAATTAACACTAAAAAATTAATTTTCTATTAGCTAATAAGGACAAAGGCCATTCAATTTCTTGTTTATGCAGGAAGCTTATTGAATCTGAAGATGATACATCTGGGAATGAGCTGATGGGATCCAATTGTAAAATAATAATGCCTACACATCACAGAAGGACTTGTGCAATAATCAGTTAGTCATATAATAAGGGGGATTTTTGGTAGAATACAGGTCAAGATATCTGTCTATGGTAACCCAAACAGGCAAATGTTTATTAAAGATTTAAGCAAAGAAATTAAAGAAATCTACATCTAATCAAACTGTGCCAAGATTAAATGAGAACTTTCCCTTTATTATCCTACTGCATTGCTGCCCTCCCCTGACAAGGTGTTAATCACAGCTTCTTTGTCGCCTGTGTAGTTTGCACTTCAGATTCCAGGTGTAGCAAGGTCTGTTTGTTTTACAGTTTTTCATCTGTTCCAGTGCATTGGCTTTTCTGCCTCAGCTGGAGACAGTAGTTGGTTTGTAGTCTTTTGATGGGTACAGACAGATCTAATCTTTTGGTTCCCAGATCTCTTGATTAAGGGTGGACACTGCTAATTAATCCAGTTTGCATTTTGAGTGGCTGATCTGCAAAGTGCCTGTCAGTGCAGTGTGTCTCACCTGTAATTATATTTCGTCTCCTCTGTTAGAAGCAGGCTTTGCTGAATACCTCCTGTGGTGAATTTTGAACTGGGGATGTGGTGTATCTCTTGAGCATTGCCTGTACATCTTGACAAATGCTTGACATGGAAATTGAGGTGAGACCTGGCTGGTCAGTTTCCCTTTGATGATGGACAAGATCAGGGAGCAAATCCTCCTGGAAACTGTGCTAAGACATGTGGAAAAAAAGGAGGTGATTGGTGATAGCCAGCATCACTTCACTAAGGGCAAATCATGCCTTAAAAATCTGGTGGCCTTTCATGACAAGGTTACAGTGTTGGTGGATAAGGGAAGAGCAGCTGACATCATCTTCCTGGACCTGTGCAAAGCGTTTGACCTTGTCCTTGTGACATCCTTGTCTCCAAACTGGAGAGCCGTGGATTTGATAGAAGGACCACTTGGGTGGGTGGCTGGACTTAGAGACTTGCTGTCAACATCTCCATGTCCAGGTGGAAGCCAGTGAGGAGTGAGTGACATTCCTGGGGTCAGAAATGGAACCAGTGCAGTTTAACATCTTTGTTGTGACATGAGCAGTGGGATCACCCTCAGCAGGTTTGCCAGTGACCCCGAGCTGTGGGGTGTGGGCAAGGCATGGATGCATGGCATCCCTTCCCTCCCTGATGGAGGGAAGGGATGCCATGCAGAGGGACCTTGATAGGCTGGACAGGTGAGTCTGCACAAACCTCATGAAACTGGACGAGACCGAGTGCAAAGCCCTGCACCTGGTTTGAGGCAATCCTTAACTCAAAGTTACTGTGAGGAGAATTCTGCTTGTCTAAACCTTACAGACTTTCTTTGGAATAATGCTAACAGTGATTTTCTTATCTGTGGGCTGAAATGTGGCTATTTTGAGACCATTGGAAAAATTTAAATTGCTTTGAAAAAAGTGTAAATCAGGGGCTGCCACTGTTCATTGAGAACCAGAGAAATTTGACTTATATTTGAATATAAAACAGTGTATTTACTTTGCTGCAAAAGATCAGTGTTTTTAAATACATTTACAAATGCATTTGGTGTGTGAAAAAGGCTGCCTTCCCTTTCATTATCTATTGCAGTTCTGTGCTACTCTTCTTTTGTGACTGCTGCATCTACTGATGCAAAGAAATGTACTAAAGGCATTTTATTATCTCACACTGGAGCATTACACTTCATGACTGCCCTATGAGCATTAAGGCATAGGAAACAATGACCCTTGGCCTAGAATTTTTTTTAACAAGGTCCAGAATTCAAGTTATATGTCAGTGTGGTTTTGTTTTAAAAGCACGGCGAGTGACTGTGACTGCAGCGAGCTCCAGCAGCAGTGTGTTCTCTGAGCTGGCAATTGCAGGGCATCTGAGCACCACAGTCCAGCTCAGCACTGGTGACAAAGCCCAGTCACAACTTGTTCTGTTTAAAAAAGTAGCCATACTTTTATTTGGCTTCTGACTTGTTTCCCTGAGCAAAAAGATTTGTTTGAACTGGGAGTTTTACCTGAGGAAGGGCTGCGTGATTTGACATTTCACTGAGCCACTTGGCAAAATAGGAAAAGAACATCATCTTGTGCTCTAGAAGTTCTAAAATTCAAGCACTTTGCTGGCTTTATCAGACATAGTTCTGCTGCCTCATTATGAATTAACTTCTAAGTGCTAATAATAGCTTATGGCAAAGGCACTCATTATGTGTAAACACATGTGACTAAATTAATTTAATTATTGCTGTTATTTATATGCTGACTAGTCCATACATTTTCTGAATGAGAAGGTTTCAGCCCATTTTTAAGAAAGCAGAATTTGCTTCATCACATTGCTACAACAAATACTGAAATCCCTATCTTTATTCTTCTTATAGGCAAAGATCACAGAGAAGTGAGCCGGGGAATGAAATAAGAATGTGTGTATATTTTATATATCACTATGTCATGAAATTAAACAAAACATGTTCCCAAGCAAGTTGGAATAGTGATCTTCTGTACTGAGAATAGAAATGTGCCAAGGGAAAGAGTTCTGGAACAAAGGAAATTCATGTTCCTATATTCCTCAGTTAGTATAAAACTTCACTGGGAAATTAAAGGCTTCTAGCAAAAATAATTTAACAATGTATTGCCATCTCTGTTAATGTTGAATCTTTTCAGCCCTCTGACTATCTCTATGTGCCTAGAGGTGCCTTTTCAGTGTTGTTTGATTTTTCATGTGAAACAATGCTGCTTTTCTGTATTTATTCTCTTTCTCTTACGATAAGATCATTAGTCTAAAATCATCAAATCTAGTTATCAAAAATATTTCTAGTGTCAGAATTAAAGGTCTCTATGCATATACATTGTGTTGTGGTCAGTGGTTGCATTTTCTGCCTGTGACCTCTTCCTGTCATTTTGAGTCCACAGAAGAGACTGTTGCCACCATGATGACAAGCTATTTGTTGCTTTGGTTCATTTTAGTTGTTCAGTGTATAACCTTAAGTCCTCTATATTGCCACTATTCAAACCTTGTTCTTACAGCAGTATTAAATTCCTGTTGACAATTCTGTGGTGCTCATCATTGTATTTCTCTTTGCAATAACCCTGGGAAACAGTGGGGATATTTACCTCTCTTTTATGGGTAGGGATTCAAATTAAGATTAAATGAAAAATACCTGCAAAACTTGGGCATCCAGTTTGAACTGCTTAACACCTGATTTTTTTTAGAATACTCCAAATATTAGTGCAATATATGACTAAGATTAGCTCTCACTGACTTAAGTTGCAACTCCGTAGATTTATAAAGAAAGCAAATAAGAAATGTAATTATCATCTGGCATCAGTTGTTTTGAGCAGTTTGTAACATCTAGGTTCAAATATTACCATTTACTCTTCTTGAGCTGGCAAATGTTTGATAGCATAGGAAGCTGTGGGGTTTTTTTGTTAGTTTGGGTTTTTTTCTCTCCACTCCTTTCCTTGAAGTTATTTCCCTGGTCTTGTCCCAGGCACTTCCTTTCCAAGCCTGAGATTTGCCCCAGAACTTTTCTTTTAGTTAATTTCTTCCTTATCTAATTTCTTCCCTGTGGACCTTGCATAGCATCTCCAAGAGATCTCATCTCACTGTTCCTGCTCATTTTGGTTTTGTGTGTTCCTCCTCTCTTCTATTTATTCTGTTTTTAATGATTCCCCCTCACTTCTAGTTTCTGTTTGTCTGTTTCTGTGCAGATGGTTTCATCGCATCTTCTCTCTTCTGTAGTAGTTTCAATCAGCTGTCTGTCTTCTCCATCTCACTTCAGTGCCTTTAAGCAGAGGTCTTTGGGAGTGCAGAAGGAGGAAACCTCTGGCAGGCTCGTTCCCTAGTGCTGTCCTTGCTGGATGAGTGCAGGGAGCAGCAGGAGCAGAGACCTGAGCACTGTAGCCCTGGGCTGAAATCTCCTCAGCCTCTCTACCATGTGGTGTGAGCATTTTCTGGTTACCCAGGGGCCTCTGAGCACTTGTGTGCATTCAGTTTGGATGCAAGACTGACATAAAGGCTAATGCTACCACAATTTGCAAATCTTCTGTTCCAGCAACAGCTGGGGGCCCTGGAGCATTTCAGAGGAGTGGTCTCCAGGACATGTGTAAAACACATTGTCCCCAGCACCATCCTCAGACATGTCTGGGTGAATCTGCATAACCATCCTGCTTCCCTGAACACCCTGAGGTAGGGACCTGGTATGAGAGGCTCATTCCAAATGGTTAAAATTGCAGAAAAAGACAACCAAATGTCATATTGCAGTAAGGAATTAAGAAGATTAGACAAATAGTCTAAGTGATAAACCAGCTTCCTACAACTTTCCCCTGAAAATAGTGCTTTCAAAATTAATTCAATTTCTGAAGTTCTGTAACATTAGGTTAGTGATCTGCTCCCTACCCTTGTTCTCCATAACATCCAGATCCTGTTGTAGTCTTGCTTTGTAAATCCATACACTGGTTAATGTAATTTCTGCACACAGTACATAACAATTGATTGACAGCATTAAAAATATATGTGAGCACACATACCGAGCTCAGCTCTGTGAAAGATGTGATGTGTGGCCTGAGGGTTTTTTAATTTACAGGTACTGTGATGGTTGTTTCCCAATTTTCAGCTGTGTAGTGATTATCATGCTATAATTTCAGTTTAAAAAACAGCCAGTGAACAGTCATATTGCAGTGTTTGACATTAGTGTCTCATTCTTGCAATATTCCAGAAGCTTAAACACCTTCACCAAATAGTCAGCATGATTGTATACCAAGTAATTCACCTGCTCTGCTGGAGAGTTGAGACAAATCCTACCCAGTGTCACCTAGCTTCTGAATGAAACATTATCCAGAGTTTGCTGAAGAGTTCTGTTTGATTAATGGGTGTGGATGACACATAATCCAACCAGGGAGTATGAATTGTTACTTTGGATTGCTGTCATTTGTTCTGATGCATATTTGATGGTTTGAGAAGTGCAGTATTCCAGGGAACCTGTCCTAACAGTTGGGGGCAAACAAAAAAAAAATCCATTCCTGGTAGAATCAACTTCATTTAGGAGCACTAAAAAGAGTGATATAATATAAATGAATTCAAAAGTCTATATTTTAATTTCTGTTGCTAATATGTCTGGATTTATGTGTAGTTCTGTTACAGCATGTCTCACCCTAGTTCCTTTCTGAAACTGTGATTGAGCCAAATACATTTTTCCAGGCAGCATCATATGTAAGCTGCAAGAAATGCTATGCCTTAACCTATGCTTATCTACACTGATGTCCTTGAAAAATATTCATTTCATGAATATAAATGTAATTATTCCCAAAAGTACAAGTATTTGTTTGTGCTGCTGGTTAGGCACTTATAGAAAGCACTATTTTTGCTAATAATTACTTTAAAGTTAATACTTCCTATTGTCTTGAATTATTTATGAAATTAAGCATGTGCTGCCACTTAGTGACCAGACAAATGGAGAAAACTTCCTTGATCTTCAGTTTTATTGGTTGAGTTAGGCTCTTAGTGAAAATCCCACATTCTCTGTGTTTTGTGGTTACTAAAAGCTACAAACAGATCTGTAAGGAGCAAATAGTTTTGCCTCTGCAGATTTTGCTGTACTTCTAAAGGCTTAGCTGGGGTTCACCTCAGCTGTTCTGCAGTGCCTTGGCACACAGCTGTCGTCTGAGTGGTGTTAAGAGACCCACTGCCACATTTCCTCCTCTGAAAAGTGAGACTGTGAAGGAATTTTTTCTCCTCTTGTTTATTTCTCTTCTTCATCTCCATGATTTGAGAAAGGAAATACCTTCTCTTTATATTTTGTTCTAGGATCTTCTATCAACCCTAAATCCACTCACTTCCTCTGCCACACTTTTCAGATAAGAGAGATTCTCCTATTTCACACCTACATTTTGTTCATCAGTGGTTTTAAAAGGTTTCCTGACACTTTTCCCAAGAGGAATGTAGTTACTGAACATAGACCAAAGTGTGGTCTCTTTGCATCTTTGTGTTCTTCCAGAATATGAAACTCAAACTTAGCAGATGTAGTGCTTTCCTTCCATCCTTCCCAGCTCTGTGAGCTAACAGCTTTATGGTGGCCCTTAAATCCTTTCAGTTTATACTTTTTTCCTCTGTTTTTCAGGCTGCTGAAATACTTTGTAAGAGATGCATTCCAAGAAGTGCTCAGTGTGCTGTTCCTCTAGAGGGTCTCCTCAGGAGTCTTCCAATTGCTTTGAGGCCTTTCTAGAGGTCACACATGATGTATTAATAATGCCAGAGAAGGGCAGATGGGGTTACCAGCAAGCTTGTCTATACCACCATTACTAGTTTTAGGAGTCTGTGCCAGTAAAACCAACAGAGGGGGGAAAAAATCCATAAATAGCAGGAGAATTTCTACAGCCTTCCTCTACTTGAGGATTTTTCCTATGGCATTAAAGTAAAAGAAGCTCAGTATTCTAGTCCAGTCATAGAGGCAGTTTTATAATCTGTTATGATCCACTGGGGCTGAAAATTCTTGCTTTTTTAGCACTTGCAGGGGACAATCATTGACTGCTTGGCTTGGGGGGCAGACTGACTTCCAGGTTAAGAGGGAAGAAGATACTGAACTTGAGAAAATGTGATGGTCTTCACTAAGAGCCATATGTTTATAAACCAGATTCAACTTCTTTTAATTAGTAAAATCTAATAAATTAAGCTTTTCAATGATTATAAGGAAAACTCTTCAACTCAGGGATATTAACATCCTTATATTGGTCTTATGTTAATTAAGGAGTAGAAAAATCTTTTGTCACTTGGATAATAATTTTTAATACTACTACTCTGGTTTTGTGTGTAGGAAAAATATCTATCTTCATGGAGAAGCTTTAGAAAATAAGTTATTCTCCTGTTACTAAATTGTTATTTCAGAAATTGTAACAATGTCCTACTGAACTCTTTTAAATAATCCAAAAATTGGTCTGTTCTGTATCATGTGGCTTGAAAGCCTCTGCACAGAAGTGGAGGAGTGGCCTCAGCTCTGCCTTGGGTGGCTGTGGGTAACCCTAAGCAGGTCAGATGTGTGCAGGAGCCTCCTCCAGATCAGAAATACACTTTTCACTGGCGTGGTGCAGTGTCCTCATGCACCATGAACTGTGGTGACGTGTTGTGAGAAGGTGACAGAGCAAACGGGACAGAAGGGTGATGTACAATGAAATAGAGATGCACATAAAAGCTGAGAGGGAGATGGGGATCACCCAGAAACAAATCGTGGTGGAAAGAAGAAAGAGGGGCAAAATGGAGGGAATTTGTGAAGCTGGTGGAAACCAGCCTCAGAAAAGAGTAATGAGGTCCTGAAAATGTTGTAGGAAACAACATACTCTCATGCTGTGCACTTTGAATCCTAGATAAGCTATTGAAGTGATTTATTCTTTTCCATGGATAAAACATGTAGGAAATATTTTTATTCCATCCAGCAGTGAATGCAGTCCCATCAAACAAACTACTTAAGCAGCAGTTTCCCTGAGCTGACACCTGCTTCAGTACCCACAAGAGTATTTAAAAATGCTGCCGAAAAGAGAGAAATATAGTATTAACCTGCTTCTCACAGAGCCTCTTTCCAAATGGATAACAGGTCAGGATGCAAGAATGTCTTGCTGCAATTAGAAAGTGCATTAGCTCCATTTTGCTTTAGCACAATTCTGCAGTGAAATGGTTAATAAGGGATCCTGGCATTTAAGTGCTCATAATCAGCCCTGCAGGTTTTCTGTCAGAAGCCACAAATGGGCCATGAGGGTGCCCTGGTTGTGAGTCCAGCCAGGCCGGCCCTGAGCAGAGCACAGAGAGCAAGCTGGACACACCCTGAGGTGCCTTTCATGATGTCTGCAAAGTTTATTCTTTCTGTAATAAGAAACAGAGCCAATTTCAAACTCAAAGTACAATGTATTGTGTTTGTGGAAGGTGGAAAAGATGGCTGAATCATAACATTATGATTTTCATGTGTTCTCTTGTTTCATGGATTGCAGGAGGTTTTTTTCTTCCCCTTACTGGCTGTTTGCCCAGAATGACAAAAATACACAGTGAGATGATTAAATAAAAAGAACTGTTGTTTTAAAATACTTGCTTTCTGAAACCATTTTTCCACAAGAGTCCCTGTCTTCCCAGCACATACTCAAAGCTGGGGTTGACTTTAGTGACTATACTGCTAGGAGGAAAGGATAGGTCCTCCTAATTTCCTTCCTCCAGTATTTGCATTGGGAATGGGGTAGTGGAGAAGAGACAACAGGAAAAGAATGTACAACTGCCCTTGAATATGAACCCTTTGTGGTTCCAACTGTTCCTGGACTGGAACCCTTTATGGTTCCAGTTCAGTCAGCCTGTATTCCACAGTCCATAGCTCAATTAAATTAACTTTCTTTTCTTGCCTTTTTTTTTTTTTTTTTTGTAAACACAGTCTGAGGTTGAAAAACTAAATGCATAGGTATGTGCCAGCTGATTTCTATGGTTTTGCTTCAGTTTTTATTTTTTAAATTCCATTTTGAGTACTGTGGAAATGATTAGAAGTCAGTTCCTGTGTGTTTGCAGGCTTTGGGCTGGAAGCACTGCAGGGGTGGGAAGGACACTGTTGTGTTACCCTGAAGCTGTTCTTTTGTCACTGCTAAAATACACTTAGACCACAGATCACCCTGACCACTCCAGCCTGCCATCTCTGTGATAGCCTGGTGACCCTGCTTCTGCTCAAGATCAGAACTGACCTGTAAAAAAACCAGTTCCTTTTCTCTGTTAATTCTCAGTGCAGAACCCTGAGCTAGTTCACAATGCAGTTGTACAGGGGGCCAAGCCAGGTGAAGTGACATGGGGAGGTCAAGCAGAATTATGGTTTCTCCAACCTTTCTCTCACACATTAAATTAATTTACAGTATCCAGCTTGTCTGCAGGTTTATTAATTGACATGTGATCAGTGAAGACCTGCTGATGGATAATGAAAAGTTGGCAGGAAATTAAAAAAAATCCCATTTGTAACAATATGTGCTTGTAAAATCACATTTGGAAAGCCCACTAGACTTTGTTTTCAACAAGTTTTGTCTTCCATTTAATTGTTTTGATTAATATCTCAATTTATTTGTGTTCTAGCACAGCTAATGAAATTATAAACTCTTGCATCACAGGAAAGGCTGACTCTCAATAGATTTTCCAAGTATAATAGGCTGCAAGTTCAATTTTGCAACATTAGTCTTTCCTTCCCTTTTCCCATGTGATGGTTTTCTGTTCATGGTAATACCCTGTGAGTCAGAGGGAGGGTCTGAAGCTCATGCAGCACCTTCTGGCTTGATGTGCTCTGTACTTAGTAACTTCTTTTTACCCTACACATGGTTCTTCACACTGCTATGTTATCATTTTTCAGCTCAGCTTATTTTTTTGATTCCTTTTGGGTTTTGAGAGATATAGAGGCAAGATCTAACCTAATATGCTCAAGCTCTTCCTGTAAGTTGGTCCTTGCCCATCATTTCAGTCGTATTTGTCATGTTTATTTTCATTTAAGTTCAGTTTTCCTGACTGTAGAAGAAGAGATCAACTCAGTTTTCTTCGTGCTTTATGCTCAGAGGTTACTTTCATTGATGTTCTCTTCCTTTCTCCTCCCCCACATTCCTGTTATGGCTGAAGGCTTGGGAATGGCTGGTGGAGGTTGATTGCTTAGTACCAGTTTCCCCAGTAGCCCTGAGATTGTTTCTAGACACACAAGAGGGTGGGAACTGCCTCTGACCTTTCACTGCCAGGAGAGATCCTCAAGCTTAGGTATCATAAGGTCTCAATTGTGCAGAATTGTTTTAAAAGGTCAGTTGGGGAAAAATTGCTCTCTTTTCTCTGAGAATACATATAAATATCCTGTGATTTTGTTCTCAGTTAAACTGATGATAAAAGAATTGCAGATTCTGCTGATTGAGTTGTTCCCTGTGCCGTTGTTTCAGCAATATATTTGTAAAACAACCATATTCCTTTGCAAAGATATTTCTGATCTCAGTGGAGAGAGAGAGGCCTCAGTGATCTTATCAAGAGTACTCTTGGGAGTTCAGCCCTACAGCTGGTTTTCATATCTTTATTTTTCTACTTTATTTTCCTTCCAAGAGTCACCAAATGCCACAGCTGGTGCTTCCTGAGCAGGAGCTCTCCCCCCTGCTGGTGGTGATGCCATTGGATCTCAGTACTTAGGCTCAGTGAGCAGAGCTGGAGCTTTACAAATTGACATTTGCATTATTTTCTTCTGTGTGTTTGTGCATGCTGATCTTTTAAATCCACAACAACAGACAATACAGGAAAATCTTTCCCATTAGGCTTTGTAGTTCTGTTACTGGGTTGTGAAATCTCATTTTCTTCTGTACCATCTAATCCAAAGATGTGATAGAATTGATTCCTAACAACTTCTTAGATTATTTTTTTTCCTAATAGTTTGACTAACTAGAAATATATCTAACAGTTTGTCAAGGCACATAAGAGATGTTCTTCATACCCTTGAGTAAAGCAGAAAATCTGAATATAGAAGACATTTCCTTATCTCTCCATCTGTGTTCATTAAAGTGTGTTTTTCTTCTGCTTTGCTGGTTTTTTTCCATGTAAACTAGGACATTTGGGAGGAGCAGCTTCAGCCTCCAGTTTACCTTGAATAGTAATCAGCAAAAAACTTGATTCTTATGAAAGACAGTCTTGAAATCAACTTCCTAGGGCAGTGTTGCTGGGACTGGTGTGATCTCCCCAGCCAGATCATCCCCTCAAAATTCCTGTTAGCTGTTGAGTTTCTGTGATAATTGATTCCATTATCCAGAGCTGCTTTATTTAATTTCCTCATGCCTGTTTTGTTTTGGGGTTTGGGGAAGAGGATGGAGAGGGGGGGAATGAAGCGTTTCCTCTGTGCTCCCTGGAGCATGTGTGGGAGTGAGGAGAGCCGAGACAAGTTCTCCAGATGTGCTTGGAGCACTGCCAGCTCTTCCCTTACCTGCACAGAATGTGACAGCTCTCAAATGTAAATCATCCTCCTGTAGAAGCCTGAAACCATCTCTCATCCAGGTGTACCATACGTAGGTACCTCAGAAGTATTGAGCTATGGCAAAGAAATTCATATTAATGACAGGAAAGTAACCTCCAACCTAATTAATAAACATAATTGAAAAAATGCATATTAAATTCAAAAGTCAGCTTGAAATGTCAGACAAGGATTTCTCATGATATTTACTGTGCAGGCTTTATTTCCTGAATCTCTGAAGTGAGAGAAAGGGTAATTAAAGCTACAACTGTAAAAACATCAATGACTAACATATCACAAGAGGGAAATTTGGGCTCTTCAGAATGAAAAATCTTGCCCATGCAGTGTGACTTAGATGACAGTATAATAGGTGTACTGGTTGTTTACTGGTTGATAGCCCTTATTTCTAAATTCTAACCTAACATATTAAAGACTTGCATTCACAGGAAGTAGTGGGCTTCAGGATGACAACAAGCAGAGTCAAATCACTATAATATTATTAACTGAACGTAGTTTTCTTCAAAATCTGGACTTCTGGAATCATAATCTTCCAAAGAGCTAAAGCAAGAACCTGTGTTTGGAGTTTTTTAATATTACAAGATAAGCATTTATCCAGTCATTCTTCCTATGTAGGATCTTTTTCCTTGTTCCATCAGTTCTTGCAGAGTTGAGGACACGTATTTGATGGTTTCAGTTGAGTTGTATTTTCTTTATGATATTAGAAGATTCTCATATAAAGAAGGAAAAGACCATTGTTTTCTTTTTTAAATGTAAATCCACTTTAATTAACATGAATGAGAAAAATTACAATCAGATTTAAAGCAATGGAACTGACTTCCTCAGTCAAATATCACTTGGGAAAAAATGTAGAGGTGTTTCAGGGTATAAAACAACTGCCAGAAAGTTCTGGTTTTTAAGGAGAGGAGGGAGATGAGGAGAATTTCTAATAAACTATTTTCTTCACAGTGAAAGAAAACAGATAGGTTCTAACAAGTTTTTTCAAAAGTTACTTCAGTATTAAAATTGTAGTTTTCTGATTGTCTGATTTAAGTCGATGTAAAGGCCATTGCAAGCTCTGGTTTCCTTTGGGAAAAGTTCCATCAGCACTTGTATTTGCTGATCTATGTTAGAAATCAATATTTTAGTAACCATAAGTACAATACGATTTTAGCTTTCACCAAAAGAATTCTTCAAAATGAGTTGTGATTTTTAAAATACAAATAAATAAGAGAGCCATAACTTAAATTGACAAAAAGTGAGAAATTTAATTCAAATACTAAATCTTTACCTAATTGTCCCTATAAGTGAATTCTCCCCTATAAAATCAGGATTGTCAGATGTGAGTTACAAAGTCATTTGTTACAGAATGTCAGCCTTAACTGTAATGAATGTTTTGTCATTCTGTTTCACACTCTTCAGTGCTTAAATCACTATTTATTTTCAGATTTGTCTTTCTCTATTGATTTTCCACAAAAATAACTATTTTTTTCTGTGTCAATTAGATATTATATAAAATATAGCCTCTCATCTCACATTAAATCTTTTCCCCCCAGACCTAAATTATAGTGGGAAAAACACTCCTTTAGGAATGCCTCTTACATTCTGCTGCAGATTTAGATTTTTCTTCCTGAACTCTCATAAAGTTGATTTTTTCCTTGGTGGATGGATGGTGCTCTGAATTTCATAAAGATTGCATTTCACATCTTCTGCTGGTGTTTCTCACTACTGTTACTAAAAATCCAAGCAGGTTTAAAAGCAGGGGTTTGTCAACAATTTGATTGTTGCATGCACAGCATGGTCTTTATATGTGTTTAGTATGGGCACTCCCTTGTACACAGTTTGGTGCAGGACTTGGGCTCAGAAATAGATTTAGGGATGAGTCTTTTCTGCTTCTCACAACATTATAGGTGATTTCTATTGTCCAGTGTCATCATCTAGTGTTTCTATACTTCTTTTCTGTCCACATGTCCTAGAACTGACTGTGTCTGTCTGGACAAATCAGGTTTGGTTTTTTGGTCTTTTCTAAAAAGTGCTCAGTAGTGAGACAAATGGAATAACATATAACTGGAAGAAAAACTTGTATGCAAAGAGATCCTGAAATATGTCTCTATATACATGAACATTGAATGTTTTATTGTGTTAAATGGCAATGGTGTTGAAGTTACTTTCCTATCTTTAAATTATTGGGAAAATTACTGGTGTAAAGATTATTTCATGGTTCAGTGAAAAGGTTTGATTGGCATGAGCTGGGATGGGTTTGTTACTTGGAGAGGAAGCAGAGCTGATTCTGACATCAATTTACACCACAGGAGGAAGTTCAGAGGGATGCAAGGGCCAGTGGAGCTCTGGGGGTGTGCAGAGAGGAGGTCGTGGCTCACCCTGCTGTATCCCAGGTGTTTGCTGACACTGTTCTGAGAGCATAAATCCTCTGTCACTTCGTTGCAGAGAGGTGCAGCTCCACAGTTGGACTGAACTCATCAGTGTCCTTGGGAAAACCATGCATAGGGAATTCAGGCCTTTTTCTGGTTAATGGGCTAAATTTGTATAATATTTTTGACTTCAGCAAAACTGAGGTCATACAAAATTTTACTCCTTTTTTACATTATTAAAAAGAATGAAATGTCATTATTCTGAATGTGCTTTAATTGCATGAGCTGTTTCATTATATGCAAATTTATTTTCTGACATATAAATGGTCCCTGTGTGTCTGTAATAGAAGTTTGGTGTGGTTGGTTCTTAGCAGACACTATATTCAACAGATTTAGCTTTTCTGCAAAATTTTTCTGAGAAATATCATGCAGGACAATAGTAATTTGATCTATAATAATGTTTAGGAGTTTTCTAATTAGAACATGAAAATAAACCCTGTAGTTGAGCAATATCTTCTCAAACAACATTAAATTAGCAACAAACAGCTAATTATGTTGTGTTTCTGTTCAAGAGGATATTACTAAGATTCTGAAACAAAGCAGAACTAAAATTAAGTCTAAAATAAATATTTCCTGAACATACTTACTGCGAAAATCCAGTTAGAATTATTAGGAAATCTGAATGAATAGCCTGAAGAGTCAGAGTTCACTAGATCATATCTCAAGATTGTTTTGTATGATCTAGAAAAGTTCAGCTGAATCCTTCAGGCTGTGCTGTAGTGAATGTTAGATGGAGAGCATTGGTGTGCACTGGATTTGGATAAGGCACACATCAGTGTCTGACTTTCTTTGTGTTCAGGGTGCAAGATGCTGAAGTCTGAGAGTTCTGAAATGAATTCTGGAGACGTGCTGGTTAGCAGCAATAATTGAGTGCTTTCAGGAGCAGTACTTGTGTAGCCCTGGTAATTTTGCTGAAATACCAAGTGTTTAAAAGAGATAAAAGTGAATTAGCTGGGGTCGTTGTTAAGAGCAGTTGTACTGGAAATGGCTCAGGGATTAAACAAAAGAGGCATTGTGGTTTTCACTTGGTCCAGGGCAACTCTGTAGGAAGGAGGAAGGACACTCTTGATTAGAAGCTGGGTTGGCATTTTAAACTTCATTATCATTGGTTTATTCTGACTGATAAAGTTTTCTGTGGGTACTTACCTTTGTCAGGGCAGCACTAAATGAACTTTTATTATGAGGATAATACAGCAGATCACCCATCCAGCTAGAAGAGCCACAAACTTTTTTGGCCTGTCCACGAGGTAACTGAATCTTTCTCTTTCGTTTATTGGGGTTTTTTTGGCTGGTTTGGGGTTTTTTTTGTGGGGGAGTTTCACTTTCCTCTTTTAAGTCAAAAGACAAGTTCTTTCATCAAGCTTTGCCTTTTGGTATTGTTTTTCCTCCTGTATCTGTGTGTTTTGGACTTATTTTCAGTCTAATTCATTAATAATTCAAATTGAATGTTCAGTAGCTTTGCACATGTTGAATTTTTGTGACTAAATTAGATTGCTTTCATATTGTCCTAATTATTGGTGCCTTATATTTGGCAAGCTTAGCTTTGAGAGACTGTATTTTAATTCTTTGTCAATGAGGTGAGAGGAAAACATTGTTAGCCCCCTTGTATCCAGCTGAGGCCAGGTGTTGTGCATTAACATTTAAGTAATGCAATTAGGGCCAATTATGATTTAAAAAGAAACAATAAAACCTGCAGGAACACAATTTGTCACCCTTACTTTTTTGTGGTTTCCTACTTTTGCTTCATTTTTTTAGGCATCTGTTCTTATTTTCAGTCTTGCTTACAGTAGGGCTTCAAGCTGACATTTGCATCAACAGGTTAGATGTGTGAAGAGAAGAGACTCTGGGTGATAATGCAGAAAGGGGAACTTGGGTCAGATTGCACTTAATCACTTAATTCTCTATTTTATTATATGTCTGAAGGACATAAGGTCTACTGCAAACTGCACAGATCCCAGGGAAGCTGGGGTGCTCTCAGCTGCTGCTGAATATGTGTGAACATAAATGCATCAGGTGGCTGCTGTGGGATGGTTTTTAGAAGAATGGTAAATCTGATCATCCAGTCTGAGATTTCAGAATGAAACTTTACTAGATTTATTTGGGAATGACACACCTCTTGCTGGGATGTCCTGTCAGTTTGCAATAGCTAGTGCATATACCCTCCTTTACCTGGTAAATTTTGTTACTTGGGTGCTAATTACATGTTTTCCTCTGACACCTGAGCATCAGCCATAGTTTCTGTCTTTCTGGTTGTATTGCTCACATGTGTTAATAAAATGCTTGTGTTTGGTGTGGAGCTGTTACTGGTGTTGGTTACATGCTACTTCTGCATGCTTCCATTTGAGCTCAAGGCAAGCTAATATTAATTATACCCTAATTAGTGGGCCTGAAATTTATGTCAGGTACTCTACTTGGACTGCATTTCCACAGAAGCCTGAGCTTCTGCAGTGATCCTGGAGTCCCTCATAGATGTGAGTTCTTTGATAACCCCCTTCCATTGGCAGAGAGCTCTTCCCTACTCTTCCTTCCCCAGCAATTGTTGGGACTGAGTATCATGTCTCACTTTCCACTAGGAAATCTTGCTACCTCTTCAAGTGCATGCTGTTGAGAGCATGTTTTAAGTATCTGAAAAAAAAAAAGTTGGTTCTTCATCGTTCTCCGTCTATGAGACAAAATGTGGTGAATTCTGAATAAAACAGAATTTGTAGTGCTATTTGCATTTGTACATGTTTGTGGCAGGAATGTAGTGACAAGTGAAATGGGATTCTTTTGTACTGATTTCTCTCTTTTTCTATGCACCTAGAAATTAAGACTGCTTCTTCTGCCTTGTCAGATCTCTTAATAAACTAACAGGGAGGCAGAATTGTCTCACTGCTTTCTTAGGTTCTTCTGTTCTTAATGTAATTCAACCTCAGTGCATTTCTGGCCAGTTCTTTCATCTCATGATGATTCTGAGATGCAGATGTTCATGAAAATCCCAAGTGCTGGAAGATGAGTACCTTTCTGTTTGTATAAATTGACACATTGACTTTAAAGAAAAGCTAAGTACATTTAATATTGACATCAGTCTTATATCTGCTTCATCGTGGGATCCTTCACAGAATAGTAATGTAAAAAAAAATAGTTGAACTGTATAGTTTGTTTTGTATTAATATTTAATCTGATACCAAAAGCACTTAAAGGAGCTGGGGATGTGAGTCTTCTGTTAGAAACTGCTTCTTTGCTGCACTGAGCAATTGCTACCCAAGTAATGAAACCAAGAAGTTTGTTCAAGTATCATTAAGTTTTAAAAATTGTTCTGCTGGGAAAGCTTTTGTTTCAGTTTCTGTTTTAAGGGTTGTTTCTTCAGAGTCAATCAAAAAGCAACTTCCTTGATGTTAAACACAAAGGTACAAATTAAGGCTAATAAACTGATATTGAGTGAGTCAGAGAAATACTGATAAATGTGAATGCCTCTGAGAGCATTCTGCAGCTCTGAGCTGTGGAGGAACTGGACAGCTTTCTAAAGAAAATAATCAAATCAATGAAACATCAATTATTAATGCTTTGTAATGCTGGAAAATTGGAAGAACTGAAAGAAAATCATTATGCTGCTCCAATCCCAGAGAACAATGAGCACACCCAAGGTTCTGCCAGCCCAGCTTTCCCCAGCTTTGCCTGCTTCCCTGAGAGCGTGTTGGGAGGCCGTGCTGACAGGGTGATGTGAGGATTTCAGCTTTTGTTTAAAGGAAAACAGGGTTCCTCAGTTATGGGAAAGCATGAAATTATTTCCATTGGACCTAAAGGCACTCACAGGGAAATGGATTAAAGGGCTTAAGAAAATTTCATAATTTAGAGCTGTACCTTGTTTTTTGGAGCTTTAGTCATTTCTTCTGTACAATTCAGTCATAATTATTGTTTGCATCTCTATATGGTGTTCAGTGCCTCATTGATTTGATCATGGGAATATTGGATCTGACCATGCAGTTTGGCAGCAGCTCAGGCCCTCCTCTCAGCCCTGTGGTGGGCTGCCTGCTCTTGCTAGGCACTGCCATTGCCAGTAGCTATTGTTTGTGCACAAATCAAATGCTCACTGATTAATGGAGTTTGCAGGGTAGGAAAAGTGGGCATTAATGCTTGCAGCAATCACTTCAGTGCTATTCTCCCCTCCCAAATTATACCTGGGGCATGGGTAACTGAAAAGTGCCATCTATTTTGGAAGAGGTCCTTCACTGCCCATTCGGGATTGCTGAAAGTTGGGCATCATGTTAATGTGTCAGCAAAACACATTTTTTCCTTCCCCCATCCCACCACATCACCTTAAGGTCTTTCAAAACTCTTTCCTAAAGTTTCAAACTTGCTGGAATATTTCAAAATCAGAACTTCCACTCTGAAAAAGACCACGTGCTCATTCACAAGTGAAGTCCTCACAGTTTCCTTGGCATTCTGATACCTGAACCCTTAGGTGTTTGTGTTCATTCTGTACAGAACAGTGCTTTGGCCTTTAGCAGGTAAGTCAGGTCCTGCTGCTGACTGCAGCCTGCACAATTTGGGTATGCTCTTCTAGAGTGGCAATATTGTAATCAATGAAGTAGTTCCTTTGGATTCCATCTGAGGATCTGTTTTTTCACTCCAGTTCTTACACAGACAGATGGTCTTTGATACAGCTGGAGCAGTGTTTCAAATTGATATCTTAGATCTTTTGAATGTTAAGGAGGTAGTTTCTATGTTTTCAATTGTCTTTTAATAAGTTTCATTGTGTTGCACAGCACAGCAAGTGGGATGAGATGTGGGTGCTTTATATACTAATTTTGGCAGTAATAATTTGCAGCAGTGCTTTAAATGTCTAGGGATGTTATTGATTGGCATTCCATTAGTTTTAAGTATTGATAAGAAATCGTTCATTATTTAATGCATAATTTCTGTCACCTTGTTTTGGCTATGGAAAGAACCAATCTATTAACTTCAACCACAATATTTATGGATAAAATCCTTAAGCTTTAAAATTATAAATAATTAGCTGTTGTCACAGCACTAATTATTGTACATACAGTGTCAGCAGGGCTATAATCTATCTGTCCAATATGTATTCTACTCAAATTGCATTAATCATAACTTGCTTAAATGTTAGCAAATGACTCTGCAAAGTACTTGCAATAGCAATTCTTGCAGCCTAGAAATAATGAAGATGTAAATCACTTCTACGCATCATTGCCGTAATATTCTTATGATAGGGTATGAAACTGCTGCATCCGCTTTTATCCTGATATTTAAGACAGATATTCTTTGTGATGGCAGCATGGTGTAGTTCCTCAGTTTATTTCCAACTGTGTAGGGCCATGTCATAGTCAATTGAATTAATGAATTTAGATTTTTTTTTCAAACTAGTCATGACAGTCAATACTAGTCAAGTGTACTCTAAATTCAGAATAACATTGTATACTTTTTGAACATGGCACTTCACATTAGCATGCATGCTTAGAGTAGATTTTATCCTATGAAATCCTGCATGTCAGATGTAATAGGTTTTAGAGGTTTGTGTGATTATTATCTTCTCACTTAGTGCTAATTGTCACGGTTTACTCGCTTCAGCAAGGATGTGCAATTTTATATGACAAGGTATTGCTTCAGGACTTAATTTTGCATGCACTTCTTTATATTGTGCAATTTGCTTGATCTGTATTTTGCTTTCTTAGTGTTGGGAATCTGTGTTCCTTTGTATATTGGCAATACCAGCTGCAGCATTTTGTGATCAGCTCAAAAGCAAACACACCCACAAGCCTGAATGTTGGGAAGTGTTAGCAGAGCTTATTGAAGAGACTACCAGCTCAAAGCCTCTCTCCTAATTCATTCCTGTGAGAAAATGCTGTAGAACTATTTTCTTCTCATGCACATTTCATTTCAGAAGCTTCTGACTATTGTTGAAGTGATAAACCTGAGCAGCCACACCAGGAGTTGAGTCATGGTACCCATGGGGCTGAGGCAGGAAGGATGAAGCTGAGCTTGTTTCCTTAACTCCTGAGCATTTTTTTTTTTCTAGAGGCAATTTGTATGTTAAATTGGCAATCTATGCCATAAATTCTCATCCAGAATTTAGTAAATATGCAGAAAATTGACAGTCTTCCAAAATTAATTAAAAATCAATATTTAGGTAAAGTTTTCAAGCTCATCTAACATCAGCTCTATAGAATTTAAATTTTTGGAAGCTTTAAATTTCAGTCCTTTTTTGAAGTGTCAGTACTTGGAAGGCTTGAGACTTTGTCCCTGAATTTTGTTTATCACAAGGTTATCAGCCATTTGATGGCTATCATCATGCCTGAGAATCTCAGGAGAGGGGGATTTTAAAAGTGTTTTTATAAACAAAATGAATAAAAGTAAGACAGAGTAATAATGAGAAGCTGCATTTGTCAGCTGCTTTCTGAAGTGTGCCATACTTGTTGCTAGGATAATGGAGAAAATTAATACATCCTGTCAGGACCGCCTGACAGGAACATTGAAAAGCTCTGAAGTGACTGTACACAGTGGAATAAAGGAAATCCACTTTGATCTACCATTTTTGATGTTTTATAATTGCACTTATTATCAGGTCCTTTACTCTCTTCTTATTTGACACAAGATCCATTATCAGTGACAGCGTGAATGCGAACATGGGCTTGATTTGCAAAACTACTTGGGATGAGGTAATGGGGAAAAAAGCTTTTTGTTCCTAACTGTTGAGAAAAGAAAAAAAATTAAATCATTTATATTAGCACTATCAGGTAATATCTTCTGAGAAATACTCCCCTTCCAGTATAAAATTGTTTATATGCTGTGTTTGAGTAGAGCTTGTTTAATTAGCTCCCTAATGAAATATTGAGTTACAAAATGGAAATTTATCATTTGCTTTTATGCCTTTTTTTAAGTGACAAACTAGGGCAGGTCACTGTGCCCAGCCTGAACTAGGCACCTTTTTTCTTTCTTGCTGCATTTGAATAGAACTCATTTTATTTTTTTTTTAATGCTGTCTATTGAAGATTTTCAAACAAAGGGATAAAGTGCTGTCCTTTCAGCTTTCCATGCTGTCTCTTATCTCCTGTGTGAGATGAGAAGTACTGCTTCACAAAGAGGCAGGTTACCAGGTATCTTGTCTTTTATTGGCCTGTAGAGCAGAATCAGACTGTTTATATAGCATCGGGGTATGTGCATATATTCAGAATCCACAGTCTTTCTCTTGTAGATTAAAAAAAAAAGGTGAATTGGTTATTCAAATGGACTGAAGTTATGTACAGAGTTTTCCTTAGTTCCTACTGCAATCAACCAGAAGCTCCCACTGGCTGTGTTTAGGCTATATTTTGTTTACTTGGCTTGGCAGGTAAAGGAATAAATGACCAGAGCTTTGGTGACACGTGTGTCAGGGCAGACACACTGCCCCAGGCACCAGCCCGGCACTGTGCAGGAGCCCTTGTGCCTCCTCTGAACAGCTCCCTGACTTCAGAGTGCAGTCCATGACAGAGAATCTGCCTCCCTGACTTCTGCCTTGCACTAAGTGTTGCCTGTATCTCTGTGGTAAAGCTTTAAAATGTGAAATCTCATTTCTTTGAATGTGTGCTGAAACCCAGACATTTCAGGAAATGTGTCAATGCCAGTGACATTTCCCCAAAGAAGAGATCTCTGTTTCTAGGGGAAGCTCCTCATCAGAGCAGGAGACTCACACAGGAAAGGCACTTGTCAAGATACTCACGTGGAAAGTCAGATAATGGTGAGGAAGAGGGTTGCAAATGATACCCTCATACCTGGTACACAATTAGTCTTTTCCCTTCCTCACTCTCTCTAATCTCTTGTAAGCTACTTCCCTGCATATAAATAATCAAAGCTGAGCCTCCCATGCTCAGATGAAAGCTATAAAGATTGGCTTTCTAGATTTATGAGGAGTCGTGTTTCCTCTGCTTTCTACCCTTAAGTGTTCTCTGCACTGCCTGGTTGTGCCTGTATGCATTGCTGTCTGCTGAGCCATACTGTCAAGTCTCAGGAAACTTGTCACCCTACATTCACTATTGCCAGGCTTAATAAGACTTAGCACTTCTATAGTGCATTTTTATGTTCAAAGTGTTATGGGAATATTAAATCAAATACTGCTCTCAGCTGAACTGGATCCCCATTCATTGCTCAGTTTTGCTTGACAGTAAGAACTTGGGACAGAAAATAAAGGGATTCATTGCACCAGTGGAATCATCTGCAGAGACTGTGAGAGAGAAGGAATGTGTTACTATGTCTATCAAGAGAGTGCACTTGGTAGTTCCCTTGCATTCACCTGGCTTATGTGAAAGGAAAATAAGAAAGTGTCTCACTTGGTTTATGCTTTTCCATTCCTGCTTTTGGGTGGGGAGCATCATTGACTTTAATGATATGAGCTTGCCACTATTTTTGGTACACATAAGGACCACTCGTGCTTGTGCTCTCTGTGTACTTCCAATAGTAACTTCTTACAGTCCTGCTGGAATCTGTGGCATTTCAGATTCATAATGTTCTTATAATTCAAAAAAATGTGTTCTGGAAATTTTCCAGGTGATTTTGCATATTCAGTGATAATGTGGACAACGTCATTCACTTTAATAGCAGCCATTCAATGATTCTGTTAATAATACAGCCTAATAGAGCAGCTTTGTCTTTGACTAGTGCCTGTGGGGAGGCTTTTATGAGGAGACATGGAGGTCTTTGCTGTTGCTATGGGATTGCAAGGGGTTTTCTGTATGGAAATAGTCATTTTGAAAGCAGGATGACGTGTTTGGTTTTGTATAGTTAAACCATGATAATTTTAGTGCTGCCTTTACAGCATGTGAAATGAAGCAAATGCTTCACAATGAAGATGAACGCAAACATAGACAATGCTGTCATCCTCAGGGATCATCTGGAAGGGGATGAATCACTAATCAGTAGATGAATAAACTTCCCAAACCATTTACTTTGTATTAATGTTGGAGCTCGATCAATACCATAAATGTCAACTACAGTTTCTGTCATTTAGTTCGGTCTCACGAAGTAAACATTTTTGCATTAGCTGTGCTGTCACGTGTGTGCAGCAGTGTTCTTATACAGATGATGTAGCAATATAATCATATTGTGCTATCACATGGCAAAGATGCTCCCATGAGATGAATTTTAGCCCAGCAGATGTTCTTCCTGCACAGGCTCTTTGGGACCAGCGCCGGTGTTTGCAGCTCGCAGAGCGAGTCTGGGTGCTGGCACATGCAGAGCTGAGCTGAGCTGGTGACAGATCCTTCCCTTCCCTTCCCTCTTTTTTCCTGTCTAATCAACAGGACAGAATTAGATCTTTCAAGATCACTGCAGGCTGTAAACTAGCCTGGAAGTGTCTCTGCAGCCATCTGATGTTCCCTCCTATGCTAGGCACAATTTTCATCTGAATTTGGACTGTGAACTGCCGTACAGCTGGCTTAGATTGTGTCTTTACACTCAGTTCTTCTTTTTTCAGCTGGAACCAATTCACTGACATGTTTACTCGGACATTTTTCAGCCCTGTGTTTTTTTCTGTAGTAGGGTATGCTTCATTTTGATAGATATATGGTGTGTTGCTTGTTCTTCAGTATAAGATTGTAAAAGACCAAGCAGAGGAAGAGGAAAGCTACGTTTGAGCAGCCCTCTCTTTTTTAATGTGTTTGATTTTTTTGTTTCTTTCTTCATCTCTACTTAACATGAAATTCTGAAAAGTTCCATTTCAGCTGAATGCTGCAACTCAGCTCTAATAACTGCTTTTAAAAGAACATTTTGAAATTTTATAAGCTGAGACTGCCTACGGATCTTCATCCATTTTGTCCATCCTCTTTGGTAAAAGGCAACTGTTGCACTTATTATTCCCAGCCACTTCCTTCACTTCCCTGGTACGTTTGCTTTGTTTGCATTCAGTCTGGATATTCTATAGTGAGGGAAGGCAGGTGGATAGAGCACAGTGCATTGAACAGAACTAGTTGTTCTATCCTAGTTTCCTTGGTTATTCTGTTCCTCAGTGCTATGAGTTTGGCAGAGGGTGTTTTGTTACTTGTTTATTGCAGCATTCAGCTTGAAGAGCAGGAGTCCCATTTGTACTGCTCACAAAATCTGTTTGAGGTTATTGCTAAGAATCATGTATTTCAAAAGACTGCAAGGAGACCTCAAAATTAGAATTTAAACATCAGTATGGGGATTAGAAGGAGGCTATTCTGTTCTGTACAGTAAGTCATATGCTAAGTTTCAAATTGCTGTTCAAGTGCCAGTACCCAGCTCACTTTGAGATCTGTAAATGAACTGTTTTTCTTTAGCTTTTAACTTTTGTATTCCTGGTGGTACATGACTTCAAGGCAGATCCATTCATTTCTTTTCAGCCATCAGAAGGGATTTCCTTAAACTTGTTTCACCAGTTGGCTGAGTAAATTACATGCTCCTTGTTTTCCCTAAATGTCTTCTGACTAAACTAGTGATGACCTGATCACATAGAAAGAAATTCACTAATTTCTGGAATTTGGATGAGGTTCTCTGGCTGGAGCAGGAAGCCGTCGGTGAGTGCAGTTTTGCTCCATGCTATTTTAATAATGTTCTAAAATGAAATCCTTCAAGATTACAAAAATTAGTTTTGTAAATAAACTGAGGAAATATCAACCTAACTTCTGTTCTTTCCATTGGGTGGAAATTCAGTGCAGACTTTCTCTGTATGTAAAATATTTACATGGATGTTACATATGTACACACATGTACCTGTTTTTCATATGTAGGGTTTGAAGTTAAATACACTGAGATTTGTGTGTATACTGCGTGCTTACTCTATGGGCATAAATAATTATCTATATAAAATTCTACACATAAAATATTTGCAACCTTCTCCTAATGACAGTTAGTAGCAACAAGTTTCTAGGTTAAATTTGTTGTTAAAACAAACAAAACCCACTCCAGAGTATTCCTCATTGTTAGTTTTAAATTTCTGTCCTAACAGTTTCATTTAGTGATACTGTGCTTTTATTGTGAGTATAAATAGTTGTGTACCTGAGATCATGATGGTGTTTCTCTACCATTTGCATTTTCCTTCCCTTTAGATGACATAATCTGATTAGTGCAACATCACTAATCTACTCATCTGTTTCTAAAATCCCTTCTATTTTCACCATTTTTTCTGAAAAACCATGTCAAGAATAGAACAAATCATTCTACAAGATGTGTATGTGAGGATTTAACACTACTTGCCTTTTTATTTTCTGCCCATTTTACTTTATTTTCCATTCTGCTACATTCTTTTACTAAACCTGTTCATAGAAAAGAAATTTTCATTGAGCTGTTTGCAGATATACCCAGGGCCATTTTCTGAGGACTTGGAGTTAATTTAGATCTCAGCAATCAATTTGAGGTACCTTGCCTTTGCCAGTGTCAGTTTTCATCTGCTGCTGTATGGTCCATTCACATTCCTCTGCTGGGCCTTCTTATTTTACGAACTCAAGTACGTTTGTGCCAACCTGTATTTTACTGGTTCAGTGCTTCATTCCTTTCCAAACTACAAATACAATAACCCTGTTCCTGGAATAGAACTGTACAGTGTTGCACAGCTGATATTTTGAAGTGGCAAATTTTCTGTTTCTAAACATATTAAAAGTAGATACACCCTCTCAAAGTTGGGCTGTTTTCTTCTGTGAATACATCTAGCAAACCAAGGCAGAATAACACAATTGAAATCAATGGAGTAAATCCCATATCATACTGTTGTAACTGGAAAAAGAGATGGGCCCTAAATTTACCCCTAAATCTTTCACATAAAGCCCTTTGCTCAGGTGTTTGGTCACAACAGATTTTAAGCCATCATCCTGGCAATAAAAGGAGTTTGAATGATTCTGTGAGGCATACAGCTTTTTGTACATAAAAATGAAGCAGCCTTAAAACCCTATTGACTTTACAGTAGGTTAGTATTTTCTACTAGGTGACTGTAGTCTATAAAAGTCAAGCCTGAAACAGATTAACCTGAGTTCTTTGAAGTTGCTATAAATTGCTGAAATTTGCCTGAATACCAACTGTGTAACACAATAAAGTCTGATGTTTGACCTTGGAGGTGTAAAATTAATCGGAATCCATAAATACATAGCCTCAGTTTAAAGGAGGAACCATACCCCAAGTTTTCTGGTGAAAATGTGCCCTGCTGTGATTAAGACAGTGAAAGCCTTCAGTCAGTAATTTTTCTCCCTGGACTTTGTAAGTACAAAAATATGTGAAATACCAAATTCTTCCAAAATTCAAATGCTGAGCTGCCTGCAGGAAGTTTCCAGCCATGTCAGGTGGCCGTCAGGTGTGAAATTCTCTGGGCACTGTGAGGAGGCTCTCACTGCCTGTGCAGTGCTGGCCCTGCTTTGTGAGTCTTTGTTCTGGCTTTATCTTCACGGATATTTCACGCTTTCAAAGAGTTTTCTTCTAAAAGCCGTTTTTTCTCGGTTTGAAATTCTGAAACGTGGGAGTTTGGCATAGGATTCAGTGCTGAACAAAGACTAATAATCTGTTTTCTGTCAAGAACCTGAATTACTGAGAAGTTAGTGGGCTTGTTTTTCTTTGCTTGTAAGTATTGTAAGTTTCAGTTGAGGTATAATTATTTTTATATCTTATAATTATTATTATAAAAGCAGCTTTGCCTAGTCTGGAAAGTAAACAAAAATAGCTAATAATGAGTTCTGAATAATTTGGAGTTAGGTTTCAGAATGGTGTGCAAGTATTTACTGCATCATGCTCTCAGACTTTGAATGAGTTAAAGGTGAATTTCTTCTGTAGAAAAGGGTGAGAGAAGTTTTTGCCTTAGCACCAACTCTTGCACTGTCTGACCTCAAAATATTAATAATTTTTTTATTTGGAATGAACATTTTGATAAATCTTGGAGTCTTTATTAAGGATGTCTTCCTGTTTGATGTTTTCTTTTGTTGAGGTTTCAATTATTTAATTACAGGTCTTGATATGAAGCTAATCATGCATGCATCCATATGAAGCTGGCATCCTGAAAGCAGAAAATCATTAAACAGTCATTACTATAAACTGACGTCGGCCTGTAATTTTTGCAGTTAACGGGGGAGTTGATGCTTGGTGAACAATCCAATTAAAACTGGCAACAAAAGACTTAAAATGTCAGCCAAATTGCTTTTTAATAGTCAACGCAGCCGTCACAAAACATAAACATTAAAGTCCCCATAGTAGCATAAAGCTTCATGGTGAAACAATTCTAGAAAATGAATAATAATTACGGTGTCCTGAGAATTCTCTTAATAGATCTGCGCTCATTAAAATACTTTGTTGGGTAGATTCATATGAAAAAGTATTTTTCCCTTGATACTTCTTTATGCATTTGTTTTGAAGGTTTTATTCAGTATTTTATAGATGTAATTTCTAGTAATATTCAAAAATGTGTGTCTTATTTACAATGAGTTTAAATAACTGTATATAGATAAGCCTTGAGCGAAACACAAAGAAATGTCTGGTGAGGTGAACTGAGGATACGGTCACAAAGAACTTTTATAGCCTGTTGATGCTGTAAAATAATGTAATCTTTGTTAATTTTGAGTTGCACTAGATTCCTTTGCAAGCTGAGCCAGATTAGCAGGAGGTGCTTGTTGAACCTCCCAGGCTGAAGTTAACCAGCTGAATCTGCTTCTGCAGCAGTGGCCTTGTTGGTGCTTGATAGATGCTCTGCTCAGAACTGCAGATGCTTAAGAGAGTGCAGGGCTCCTCACAACAGACATGACAGAGGAGTTAAAAGTGTTGAATGATTCTGTGGAATCAGGGCATAATCCCCAGTATAGTGGAGAGGTTGAAGCATATTGGTGTTTCAGAAAATGCAAATGCTTGCTTCTAAGTGCCCATATGTGCTTTAGAGAGACTGCTTTGAAGGCTGTGGCCTTGTCTCATATTCATTTTCAGGCATTACATTACCTGTTTCTGTCTTGTTATTTTGTCTTTCCCTACAGAACTTTGGCTTTTTGAAAAATAATGGATTTGCTGTTTACCATCAGTAACACATGTTCCATTGTCTCTCCTCCCAGCCAGCTCAGGACTATAGGAGAAGTGTCAGCATTCCTAAATAAAATGTTAGCAAACATCAATGCAGGTATAGATCTTTTTGTAGAAGTATTTGTTTTATTTGTGCATTGAGAGGGACAAGAACTTGTCAACTTCCTCCGGGGTTAAAAGGCAGGAGTAGTCATTCAGCTAATTCTTCAGGAGCTATATCCTTTAACTAATATAGTGGAATTTAGACACCATGTAAAACCATTTGGTGGGCAACAAATAGCCTTCTATTATGCTATCTGACAGTTACATGCAGCCTCCTTAAATGGTCCCTTGTAATTCTAAGGGTTACTGAGGAAAAAATTGGTGCTAACTGTCCTACAGCTAAGGTTACCATTCTTCTTCCTTTTTAAAAAAACTGTTTCCCTTTTTAAAAACAGTATTTTGCTCTTTAAATAGATAATGAAAAGATAATTTGAAATTAATGTCCATTAAAAAATTTGTTTATCTTCTAAAGCAGAACTTCAAAAGGACAATATATGTTTTAAAACTGCAATTTGTCTTAAAAGTTTTCTCTAAGAAAGTTTTCAAGTAAAGTTTGTGAAGTAGAATGTAAGTGAAGATGAAGCAAACAGTCTCTGATTTCCTGTGAGCTCTCTACCTTGGTCAGCAGGGAACTAATAAGGTTGCTGAGAAAAATCTGTCCTACCATAATTTATGTTTCATTGCAAATTGGTTTATAGGTCAGACTGCTCTGATGACAGGATAGGAAGGGACACATGTACGTGGATTTTATTTTTTTAAATGCTGTCAATGATATTTCTTGACCAGTACCAAGCACACGTGCTTGCTGCTTGTCAACTTATTAACTGTGGCTAAAACTAAATTCCACTAAAATGAAGTGGAAATCTCTTCTTGACTGGGGAAGGGTGGGTGATCATATTCCTAATTCACATAACAAATTTGAATGTAGGTGAATTCAGGAAAATTGAAATTTGAATTCAGGAAGAGACAGATAAAAGCATTACTGGTTTCACTAAAAGCCCTTCATTTTCCTGGTTGATAGGCTGGTTCTGTATAAAGATTTCTCTCTGATATCCAAAATGACAAGCAGGAAATTGTAGGAACAACTCTGCTCTGCTATACAGTCTACAGAGAAAGAAGAATCTCTTTAAAACTGAATCTCAGGGAATATCCCAGAACTCATCTCTACAGAGCCAGTACAGATCTATAATCAGATGCCACCCAGTGAATTCTGGTTGAACTTTTTAGGGGAAGGGATGTTTGTCCTGAGCCAGCTTTGACTGAGCTGTCTTCTACTTCCCTGCTCCTGTAGAGCTCAGCCATTTAGACAGCCCCAGCACTGCCCTGGTGCCACCACCAAATTTTGGCAAATTTGAGGCTGATGTGCATATAGAGGCACATCATTCTATATATGTTTACATATAATGGAGGCATTTAACTGCTTTTTCTTACCCTCCACAGGTTATTATATAACCATAGATAAGTGATTTTTTTTTTTAATACTCCCTATAACAGTCACTGTAAATATGCTCATTTCAAGTAATTTAATTTCAAGATGAAATCCATTATAAAGCATATGGAATGCTGTTTTATTGAATAAGAGAGACATTACTTTTTCTCTTTAAGCTATAAACATATTCTTCAGAATATTATGAACATAGGCACTAGTCTATATTTCTGTTGATGTTCCCTAATTAATATTTTTCTGAAAAGGTTTGTCCTAAAAATGAAGTAAATAGATTGGGTAGAGTCAAGTCCCAAATGATCCAGAGGAGCCTCAAGCTTCTGTATTTGATATTGATTGTAAAAATAGAGGTAGGATTTCCAATTATGCTCTGCAAAATCATGTTCAGGAGAAATTCTGGATGTCTGGTCCTGTCAGATTATCTGCCAGGATAATCTGGAGTGCAGATAGGCATCCTGAGAAAAGCTTTTATATAGCCAGGTGGGAGAAACTGGAGTATGGTTCATCCTTGAAGTGAGAAAGTTCAGGTGCTTCCACCTTGAAGTAAATGTAGAGTAAGTTTGCAGTGCTGCCAACAGAGCACCAGCTCTGTCTCAGTGCAGATAGCTACAAGACACTTGGGATCTTGCTCCCAGGTATTTCAGAGCCCATCAGGGCTGAATTTTGGGTCCTGGTGTAACTGACAGGTTTAACCATGACTTGCAGCTTACCATATTTCTGTAGAGCCACAGAACAGTCTATGTTTGCAAAAATATGAATCAGCAAACTGATGTCTCTGATGGCTGGGCTTTAAGCTGAAGAGGATTCTGTACTTTGGTGAACTGGTGTCACTGTCCCCCTCCCAAAGGAGGCAATTACTATAAGGGAAGAGTCTTCCCCTCAGCCCTGACAGGGCAGCAAGCTCAAATGCTGCAGGGCTTTATGTTATTTGGGTCTGTAACAGGGCATGTCCTCAAGCAGTCTTTTTTTTCCTGAAAATGTTGCAAAATAACAGGAACACAGATGAGGCAGGTAAGAGGCAGGCAGGGTGGTGACAAAGTGGTTTAATATGTCTGTATTCATGGTATTTCCACTGACCTATTGGGCTGAATACACAGGGTATTTCAATATGATTTATAGTTGCTAATTCCATTACCCATAGATCCCTTTCAGAAAGCCCTCACAGCTAATGAATTTAATAACACAAGGGCCAAAGCTTGAATATTTTTCACCACCAAAACCATCAATAACTTCAGAAGCAATAATTTTTACAGCCATGACGGCTTGCAACCTATTTTACCAATCATAAACTGCTCTTTAATCAAAATCTGTTCACCTCTAAGGTCATCAAAAAT
Organism: Haemorhous mexicanus; assembly: GCF_027477595.1. NCBI lineage: Eukaryota > Metazoa > Chordata > Aves > Passeriformes > Fringillidae > Haemorhous > Haemorhous mexicanus. Next base: position 10,797,463 of record NC_082354.1, read on the forward strand.
TTTCTGCCAGGCTACTTGTAAGTGCCTGTCTTTTGCAAACCTAGATGATAGGCTTACTCTGTAAGCTATAATCTCTCCCACTTTGTTCAGAGTTTTAGAATAGTGATTGTACTATCCCCTGTGAGTTCCCACTGATAGAAGTTACAACTCGTGATATTGACTGAACCCACCACTTTTAAGTAATGGCAGGAATTACACATTCCCCTGAAAATACCACCTTTAAGCTGGCTGGGAGCTGTCAATCTGCACTTTGTCCTTTGAATGCTGTGTGATGTTAATTGTACCAGCAGCTGCTTGATCTGCTAAACAAACCACTGGAAGCCTGAGCTGCTTGTTTAGGCTGTTTCCTCAGGCTCCATCAGAGCTGGAGTGCTGCTTTTCTTCTCCCTTCACATTTTGTCCTTGACCTCTCTGACTCAGCCTCCAAGGGGCCTGTCTTGTGTTGGCACAGACTGTGGTGATTTAAGAGATTCCTGTCTCAGCTGGATGGGTATTAAAATCTGGCAGATGTACCACCTGCAATGAAGGAGAGGGAAGGGAGTGAGTAGTAGTTTCATTGCAAATTTTTCAAATTAATTGACATAAATGTGAGCATTTCACATAAATGGAATGTTTTTCACATAAATATTGAACATAGAGCACATTAGTATTTAGCAGCTATGTGAAGAAGTACCATAGAACAAAGCTGTGATTCAGGCAGTTCAGTAAAATAAAAGCACCTCAGGAACTGTTGCTCTTCATTCCCCTCTGGCAATGTTAAATTTTATATGAACACGCATTGGCATGTTTATATTGTCAGGTGCTTCTGTGTGATAACATTTAAACCTTGCATCTCAGCCACAGTACACAGCACTAAAACCTGAAACTCGTTTCAGGTACAAACTACAACACAGAGAGGGACATTTTAGAGTGCAATGTTTATGACCAAAATTATTCTACTTCAGCAATCAGGCTCCCAAGTTAAAACACTGAGTGATGGAGTTAATTAAGGAGGAGTAGTGCTCTTGTAGCTCTAATGCTGTACATATATAAGTGCCTCTAAAGTGAGGCAAAGTTTGTCAGGAAAGGTAATGTCTTTCAATGCACCAGCTGATACAGCTGCAGAGAAAAAGAGCTAGCTTTGGGCTCAGAAGCCCTTCTTTTGGCTTGAGTATATTAACAGTTCTATCATCAGAAAAAGCAGAAACATTCCCCCACGCACACCTTAAAAAACAAGTATATCAGTCTTATTTCAAGAATTGTGCAAAGTAAAACTGACAAGTATACAGTACAAAGACAAGAGATGCCAGAATATTTTGAGTCTTGAAAGACAGAATATTATTAAATGCATCCCATCCAGAAAGTTGGAAAAGGTGGCCGTGTGATAGTTCCCTAGAGAGAAATCACTGCCTTTCCTTCTCTAGTGAGTTCTAACCTCCGTTCTTTTGCCTGATAAAATTCTCCCACATCTCTCTGCAGCAGAGTCAAGAAACAGTTGTCTGCAGAGACCCTTTCAAGACACTTCGATTTATTTTTTTTGGAAACTCTGAGATCTTTAGTATTTTTTCACTTTTGTCATGCCAGTAATGGAAGTTTTACCAGAAATGGAGCTCAGCAGTCTTATGGTCCTGATGTGCAATGATAATGGAAAATTACTGGCAATTGCAGAAGTCTTGATGATGAAAATTCCTTATGCTCACTGTTGCTAAGGGCTTTAAGGCGTTAACAGTTGATATCATATGCAGGTAATAAAGTCCACTTATGCTATTTGACTTGTGAAGATTTTCTAGTAGACAAGTAGGCAGCATTTGTTTCTTAGAAATGAATCAAAAGCGTAGATTAAAACATGGGAATATCCCAGGCTCATGTTAGCCTACCTAAATAAATATGGACTCCATGAGGAACTTTAGGCAAGTTTAGTGCTGTACTACGAGAGACTTTATTAGTCAGTTAAAGAAGTATAAAACGTGCACCTCCTGTAAAAGTAAGAGTGTTTTAAAGAAAGATATGCTGGTGGTGGTCCCCTCATTCCTTTTTCCTCTGGTGTTCAAAACTGGGTAATTACATTTTTGTAAAGTTTCCTAGAATGAGGTCCAGTAGGAGTTTTTAAAATACAGTTACTTAGGTCTTACAGGGCATGTTTAGCTTTTAAAGTAAAAACATTAAGAAAAGGAAGTGCTGCCATCCTAAGCAGTCCTTACTGCCCCTGTGCAGAACACAGAGACCTTACAGAGCTTTCCAGTACATAGAGGGGTTATAGGAGCATCAGAGGGACTTGTTCCAAGGGCATGCAGTGACAGGAGGAATGGATTTAAACTGACAGAGAGCAGACTTACATCAGATATTAGGAAGAAGTTCTTCCCTGTGAGGGTGGTGAGGCCCTGGCATGGGGTGCCCAGAGCAGCTGTGGCTGCCCCTGGATCCCTGGCACTGTCCAAGGCCAGGCTGGATGGGGCTTGGAGCAACCTGGGAGCGTGGAAGGTGTCCCTGTCCATATCAGGGGGCTTGAAACTAGATGATCTTTAAGGTCCCTTCCAGCCCAAACCATTCTATATTTCTAAGCACGCTTAAAAAGTAATCACAGAGTGGTTTGTAATTGAGCAGGAGTATACCCACAGAACTTTTAAATAAACTGAATTAAGCTCCCTGAACATATGTTGCTGTTTCGTTCATTAAATTATGGATTGCCAGCTAATTCTCACTCTACTGAGACACATCCAATACATTTAAAAAAAAAATCCAAACATATGAAAAAATAATAAATTCAGGAACTGAAAAAATTAAAATATTTCAAAAGCACTACAGGTTAGATGCAAACCTTTTATGCTTCATTACATTTTAGTTTCCTCTCTCTGATATACTTCACCTAATAACAATCCAGGCTATTGTAGCCTTGTCAGTAAATGATAAAACAGTTCAATTACTCTGTCTTTTATATGGATTCAAAAAGTATAGTGAAGTATATTTCAGAACTGTTAGGAAAATAGTTCTGCCAAGGCTTGGCTAATTTTCAAAACTAACTTTAAATTATGTGCTAACTAGTTGATTAAGCTGTTTATTTCATTTTTGCCACTCTGTAAAGCAATTTAGCTACATGTTTATGATTACAAAGGCATTTTAGCCTGACTCTTAAGGAAAATAAGTTTATGTTAGAAGAAATATTCAGGGGATAAAAACTCCTTTCTTCAAATTTCACAGGAAGGAGAGAAAGTAGAACTCCTTCAAGCTAGCAGAATTTCAAGGCAAGATTTTCTTGTTTCCAGCTGCCATGTCCTCTGCAGTTTCTCTTGGTGTGAGTGCATGAAGTTTGCAAAGTGCCTCAAAGCAGAAGAGCTAATCAAATTAACACTTGCTGTGTTATAATTGAATAGTGAAAGCAAAACCCCTAAAAATCAATATATATTAAAAAAAAAAAAAAAAAAAACAGATAGGAAGAGCTTTGAGATGAGTTTGTGAAGTGGATGGGGAATGTGCAAGCTGGAGTAAAAGAAATCACCAGAATGTTGTCTGAACTTTTCAGGAAACTTTGCAGTTTTAGATGTGCTCTGCTGAAAGGAGAGGACTATTTTAAAAAATTACTTCTCAGGGGAAATAATTTAGAAATTTTTTAAACAGCCTCTTTTGTCTGTAAAAAAATGAGCTAAATGCAGATGAGGAGGCCAGTGATGAAGATCGAGAGAACAATTTCTGTCTTGGTTACTCCTCAGGTGGAAATCTGATTTGAAGCAAATTATTCTAAGTGTAAAGTTTGAGCTGAAATAATGTTCTATAGCAACATTTTTAGATGGATGGAAATTTCTGTCACATCAATGAAGACAATGAAAACAAGTGAGTCTGTCTTTGCATATTATACATAAATGTTTTGATGTACAAGGATTATAAAATATGAGCATTATTAGCAGCCATTAAAATAAAAGCAGCAGTTGTTACAGATAGCATTAGGTAAGCCAATTCCTATATCAGTCTCATACATTTTGGAAATTTGTTGGCTCTAGACAAAATATCTTGCATAATATCCCCTTTTAGGTATTTAAATGATTTTGCAGTATGTTATTTTACATAGTCTGCTGTTTATTTAAGAGTCCTGAAGCATCCTGAGAGTGCACGTTGAGATTTAATGCTGCTTTATATTCCAAGCAATATTTTTTGTGTTATAAAAATAATGAGCTATAGACTTAGTTTCAAGCAAAATAAAACCAACTCTGCCAAATAAGAAAGTATATAAAAACTAATTGGAAACTAGGGCTGATTGTCAGCCTAATGAGTTTGCAGTGCTTCAGTGAAATGAGGGTCTGATGAAGACTTTTTAAATCACCAAAATAATCAGGCTCCAGTGTGAGGTTTTTTGTGATGCCAGTAGCTAGATGAAAGGGTGACAAGTGTGATAATTAAAAAGGAATCCCCCCAGGAAATCTGATGTGTTGATGTATTGTGATAAATTGCACTGGGAGATGGAAGGTACCCCACGAGCCAGAGAGAGTTTATGGTTCAAAAGCAGAACCAATCTATTGGATGGAACAAACTGAACTGTCAGACAATTGTGTGCCACTGATTGGACAGGAACAGGATAAAAGGGGAAAGAATATAATATAGATAAGTATTTATAAAATATATTTCTATCTATATATTTAAAATATATAGATAGAATATAGATAAAAGGGGAAGAAAGGAACTAAAAGTTGTGTTGCCATATAGATTATACAGGTTTTTTTCCCAAATACCTAGAGAAGCAGTCACCTTGGTTGCTTGGCATTTACTGCACAGCTCTTGATGTACCTTGCAGAGTCTAACTGTGTGTCCTGGCAAAAATCAGCATTTTTTCTATCAGGACAGTGGCTCAACCATTGAAATGGCTTGTCATGCAAATTATAGGTTGTTTAATAATCCTGCAAATTTTCTGCAGAGTGGATTTACAGTTGATACCTTAAGAAAGTGTAATTGATCAAATACATAAGGATGCTGGACATCACATATGTGCAAAATCTGGGTAGCTTTCAATTCTAAAATAGCAGGATACGGGATTTACCTAGATTAATTATTATGTGAAAGTACCTTAGCAGATTATTTTGGAGCCCTGGACTGTTGACTCTGGTGATTTAATTTACTGAGGTCTCCAATTTTCTAATATGCTTAGAACTGCTTTTCTGGTGTATGCAAACGAATATTACAGCATAAACCTTAGTGCGACTCTAAGAATGCTGCCTTGATAGAAGATCAATGAAATTAAAAGGATTAAGCCTGGGCCAAATCTATGACAGCTTTGCTTACCACAGCATTGAAAAGCTTATGTGGAGCACTAAACAACCTTGTTTCTCCAGCTGGGGTAAATTTGGACTGTCACAGAGAAAAAGGTGCTTTTATTTCCACAAGCCATTCCAGGAAAGGAGGGAGTACACTTTCATCTTTCGCCTTGAAGACACATCATGTCATAATATAAAGAAAGTACATGTTTTCAAGGGATGACAACAGCTCCTTGCAGGGAGCTTTTGCAGTTTCATCAGAGCTTTGCTCCAGCTGGATTTCTGCAAATTTAACTGGACATCTACTAAGGTAAAAGGGAGAGTGAGGGTGAGTACAGAAAAGGGATAAAGCCTCATTAGACACTGAGGTGAAGTAGCTGGAGGAGTTTCAGGTTAACAAGTTCACAGATTACTCAATCTGGCAACAATTTTTACCACTATCTTCTTTATAAAGTGTTATTGTCCATAGCTGTGTGTCTGGCTGTAGTGAGATTCTTTGGATACTTTGAAGAAGTAGAGAAAACAAGGTTTTGTTGTTCCTTGAAAGTACCATAGCACCATGTTTGTGTCTTGGTTGTCCTTTGCAGGAGCGTTGAAGCTCAGTGGCTCAGGCTGAGCCACCTTGAGCTGTGTGCCAGCATTTGTTAGCACAGGACAGGAGCCTGTGCAGGTACAACATCCCTTTGGGGTACTGGGAGCCAGCCTGAGGGTCCCATAGGGTGGTGGCAGCACAGGGAACAGGGTCTTGGCTACCCACCACAGGAACTCTGTCTCCTTCTCAAACTGGTCCAGTGGCTGTGAGCTCCCTGCCAGCTCATCTGCCTTTAGCTGCCATAAAACCTTTCCCGTGGGAGTCTGGATGGTTAGTGCTTCAGAGACCTTTTCTCACCTCTCATTTAACTAATGCAGTAACAGACGCCAGCAATGTGTTAACATTATTTTAGGAAAGATGTTTGTTAGGGGGTAGGACTTATTCAGTCATTTTCTCTCTCAAACTGAAGTACAAGACTAATTTTTATACTGTCTATTTCTTTCATAAATGTTTTAAATGAGAATTATACCTGCTGTAATCAGTTGGTATCTGTGATGCCATTCCATGTCAATTTATATGTTCTTTACCTTCATCCCCAAGAAATCCTGACAAATTTAGTGAATGTTATGCCACCTTCTTTTTTTTCTTTTTGGTTGTTTTTTGGGTTTTCTTTTTGGTTTTCTCTTTGTTTGTTTTGCTGTTGTTGAATTACAGTGCTGTAGGGTGTGTCTGTATCTGATAGTTTCTGTTTCAATAGACTGTTATATTTTAAATTACTTCAGATATTGCAGCAACATTTACAGGAAACAGGGTAAAGAAAATTATTAAGTGCAATGCTTTATTCCCAATAATAATTGTACCGCAGGATCACAGAATGGTTTGGGTTGGAAGGGACCAGTTTCAGCCCTGTGTTGTAGGCAGGGACACCTTTAACTAGACCAGGTTGCTCCAAGCCCTGTCCTACCTGGCCTGGAACTCTTCCAGGAAGGGGTCAGCCACAGCTTCTCTGGGCAACCACCAGTTCCAGTGCCTCACCACCCTTACAACAAAGATTTACTTCCTAAATCTTTGTTACCTCATGTCAATCTGCCCTCCTTCAGTTTAAGACTTCAGTCTCCCCTTTCCTTTTTAAATCTAGATGAACATAAGTGAACCACCAACTGCAAAACAACACCTAAAGACAGTCTTGATCTTTCTAAAATAATAACCCTCTCTGTGTTTGGTTGTCTTCTCCTTGCTGTTTCAGACATGCCTGGTAGCCCTCACAACCAGTTCACCTTCCGACCGCTGCCGCCGCCGCCTCCGCCGCCGCACGCGTGCACGTGTGCCAGGAAGCCACCTCCCTCGGCCGACTCGCTGCAGAGGAGATCCATGACCACCCGCAGCCAGCCCAGCCCTGCTGCCCCCACGCCCCCCACCAGCACACAGGATTCGGTGCACCTTCATAACAGCTGGGTCCTGAACAGCAACATCCCGCTGGAAACCAGGTATGGACCGCGGCTGTGCGCAGAGGGGAAAAGGAGCACGACAGGGAGGAGGCTGAGATGGACACAAGCTGGTGATGGGCAGGTACAAGTCTGTCCTTCAGGACGTGCCAATGTGTTTTACTCTGAGCCCATCTCAAGTAGCCACGTGAGGCGGTTTTTGATTGATTCATCCAGGTCAAAAATACTCAAAAAAGCACATAATGCAAAGTTTTGGTCAGTAGCGGTTCCTTTAACGTGTGTAGGTTACACTGGCATTTTATGGTTGTGTGCGGTCAGGATTTGTGCTTGTGGGTTTGTCTTGCCCTCCCACGTTCTCCCAGGACCATTTTGTAACCAGCAAATAGAAGTTTGGTTTAATCAGTGTACTTTGGCACTTCTGGAGTAACACCAAGTCAGGAATGGTTGGGGTTTGAAGGGACCTTTGGAGATCATCTAGTCAACCTGTAGCTTTTCTGTGGATAAGAAAAGACCAGAAATAATACTAAAATAATATTTTCCTCAATATGTATTTAATACTTTATTGCATATATAGTTAAATATAATTTTATAATCGTTTGGCAATGGAGAAATGATACCAAGGCATATATTGGGCATGGGAGCTGGAAAGGCAGGGTTCAAATTCAGGATCATTCACAATTTACACAAATAATCTACTCTGAAAAACAATTGAGAGCAAGCACATTCTGTATTCAGGCAACTTACTTTTCAATACCCAAAGCTCTGCACAATCTCTTCTGACTTTTTGGCTATAAAAAGTTTTTTTTTTCACCTGTTCCTGATTAGCTATCAAATTAGCTAATTTGATTGCTTTCAACTACAGCTGTGTTTGCTGACTTGATTTTTAAAACAAGATCTTAATTTTCGGTCTTCTTCCTCTTCATTGTCAACAGAGCACCAGAAGGTTTTAACTTGGGTTTCCTTTGGGTTTTGCCATTTTAAAGGATGTAAAGGGCAAGAATTTGTGAAAGTTGTGTGTGATGAAACAGATAAATTTCTGACATGCGCCTAATTGGATTCAGAAAACAAAGTATTATGCACAGAAATGTTTGGGGGATTTTTAACACGTATGTCTGAGGCCCAGTTAGCACAATTAATCACTGAAACCTGGATTTTGTTCTTTTACAACAAGCTTGGTTTTATTTTATTACAAAAAATTAATCTTAATATGTGTCTTTAAACTTGACTGCTGCTCATCAGAAGTGTCAAGTTTTAGTTCTGCTTTTAAGTTGGGATTGAAGAACACGCCAATTCATTCTGAAAGAAAACTTTCCTTATTTGTCTTAAGGACAAATCTCAAAAAGAATCAAGGAGGATGGAAACTTTTCTGCAAAAGTGAACAGAAACAACACTTTAGTTCAGCTGATCCATCTGGAGCTAGAAGCTTCTGCTTACACAGTCTTTATAAAGATAAATCTCTCTGTTTCTGGTGCAACAAGCTTATATATCTATCTATACTTTATTCGGCTAGAAAGGTGATCTCGGCTAGAAGGGTGTTCCATGAATTTTTGGTTCTCTTCAATTAAAAGTCAAGTAGATCTTTTTAAGGCTCTGCATCCCCATTAATGACATTTCCATCAGACTTCACTGGGGACAGTACTTTGCAATTTATTTTTCTTTTATTTTTCTTTTGAGTTCAGTTTAAATTTTCTGGTTTCATACTATTTTTTTGCCAATTTGAAGGTTCTCTGAAAGGACAAATACACAGATATATAGCTATACCTATAATTATATAAAGGGCTGTGCAGTCAAATAGGAATTGAAACTGGAAAACATCCTTTGGGGGCTACATGTTAGTTATTCTGGGAATTTTCCATGTTCTGACCCTTCAGTGGTTGTTTCAGCTGATTTCATGCCCCCACTGGTTACTCCAGAAGCCTCTCCCAAAGCTGGCTGAAAGGCTGAGTGATCCATAAGGAAAACCTGTGAGTCTGTTTGCCAGGATGTATCTGCAGTTTGTGTGCAGACAAGTGCTATAGCAGGGGAACACTGTAATAAGAAACATTTGTGATCACCACTTCCCAGAAGTCTACAGTGCACAGTACAGCCTTAGAGAAAATGAAGGGCTTGCAGCTTGTTTATCCTTCCTTTACCAGGGAATGATTCTGCTAGAATTGAACTGGTGCTTTGGCCTGAAATCTGGATTCCCTTGCCTTCCTTCTCCATTAATGTTTAGCTGCCCATTAAAAATAATCCTACAAAATAAAGAGAAACATTTCAATTATATGTTTCTATGCCAAATCTTTAATAATACCAAATCTAGCTAATATCTACATACCTAATATAGCTAAGCAGATTTTTTTGTTGTTAAATTTGGAACATTTGCAGTCAAAAAGAAGACTTAGACAGTAATGTATTCCCTACTGTAACAAGTAGGCAAAAATCAGAATACACATGTTCAGCTTTTCTTGAGACTGTATCCCCTGTTAATCCATAAACAGAACATGTGTTTGATGTTGTATCAACTGCTATGGAATATTAAAGAATTCTCAGACAGGAAAAGATTTCCTAGATCTATTCATGTGACTGTAAAACCTGTTCACTCTGGACAGACAGAAATGAAGCAAGTTTATGAGTCTGCTCATAATGTGTCATATTTATGTAAAGGAAAATTCTCTAGTTCTGAAAATGCTTGCAATACTCAGATTAAACATGTACTCTTATATAATTAGAGTTTGAAACCCTAGATTAGATAGCAAAGGGCTGCAGTAAAGACATATACTGTGGTATATGTGTTTGAAAGTTTTCTTGTACAGTAAAATTTGGTTGCATTTTTATAGAAAAGGGCAAATCAGAAATTTTGATTTGTGCTTCATCTAGAGGTGTTATATACCCCAATCTGCAAAGCAGTTTTGTCAAGACCTAACTTACTAATGCAACTGTTTAATGATGAGACTGACTTGGAAAGATGAAATTATTTGTTCAAGTTCACACTAAAAGCTAAAATTAAAGTCTGTCTGTGTGTTGTTGCCAAGGCCAGTTCCCTAACTCTGGCAGTTATTCTGATTATAAGCAACCCAAATAAAAATAAGAATCAAGAACAGCTTTGGAACTCCAGAGGACATGTTATGGAGCACCTGCTGCTGAGGGAATTGGAGAAGAGCTGTATCTGTAGGAGGTGAAGCAGCTCAAACTGGTGGCTGTGCTGCAGCCTTCAGCACTGTAATGTGCCCAGAGATGCAAATGCATCCTCCATCCATGCATACACACACGGCTTGGGAAAAATAAACAGAGCCATTACATTATTAAAATTACTTATGAACATGCAGTGATTTCATTGTCACACAAAGAAATAATTTTTATGTATTGCCAGAAAATGTCTGCAAGGATCTCTCACACCACATAAAAACACAGGAAACATTGATTCTCCTTTTTTAGGATAATGTTACTGGGCTCTCACAAAAATTGATTTTTTCCCTCTCCCCCAGAATAAAGTACTTGCAACTTATTGCCTATTCCCTTCCTTTCCACTAAAATAATTGTTTTATCAGGCTTCATAGATACTTTGCTCTAATGCTTCAAATCTTGTGATTTACAGTGTAATACATTGTCATTATCTCTGACAGCCCCATCTGAACATAGCTTACTACTTTTTATGGAGTAAGTATTAAGCCCTGATAACTCAAAGGAATGGTTTTCATTTTCTCTATGCCCTACTAGTTAACTCAGTATTTGTTTTCATATCTTGCTTTCTTACTTTGGTTTTTTTTTCCTGCTGTTTGCTGTTTATTTTCCCACTTCAGTGAAATCCCCAAAGTAGAAGTAAAATCTAGATGTTAAGTAGGGATTTTTACCTGACATTTTTCTTATCCTCCTTATAGTCTGTTACTGATCTGTCATGGATAAACCATTGGTCTCACTTATTTTGAGTTAAGTTTTGACATAGATTACCAAAGCATTAGAATTTTTAAGGTTTATGCCTAAATCTCAAAATTTAGCTAATTTTGATTTTGTTTCAAAGTGGACTTTTTAGTCCTATTTTGTGCGTCAGTATTTAAGATATTTGTTTGTTCCTTCCTTTTTTAAATCAGATTTCTTCCTAGTTCCTCTAGCCCATTTAGCAGTGCTGGCAGTAAGGTTAATGCTGTGCTGAATGGGCTGAAATCTCCCTCCACTGCACTGGCAATGAGCCAAGTCCTGTGGAAAAAGACAGCTTAATTTAAGCAATCTTATCACCATGGTAATAGCTCCTCTAAAGGGACAGTGAGGTACCAGACCATAAACCTGAGGTTCAATTATCATTAATTTATATAAAACTTTGAAGTACTAGAATAATAAGAGACGTATTTGGGGTTCAAGGCAGTTATTATTTTTAGTTACAATTCAGCAATATTTCAGAGCCCTAAAGTTTGATTATGTCTCTAAACACTTGAAAACTTCGAAAGTTTTGGAGTTCAAGAAGTGTAGTTGAATCATCATATAGATGGAATCATTCCTTTCTGTGTTACATACTTATTTAAGGTGTACAAGTATGATTAGCTCTATTTGTTTGCCTGAAAATAACTTGGTTATATTTCTGTTTGATGTAATTCTGTACTATGGTTAATCTTTTTAAGTCAACCTTATAATTTTTTTTTTCTTTTCAGGAAGTACATTGATAGCCTTTCAAATCACAGACACCTGTGTAAGACACAGACACTTTCTGTGTAAGCTGGAGTAATTCTAAAAGAAAAATAATGAAGTAAAAATGCATCTAGAAATTCACACTCAGTTCAGTGTGAGCTCTTGGAAGGTTTGATCTTTTTTCTTGGTCTTGGCATTTGAACATCTCGTGGCTCTTGTGAATCTTGCCTCCAGTGCAGAGACTCAGAAAACACTTTTTTGTGCCTTGAGTTTTTTCCCAGTTCAAGGTTTCCATAGCAAACAGAGCAGCTTTTAGAGCTCCCGAGGCAGACAGGTGTTAATGATCATGAGCCACCAAACAGGAGACACTTTCTACTTGAGCAATGCAGTTCACTGGGAACTTGTTTGCCAGTGGAGCCTGCTCCTCTGTTAAATGACCAGATTTGGGGCTGTTCCAAGAATAAATCCTTTACAATCTTTTCGTCAAATTATGGTGGTCAGGATTTGCTAATATGACATTTCTGTTGTATTTTCTCATTTTCTACCTAATTAAACAATAAATCAACACATATAGAGGCTGGACCATGTTAAAAAGAGACACACTGCAAGGGTTTTAAATTCATTTTGAGTCCCATGTGTTTTCACTGCACAGCAGAAAAGATCTGAAAATATTTGTCTTCTGAATTCCAAAAGATAAATTGAAGACTGTCAATATGACCATGAACTGAAAATAAAAGTTGTAAATATGATCCTAAATTTAATAATGGGAGAAGAAGGCTGTCTTTTATGGAAATAAAAATAGAACATTTGTCAGCTACAATGAAGTACAACTTTCACGTCAGCAGCAATGGCACTTGAGGGTCCTGCCTTGAGTAGTTTGAGATCCTGTCACTGAGGACAGCAGGGCAATTTAAATTGTTCATGCACTCCATTGTATTTTTTGTTTGTGAGAAGCTCTGGTGTGGGCTTCCCTAGAATAGTGGGATGTATTTGTGTAAGGACTGCAGATACTCCCTGCTCGTTATTTTGAATAATGTGATGGTATATAAAGTTATAACTAAATGTAAAGCTTGGCTGTGATTTTGTGGCCACCAATGAGCAAGCAGCCTTTTAGCTTTCTATGAAATAAGAGTTTCCTTTTACAAAACCAGAAATAGACCGAATCTAAATTTTGAAAGAGAACAATAAATGCAGGTTAATACAAAGGGTCTAGGTTGTGAGAAGTGGTCAGAGACATGAAAACAATTCTACCTTTTCATTTCCAAAAAAAATCAAATATGTATGTGTAATGTTACTATTTTCTGGCTAGCTATTTCTAGGTAAGCTGGTTTTAAAGACTAAATTGTATTTATGTAGTTAATGTGATACATCTCTTGTCACGTGAACTTTGTCTTTTTTGTCACAGTAGCTGTAGAGCTTGGATTAGACCATATGCATGTGAGTGTAGGTACTTGAAAGCAGACTGAAATGCTGGGAACAAAAGTCAGAATATGCATGAATATTCATAGAAGGAAATTGATGGCAAAGAGAACTGAGGGGCAACTACTTCAGTTACTCATTCCTTTCTTTAAGTCATGCTTCCAACCTTAGAATATAGGCAATAAAATTACAATATTGGGATTTTTATCTTTCTTGAATCATGATTTCAAAGTACTCTGCAAATATTATTCTTGTAAGTACTGGTTTTCATATTTTCCACAAAATAATCTTAAAATTTCTTGAGGAAAAAAACAGAGCTAGCTATGAGATTATTCCTTCCTTACATCACAAATTTCTGTGTGCATTGGTTGTTTTACTCATCTGCTGTTTAAGTTGGAGTGCTATAGCAAATTTTAAGCCACAGGAAAGCACTTTTGAAGATTACTGAATTAATGTAGAGATGTCACCATGCATCAGAGTAACAAAGCCCATACTGGTATATGCAAGAGTAATTTATGTCCTCAGTGTGGTTATTTTTGTTTTATTTTCTTCATTAAATAGCAAATTAAACCAGAAAGCAGTTGTATTTTGGACAACAGTTCCATTATAGAAGCTGTTCTTGATTGATTTTGGCACCATCCTATATTTATATAATTATTATCCCAGATTTCTGCCAGACTTGGAAGTTTTGTCACCTGGTTAGCAGACCTAGCTTGCCTCCAGCAACAGCAGACAAGTGAGCCAGCATCACATCATTGTTCAATACTGGAGCAAAAAGAGAGGGACACAGATTCCTTTTACATCCTTTCACATCCAGGGTCACACTGCTCAGTTTTCAGATGCCATGTAAAGAAAACATGAGTGAGTAAAGGGAAGCAATTCTAGGGGAAAGATTCAAAAAGTCCAGCTCAAAGAGGAAATTTTAACAAAGTGGTTCTATTCCCAAAGACTAATCTCTGAATAGAAATCATGGGAAAATACAATTATAAAATCCATGGAAATCATGGGAAAATACAATTATAAAATCCATGGAAATCATGGGAAAATACAATTATAAAATAAATTAGATAAGTAGTTTTCATGGCAATTTTTGTCTTCACCCATGATCATTTTGTTCCCATAGTTCTTGTACACAAAAAGGTGAAGCAAAGGCTATAAAATTATAGGTCAGTTCTGTCTATAATTAAGAGTCATGTCTTATATTCAGATACAGTTTTCCTGGGTTGTTATTCAAGATGAGGGTATAGTTGTATATCTTTGTGATCAAGTGGGTGGGTTGGTTTTTATATATAAATATAATAGTTGCCTTGGTTTTATACTGTATAGTTTGTTGAGAGCCATATGGGAGATTTAAAAAAATATATATTCTGATTATTATGTAAGTTTAGAAGGGTCCTCTTCTTTCCCCTCCCACTTTGAGTACAGAATAGAATGGATAGAAAACCAGGAGAGAGTGAATTTCTGCTTCTTATTACTGTCACAGGAAATATTAAGTGACTTAAAAAGGGCTGGTACCAATGTCTTCTTGTCAGTGTTTGCCAAAGTAAATGGGAAACTGTATCAGTTCCAAATCCCTTTTGGCTACCATCTCTATATATTTTCTGGCTATGCCAAAAAACACAATCCTTCTTCTGGTTCATCTGCTATGCCTCTTAAAAATTTCCTTTGCACTTCTGTTGACATCTAAAGGAATTACTTCAATTAAATATCAGTATAGATATACAATTTCATACATTATATGCAGCTATAAAATGTAGTTGAATAGGAATGGATCAGCTTAAATGATTGAACTGAAGTCTTCTTAGTTTTTCTATCACATAGCTTTGCAGCAATTTGTAATGCTTTAGGTAACTACTTCTTGAATGTGAAACATATACAGGTGCAAATGTATTCCTACTTGGTTTATCCAGGAGAAATGCAGACTAATTTTTTGGCCAAGGTATAGCAAGATTTGTGTTTCTAACTTAGCTGTTGGCTCCCTTTCAAGTCTGCTGTTGTTCTTCATTTTGTCATCTTACAAACTCATGATTTTTAATGGAAATGGAAGGAGAGTGTGTTATAGGAACAAATGAAGGTCTGGGCCTACAGATGCTTGGCAGAGAGTTAATGCATAAAAAGTTACAGAAGTGCTACCAAGCCCTTGACAAAGTTAAGGGACATTTCTACAGTATCAGGATATAAAAATATTTTCTCAGAATTTAATTATAGAATCTGTGTGGGGTTAATCTGCTTTCTGGTAATAGTATTATGTTATTGCCACATGAATTCAGTTGGGATGATGCTTCAAGCTTTTATAAGACTTTAATTGCTGTCCCAGATAAGGAGCCTAAAGTACATAAAGAAATATCCTGATGTAGAGGCGTGTAAAGAAACTCTCTCTAACCTTCTCCTAGCTAAGAATTCATCATTTGTATGAACTGTGTTCTCTTGGAGTTATCTGCCATTCCTTGTGAGGTTAAACAAGAGCACTTGGGTGAGCTGCGGGGTTCTGCCACCAGCAGGACTAACAGCTCTGATTTCAGACCTTGTGCCAGCTGAGCTTCCCAGTAAGTCCCTTCCCCTTTTGTCAGTGGCAGGTGGAGCCACAGCTCACTTCCCTCCCCGGGCTGGGCTGGGCAGGAGGGCAGAGAGCTCCTGCAGCAAAGGAGCCTCACCAGGGCTTTTGCTGCTCCCCTTGCTGCTGGGGAGGGCTTTGGTCCTGGTAGGATCTTTCTGTTTTGTTTAACTGCTCTTGCGAGGCTTCAAAGTTCAAAAGTCTTCTATTTGTAGAGATGAACAGATGGATGAACAGCCAAACAGACATTGTGGTTACCTTGAAGAGGGAATGCTTTCCAACTGCCTCTTCTATATGTGAAGTTATTTCTGAGCCTTTAGTATTTATTTATGTATTGGAGTTATCAGTGTAATAATATTAAGTGACTTTCATTTCACCAACAAATGCCTTACGGATTATGTCCTATATTTCATTTTTTTAAGAGAATATTATCATCTTCTTTATGGATGTTTTTGATGTTTTTGTGAACATTTAGTTTTTCTCCACCTGGAATAAGTGGTGTTATCAATCACCCTTATAAATTCTCTGATTTTTCTTGTGTTCTCAGTTTACAAAAAAAAAAAAAAAACCACCACAGGCCTTAGCTTTTCTCTTAGATCAAATATTAAAGCACACATCAGGCTGCAGTCAAATCTAAACTTTTGAACTGCAGGTTTTATTATTTTGCTCTTTAGAAAGAGAGTCTGATTTTATAGAATTGATAGCAACAGTTTAGCATGTCCTGACTCCTTGGGGAACTGTGTTGTGCTCAGACAGATGAGGAGTCCTCTGAGTTTATGAGAACATAGTCACAGTCTGGCTTTGGAAATTTGTCTTTGTGCCACCGGTGTTTTACAAATTCTATAGAAATGTCTTTGGGTACTCAATATACACTCCCAAAAATTGAAGTTGTAAACAATTGGGTTTTTTAAACGTTTTCTCAGCATTACTTCACTGGTAGCTCAGTTTCAGAGTACCATTGCTTCAGAATCTCAGTTTTATTACAAATTAGAGCAATGTAAATCCTCCTCTGTGTGAATGGACTCATCTGTCCAAAAGAGAGTGATCCTGGATCCAGGTTCTGTGCACTCTGCTGCTAACAGAGAAGTGCCTCTGCACACTAGCACTATATCATCAAGCCCTTGTTATAAATTCCTGTGCAAGAGTATGAAATTATTCCTGGCTATTGATTGCAGGTTGTTAGAGCTGTAATAATAACAATTTTCTGTTCAGCATTTCCTTCCCTTTACCTCTGATGCCTTTGAGCTATGCACTGTAAAAAACAATCAATACTGCCAATATCAGATCTTTTTGCTATAATTTCCAAAAAAAATTAAATGATAAATTATCAAATAAGTAGGTTTTTATCATTGTCTTGAACAAGTAAAGCATGCAAAGAACGATTGACTTTTAATATTTGTAGTATTTGTGTATATATGTGTGTGTATGTATATATGCATACATCTCATATGTATGTGCTTGTATCTAATAACATGTCTTATTTTATGTGGTGATTCTGCTTCTATTTCCCTGAGTATCAATAGGAATTTTGTCATGACATTTTTTCCTACCAGAAGTCTAAGTGACTGTATCTTGTTGCATGCTGACTGAGAAAAAACCTCTCCTACTTGCAGAAGCTTTCATGTGTGACAGCAAAGCATTGAATCCAAAACAACCAACTGTGCTCTCATGGCCTGATAGGAAGGAAGCAGGTTGATGTAGTCCTGTAAACAGTTATATTACTTCATTTGAATTTATTATTTTACTGTAAATGAGTTTATAACTTTTGAACTAAAATGAGGTAACATTACGATGTGGAGAGCAATGCCATCTTTCTAATGTGTGTATTTACAGCTGTGGAAGTCATTGGGAAGGAAAACTGGAAAGTATTGTCTGATGCAGTGCCAGGGTGCTGTACTCAGTCAGGGTCAGATGTCCAGTTTTGTCTGAGTGCAGCTCATTTGGATAATATTCATGAAGCAGAAGTAACTAATACTCAAATTTCATTCTTTGGGTTTAGTCATAAGACTCCTGATATGCAAGCCCTGTAAACTACAAGGCAAGCTAACCTTTATTCTCATTTGCTTTCTTTTTTATGTAACTAAAGGGCCCTTTAAAAGATAAAACTGCTCTGTAATACCTTTTTATTTTCTATAATCTGGCATTTTGAAAACCGTAACCTTTCTTTTAAAATCTTATAATAGAAATACATAATACCATACTCATTACACCATTTTAGCAATTACCATTTCAGGAACATGTATTTACAATATTCTTAAAGTCAAATGTCACAGTATAACAATGTTTCATACTCTTGAGTGTTTGATCCTGCATACATCCTGCTGTGTGTTCGTCAAAGAAATTCTCCCAGCATGGCTTGGTTGCTCCATTTATGCATTCAGAACCTCATCTTGTGCCTTGCTGAAGGCATAAAGACATATTTGTCATTGGGAAGATTCTGGACCATGTCACTTGCTTTCTCAGCTTGAGACAGAGGAGCACCAAGATGCTCTAAACTCCTTTGGGTGCATGCTGGGACATGAGTTTTAGAGGTGCACCTGTCAGAAAAGAGGGCACTGAAGAAGCTTGCTCCCTTTAGATAAAACAAAGGCAAGAAGGACCAAAGAAAGCTGGTGTTTCCAAAAGAATTTGTGGTTGGTATGGTCAGCCCTGAACTAGCCCTTTTTGCCACAATTTCTGAGCACATATCACAGTAATTTATTGTTTAACGTTAAATAACCTTTCTTAAATTCCCTTGGAGAGCCCTTGCCAGTCCTGAAAAAGCATCCTTCCTCCTATAAAAAATTGCTCTGTACTTCTGCACAGGGCCTGTTCTGCAAGGCACATTTTTGTACCTTATTTTTTGTGCTAATGTAAGTCTTCACTGTTTTTCTTGAAGGCAATCAGTCCTGTGAATATGCTGAAATAGGTCTCCAAATGAATTCTTTCTTAGAATGTTTGAGAATCACCACAGTAGGCAAAAGCATTTGAATAAAAACTACTCTCAAAATTGCTCAATTAAGAACAGTAAAGCAATTGTGCTCACCTATATAGTAACTGCAGTTCTTCAGAATGAATTATCCTTGTAAATCAGGTGACTGGTTACTTTTTTTAAATTTCCTATATTCCATGGTAAAAAATAAATGCTCACAGTGGCACTGGCTTTAGCATTTTTGGGGTATTCCAGGTGAATCAACCAGTTAGGTGTGGATGGAGGGGGTACTGCTGGCAGCAGGTCCCATGTCTCTGTCACACCTGTGTCAAGGCACATGGGCTGCTCACCTTGGAGGATCCCAGTACTCTACTGAGAAACAACCTTCCCTCAGCATTACTCTGAAACATGGGGAAACTGCTTAGAATTTACCTGTGGTGTGTTGTTTCACTAAAACATTGCTGGACATCTTGTGGTGTGGTTAAAAAACTTGCAGAGGGTATTCAAATACATATTTTCCTGTCTTTGATATTTTCTGTGGTTATATGCAGTATATACTATACAGTGCTTATATAGTTCCTTTTGCTTTTTACATCACTGAGTGGTCTTACAACATCATTCTTTGTCTTCTCTTTGTAGGCATTTCCTGTTTAAACATGGATCTGGGTCTTCAGCTATCTTCAGCGCAGCCAGTCAGAACTATCCCTTAACATCCAATACTGTTTACTCTCCACCTCCTAGGCCTCTTCCTAGAAGTACCTTTTCCAGACCTGCCTTCACTTTTAACAAACCTTACAGGTGTTGCAACTGGAAGTGCACAGCTCTGAGTGCCACTGCTATCACAGTGACCCTGGCACTGTTGCTCACCTATGTCATCGGTAAGCGCTGCTCCTTTCCTCTGCTGAGTCATTCTCTCACCTCCTCTGCTCTGTCATCTTGCTTGCTTTGCACTAATACAAATCATCTTTTACCAGTAATATTTGCCATTGGTGCTTTTTAAATCCTGGCAGACAAAACACTGGATTGGCTAAAGGTTGAACATAGAATTGTCATTAGCTTTCTGCTCTGTTAACCTTGATGCTGCCTAACAGAGAAAGAAAGATTATTCAAGATTACATGTTTATACTGGCAGGGGACTCCTGCTGATTTTAATTGCTGCGATATTTTCTTAAACGTTTGATTTCCATATTATGCCTTACAACATTGGTTCTCTTAAAGAATTATTTGGAAAGACTGGTAATGTTTAATTGTGTTTTGCCTTGCTACCCTTAGTTAATTTCTTCAGTCTCATCACCATTTAAATCTTACATGATTTTCCTCCTAATTGTTATATCATTTGCTAGAACGACAACTAGCTCTAAAATAATTTTATACCGTGTTGTCTAAGATAGATTTTGTTATCCCTTTATTGAATTAATGTTTAAAAAATGGGTTACATAGTAGCAACTTTACCATTTTGTTAGCGAAATACATTGGACAGGTTTCTCAGAGTAGCTAGAAAGGGCTTCCTCAGGTTTGGGGTTTATTTTGTTTGGTTTGGTTTTTTTTGGAGGACAGGTGTATTGGAGGTTGCTTGAAGTCAATGTGGTTACAAGCATACAAAGGAGAGCAATGTTCTGGTTTCCTACATAACATTTAACTTGAACTTTATTATTGCATTGGGTTTTCAATCTGAATTGAAAATATTAAAGAACATTCTGTATGTAGAATTTAAGAATGTGACTGTGGCTTCTGTAAACAAAGGGAAATCTAATTTGTTTTTGCTATCTCACACACTCTTAGACTGTTGTTTTACATGGCAGTTCACAGGTGGCAGGAACCAGAGTATTCCTGATACCCTGTAGCTTGAATGGGAATAATTCCAGGTTTGCCTGAAAGAGTGCAGTTCATACTTGGTAAAACTTGACAGAAATACAAGTACAGATACCTCCAAACTCATAAATGGCCACTGATTTTCTATACTCTCTGAATAACTGTATCTATAGTGAAAATTATTAAAATTTCAATAATTTCTTGTTTCCCACTGAGGCTTTCTTTGGTCCCATAGTGACAGAGTTCTGGTGATTGTCAGCAAGATGCTCATCAGGAGGGATTTTTTCCTAGCATCCTCACCTAATGCATATGGGAAAGCAGATTGGAGCATTTCTGGTGCATGATGATTTGAAAGCACCTGAGGATCTTGTAAGCTCCATTAATTGCAGATTTACATAACAGCTGGTGAGCATATGCCCTCGGTTAGGACAGGCTGTATCATTTTTGCAGCCTCATCTGTTTGCTGCACATTTTATCCCACCCACACCATTTAGATTTTATCTGGATTGAAGCACTGCCTCTTTCATCCCTGTTTAGATTTCAAGTCTGCCACTGAAATTTCTGTAACTTTCTAGGGATACACTGCTGTATGTCATCAGCCTGAGAAGGCTGGAAGCACTCCTTGTCACCATGAATTAAAGAGCTCTGTGGGACTCTCCTCTAGAGGTGTCTGTCATATCTTGGTAACACAAGGGTGTAGCATGTTTTCTTTAGTTAGGCAGAAGCAGGCAAAATGGAGATTTCTTTGCATTTTATAAATTATTACCATTTCTATTTATGTTTTCTGTGGAAAAAATATAATTTTTTCAACCAGGAGTTCTAATTCAGAAAAATTTTCAGGATGCCATTATTTGCTCTTGTTTTTCCCAGGAATTTTTGAGCTGCAGGTAGTCTTACTTAGCTTATTCCAAGTGAATATTCCCTCTGCCCATCTCTGGTTGGTTAAATATTTAAGTAAGTTTATGGTCTCTTGTATGACTCAGATACCTTAGTTCTTTCCCTTTTGCTGGGTTTGAATCATAGCATATAAACTGCTTCCAGAGTTCACTGGCTCTGTAGGCTTGTATATTTGCATATCTTTTCACATCAAAAATTTAAATGTGCATGTTTCAAATGAGTAGGTGAATGCAGGAGTTCAGACTGTATTCAACGCTGAAGTTAAAATTCACTCCCCCAAGTGTTTTCTCTTTGCTCGCCACGATTCAGATCCCTCACTCCACCAGGTTTTCTTCAAGTCAGAGAAAGTTGTGTCTCAGCAATCACAACAGACATGGGCCTACATTGTAAAACAAAACTCATTTTAATTTCAGGACCAGACTTAACCTGTGATCAGCTCAGCAGTTGTTACTGGAAAAATAAGGGAGACTTCTAAAAGGCAGAATTGTTTTCATCGTTGTATTTTTTTGGCATAGCTTGCATTAACTTACCATGAATTATAATTTCAGGCCAAATGAGTGTTGATCAAAATTTAACATTTTTTTTCTTCTCCTTATCTAAGAACTTACATGTTCTTTTTCGAATATTTTTCATTGCCATTTAGTGCTTAAGTTACACATTACTTTTAAAACGGTGCCCAAATCTCAGAAGTCAGAACATCTCCAAAGTCAGAACATCTCCAAAGTCTTAGAGACATGAATCTTATTCCACATCAGAATTTACAGGTGGCTCTTACATTTGTAATGAACTGAGGCCTGTGCCATAGTGCTTAAAGCTGTAATTTCTTTTCAATCAAAAGGTAAACTAGCAAAATTATTTTGTTCTTTTATTTTTCATCCTTTCCCTCTTATCAGTGAGACTCAATAGCAAAGCTTTTGCATAAGAACATGTAATTCTTCTGTATTTTCTCTCCTTTGAACTACTACTCAGTTAAAAAATACTGTTTCTCCATTAATCCTCTATTGGCCTATAATGGCTGTGTTTTAGTATTTGGCCTTTCTGAAATAAATTTGACTATTATATGGACAGAAAGGAAATTATAGAACACTGCTGATGGTTGTGTAACAGCAGATTTATTAGAAATGTTTAGTTTATCAAGAAAAACACATATTTTCACTTCAACAGGAGTAATCTCTGAATCGGTTCTAAAGTCATAATAGTTACTCCAAAAAAACCTTATTTCATAAAGTGCATGTTTGGTCTTCAGACTGTTGGAGAGGTAATTGTAAATGTGTTGAATTACTTTCTATGGAAAAAGTCCTACATATTTTTATTTTTCATTTTTCTGTTTTCCTATTAGTTGAGAAAATGTAAATCACATAAATCTGGGGCAAGGTTGTTCACTTTGCCCACAGGTGGGCAGTGAGGCAGGTGAGCAGTTGGGACACACCTCAGAGAGGTGATGTTGGTGCCTCTCACCAATGCATGGGGGCTGCAGCAGCTCCCCCAGCAGTTCCTGGTCTGCCTGAGAGTCTTGCCAAACAATTAAAGGCAAATACAGAAGGTAGAATAAGAAATACAGAATTCTTTTGGTTTTTTGCAACACCAAGTCATTTCCTTTAAGCCCAATAGAATGGGTCCTATGGCTGCTCATTTAGTAGTTATTTTTAGCTCATTAGTGAGTAGGATTTTTCTTCCATGATACTTTACCATTTTGTCAGCAGCTGATTTTGGACTTGCAAATCACTGGTCCTATTGATAAAAGGTGCAGGGCTCCTACTGTTCCTATTGATTTCAGCAGGTGATGCAAATGTTCAGTGCCTCTGAAAATTGCATCTCATGTTCTTGGATTTAACCATCCCTGACTATGAAATGACTATTTTATATACAAATGAATTCTCAGGTATGAGTATGAAGTCGTCCCTATCCTTCATGATATTATCACTATTTATGAGTAGGCACTGGAGGTGGGTGTTGGGTCTTAAATTATATTCACATGAAGGGTAAGGAAATTAAAGCCTCTCTGCTGCCTGACACTGTGACCTGTCATTTCTCACTCCATGTACAAGCCAGAGGAGTCATGGTTTCAACATTGGGAAAGGCCAGACCAAATTTTAAGGACATAAGTATCTCAGTGCATAGATTTATAACATTGGTTGCATCTCTTTAGACAATGTATAACAGTAGCAAAAAAGGAATTATGCAGAGAGGGATGAAGGGGAAGATATGCCGCTGTACTCTGAAGAATATAATGGTATAGCAAACAGAGCTAGGCATTTCAGGGTTATGCAAACGTTGAGATACAGATGCATAACCCTGAAATGCCATTGAACTCCTTACTGGGGGAACTCTGACTGAGCCAGAGTCATCAGGGTCTCTCAGCTGGGAATTGTGGTGTCTGCTCTCCTGGATTACTGAGGGGCTTGATACTGTCACAAATCTCTAAGCATTCAGAGGAGAAACATTTACTGTCACCCAAGACTAGGTTTTGTTTGTTCCTAAGTATAAAATATGACTCAGTAATGAAAAATGAAACCAGCATTTCACCTCCTCCTCTAGGAGGATTGCTGGACAGGGGGGTATATTTGTATTTTCAGGTATAAAAATATATTAGGTATAAAGATAAGACTTCTTGAGAAAGAGGAGAGTGCCGAGAGTTAAGATGGCTTTAACAAACACATGGAAGAAGTCCTTATTTCATTAAATGCCCTCATGATCAAAACGATTTAGCACTTTAATATGGATTTTAAAAAATATTCTGAAGACTGAATCAAATATTAAAAGTCTCAAATTATGAAATCTGTTTGCAGCAGAATTAAATAATATTTTATTTGTAAAATGAGCTCACAGAAGATCACCTCTTCTAAAGGTCATGATCAAAACTTAGATTCTGGCTCTTGTGTCCAGGTATTTTTCTCATTAATTCACCTTTACTGGAACTGAGACACTGATGCATCTGTGGCTTTATGCCAAAGTGAAATCCAGTTTTATAAACAGGACCTGCTAGCAGTTACAGAAACAAATAATTTTCTGGCACGTAGAGCAGGTGCAGAAGGAGTAGTCAGCTGCTGATATACATTCTGTAACAGCTCTTCTGAAGTCTGGGCTTCAGGGGATGATCTACTGAGAATCTGTAAAAAAGCAGAGAAAGCTAAACAGAGGCCTTTAGTTGAGGTCAGCAATTTGGAGGGGCTTCACATTTGCAGGATTTTTTGTCCTTTGAAGTTCATCTTGCAGGTAGTAAGTACTTATTGCACAGGACTTTTTTGATGTCTCCTCACTACTGAGTGTCTCTTTTGCACTGGAGCCAAGGCTCTTATTCACATTCTGCCAAACATGTAGCACCGGAGTTGACAAGCTGTGCTTACACAGAAGGTAGATAAGAATAAATTAAATTAGATCATTGGCTTCCTAGCAGATGGCAGGTTAATCCAGTTTACAAAGTGAGTTCTGAAAAAATTGCTTGTATTTTTGTGGATATTTACCTGAGCGTGCAGTAGAATTGTGGGGACTGAGGTAGTCAGTCTGGAACTGTCAGGTTTTTTTGTTTAAATGTTGAACAAAATAAGTTATCTGGTCAGTTACTTCAGAGATAAAGACCCAAGCTTTTGTTCTGAGCATGGCCCTGCTGGTTTCAGTTACAGCAGTAATGTGAAGCAACAGAAACTTGCCTCTGAGTGGGGAAAATCCCTTAGGCAGCATAAAGTTACACTCACTTTTCATCTCTTCACTGAGAGATTTCATGAAAGAAATTTATTGAAAGGTTAGATGATGTAGGCCTTTAATATTTCTTTTTCTGCAAGAGATCTGTTTTATACCTAATAATTATCTTTTTACCTAAGAAGCATAGTAATTTAGCTAAGAAAAGCTCTGTACTATGACTAGGATCTTCTGTACTGGAGGGAGAGAAGTCATTTAAAATTACCCTGCACAGCCCCATTGTGTGGCCTGGCCAGGGCAGCATGGCTGAGAAAAAAATTTAGGTTCATCATGATCCTGTGGCATCCTCCAGTCTCTTCAAATCCACTGACCACAGACTCCTCCAAATTTAGCTTTTGCCATAATATTCATATTGCATGTTAAAAGAAAAAAAAAATCTGCGTCAACTTTTGTGTTAGAATTTTATCAGAAACTTTGAATTAAAAAAGGCTATCTAATAAAATATAAATGAAATACAGCTATGATTGTATCCATCATGTAAGCCCTATCTCCCCACATTATGTAAAGAGGATCAAATTTTGCCTTCAGATTAATTTTGCCTCCAGATCACCTCAGTGAAAGCAATGTACAGCTCTGGTCATGGCAACGTGCAACTCATAGATTGCACAGAGCAAAGTAATAATGTAATTATTTACAGGGGATTATATTGGATGTTCAAGCAAGCCAAGAAAGAATATCTTTTCAGATGAGTGCAGTTCCTCCCAGCAGGGAGAATATTGCACTCAGCTGTCAGAGGAGAGGTTTGGTTAGGCCAGCTGATGGAAGTTAGGGTCTGATGCTGACTCACCACAGCCCCTCCTAACAGGAGTGTGAATTTTGCAATCATGCCAGCTAACAAGCTGTTTCATCTCCATTTGCCTCCTGGCCCTGGGTATTTCCTGGAACTGTAGCAGCTCAGCAGTGACTTTACACACTCTACACACCTGAAGTGTTTTAGGTGCTAAAAAGTATAGGGTATGTGATTGCAGAAGTTTTTTTGAATGCCAGATAGGGAGAGCCAGGGTAGCTTTTGCTTCTTCTGTAATGTAAGTGTAGTCCTCAAACTTCAAGGGCTGTTCTGCGTGAAGTTGAGCTGCATCATCTAATGCACCCTTAGCCCTAATGGTGGGTTTCACACTGTTAGTGCTCAAGGGTGCTGCAGTCAAGGTCTTCAGAAGGTTTAGCTTGGAGGAAAGGGCAGAGACATTGATCAGAAAGTGAATTCCCTCCTTCTTACCCAGTCCAGTACTAAGACAGAGTGATGGCATCATCTCCTATTTGTTCTGTGGAGTAGGAGCTTACACCTGGGCATTACACATGGGAAATACAGCTGAGAACCTTGCAAATGGATTTATGCTGGGGGAAGTGACATTGTGGCCCACACTTGAATTGCACAGCATTTTCTCTGCCCCTTTCGTAAAAGCCAGAAATCCACTAGAAAAAAATCAAAGGGCAAATAACTCAAAAGAGAAGTTCTTTTGAGCTTCTTAATGAAATTCAGTACATGCTACTTATTTCTAAAGAGATTTGAGAGATGGAGATTTGAAAGTTTTATGTAATCTTATTTGGTGAAATAACTGTGTATTTAAAACTTGCTGTACATATGCTGTGGGGAAAGAAGCTCCATAGGAATTTTGTATACCCTGGGTAAAAGAAAAGTATCACAGAAATGAAGAGGTTAGGGAGGGCTCTGTGTCTGCTAAATAAATGTCTATAGTTACTTTTTTCAGAAGTTATCTCTAGGAATTAATGCCTTCACTGGTGTTTGTGGTCTGGTTAGTCCCAGAGTGTCACCTGGATCTGAAGGTAACTCCTCAATAGCTATAATTAATGTAATAAAAATTGGAATGGTTTTAAGATGGCAAGGTAACTGGGCTTCTGCAGTGTTAGAAGTCATTCAGTTCAGTTCACACAGATCCTATTTTCACAGCCCTGTGCTTTGCTGTACAACCCTCAGTTGTGTAGCCCAGTCCAGTGCCCCGTGTCAGCTCCCGGGGATGAGACATCCGAGCTGGCAGAGCCCATCCTCTCTGCCACGTGTTTCCAAGGAGGAAGCTGACTGTCAAATGTAGATACAGATCGTTTTGCAGCTTGCCAAGCTTTGGCACAAGCTATAAAAACAACAGCACTTCCCCAGCCTGAGGGAAGACAAAGCCAGTAAAGGACTGGAATTGTTGAGTGGATGATAATGTGAGCAGAGTGTGTGATGTGGCCAAGGCATGCACCAAGGAAAAGGTGCAGCACGTGTCCAGCCCTGGCTTTGTGACCTACCCTCTGCAGCATGTGCAAATGCTGTCCTAGGAATTGAATGATAACAACAATGGGAATAGTGTAAGAAAGAAGCAATATCATATTCAGGATTCCATAACCACTAAAAGCTTATTATTGATGTGGGCAGTTGTCATTTGCTTCCAGTAATCTGTTTCAAGTGCTTATATAATTATTTGCATTAGTGTAAATGAAATGTGCATTCATTAGCTATCAGTCTCATTAAACTGGTCCCTTTTGTTGTTAATAACTCTTTAAATAATAATAACATCCAGAAGCTCAAGCCAGGAGCAAGAGCACTTACTCTAGAGATGTCAAGGCTGCTTTTTGTTGTACATGGCAGTGATCTGTCTCACATTAAGAATCTCAAACCTCAGACCTAAACTGTGTGATCTGACTGCAAGACCCTATTCAAAGTATTATCATGGTCCCTTGGTGATTTCAAGACCATAAAATAATAAGCAATCCAGGCTTGAGATCTCACCACTGACACCAGCAAGCTTAGAAGTACACTTCTAATACTTCTTCTGGGGAGTGGCTATGTGCTGCCCAGTCTCCAGAGTCCAGGTCTGACAGTGAGTCCGTGGTTTGAGATGCAGTAAATTTCTCTCAAATACTGTCACCTCACTAATTCAGCAGTAATGCTCTCATTTGCTTGATTTGGATCCCATGTCTGTAGTTGGGTGATCCTGGAGTGCACAGATCTGGAATTAATGACTGTAGTTTGGCAGCTTTGCATTCTTGTGGTAGTGTTCCCAAGCCCTTGACAGGAATGCATTCAAGGCTTGGGGTTTTGTTGAATTTTTATAATTTAACTTTTCAGTGTGCAAGGGAGACTTGTGACCAAACACATGGGAAATGGACTCCAAGTTTTCTGGTTGTATTGAGATATTTTCCTTGAAGTGTGTACAAGTGCAGAATAAAACCATGTACTTTCTTAATGCAAGACCTATTCTAGATCACACTTATTTCTCCTGGGAGTCTCTGAGGTTCCTACATGGTTCAGGAAGAGCAAATATATTGCCTTTTAGGCTCCCACTGTGGGCAGATCCTACTCAGTGCAAATTGCTGCATGTGGCTAAAGAGCTGCTGCTCAGGCTTTGCTCTTCATGTGACAATTTCAGCTCCTCAGTGGGGATCATCCTCAATCCATATTGTAATGGGTCATCAGTCCTCCCTGCTGAGCTACTTCAATGCTAAGGCAACCTCTTCCTTGGAATAATTTGCCCTTCTCACTAAGACCTAAGTAATTGTCTAG
This sequence comes from Haemorhous mexicanus, assembly GCF_027477595.1. Taxonomy (NCBI): domain Eukaryota; kingdom Metazoa; phylum Chordata; class Aves; order Passeriformes; family Fringillidae; genus Haemorhous; species Haemorhous mexicanus. The sequence goes on from NC_082354.1 coordinate 10,826,058, forward strand.
ACTAACTGCAGTACTGTCATGTTATACTAAAATAAGATCCTCTGTTGCTGTTTTTCTCCAACCATCCTCAGGGCCTCAGATCAGAAAGAAAGAAGGGAAAGCAGAAAACATGAATGGCTCTGCAGGCAAAGTAGAGTAGGCAGTCCCTGCATATGGCAATAAAGATAGTTCATAACTTCTAAAAAGGATTATTTAGTCATTTTCTTTGTACATACATAAATAACAACTATATTTCTGTTAATTTGCGTTGTTAAATAATTGCATGTATTTTAGATGTAGAGCCAGCTTTTTATCTGCAGTGCAGTTCTAGAGTAGGTCTGGTTAAGTAAGTAACCAGTAAGTAAGAGTAAGTTTTTGCTAATGTTTAACCTAAGAGAAAGGGTTTCAGAGTACAGTGGGCACAGTTTCACTTCAAACTGGTTTGGAAATATGAGGTGTCATTGTTTTTGTCAACGAAATCGGGGATCTTTAACAGTCGAAAGCTGAGGGACAAGACTGATATAGCATTAGAATCTATCACACAACATTGAATTTATTCAACTGTTATCCTTTTAAGTGCAAGTAATTCCATTAATTGCTGCAGAAATTCATCACCCTGACCTGGCTGAGCTCCAGAAGAAAGTGTGGAAACTAATTAAACATTGAGTTTTAAGGTAAAATGGTAAATTGCTCATTAGCCCCCTTGAAATTCTGATTTATTAGTAACAGAAGAAAGTAATACTTGACTTTGCAGAAACTGGGTCATAGCATTCTTTCCTGGTCTCACTGAAGGTGCTGTAGTTTAGACACCAGTTAATTGGTCTTCATTTTTTTGCAGCAGTACACTTGTTTGGTTTAACCTGGCAACTACAGCCTGTGGAAGGGCAGCTCTATGAAAATGGAGTTAGCAAAGGAAATAAAGGAACAGAATCCATGGATACTACTTACTCACCCATCGGAGGAAAAGCTTCAGATAAAACAGAAAAAAAAGGTATGTGTAAATGAGAAGGAGGCAGATGGTGAGTAGTTAAACATTGCTGCTCTTCAGGTCCTGTATTTTCTACATTTTTACAGTATTCTGAGTTCAGGTTCTGTCTTCTTTAGTATAATTTTAAAACAGGTATGAAAAGCCCATGACCAGATAGGTTCCTTTAGCAGAACTCTCACTGAAATTATCACCCAGCCCATTAGAAAAGGAAGGATCCAGTAGCACAGCGAGAGAAGAGATGAGAGTGTTTGGCTTCTGTCCTAAGACAAGGAGGGGGGGACCATATTTGTCTCGTTCCCTCTTGTGCAGAGGGCTTGGCACTGTGCCTGTCTTGCCGACCAAAGTCAGTCCCAGGCAAAGGGAACCTCTTTGTATTGACAGGTCAGAATGTGCAGAAGAGTAGAAATCTTAATGCTTTTGAAGGCATCCAGTTCTTGAAGGTGTAAGCTAAAGCACAGTGTCCTGTCACGTCCCAGCTGACCCAGTCACAGTGAATCAGCTCCCAGGAATCTCCCACAGCTTCACAAAATGCCTGAGGCAGTGTGGCAGCTCCCTGCTGCCAGGGGCACAGCCCTGCTCTGCCCTCCCACCTCCCTCTGCAGCTTGCTGTGTCCCTGTGCCCACTGCAGGGATTGTCACCTGCACAGCCTGGCCAAATCAGAAAATGGCTTTGTTAAAGAACACAAATCATCTTCTGCCAAGGAAGTGGCTGAACCAGACCTCTTGAAGTGCCTGAGCCAGGATAGGAGAGAAGTGGGCCATGCAGCCAGGGTGTGAAACAGACAGAAGGATCTGTCTGAGATCTGCAGGTCCTTCCTCTTAAGTCCTGTCATTTGATGGTTTTTTTGTTTGATCACCTGCTCCAGTACTAGTCACATGCTCTGGCCTGTGCTTCCCATCAACCATCATGACAATGCTTTCTGACCATAAAAAGCAAATGGCCTTGCCATTTCTTTTTATGGTACACAGAAAAGGTGGATAAATCAGATCAGATCAAAGTGAATGGGACTGGAATATGAAACCTCATCTTTCCAGCTGTTAGGAGAAAAGTAAAATTGTACTGGTAGCTCTGCAGTGATAGGAGACTTACAGAGCTTTCAAATTTTAGAACGGAGCAGGGATCTGATTTTGTATGTTCTGGCTAAGATACATGGCTGAAAATAGGCAACAAAGTGGAACATTGTTGTACCAGTCCCTCCAGGAGGAAGATTGCACCACACATCAATAATCTTGCAAATCAGTGTGGCACAACTGGATAGAGATCATATTAGATAAATGAACAATAGAAATGCATGTAAGGTGACAATGATGTTGTTTTCCATTATTTCATCCCTTAGAATGGATTTGTAATGAGTTGTAGAAAATGTTTTATACACTTTTGTATTTTTGTCCTGGTGCACCATGGAAAATATCTCATAGTTCTCCTCAACTGCATTAAATCATTTTGTCAGTTTATCACAGATTTAATACAAGCTTTTCCAATGCATTTGGCTTCCAAAGAAGGATGTGTAGAAAACCATCAAAAACATCAGAAATCTTCGAAGTTAGATGGTTGGAGTAGAGAAAAGAATATGCAAGTCAATAAAGACTCAGTGTAGTAGGTGAAAATGCAAACCACCTGCCTTGCCCCTGGGAATCCCAGTGTTTAGTGCAGCTGCACAGCTCCCCCACAGCACTAAAGAACAGAGTCCTGTGATAGCAGAGCCATTTCACCCAGGGCTTATCCAGCAGTTTCAGGGTCAGTCAGGAATAGATCTGCACTGTTGTTTCTCTTGTCCTCTTTCACATTTTGGGGGTAACATGTAATCCAGAGTGTAAGATAGCAAGGAGTATACCCTTACAAGAAAAATCACATGGAATTAGTACATGCATAGTGTTACTCTGGCTAGTCTTTCTCATTTTCTTTCTCTCCATCACTTTTAATATATATCAGTAATTTTATTCCCAATCCTCCAAATTCTCCATCTAGAAGTGCTGAAAAGGAGGACTTGAAAACAGGCAACTCCTTTCCCTACAGCAGGATACCACAGAAAGTTGATGCTTTGCCTGAAAACTTGAAGCCTCTGATGTAATTTCACAGGAATAAATAACTGCTGTCAGATACTGGTGACCTCACATTTTCCCAGCTCAATGCAGCAGCACAGAATGCTTTTCCAGACTTTGAAAGTATATATTTTAAACTAATCTTTTAATGAAAATCAAGTTTTTAAACCAGGAAGTCAGATTTCTTCAAGGAGTCACCTTGTAACACAGTGACCCACAGCTAAGAGTTAACATTTTAATATGTAGTAATGTGATTAAAAAGTCAGATATCCTATTGATGCTGGTATTTATCAGGGGAGTACAAGGAAATTGATTGTTTCAGGATCAGTAGTAATAAGCATATGGGTATATTCTTGTGGAGGTAATTGGCACCACGCTGTTCAGAGTTTTTCTTTCTAGAAGCCAAGAGAAAGCTGTGATTAGGAATCTATCTTCTGTTTTAGACTTCTGAGGAACCTGTGCTTAGAAAGCATAGGGGAGAATTAATACCCCAGTTGGCAAGACTGGGAGCTGTACAAGGAATTGAATATAGATAATTAAATGATACTTTGTCATGCAACAAAAATGTTTTTACAAGGGCAGACTTGTATTGCAGTCTTGTAACTTTAAAAGCTTATTTTGGACTTTTTCAAGAAAGAGCAAGAAAGTTCACAAGCATAGTCTGTGGGGAGTGTGTTTTCAGGTGCCTTTTTTGTACAGCCAAATACCTGCTTAGTTCAACTAAACACAGAAACAAAGCTAAATTATTTTTCTGTAAAGAAAGCAGAGTGGTGCAGTGAAGATGAAAATATGCATTTCAGACATGACTCCTACAAAGGCCTTTCCAGGCTCTGTGGGTGTCTGAAAAATTAGCGTTTGAAAGGTGGGGATTCTGCAACTGCATCCTCTCAGTAGGGGCAGATAGTATGTGTGTTTTCCTGGTAGCATTGTGAACAGCAGCCTGCACTTCTTTCCCAAGGGATGAGATATATGTACATAGAAGTGCATCTGGGTTTTTTCAAGCTTATATTAAATTATTGCTAAAGCAAAGGTGTTTTCAGCCAAATGTGGAAAGACTCCCAAGGTACATCACAACACTAATATGATATTCAGCATAATTTGATAATATAAATTAGTGAGAATTCACCCAGACTGACAACATAGAACTTTTTATTTTCAACAAGGAAACAGACCTTCTCACTCCAAAGTACAAGAAGTAGTTGCTGTATGTTAAAGACCTTGAACATTGACCAGTAATGTCTTTAACTTCAAAAATTCTACTGTATCCTTGGCTTTTTACTTAGTGCTCTACTGTCTTGTAATTGAATCATATTAATTACCATGTGTCAATATCATCAACAAGTACCATAGTGTTTTACTTAACCCAGGGTAATTGCTTGCAAAGAATCATTAAGATTTAATATCTCTAGAGTATTGGAAATAGGGGAGAAGGTTTTTAAATTTACATAAGCCAAGTAGGATCTTTTATGGGTTTGGGTAGAAGGGGATCCACTTTCATTTTACAAGAGAGTTTAATTCTCTTTTCAAAACTCAACATGCAAAATTTTTTCCGTGAAGCAAATTGGGCAGAAGTAGTCTCACCTTGAACGCTGTTCAAGTAGCAATTTGGAAATATTTTAACTCAGAAACTTAGTGGTATATTTTTAGAGTACTATATTACAAGTTCCTAGTCTAAAAATAGATGTATTTACATGGTGAGGTGTTATAAGTTAGTCCCTCATTCTTGCTGTGGGTTTGACGACACAAAGCAGCTGTAAAGCTGGAAGATCTGGTGCCCTGAGAATTGCTCCTGCCTTGTAAATTAAATCTCTATTCATTAAGAATGCTAAGTACTTCCTACACTAGTTAAAGCCTGTGTAAGGTCCCACAGAGGGGCTTTGTTATTAACACACTCAGGCAAAAGCTGGCCCTAGCTTTGCTACTGCTGATTTCATTTCCAGGGGTGATTATAAAATTTCACGTACATTATGTTGGTTTAGATATTTATATCCATGTATTGTAAAAGATGAGGCTCCAGTCACTTTGCTCCTGGTTATTTTTCATTGTGATTCTGAAATGAAATGAAACATAGATGGGTATGGCTGCTGAATTCAGTCTTTTCTTCCCTTGTCCTCTAATGCCACACACTATCCTGCTTGTACTTTAGTTCAGAGGGTGGAAATGTCAAGAGAGTTTTACAAACCTTTCAGTGGAATTAGCTCAAATGTTAGAGGATTGGGTCAGGATTTGCAGCGTGTCACAATGCTGATCACAGACAGGCAATAAAAAACATAAAGATGGTGATATAAGCCAGCAAAGCAAGCCAGCTCCAATTTAGTTTGGCAAAGTCTTCCTTATGCATTCCATTTCTCTGTTTCAGCACTCACACATGTGTGAAGGTACACATTGTAGATGCCTACAAATTTATTGTTCAGCATTATAAAATTATGCCAGTTTTATCTTCAGAGTGTCTTTCCCTGTCTTCAGGCCTCTATGATGCTTTCATGAAGACCAAACCAGAACAGATGTTCTTTACTTCTTCAGGACTAGATTAACACTACCATAATAAAACAGCTAGGAATGGTGATTAATAGAAATCCAAGCCTTGGACAGGGGCTCTGAACTACCAGGTTTGATGGATTTTCTGTCCTCACTGGGGACCATTTGTGTAGCTTCTGCAATGCCCCTTCAGGAGCAGTCTGAAATCTGTGCCAGAGAGAGAATTTCCCACTGTCCTCGCTCTGTGTATTTGCAGTTAAATGTGTTTTGGTTGCATAGTTGATGGGCAAGGACTGTGGTTTACACAGCAGCAGTTCCACCTTTTCATAATCAGTAAAGTGTTCATAATCAGCAAAAATCATGACAAAAAATACACCATGACACTTGTTGGAAATATGTTGTTCATGTTTGTTTGTGTTTTCCAACTTGTTGAATAAAAAAATGCAGTTGTCAGTATTAGAACTTGTTTTTTGTATATTCCAATATATCTAAGGCATGTTTATACCTTGTAACCTTCTCTCTTCACCCACTGTAAATACTCAACTGACTGTTTCTGGAAAATCAGTGTTTCAGAAGGGCCGGGCCATAGACACGGGAGAAGTGGAGATTGGAGCTCAAGTTATGCAGACCATCCCACCTGGTTTATTCTGGCGCTTCCAAATTACCATACATCACCCCGTGTACCTGAAATTCAACATTTCACTGGCAAAGGATTCTCTGCTGGGAATTTACGGCAGAAGAAACATCCCACCTACTCACACTCAGGTAATTGGAAGTGATCCTGGTTCTATCATACTTATATTTTCAATCAGCAGTGGACAGGAGTGTTCACACATGATTCCAAAGCAGAGAGGGCGGAAAGGTCTGGCTGTAACCAGCCTGGTTATCCTTTTCTTTTGCTGAGCTCTGGCAATACCTCAGGCCATGCTCTCTCAGAGCACAGTGTCATACCAGACAGGTCAGCAGCTGTGACCTCAGGGATGTGACTGTCTGGGGGACTGAGCAGGTACACACTGTCCTGCTGCATAGATCCAGTGGCTTCTGTGCAAGGGGTGAAATTCCAGTTCACTTGAAAATGCTTAAATTTTTTTATGATTCCCTTAAAACAAATAGAATGTACAGTCCGTCTAAAGAGTTAATAGAAAAGAAAAAAGCTGTCTCTGATTTCTAAGATCAAAATTATTTTTGAGTGCTTGCTCCTGAGGATTTTGCAAGAGAAAATCTAGCTAAGCAGTCACATGCAATATTGCTGGTCACATTCAAACTTTTTGTTTAGGCTTAATGTATTTGGCATATGAAGCTGTCATTTTTATGGATAGTAAATTTTTCATCTTTCTTTATAGCAGGATCACACTCCACAGAGTGTGATAAACATACATGGAATCATGGAAAGATTGTCTATAATAGACCACTGGAGATCATCTACTCTAACCTCAAAAAATTTCTACTAGAGTTTTGATATTAGAAATAAGCACTTTCAGCTGTCACTGGCTTTAATTGAAGCTGGATCTTCTGTTGAGCTGACAATGAACTTTACTGAAAGTCAGAATGCCTAAAAAACCTAGAGAAATAAATGTATTTCTTGAACAGGAATTCATAGAAATCTCTGGTGCTTTGAGGTTAACAGACATTGAAGTTGTCAGCATCCACCTGGTATTAACAACTTTCCTGTAAAAAAATTATATACTTATTTGCATTTCTAAAATTAAATATAAAGAAAAAGTATACTGAGGTTTTGATATCTGATAGTGATATCAAGGGGATTAAGGATTTAAAAATCTAGTAAAGAACTACATATTTTTAATCTGCTCTTGGCATTTGAGATGGATAGCTGCATAGCACAGGCACTACACCTTGGGAATTTTGGAATTATTCCCATTGAAGAGATGTAATTTTTGGACTGAATCTGCTGTATCTAGTGCAGCAAGTCTGATTTTGCCCTGCCATAGCAAACAGCTATGCCAGTTTTGATGCCACATTTCTGAACTACGATAATGCTTTCTGGATGTAAACTTAAGCCAAATTGACTAGGTTATGCAATTGCTGTCTGCCTTGGTGAATACTTAGGCAATTCCTCTTAAGATTTCAACTGTTAATTCATGTTTGAAGGAGACATGCAGAGTAGATTAATGAATATTTGCTAGGTGGTTAATTTTTGCTCATTATTATTTCAGTTTGATTTTGTAAAACTGATGGATGGAAAACAGTTAATTAAACAGGAACCAAAAAACTCAGAGGAGCCTCAGCAAGCTCCCAGGAACCTGATCTTGACTTCCCTGCAAGAGACAGGTTTCATTGAGTACATGGATCAAGGAGCTTGGCATATGGCATTCTACAATGATGGAAAGAAAGTAGAGCAAGTGTTTGTACTAACTACAGCTATTGGTAAGAAAAATCACTATATAATTATGGTTATTATATTGCTAAGATTTTTTATGTAATCCAGTTCCTCTTAAGTATTCTCTTAATTATGTTTTATTTCAGCTTAGTTTAATTAACCTCAGTGGAGCAACATCGTGTTAAGCCAATATTAGACAAATAGCAATATTTGTATATTAAAGATGGATGTTATCAAATTAAGTGTGACGTTTTCATGTGTTAAGATTTTTATATGATAGCTTAAATTGCTTGAATGATTTCTGGTGTTATCTTTGTCCAAGTAAAAGAGATTATATCTGCCCTCTCTACTTAAGTGGGCCATAAATCCCACAAAAATTATCCAGGCTTTAAGTCTTTATTTCCAGTATTTTAGTCAGCTGTAATTTAGAAAATCTTTTGTGGATTTGTTTGTGAGTGTTATTTGATGGATGGATGCTGGTTTTTTATGCAGTTACTCAAATGTACCATTTTATTTGGAATACAGAGGGCAAATCCAGGAGGCAGTGTCCTGGTTGCATGTGAGATTCCTCCTGCCTTTTTAACATGTATAGGTGGGCAAGTGTTTGCAGATGTAGGTGTTGGAGTGAGCAGTCCTCACACATAGGGCTTTTTTGGAACTTAAATACAACACTTCACCTAAATTTATGACAGTCTCAGTTTGCTGCAAGACTTCAACCACTATACCCTTTAGTTAACCTGCTCTACCATATGTTGAGCAAGATGTCTTTACTAGTAATGGACGTGCCATCTGCTCTTGAGAGCAAGTGGATGCTATTTTTACTGTGTGGTAAACACCTTGCAGAGCAGGACAGTATGATTCAAATATCCAGATTCTGAAGGACTTGCCTTGAAGAAAAAAAATTAGAAATTGAGATAGAGTTGTAGTGACCGGTTCTGGTGTAAAATTTCATATTTGCTCTGTTCAAAAAGTTGACCTTCTGCAAGAAAATATGCTATTATTCAATTGCATCTGAGTCAAGCAATTTATGAAGCATCTTTGCAGGTGCTCTACAAAGACCATAAAACCTGTCCAAACTCCAGCCCAGCCCAGTGTCCGAATTCCTGATCCCTTTTTTATTTTTATTGTAAGACAGCAGGGTTTATACAGGATGGTTTAAATAATATTTCATTTAGTAGCAGAACTTTTACTCCTCCCCTTCCCCCACACCCCCCACCCCAAAAATGAAATTAATTGTCAGACTTTAATTCATGTTGCATGTGGTAACGAAGTTGTTGTCCATCCCTTCTGTGGCCAATAAGCAGAAGAGACTATGAAAAGGGGAAGTGTGTGAGCCACAGTGCAGGCAGGAATCCTTGTGCTTCATCTTCAAAATGCAAGATATTTTTGGGAAAAAGTCTGTTCATGCTGCTGCAAGGATCTACTGCTTGTGCATTTGAGCATACTGCCAGCGATTGTGTTTTCATAACCTGTGTATCATCTTCTCCTGGTTTTCTGTGCATCATAACTTGATTGTTTCTTCTTTTCCACCAAAAAAAAAAATCCATCTATATATCTAGAGGATATATATCTAGGTCCTTTTTGGGAATCATAACTTGATTGTTTCTTCTTGTTTTTTTAACTTCGAAACAGACATCTGTGTACAGGTTGTGGATATCTGGTGAACAGATGCATATCAAATGTCTGTTCTTTAGTATAAACTGATAGCCTGAAAAGAATGAATTCATATAACCATAGGAGTTTTCAAGAGGAGCTAATCCTTATCTAAGTGCCCATAATTATGATCAAAATACACTTATATCAGTTATTTTTATTAATTGTGTATCTGATTTTTCTTCTTTCTCCTCAATTACTTTGTGGGAAAGGTGTCAAGTTTCCCATTTTCCTATAGCCAGAGGAACTTCACCTCATCTCTTAGTGGATGTGGCCACTGAGAGTCCCAGTTCCTCTGGCTCCAGAGCCTCTCTCCCATCCAGCACCTGCACGGGCTGCAGAACCCCTTGGTCCTGGAGCTGGTCTGACAGTGACCTACTCCACACTGGATCTTCATAGCTTCAATTTATTTCATATTCTTTATGGAAAATCCATAGGAATCAGTGAATCCACTGCATTCCTGTAGGAAATACATGTGTAAATTGGAACCAGCTAATCCATGTACAGATAGGAGCCTGTCCTCAGATCTGTGAGGTTAAGTAGTTTAATATCCAAAGATGTGAGATAAAACATGGGCAAGTTTAAGATCAGAACTGAAGGTGGGGTTTTTTTTCCCTTCAAATCTAGTTCTTAGTTCTTTATCACATTGAATTTCATCACTTTACAAAAGATTATTTTTTTTGTTTATCTGATTGTATAGAAGTGGAAATCCTGCCCTTCTCCAAGGGATTCAATTCACATGGTTCAAATGAACACAATAGAAGGCAATTTGCTCTATAAACAGGTTTCAAACAAATTACTTCAGCAAGAAAAAAAAGTGTTTAAGGTGGACATTTTTTAGCAAATACTCAGGTTCCTGCAGTGCTTTTAATGGTGGTAAATTTTACATGAACACTTACTTTAAAAGCTTTTTGTTGTAATATAAATGATGCACCTGTTATCTCAAAGCTGTCAAGAAGAAATCTAATAAATATTTGTAAGCTGCTTGAACAGGAGTTTTGTTTTATGCTCCCTATGAATGAAAATGGGCTTTTTACTGCTTCTGCACCTATTTGTATGTTGAGATGTGTCCTGCAGAGTGAGGTGAAGATGCCACTCATTTCAAATTCAACCAATTTATGTTTTTCTTTGTGCACAATTGCCTGAATAAACAGAAATCCTGGATGACTGCTCTACTAATTGCAATGGGAATGGAGAATGTATCTCAGGCCACTGCCACTGCTTCCCAGGATTCCTTGGTCCTGATTGTGCAAAAGGTAATCTCATATTAACTGACCCATGGTGCATGACAGGGATCATGATTATGGTGTGTGACTGCTGGGCTTGCAAAGATTCAAAGTGATTAAAGGAGATTAAATTCCTTTTTCCAGCCAGATGGCAGATACAGTGCAAGCACACATGTGGAAAGTTTCTTTATGCTGTACTTGAGTTAACACGGATCAACCACTTCTCCCTCCCCGGCTTTCAGGTTTAATGGGTTCCTCCATCCACCTTTGCATCCTGTCTGTAATTGTAAAATACATTTTTTAATAGGTGGTTAGCATAGCATAATGTTTTCTGTGACTTAAAAGTGACAAACAGTTTCACTTTGGAGAAAACATAAGTAATTCAAATGCTTCTGTAGTCTTAACTTGAATAGGGTGCAGATAAGAAACCTAAAGCAGCTTAGAGACAGTTTTCCAGCATTAAGGCAAAAAAAACATGTTAAATAAGCTTAGTTCTGTTTCAGATATTTCTGTCAGTATTATCCATTATCCACTGCATGTGATGTCCAGAAGTTCTCATCATTTCCCAATGTCTCCTCAAATGTAGGGTTTATTTTTTTAAGACTCAGTTGGCTCAGAAATTTATACTGGATTGTAAAAGTAAGCTTCCACATTGCTGGTTTACATACAGATCAGAAATGGCTACAATCTCAATGATATTAAGGCTTCTTAGAAGAAAAACGGAAGGATCTTGCTTCAGTTTACAGGAGATAAGTATTAATCTTATTGAAAATTAGGCACCCCTGCAAATTTTCTGCAGAGGCAAATCAAAGGGAGAGTTGGTTTTATCTTCTAAGATACCCCATTTCTAGTCAAAAAGAAGGTGTACAAGAGAGGTAGACTGAGGAGACAAGGACATTGTATTACTGCTGCACTGCCTGGTTCAAAGATTTCAGTCTGTTACAACGCCTGAACCAAATGAAGACTTGAGGAGCTGGAGTGGAAAAGCAATTTTACAGAACGATAAATGCAATAAATGTTAATCTATGTAAGTATGTAAATACATTAAAAAGGTCAATCTGCCTTCTTCAGATTCCTGTCCAGTGCTGTGCAGTGGAAATGGAGAATATGAGAAAGGTCACTGTGTGTGTCGAAACGGCTGGAAAGGTCCAGAGTGTGATGTTCCAGAAGACCAGTGTATTGATCCAACCTGCTTTGGCCATGGTACCTGCATCATGGGCATCTGCATCTGTGTCCCTGGATACAAAGGAGAGATTTGTGAGGAAGGTTTGTGAAATGTCCTTCTCTGTAGTCAGGGGGGTTTGATTTTTGTCTTTAATTTCCACCTGGATTAAGGCAGGTAAAAACTCATAGGGATGTGATCAGCTTTCTGTGAAGCAGAACTATTTTGCTCAAAACTACCTTTAGTGTCTCATGGAAAGTAATGTTAAGATAGAAGTTTCTCAAAGGTAAAGGTCGTGGTAACAGTCCTGTGAACTGATCACATAAAGTTCACATTTTCATTTGAAAAGATAAAATTATTTATTTTTATTTGGCCAAAAACTCAGGGTAAGGCAGTCAGAAGATCATTTAAACAAAACATGATGTGGTAGTTCTCCAAAGCAATCAGACAACTGTAATCAACTTTTCCCCTTTTCATTCTGTTACATCTTAGATTTTTCTGACAATATAAAGCTGAAGGGGCAGCAAACAGGTTATTTTACCAGAACGTATTGTGTAATTCTGTTGTCATATGTCATTTTTACTGGAAGCCTTTGCTTACAGTACGAAACTGGCATCCTTTAAGGCTTGGCTAACAAAAAGTGGGAAATTCTGTGAGAAGAAGGTGTTGTATTTTTGCTGGCTATGGTACTGATGTGTCTCTGCCCTCATCTATAAACAGAAGCAGTTGTTGTTTCCCTCAGCATGTCTGAGATTGCTCATCAGCTTTGACTTTTTTCCCTTGTGCATAGCCCCAGAAAGCAGAACTCTTCCTCTTGCTTTCCCTGATTTGATGATTTTTCACTAGTCCCCTTAGCCTGGAGCTCCTGACAGCATACTTTGTGTGTCCTGCTATAGAGATTTTCAGTAATTCTTTTGAGTAGCACACACAGGAGGCATTTTATGTTGCTTGAATTCTCTAGTCAGAAAAATATCCATGATGAATTTGATAGATTTGACATACCTGGAATGGTTTTTAAAGGGAGGATCAAGAGAATGCTTCTGACATAGTCAGTTGTTGGTAGTTTCAGAAACCAAGAAAACCCAAATGGGAAAAAGCAAGTAATACACAGATTTCCTCAGTGAGGCCATGATGCTGATCAAGCCTGTGGCTGCTGAGAGGCTGACTGCTGTTTTCAGTTGCTTTGTTTCTTGCCATAATGAGATCCTGCAAAATGGTTTGGGGAAAAAAATGACATAAATGTATTCAGACAGCTGTTGAAACTGAGATTAGATTTTTAAAGTAAGAAACTTATTTAAATTATAAATTAAGGTGTAGTTATGTAGAAATACTGAAATATGGTGGATAAAACAAACCCGTGTGACAAAGTACTGTGGGGTTTTATTGTAACAGTGTGTCCTTGATATGACTGTTCAGTTTGTATTGTAAAACATAGCTTGTGCAGTAGTTAGGGAATTCTGTAAGGAATTAAGATTATTTTATTGTATGTAAACAAGATTTAGTCTTATAGCAGTGCTGTTAACAGACACAGCAACAGATGTACTATCCAGGGAGCACCAGTAACTCCATGTATTCATTGCTATGGGGGTCCCTTGAATTTGTCCTGCCAGATTATCATTCCTAAAATGGAATCACTCTATTAATTTTAAAATATCAGCAAAATAAAGAGCTGTCTCAGGATGAGGGAAAATTGCTGTATATTTTTGTCCTATGCTTAGCAAGATGTGCATTGTCCAGAAATACTGAATTACACTGTGCACAAGACTGGAAGGCTTAAAAAGGTACAGAACAAATCCTGAACTAAAGTGTTGAATTGGTGGCAAAGCAGTTCCAAAGATAAAGCTTTGCTTCTTTATTTTTAGATTGAAAAGTCCTATAAACTGGAGGCTCTTAATTTCTGTGTCGGAAGTATTTAGCCTTCCCTTCCTGGAGCAGAAAACATCTCTTCATTCCTGTAACACAGGATACTGTTTGTTAAGTTTACAGTTTAATTATTGAAACAGTACTTGTGCTGATACTTGAGAAATACCTAGCAGAACTTTCACAGTGTCTCTAACATCAGTCTGAAGCACGATATAACATCAGTAGGCTTCTGGCTAATTGTTTCTCATACTCAGAGCCCACAGATCCTTCAGCTCCACAGTCCTCCTGCAGCCTCCAGGGAAGGCTGGCTGCTTCCTGCTTAAAACCTGTCTTGTTAAAGCAGTGCTGGGGCTTTGTGAAAGAATATGCTGCTCGTACAGCACTAACCAGCTGATTTAAATTCCTCTACAGAGCTCCTGAATTTTTCACTAGGAATAGTTTAATCCAAATTGAGAACAAATTTAGTTCTTTGTTTGCAAATTGTTCATCAGTACATTATGACTTTTATGAAGCTGTTCATTACCTGCAATTGCCCAGCACATATTTTTTATGTGTATGGGAATTTATTTTTTTTTACAGCAAGCATTGAGTCAGAGATTCACTACTCAGTCTTATGGATAACCTTTTTTTATAGCAAATTTTCAGCTATAGAGAAAGCTTTTCACAGGAAAGTGAAAGAATAACTCTTACTTTTCCCAGATGTAAATAAAACACAGTGCACTAATAATCAAATGGAAATACAAAGCACAATTACAGAATTAACTATTAATTGCTCCAGCTGTTTCCCAGCCCTGCTACTGAAGCACAGACCTCACCAATTTATAGCAATAGATCTGTCCTGGGAATCTGTGTTTTAAAAATAAGACAAAATCCATGACAAGAGATTCATATGGCCTCTAACAGTCTATGTGCTTGCTTTTTCCCTTGTTTTTGACTTAGCCTCTTACACAGATGCTAACAGACTTTTTTCCTTGTGTTTGTTAACATTGTTTCTGTTGAGTATTTGCACAAAAAAAATCATCAAATAAATCTAAATCCCTGATGTATTTCACTGGTAACTGTGTGTAAAGGTGTGAGGTTTGTGCTCTAAGCTGTATATTCCCTGCTTTCCAGAGGACTGCCTGGATCCCATGTGCTCCGGGCACGGCGTGTGCGTGCAAGGGGAATGTCACTGCTCCACGGGCTGGGGCGGGGTCAACTGTGAGACTGCCCTGCCCGTGTGCCAGGAGCAGTGCTCAGGCCATGGCACCTTCCTGCTGGACACAGGACTCTGCAGCTGTGAGCCACAGTGGACAGGACCAGACTGCTCCACAGGTATGATGGAGACTTGGCTTTATCAGCAGTGCCTGTGCTTTCTGCTGGAGGCGTGAAAGAGAGTAGTTGCTGTTGCTGTGCTAATAGGAATTTAAAAATCAAGATAGGGATGAACCATGAGTACTGTGGCATGGCATTTTATGGGCTTGTCAGCAGCTGGCTTTCAGTTGCCAAGGATAGGAAATGTGTTTCCTCTGTGACAAGAATGTTTCTGTCTGGTGGCGTGACACAGAGAACAGTAGTCCTGCAAGAGGGCAGATGCCTCCTGGCATGCACTGGGGGCAAATGTGACTCTCACCTGAGCTGCTGAGCACCTGTCAGGCTCATGCAATCAGGGAATCCACTGTTCCAAGAGAGATTGGGAAGATGTTTAAAAAAAAAATTGCAAATACAATGACTGATGAGTAAGCTCTGTCAAGAAAAAAATCTTTAAACAAAAAAGACCATAATTCTCTCATGCTGGGATAAAAACCCTCTTCCTCCTCAGAGGACCATCAAGGTTTGATCCCCCTGAACTGGATTAAGAGTTGAAATGGATTTCCTACGTGCTTTATACATTTACAATTCGTTTCCTTGAAATAAATGCACTCTGCACATTTTGCTCTGTAATGGAGCATGTCATTACCAATGTATGTACCACTATTTTTTCCCCTATAGAGCCCACAGAGCCAGAATCTCAGATGATGAGTAGCACATCCCAGTAGAGAATAGATGCAAGTGACAGATCTGCTGAATACTGTGGAATACAGCCAGTAGTCCAAGTCACCAATTTTTCTTAGCAATCATCATTCAGAAGAGCACTTGGAACAGTATAAATTTCTGCACAGATCTTCAAAGTGTGTGATTGTGGTCTTTAAGTAGGGACTTATAAAATGCTCCTCTACATGATGAATTTTTAAGCAACAAAATATTGACCTGCTAATAATTTTCAGTGTTTGTTACAAGGACCTTGCATTCATTCTACACTCCAAAATTAATGCATGCAATTTCAGTCTGACACTGTCAGATATGGCACCTGCTTTGATAAGAATTGACTTTTTATTGGTTTTCAGCAAAAGCCAAGTTGCTTGCATTTTTATCCTGTATTTTATTATATATTAAAAACACTCTCTGAAGCCTAGCATTATAGTAGTAATTCCATTAATGAAGCAAATAATTTAGAGAGGTGTTAGCTATGTACTAATCTTTTACTCCAAAATATTGCAAATTAATTCTGTTTTAATACAATGTTGTTGTAGCTCAAAAAGCAATGTTGGTCTCAGATGGGTCCATTGTGTCACCTGCATGGGGCAGTTAGATATTAAGTAAGGAATCAAAAGGCTAATGAATAACCTCCAATGCTGTTTTGAACATTTTTGGAAGAGAGCCTCTTTACCTCCATCAGTAGGGAAAATACCTCTCTTCACCCTTAGTGTATCCTGAGTTATCAAAGGATGCTTTTCCAACTACCAACAGGCAGCATAGCCAGATGCTTCAGACTTCTCCTTTCAAAGATATGTTTCTTCTTAGGTGTTAGACGAGATTCAGGATGCTCTTGGCAATATGCTGAGTGTTAGACTGAAGTATAGATGTTCATTTGTGCCTGAGATGCTCTTCCTAGGATCAGTGATTGCTGTGCATGTTGAAAATAAAGCTTGATTTTAGAGAGTAAGGAAAACATAAATGAATTTAGTAAGGAAACTTAAGAGGAGTAACAAGGTCGCAATAAAGGAGTTGTCACATGGGAATGGAGAAAGTTGGGAGGTTCTGTGCAATGAAGAGGATGAAGTGGGTAAAGCACAGACTGCTAGTCTGGAGTCAGGCAACAGCAGAGCTTTGCAGCTGAGAAGCCAGCAGTCTCTCAGCCTGCCTCAAACCCTTGTACTTTGCCATCTCTGTACCACATCATTCTCAGTGCTGTGAAAATTTGCCTTTCTGTAGCACCTTGAAGAATATAGGGTCTTGCCTTGAGCATTTCTGTGTTCCCCAGCAAATTCCAAATACTTTCAAAACACAGGGATACATTATATTTAGTTTCATGGGATTTTTAAAATAGAAGTTAGTGTATCTTTGCAGACTTAAAAAGGGAGAAAGAGCAAAGGTTCTAGAATGCTTTTGAGGATATTGGTCCCGATACAGTGTGGCCCAACCTGAAGAGGGATGAGCCAACTCTGTGATACTTCCCCTACCTACCCATCTCTAGCTCTTCAAACAATATAAACTTCCATTTTAAAAGTGGCAGACTGGGGAAAGGCAGCAATCAGTCTGGGTAGAAGAAGAGAGATGAAGGGTAACTGTGACCCATGCATATCCTTAAGAATTGCCAATGTTTGGAGGCCCAACCTGATTTCTGGAATCATTCGTGGATTTTTTGAGGCTGAAAAAGACCATGTTGTTCATGTTGTTTGATTTTCTGTAGAACATTACCAAAAAATAACAATCATCCTTCAGTTTTTGCTTGACAGTCATAGTTTCTGTTCAGTTTTTGAAAGTGACGCTTCACACAGAGACAGAAAATGAAGGGTAGTCTACCATTTCCCAGATAAATTGTTTCAATTGTGTCTGGCCCTCTCTGCTAAGAAGTGCACCTTCCACTCCTAGTTTGAATAGTGCAAAGTCTTGCAATCATGTTTCTTTCTGTGAGGTGAAAGACTGGCAAATTATTTCAAGTCCTTTCCAGTGTCCAGCCTGATCTCTGCTCTGACTTGTGGCCTGTACCCAATATCACTGCACCACCTCCAGATATTCCTTCTATTTTAAAGTTATTGCCAGACAATTGCCATCCCTTGGGGGCCAGAAAATCCTCTTGCAGAACTTAAAAGCAGGTGTCAGGATATGTTTTCATTGTGTTTAAATTGGTTCTCAATAAAAGCAGTTCAATATGGCTTGAAAGTTTTTCAGACACTTAGTATTGCTAATCCTTGTACTACTTGTAAGACACAATTTAGGCTGGCTTTTTGTTCAACTCTGTTAAGATCTCTCCTTTCAATATCCTTAGGTGGATATCTGTTTCAGATATATTTTGCCTCTTTCTACCCCACAATATTGAACTTCCATGAAAAGTAATTTTCATTTGTTAGCTCAGATTTCAATTTACCTCTCCCAGAGATGACGTGGTTTTCATTTAAGCTTTGCCTTGCTGTGTATGAGCATCTTTGGAAAGGCTCTTCCTATCAGCTCACTACAAGCACACAGGTAATATGCCTCTGAGTCTTCTGCCTTCTTTAGGCAGCACCAACTGAACTTCACCCTGGAAAGATTCTGGCAGATTTTTAGCTACACCAATCAAAACAACATTTTTGTGTCTTTTCGACAGCCATATGTGATCAGGAGAAGAAATTTTAAAAGTACCTTCTGTCTGTCTTTGGTTCATTATATGGACAAGATCAAAGTGTTCTAACTGTTCTATATGGATATAGACTGACATGTATTTACCATGAGGGAGATGGATTAGTCTGTTGTGCCAGTTTGCCAACTGGCCTTAATGCTGGGGGATAAAAACAAGCTGTGGCTTTCACTGCTTCAAAATTATATCAGTGACAGAAATTTGTAGAGAAGCCACAGAGAGTTATTCCAGCAGAGTTCTTTCAAGTGCTGTACCTGGGACCCAGCTGTTATAATTCCAGTTGCAAGGATCCCAAGCCTGCAGTCATTATTCAAGTAGTGTGGTTGACTCTTCCGTTCCTACTGGCCTGGGCAGATGTTGCTTACTCCTTTACCTGTGGTGTGGTCCATGTTGAAATAAACAGAGATCCAGCATCTTCTTCTACAGGAACTTTATGGTTTTGGTTGTTTTACTTGCTGTACCTTGAACAGTCATCTGGCCTGCTTTCTGCAGTATTCTTTGGGCTGTGCAAGAATTAAGGGGAGTTAGGTCCATTTTGCCTCAAGAGAGGCACAGGTATCTGGGTCAAGCTAAGCTGATCTCAGGCAGAGATCCACAGACATCTCTGAGAAGAGCTGTCTTTCACCATTTTGATTCTCAAAGTGTTTCCAAGACAAAAAAAAACAGCTACAGCTCTGTATTGTCTAAGATGTTCCCAACAGTAACATCAACCATAGAGCAAACAGGTCATCTTCAAGCATTGGAGTGGCTTTAGCTCATGCTAAAAAAAAGGAAATGTGATTTCATCTCTCTAATAATCAGCCTGTGAAAAAACAAATGCTTCTCTGATATAAAGCACTGAAAATTAAAAATCCATGGTAATGCTCACAACACAAATGAACACATTCTGGTTTGGAATTAATTCGTTGCTGTCTTGTTTATCACTTTGCCCATTTAATTTTAGGGTTTTTTTCTAGTTTGGTCATCCTTTGGCAAGTCACACCAAGTGCTTGAAGACATTTAGCCATTACCAGTTTAGCCATCTGACAGTAGATGTGCCCAAGAGAAATGCACAAGAGACTGAGTTCCATTTCTCATTTAGTCTTCCCCTGCCTCTGCGAGATGTGGAGAACAGAAATTTCATCCTTTGTTCCAAGTCAGACTGATTATATAATATGTTTTGTGAAAATCACCTGTACTGAAAAAGGTCATCCTTGGAGTGTTTCAGAGTCTCAGCATCTTTACTCCATGCTGAACCCTGTTATGTGAAAATCCATTATCAGTCAGACCTTCAGCATACATCTCAGCTGACCTGGGCAGTAGGGGTGCTATCTCCCAACAAATGACAAGTCACTAGGCTGGAAGACTGATATTGCACTATTTTAACATCACCAGGACTTCAGTATAGTCGTCTTTCTACTTACTGTCTATGGATCTTTGTTGCTTTATTTATAGGCTGTCACCCAAAATGCCTTGATGTTAATGAGTCATCTCCCCTTGAGGTGTCTAGGCAGTGCTTTTCAGAAAGAGAAAATCAAACTCGTGAGTGCTGACTGCTCCTGTCAGGGAGAAGGCAAGCTCTGGTTAATTGAAGGTGCAGCATCAACTGAACAAAAACACTCATCCTCTGTTCTCAGATTGACACCTTTAACATGAAGCCTTGAGATTAAGGGAGAGAAATCAAGAGAAAATGGATGACAGAGTTGTTCAGGAGGGCAGAGCCTTGCATAAATTTGTGTAGCTGCAGTGATACCAACAGTGCAGTCCCAGTGTGTTTTAGGTGAGAATCCAGCCCTAAGTCACTAATTAATTGCAGCACTGTGCCTAAAATATTATAGACTGAGAAATCTGTGGCAGAGCTGATGCCTCTGACATCCTGTCCTGCATTCATTTCCTTAGACTCTATTCAGACAAAGTAGGCCAGTTTCTGTCCCCTTACTCCAGGACATTTGTCATAATTCTGCTGAATCCATTTATATCACTGAAGCAACCTAATTATGATTGGGAAAAGAATACTGGCAGTTCTTAGTCACAAAAACATTCATCCTAAAATGATTATATGGAGATGGTATATATTTAGCATATCTATTTTTGGTTAAGCTCTCCTAGCAAGATTGGTGGTAATTTTACAAAGGGAAAAAATGAATCAGCAGCCTCTTCCTTCGATATCTTGTGGAGCAAAAAACGTCTTTAAAACTGAAGTGCTTTGAAAAATGCAAAATGTTGTAATTGTTGTAAATTGATATGTGCAGAGTGGAGTAATTTAAAAATCATTAGAAGTCTGCATTTTTTACAGTAAAGCACTTCAAAAAGAAATTAAGGCATAATACAGTATATTAATACAGTTCAAGACATCTCAAATAGGTTTCAAAATTAAACATCAAAAACTGCAGCTTGAAAAAATAATTAGGTGAACCCATTTCATCGTAATCAGAAACTCTTCAGGTTTAGGGAATTGCAGTGTGTGGGTGTCAGTCATTCTCATTTCCAAGGACAAGGATGTTCACTACAAAGAGCCTGGAGTAGTGAAAATAGCCTTGAAATTTCCTCAGTACATGATGTAATGTCCTGCATTTTCTGTAGACTGCTCAGTTGCACATTGGTGCTGCCACTCTGCTCCCTATTTTAGACAAATCTCAAGAACTTTTTAATTATACTGGAAACGTCCTTCGCTGTTTTGTTCTTAAGAAATGATGGACTTGCTTAATTTCATCTAACTGTCCTCTTTCTGTAATTTGTGAGGAGCTTTGCCTGTTACTGCTCTGCTAATTAAAAGGATGATTGAAGTTCCCCTGCTGTACATTGTCTGACATTGTAGAAAGGCTCTCCCCTACTACTGTATATTTCATTGAAGAGAAAAAAACAATGTGTGACTGGTTTGATTTGTATCTCCTGTAGAGTTGCAAGAGTTTGCAAAAATGTATCTGGTGAGCAAGGTTTCTATTAAAAACATACCAGTTAAAGATTGGAACATTTACAATGTGTTGCTGCAGAATTTAAAACATGAGAAATTTAAGGCAGTGAAGAAGCACTCTAATAAAAATTAATTATCCTTTATGTTTAAATCAGTCCACAGGGAACCAAAAATACCTGATGTAGTAATTTATTGATTTAAGAAATAGGATAAGTCAAGGGTATGAGATATACAATGAGGAAACATGGGGTGTTTTTCAACTGCTTGCTGCTTATTTTGCAGATATGCCAAAAATAATGGCCCTTTCCTTTCCTTTTTCTTCCTGAAAATTAAGATTCTTAATCTATTGCTGTCTGCACCTCATTCAGCAATTAATGGAAATATTCCTCATTCCAATGTAAATGCAATTTAGTTAAGTCAGCTTTTGCAAATCCTAGTCTAATCCACAGCAAGCTGTTACTTTTTCCACAGGGTGGAGTCCACAGACCCAGTTTTGGATGCTTCTGTCTCAGCAACTCTTGGCTCCTTACCCAGGAGGGAGATACCCAAATTGCTCTGGTGATGGCAGAATGGCTCTGTTTACCCTCCACCCTGGAGGCTGACAGAGCCTTTCCTCTCTGTCTGCATGGCTTTGTGCCTCTTCAGGGAGCCCATCCTGTCAGGAATGTCCCCCTCACTGTGCCCTGTGCTAGGCCAGCCCCAGGGGAGTGATGCTCCTTAGGATCCTTGGGCAGCACTGGTGCAAGGTCCTCCAGATTGCAAAACGAGCTCTTAACATAAAGCTGCTGTCATTATCTAGTAGCAAAACCTGGCAAGTAAGTGAGATTTTAGTAGCAACTCAGGTGCTGAAGTGGTTCAAGGACCTTTGAATTAGGGTAAGCAAGGGTTTAAGGGTGTATATTTATAGTTAAATGCCTGCATCCCTCTTTTACATCTCAACCTTATCACCTTCACAGAACTCAATGTACTGAGCAGGGGTTAAGAACCATGCTGAAACAACTGACAGGATATGGGATGGAAAGGTCTTTCATGAACAGTCTGTGTTTAAGAAAATGTCAAGATGGATATTCTGACTTTGGAAGGCTTGTACTCCACAACAACCCTTTGGAAAAGAGAGCTCTGAAGTAGAGGAGCTGTGGGAGAGTTCTGCTGGTGGATGCTGCAGTGGAGGGGGAAAAGTAGCCCGTATGAACAACAGAACAAGAATGACATAGGAAATCTTCCACTTTAAATTTGCTAAGCTGAATCCAAAGATGAAACTCTCACAAATTATCCATACCACCATGCTTTAAAGGAGGGCTCTTGTGTTAGAGTGACCTTCTGTTTCCTCAGAGCTGAAAAAGCACAAATGGGAATTGTAAGAGCAAGGGTACAAAAGAGCAATAGAACTAGAGGTTTTGCCCTTCAGTGAATTTCAGAGCAACTATTGTGCAAAATGTGCTGCATCAGTCCCTAAAAGGCAGATATTTATAATATTTTTTGTTGTCATGGTAGGTGTTGTACAAAAATAGCTATCATCTCAACATATTTATGCAGCAGTGTCTGTGAATTTTAACTTCTCCTGAAAATAGGCAATTGCAATTGGTAGAAGTCAAACCCATGAGAACTACCCTACATAATGCATTTCTAAGGGTTTTGGTTGTGTGTTTTGTTGCAAGGGTAATATCTGTAGACATGCAAGGATTTCCCAGTCACTGCCCTCCTTAAGGACATTTGCTTAAATATGTTTAAATAAAATTAAATTTATAATAATTATCCAACAATATTTTAATGGTAATGGTGTAAAAACTCCTTGTGGATTGTGTAGCTACAGTGTACATTCAGGTGTGTCATTCTTCAGTCCAGGAAGCCTTGGCTATTTTATAAACAGATTGTTAAAATAGTGTCTATCACCTTGGGGTCCAAATTCATTTTCTGATGGAGTGCAGAGAGCTGATTGTTCATATGACACGTGATTGTTAACTCCTGCTCTGGTCCCCCATATGCTGAATTCAAAAATGCCCTGAGGAAGGGTGGCCAGCCTGGTGGTGCCTCTGCCAGCTCTGAGGAGCTGGTACCAGGCTGCACAGGAAAAATGCAAGTCATGAGCTGTGTCTTTGGTTTGGCAGCAGTCAGGCAGAGAGCAGCTGCCAGATGCTGCTATTTCTGTTTGTGCTGCTGACACAGAGGAAGGTCTGGTTTATTTACTGGGCGCTGTTTGTGTCTGCACTCACCTGCCCAGGCTCAGCTGTGAGCACCGGGACGTTTGCTCCCTGCCTGGACACAGTGTTCATAGGCAGATGCTGAGTGCTGTGGAACTTGTGCTAATTGAGGCTGCACTCCTTGGCTTTGTGCAAGAGCTTGTTGTGCCTCACTGCTGAGTTTGTCCAAGGAATTGTTTATTTGTGCTAAAATGGGAGGAAGCAAGGCCAGCTTCTTCATCTGCTTTTGCCTGTGAACCTGAGATGTTACTAAGGAGCTAGTAATGACTTTTGATTTCTCACAATAGTTTTTCCTGTGATACAGATTGATTGTTGGGAACACACAGAGCCTTATTTTAGTTGATTCACTCTTTCATTGAATCACAGAATGACTTGGGTTTAAAGATACCGTCCAACTTCCCTGCTGTGAACAGGGACATCTTCCACTAGATCAGGTTGCTCAGAGCCACATCCAACCTGATAAGCACTAAACACTTCCAGGGATGAGGCAGCCATGCTTCTCTGGACAGCCTGTGTCTGTGACTCAGCACCCCCAGAGTTAAGAGTTTGTTCCTAATACCTAATCTAAACCTACTCTCTTTCAGTTTAAAGCCATTTCCCTGTTCCCTATCACTACATGCCTTTGTCCACTGTTCCTCTCCTGCCTCTTTGCTCCCTTCACATACTGGGAGGCCATAGCTAGGTCAGCCTGAAGCTTCTCTTTTCCAAGGTTAACATGGTTTCTATCTGTCCATGTAGAATGGCTCTTCAGTAAAAAAAAATAAGATAAAAATCACATTCTTTTAAAAGCATTCAGTCCCACTGCATAGATGTGTGTTCTGCAGATCATTATGCCCTTTCCTTCTGAGTGCCAGCTCTGGGTCTGATACGGGCAACAATGGCATCTCTGGCACTTTTGGGCTGCCATTGCTTTTGCACAGCTGAATCTGAATTGCTGTTCCTCTAATACTTTGAGAAGTAATGCCAATGCCAACCTTCTCAGCATATTTAGCTCTTTCAAAATAGAATAAGGAAAACATATCTCCATTACTGAAGTCAGCAAGTACATCCAACATTCAGGGCACAGACCAGCACAATTTTTGGGAGTGGACTCATATCCAAAGGTCATCCTGTCAGCCAGTGAATTAAAGATGGTGCCTACTTGTTGCAAATAATGCTTAAATAAATCATTACTTTTTTTACTGGATATCACTAATCAAACTTAGTAATTAAATAATTGTGGAAAGCTTTATATTCTGAGCAGAGCCTGAATCAGTGTTAACAATCATCCTTCTGTGTACCACAGAAGATTTATTGCTTATATAGACATGTCCTGAGCCCCTCAGACAATCTGGTGAACTTCTGCTGAAAATAGGTATCTCAAAACCTTTATTTTCTATTGATGCTCTAGTTCAGGCTGTACCTGTGAGACAGCTATATTGTATGAACCTACTGAGCCATCTCTTTGCCTATTTCCCTTTCCCCCACAAAGGCATGGTTGTTCTCCATGTTCCTCATGGTTATCACAGGCCTCATGCCTTCCCTGAATCTTGTGGTCTGTCACTTGCTCAACAGGTTTCCCATTTTTCCTGCACAACTGGCTTTTCAGCCCAAGGAGCTGTGAATTGCATTTCCCCTCTGTGAGTGAGCACAAAGGTGTTGCTTTCATCTCGCTCTTTACAGCCCATGAGAGATTGTTCTGGACTGCTTTCATAGCAGCTTCCTGATCAAACAAAATATTCAACAAGGTAGACGTTGCACAGCACTTCCTCTTGTGGTTCTTGGGGTGTTGCAGAGGATTTCAGAGCTTGTTAGTCAGAGTGTAAGTCTCCAGTGATGACTGACATCTCACTGCCATGCTGCAAGTACAACTTGAAATGAAACAGTGAAGACAAATTATAAAATAGGACCAAATTTGACAAGGAAACTCCACATTTACTTGGGCAACAATACTTTTAAAATGTCCTGGTCAGATTTCTTTGTGCTTCTCCTTGCCCTTGTGTCAGTCTAATCTTCTTGCTATTAAGTTACACTTGTGCTCATTTATTTTAAACGTTGCCCACACTGGCCTTGTCCAACCTGCCAACCTGTATCATCTCTAAAAAAGAGACAAGTTCTGCAGCTGAAGTCTCTTGTGTGGCAAGCCCAGCATAGTTGTGTTCTCCTTTACACCAGTGCTGTGGCTGGGTAAACAGAGATGTTCCCAGTGCCAAATGAGGAATCCTTTTCAGTGGTATCAATTTTCAGTGCTCTGGCTGCCTGAAATGAAATATCTCTTAGTATGTTTACCATTACCAGTCCAGCTTCTTCAGGCTGTATTGATTAAATTTTTGTACTGTAAAAATACCATTTTGAACCCCAGCAAAATCGATATAGAGTGAGGTTTTATATATATATAAATTGGATTTGGATCAGGAAGAAAATCTTCATCAGATGAAAAATAAAGCTGGGTGAAAAAAGTGTGATAAAAGATCTCAGAAGAGGAAAAAGTTGCTCTGTCATTTCCCCAGCCTCTGTTGTATTTGCCCTCTAGACCTTTCTGTCTGTCCACTGATTACTCTTCTACACAAATAAATTTTCAAGCAAATTGAGGCTTCCAGTTTCAAAAAGATACTTGTAAATAGATGTAGCATTATCAGAAACTAACTTAAAGGGGTTTTAAAATGCAATTGCATTCATATATTTTGTGATACATGGTAGTGCTAATGGCAACCCTCCTACTGAAGGCCAGAAGAGTTATTTATAGAGTACCTAATCCATCAAGAATAAGTTCAATGAGATGATGGTAGGATTATTTCCAGAAAGCAATTGAAACCACCACTTTATGGGTAGTGAAACATTGGGAGTAACAAACAGTGAGGATATGGCATTTTAGTTCCAGTAGGTTTATTTTATATGTTGTGGCCTGTGGTAAGAAGATAAGAAAGGTAGTTAGGTAACTGCAAGGCAAGACACCAGAAGGGTGTTCTACATAGAACTTACAGGTTCTAGGAAGGTTTACAGTGAAGTTTGGGGAATGAAGAAGTTTTGCCTTTGGTAGATAGAGTTGGTAGTTGTGCAATAACCATGTCTGATGTACCCCAAATAATAGTCAGGGCTGTGTGAAGTTTAGATCCCCCCCATTTATTTTCTGAATTTACTGGCTATTCATCAGTTATTTTCTGCAATTCTTGTCTCTCTGAGGAAGATCCAACCTCCTGAAATGCCTCTTTGCCTCCTGGTAGACCAGCTCCTGAGATAATACTGAGCAAAACATAAAGAGTGCCTAGGCCAGTCCTTTACTCAGATTTCAGCTGTGCTGTTTTGGTTTTTTTATATGCTAGTGACACAAAAGCTTATTTTCTGGAATCTAATTCATTTCACAACAAAACCCAATGATCTACTGAAGAGAAAATAGAAACAAGTTATCAGTCATGTAATCATGCAGGAAAGAGGGTACTTAATATGAATTTAAGTATTAGAAGACATCAAGAAAACACAAGAAAAAATGGTATTGGAGGGGGCTAAGGCATGTCCATGTTTGTGTTATTCATGGAAAACTGTTAATAGTTGGAATATGTTATGAACCTCCCTAACATCGTTCAGAGCCAGAAATGAAGGCAGAGGCAATTTAGAGTTGGACTTGCTTTCTCCTAAAGATTTTTTCCAAATAATTCTTCTTTGGCTTAACAGATTTATATGCATGCTACAGTCTTGCTTCGTGACAGTGTCAGAAAGGATAAATATCAATAGCTGAATAAATTTAAGCATTCCAGTCTGATAACAGACTGTAATAGAAAAGTATTTCAGACAAATGTTTCAGGTCAGGTGAGATGAATCTCACTCTTTGAGTCTTGTTGGGATGGGCCACTATGTCCCACTTTGGGCAAGGACAGAATCTTTGGAAATGACTGTGAAAATTATTTTGGCGAGATATATGATAATAAATTCAATGCAATAGTTTTGCAGAAAGAGTTGCTTTGAATTTATTCTCACAACTGTATTAGATTGTTGTGGTATTGTGAGGTGACCTTTAATATATTTCAGTGTCAGATATTAGCATGCAATGCATGAAGAGAAGGATAAGGAGTGTTGCAGCAAGAGAAACTCAGATTGAGAGAATATTTGTGACGTTGGTCTGATAGTGGTATGAATTGCCTGTCATAGAATAGTCCTGCTCTCTGTTGCTGGGAGCTTTTCAGGGATGCCAGGTATGATTCAATTTGAAATGATAATAGATGATCCTGAAGTCTTTTGCAGCTCTGTTCTTTATAAATTTATGTTAAAATAGATCAGTCATTTGGGGATAATCTATCGTATTGATTTATTTCCTATGGTACTAAATTTCACATTAACTTCTGTGGCAAGTTCCCATCACATGTTCCTCAATGGTGTGGAGGATAGGGAAGAGATAGACAGTGCACATTGTTGCCTCTCCACACAGGAAGCTGATTTCAGTTTTCCACAGGGAGCATGTTCACAAAACCTGGCAGCTGATAGAGGAATACTTCATCATTAATGTTTTGAAGACATTTGCAAATCCCTTTGATTTCCATCTCAAGTTTGAAGAGCCGGTCCCACTGGACACTTGCATAACCCATGTTATGTACATGGGTACATAACATGGGTTATGTACACATGTACAGCTGTGTCTCCCCTAAAAAAGCTGTCCCTTGCTAGATCACAGGTAACAGAATGGTTTGGGTTAGAAGAGATCTTAAAGATGATCCAATTCCAACTCCCCTGCCATGGGCAAAGGCATCTTCTGCAAGACCAGGATGCTCCAAGCCCCATCCAGCCTGGCCTTGAAGGCTTCCAGGGATGGTTTATTGGCATAGCTGTGGCTGACTAAGAATGTAAAAAATTACAGACCTAACTAACGTTCTGTGGCACTGCTGGGAAAGCCAAGACCAGCTGCAGTTAACATCCAGATTGCCAAAGTTTATGTAAATTGGGAAAATAAGATAAGCTGTACCATAAAAATAACATCTCTTTTAGTACAGATATGTACAACTTGATGTCTGCATGAAAGCACAACTGTGCATTCCTAGGTAACCTTCTTTAAGGGGAACAAATTTCCATTAGGTGTTAAAGAAAAAAAAAAGCTCAAATGCTTTTGAAACACCTAAAACTTTACATTTTTGAACTTTCTTGTGGTGTAAAAAATTATATTAATAAAGTCAGTTGCTGAAAATAAAAGCCAGAACAGTGTTGTCTGCAGGACACAGCAGGAAGGTAATTTTAAAAGCTCAGGAACATTGTTGAAATTATCATGCAAACTTATTAAATGTAATGTATATTTATATTGAAAAAACTTCTTTATTAGGGCTAGATAGGTGATTTTTTTGCTGCCTCTAACAGTTAAGCTTATTGGGTGAAAGTCAGGGTAGATGAATTTCTAATCTTTATGGAACACCACTTATTAAAAAATGGATAGCAAAATTATTAATATAATACTGAAATTTTAGGCTATCTGTAGAACAAGACTCACCACTGAAGAAAAGTATAATGAGTGTTTCGTAGTATTTGGCCACTTTTGTTTACATATAGTTTTGTATTCTTAGCATGATTTTCTAGGAGTTATTTCTGACACATGTTGAATTAACATTAAAATCTTCCCTATCATTACAAATTATAAAATATTTAGCTTTAATTTTCCTTTTCATAACACATAAGTAGGAACTTATTATAAAACACATTTGAAAGAACTCATTGTTGACTTAGGTAATTAAAATGAAGTGTGTGGAGTGAATTTTTAATGCTTTTTAGATTAGCTCAGGAATGATCAACTATTTGTCTCCTCCTGAAGAATATGTACAAATAATGGTTCACAGCTCACATTTGCCTTTTTCCAAGAAATTAGTGATCATTCAGAATTAAGGACATGTCAGTAAAAATTCTAGATTGAATTGAACATTTTTTTGAGTCTCTTCTTCAGTAATTGGTGTGAGTCTGAGCACTTGGAATTTTAGATTTGATGCAGACTGTGTTTGATGAAAGTCTGAGGGAAGCTGCTGGGGTCAGCTGAGGCCATCCCCCAGCACTCTGCCAGCACGATGCTCACAGTGACTCTGCATGGCTGGGCTTTTTTCAAAACCAAAATTTACTTTCCAGGCCTACATTTAGAGATCCATGTTTGGATTTCAAAGTGCACAGGTACAAAAACTGACACAGGGCCATGAATTACTGTGAGTTTGGGTGACTGGGTGTCCTGGGAACGCTGAAAATTCCCATGTGCTGAGGCATGGGTCTCAGCCACAGACCAGCCTGCAGCCCAGCTTGGGCACAAGGTCTGCCCAGAGCTCAGGCAGGCAGGTGTATGTCCCACTAAACTGTGACACAGAGGAGTGGCAGGGAAGAGATGGGTTTGTGTAAGCCTAACCACCAACATGGTCAAAGAGCTAAGGTGTTGTGAGCGTGGCACTGTTCATGGTAAGAATGAGTGGCAATTAATGAAACAGCACAAGTAAAGGCTTGTGATGTAATATCTCTGAGTCAACTAATCCAAACTGTTCCTCTTGTCACCTGCCTCCCTTGTTACCTTACAGAAGTCATCTCTTTGCTCTTGTCCTTTGCAGTCAGATGATGGCACAGCTTGTGGCTCCTCAGCAGGACAGTCTGTCCAGGCTGGGATTTGCATCTCCTCCCTCGTCCTGCCTGTGTGGCTGCTTTGATCTCTCCTTGGGCTGATTTAGCTCAGCTAGCTGGCAGGTATTAACCCAGGAAAATAAACTGAATAATTATCTGACAGTTCCATGATCTGAATCATCTCACCAGTTTCCCATGCTAAGCACTAGGCAGGGATTACAGAGCCACGAGATGAATGGAGAGGAGGAGGAGGAGTGGAATAGCTGTTTCAATCAGAGAAGACATTTTTGGCTGTCTCAGCTGCTTGCACTGACCCACAGCTCAAAGCCCTTCCCCACTGTGCTGGTTCTGCTGCATTTTGTGGTGCTTCTGTGTCCTCTAGGACCAACTGCTTTGGAAGGAGGAAGATGCTCCAGTGAGCTGAACAGTTGCATCATGTCTGCCTTGCTGTCCATCTTCACTTCTGTGTGAATTTTTGCCACATCAGCTTTATTTGAAGCTATTTACCTGGTTAAAGTTGCTGTATAGTTTCCCAGTGCAGTTGGTCCCTGAGCACTCACTGGAGTGTCTCATTTTGTCCAGTCTCTGGCAGAAACCCTCAATACAAGCACAAATGCTAATGTGGCTCCCTGCTACACAAAGATTTCTGGGCTTGTTTATCTGCAGGAGGAGTTAAGAAATAATTTTACATTTAAAAGCAGGACAACCTGAACTGATAATCCTTTTTTTTTTGATCTTAGTTGTTTGAATTAGCTGTGGATTAAAGCTGCATGTTCTACCACAGCATTAATAGGATGACGTTAGGCTTGATTTCCCTTGCTTTGCATGAGAAGTCTGTGGAGAATCTTGGATTTGCTTGGCAGAAGAATACATTATCGTGGTAAACAGCACTTCTGAAGGCTTATGAAATCACCAAAAAGAATGCAAGTCTCAAGGTTGCCTCAGTGATGACAAAGTGTGAATTGGCTGAACTGCAGGTCAGCTAGGGTAGCTGAGGAAAGTGTCTGGTCCAAACTAAGAAACCTCATTTTATTATAAATGGTGCTCACAAAATTGGATTTGTTTTTCGTTAAGAAACAATTAGACTCAATATTTTGGGGAAAAAATCATTTTTAGAAGGAAATGCAATAACTAGGTAAGTTAATTTCAACTATGATCTTGTGTTGGAAAATAGAGCAAAAAAAAAACCTCATGAGTGAAGACTGTATGTACTGACCTAGGGTATATTTTTTATGAGATAAGTAATCTAGTATCTCTACTTCATTAAAGATTAGGCCCTTAAGTTCTGTTTAAGCATTTTATTCCATGTGTAGGGAAAACAGTGGAAAACTTTCTAACACTTTAAGGTCTGTTTAGTTGTTTGGTTTTAAAAGGGAAGTGTGTGCAAGATCTATGCCTGTCCCTGTGGTAGGAATGTGCCTACACTGCCTTCAGCTCCATGCTGTTATTTCTTTTGTTTGTTTGGAAGATGAGTTTGTCATGATTAGATTCTGTGGGGTAGACAGATGGGGGGTGCAGCCATGCATGCCATGTGTGGGAATGTGTTCAGGGTTTTCCACAGCTGGTTCTTGAGGCTGTTTACAGACAGAGAAGTGGCAGGAGCTGCTAGCACTGCTGACAGGATCAGAAGCTCTATGTATTGCTTGGTTTCCCCACTTCAGCCAGTGCCATTTCTGTATTCCAATGCCTTCAGTCTTCCCTGAGGTTTTGGAATCAGTTGAACTAAGCCAGCCCCAAAGCTGCAAAAGTCTCTGAAGTAGAATGTCAATCCAGAGGGTCAAAATGACCATCAGTTCCTCTTACCTCAGTTTATTGTAAACTACACAATATTTCTTCATATCCTCATAACAATCTTTTCCACTTGAAGTAAAGTGTCAAAAGCAATAAGTTTAGTAAACTAGAGGGAGATCAGGGGAGATCAAACACATTCCTCTAGCAACCTAAATTCTTAAAGTATTTGCTAGATTTAATTGTAGGAGTAGGCCAATGCCCAAGCTGGAACAACAGGTTCATATAAAACCAGTGATCCTCTGCCAGTCTGCTTAGGAGTGATGCTTTTGGGATCTGGTGGGATCAATTTACTTCCTAAACATAGGAGCAAATATTTGGACATCTTCAGTACCAAAGGAATAAGAAAGCAAGTCCTCCAAGCAATCTCCCAGGTTTCCAAGGAACAAACAAGTAGCAAAACAATAGAGCCAAGACAAATTATGCAGCAAGGGGGAAGAAATCCTTTCCAGTACCTGCAGGCAGGCAGTCCAAGGCCTGAAGCAGTGGATGAATATATGATCAGCAGGCAGCAATCAAGACTTTCTAAGGTATAATGCCCCAGACTCAGCACAGTTTTTCATTTGAATATAATAGAGCAGTCCCTTTTATTGTCTTACATATTATTTTTCAGGAATATCATAAAATCATACAATCAGATAATTATTTTTATCTTGTACTCCAGCATAACGCAACTCCCTGTCTGAATATTAAATTTAATTCTTTTTTCTATAGCTGATTTTGACTTCCTAAGGACAGTACTTTGCAGTTGCTTTTACTGAATTTTGTGTGATGTTCTTTACCATGCCTTCTGCTTCTGAATTTGAGTTGGACAATGCTCTTGCAGTTTCACTCACCCATCCTTTTGATTGTGCACTGTGCTGTCACCCTGGCTATTACCAAAAATAAGGGCTGAGCTCTCACTCAAGACAGAGCCCAGCATGTCTTTGATGTCACTGTGCTGTTCCAGTTCTGTGCTGCTTTTCTCTTTGTGTTAAAATCATTGGAAGATAAGATTTCAATTTAAACTTTAAAAACTTTTCTTGGTATGTAAGTGACAGCATTTGTCACTACAAATGCTTTTAAGGATGTTTATATACAATAGTTCCAAGATCTAAATGATTGTTTAAAATCTGTCAAGGGAAAAATCCTGCCACAACTAAATATGTAGCATTGACATTTGGAATGGGAGTAGACTTGAGTGTTTGGCTTATACTTTAAGTGCTATCAGCTGCTTTCTGAGAGGAAGAAGGAGGAGACATTTCTGTAGCAGGTTAATTACAACATAACAAGCAAATTCTGTGTCTTTACAGTCATTATTCTGAATAAGTTCAAACTACATAGAACCTTTCTAGAATGAAACCATTCTTTTCACAGAACAACTTTACCATACATAGAAGCAGAATTGCAATTAGATATGGTGAGGTATTGAAACAATTCAGGACTTCCATACCACTTCACAATCAGGGCTGTTCTACAGTGGCCAGGTAGAGAAGTCTTCCAAGGGCAATGCAGGAGGTATTACTTGAAACAGCTTTCCTGGTTTCTTAGCAGTTAACTGATGAAGGTCAGGAAGGAGAAAAAAGTCTGAATTCTCAAAAGCCATGTTAGAACTGAGGGAATCTGAATGGCTGTAGGTCATGTACTGTTGGATGCTGCTGTCAGAGTGAGGTGCTTGCCTCATCTCTTACTCCTTTTCTGGTGGCTCTCTGTCCTACAAGTAAAGGCCATTTTGTCATCACTACAAACATTTCAATATCTAAAAGATTGGTTTGCTTATATGTATTTTATGTCCTACTTTATCCTTTAATTCAGTTCACAGTATAGATTTTAGAATTGTGTCTCAGAAGAATTAGTCAAAAGATACAGACATTTTCAGTTCATTATCTGCTTCAGAACTATTACTCTCCCCTCTGCAAAGCCATCATTTGCAGTCCCCACCCCAAATAAATAAACGATCTGACAAGCAGCTGCTAAAGGAGGCAGCCAGATTGCATAAGGTCAGTACTGAGTGATAAAATCCCATGTTTGATCCAGCTGATGAGTGATATTCGTGCAGAAGTGAGTTACTCTTGATGCAAAGTCCATTTGCAGTATGGAAGTGCTGTTCCACCTGGTGTGCTTTTGTTTTTCTGTGCAGAGCTGTGTACCCTGGACTGTGGCAGCCACGGTGTCTGCTCCAGAGGGATTTGCCAGTGTGAGGAGGGCTGGGTGGGACCCACCTGCGAGGAGCGGACCTGCCACTCCCACTGTGCCGAGCACGGGCAGTGCAAGGATGGGAAGTGTGAGTGCAGCCCAGGATGGGAAGGGGACCACTGCACCATTGGTAAGGGGCTTTTGTACCTCAAGAAATGAAATACATAAAATCTGAATCCAGTCCTGCACACATGGACATCATTCTCATTGAAATCTGTTTGGAAAAAGAGGCTCGGAATCCAGGCAGGTGTAAAAAAGGTGCCTCTGCACTCTGTTTGTCCCACAGAATAGCAACATGGCACAGCTTTCTGTGTAGAGGAAATAACAGATTAATTTTAAAAAAACACAGAAAGGAAAGATAGCTCAGTCCTAACATATCTCTGGGATATGTTCATACATGAATTTTGTAGTCAGGAAGGAAAAAAATGTTTAAAAAGTAGAAGATGTGAGGAAACAAAGCTATTATTTACCTTACGTAATTCTTACATTAAATCTCTTGCCTTTCTGTCTGAGGATTTACATATTTTACTTACTGCTAATGGTTTTTTTCTTAGACCTGACTGCTAACAATATTCCTAATAAGGTAAAGCTTTCAGCTCTTTTTAGAAGTCATTAGTCTACTATAAAAATGTAATAGTTATGTTTTTAATGAAATTCAGCAGATTTTTGCAAAGTCTAAGAGTGTTTCTCCCAAGGATGTCCCAAAGTGAGATTATTATCTAATTTTCAGAAATGAGCAGCATAAGGTCTCACATTTGTTTCTTGAAAAAAAATCTAGAACGTGCTATCTTTATCTGGAGCATTTTAAGATAATTCCTTCCCTGGCTCTAGAATTCACTAAATCAAGAATTAGGTTTGTGATGGAGGAACAGCCTAATTTTCTGAAGATTGTTTAGAGCAAATCCAGAGAAGGACCAGAATACTTAAAAAGATAAAAAGACCTGCTGTTCACCTTGTAGGCAGTGCCAGGTGTGGTGGTCCCTGCACACTTGTCATCAAATGGAGAACAATCACAAACACAATGCTCTGGTCACAGCAGCAGGAATAGATCTGCCTGCAGGAAGAGGGAGACATTTTATATCTAGCCCCCAGGTGTCAAGCCATAAGCAAATGTATTTTCATTTGGTACAGAAGTTTGATCCATCTCAGTTTTGTTCTTTTCTTTTTTAAGCTCACTACTTAGATGCTGTTCAAGGTAAGTTTTTCACATCAGCATTCCAAAAAAACAATGAAAATATACAAAAGTATTGGGAATGGAGTGTTTTCTGTTACTCATTTTGTCTGAGCTTCTGTATTGCTAGGTTCCCAGAATAGATGACCCATTGTTTATGGAAATATGTATAGATATACATGCACACACAGAGATTTACAGCAGAAAGTGAAGCTTTTAATAAGTCATGTGTTCAACTCATTTGCAAAGTTGTACCAATGTAAGCATGTTTTACTGGGCCATCTGATGTGCTGTGTTAGGTAAATCCATTTTTTGCTCTTGTTTACCATCCAAAGTGATGCCAGAGCTGAGGACCTGCTAAAAAGCTTGTGTTGATACTGTCTCCCGTGAGAAGTAAAAAAGTATTCTTTTGTCATTTATGCTTGAAGTAAGTTTCTTTTGCTAGAGCAGTGCTCTTGTTTTGTAAAGCTGTGCCAGATGTGATCTAGTTCTCTTTAAATCATTTGATACAAGAGTTAAGTATGATGTTGCTTTGTGTCTGGTGCTGTTCATTGGATTCCCGTGCCTCGCCGCAGGTCCTGCTCACTCACATCAGTGCTAGAACCTTCCCAGGGTGACAGCAGTCCCTCTGCCTGGCCCACACCAGTGGTGCACAGCCCCTCCCAAAAATCCTGCTCACTGCAACACCAAACTAACCAAGAGTTCAGAAAGATCTCAGTGCTTATTTCCTGTTTCTTGTTTTATTTCTTTCGAATTAGATAATAATAAAAGCACATAAACATTCATTTTATTGCATTTATAGACTTGGGGGGTAACCATTCACAGTAGCAAAATATAATCATGTACAAGAAATTAATTAACTTAGCAGGATAGTGATTGAAAATAGAAAAACATCCACATTACCCAAAAGAGCTCTCACATCCTGCCCTTCTCCCAACTCCCTGAAAGAGGCTTTTATATTATCTTTGGTGGTTGCCAAGTTCATGTTGTTTTGGAGTAGCATGTTCCATAACTCAGTGTGAGAAAATGGTGCCACCCATCTCCAGTTTTTCTGAGCAAGAGAGTCAGACCCTCTGATCCCTCTGTTTGCAGATGTGGTTGATAAACTTTGCCAAGGGTGAGAAGGAGGGAGATCATGTGTCTCATGTAAAGTTACCAGGAAATGTGCTGCATGTGGGGCTGTGAATCACAGCCTGACAGACCAGATTCTCCAACTGGCTCCTTCAAACTTCATTTGGAGCATCTTGGGGCTGTCAGGCACTGATTCTCCTCTCCTCCTCAAAAAAACCCTCTCTCTGATAACATCTACATGTTGATGATCAGTATCAGGTGCAAAGGAGCCTTCAAACCCTCTATGTCCATGCTGGCAAAAAGAAAGGAGCCAGCCTAGAAGTGATGCCACTCACTCTGTCATTCTTACTGCTGAGCTTTATCCATTGTCCTTTGGCTCCATGTGTGGCATGGTGAGGATCTAAGAAATGTCTGAGCTGGCACTGCACTATGCAAGCAGATGGACATGAGTGTACACATGCAAGAGGCCATTCCTCTCTCATTCTTACAGACAAGAAATCTAGATGTGAATGTCCAAATTACTATTGATTCAGAGCTTGCAAGTCTATAATTGAGAGGATGCTACAGCCCTTGGTCCAGTTTTAATCTAGGATCAGCAGCACCAAGGGGCATGTGTTGGTCCTCCTGGAGTCAGCTCTAAAGGAAGAAAGTGGAACAGGAAGGCAGTGCTCCCTCAGTTGCCTTCTGTGGGAAGAGTGTGTTGCAGCATAAATCAAATTGGCTTTTTCTCAGTCAGATGAGTATTTATGAACAGAGTAAAAAGGTCACTCCCACTCCCTGCAATGTGTAGGATTCTGTCCACAGATGCCAGTTTGTCATTTAGACAATATTTTCCATGTGTATCTTTGATACAAATCTTGACTATGTGTGTGATATTGTTAGTGAACTGTAGTTTATTTTTCAATAGAGAAAGAGATGGACATGACTTCAGAACTTTATAGAATAACTTTACTCACTTTACTCCTGTGCACAAAATATTAAACACTAAAAAATCCTTATTCCTCACTGAGAAACTACTTTTGGGCAAGCAAAGGGAAGGACAAAGTTGGGGATTTTTCCATATTTGGCCAGAAATGCAAGTGGCTCCCAAGCTGTGATCATTTGAAGGCAGCAAGTATAGTGCTAGAAGTAGGAATGTTAATGAATAATTGCAACTGCAAAATAAGAGAAAATATCTCTTCATGAAAGTTGTTTTTTCATACTTTCTTTTTTAGATGGTTGCCCAGGTCTCTGTTATGGAAATGGGAGGTGCACTCTTGATCAGAATGGGTGGCACTGTGTTTGTCAAGTGGGCTGGAGTGGCTCGGGATGTAACGTTGTCATGGAAATGGTGTGTGCAGATAACCTGGACAATGATGGAGGTATGATACATAATTCATGTGTCTCTGTTTATCTGTCACATCCTTGACTGCCATTTAAATCCATAGTTTTGGTGTATGCTTTCTTTTTTATCACAAAATGTCAATGTTTTTGTATTTGCTCAAGACAGTTTTTCCATTGACTTCATCTGAAGTAATCCAGTGAGGAAACAGACCCTTGAGCTGGATGCTACTGAAGGCAGAAAATATCTGTGGCCATATTTACCATCCCAGCACTTGCTTTTTTTTTCCTCATAAAAAGCAAAACAAAACTAAAGTGTAATAAGTAATTTCCTGTATCTCCTTTCCACTCTTCCTAATAATTCTGTCAGTCTTTCAGAAAAACAGCCAAGTGACACCCAAATGAAAGAAACCTCTGTGCCTGTCAAAATGAATCCAGTTAGTCTTCTATTATTGTTAATTTAATATAGATGCAAGCATAAATGCACATTTGCAGTTTCTTTTAACATTAGTCTCTCTTAATATTTCTACTGACACAGCACAATTCTTGCAATTATCTGGACCTACTTTTGAAGGACTGTTGAAGAAACTAGTGTAGAAAGTGTGCAGAAGAGATTTTGGAAAGTACTGTAAGCAGAGCCCTGTACTGAAATAATCATTTGTTCCTTTTTATCAGTTGAACAAGGGCATTTGGCTCTAGGTGCTCCCCTCAGTTCTCTGTGATCTTGGTTTTATTCTAAGTTTGCATAAGTTTTAATTTTGCTGGAGAAAACATAGTTCTTTTCATACGTTGGTCTTTGCTTCCTTTCCAACAGTTTGTTGTAATACAAGAATTGGAGCTCTTTTTTTTTTTTTTTTTTTCTTTTTTTTTAAGGAAAAACATCCAGCTCTATTTCAAACTTGCCAGTGGGAGAGAAGCCACAATATTCCTGACTGTTTTCTCTCAGAGTTAATTATTTTTGCTGTTTGTTTTAGGAATACTCATTTACTGAATGGTCAAGGACTATTGCTTTTCTCTCCTTCACCTGCTACCATCCTTTACTGTGTGCTTGTCCCATCCTCAGAGCTGTGCAGCAGAGAGTGAATTCAAGGCCAGGTTTTATAAAGCTTTGAGAAACCTGCAGCAGTGCAAGATGTCCCTCTCCATGGCAGGAGCTTGGAATAAGGTGATCTTTAAGGTCCCTTCCAACCCCTACATTTCTATGATTATATGATCAGCCTCAAACATGGTTAATTTTTTTCTCCTTTGATTGTACACTGAGATGTGTTAAAATACATATTATCTTATTGTTTCACACCTAAAGACCATATCAGTGTCCTGGATGAGATCTTACACTTGACTGTAGGGGCAAACCTTGCCATGATGATTGTCTGTTTTCTTCTAGGTCATTGATAAATTAAGCTTGATGTAGGTCCAAGAACTGAGGTCACTGTGGGACCTCAATAGAAACATTCTGACTCAGTGATGATTCCTCATTTACAGATATATTTTGAGACCTTCTGATTTTGTATCCTGTGGGCTCTAAGACCCTGCTGTCCTTTGGCAAAGGCTTCCTCATTTCTGAACCCTATTCAAAACCGCCTTATTCCTCTCATATCCTTCCTTTTCCACTTTATTTCCAAGAGGTCCAAGAGCCCTGTCTCTGCCCACTGTCTGTGCTCTCCTGCCCTGGAGTGTGTCCCTGTCACACAAGGTCCCACAGCTGGTGTCCCTGCCCCCTGTGCTCTCCCATCTGTCGCTGCTCTCCCCCGCTGCCCGAGGCACTGACTCACTGCACTCAGATCTGCCCACTGAAACCCTGGCTAGCCTGGAATGTATGGAAAGCATTTTCTGATGCTCTCTGTGAGCTGCCTCTGTGTAAACTGCCCTGTACTGTGATTTTGGGTGCTTTATATTCTGCAGTAACACTGAGTTACTGGGAGAGTTGGCACTTTTAACTCTGAATCTCCTTGAATTTGCCAGTTTAAGGCAGACACTTCACATCATTTCACTGCAGGTTTTAAAAGCAATTTTCTTTTCCCTTTTTAATGGGAACATAACATGGACTAGGACAGCTCTGTTGACATTAAAATTAGAGATAAGTGCAATGAGAAATATTTAATTAATCTGACTACTACAGATGGACTAAAAGTAATTAAGTTTTCTTCACAATTTCCTATAAGAAAAGAAAATTATATCTACATATTATAACCACTTCTCTTTTTATATATATATATATGAAGTATCAGAAGCTGTGTGTTTCAGGGTTTGTATACCAACACAACAGGAAAATCAGGATTTGGGAAGGAGGCGTGACATTACCTCTTAAGTCCTGTTTGCTGGGAGATTGAGCCTTAGACTATGAGAGTATTATGGTGGCATAGTCAGTTGTCATCCATCAAGCTACACACCTGGAGTAGGGTCATCAGAATGCAAATTATTAGCATTTTCACCTGCAGCTCAGGTGAGTTAAAAGCTTGCAGTCAGGTGAGTTAAACTCAGCTGACAGGTGGTAGCTTCCTAAGGCCTTAGGATGTGACATAGTCAGTGATATGTAGCCCAAGAGATAATTAAGTGCCCTTTTATAGGCCAAATCATGGAATTCCCACCTAGCAAAGGTCTTAATCATTCCATTTGTGTTTAAATCAAACATTTATATCTCAGTCCTGTTGGGCTTCAAGTTCATGAGGAAGAGGTCACCACCAAAAAACAATGCTGTAGTAAAGTTCAGCAATTATAATTTCAAACAAACTCTAATTTTAGGACTTAGAGAAAAAGATAATTTTGTGTAGTTTCAAGTTATTTTTTGCAGTTAATTTGTCACATGGTACTTTCGGGGATGGAAAACCTGAAATTTTTATAATATAACTGCATTCAGAGACACGGTTAAAAAAAACCAGATTAGTCCCAACCATAAGGATTCAGTAATGTCATTTAATTGGCATGAGGAAGAGTTGGTGTTGTTGTTTACCCTGTATTAACAGCACAAAAGCCTTGGGAGGGGGAAAGTCTTGAATTCATTTTTCAAGGACTGATACAATGGTATAAAGAAAAGCTGGAATAAACATATTCACAGGCATCCTGGTGCTGCAGCCACGGAAGCACCACACACCCCTCAGTGCAGTTACTGCTGGTGGTAAGATAAAACACGTGTGGAACTATGCTTGGGGGCAGGGAAAGTGCAGTTTCTTTTAGAGCCCCGTTAGGATTTGCTGCACTTGTTCCCTGGCTGTACCAGAGCTGCCTTTCCCATTCCAGCTCATAACTCTCTGTTAGCTTTCTCCTGCTCGCAGGCTTAAGGGCATGTTTACCTGCTCAAATATCACTACAAATATCAGTGGAAAGGTCTTAGCATTATAACAGATGCACCATGGCATGGTTTGCACTTGCTCTCATGGAGTGCTTCTGCAGTCTGTTAGCAGTGTAATGTCCATTAAAAAATGCCAGGGAGTCAAGCAGGTGTCCTTTGCACTGGGGCCTTTCCCTCACTGTGGCTTCCCTCAGTGTAATTCCCCATTCCTGATCCTCCTCCTTTCACTGTCACAACTGACTTCATTTCAGTTTATAAGATGAGCCAATCAGCTCATCTGAGCGGGTCATTTCCTCTTGTCCTGCCACTAATTTAGATTCATCAGAAGCTCCAGTAGCTGCAGAAGATCTCTGTGTCTTGGGGCAGGAGGCAGAACGCACTGCTGAGGTGTGGGACACACGGGGCACTCATGGGTCACACCCCACTCAGTTGTAGCCAAGCTACAATTTGCCAGGTTTTTGGACATATATTTACCCAGCTGCTGCACAAACAGATCCTTGTCTCAAGCTGAAAGTTGCAGCCTGTCACTCCCATTAGTTTCTTTGATACAGATCTTTCTTTTAAATTTGCCTGCATCTCCTTTTATCATTTGTCTTTTATGAATCAATCTTGCCTGTTTGTTTTTAAGGAAAATGCAGTTTACTACAAGCTTTGAATTCTTTTCCAAATATGCCTTCAGTCACTTCAGACAGTTATTGTAGCATTCTCCAAGCTTTTCCAAGCACAAGGAAATATATGACTCAGCATAGCCTTGGGTTGATAACCAGGGCTGCTAAAATATTGATGTATTTCTGACCCGTCCACTGGCGTTTTAATAACCCATCCATCACAGAGATATTGAGTCCATATATAAGTAATATGCTATTATTACCCAATATAAATAATACTGATGGGAATGGTTTTCATTGTTGCTGAGCAGCGAGGACTCTCTAGGGATACTCAGAGTTTCTGAAAACCCTGATATATTCGTACTGTCCCGAGTGTGGAAGGCCAAACACTGCTGGTACTCCCTGGCTAAAACACTCACAGCCTTTCCATAGCTACACTGATGGGTTTCCTTATATAAACACCAGCATTCCCAGTTAACAGCCTCACTGTCTGCTGCCTGCTATGTATTATGGATAAAATTTGGGCACTTTGAATTAATGCATATGAATAAGCATTAGAGACTCTTGACAGTTGCTGCTGCTGCTGCTTCATCTCTTCTGAAGTTACTCTTTGATTCCGTTTGCTTAGATTCCTGGCAACACTAATTAGACTGAACTGAGCCCGTGGTGAATAAAGTCAGCACAGGCAATATTTAAGGAGACACTTAAATCCCATTTTTTACTTTCTGTGAAAATGTTCTGAACACAGATCTCACAGCTCCATCTCTGGCTTGCACTCACTGGGATCAGTGTAGACAGAGCAGGAGTGCACTGACTCACACCCCTCTGGGTAGCTCTGCAGCAGTGAAAATGAAAGTCATTGGTACTTACAGAATTATAGAATATCCTGAGTTGAACAGGACCCCCAAGAATCATCCAGGTGTGGCTCCTGACCCTGCACAGGACAGCCCCAAAATTACACCATGTATCTGAGAGTGTCATCCAAACACTTCTTGAACTCTGTCAGGTTTTGTGCTGTGATGGCTTTCCAGGAGAGCCTGTTCCAGTGCCCTACCACCCTCTGGGTGAAGAAACTTTTCCTAATATCCAGCCTAAACCTCCCCTAACAGAGCTTCATGGTGTTCCCCCAAGTCCTGTCACTGGTCACCAGAGAGGAGAGATCAGTGCCTGTCCTGTGGCTGAAGACCACAATGTCTTACTCAGTTTCCAGCAACAAGCCAAGTGACCTCTGATGTTCCTCTTAGGGCTTCCCCTAGAGGGCTTTCACCATCTTCATAGCTCTGCTTTGGACATCTCCTCATGGCTTGGGACATTTTCTAATGGCTTTATATCGTGCTGCCCAAAACTAAGCACAACATATCTAATCTAGAGGTTAGATTTTCGTGTCACTGAGCAAGTACATCATTAGGGTGTTTGTGAGCATGTCTGCATACGTGTGCATGTACATATAAGCATCTACACCACTTCTTGTAGTATTCTGGGTTGGGCACTACCAGAAAACTTCAAATCTATTGGTTTACATTAACCAGGTAGTTAATTTCAGTACATCTTCTGCATGTGTGAAAAAAGATTGAAAGGGTGAGAGCTCTGCTCATTTAATTAACTTTTAAGCAGAAGAGCAATTGTAAGTTTTATTGCTAACTAGCCATGTTTTCCTCACCAGAACTTAATGATAGTGGACAGTTTATTAAAATAACTAACATCAGCAACGTGGGAGGTAGGATCTGATTGAATTTTTCATTTTCATAGCCAGTTAATAAAGTGTCTCAGTTGTTTAATAGAAAAGAAGCTGCTGTGTAAGTTGGTGAGGTAGGGAGGCCACCACTGCTGGTGTGCACCACTTTGTCCTCTGTCCCCTTACCAGTGCCTCTTTACAGTCCTTGGGTGCTCCTGAAATTGTACCTAGACAATTTGTACCAATTGTGGACACAGATCCATTTTCAGGAACGTGAGTTATTCTGATATTGCCATATTTGTGCTCATGAATTGCAAGCACACAAGGGTGAATGAGAAGAATAGAGATGCTGGGATTTGAAAAGTAGGTGACAGGTGTTTGTATCAGGCAAAGAATATATGACTTGTTCAATGTTCTTGCAATTAACTTAGAGCTGACAAAAGGCCTTTTTTGTTTCCAACTCTTATTTTATTTTATTTTAATGATAACTTAACACGAGTATTCTGCAGCACATGGAAAGCTCAAATGTAAAACATACAAAATGCACTCACTGTGCAGCATTTTTCCAGACATAGAACAATTCTTCTGGCTGCTGAAAGTGATCATGCCTGTAGAAGAGAGATTGCTGCCCAGTGTGTACATAAGAAAATGTGCTGTTCCAAGCACAACATGAGCCTTCTATGACTGCAGAAGAAGCATAGCTGAGGAAGTAATTTCACAACACTTGTGACATCCCTTCCTTCATATAGAAGAAGGAATATATATATATATATATATATATATATAAATGTATAAGCAAGAAAATGTATTTTGTTTGATGGAAAACTTTGTGTGATTCCATTGACACATAATCCTGACCCAATAAATATTAATATCATTTCTTATAGAAGGCTTCCTGAAAAAATCTATTCCCCAGCAAAGAAATGGGAAAATCTTGTCCTAGTTTTGTGATCTATTGCAATGCAGATAGGAGTGCTGTGACTGAAAACAGAGGAACTTGTTTTGGCATGCTCTGTCTTCCCTTTGAGGTTGTTTAAATTATTGAAGAGTACTATGAAATGCTTTCTATCTTGAAGTTGATCTTTGTAAATTCTGTTTTAGCAGTAATATTAAACATATTTTAATTTTCTAATTCACTTTCAAAACAAAAATCCCAGTTCATCATTATCCTTGCATACAAGAGAAGGTACCTGGAGGATGGGAAGCCATAATCTCAGATACATCAAAATGTAAATCACTTTATTATATAAGTCTGTAGTGCATTGTGAATGTGCCTGTCTTTCATATAAAATAAATTTTTAAATGCTAATAACAAACCAAAACCATTTACACATCTGTAATACATTTTAGTCTGCACCTATGCTGTGATGCTCTTTGGGGTAATTGACAGTAAAAACTCCAGTGTACAGGGATCTCCTGCTGTATGAATTACAGTGTTTGCTGTTTGTAGTAGTTTGTTCATACTCCTGGCTGTTGTCTCCTGAGATTTAAAAGAAACCCTGCTGATTTGCTAACACAGTGAGCTTTTTAATAGTTGGTTCCTGATACAGAAATTTAACTAAAATTGTGACCACTGGTTGAGAACTGACTAATGTGTTTGTAGCATTTTCAAGTGAATGAATTTGATGATATAGTTTATAAACAAGATTTATTTGGCTTTTTTTTTTTTTTCTGGGTTATTCTCCTGGATTAAAAATCTCATTTCAGATAGGATTGGCTTGTTGAACATTTTATCCTCATGTGCACTTATTAATACAATTTGCATTATCACGACCTCCCTCCATATGTAGCTTGTGATTCTGTACCACCTTGGTTTGC
Source organism: Haemorhous mexicanus (assembly GCF_027477595.1). Taxonomy (NCBI): domain Eukaryota; kingdom Metazoa; phylum Chordata; class Aves; order Passeriformes; family Fringillidae; genus Haemorhous; species Haemorhous mexicanus. The sequence continues at coordinate 10,870,982 of NC_082354.1, forward strand.
CTGGCTCATTTTGATTGATATTGTGCTAAATTATGGGAGTTTTCTTTTGAGGTCTTAGATTTGGATTTTCTTACTTTTCTTTTTTTCTTTTAAATTGTTTAATTTAAAACCAATGTCTTCAATGAGCCTAAAGTGGAACAAAGATTTTGTTTTGTCTTAAGAGTTCCCTGTTTGCCCTGAAACAGGTGTTTTACTATTATTATTCTTCACAAAATGATAAAAATATTTTTCAGTTCTATGCAAGTCAGTTTCTCTTCTAAATTTTGGTTGATTGTTTGGAGAAAAGCTGGAATTTCATTATTCAGATAATTGTAGTTAATTATCCTAAAATACACACAGGAATCTGGGCCAAGTACATTATTTTAATGGTGCACAGAGAAGCTGCTGCTTCTGCACTTCTGCCCATGAAGCATCTTCTCTGAGCCTAACATGTGTCTTCTCTTTCATTCTGCATGGTTATGAGAAGATTGAAATAAATTCCCATCTGATCACTCAAAATATTTAAAAAAAAAACCACCATGAGAGGAGAAATGGAGCCCATGAATGATGGTGTGTGACCTAGACCACTGCTCCTTTGCAGTAATACTGATATTTTGGGAGCAGTTTCTTTCTCTGATGACTTTGTAGCCTTTGTTGCCTGTAAGCTGTTCCTGCTGAATCCAGCATTTCATACATTTGTAGTGCTCTTGGGAGACACACCAGTCTCAAAATGACCTGTTCAGCTGTGCTTCTGGGACTTCACACCCTCCTGATGGGAAGCCCTCCCTGTTGTAGCTCTGGGAGGCTGGAGAGGCAAATGAAACCAGGTGCAAGTAATTCAAACCAGAATAACTCCATTAGCACAACCTGGAAGAGTTTATAAGGCAGTCATGTTGCTGGCAAGTAAACTGCAACAAAAAGAGGAAAATTGAGTCTGACTGGAAGATGAAAAACTGCTTTCCCTTTCCTTGGTTTCTTTTTGTGTCCAGCCTGAATGCACTGTGTTGGTCACCAGGTATGTAAGCTCTTGACTGAAGCAGAGGAAAATGAGGACTCTATTAGAAAAAGCAAAATAGTTAAGTGTTATTTTTGTAGCTATTTCTTTCCTAGGCAGACCTTCATGTTCTAATATTTCTGAGACCTTTCACTTTTGTTTCTTATATAAATGAGAGAATCAGGTCAGCTCAGTTCCCACATTTAATAGCTTGTTGACAAGGAAAAAATTAATCAGAATTGCTAGTGTGGAATAAATTACTCCAAAATAGCTTCCCCATGGATACTGATATTCTGAAATAAGTGCTCCTTTTTTCTGATTAGCACAAAATCTGCTAGACCAAAGTTTGTCAAGTTTCTCAGGCAGACAGTGGTGAGCTTGTAGAAATTGGCATCTTCCAGAAAATCTGCTGACTCCTCGAACAAGACTTGTCACTGCCATAACCCTTCCCCTGGCAGAGCCACTACTATAAACCACAGCAAGAAATTTCAATGTCTTTATGACATTTTCAGATCTTGTAGAATTCTTTAATATTTTTACTCTTGGATGATCTGCTGAAAAGCATCTGTAACTTGATGCTTTTCAATTCTTATTAAGAATATAAAGAGCTTCATTCCTTGGACAAAAAATAGATGAAACAGGTTTTTTTCCTTGCAGTTCCAAGCATGCTCTTCAATTTTCAACACAAAACACTTTTTTTTTTTCCATCAGAGCACACTGAAAACTACTCTGGTTCATGTTGTGATCTCCTCCATCCCTTCCCGTGTGCTTTTGTTTAGACTGGAGGCCCCTTATTGTTTCAGCTTCCTGACTTCTAGCAGATTTCAGTTGCTTCCTAGGCTTTCCTGAATATAAAGTGACTTCTACACTCAAAGTCAATAAACTCAACATTTCCCTGTGAAGTTATTCTCCTGCTGCTGGCAAATGTCTGTTGTCTCCAGGATTTGGGGAATGTAGGAAGCACACACTGACCTGTAGCCATGCCAGCTCTGCTGGAGCTGAGGGTCCTAGATTATTGTTGCTAGCTATCTACAGTTGCCCTTGGCTCATCTTCACAAAAACTAGCCTGCTCTGATTTCCCAGTTGCAGAGGATAGATTTGTTAATATTTTTTTGCTTACCCAAGCAATTATCTTGCTCAAGGTCAGGCAAGGATTTTCACATGCCAGAAAAGCCCATTTCATTATATGTGTTTGTTCTGTAGAAGGGCTTTTGCTTTCTTTTCAAAGTGAATATTTTATGCTGCCATTTACTGAGCATTCACACAGAGCTCTGTTGAGAAAGCAGTAGGCTTGGCTGAGGATTGTTCTTGCACCCATTAAAGTCAACAACAAAGCTCCAGGAGCTCCCCTGCTCCCTCCAAGAGCACCCCTGAGGTGCAGTTTGATGGACTTGAAAGTGTTGATACAAACAGAACATAGAAAGTCAAAACATGACGTGAAAATATCTGACAGTATGTTGATCCTATAGCATTCCAATTTCAACACAAGGGAGATCCCTGCAGTGATGTGATGACTCTGCATTTATTCAGACCAACCTTGTTAGAAATACAAAGTGTCTTTGTTGAAGGATAAAACACCTTTATCTTGCTTTAAATGCAAGCATCACAGCTGCTAAGTCATAAAGTGGATGCTGAAGAAGATTGTTGGACGTTTTACCATCTCCTATTAAATCTGTTTCTGATTGAGTATGTAATTTAGCCAGTTTGGACATCTAAGCTGCTGATAGAAACAATTAAATGTCAATAGCCCAATTTTAAGTTTTATTTAGGTGCTTAATTTAGATGCACTTCAATGTTTCAATTTTCACCATAAGCTTTAGATATTTAAGTAACTAAATTTCACCCACAAATGTTGCTGCAAGTTTGTTCATGAAGAAATGTAGATTTCTGAAAAAAAATCTTTTATTTCTTCTCTTTTTCATACTTGAAAATGGACAGAGGAGAAGTAGCTTTATTTTCACTTTCCAAATTTGCTTCCATGGTGCAAACATCTATAGAGAGGACTGTAAGTGTCTGGTCACTGGCATAGAGCCTGAATCTAGGTGTGTATTCATGTATCAGCTGCAGGAGTGTAGTTACAATCATGCCCTTTCTGGATCATTCTGGTATTGCAATCAATAAATGAAAAGTAAATATCCTAAACCACTTGTAAAAGTATTATAGGGCTTAAACCAGAAGTTAGACAACTATAAAAAATGCATTTTTTTACTGCAGTGGGGTCACTTGGGGGAATTTGGAAAATTTCAGAACTCATTTGTGGGGACTGGTTAGTGAGTGCCTGTCCCACCAGGGGTGACTAGGCAATGCTGACAATAAAGTGCTGTTAGAGGGAGCATTTGCACAGTGTGGGTCACATTGCACTGACAGGTGAAGTGTAGTGACTTTCTTCTGCCTCGTCTGCCGGGGACACTGTCCTGCCCTTCCCTTTTCACTTAGTTATAGGTTCTGTTTTCTTACTGAGTGAGGATTTGGTGAGGTGGTGCAGTGTTAATGACTGAGACAAATAACCCTCCTGGACTAAGCATGCTGTATTGAATGTGACTGTGTCATAATCAGCATGCTTTCACATTGATTAAATCCCTCGTGTGCTCTCTGATAGGAAATGTGCTGCTTTATTCTCAGAACTGCTCAATTTCCTGAAGTTTCCATTCTTTCCATTTTAGATGGCTTGACAGACTGTGTAGACCCTGACTGTTGTCAGCAAAGCAATTGTTTCTCAAGTCCTCTCTGCCAGGGTTCACCTGATCCCCTTGACCTTATCCAGCACAGCCAACCACCCTTCTCTCAGCATCCTCCAAGGCTCTTCTATGATCGAATCAGGTTCCTTATTGGGAAGGAAAGCACTCATGTAATCCCAGGAGATGTCTCCTTTGAGAGCAGGTGAGTCTTCTTTTAAATTAAAGACTTTTATGAATATTGAGAACTTAAATTAAATTATTTAACCAGGAAAAAATGGGGATACCTGGATAGCTGAAAATTTTTTTGCCAGTGCTCATCAAATACTTAAGAGGACAGCAAACTTTAAAGTCCCAACAGCTGAGAATGTTGGTTATCAGATTGTTGTTGCTGCCTGTCTGCTTGGTGGAAGTGTCCCACCAACACACTCTTCTGCTCTTATTCACAAGAGTGACTGTTGTGGAAGGTAAGTTATCTCATACTTGTAAAATCAACAGAAGAAGTTCAGCCCTTCCCACTGTGCATACATAATGGCAGGATGCAGAAGGAGAAGTTGGATTCACATCTGCTGTCTTCAGTCACCTTTTTGCCCAGTACAATTTGATTGGTATTTAAAATGCAATGAATTTAATGTGTGTCACTTACATATAACCTAGACATATAATGTAAAAACTTCCTTGGTTTTGCCACACCTTGATGAAGCAGTGTGGAGTGTACTGGTTTGTGCTGCAGGTTATCCTGCAAAGAGTAGAGTGATCCCTGAGTGTTTGTGAGATTGGCTTTGCCCTTTAACAGGAAGGGACTGTGCAGTAGGAAAAGGGCACTTACTTGCTCACAAAACCTGGTAACACATATTTTCTTGAACATTTGAAATAGAGGGGCATATAAGTTTTTATGCTGCAGTTCACTTGGGAAGCTATAACTTACATGCTGACAAAGAGATCCACAAATCTTCCACATCACCTGACTATTACCCTGTCAACTAGGCCTGTGCATTAGATAAACCATGTTCCAGTAATAAGCACATAAGAATTTTTTATTTTCACACTACATAGCACTTCGTTTACAGCCTCAACACAATCCTGCTCACAAATTCAGTGCACTTTTTTCTTCAGCATTAATTTTTAATAAAGTAAATTTGTAAACAGTCATTATTGATCTGAAATACCTAAACATTTAATCACTATCAATAATGTAACAGGATGTTATAAATATGTAGAGCAGTAGGCCATGAAGTTGAACTTTATGAGGAGCACCCACTTACCACTGGTGGGTCTCTTGGAGTGTTGCACTTATGAATGAGGCCACTGTACTTGGGGCAGGGTCCTAGGCTGGCTCTTTGTGCAGTTTAAACCAAAAGTCACCACTGAAAAATTTTCCTCATCAAAATGCCTCACAGTGGGGAGTTTCCAGACAGGAGGTGAGTGCTCAGTTGCCTCTACAGTGTTCTGTGGCACTGAAAATGTTAGCAGCCAGATTGTACATAATCCCATCAACGTGCTTTTATAGATATAAGGAATTGATCTTTTAAAGCTATCATTGATGGGATTTAACTTGGATTTAAAAGCTGTTTCTGAGTATTTCATTTCTTTACCCTGTTACCTGCCATGCCTTTGAAGACTGAAGAGCAGTGAAGTCCCATGTGCAAGCAGCAGCCCACCCTCACCATGGCTTCTGAGTTCCTGCCACTGAGGAGTAGGACTCTGCTGGCATTGGTGTATCCAATGACACCCCAGATACCATTTCCTCCCACTGTAGACAAATTCATAGTTCTTTTGAGAAGATCATTGGGATTCAGATGGGGGTGGCTGCATCTTTGGAGTCAGGGCAGTGCCTGGAGACTCGTGCTGTGCAGCGTTTCCTGAGGTTTGTCAACAGTAATCTGCCATGTACTGGCCACCCCAAAGGGTTCCTCAGTCCACACTTTGCTTGATCCTTGAGTCTTCCAGGCTGTTGAAATATTGTTCATCCAGAAGTCAAATGTTATTAAAAACTGCCAGAATTTTACTCAGGGATGAGAGATAAGCAGGGTCTCTGAAAGAGGCAATAGCTAAACTGTGGTGCTTCTGTTCAGAAATCTTCCTCTGACATTGCCAATCTGACTGTCATCTTGTGTCAGTTCTTCTCCTGGGAATTAAGATTACTGAAAAAAATATAGAAAGACAACTGCTGCTACAGTAAAAAACATCAGAAATCTGTGATCCAGCTTATCTGGAAAGAATGCTTGAGGGGCTTTCATCTCCTTTGGGCTGTTGCTGAAAAGGTTCTGGGCAGATGATATTAACTCATGGCTGCCTGCAATGGCACTGATTTTATAGCATTGGTGGTACAGCATGAGATGTGGGAAGGATTGGATGGAACAGTGGCATGTATTTATTTCAGAGCACTGCCACCATTCCCACTAGTGCTCCAATTTTGCAAAGCCCTATCTGCCTTTTTTTTTTTTCTTCATTTCCCTTTACAAGAAATCTCTGAGGCCATTAGGAGCATTAAGGAAGAGACATCTACCCAGTGTTTTCAGTCTTCTGATTCAAATGACATTGTGCACTGTTTTACTGTACCACAGGTCAGTGGAACTCTAGTATGGGTGATGTTAGCATGAATCTCACTGGAGACAAAATGATGTTGATTAGATCTTGGAAAGCTATCAAAAATGCTGAAGATTATCTCTGTCCTTCATACTGGAAGTGTTTGGTCTCTGCCATATCCTGGAATTTTCCAAATAATCTGAAATAGTAAAACTAGTTGTTCTGACAGCTGCTGAGACATCTATCCCTCTGCTTTTGTATCTTGGACTTTAGCTTAGGTCTGATATTTCATCATTTGGCTCATACAGTACAGTCAGGATGTTGCATGAGCCATGGCTAAATACTGCACCGAAAATAATGTTAAGGGGCAACATGTTTGGAAAACATTTTATTTTTTGTTATGTCAAAGCTGTGTCATATGCATTGGGTTTTTACAAACTCCCACTTAAACTGTGGCATGCTGAAAGGCAGATTAGAGACATTCTGGGTAAATGGAAATGTACTTGCTTACATCAGGCATGGTTTTAACCTACTGCATGTAGCAGGACGTAGCAGATTATAATGTTTTTGTCAACTTCTCTTCTCAGGAAGGTTTTTAGGTTGTTTCTTTGCTGAGGTTTTTTTTTTGTTTTGTTTTAATGCGTGCTGCTGGCAAGCTATTTGACTCACTGCAAATTGCCCACAAAAAGGGTCCAGTGTATGGTACTGAATTAATTACCCTTCAAATGCTGCTTACAGCAACATTGTCAGCAGGAGAAAACGAATGTACCTCACTAGCCTTCAGCTTCATTTCTCTTATTGAAGATTTTAATCAGAAATGTAATACAGTAAATGACATCTTCTGGTAATGTGACACTTGCAAATTCACAAGCTGCTTGACAGAGTTCCATATCTGAGCCTAATGGCTCAGCCTGAGGTGCTTATTAGAAACTTAACGCAAAAAAATAGCAGGTAAATAGCAGCAAGGCAGAGCAAGGCAGAATGGTGGTAAAATAATAAAATGCTTTACAAGTACTGTAAGAATACATCTGAAGTTTAAACTTCTGGTCATATTTTAAATTAGAGATGTCAGACAAACTGCCTGACAGCAGAGACCTGAGATCCACAGAGTAGTGAGTTCCTCTGTTGCTCGTGGAATGACCCATGAAGCATTGACAGAGGAATCCTACTTCTTTTAGGCCCCCTGCAACCCGTGGGAATCTCAGCTTTCTCTCAAAAAGCCGACTGCTCCCTCTGGAGTTGCAGATTTAGTACAGCTTGCCAGGGGACTGGGAACATTTTTAATGCATTTGAAAACACTAAGGCAGCTTAGCAGGGGCATGTTCTTGCCCAGCTTCACCAAATTAGAAAAGACATCTTTGCACTGACTTTCAAGTTAAAACAACTTGGAAAGCCTTAGGTCTGAGCTTATGCAATCATCACAAATAGGTGGCTGTTGGACAGATAGTACAAGTTATCCCCCGTGAGAAAGCAAAGCAGGGCAGTCACAAGAGTGTGGACTAAGTCTTAGAGGCAGAAAGTACAGTGCATTGAGGAGACATTATGATCTTTAGAGGTTTCTCTGCTCAAATGAAGAGAAGCAGTGAGTGGTAGCAAGGCCTCCAGCTCATCTGGGAGGAGGATGGATGTTGAAGCAAGGAAGCGTGAAGTGGCAGCTGGCTATGAAGGGATGTCACTGCAGGGAGCAGGCTCTGAAAGCTCTGCGAGGGCAGGAACTGAGTGAGGTGTTCTCTGAGCAGCAGAGCTGCAGGGAACCTGCCTGCCAGCATGCCTGGGACACGGGGTCTGCTCTGTGAGCTGCCAGGGCACTGGGAAACAGGGCGGAACTGGCTGCAAGCTGGGGCTCTTGGTTACCTCCTGAGCCTTGGAGAATTGTGCTGGTCGTGAAGTAACTGAAAAATGTTTTCATAGCTGCAGTAAATGCCAGAATTAAAGCTAATTCTGATCAAATGCTTAGTCAAAGATTTAGTAGGTTCTGGTAATTCAAAAAGAGGCCAAAGACTCTTCAACTCAGAGTAGGTCATAAAGAGACATTAAATAATGAGGACAAATGCAGGAGCACAGAGGCAGGCTTAGGACATTTAACACCTAAGAGATTAGAAAGACAATTCAGTACAGATAAATATAGAATAATGAGGTTTATGTGTCTTTATCATATACTGTAAATATGCGTGGCTTGTAAAATATGATGAATAAATAAGGAGAATGTTGAAAGATAAGTCTCTTAATATTATTTATGAATAATGGGAAGTGAAGTGGATGAGTAAAGGAAAGAAAGACCATGGATGGAGATTCTGATGAGCTTTTATCGTACAAATCTGTGTGCTGGATAAAATATGAGGACAGAGTAGTGTCAGAAGACAGGTCTGTGTGGAATGAACAAACAGGAGTGCAAGAATAATGCAGTTAAAAGTGATTACTCCCAGGGGTCTCACTCTTAACACCTAAGTGTGTTGTAAATATATGGAATGCATTAATAAAGGTATTAGAAAAGAAAATGTGCATCTGCTGATGTTAGAAATACAGGAAAATAATATAAACAAGTATTTTCTGCTCTAAGAAATCAGAGTAATTGGACCTGGCTGTTCTTTTGAGTGAGTCTTGTGAGTCTGTTGAGACTAACAGGAGCTCAGTTGCCTTCAGTGGAGCAGCAGATTTTGGGCCTCAAATAGGGCCACAACCCATTTACTTCATGTAGGAAACAAAACAGGTGATAAATCAGAACTCTTGTTTTGTCTATTAGCAGTAATGCAGCATCTCCCATTCCTCTAGGATTTATCAGCATCTTTTCATGGCCTGGGAGCATGGAATTCCTATTAGCAACTGTGGTGAATGCTGGAGTGGCCAAAAGGTTAATTTTTACCAGTTGTGTTTTCTCAGGTCATAGTCAGATGGGTTTGATGATATCATGGTGATAAATCAGTGTCCTGTTAGTGGCTTGGGAGAATGGGATCTTAAGAAGCATGTCAAAGTTTTCAGAAATTTATGTTCTCCAGTTCTCCAGTTTCTGCATATGATTTCATTGGATCATGGTCAATTAATCTCTCTAGGTATATTTTTAAAATTCATATGTAGACTCCTAAATAATTTTTGTCTGAGGAGCTATTAAGTTTTTTCCTTTAGATTACATATTCACTGTGCAGTGGATGTGTCTGTTGAGGTTTGCTACAAATTCTCAAGTTGAGAAAGAAACATAACAATGCCTAAATTTATGCTTGTCATTTATATTGAGTAATTAATGCCAGTTCACTTCATAAGTATTGCATTGGTTTTGACCCTAAATGTCTTAATGTTACCAGAAGACTTCTCCATACACTGTTCACTTCATTATCTCAAACTGCAGTTCCAGGAAATAGCTGCAGTAGTGTCATGAGTTTCAAAGATCTGGGTTGATTCAGCCAGTGGAGGTGTGGTGTAGCTGACAGCCCGGGGCAAAAATACTGGGAGGAATTTCAGTGCAATGTAGCTGTGTAAGCCCTTAGAAAATCCCACTGGGTCATCATCTACATCAAAAGGATATTTTATGCCTTTCTTCTCATCCTTAGGAGACCTGATTCCTGTATGTTTCTTTATTCAGATAGGTAAAAAGCTAAAGCTAAGAAAAAGAGTAATTTCTTCACCATAAGGTGAAAGCAATGGCCTGAAAGGACAACAGTGGAAGTTCACATTGGACAGTAGGAAGAACTTACCATGAGTAAGAGCACTCATGCAGAGGCATTGGAATGGGTAACTGGGTGAGCTTATAGAGTTAGACAAGCATCTGTCTGGACTGATGTAGGCATAGTTGATCTAACCTGAGGCAAAGCCATGGACAAGATAAAGTCTTGTATTTCCTTTCAGCTCTCATTTTCTATGACTCTGTGATCCTGTTAGCCTCTGATTAGGCACACTTAGTAATGAGTTCACTTTCCTGTCCATTGACTTTGATGTCTTCTGCTGTGCTGCCATGTTCCACCCTCTTCACTGGAATGTGAGGATAAAGTAGAAAGTGGGTGCAAGTCCAATGCATCCCAGAGGGAATTCAGAAGAGCATCACATGTGGTGGGGAATTGAGAAAAATGTATGTTACACTTGATTAGGCACCCTGTGAATTTACCTGTATAACTTTCTGAAGTTCTGTGAAGCCTGTGTATCTCACTGCTGCCTTATCACATTAGTTCAGCTTTTTCCTAATAGACAGCAATGCCCTATACCGAGCAGCAGAGAATGAGGTTTCATTCTCTCCTTTCACAAACCATCACTCCCTAGAGCTGCAGCAAGCTAAATCACACTATCAGTGAAACCTTTGCAGTGCCATTCAGTGGCAGAGCAAATAGTACCCTAAAATATGTGAGGAAACATGAATATATTCTCCCTAAACCAACAGTTCATGAGAGTCTGTGTGTCATCCTCATGGGAGAATGCTTTTTCAAATCAATCTTCTGGGCTTGTATGACTTGTCTTCCAAAAATCAGCAGTCACTGATATCAGAGTGGTTCTGTCTGTCTGGGACCAAAGCCCAGTTTCTGAAATCAATGGTCCTCTCACCCTCCCCATGTTTGTAACTTGTTGCCTTCTACTCTTCTTGTTGCAGACGGGCGTGTGTCATCCGAGGCCAGGTTGTAGCAATCGACGGAACACCTTTGGTTGGGGTGAACGTCAGTTTCCTGCACCACAATGAGTATGGGTACACCATCAGTCGGCAGGATGGAAGGTCAGGCTTTCATGTATTATCCTCCACTGGTTTAGGTTTGTGTGGTTAAGGCCAGCTGCCAACTTCTATTCATGTACAGAATTTCCAAAGGCGTCACAGTTCACAGTGTGGCTGCAGGATGGCATCTGGCCGCCTGCTCTGGGAGCACAGTTGATTGGAGCTCTTTATAGTGAAGGGACCAAAGAAGAAAGAGAAGCAAAAAAACCTGAACTGCAACAAAATTACAGTGAGATTCAAATTCCTGGAGTCAAAATGTGCCAGGTCTGCTGTAACAGTACCTTCTTGACATTGGAATATTTTCACAAGTCAGGTTTTCCAGGAAATATCCCATCTTCCCTTTTTTTTTTTTTGTTGTTGTTGTTAAGTGTGAATCATCCAAGTAGTTTATTGAGGTGTCAGTGAAATCAAATCCTTTAGTTGATCACCTGAGGCATACAAGGAAAAGTGGAAGCAGACTTTTTCCAAAGACAGATGGTTAAATTCCATAACCAGCCCTGGCTTCTCCTCCTTCCCCACCCACACAGGTCTGAGTTCTGTTCTCAAAGCAGGTGAGGGTTCAATATATTCTATATTGCACTCCAGGGCTGGCCATCCATTTGCAATAGGGTCATGACTTGCTCCTGAACTTCAGTTAAGCTCTTAAGGGTAGTTTAAGACTTCATCTTCCTTGGCTGGATTGGGAATTACAAGAAATCTGAAGCTGTCTTCCAGCAGGGAAGAAGTGGTGCAATTTGTCACTGTTTCCACAATTATTTTTTTTGTTTGGCTTTGCCAATTTATACAAGTAAGGAGCTTGCATATTTATTTCACCTGGGTTTATTGACTTTCAAATCACACTACTGAAAGTTAGTAATTATCATTTCTCCTTACACTAGCCTGGATAAAGTTGTTGCATTAAAATATGCTACCTGTATTTTGCTGTGAATGTAATCGGTGTCATTTGGGAAATGTGATGAGATATGCATAATTTAGTCTGACTTCTTATCACAGTTTGTTACCATCAAAAACCTCCATAATAGATGCATTCAGTAATACAGAGAGTGAAGTAGCTATTTACATATTACCTTGTGTTGCCTGACTGTGGGTGTCAGAAACTCTGGAAATTGAGACTGTACATCATACCTTCTATATCCCACTGTTCTGCAGCCCAGGTGTGCCAAAGGTTCTTCACAGTGAGCTCCCAGAGGATCACCCTCCTTGTGCTCAAGAGCTGACTCAGTTCTCAGTGCAATTAATCACCATCTTTCCCCACAATTTCATATCCTGTGCAGGGAGGTCATATGCTCAGTGTACTCAACCTTTTCCTCCTGCTGCTTTTAGAAGAAGGGAAAGGGTTATGTTAATAGAGCTAAGGCCTAACAGGCTTTAAGCCTTCTTATTCTGGATGCTCTTCCTGCATAGATGATGAGTGGCATCCTCATTCTGGGATAGGAATGTCTTTTCATGCAAACCAAAGCAACTGGGTTGACTCTGTTACAGATGGCTTGTTGGTATTGGTGCTAGTAGATAAATAGAGGGGAGAGAGGCCAAGTAACAGTGAAATTCTGTGCCTCGGTGTTAACGCATGCAGGGGGAAGGCACACAGAGGTAAAGCTTCTTTGTGGATACCAAGGTGATACAAGGCATGTACACTGGAATGATTTCACACACTAAATTAAGAGCTGTAATAATGAACGTAAAGGTTTTGTGACACATTGAAAGGTGTGGTAATGTGATGAAAAAAAAAAACAAAAACAAATAAAACTATTTGTTTTCTCTTTTCCAGTTTTGACCTTGTGGCTGTTGGAGGAATCTCTGTCACTCTAGTTTTTGACAGATCTCCTTTCATATCTGAAAAAAGAACACTTTGGTTGCCTTGGAACAGATTTATCATTGTAGACAAAGTTGTAATGCAAAGAACAGAGTCGGACACACCATCTTGTGACATCAGTAGTTTTATCAGTCCAAATCCAATTGTACTCCCTTCCCCTTTGACAGCATTTGGAGGATCCTGTCCTGAAAGAGGAACTGTTATTCCAGAACTACAGGTAATGAAAATACTTCTAAATTAACAGTTTATTCTGTTGCAGAGCCAGGTTTAGACAATCTTCAAAGACAGTGAGCCAGTAACTGCTGTAACGTCATTCACTTGGCAGAATAGCACCAATGGGCATCTATCTGGCACTGTTTAACAAGATTCTGTTGTCTTTGTTCTTTCTTTACTTTTTAATATTTAAAAGTGCTTTATTTCTTACCTTCAGGTAGAAGAAAGTGGGAAATGCTAACATGAATTATTATTGAAATCCTGATTTGTTGGTAGTGAAGCACAAAACCATTCCTAGTTACAGATGAACAGTACAACTTCCCAAACATCAGTGTGAGACATGATGCTTTGAGCATTCCTAGGGGTGTTTCATCCATTCACAGCTTTATGTCAGATTCTTGGGTTTTATTACTTTAATTACTTATTACCAAGGTAGAGAGCAATTTTAACGTGATCTTTAGGACTTCTTTTTTAATTTCAATGTATTTTTTCTTGACTCTCCCTTAAGTGTTTAAAGTAATTTCTAATTAAACTTGTAATTAACTATTGTTTTACTTGGGACTTAAAAGACATTGTGAGAGTCAAGCACACAACAAAACACAGCTCAGGTCATATTAATGCCCTTAATTTTTAGTATGTTGTTTGAGCAGTTAGATTTTAAATGATATGACCTCTTCTGGGTTCTCTTTTAATTTCACCCAGCAGGCCTGGAAGATACTTTGGAGGGTACCTGTAGCCTCATGAAAGTGTTGCTCCTTTATTATACATGTGAGACACCTCTGCATTAACTGAATTATGTCTAAACACCTCCATAACTGTTACCATGCTTCATCCAGTTGATTGGTCATAGCATTGCTTCCCAGAATGTACTAAGTGAAACTAATGAACATAAATTAAGAATAATTGCTGCACACCAGTAAGATAAAACTGGGTCACAGTGCTTCACATGAGGTGTGCCTTGGTCTTCTTTGAGCAGTGGGGTACTCAAAGATGGAGTCTACTCAGAAACCACTCCCCAATTCTTTCCTTTTTTTTTTTTTTTTTTTTTTTTTTTTGTCATTGAGGTTTCTCAGAGTGTTGAGTTTCATTGTATGCTTCTGGGAATTGAGCAAAAATTAACTGAGAATAATAGGAGACAGAGATACATTAGCATTTATTAATGCATGAATATTTCTTCCTACTTTTTTATTAAAAAATGAAAAGGAATGTCAGATGTATGACAGAGAGGGCAGCTGGGATGTCAGCAGGAAAGAAGGGGAACACTGCAAATCAGGAACAATAAAGGGAGCAGGATTTCCCTGGCAACACCACATTTCATATGTTGAAACAACAAGTGCTGGCAGGCCTCCAGCTGTACTGCAGCAATGCTGTGACAGTGATTCTGTTGCAGTGTGTAAATAAAATTGGTTGAAAGTGAAGTAATCTATTGTTAAATAAGGAAAATATAACAACTAAAAAATATAAACAAAACAGTTTGTCTTTTTCCAAGCATGATGAATTTAACATTGTGACAGGTTTATTCATTAGTACAGAAATGCACTGACATCATTAACCTTGTTCAGCACAGTCCAGTTTTCAGGTGGCTTTTGAGTGGTAGCACCCTCCAAGAAGCTGTTCTTGTCTCCTGCCTGTTCTTCCTCACAGTCTGTCCCAGAACAGCTCTTTTCCCTCAGGAGCTAAATCCCTTTTTGTAGCTCCAAGGCTCACATCATTCAAAAGGTCAAGGCCAAATTTCTTTTTTCACCTAACAAGCTCAGAGCCTTTGCAGTCCTCCTAGTAGCTGAGGGCCCATCTCCATTGCAGTGGGAATTGCTGCCACCCCACAGTGGGCATATCCAAGCTTGCTTTAATCCAGGTGGTTCAGACAGCAGCACTGACAGCAGGGCCCTGGGATTTGAATGCTCTTGCACTCCCTGGGGACTTACCTGTGAGCAAGATGACTCTTGCTGAGGCTGTTTCATCCTCACTGCTGTGTGTCCCCAGTTATCTTGCTAGGTTCCTGATGCTGCTCCTTTGTACTCCGTGCCCCTTCTTGCTGGAGCTTGGCCTAACTGCACAGATGGTTTAGCAGGAAGGTTTTTTTTCTTTCTTAACACTCCCCAAGTTAAAGTTACTGCCTCCAAAGCAGGACAGTATCTTAACATCACTTCCAAAGCAGGACAGTATCTTAACATCACTTAACATCACAATGTATATGATAGAAGGTGTGTGTATGTTTACAAATTGTTTACTGTATTCCAGTTAAGAGCGCTTATTAAGTAAACCAAGTAATAAAGACAAGGTAAAGCTGTACAGCTTGTATGTAAGGATGTGGGCACAGATGCAATATTTGCTCCCCAGTAGAGAAAAGCATTAGAGGAAGAGGTTCTTTATCAGACAGACAGCCTGCAGTCCAGTAGGTTGACCAAGCAGTGTCTGATGTTGGACATTTTGTCACGTGCCTGGCTACTGCCTTGCTGAAATAAACCCAGTTGTTTCAGTGGTGCTGTGTTCTCATCATAATTGTGAAATGTAGAATAATTAGCTTGTCTTACTGTTACAATTTTGCATTTTTCTTGGCTATAGATACAATGATGTGTTTTTTTCCAAGGTGGTCCAAGAGGAAATCGCAATTCCTTCAAGTTTTGTGAAGCTCAGCTATCTCAGCAGTCGGACACCGGGGTATAAAACTTTGCTGCGCATTATTTTGACACACACAACCATCCCCTCTGGAATGGCCAAAGTCCATCTGATTGTTGCTGTTGAAGGTCGTCTGCTTCAGAAATGGTTTCCTGCTGCAGCCAATTTGGTGTACACGTTTGCCTGGAATAAGACAGATATATATGGACAGAAGGTTTCTGGTCTGGCTGAGGCAATGGGTATGTAGAATCACCTTGATGTAAGCAGAAGCACTCCCATACGTCAAGCCAGGAAAATATGGCAGATAAATTTTGTTGCTGCTCCTACATTCTTTTAAATCAAATGCCTCTTTAGCTGAAGTCACTGAAGTGACTTGTATGATTTCCCAAGAACATCTATTTTCTTGTTCTTCCAATGTCATCTTTCTAATTTAATCAATTTGAAAATTCCTTTTTCCCTCAGAGAATGGTTATGTACTAATGGCATTATATTCAGCTGTCTCTGGTTTTGAATGTTACTCTGAATATGACCTTTGGTGTGTCATTGTTTCTGTCATTTTCTGGCTGTGACATTTAAAATGTCATTTCCGCTTAGGGTTTGCAAAATTCTAACTTTGGGCTTCTTTTCCTACTACATTTCATGTTCCCAATATTTAAAACTAATTGATTTGTTGTTGTTTAAAGATGTTTATCCAAAAATCATCCTGTTTCATAGGCTTTGTTTAGCAAGCAGCACAGGCTATTCTGAGAATTGCTACAAAAGTGCTGTCTCTGCAAATACATTTTATTTAGCCAGCATTTTTTTTCATTAATTTCATGATTTGGGTTTTTTTTTTTTAAGGGCTTTCTATTTTTTAATTTAATTTGATGTTATGTTGTTTAATGGACTGATAGATGCTTTGTATTAGAATTACTTTAAAAGCAAAGCTTAGTATTGCAAATCAGCCCCATTCACTTTGGTAGCAGTTCTGTTTGCCTTTTTTTAGGGCAATAATAGGCAGCAGCACTGGCAGATCAGGCTGTCAGGCAAGAGTAGCAGGGGTGACAGAGCTGTGCACCCTCTCAAGGAATATGCTTCATTCCACACCTGAAAATGCTGTTCTGAGGGACAGCCAGGAGCTTCCTTCAGGACCTGCTGTGGTGTCCGTGCAGGCAGCGTGGCCTGTGCAGAGGCAAAAGGTGCCAGCCAGGCTCTGCAGCTCCCAGGGCTCTGGTGTGTGCCAGTGTTGCTGTGTGCTCCCAGACAGGTGGTCTGGGACGTGGCTCTGTGGGGAGGCAGTGGGGAAAGGAGCCTTTTAGCATTTTCCTTGGCATTTCTTCCCTGAGAATGATGCAGGCATAGACAGACAGGGATGTCCATCATGGGTTGTGAGACCAGGCTGTGCAGTGGGATTGCTACAGTGCAATCTGCTAAGGAAAAGGTCAGATGAAGGTTTTCCCAGAGCTGTGGTCCTGCTCTCTCCTTGACCCCACACAACATGAGCTGCTGCCTGCAGGGACAGTCCCACCTTCTCTCCTCACCCATGGGCCACCTCTCACGTTCATCTGATCATCAAATGAGCCAGATCAGGAACAAATTCAGCTGAAAACTGAAGCAACCAAGGAATAAGTGATACATTTTTGGCTTCATTAGTTTCCTGATATGCTATAAATGCTCATGCAGAAGCTCAGGTCTTCTCATTCCAGCTGTAGCTCACACCCTGCATGGGCCTAAAGGAGTCCAAACTCCACCCTTGGGTGCAAGATGTGCAGAACTGCTGCATCATCTCTCCTATGTGAAACTGAACTTTCCCTTCTGGCTCACATCTGCAGAAGACTGATCCCCCCCAACTTTTTCCTGGGGTCAGTCAGGTGCTGGCACTGCCACCAAGGTTCTGAACATCCCAGGTGTGGTATGTGGCAAGGAGCAGCAGTGCCTTCTCTGCCTCTTGAGATACAAGAGACCCTGTGAGGGGGCAGATCCAGCCTTGTCCCATTGCTGATACCAGTTCCTTTGGGTTTTGCAGCGAGGGAAGGTATCAGGTGAGTTGTTAGCACATATTTGTGCAAATCCAGAAATAAAAAAAAATATTCCAGCTTGCCCTTTGGCACTGCCATGGGTGATCAGGCAGGGCCAGGTGGGTCACAGGTGCCACCTGGGGCTTTCCTCAGCACAGCCACGTGTGCCCTGTGTCCAGAGGCTGTCACTGTCTCATGTTTGAGAGGGAGCAGTTGACTACACTGCTCCCACTGCATCATCTAAGAGTCCTCTAATGATTGGGAAGTCCAGTATGTATTCAGACTTTAAAACATTTTAATTCAAATACATAGCGGCTCATGAAATGATACTGCAGTTAGTTTCCCAAATTAGGAATAGATGAGCTTCATGTGTTAAATATTAATAAAGCTTGCACAATAGTGCTGGGTAACAACTATTAAATTATTTAATTGGTGCCTAATTTTTTTTCTTTTCCTTAAAGTTAGGTTAATTATGCTTCTTTCAAAATAGAAGCAAAAATTTTGATATTTTAAGTGCATTACTCGCATGCTTTGTTAGATTCCAATAAAGCTTTATTTAATTTGACACACTGTAGTTACTCAGGGACCTTTATCTGCATGCATTATATGAATTTTTGTCAAAATAATTTCTTCTGCCAGTATATTACCAATATTTAATAATGCATTCTGTTCAGTTTTCATTTTAATTAAGTTAAGTTGGAGCAGGTTGAAGTCCTAGAACTCAGTATCATAACCATCTGCTTTTGGTTTTCAAAATACTATAAACATCTATATTTTTCTTTGGGGTTATTGACAGCACTGATCACATAACCAGTTACAGAAAACAAGACTTTCTGAGCATATTTCCACATGCAAATGGTTGTGTTTAAGCTTGATGGAGAAATGTTTGCTGGCATGTGTCCAGTCCCCAAGCTCCTCACAAGAGGCCATTTTCTCAGAGTAACAACTGAGATGACAAAGCAGCATTTTTTGATCTGAATAAACAAGCATCATGTGAATGTTGACACACAAAATTTTGGGGGTAAAATCTATGTCCCCTTGTGGTCTAACACAGGAAAAGGATTTCAGTCAAATCCTCAGTAAATGCTCCTGTGAGCTCCATACAGATTCATGCAAATCCCTGCATCCCACACAGCAGCACTGAGGGGTCTGCAGGGATGGGCTCTCTTGGGCTTGGGCATCAATGAGCTCTCCAGCAGCCCTACCTGGTGCTGTGGTTGAGTACATTCTATTCATTGTTCAAAGAAGATGGATGCACATAAGTACAAACATTGCAGGAGAGGTTGAAATGGAGGTTACTGGCCTGGTTAATTGTGTCTTTTATGTCTTAAGCCCTTAAGCTGTAGGTCTGGCACTGATTATTCTTAATAGTTGTATGAAAAGAATTGGGTTTTGATACAGATGATCAGTAGATATTTTGAGACTACAAAGAACATTACTCGCAGACTCCTAAAATCTGAAGCTATAGTTGCTCAAGTTCACATTTATACAATGAAATCTCAGTCACCTCAAAAAAGTGCTATAAACTAATTGGATCAGAAAGTAACACCCCACAATGAGGGTAAGCTGACCGAGATTTTAATTTCACTTACAAAATTACCTTTCTCAAAACCCGTGCCTACCCAAATACTTCTCATGTGGCACTGTAATCATCCTGACTTTACCTGTGACTTTACCAGTGTTATGCTTTGCCTCGATTACTTTGCATGTAAAATGACTGATAGGAAGTTTTCATGGGTGTAACACCAGGACTTCCAGTTAGATGGATCAGGAGACCCTGCTCTAAGATCACACAGATATTTCTTTTTGGAACACAGAGCATAGGTGTCTTTCATAAATATGGGTAAATTCACACAGAAACCTGGTTGTAGACACACACAAAGTGAGTGTGGTCCATGTGTCTCTCACTGATGAGAGGGGACAAAATGACAGCTGTGCACAATAAGAGAGCAAGGAACAGTGAACTTCTAAGAAAAGGGGTGGTATGACTCCTGGAGAGTATTTGGCAGCTCAGAAACATCAGCTGTAGGCAGGGAATACTGAGGTTTACAGAGTTAGCTCCAGCCCTGGTAGAGATGGCCCAGTGGATCCATGGGCTCAGATTCCAGGCTCTGTGAGTGGTTATGCCTCCCTAGCCCAGCTCTCAGCACGGTCCTGTGGGTCCCTGATGGGTCCTGAGCCAGGCTGAGGGGCTGTGTTGAAGGGCACACACAGCTGACCTGGGAGTGAGCATGTTAAGCCCATGGCTGGAGGAAAGATTTTAATGTGTAGGTGGCAGATGTGAGGTTGCTTCAGAGGAAAAATCTGCCCTTTATCTTCTGTCTGCATTAACACCTAGAAAACAGTGTGCTCAGTTATTGAACCCTTCTGACTCATGCCAGCACAGGATGTGGCTGCTCTGGAAGTTCCCTGCCCTATCTTGGGCTCTCAGCTCAGGGTGGGACCCAGAAGCTTTGCTGGTGCTGGTTGTAAGAGCTCCTGTAACAGAAGAATTGGACAAAGTGGCTGCTGGACCCTCAAACTGAAACCTGAAATGTTTGAAATGTACCATATTTACAGTACTTAAGAAAATGTGATTTTTACAAGTCAGACTTCAGCTGCAAAAACAGGTTCTTTCTGCTAAAGTGGTGAAGGAGCTCTAGATCTGGTACTGCAAGGAAGAGCTTTAAGTTTGCTGTAAAACATTTATCTTACCAACAGAAATGTTCCCTGTTAGAGCTGGTCACAATATTTTGATTGTATACAGTAATGGAATTTAGGTGGTATTAAAACTATTTATGGTTTAAGTAAAGTATACATAAAGCTGTTGCATAGAAAAAGGGAAAAGAAACTATTTTAAATGTTTAATTTTTTTTTCATTTTGTATCTTAAAATCTTTTTTTTAACATTTCTGTTTTGGAAAGGTTGAACTATTTCAGTATTTCTTAGGTCGAATTATGGAATTTGGTGTAAAAAAATTATTCTTCCTTTATTAATGGGTTTCACTGAAATCTAGTAAAGTTAGGCATAAATAATTTTTTTTGAAAGTTTGGTATGTTACAGGTATCAAAAATTTTGAAGTTTTGTTTTGTTTTATGGAAACTAAAGGAAAAGGATTTTAATCAATTTGAGTTCCCAAGATGCACCATCCTTAGGGAAATTCAAGATTTTTCATCGGGTATTTTGGTAATATGCAAGCCTGTTAAGATAAATGTGTAATTCTAGAAATGTTCAGCATGTCAATCCATTTCTGCCTAACTATAATTTTTATAGTCTGCAAACAAATTAAAACCAATTTGTTTTAGCATGGATTCTTTTCTATTTAAGCTGTTATTCAGGTAATTAGCAGAAATGCAATGAACAATCAAGTCAGGAGTCATTGGAGGAGATTTATAATCTTATGAAATCCGTAACTGATACCACAGATTATTTTCTGCTTTGAAGCAGTAGTAACTATAGCTGGAATAACATAATAAAATCTTAAAACCCTTTTTTCAAAAAATACCATACAATAGCAATCAGACAGAGGAAAATTAGTGGCATCATTACTTGACAGATGAGTATCAAAACCTGGAATGGAAAAGTGCCTGGCAGTTCACAGAGGAAAAGGTAGACTGAGAGATCTTTAATTATTTGTTTGCAGTGTCGGTGGGATATGAATATGAAACATGTCCTGATTTTATTCTGTGGGAGAAGAGAACAGTAATCCTTCAAGGCTTTGAAATGGATGCTTCAAATCTGGGAGGCTGGTCTATAAACAAACACCATGTATTAAATCCACAAAGTGGTAAGTCCCTCCTTTATTAACTGCCCACGCAGAAGGAGAATACAAATTTTAAAGGAATTAATTGTTCAGGTTTTAAGTGTTACACTTCCTAATGTGTAATCCTCTTTGAATGTGCACCCTCATGTATTGAGAGCTGAACTGTAAATGCCATCTGAAAGGATATTTTGAATGTTCTGGCTCCCGGGGTTTAGACATTAATATCACTGACTCTTGCAATTGTTAACACATTGTGGTCGTTCAGATGGGAAAAGGGCAAACTAATTTGGGTTCATTCTCACCCAGCTGGTATAGAAGTGCCACATTTCAGGTCAGTCTGTAGTGTGTTACATTCCCAGAGAAGTGTCTACCCCCCTAATTCATCCTGTGACTGCCACCAGTTCATAGCAACACAGCCCCAGGCAGACAAACCCTGCTTGATCACAGAGCAGCACTTCCAGTCCCACACTGCCAGTCCACTGTGCAGTTTTTGTGGCTGCCCACTCTGTGGAGAAGCACAGTAAGTCACTCCTCAGTACAAGCAATCCAACACATTTCAAAGCATTAGTAAAAAACACTGTAAATGCTTTTGGTGTCATAGCATTAACCCTGCGGAGATATTCTTCAGGCATGGAGGCTTGGATATTTTTTTCCCCGTGCTTTTATTTTACACCTGGGGGGGTTTCTTTTCCTCTATTACCATCTTTGCTCAGGAACTAGTGGGACTAAATTATTAAAACAATACTTGCAGATAAGTTATGGTAACTATATATGGTTGTGCCAATAAATTGATATCTCGTCCAGGAGAAGAGAAACTTGAGGTCATATTTTAGCACTTATAAGTCAACAGAGTATTGGATTCAGGAAAGTTCTCTCAATTTGCTCCAGCTGAGAGTCAGTCCAATAAAATCTATTCCCATCTGCAAATTTCTGTTGATGAAGATGCATGCACAGATGTATGGCTCTCAAGTTTTACAAGTTCTGTTGCTGAATGCACAGCTACAGTATAAATATTCCAAATACAAAAGGTCAGATTTAGTTTGTAAATTATCTGGATTTCTGTTTTGATTTAAAATAGTTTGACATTTTAAACAGCAGTTCTTTTCATTCCCTGTCTTATTGGTTTGTATAGATTGTCTCTTTTAAATGCCAGCTATTGACATTTAACAAAGAGAAATCTGACCTCAGTCAGCTGAGCCCCCAACTGTGAGTCCCATAGTCTGCTCCTTAGTGCCAATTTACCACTTGCATAGTTTAATTTCAAGACTAAATTGCTGGCAGTAACTCTAATTTATATGACTATGTGATAACTGCAGTGGTTACTGCTGCAGTTCACCCTGTAGGCACTAACATGTTCTGAGATCTTGTAAAGTACACAATTTTAATCCAAGCTGGGCTAAGCCATTGCTCTCCTGAGCACGAGGAGTGTGGTGACAAATTGCTTCCTGTCCCCATCTCAGCTGTGTGGCTGACGATGCCAGAGAGCCCTGAGCTGTTAGCCCCAGGCCACCTCCTCTCAGATCAGCTGGGCTGTGCCCACTGCATGGATGGGGAATGTGCAGCTTCCTGCACCTGCTCCTCTTCCTCACCTGTTCTGCTGTGCTGGACACCATCAAGGCTGAAGGCAGGGAAAGCTGCCAAACACCTTTGCCCATCACCTGCAGACACAGGAGGGAAGGAGAGGGCATAAGGACATCTGACTTGAAAGCCAGAGTCTCTTCTGTTTGCAGTTTGCATGTCAGAACATCTCCAGTGAGGTGGCAAAGGCCAGGCTCAGGGCTCAGGGGTTCCTCAGGACTGTTACAGGCTTTGGGCACCCACACCTGGCTCTTGAACAACAGCTAGAAAAGCAGCTAAGGGCAGGAAAACAATTACTATAACAAAGCTGGTGCACACCTACCAGAGCAGCCTGTAGGTTCATATTAAAGCAACAAAACAAAATAATGAACTGTGGTAACCAAAAGGATAAAAATAACAAGTGTGCTCTCTGGTCTTACCTAGAAACAAGTGAACTGCACTTCCATTTCAGACATGGAACATGGGCTTTAAATAAGGACAAGAGTATGATTCAAACTAGAATTATGTATTTTAGACTTATCTCCATGCCACCATGACAGATATGAAAAGCATTGAGTAGCCTGCTTGAGCATGAATATTATTAAGATTTTTCACTTTTTAATTAAAGCATCTCCTCTGTATGTATGAGGAACTGCTCTTTTTAGAAAGATGAAACTTTTATGATTTTGAAACACTGCCGCTGGATTAACTACAGAAACATCATTGGAATATAACATTCTCTACTGCAAATTGCAATTTTATATTCAAACTAAAAGTAGAAGCACTTGGCTTGATTTACCAGTCCTGAAGAGCTTATATCTAACTTTAGCTGTTAATCCTGGTTGCCCAGCAGGTCTGCTGCTGTGCACAACATTCCTGCTCAGAGCCAGGGTAGATACTCTTCTTTCCCTCCCCATGAAGGCTGCTCATTTTTGAGAAGTTACAAAATAAACTGAGTTACAAGAAATAGATGCAGTTTTACAGACTTGCAATTCATAGTAATGTGGAGGTACATGTATTAACATGCAGAAACCTTAGCCAGTGAAAACTGTGTTCTACAGCCAGATGTAAGGATTTACAAAAAGAAAGAAAAAAAAAAAAATTCTGCCCAATTCCAGCAGAATTGTTGTGAAATATCAAATATTGTTCCAATGTGGCTGTCACTGGAAGCTCAGTTTTTTTAATGTATGCAGTTTTGCATCAGTCTGGCTGTTAGGTTAACAAAGAATCACATCTTGTTCTCAGCTGTACTCCTCTGCTCTTTTCCCACTTTCTTTTCCTCACCAATTTGGAGGTTTGATCACTTCTAATTTGTGACAAGATTAGAGTTTAATGTTTTCTGGTGCCAAGGTTTTTGTCAGTTTGGAAGATCATCAGGGCGTTTCTCATAATCAAGAAGAAAACAGATACCATAAATATCAGTTCCTACACTGAGGTCTTTTAAAGACACCTGTATCTCATGAATACAAATGAATGTGCTATTAACCACTTTTTCAGGGTGTTATTTGAATTAATCTTTTTTTTTAATGGGAAAGTGGACTGATTCCATTTTTATTTATGTGGGGCAAGGAGGAGTAGTTTTAGAGGGACTCTATGCTTTAAGGGGATTTCAACCCCAGTGCAACAGAGCATCAACTGAAATTAAAGCAGCAGCTTGGAAGCCTGATATTAAGCACACACTTAGATTTATTGACAGCAAAACATATTCTCCAGAGCCCTAATTATTTAGTGGCATTTGTAAGAGGATGTTGAAAGATTACCTTAACATTGTAATTTCAGACAAAGGGCAGCATCTTCATTTCATAGTATTTTTATCCACTGCATAAGAGAGAATATTGCCATTTATTTTACTGGAATATTTCCAGGATGTTTTTTTTTAAGCCATCTCTGAAACAAATCTGTGCATTCTGTCCTCTGTTGTTCATAAATTATTTTTTTTAAATATAATTCCCTTAAAAATAGCTGTGGCAACATTCAGTAATTTCCAAGGTGAATTTTATCTTCTGATTTATCTGAAAGTCACAAAAAATAGTTTAAATAGAAGTTGGTAGAGACGATACATAAATACATTTTCTGCACTTTGGGAAAACTCAGACATGTCTCAACATGTACTTCCTGCAGTGTCTAGAATATTCTCATTTCCCAGCACGAGTCCTCCAGAAAGTAAATTCCCTTGGGTTTGTTCCTTTAATAGAGCCAATGTTCTGATGAAGCACTGGGCCTTTCAAGGGAAATAAGAAATTTTGGACTAGGATCTAAAAGAGTACCTATCTTCTGTTTGCAGTAGCCAAATTTTTGCAATAACATGTCATTTCAATGATACTTCTTAAATATATTACCACATTGTTACTTAAAATAAGCACTATAGCTGTCAGCTTGAGAAAGCACATCTTTGTACTAGTTCTGGTATCACCAGCCTAGTAATTGGGAAGACTTTAAACAGTGTATGTTGCAGAGCAGTGCTGGAATAAAGTGTTGTAGCCTTTATGGCAGAAGGTAGGATGTTGCTGGGAAGATGCTCACTGGTGCTTCACAATTGCTCCTTGACTCTTAACTTGGCTTTGCTGCTCTTGGCACCATTTTTATATACCATGAAGGACTCACAGTTGAATTTGAATATTGATTTTGTACTGCCACTTGGTGCTCTTTTGTGAAAAATGCATAGTGCTCCTGCTATTAATCTCCTTTAATTAAATATTCAAACTGCCTAAGAAATTCCTCTGCTACCTAATAAAAATTTATGAATAAAATGAATATTAAAGCAGTAATCCCCAAGAAATCAGATAGCACTGCAATTAGCAGTCAATTTGTTAGAGCATTAACCAACCCTGAGTTTTCCTCCTGATGTTGGCTTTAAAATAGCCACTAGCCACTGCTAAACAAAATGGTGACAGTGAAACTTGGGATGAACAAAATTGGAGAAGATTAGTGGAACCCCGTGACAGTCTTTAAAATATCAGATATCTGTTGCTATTTTGGTAATCTGGTTTTCTAGAGGATTTTTTAATCCAAAACTGCAGAATAGTTTAAATGCCACACATTTATTTATTTTGTTTCTGTTTTCTTCCCTCCCCTCCCTTTAGGAATTGTGCACAAAGGAAATGGGGAAAACATGTTCATTTCCCAGCAGCCTCCAGTCATCTCCACTGTGATGGGCAATGGGCACCAGAGGAGTGTCTCTTGCTCCAACTGCAATGGGCTTGCCCTCAACAGCAAACTCTTTGCCCCAGTTGCACTTGCTTCTGGGCCTGATGGAAGTGTCTATATTGGGGATTTCAATTATGTCAGACGGATCTTCCCCTCTGGAAATTCCATTGGTATATTAGAATTAAGGTAAAAAAATAATTGGCTTTCTCTGACCAGTGTTTCTAATTCTGGCTGTGAAAACTAGGGTGAGCTTTTATCCCTTGGTACTTGATGAAATAGCCACATGTAGTTGCTTTGTGGCCTTGTGTGTCATCAACTATCAAACCAACTTCCCAGAAAACTTAACACCTACTTGTAATCATCAGTTAAACAGGATGTTTTGAGTGGCCTGTAAAATAGATCTTGCATAATGAATTTCTTCAAATTGCAGAATTAATAAAGCTGATTTTTCTTCCTGTGAAGTTTTCCATACATTTTCTCCAATAGTTAAAATATACCATGATGCATAGTTTTGAAGAAAGCTGCATAATTCCACAGCAAACATGCAGAGTATCATGTCAAGTCACAGCTCTGGGCCTACAGACTTACCATGTTTACAATTAATGCAGTTAATCCTCTCTTGAGCAGAGGATAGGGCTCAGTTTAAGCAGGCAGGAGGAAACTTGGCATCACAGCTGAGCCTGGGCTGCCCTTAATGACTCCCCTGTAATTATCACCCCAGGTTCCCTTTCTCTTTGAGGGACACAGGGGAGGGCAGAAAGATTTTGGACATTAATACATGAAATCTCTCTTATTTAACATCCACCTAGCTAACATTGCTGGTGATGATTCTGTGTGCTGATTGTTCAGAATTAACTTGGCAATGCATGGGCAGTTTCCTCAAACAGGAAACATTTTGAGAGAAAGAAATACCAAGAGGATAAACAGTATTTTGTTAGTGGGATACATGTCTGTGAGCAGTCAGGCAAAGAGCAGAGTTGTCAGGGACTAACATTCCTTGTCTTTCTCTTTCCTTTTAAACCTGAACCTATCTGCCTTTCCAGGAATAGAGACACAAGACACAGGTAAGTAAAATGTAATAACTGGTATGTGAACCACGTTCGAGGAGACAGTCTTACAAAAGTCCTTTTAAAAGTCAGGATATAAAGAAATACTCTGAATTTAATAAATATAAATGACAATAAATACAAATTTTAATCAAATTCACCTTTCTTTATAGTTCAGAAAGTTTGATTTGTTCTAGTTAAAGGAGTAAAGTCTCCTTCTAAAAATCAGTTTGCTGATCACCAAGAAGAGATGGACAGGTTTAAACCTGAACACTGAGAGTACATTTCATAGCTGTCATACCCATTCCACATGGTGTTTGACTGATCACAGATATAGCCATCCAAAGAAACAAGAGCTTTAGCTACTAAAAAAATTGTTTAAAAGGCTACAGAAGCAGACTGTACTTTAGTGGACTGTGCTTCAGAGGTTTGGGGTACCATGAGCTTTAAAACCTGCCAGTTACAGAGTGCACAGCAGAGCCCAGAACTGAAGATGCTGTGTCTAAGCTCAGTCCTTGCTGCTCCAGCTAAAGACAAAGCAAGTGGCTTCCCCCCTTTCCAGCTGGAGTTTTAGCATTGCAATTTGGGGATTTCTTTAAAGGAATGAGCATTGCACATTCGGCTTCTGCGACAGACGGTGAGGGAGTTGGTTCCAACAGTCCAGCTGCAGAAGTGATGCTGCATGCTAGAAAGAGGCAGCAAGGCACTCTGTCTCCTTAGAAATAAACTTTTTAGCATTCCACTACTTAAATGAGATAAATAAACCAGCACTAGTACAGTATAAAACAGTAACTGCGTGGCATAGTAGGGAGCAGAGTGTGAACTGAGCTGTATTTACAGCATGAGAGTATTGGTTGGAATTGCTCACTTTAGCCACAGGACTGCTATTGAATACTATAAATTATTTACCAGATTATGTCACATCTCATATACTTTACAATTAAAACTTTAAAAGGAAATATGATTCCTATTTGGTAAGTACAGGGTTCCATTTTTTAACTGAAGGGTTGTTTCCACTTGCTTTAAACTGACCAGTATGTTTGTAAACTAAATTTCTCTATAATGCATTAGAAAAAAAAATCAGCTTTTACATTTAGAGGTTTCTTTCATAAAGTAGATCTTTTTTCTTTTTAATACCTGTTCACTAGTACTAGTTTCTTGAGATGATCTTCAAACTTAATTAATTATGACAATATTCAAGTACTCCAGCCCTATTAATTACAATAATAATGTCTCTGTCACTATTCTGTCCAAGCAAATTTTGTAGAAAATAAAAGGAAATCACTTGAAGTTAATGTAGTCTTTGAGGTCATAGGGGAGTACTCAACAATCCCACTATGTGCCATTCTCTTGAGGCTGTAAAGGTCATAGTCATGGCGGAAAGTTACAGAATGCTCAAACCAACATGTAGAAGCAGCAGGTAAAAGATTGTTCCTGACAGTCCAGGCAGGAAAAGGCTTCAAAATCCAGCTCCTCCACACAACTTTTAGCCTCCAAAAGAGTTCTTTTTACCATGTAAAAAAGACAATACTGTGTAAAAAGGGAGAGTTTGGCAACCAGCAAACAGAAAATGCCACTGATCTTATTTTTGGTGTTTACAAGCACCTTATCCCATTTGTTTTTCTTGTCATCATGATTTTAAGCTATAGCAAAGCTTTTTAACTGTTAAAAATTGAAACTAAACTTCGAGAAAAGTACAGAGAAAAATTTAGTAGAGAACAGTACTGCAAAGATTAATTTTAAATCCTCCTTACTTCATATAGTTTTCAAAATGCTAATTTAAATCAACTCAGATTTATATCTGATTACAATCTTCAGCAAAAATAGCACGTTTTTCTAATTGTGTTCCATTTCTTACTAGTACTCTTTAAGCATTTTAGTATGCAAGGCTTTAAGCATAAACATGAAGAGTTTTCTAACAGCTGGTCTATTAACTCTAACGACAAGGATGACAGAAAATGTGTCTACAAGGAGAATATAGAATGACCCCTGGTTCTCTGCAGTTTCTGCATACTGAACAACATGTTTATTTAAAATCTAGAATTCTCCTTGCAACTTTTTTCATAGAAATGTTTTAAATAAAAGTCATCATTTGGCTGACCAGTCATTCCTGACCTCAATCCAGAGAGCAAAAATGATTCTTGAAATTTTCAACAAACAAATTTTATAGTGGTGATACTTTGACATTAGTTGCTTTTAGCTCATCCTCTTACTCATCTTTCATCATACCACTGCCCTCTCATTCCCTGTGGTTCCTAGGACTGGGTTTCACATCTGTTCCCCAGCTCTGGGAACATCACTGAGCATTGTCAAACCCACCACAAACAGAACTGGCCCAGGTGAGAGGAGGAACTCACTTCACAACTTTGTTGCAGCAATCTTAAGTATTAGTTAATTGTACCAATATTGATAAAATAGCTCCTAAAAAAATAAGAAGGGGGGAATATTTTTTACAATTTCTTTCATATAACTGGGCATATAGAACCCAGCCACTTTTCAGAAACCTTCTTCTCCCCCTTAGAGGAACACAGTAGTTGTTAAAAATATTGTCTGAGCACCTAAGCTCTCAGCCTGTGCCTCTCTCCCACCATTTCAGTAACCAAATATAAAGGCCCTCTATCTGGATTTTTAGTTAGGCCCACTGCAGGCTCAGGACATGGTGTACCATGTACTTAAAAAATTTCTTCTAACTGGAAATTAACTTTGCACTGAAAAAGAAACTTAGTCTTACTAGATAATAAGATGCAGCTCGGTTTTCAGATTAGAATTTATGATCCCCACCATTTAATTAACATATGTAAATATTTTTTTAAATAACATTTTATAATCTCAATAAGGCAGTGACAGTGCATGAATTATGGTGCATTAATTCATCCCTGGTTGCACTGACAGTACTTGGCCTTCTGCCTTGCTCCTGACAATAGAGTCTGCATGAATTAAGGCACCATATTTCACACCTTCATACTTCCTAAGGTTTAGAAACAGATAAAAATAACCAAGAGTGGGTATTTGTGCCCATCCAGAACAGCTTGTGATTCACTTTGCTGCAACTCATAGATTTGTTTTCAGTGCCAAGAGTACTAGGAGGTATCAGATATAGAAAAATGATCCTGCTTCTGATAGTAATAATTACAACTAAGCTGAAGTCACTCTAGTTAGCTTCATCCTGAGTGGTTTGGTACTGATGGGCAGACCAACTGCCCAGTTCCAGTCTCTGCCCCAGCTCCCTAACCCAAAACTCACTGGTCAGGCTCTGTAGCAAGACACTGGTGGTGTTTTGAGCTGCTCTCACTTACACCTCTGTCCTCTTCAGATCTCTGAGGTGATGTCTTCAGATAGTAGAGTACAGTTGTTGTGCTGCCACAGAGACGCACAAGAAAAAAACAAGTTGACTTTGATGCTCTTCTCTTCTGTTTCAGCACAAGTCCTGCACATAAATATTACCTGGCTGTTGATCCAGTGTCAGAATCCCTTTACTTATCAGATACCAACACCAGAAAAGTCTACAAAGCAAAGTCTCTCACTGAAACAAAGGATCTGGCCAAAAATGCAGACGTGGTGGCAGGGACAGGTGATCAGTGCCTTCCTTTCGACCAGAGTCACTGTGGGGACGGCGGAAAGGCGGCCGAGGCCTCTCTCAACAGCCCAAGAGGTAGGAAAAGTCTGTGTCTGGGGCACTCAGTGTTGGTCACCTGTGTTTCCTGTCGTTATTTAGGAACTCAGATGCAACTGGATGTACGAAAATGTGTCTGTGGCAATGATTTAACCAACTGTTAAGCCAAATCACTTCATGAGGCTCACTCATGTCTGCAGTACAGCCAGTCCTTTATGAGAGATCAGCACGGGCAGCAGGCTCCAGCTAGAATCCTCTGATTACTCTTCCCTGCATGACAACACTCCTCTTTCATTACCTTTCAATTGCAAGGTGGCAACATTTAATTATATGTAACTCTTAGGCAAATTATATGGTTTCAAAGTCCATTTTTTAGATGCTATGCATCAGGTGAGTGTTGTAATGTTAACAGAGCTTACTCATACACTGTAAGTCAGGGCTGTTCAAATCAGCCAGCAAAATCCAGTTTATTTGGAACTCTAGTTTGTCCTTTCTTATTAACACACTTTGCAAAAGTTGAGCATCTCCCCTGCTGCACATGAAATAAGCATTTTACTGCAGCCTCCCTGTCAGAGTACATCCAGTATTGTCACAGGCAAAATGTGTGTGAAGCCTCGAATCCCCACCAAAGCCACAATTAATCCCCTTGCAGTGTGCACTAGAACTGTGATAAAGTCTCTGGATTTGGTGCTCTAAAGCAGCTGATCACCCTGAGCTCCCACGGCAATCCCTGGAACAAAGGGTGCTCAGCAGCTCCCAGGGCAGAGCCCTGCGTGGGCTGTGCTGCGCTGCCCCCGCGCCGGCTCGCAGCTGCCTCCAAGGAAGGGCTTTGATTCTCTTTCCTGAGCTAATAAAGCAAGGCTGTACATCAGTAGGAAATTAGAATGTACATCCAGCCAGAAATACCTCTAAGACAAGCAAATAATCCTGCTTTAAGGTTTAGCAAGAGACACATTGTAATTATAGAGTGACTTTAGTATGTCTTTAATGATAGAAGGTAAGTGTGAGGTAAGTACAAATAAATGTTAATCTCAGGCAGCTAATTAAGGTAATGAATCTCTTCTAAAAATAGTAGAAAACAAAGCTTTTCAGATCCTTTATCAGGAAAGTGTGATTCTGTGAAAGTGATCAATGTTTTATTTCAATTGATGATATCCAATTACAATACAATCAGTTGTTCCGTTTTATTTTCTTAGTGGGGAAACATGTTGATGAAAATGTTGTGATACACTGTTTACTTTAAAGATGCTCATACTTCCTTAATAGAAGGTTCTAGTCATAAAGAAATGAGGAGGAATAAAAGCACAAGTCAGGAGTTCTCAGGCAGCCAGCAATTATTGAAAAGAAGTTGTGAGCAGACAATGGCTCTTCTGTAGGCAAATTCAGGCAATGACTCCCAGGTGCTTTAGATTTATGCATCTCCTCTAAATAACATTAGTTTTAAATGATCCAGTTTGTTAGGTTTTTCATTTTGATCTCAAGTCTGGACAGCCACATGCCCTTTTTGTGCAGGCCCTAACAAAATGCAGCATCAGCTCGTGGTCCCCAGCAGTGGGGTCAGTGTAGCACTGTGGCAGCCAAGTAGCTACAGGTCCTTGTTTTCCCCTGAACTGTAAGAGTGAATAACCCTGGAAAGTAAAGGAAGTGTTTGCCTGGTACCCCTGGATCTTCATTAAGAAACAGAGATGTCTCCCATACTTTGCAGTTTTAGAGATTCTTTTGGATCACTTATTTTGCTTGTTCTTGAAATCTTTGTCAAGTTACAAGATGTCATATTTCTATTGAAATTACATTCAAACAGTATAAATAAAATTGTTTTCTGTAGGAAGCAGGAAGTTTTGACAAAAGCTTCTTAACCACATTTAAAAATCCTGGGACACACAGACACACAGTAATATATAGCATTTGATCACAGAAATAAATGAATTGTTTCTGGGTTTATACCTCTGAGATTTTTACAGTGCAACAATAGCCCCAGACAGAGTAATTGCCAAGTTA
The DNA here is from genome assembly GCF_027477595.1 of Haemorhous mexicanus. Taxonomy (NCBI): domain Eukaryota; kingdom Metazoa; phylum Chordata; class Aves; order Passeriformes; family Fringillidae; genus Haemorhous; species Haemorhous mexicanus. The sequence continues at coordinate 10,903,594 of NC_082354.1, forward strand.
TTAAATATAATCTCTTGCATTATTCAATGAAGCATTTGTATTTATTTCTTAAGCTAATACAGGAATATTGCTAGCTTATTTACTTTGCTTGCCTTTTTTTTTTTTTTTGTCCTGAGTATTCCTTTTTCCCATTATAAATGAAAAATTATTTTCCCCTTTACTTGATAGAAAGATAGTAGGTAAAAAGGGACTCCATTTAGTGGTTGTTTGACCTTGGTTAGTTATATCTTAAAAGTTGGACTCTAATTTTTGCTATTAGCTGCTTGTGTAAGCATATAAGAGGTTATCTAGAGGGGTTATCTGTTTTTCCATTTGCAAAATTGATATGAAATACCTACTGAGTAACACTTGTGAAACTTAATCCTGTTTGGGAACATCCTCAAAGCCATGTTAATAGGTGGAAATTCAAATTCTCTTCCTTACTTACTTTTCTGGATGAAAGTTGCTTTGAAAAGTGCTCTAACTTTTCTGAGCTCATGCCCATTTTCCTAGTTCCTTGAACATGCAGGGAGGTTTAGAAGAGTCCTACACTGTTATTTCATTATTTCTTTCATCAATGTTTATTTTCTCATTATCTTTATTTGGCAAGACTGCCTTTACCTAGTGACCAGGAATTAAATGCCAGACAGGAAAATATCATGAAGTAACACTAATCAATTCTGATTTTATCTTTCCACAACTTTGATTTTACAGGTAGCAAACACATGTAGCTTTGTTCAGTCTGTTCCCAGTTCTCTGTGAAGGACTGGAGATGGGGCTTAGTGAAAATTAATCTTGCACTATTGTATGTTGAGCTGACTTTGAAAGATGCTTTTAAACATGCATGGCTGATGTAGTTGAAATTTGAACTTCAATATATTATTTTTACTGCAACTTTCTTTAATTCTGTAGAGATCTCAGACTAATGAGTCATGTAATAGATGACCAAGTACTTAAGCAGAATGTGAAATGATACAAGGTGGGGACATAAAATAAGATCTGTGACAAGCTGAACACATTTATTACACAAGAAGATATTGAAAATGAAGAAGTAACTACACAAGATATTAATCATTGACCAAATTCCAATCACTTGAACTTTACCAAGTAACAGATTTTAATTTTGGGGTGGGGAATTCTGTTCGGTGGGTTTGGAGATCTTTTTAATAGAAATAATTTATGGCACATCTAGTTGCCAGCACTATTTTTTAAACAATCTGATTAGTATTTATGATAAGGTACTTGAGGATCATCTTCTGATTTTAACTAGATTAGTCATCAAGTATTGGAGCAGGGAGAGGCACTAAAATGAGTGGAAATACTTGGGACTTGTGCAAAGACAATTCTTGAATCAACACCATTAAACACTTACCTACCCTGCCCTTCTGAAATCAGTGGGCTTTAGACCTGTAAATAGATTTGACTTTCTAAGCATAATTGACAGAGGCAGTGAGAGTTCGAGACAATCAGGTTACCACATTCTTGCTGAGCTCCAGTGTCTCCCAGGCAGCAGGGTGAGAAAAGTGTCCATTAACATCTGATTTCCATTGCCTTGTGTCTGTGAGCAGCACTCACACAGGACAGCTCTGCTGGAAATGCAAGCTGTGTAACTTCTGTGAAAACAGTAGGTGCCCCCAGTGATGGCACCCTAAACATCAGGGTGATTTACACATTTTGGATACTAAAGGACTAAATTTAAAGGTGTAAACATCTGAGGTCCTGCAGTGTCTGCTTTTTGATTCCTGGGTTCAGAGCAGTGTCTGGAGCTAGGTGCACACCATGTCTGTGCAAGCCATGTCTGTGCCTCGAGGAATGTGACTGCACACTGAGTGCAGAGTACTTGGATGCACTGCAGTGACCTCACTGCAGGTGCAGTGACCTCAAAGAAAGCACCAGGGGAATGGAGAAGGTTGGAGTAAGTTCTAAATCCAGTGCACAAAAATACCTTATCCACAGCTGTAGCAAAGAGCTTTTTCACTCAGACCAATGGCCATCAGATAAAAATACAAATTAAGCATAATTTAAAAATCAGTTCTGCAGTGTAGTTTTATCTATTTTGCTTGCAATTACTTTACTAAGGAGATATTGCTTTAAAAAAGCGTGGTTTTGAAGATGTGTTCATCCTAGCAGCTTGCATCCTGAAATAATCAGTCTTGTTGCCCCTCATCCTTAGCAATACATTCTAAAGGAAATGAAGTTGTAAGAGCTGCTCAAACTCAACCTTTGCTCTTGTCAACTGGCAGTAGCCCATTTAGGACTGCTCCTGTTCAGCTGGAAGATTCCTTTTACTTTCAGTAGGATGCACAACCAAATTCCTATTACAGCCTTTTGTGACAACAGACACACTTGCCTAAGGTAATGATTAATGCTATTTTTCCAGCAATCTTTGCTATTCTATAAATTCCTAAGGCCTTTTTAACATTTCCATAGAATTCAAAAAGGGAAGTAGAATGGGGTGAGATTTTTCATTAGCAGTATATAAAGTTAGAAATAGACAAGCCAAAGTAATTTTCAACGTCAAGTCATTGTTATATATGCATCATAAAATCAGCAAAAACCCCACCAATCTCATGCCATTTTTTATTCATTTAAATTTATTCCTTATTTTTCTTTTCAGTAGCCTTAGCCACCTATGATTTCTAAAGTATGGGAAACTTGTAGAACATTGTAAACTTTTTGGATAGCAGGTGTTTTCCTAAATTTCATCCAACATTCATCTGAATTCATAAATCATTCACTTATCTATTCACCCATGTCAGCAGGATGACCCCAGTCATCATGTCTCAGGCTGGAAGCTGAACATTTTCATTCACAGTCAGGAGTTAAAAACGCTGTTGGCTCCAAGTCTACTGATCTGCCTCTAAAGAGAACAGCACTCAAGTGCAAGTACTGAAGTCGTGTTCCAACTGACAAAGAACTACTGAATATTTTGCAGCTAGTGATGAGACAGTAAGGAAGTAAGGATGACAAAGATCACAAGGCAACAGACTGCAAATCACTTGAATCATATTTTGAGTGGTGTATTATGGTAACCTATAAATAACTAATTGCATAAAATTGCTTTAGTTCCTGGATGGCAGCTTTAATTAAAAGCACCGAAGACATTTAGAAGTTTAGAAATGGATGGCATGCAATTTGCCCTTTTAGCACCATAAAATGGTAATTAACCAATTTGATTCACTTCTTCCTATTAAAAGTTTTATGAGAATCACAAGTTCCTTCTGAATAGAGTTGTTCTTCAGCAGAAGGTGGCATTCTCTTTTATCCATCCTCACCAGTAGCTGTAGATGTTGTTTTAAAAATTCTTCAGAAGTTTAATTAGAAGTTTTCAATATAGAATGCTCATTTGTAACTTTTCAGCTGAGCAAAAAGTGTAAAGTAGAATTTCTAGAAGTGGGCCACATATAATTCTAGCTACTCTTTATTGACATGTTTGAAAAGGATTTGTTCCCAAAAAAAAGCTTCTCTTAGAAGGCAAGTGTGGGATATAGTATGGGGTAAAAAAGAAAATGTCTTAATAAGGTTTTTACTATATTTCTTTTAATCCATATTTTTACCACTATAAGGTTAACTCCTGAAATGCCAAAATTTCTAGACTGCATGATCATATGTATTTTGAATTTATACCTATAACTACACCAAAAGCAGTCAGTTTGCTTTCTGAGTGCTGTTTGCATTTATAATGGTGTATGTATGTGCCCTAAGGCAGAGCTGTCAAGGGAAATAACCCTTTAACCAAAACTACTCTGGAGAGCAAATAACAGGAGAGGTTATAGGCATCCCTCTGTGTTTATCATGGGTGTCCCCAGCTCCTGTACTAATTATTATTTGCTGGAGAAAACAGTTATAAAAAGGAAAACTTTCTGCATAGTCTTTCTAGTAATAATACTTAGTCACCACATTTGACAGCATTACTGGCAGTCAATTTTTAATGTTAGTTAACAGAATTCAAATGGTACTGATTAAAAGACCTCTGAGTGTTATAAATATTGCTCCAAAATGTCTGCATGTAAATCCACTGGAGAGAGATCTTCATAAAAACTACTGTTTCACATTCAGGTACAAAATTCAGCCCTATGCAGGACATTCCCAGGACTAAAATATGACCAAAACCAGTCCTGCAGCATGAGCATCTCACTCAGCAAGACTGATACTCAGCTCTGAGTCAAACAATGAGACTAAATCCTGGCACAGATTTATTTTGTCCTTACCCAGCCATCAGTTTTTAATGAGCAATCTGGATGTAAGCAGGGTAAGTCTGTCATATGTGTGATAGGTCATAGGTCCCCTTAGTGCCCAAAGACATCATCATTTGGGCATAGAATTTAGTGTAAAAGATCCTTAAAAAAAGGAAATCAGAATCAGACCCAGAGCCTGATACAAAGTACATCTCCTTCTCTGGGAAAAAAAAAAATTACCTTTCTTCCTCACTGAAGGGTTGAGCAGTGCTCCCACTTGCACTCAAGTGCAATTCATTACCCTCAGCATGTGCATGTTTCCTCCCCCAGTTCCTTGGTGATTAAAGCACAATTGCTGTGCTGTGTGTGATTTGATTCTGCGTTACACTGTACGTCAGAAAAGGATTAAAATAAGCTCTTGGAGTACAGATTATATGTAGCATCATGTAAAATGTGACAGGAGCATTAATGAATCCAACTCTAATGAATAAATTGGGACAGTTTAGCCACCAATCTGTATTGTTTTCCAGTGGATGCTTTATGTAGGGTATTTGTCAACAAGACTTAAATGCTTAAGTAATTTTTTCAAGTAGGTAAAGTTGTGTTGTTTTACTGTAGAGTCATAAGCTCTGGAAGAAGTAGATCTTTGCTGAACAGCCACTGGTACTTGAAGAAACTGGTTTATTAGGAAGTACCAGGAATTTAGTGCAAATACTGAAGACATGGGCTTATTTATGCCATTGCACTGGCATATGTCCTTCCCTTGCAGGCAGGCTGCTTTTCTGCAGTGGCTGGAGGGCTAGAAACACTAGAAACATTAAAAGATCCTTGATTTTCTTATATAGTCAGTGTTTGAAATCCATTCAACAACACAGCTGAGTAGCTTTATTTCATTGCAGCATAATTTTTGATTTTTATATAATGGATGGTTTGCAGCCAACACAGCCATCTGTTCTCAGGCAAATTGCGCAAAACAGAGGATGCACTTGCCCTGGTGACAGATCCTGGCCTTGCGTTGTCTGTGCTGTGGATCTGATCCAGCTGAGAAGCAAAGCTCCTCGCTCACCGTGCAGTGCAGCACCTCCCCTCTGCAAAGGCAGGCTCAGACACAGCCCAGTGCTGCCCTTCCCACCCACAGCAGGTTTCTCATTTCAGCTTGTGAGGCACGCTGGAAAGGAAATCAGATCCCATCTAATGTCACTACGTGAGGCAGGATGAGTGAGATAGAGCTACAAGGGCCCATCCCTTCCCAAAGCTGGAATGCACATGTCACCCCAACACCAAAGCAAACCTCTTTGCTTCTCAGGCTCACTCTTTACCTCAGCTCACCTTCAGCCTTTTAGGTTTGGACTTCTCAGGAGCAGATGACAGCCAGGAGCTTGCCAATCATTCTGGAGTTTCCAAAGGTACAGTTACTTTCTAATTAAAGACTGAAGATCCTCTAAGGGAGCCAGTACCACGGAGTCACGATTTATGAGCTCGCAGGCTGGCAGGGACTCAGGCTCTGAGACTGTCTGCTCCTCTTACAGCCTTTTTATAACCTTCCAGTTTTACCCAGCTGACCCATCCAGCCCCCACCAGATGATTTCAGTTCCCCGGGTGACATCTGTCCTGCAGAACCTTCAGCCATCTCACATAATGAGGAAATGTAGCCTAGCATCTGTACCTTGAGCACTTAGCAGTCCATGGGCACTTTTTGTCCTGGTTGGAGGAGGTGACAGGATGGTGAATGCCCTCCTCTGAGGGCAGTTCACAGCCAGTTGCATACATTGCATTGGTAATTTAAAGAATTAGTTTCAACTCCCAACACTGTGCTGATAACCCGAGAGCTGGATGCAGTAGGGAGTGTTTCACACTAAAGTTAACTGCTGTGGCTTTTGGATTTTTAATGGATGATACCCTCAGAATGTTGTGATCATACCCTCAGACCTTTGCAAGGTGCCTGAACATCACCTGTGGTGAAGAGGCACCTCCGAACCAGTCATGGGCAATTTGTCTTGGGAGCCTGCCCTGGGTGTTACCACTGCAAGAGAAACCATATTACACTCAGTTATGTGTGCAACTCAAACTCAATCCCCAGGCATTTCCAGCTGCCAGGTAAAGATATGTTTAGGGGCTTGGAGACACCATTACCCCCTCTTCCCAGCCCTGTGGGAGATGCATGTTCTGCATCAGGGTTTCCTGGTCTTGCTTTTTCCCCCCAGACTGCTCAATCTCCCTTTCTTCCAGTTGTAACTGCTCCTGTATATTAAAAACAAAAACCTTAAGTATAAGGAGTTGGGGTTGGAAGCTGAGGAAATTCAGTTTGAGGCTATTTTTCTTTTTTAATGGCATGTGGAATTGCTGTATGGGATCCTAAACTGGCCTGCAGACAAGTATTTTGTAAACTTAGAGTACATACGGCCTTCAGTTGTGCTAAATGCAGGGGACAAAAATCAAGAACCACATAAACCACTGTCCAGACCATCTGTTCAAGTCCTCTGCCTTTCGTTTCTGTGTAGCAGAACATAAATTCATTATTAAAATAGCTTGGCTGTGCACAGCAGCTGCTGTAATTGCAAAGTTATGCAACTTTAAATGGGAAATTAGGAAGTAGTTTAAAGCAAGAAATTGAGTGGTTTTGGTAGAAAGGATTTCACAAGTCTAACATGAATAGAAGTGCTCTTCTAGTTATATTTTCAGTATTTGAGGGAAATAAGTTCTTACTTACAGTTCCAATTGAATGCAGGAAGAACTGCAGGGGAGCTGTTAGGCTGGGGCAGAACAGGGCTGGGCATGAGTTGGGGCATAAAGGTGCTGGTGGGAGGCAGCAAACCTTCCATTCCTCAGTTTCCCCACTGAAATGCAGAGGACCATGAGCTTTGCTGTGCAGAGCCCTGGCACTGAGTTCCATCCCTGGCATTGGAGTTCCATCCCTCGTGCAGTGCAGTGCTGCAGGAGCTGTTGCAATCCAGGAGTGGGAGAGCTGCCCCAGCTGATGACCACAACTGTCATGAGCCTGGTTCCAGTGCAGGACCATCATTTTGGGCAGCACTGCACTGTGATCCATCCTGCAGCACAGCTGCTCCTTCTGCCTGCTGAGCAGAGCCTGCTCTGCACCACTTCTATGTACAGCCCCTGTCAGAACAGGTCTCTTTGACCTCTGTGGGTTCTTCTTCCCAGCTCAGCCATTCTCATCATTCAGAGACTACAGCAATTTAAAAATTGTCTGTGCATAAGAGTGAAGAAAGTGAAATGAAAATGAAACAAATCAACAGTAAGATAACTTCTTAGAAAAGCTAATATTGCCCACTTAATGATAGACATTAAGTTGTTGAAGAGCCTTGTTCTGTGTATGTGAAATTACATTAAAAGCAAAGCCTCTGCTGTTTTGTTTTGTATCATCCTCACATATTCCCTCTTTCTCCTTTAGTCAAAGCTAATCTGATAGATGGGTATGAACTTTCCATATACATTTTGTATAAGCCTCAAATAATAATGGGTGGGGGGAAAAAATCATACTTTTTTAAATCAGCAGATTTTTGTAGTCTAAGAAGAAAGGAAGCATTTTAAGCTGATACTTTTAAATCAAGATAATGCCAGCACTAACACTCTTTTTACCCTTCCTCTTCATCCAGGTATCACTGTAGATAAGCACGGATTTATTTACTTCGTTGATGGTACAATGATACGGAAAATTGATGAGAATGGTGTGATCACAACAATCATAGGTTCAAATGGCCTCACATCAACCCAGCCATTGAGCTGTGACTCTGGGATGGACATCAGTCAGGTAGACACCTCGTTTTTATGTGTTGTCACTTTGATACACATTGTAGAGACAGATCACTTACTGTCTTTACCAAGATTGTGTATGGAATATGCTGGATGAGTCAGATAATTTGAATGGCACAGTATGGAGTAGTTCTTCCACTCACATGATTATTTTAAGGTGTATTAATACAAAACCACACTTGATTATTTTCCCAGGAGATGGCCTGTGAATATATAGAGAATACATATACATTCTTATGTAAAGAATACAAACTGCTTTAAAAAGTTGCTTGCTACTCTGATCTTCTAAGAAGGTAATCAGAAGTTTAAAGTGCTCTCCTTTAGTCCAGCATTCAGGCTGATTTGCTTGAACTAGTAAATGGAAAAAATAGTCTGTTTACATCTAGATCTGTTCTAAGTCATGGAGGAGCATTAGAATAGTAATTACACAGCAGCAATATTGTGGTGGAACTATTGCATTTCCATTTCTCAAAAGGCTTTTCAGTTCTTATGTCAAGTGCAAAAATAAGGAATAGTAAAAGAAATAAAATAACTTATCTCTAGTTTATGCTAATAAAGAAATATGGATAATCATGGAGAAACATAAATGGTACTCTTGGCTAGTCAGTGAGCAATACCTACAGACAGCACAAGGAAGGACTTGGCCTTTGCCAAGAAATAATTGAATTAATCAGCTTCAAAACAGGGGAGAAGCTGTACTTGAAAAAATCTTGAGGCATTCAAGTGACATACTAAGCTATTATGGACTGTGTCAGCTAATAACCAGGATCAGGTTAATTTTTCATTTCATTTTCTCCCTGCCCTTTCCTCCGTCCTTCACAACTGGAGAATCACAGTTAAAATTCAATGCATAACAATGGTAAGAGTTTGTTGCTTGCTTCTAAGTAGATTTGGAGTAATAACAAATGACTGTGGTCTTGCATTCACATACCTGAAGAATGTGGGGTCGATGTTTTGGTTAGTTCTTGTGGAGTTTCACAGGGTCAAATGAAGGGATCTAATGCTGCTATCGCAGAAGCACTGAGGGGTTTTTTTACTAGAATCAGAACAGGAAGAAGTTTTTGTGTTCCCTTTCACATTTCACCAAATCACAGAATTCTTATGGTTTGAAGGGACCTTTGGAGATCACCCAATCCAGCCCCCCTTCCAAGGTAGGGTCACCTGGGGCAGGTGACACAGGAATGCATTCAGGGGGTTTGGATGTCCCCGGAGAGGGAGACTCCACATCCTCCCTGGCAGGTGTTCCAGTGCTCTGCCACACCCAACAGAAAGAACTTCCTCATTTTGAGCTGAAATTTCTTTGTCTTTTGTGTGTGTAGTGTTTCAGTAGACCCTATGTGTTTGCAAACGTGGGGAGAGAGCCCTCAGCCTCCCTGTTCTAAGACAGACAGGCCTTTGTATTCTCTTGGGTCCAGTTGATGTGTAATTATTCCATATAAAGCAGAACAGGGTCAACTGGCTTAGTTGTGCTAAACCCAAACTTAAATTAGCCTGGTAATGGTTTTAAGACTAAACAGCTTCTGGGCACCTTGGCTCTTGCTCTGGCCCCTGGCCTTGAGGCCAGCCTGTCCTGCAGGTGCTGAGCAGCAGCTGGCAGGCAGCAGCATTCCTGCTGCACTGCTGCCTGCCAGCTGGTAGGAGCTGAGCTTCATGGAGCCCACAGCTGCCTGCAGCACATGCACTCACTTCTTGGATGCATCTAACAACTGCCTGGGGCACCCCTAAGCAGATCAGGTATCTCTGAGGTCAGGGAAGGGTGCCAGGTGCAGCGTCTGCTCCCTGCCTTCTCCTTCTGGATCTGCACTCTCAGGCTGTACAAATAATTGCTTTATTTGCCTCATGTAATATGTGCTGTGTATTTGTGTTCAAATTTTTGCTGATTTTGCTCAGTAAGAGAATGTCTCGCTACATCTCAAATAGGGAGTTTTAATCGTTTCCATTTCCTTTTGAAAAATGCAGCTTACCCGTTAGCAAATAAGTCTCAGCAGGGGGTTTGGCAAAATTAGAAATAAAATTATTTATTTATTAAATTAAAACTGAATTTTAAAAGTAAACGTTTGGAGCTGAAATCAAATGTGCTAAATTTGTAAAGCAGATTTAAATAGCCCTAAAATCCTAGTTCTTCATAAGTTGGCTACTTGCCAGAAACCAGTTTCATTTAGTTCACCCTACAACATAGTTCAATGACATGGAGGATGGGCTTCTGCAAAGTCATAGGTAAGAAAAAAGATGTCATAGAGCAAATCATTCTTCATTCATCTGGGGTACAGTCTCCTTTTCACAGAAGCAGGAATAAATCTTTTTTTTTTTTTTTCATGAGCCCTTCAGGTGTTTCCATACTACAAGAAAATATGGCTGCACATTTTGCAAAATTTTTCAATTTGTCAGCATTCTGGGAAACTAAGAAATGGCCTTACCCCTAAATTGAGATAGTCTTCAGTTAAACTGTGAATTCATGACAGTAAATATTCTAAAAAACATAATAAATTATGGCTTATAAACATGTCCCTAAAAAGTGGCTAGTCTCATTTTCTAAGGGTAGCAATACTATATAATTTTCTGTACATTTATCACTGATAAGTGAAGTCACAATGTGGACACTGCAACATGAAGCCTTTGGAAGCATTTCTTGTTTGGAGGATTTGTTTTGAGGGGGTTTAAGTAAGCCTCTTTATAGAAATTTTTCACAAAATCCACACCTTTGAGGTATTTCACATACACAGTAAATCATAGACATGAAATAAATACCGAGAATGCATGTTCTGAAAAGTAACTGTATCAAATTTGCTCAGTCATCTTCTTCTAAAACTGTTGCTGATAACCAGAAAAGCCTGTGAAATAATCACACCCCCTTGAAGTCAAGCATGTTAATCTGGAATTTTATCAATGAGAATAACGGAATGATATTGTCACTTAGAAACAAGTGTATATCCTTGCAAGACTGCTGAGTTTATTCCAGAATGACATAAACATAAATGAAAAATGCATTTGGCCCATCTCCACTTAAATTAGTTTTTGGCTAAGTTACAAATGGCATTTAAATCAAGAGAATGTGGGTTGCTCACAAATTGTGTATTTAGAGAGACTTACAAAATAGGTTAATAAAGTCATTTCTCAAAGCTAAATTTGTTCTGACAGTAAAATCAACAACTTGCCCAAAATCAGTATTTCTTCATTTACTGAAGTACAAAAATGTACTCTTGGAGTAAATGTGTAGAGTAACTGTCTATTGCAAACATCACCATAAATGACAAGCTTTAGCTTTAAGGCATTCACTTTAATAGATGAGTTGATTATGAAAGGGTTTAATCATTTGCTCCAATATCAGTTTTCATGGTGTTATTCTTGGTAATCGTTATGTGTTTGTTATTTACCACCTTCTCCTTCTTAAGCATGATAATCTGCATTCATAACCAGGGGAAGAAAGGACAGATGGTGCTGAAAAGATTATAGGTTGTGGCAAATAAATGACCAAGCTCTAATTACTTTGATCTCATACTTCATTGGGGGGCTTTTAATCTGAATTTAAAAGGAAAGGGACACTCAGTTGAACTGTTTGTATGGTACGCCAGCATTCTCAGTACTGTTTCATCCTGTTCAGAACTTGTGTGACTTTTCTTCTCTGCACAGATCATTTCAGTGTTCTTCAATTAGTTATTAGAGCAAACCTAAGGAAAATGGCTCTTCAGAGCTATGCATGTGAATATCTATGTGGATGTGCTCAACACTCACTGTTGGTGCCAGGAGCTCAGCAGACACCTACATGGTCATGAGCCACAACAGGACTGCCAAGGGAAGGGACTTGGATGGAGAGAGAAAGAAAAGAGATGGGATCATCATTCAGTTTCACTGCTGATGGCTTTGGGCTGGATCCTTGTCTAGACCAGAGGCCTCTCTAGATTGTTTTTTATCTCTCATGTACACGCTCTCTTTGTGTTTGCACATCCTCAGGGTACACTGATATTTTTTAGCTAGTTTATTGATAGCAGCTGAGAGCACATTGTGTGGGTATGTGTCTGTCTGTCTGTGTCTGTCAGTATTCTCCTCCTCACAGTAAATTAAAAGCTTGGGCCAACTTCAAACAAATTTGTAGAGAAACACCCACCTTCAAAGCAATTAAATTCCTACATGTTCCATAAAAATATTAATCCAGCTGCAGGACAGAAACCTAAAGTGGCCTTTCAAAAGGAAATATTGCAGCATAAGCTTTCTTTTATTAAACTCCAGAGATTCTACTCAGGATGTAATAAATGCCCCATTCACAGGAAAACTTCATTTCGCGCTTGGACCTTATTAAACTCCCAAGCCAGTCAGCCATGCGACAGAAGTCCTTAGGAAACCAGACTTCATCAGATCCAGTGTTCTTGGAAGTTATATTGACGTTGTGGGAGTTTTTGTGTGAAAGTAAAAACACTACAGCTCATCTTGAGTGATAAGCTTTGCTGTTCTGCCTCCAATGCTACAGTGAAAGCTGAGGAGAAAATTAGCAGATATTTCTACCATCTTGCAATTTCATCCTCTATCTTTCCTCCCATGAGAAATATGTGGGCTGAATTTCCACTGCTCCAAACCACAAGTCATTTATATCTGTGTGAGTGGCTGCAGGTATTATTTGGGAGCTGTTTAAACCAATCTCGAGCACAGTCACTGCAAATACAGAGTCCAAACATTTGCAAGTCAACAGAAAATGAATCCCAAGAGCTTTTTCTTTGCCTGTAACCATGGTCTTGTTCTCGTGCTTATGTCAGTCCCACTAGGCAGGAGTCTGTGCCAAAGCAATAGCTCCGACCTGATTGATGGTGTTAATAACTGTCACTGCCGTGTTCCAAAATGAAAGGTCTGGTTTGAAGACTTCTTCTTGACATTTGCACTTCATCAGCCTTTGTTCAGCACTTCTCCACGTGAGGGAACCATCTATATTGTGTTGCCTCACATAAACTTCAGTGACACTGCAAAATGTTTTGCTCCCTTATAAAAATGTGACAGTGTTACTTACGTAGGCAATTTGCTTGCACAGGTCAAATTAAAAGGCAGAATTCTAGAACAGGGTTTAAAGGGGACCATGCGTGGCAGGAATGTTGTGTCCTGGACAGCCTGCTTTGAATGATGGAGAAGAGGGGAGAGGGTAATAAGTGATGCTGTTGATGACCTACTTGAAATAGTGAAGCGAGACAGACTGCTGGGAAGCAGGAATGAAGATGAGCAGAATTGCGCGAAAATGTATTCTATATCTCAAAAATGCAAACGCTGACATTGCTCCCGCAGTCACGAGTGCTGCAGGCGCTCCCCAGCAGCATCTGCACAGGCACAATATGCTTCAGTGGCATTGTGGAAGCCTTTTGAGCAGAACAAAAAGCTCCCAGGACATGGTGACCTCGCTTGAAAGCAGCAATGAGGGTCTGCTCATCGGAGCAAGCACAGCCTGAACAGAACTTTCAGTGGGTACGTTTGGAGGAAGGAAAGAAAAATGTGAAAGACAAAAATATGATCTGATGACCGGGTGAGAGCAGGGGAAGCGAGCTGCCAGCACAAAGCCAAATTGATTCTAGGCTGAAGTACTTCTAAGCCAGGTTGAGAGTAAAAAATTGCAGAGCAACTGGGAAGATTATATTAATTAGTATTGTAGGTCAGAACACACACTATTCCTTTAGGTATTTCTCTACATACCTGACATTATTAACTGCATTCTCGTAAAAGCAGGAAGAAAAGGCATCTTTTAACATTAGATGAACAATATTCTAATTGTGCCATCAGAAAGGGACAACTGTGTTTTTACTGTAGCAAAGTATTGCAGAACTGCTCCTGTTCTTCCTTTCCTTTTAGTTCTCTACCTGGGTCTTTTGATACATTATTCTAGCTGTGAGTAATTAATGCAGCATAAATATTCCGAGTTGCTGAACAAAGGCACACAAAGCAGAAATAACAATTTATAGACCCTTTTATTTTACTTGTGGTCTTCCCTTACAGAAGACTTCCAGAGTTTTTTCTTTTTAGAAAAGAACTCTATTCTTTTTTCTGGGTCTTGCTGGATGAAGGAGCCCACAAGGCTTTTTTTTTTTTTTTTTTTTCCAAAATAAAGTCTTCTTGTTCTCTGGTTCTTTTTACTCTACTGCTTAATTTCATGTTCTTTCTTCTCTGGCTTTGCTGGAGTGGAAGTCGTGGCCCCAGCAAAGTCAGCAACTGTTTTGCCACTGACTTCAGTGGAAGCAGGACTTCACCAAGCTTAATTGAAAGGGTAGTGAGAGGTGAGTGTGCAGTAAGGAGCAGCTGTATCTCACAAGAAAGTATGTGCTTCTGAGAAATAGACCAGAACAGGTCTTCACTGAGGCATTTTTAAACCTTTTCAAAAATGAGGTGTCCCTCCAATTAATTAATTGTTACTCTTCAGAAACTGTAAGTCTATACAAAGTCATTCCAGCCATAATAGCATATGCAGGAGCAAGCAGTCACTAGCATCCATGCTTCGAAGCAAAACCAAGCTGAAAGCCTTTTTAAAAAAGGATCTTCAGGTATAAGGGCAAATATCTTTTCCCAGGGGTACAGGATCAGCTAAGTAGCCTCTCTTCAACAGAAGCTGAGAGAAAAGAGGCTCATAGGATTAGAACCTCAGGTGAAAAAAAGTCTGAGAGCTCATAAATCAAACTTGGAGGTGTACAATGTCATTTTTTAAATATCAGACAGAAAGCAGGCTGGTTTCATCAGAACTAATTTATATTCCAATCAAATTATTCTATCACTGAATTTTAAATTAGTCATAGACACAAGATAGCATCTGATGAAGTCATACTGCAATTTCTCCCTTAAAGCCCAAATATTCTGTTTGTATTGAGCACCTGCAAAACAGCAATTTATTTCAATTTTCTGCCATAAATAATCCATTATGACTAAAAGACTATGTACATTTTAATGAACTCTTCCAGCATTTGCATCCTTTCCTCTGATAGTTGAGACAGTGTTAGACACCTGATGGGGAAGTGAAGGAGACCTCTGCTCATGACTTCCCTCTTACTTCCTGCTACACAGACACAGCTTTAAATACTTTTTTCAAAAATTTGTTTCTAATAAGCAACTGCAAGAAGGAAAAATCTTCTGTAAGAATTGAATGGCTGGTGAGAAGGAAGCAGCTCAGCCCTGAGTCCAGGTGCTCTCAGATGCATCCTTCCAACTAGAAGAAACCTCCACGCTCACCGAACTCTGCCTGCCATTGCACATCACCATCCACCAGCTCATCCAAGCTGCCTTACCACCCCCAGACTTTCTCCAGCTCACCCACCACTTGTGTCACACAGCCCAGCTCCACAAACTCCTGACTCTGTCCAAGCCATCTGGAGAATGGGTTCCCAGATGAAAAGCCTGCCTTATTTTGGGCTCTCCTGTCAGGCTTTCATGAGCAACCAACTTCTCTCAAAGCTCCACCTTTTATTTCATGTGTACAAGTAGCCTTTGATTATCTCTCTTATCTAAATCTGGTTTCAGTATGATGGAGTAAAGTGGATCAGTTATTTTTGGCAGAAAAATATTATCTCTGCTGTGTTGAATTGCACTGCAGAAAATGTCTGGTACAACTTTGTCATAGACTGGTGGGAGTCTGCAGTGTGTTGAGATACATTGGTTACTACATCTGTCTTTTTTTCATCTGTCACAGAGACATAATGCACAAAGGTAAGCATGAAGGAGATACTGGCACCTAATCTATTATCTATATATGCATATTTGACTGTGTCTGTATACATGCAGGGGTATGTGGTTTCTCCCTACACTGCAGAGCTGCCATAACTAATCAGATAGTGAAAGCTGGTCCCTGCCCTCCTGGGCTCCAAGCCCCAAGTCAGTCTGCTGGGAAGAGAATGTGGGTGTTGAAGGGAACATGCAGAGCCAAGCCAAGCAGGCAGTGTCCCTCCTTTTGTTTTAAGCCAGTGGTTCATCCCCATCCACCAGCAAGGTTTGCCTGTGATTTAAGAAACAGCTATTTTGATGGAGGCAATTCCTACTTTAGCCATGTTTTTTAAAATTGTCAGGACTAGAACTGTGTGCATGTTGCTGTCCTCCTCTCACCAAGCAGTCCTTCACATATTTATGGGCCAAAGGACCTCCCACAGATGTAACAGGTTTTTTGTGTTATGACGTGAATAACAATAATGACTGAGCTCTGTGTGGAGCTGTCTTTACTGCCTCTGTTCCAAACCTTTGCATGCTGTATTCTGGTTTGGCCATTTGGAAATGTTGCACAGTTGTTTTTTAGAGAGGGGGCCAGGGGAGTGACAAGCAAATGGGTTGTCACAAGTCTGGAGTTTGAGGGCAGCAGGCACCAGAGGTGGTCTGTCCTGCAGAGATGTCACACGCTGCAGGGATAGAAACTCTTGCATTGGCTTGGTCAGAGTAAGTACCATGGCAGGAGCTGCAGCCTGGGCAGTGACAGCTAAGAATGCCTGATTTCACCTCTCCACGTTACCATGTTTGCTGCAGCATCTTTTCTTCCATTGGCTGTGCCAAGGAAAAAATAATGAAAAGACACTGTATCAGTGGAGGGAAAAAATGGCAAATGTCAGGCCAGAAATGAGTTCTACCCATTTGTAGTGTGCCACACAGAGGGTGTTGTTAAAGCTGTGCATGATGGAGTTCAGGTCACAGAGAGCTGCAAACAGAATGATAGATGTTTTATACAGTATGTTTCTCTGACAATAGCACATTTACAAACAAATTAGTTAAAAATGTCTGAAGGACATTCAGCTTTTATAAACTGGGCCTCATCTCCTGCTGATAGCTTCCTTTGGGATGAGTGTGGCATGCAAAATGATACACTGCCTTGGAGAATAAATTTACAAAGTTTAGCAATGTAGGTCACATTGCAGGAAATCATAAATGTCTGAACATCACTCAATAGCCATTCAATCAACTGCTCAAAGCAAAATGGGAAACTGAACAGTGTGGAGTTGTCTCTTGTGAGAGCTAGGCAAAGTAAAACCTTTTAGGTCCTCCATCCATATGTACTACATCTTTACTCCTTTTTTCTTGCCACTTCAGAATTAAAATTCTTTGTCCATATCAACAGTGACAATAAAAACAATGTGATTTTTGCTATTGTAACTGTAAGCTATAAGTGTGTTGGCTGGCTCACAAAAGGTGTGCCAAAAATTTAGGGAATCAGAAGAGTTCAAATGCTTGAAACTTGTATAAGTAGTCTAGTCCTAAGAAACTAATTTCATTGTGAATTTTTCTTTCTATGCTTTCAGTCAGCCTGAAGGATTTATGGTATTTGCTTCATTTTTTTGTATTTGGTTTGAAGAAATAAGGAAGATATTTTAAAAGAACATTTCTAGACCTAGCACTTGCTAGGGATTCCTTCAGCATTCTGGGTCTAGAAACTGCTGGAAGCCTGAGATCCAAATATTTGGATCTCACAACTAGAGATGTTGAGAGTCATTCTGAAGGCATCTAGGACTTCTTAAGGTATGCAGCCTTTCTGGATCTACAGCTTATGGAGCAGGGGAATCCATGGCTTCTGGAGCACGGCTAGAGAGCCACTGGATCTTTCTCCCAGAGTAGTTTGGAAGCCTTTTAGAGCTTTTTCTTAGAGCCTGCCTGGCATTTCTGTGGAGCCCTTTGAGCCTTTCTAGGCCTGAAGCCATGCTATGTCTTTCTAGATCTAGAACTCAGCGACTGAAAATCAAAAACTATTTATTGATCTGATTAGGAACCCGTTGTGAAACTATTTTCAGGTGCACTTTTAAAATCACTTTTCTAGAGCATTTTTGGAAGGCAAGAAAAGAGAATGCTTCTCCTTCTATGTCCAAGTTAACCTACCACAGGCTTGAGATATGTTATTCAGTCAAGTGGTATTTATTGAATTTTGCTTAAAAAGCTTCAGTCCTAAACATTATCCTTGTAAGCTGTTCTGGCACAGTCTGACAATGCATATCCAAATATGCATCACAGCAGTAACCAAAGCCCTGAACTGACAGAAATTTAAAGCAGAGTGCCTTGCTTACAGTCTCAGACTGAATCAAACATTCTCCAGTGCATTTTCTTGCATTTAATCAATACAAAAGCTCACACCAAAGGGTTGCTGCACAGAATGCTGTTGTCTTGTTTGTTGTGCAAAATGCAAGGTGCCTTTTTTTTCTGTTAGCTGTTTGAAGGCTTACAGCAGTATGTGTTTGCTTTCTGTTTTCTGAGCACCACAGCTAGTTTGTTTGCATTCATTTTCCTCAGTTGAGAGGCCTATTGTGTAAATACTTGTGAAAGATTAGTTGTAGAAAATCATCTGGTGATAACAATTGATCTTGGTGCTAATTTCTGTAAAAGTAACAACTCAAATTACTTCTGTTGGTTTTTCTGCCTACCATTTTTGTATCTATGAGGGTAAAAATGTATAATTTAAAGATAATCATGAAACTTTTCTGTAGCTGTTTTGGTTTAACTCTGCTAAAATTTAGTCAATAATTAGTTCACTCATTTAAAAATGGGTTTTAAAAAGCTATTACTGCTGAATTGCCTAACATTGTAGGAATTTGCCATAGAAGATGCCCTGCCATAAGCATGAATTTCAGGATAGCTGTTTTTCCCACCCTGTTTTCTTTCCCTTGCAGAAGTTCTATTTGCGAGTTTAACTCTTAAGGGAAGGCTTAAACCAGAGAAGTGAATTTGTATTTTCTTGTGAAAGCTGTGGAGTTGGCATTTGTTCTGATCCTTGTGGGAATGTGTTTCACAGTCCTGAGCTGGCTGAGGAGCAGTTTTGGCTCCCACATCTCAACTGGAAACCTCCTGGCAGCAGCTCCTCATCCTTCTCTTCCCCCAGTCCCGCTTTCTGCCCATCCCTGGAGTTAAAGGAGCTCTGCCCTGAGGAGCAGAGCTGCTCTCAGAGGTCGAGATCCTGCAGAGGCAGGCAGTTTCCTGGGCACAAATCTGCAGGAAGCTTTGATTTCAAGAATTTAATTTAAATTTTCATTATGAGTTTCATTCAGAATTCAGGGAAGAGTGAGTATTTAGGTGCTATATTCACAGTGGCTGGTGTTGCTGAAAGGCAGGGGGTTTGCCTTTTTCAGTTTTGGAAATTTCATTTTATGTATCCTTTCATCCTCTCAGTTTTCAGGCCAGATGCTTTTATGAACCTCAGCAGTTATTGGAAACAAAAGACACAACAACATGCTAGCTCCAGCCCCTCACTGTTCTCAAACAGCTCTTAATTACTGTCTCAATTAAAGCTTTTCCAGATACTCCTTTCCCTTATCTGCATTGGCAGCACACTGGCGTTCTGTATCCAGAACTTCTGAGCCCAGAACAGAGAGATGAAGCCAAAACTCAAGATTTATGCAACCCCATTTTGTGCCATCTTGTCTGACAAGCCCCAGGACCTGGAGCTGTGAGTTACAAAGTGAGGCAGAATGGAGCCAGTCCTGTTATTAGCTAGATTTCCACCTGGTCCCATTCCCTCCTTTTGGCTGTGCAAATTACCTGCAGCAGCATGTTTGGAGGACATCTATTCCCACTCCAGCACTGGAGACATGTTTGGGTTAGATTCAAATTCATGGTCTATTTTGAGATGTTTTAATTGAAGAGTCTAAGATTCCTCCTCTCAGAGGTACCAGTCTGTTCTAAATACTTCATAAATTCCTTCTGGGCATTGAACAAAGTGTTCCTTTCATAGCCTGTGTAAACCATGGGTACCATGTTTAAGCAGACTTAAATGGCTTAGCAATCTAAGTCCCATTGATTTTTATAGTCAGTGTGCTTGTGTGACACTGGATAATATTCCCTCCATTGTTAAATGAGGACGATTTGAAAACTGTCCCCATAGAAATCAACTTTTCCTATTGATTTACGAGACCCCAGATACAGTCTTGAAGTTGTGAAGCAGTAAAAAATAACAAGAAATTATGAAACAAGAAGAGAGCTGGGAAATGAGAGCACAGCAGGTCTTGTGGCAAGCAAAGACAGGCAGTGAAAACTGTTGAAGTGGTGCTTTTCCTTCACACTCCTGCAGCAGGTCCCTCATCAGCTGGAAATAATTGACAGCAAAAGCAGGTTGGCAAGGAGATTCTCTGAGCCAAAATCCTGGAGAACTGGTGGCCTCAGACCTCTGAGGTGCATCTTTAAATGTGCCACAGCTGCTTTCCCAGCCCATGGTAGAAAACAGCAGCCATTAGGCTGTAAAACTCATTTATTTGGGTTTTTCACTGGGAACCAGTGAGTGCAGAGAGCAACATATGTGAAGTTTAGGGCAGGGACAGCCACAGCTGAGCTGTAAAATTCTGGATTTTATGCTATGCAGCATGAGAAGCAGGAGGCACAAAGGCTCCTCCAGCGTGGGATGAGGCTGTAATCCCAGCACAGGGAAGGGTTCCCCAGTGTCAAACCACAGGACCCGAATTGTGTTCTGTGTGCCATGAAGAAAGGAGCAGAGCTGATGAGGGGAGCTGACAGTGTCAGTGTCAACAAAAGGAAGAGCCCAGAGTGAGAGCAAACTGACTGAAAAATGATGAAAAAAATATCTATGATTGTCAATGGGAAAAAAATAGAGAGAAATATATGTAGTGAGACATCCTGTGAAGAGTTCAGGGAAGCAGAACCAGTCTCCTTCAGCTTGTACACTACCAGCTCACTCCTAATGGCCTGCCTGTGGGAGTCCTTCCTTGGAACCACTTCTCTCCCAGGAGGTAGGAGAAAGAAGGGTTTAGGCAGGAAGAGAGAAAAATGTTATTTAGAAGGACATTGTGGTGAGTAAAAGGATTTGGAAGCAGCATTTGAAGTGAGTATCAATAGGACCCATGGGAATGGCATGAAGCTGTGTCAGGAGAGATGTAGGTTGGCTATTAGGAAAGTGTTCTTCACTCAGAGGGTGGTCAGGCTCTAGAACAGGAAAGTGTTACAGCACCAAGCCTGAGAGAGTTCAAGGAGTGTTTGGGCCATGTCCTCAGGCACATGGTCTGATTTTTGGGGCTGTGCTCTGCAGAGTCAGGAGTTGGACTCAATACATGCAGCTCCATCCCTGTCAGGATATTCTATGACTTCTATGACTCTTAAGATAGATAAAAGGTAATTTAAAAAGGAAGTTAGCAGCAAAAGAGAAATACAGAAGAGGCCATGAGCAGGTCTGCAAGTGCATGTCACAGAGCTGAAGAAAGGCAGAGCTAGCATAAACAGAAGTGCTTGAAGCTGAGTAGCACAGATAGGAAGTAATCCATCAGTCAGGACTATCAGAAAAATTTTGGCATGAATTTCATGCTGTTACATGAAATTGAATCAAAATAAACAAGCAATGCATGGCAAGGAATCAAAGCAATGGTGAAGCCTTTCTAGGGATTTATGCAGCTTCTTTCAATCCATGATAAATGAAACTTATCCCAGTGAAATTTACCCCCACAACCAAACAGTTAAGCTCTTGAAACTGGCATTTGCAGACAAGGATAATTTTTTCACTCTTTGCTTGTCTTACTTTGAGATGAACAGTATAAATTGTTTGATATGATTTGTTTAAAACAGTACCAAAAATGGCTCAGCCACATGCAAAATGTGCAGAAAGTTTTATCCTTATGTCCAAAACCAAAAGTGAAGCAGTGTTCTTCACAAACTAAGCCTGTGTGTACACCTGCAGGCATGTATGGTTGAGTATATGTGTGGACTCCTAGCAGTGCCATTGAGCAAAAAACTCGTGTTATTTAATTTAGTTGTCAAGTTTTGCTGTGGGGGATGGAGTGGGTTTGTGAGGCAAGGTTTGCTTTAGCAGGGGGTCCCAGGGATGGCTTCTGTGAGAAGCCCCCATGTCCAGTGGATCCAAGGCTGGCCAAGGCATTAGCAGCAGGGGTAACACCTCGGGGATAATGTGTCTAAGAAAGAGAAAAAAACCTCCTCAAGAGAGAGGAGTGGGAAATGTGAGAGGAACAGCTCTGCAGCCACCCAGGTCAGTGAAGAAGGAGGAGGAGATGCTTCAGGTGCTGGAGCAGAGATTCCTTTGCAGCCTGGGTTGCAGCCCATGGTGAGATCTCCCAGTGAAAATTCATTGAAACTAAAGCCACCTCAGTGCACTTTGTGTTTTCCAGAACACTTGACATGAAAAAATGCATTAGAAAGCCAGACTGGTGGGTGTTAATTTTGCACTTCTCAAACCAGAGATGGATTATTAGATGTAGCTGGAGTCTTTATGCTAACAGTTAAATGCTGAATTCCCAGAAAAGCTGACATGTTAATACTTACATGCAAAAAGTCTCATTGCTCTAGGGTTCACTTGTTTTGTCAGTGATTTCTGTTGCATATACTCAGTCTCCTGTGAACCAAGCCAGAATTGTCACCTGAAAATTTCAGTCTGTGATGAATAAACAAACCCTGGCTGGTTGTTTATAATGGGATAATCAGCAATGCCGTTTTTGGTCAGTGCTCTAAAAAAAAAAAAAGTTTCACTGAATATAAGAAAAAATGCTTGGAATTGGCCCAATTTTGAGTTTCAAAAAATATATACATATATGGAAAAGGACTTTATTACAATGACTTGAGAAGTACTGCTCCAAATGTAAAGTTATATTAACTGATTTAATATTCTACTCTAACTGAGGTTTTGGCTGGAAAAACTTTGTAGTAGGCACAGTGGTATCAGATGAAAATCGAGGTGCTTCTCTGTAATATGTTTATTACCTTTGAGTGAAGCACAACTGATGGTTTGGTCACAGGAGCTGCCAGAGGGCAGCTTGCTTTAACGAGAAGTAAACAACCAGTGACTTTTCAAGGTAACAGGGAACCTGAGGGTGCAGTTACACTTCAGCTTAAGCTGATTTAGGTGATTAGTTTTTTACCAGCAAACTGTCCTGAGCCTGCTCTCTGTAGGAAGACATAAACTGGCCTTGCTGCTGGGGACTGCACTGGGAGAAGGGAGGGAGTGGGACAGCAGCAGTCCCATCTCACACCACTTTAAGATGTCCTGAAGGCTAATCCTGACAAGAACAGTGCAGATTTCTTCTAAATCTCTGAAATTCTTGTTCAGATTAGGAATGCTGAGTGATTTGTGTATGTTTGATTTTATTTGGACTATTTCACCTTTTTCCCCCCTCCAGTTTCACCAGCATAAGCTTGCAGTGTGCAGCAGCTGGTTTTTATGCTGCAATCTCCAGACAGGTGTTTGCTACCTTCAGTATTTCAGAGGAAATTTAACCATGGATGCATCCATGACTGCTTTAAACTGCAGAAGGGAAGCTGCAGGAATAACCTTCAGTTAGCTTTGCAGAGCAGAGAGCTGGGCAGCAGTTCTGGTGTAGTAACAAAAATTGTTTGGATGTTTCCAACTAAAATTTTATTTATTTTTATCTCACTGCAGCTATTTTTACAGATGTGAGCAGTATGAAAGCAAATATGCTTGCAGTTAACAGCTGTTAAGCTTTAGGCACATTGTTTTGAGTGACATGTGCAGCTGCATAAGAGTTTCTTCTATTTCAGTAAACCAAATCTGCCTCAAATAAACCAGAGGAAAAGTTTGCTAGGCCCAAACCAGTCCCTGTTTATCTGCAGGACACCAGACATACCTTCACAGTGGGAGGAAGTCACATTATTTGCTGGGTGAAGGCAGTGTAGCTGGTCCAAAAAAGAAAACCAGCTATCAAAACATGGCAGGTGCTTGGCAAGGTCATTATGGTAAAATAGATGGTTTTGTCCCAGATTTTTAATTGTGAATAATCTAGTTGCAGATAATCAAAGATTATTTTTGCAGCAGTGCCATCTGTGGAGGCCCTAAAGTTGAAGGTGTCTATTTGCCATTAAAACTAATCCATCTCCTTTGGTAGAAAAAGCAATTATTCTGCATTAAAAGGTGCATTGCAAATGTGGTTTTTTCCAAGCTTCTTGGAGAAAGCCATGTAGAGATTTTTCTGTTAAGTGAAGAGCTTTATTTGGTGTCCCAGTGAGCTCTCAGCTGAAGCAAGAGCTAACAGTGGTGTGCAAACCAGCCTCAGAGCAGTGGGTGGAACCCAGGCAGTCACACATGCACAGAAATTAGCACTGCTATGGGAGGAATCTGTTTCCAACTGCTTCACCACATTTAGCATCATTTGGAAGGACTCCACCACCTGGTTCAGAAGAAATCTTGAGCCCAAGAGCATTAGTCTTAATGCCAGTTATGCTGCCTGGTCAAAAGGCCTGGGCACAAGCAGGAATGGGATTGCTCTGTGAACCTTTGTAATGGTGTGGTACCCACACAGGATGAGGCACAGCAGCCACAGTGCCCTCACATTATTAAAGCATCACTTACCAAACCAGCAATGCACTTCTGGAAAGGAGATTATTCAGGAATTACTGCTGCTTGAGAAAGGGAGAGACTTGGCCTCCAGCCTGGTAGCTGAGCTGACCCCAGGCAGGCAGGTGGGCAGTGATGGCCACACACTCCAGCATATGGCATTGCTCAGTGCTGAGCATTGTGGTAGCATCAGCAGTCTCTGCATTCATAATGCTTTTAATTAGCACCATGGAAAAATGAGCAAAACCAGCATCAAAGTGAGAATAAGTGAAATAGTAAAAGCTTCTGTGACATATAAAGCATATCAAGCAGTTACATTTTAGGCTGGTAATTATTGTCTTCTGATGATTGAAATATTTGGACCTGAAAAATTCCACTCAGATAAAAGCAGCCATCTCTTCATGAAGGATAACAAGTAAAGCATCCTGAGACAGACTTAAATATGATCTCTTGCAATCTCAGGGGCTCAGTTGTTTTCTGACCTTTCCAGAGACAACCTGGAGTCCAAATCCTCCACTGGCATGAGCTGGGGAGAGGGACCAGCCTGCTCTGTTGTTGTTTCCCAGTTCAGCAATCCTGCAATGCCTTTCTCAGCAGAGGGGGTTTGAAGCTCTGGCCAGCACATGCTGTAATCAGCAGCCTGTGTGCTGGTTGCCTTTCAGGTGGACAGGGAGCCCCAC
Source organism: Haemorhous mexicanus (assembly GCF_027477595.1). Lineage (NCBI taxonomy): Eukaryota > Metazoa > Chordata > Aves > Passeriformes > Fringillidae > Haemorhous > Haemorhous mexicanus. The sequence continues at coordinate 10,928,421 of NC_082354.1, forward strand.
TTTTAATTTGAAGCATGTTTAATTCCTCCAGATCACAGTGCAAAAGGTATCAGATGAGTGAGGTTATTCTTCAGCTATTTCCTCCAGCTTGGTTTGAAACTTCCTTTGGTCAGCACTCTCACCTGCACGGAGAAAGGCAAAAAGCTACCCTTAAATATGACAAATGTACTTAGTCCGTGACTGAAATAATGAATTCACAAAGCAAAATCATTATCAATAATTAAGCTTGGCTGCATTATCATACAAAGTAAGAAATATTGGTGTATTATTTTGCTACAAAGAATTAAGCTTGTATTTCTTGTGGCATATAAGTCTTATAAACATTTCTTGCTTGGTAAATAACAGTGGAAATGTGTCCTACTCTTCTGGTATGTCATTTTCCTTTTGTGCTAACAGGCTATTAAAGTGTTACAACATTGACAACCTCTCTCTGTTCTCTACTCTGCAAGCATTGACTGCAACCTTGAAACAATAACATTCAGACCTAAAAAATTTTCTGGCTGATGTGGCATGACTTGAAGTGTGTGTTTTTATTTGCTTGACTGCATAGGTGTAATAAAGTTCCCGCTTTAATGGACTTGTGCAAATACCTCTCAGAAGGTGCTAAATTACTTTTCAAATCAAATTTTGTTCCACACTGGAGTGGGACCTCAGAAAAGAGTATGCTTGTTGAAATTTGTTCCAGACCTAATTAAAGGTACTGGAGAATCAGTGCTGTGAGAATCTGCCAGGCCTCTTGATGCTGTGATCAGAGATGGTTAAATGAAACTGCCGTACTGCCCTAATCATTCTTCTTCCCTTTTTTCCCTGCTCTCCCCTTAACGTATTTCCCAGGTGCGGTTAGAGTGGCCAACAGACCTGACGGTGAACCCTCTGGACAACTCCCTGTATGTCCTGGACAACAACATCGTCCTGCAGATCTCCGAGAGCCGGCGCGTGCGGATCATCGCGGGGCGCCCCATTCACTGCCAGGTGCCCGGCATCGACCACTTCCTGGTGAGCAAGGTGGCCATCCACTCCACCCTGGAGTCCGCCAGGGCCATCGCCGTGTCCCACAGCGGCGTCCTCTACATCGCGGAGACCGACGAGAGGAAAATCAACCGCATCCAGCAGGTCACCACCAACGGGGAAATTTCCGTCCTTGCCGGAGCCCCGTCAGATTGTGACTGCAAGATTGATCCTAATTGTGATTGTTTTTCAGGTAAGGAGATGCTTTTTATTTCCTGTCTGTCATCTGTTGGGGTTCTCTGATAAAGCTGCAGATCAGCAAAGTAACAAGGGGAGGGAGAGACAAGCAGTGATTGGGTTTCCTTGGAAAGCCCAAAACCTTATCAGCAGATCTTCAGGAATTTAATCTGTTCACTTCTGCGATGTGAGTCTTCCGTTGCCACTGGAGGAACTTCAGGATGGTCCTAGCTTTTTCTCTTTTGATACAGTGATTAAACACTCTTCAGAATTACTTCCAGGTCTGCCTTGCTGTGTCATTTGTCAAAGCTGCATTTGCCCCTGTTGTAGGTGGTACCAAATTGTACTGGAACAGGCAGCTACTGGAACAGGCAGCCCTGCTCAGCAAGACGAGTACCAAGGGGTTTCATATCAACTGCAAAACACCAGCTTATGCCTTCTCATCACTCATGGCATATTGCACCACCAGAAAAATGGTGCAAACATGTGCAGAATTCCTTTTTCCATGTGTGTTTTAAACTGGAGTTAGTTCCAGGCCTGCAGTGCACTGCTGGACATTCTCAGCACCACAGCCGCTCTCCCCTGCATGCACCAAAACAAAGTCTGGCTGTTTTATTTCATAAAAACATAATGGGACAAAGGGCAGCATTCCCATACAGAGGGGTGCAGTATGGTGCCATCTTGTCATCTCTAAGAACCGCCATGTTCAGCTCCATAATAATGTCATCATTACTCTTAAGCCTCTCATTTCAAGTAACAGGTTAATTACTGACAAGAAAACATTAAGTATGTCAAGAACAGAGAGGAAAAAAATGCAAATGGTCTTCCACAGAAGGTGGGTTACTGACCCAGCATTGTGATGATGATCAAAGGCTGCTGTGCAATGCCAAGTGCTGCCAGCTTTAGTGGTGGCTGCAGGAGACCAGTGAGGAACAGAATCCTGGAGAGGATTCCTTTTGAGGAAAACTATCTCAGTGCTGAAAAATGAAAAAAACTGTGGCATATATAATGATTGTGCCAGCCTGCTTTGGTGAAAGGCAGGGTCAGCTTGGGAGAAAGATCCACTGATTTTTCCATTTCCAAGGAAGCATAGGGTGTGCTCAAACACTTCAGGAATTTCATGTGTCAGTCAGGAGAAGTAGAGCAATACACACAGTAATGTGGTTTTCCTTAAGAGTGAGGTTTAATATGCTTTCTTGCTATTTACAGGAAGTCCTGCTCATGTAAACTCATTTTGATAGACACATACAGACCATGATAATGGAAAAATCCTTTTGAAACCTTAAATGACACAAATCAAGTAAATTGTCAAGAGATATTGAAAGGGATTGTTTCTCAAGGCACTTTTTGGCTACTGTGCTGATTTTGTTTTCCTGCAGTGTTGAGTTTTTAATAAGGATAAACTAATCTTTCTTTCAGTGTCATTTTAGCTGAATTACTGAGTTTTATTTTCTTTTTGTTTACAACACAATTCTAGTTTAACAACATGCCAACAGACAGTAAGTAGGGAACAAAACTTCAGGTATCACGGTCTTTTCTTTCACAATTCTGCAGTAAAGCTTTTCAGAACAGCAGGGTTTGGGACTCAGCAGAAATGCTGTGAATTAGATAATTTATATTCCTGTTGTCTTCGCTGAGACTAATTTAGAATTGCACCAACCTTAGATAATAGGGATTTAATTAGTTGGAAGAGGATATTGTTTTATTGACCTGTAAATGATACTGCAGAGAAGCAGCGTGTCAGGCTTAGAGGATCAGCTTAACAAGGGCATTGGAGATTGCTAAAATTACCATTTCTCCTCCAGGTGATGGCGGGTATGCCAAAGATGCAAAGCTGAAAGCACCTTCCTCCCTGGCGGTGTCTCCCGACGACACGCTGTACGTGGCAGACCTGGGCAACGTGCGCATCCGCGCCGTGAGCCGCAACAGGGCTCACCTCAGCGACTCCAGCCTGTACGAGATCGCCTCGCCCGCCGACCAGGAGCTCTACCAGTTCACCATCAACGGCACCCACCTGCACACGCTCAACCTCATCACCAGGGACTACATCTACAACTTCTCCTACAGCGGCGACGGGGACGTGGCCACCATCACCAGCAGCAACGGGAACTCGGTGCACATCCGCAGGGACACCAGCGGGCTGCCCCTCTGGGTGGTGGTGCCGGGGGGCCAGGTCTACTGGCTCACCATAAGCAGCAATGGGGTTCTGAAAAGGGTCTATGCCCAAGGCTACAACCTGGCCCTGATGACATATCCTGGGAACACGGGGCTTTTAGCAACCAAGAGTGATGAGAACGGATGGACGACTGTGTATGAGTAAGTCCACGACATTAAATGCCTGGTGCAAGGAGCCCTGTTTTATGAGGACTGAAACTTGTATATGAGCACTAAAACTTTCTTAGTCAGTTCTAGCCATTTAAAAAGACACCCTGCTACTAACACTGTGTGAGACAGGACAAGCAGTGCTGTTGCACAAGCTTTTAGAATGAAGCACTGCTGTTTCTTAGGTGCCTAAACCTGTCATATGTAAAATCTCTGTGCACAGTGCCTGTTAAGTGCAGCAGAAATTGCCTGAAATTACACTTCATTTGCACTTTCTTGTTATGAATCTGTTTCTTTAAATGAAAGTATGAGAATTTTTTTTTTTTTTTTGTAGCTTAAGTGGTACAGGCAAGTTGTGATATGAATCAGGAATTTGCAAAATTCCTGCAGAAGGCAAAAAGTGGAAAATTAGCATATTCATCAGAGAATGGGGTGTTGCAAAGGAAATTGAGAATCTCAGTGGAAGGAATATCCAAAGACAAGAGTGAGCTTGTCTCTACCAGCAGGGGAGGAAGATATTCAATAATAGCAAAAGGATATGTAATAGCAAAAAGGCTGATGTATATAAGGGGAGTAGGAAAGGCTTCATAAACAAGACCATTGACAGAACTTCTAAAAAGCAAGACAAGATAATTAAAGATGGAGTCAGGACATCCCAGTCTGGTCCCAGAAAAAGAACAACCCAAGAGAAAGTTGCCTTGTATCAGGGTTTCTCATTATTTGTAATTAATTGTCATAATCCCTGTCTGAGCATGCAACAAGGGCTGGATGGAAATCCTGTCCCTAGTTCAGAGTCCTTAAGGAGGCTAATAGTACCTATTTTCTGTGGAGCATAGGAGTTTGTGGTCAAAAACTAAAATGAAACCCATCTAGGTGAGATTGGAACAAAAAACATATGGATAAAAAGTGAGTTACTGCCTGAGTCACCTGGAGAGGCAGTTGAGTCCCTGTCATTACAGGTTTTTAGAATTATAATTTCTTGAGATGAAAGTAGGATAAAAGCAGAAAAAATGCTGCCTAGTGTGTGAGGGTTTTTATTCAACAGGATATTTCTTCATCCTGTTCTTTATTATTCTGCCAAAGACTAAATTAATTGGGTGGGCATAAGTATAAGCCATTAGAGAGGGCCTTTTTTACTGTGCCTGGGAAAACAAAAGCATACAGGATCTTCCTTGTTCAGTTATCATTACCAAACATCTGTCAATGGAAATTTCAACTCTCTTGCAACAACACAAGCTCTCTGATACCCTGGTGCTGTTCAAACACTGATCAGAGTCACCTATTATAAACAGAACTGGCTGTAAATGTATGTATGCTTCTTTTTAATAATTTCAGTGCTGAGAGTTGGGCATTTATATCCCCACTTGGTGATGATGTCAGTCCAGACCATGGACCAATGACACTTTCAAAGAGCCTTTACAGTAACTCCAAGCCATGTCTATTAAAATGCTGAACAGCAGGCCTTGTAGCAGGGCCTTGATTGTTAGAGCATGGGAGAGCAGATTATTTTTAGTCATGTGCCTTTCAGTCCTGGCATTCTTACTCTGTCCCACTGACATTGAGCATAAACCATTTCACACTATTGCTCTTGCTGTACTATTGCTCGTTCCTCTTTTTAATGTAGGGCTCAAGTGCTGAAAGATCCTTTAAAGGACTTTACCTGCTTGCAAGTGCCTCTTGCAGTATGTAGTATAGATTTATTCATTAAATACCTGTGCCTTCAGAAGATTTATATGATGTATATGATTAACACAAAGAAATTTTGCTAAATTAAACAGTTTGACATACTTTCCCAGCTTTAACTACAGGCTGAGTAGCACTGTCCTCACCAGTGCTTTGAGTTATCCAGGCTTTGCATGGCCACACACTCCTGCCAGCCTACATCAGTCAGGGAAAATTACCAGAATTGCAGCTTTAGCATTACAAAAACAGCAACAAAATTAAATAATGTCAATTACATAAAAGCATGTCATTAATATTTATATCCAATCCAATATATTAAGTCATTTTCATAATACATTACAAATTCCTCAATGACTGAAATGCAGAATGTCACTTGATCCTCTCCAGTCAGGGAGACAGGGGGCTGTAATCACCTCTGTGCTGAATAGTTGAGCTTTCAGGAGGTGCTGCTCACCTGCTGCCATGAATAGGTCATGGGCTGTGATGGCCTTGGTCATCTTTTACCCAGATACTGTTGTCCAGGGAGTCACATTCTGTACTGACAGCCAATTTCAGTTTTAAAATTAGAAATTTTTGAAGGGTTTATATGAATTGCTTGTGAGCCCTATGAGAATGTAGCATTGGAACTAAGAGCAACTTTCAAATTGTTTGAAATCATCTTCAGTGCTTAAACTAGATTTGCATTCACATCCAAAAGTTCAACCTGTGGCACTGTCAAGCTGAAATAGGGATGAGTTAGTTTAACAACACATATCACACAGACTTGGGAATATGAGCAAAGATAATGACCTGTTCAGAACATCTACCTTTATGTCAGATTCATTCACAGAGGGAAATTATGAAGAGGTAGAAAACCACCCACAAAAGTACTTGTCATCCATCTACTCTAATCTGATGGAATTGAAGTGCTGAAAGAGCTCTTGCATACAATTATAGCTAATGTACAATTTTAAGTCATCTAGATTTCTTTTAATATTGTGTCATTAAAGCTGTAAAAGGGGAGGGGAAGCACTGGTCCTCTATTAAATCAAGGACAAGAAAACACCTGCAAGAAACAACTCTCTCTGAAAAAATTAATTAGACTGCTTTCCCTTTGAAATGATATAACTCTTAACTGTGCTACACATAGAAATGCAAATGGGTTGTGAAGCAATATCCCCATGTGTGCATTTCAAATACTAGTGAGCACTTCCTCATGTGAGTACTGAAATCAATGCAATTATTTGCATGATTAAATGGTCACTGACATGATTAACAGTGGCATAACTGAGCCCCAAATTAACATTAAGAAATATGTCATGATTCCACCCCTATTAGTATGGGTAGGACATTGCAGGAGCTGAGTCCCAGTGTGCTGCTGTTCATCATGTGGAAGGTGACAGAACCTGTCCTCAGAGGGCTGAGTTTCTTGGAGCAATCTGGAAGGGAAAAAAAGCCCTTTGGATGATCATGGTGTGGAATCAATACTGAAACACTGTTCTGCATGTCCTCCTTGAAGTCAGTGGGACCAGAGAGACCTCTGGCAGGTGCTGGGTCTCATTACGAGTCAGCACCTCTCTGGCCAGCCAGCCAGGAGCAGTTCATCCCATTTTCAGCTAGGCAGGGAGTTTTGTATTTCAGCAGCTGCACTATCAGCAGCCAAACTGGATCCTTAGTGAAGATGGATCCCGTGTCTTGAACACAAGTACATTGCAATAAACCAGCTGTATTTGCACTTTAAAAATGCAGTTTTGGGGGATTTTCTGTGGTACAGTAGCAAATCCAAATAACCTACCAGGCTGTCACACCTGTTTGATCAAGCAGTAAATGAAATATAACTGCCTGATGTTCGTGGAGTTTTCTAATGATGAAAAGTAGTGATCTGAGTCAATTTTAGTCCCTGCCTGTGGCTCCCAGGCACAGAAACAGCATAAGGGGAGAATGTAAATAAGTCACACAATATATATAAGGGCAGTGAGAGGTGAAAAGGAGAGAGATTTTTTTTAATTTAACATTTGATTAATTTTAAGTTATTTGTCAAAAAAAACCCACAAGATGGTCACTAGTTCATTCTCTAGTGTTTGTTTGGAAAAGAATAGCAACTCTATTTTTTTTTTTTCTATTGGAGAGAAGACAAAAAAATCCTGATATTTTTTCACCAATACTTCTTGTGACATATAGATTTTGTCTGACTAATTAGGGGCAACTAAAGATCCTAGAGAAATTATGCCAATACCTGAAAGGGAAGAACAAAGCCAGATCATTTGCTGATGTGAATGGGAAGAGCTTCATTGCCAACAGTGCAGTTTGCCAGCTGATGTACTGGTTTGGTCTGTGAGAGGAGACAACTAATAAAACATGAAAACTTAATTATGCTTTCATACCTGCACAATAAGTTTCTATTTTATGAAGATGAGTTGGTTTTGCTCATGCAAATACTCTGCAATATCAGTGAGTTGTCTTAGGTGAATAAAAACATGTCAGCATCAATAAGATTTTTCAGATGTGAAGCATTATTATGAAACCATATCAAGCACCAGGCGTGGTCTGTGCTGGTTTCTGTGTGAACCATCAGAAAGAAGAAATATGTTAATAGAACTGAAATGACCTGTTAGAAATGCTGTTCCAGAGCTCTGGAATTAATTATTGACTTTTTGGTAACATGGCCTGATTCACAATCAAGCACCTTGAGCTACAAGAATTTCTTTAGCACTGATGAAGTTTAGGTGAACTGAAATGTAGTGCTCTAGATTCTAGGAGAGAAGCTCCTGCTGATTTAAGTAGACCCATGGGAAACAAAACACAAGAGCAAAACCCATGTAGGCAACTTATTTCCTGCAGATTTCAGTCGACTTTTATCACTGTTGTTACGCTTTAGGTCCCCTTTTTGCATTCACCACTCATATTATGTGCTTCACACATCTGTGACAAAAGGCAGCTTTTAAGTGTTGCAGAGGGTAAGAACTGGTTTTATTTAATCTTATGGGTAGGAAAATGCCGTTTCAGGGGTGAGTCGGATGCCTGGCCACCGAGTGACCTCCAGTGGCCTTGCTCCTGCATGGCAGCCCTCTGGGGGAAGCCCCAGCCAGCCGTGAGCAGCACAGAAACCTCTGCAGAGGCTGAGTGATGTAGGTAGCCTCTCATAGCATTCCCAGTTGTATCTCATCCAGCACCACTGAAAAAGAACCCTTGCAGGAATTCAGACTAGGTACTGAGTGCATTTTGAGTGACTAAGTGGACCAATTCTTGCCTTTTTACTTACTGCACGGTGTTGACAGCACTTCCTACTTCTTTCACTATATTTTCTGCTTTTAGGAGTATCTACATGACAACAGGGGTGTATTTTGATGGCTCTTTAACATCATTTTGCAGGTATGACTCTGATGGCCACCTGACCAACGCAACCTTCCCGACAGGGGAAGTCAGCAGCTTCCACAGCGATGTTGAAAAACTGACACGAGTGGAACTTGATACTTCAAACAGGGAGAATGTGATCACAGCCACAAACTTCTCAGCTACCTCTACAATATATACTTTAAAACAAGGTAATAAAAGCATTTCTGTTATTTCTTCCCTAATCACTAGACATGACTGCCTTCTTTACTGTTGGCCAGAAAAAAAGAAAAAAAAAAAAAAAACACATTAGAACGAGTTCATTTGTTTCTTCCTTGTTCCAGCACCAACAGCTACAATTCTGCTGGCTACCAGTTAGAAACAAGCCACAAGTGAATTCTTCCTCTCCTAGAAGAATTCCATGGATAAAACCTAATTATTGAAATGTCTGATGTCTCCAGGCTTTACATGCTACTTTCTGCTTCAGTATTTGGAGGACTTGCACTAACCTGTAAAACACTGAGCTTTGTTATTCTAAGAAGTACTTCCCAGAAGAATGACAGGTTCCACTGACATTTTAGCACTGAAATGCCTTCCTTGGCCAATACTGTGTATTCTTTCTGGTAGCTCTGTGACCTGGTGGCAGCACTTGTAGGAAGGGGGAGAATGTGGCCCACCTCTGCTAGTGGCTACCTCAGGGATTAGATTTTGACTCAACCCCTGTAGACACCACAGTATTTCCCTGGTAATATCATATATCTCAAAACCCCTGCTTTCTGTCCAATAGAAGTGTGCCAGTGTCCTCCAGCAGATTTTGCAGATTTATCACCAGAGTTCTGGGTTTACATAGTTTAATCGATCTGAGGTCTTTTGTCCTTGTTGGTTTTTTTTTTTTTTTGTCAGTGTATTGCTCAGGCTTTCAGAGAGTAGGTGCTGGGAAATAGGTCTCTGATGTCTTTCCAGGTCTGCTGTAGAAAAGCTTTGTCACTGAGCACATTACAGAAGTTCTTTCTCTCAAGTTTTGATCTATAAGAAGAAACCAGGAAGAACTCACCTCACAAGCTACCCATGCATTCCTCTTTACTATTGTGTGGTAGAGACAGCACTGCATAGATAGAAATAATTATATTGTTCTGTCACCTGCCAAGCTTTGTCCAAGTGACTCCATCTGCTCTCTGCACCGTCTGCTGCCTGATCTGTCTGTCCTTAAATCTGAAACTCTTCAAAGTTGTTAAATTATCAAAGTCTGTCTCAGGAAAGCGCTTGCACACAACAGGCAGTGCCAGAAATTACCAGCTCTAGTGATTATTGTATTTGTCTCATAAATTCATATAATTTACATGTTTACATATCTCTGACAAACTAGCACTAAGCACCCTGTGAACAGCTAGTCAGGTGGGGTATCCTTATATCCAATTATCCTTACTTTCTGGCATACCCTACTATTTTTCTTGTATCTACATCTCAAGAGCTGGACCAGTTCAGTTACTTCCATGTGGACTGGCTTAAAAAAAAATGATGCTTTGGGTACTCCCTATCTGGAGTGAGTTCAGTCTCACTGTAAGGGTAAAACTTTTGTTTTGTATGTTAGCACTAAACTCAGGCTCATGTTGGAGCCCCCCTGGCAGCTGAGCTGCAGGATCCTCCATATCCCAGCCTGAGCAGATGCCAGTGTGGCACAGCACTGCCTGCAGAGGAGGAATTACACTGCCCAGGCAAGGGAAAGGAGCTCCAGTGTCTGTTGCCTTCATATACTCTCAGTGGAGACCTGCTCTGGACCCTCCACATGCTTCTGGTAGTTCTGGGGAGAAGAGGGAGGCTGTGCTGGGTCACCCCAGCTCCCTTAACAGCCCTCTGTGGCACAGTCCTGAGCCTCTGGAGCTGCTCACTGTGCCACCACTGCTGATCCATTCATTTTTCTGGCCACAGTCACTTCCCAGTTGTTCTCTTGCACCAAGCCTCAGCCTTGTGGCTCATCATCCCTGTGCCTCAGCCCAGGGTCCTGCTGCTAATGGGGAAGAGGATGAGCCTTTTGTACAGTGACACAGGGAAAAGGGACAGAATGGGAGACTGGCTGTCATCCTGGATATCTGGGAACCATCTTTCTTGTTTGACCTCAGATACTCTTGCAGTTGTTCAAGCAGTACGTTTTCCTGTCGGGATCTGCAAAATGCTAAATCATCACAGTATCAGTGGTCAGTACTCAGCTTATGGTTTTACATACTTTTAAGCTAAAAGCAAAAGTTCTTTATTCCTGCTGCAGGAAACCTTCACAGTGGAAATCATCAGGCCAAATGTAATAAAAAGTTCTTCAGACTTGGGAAGGCCTGGAGGTTACAGCTTGCACAACTCACACTGTGCTTGGGGCTCAGCTGTCTGTAACCTCCCTGGGTTACAGACTGAGCCCTGTTGTGCCTAAAAATTGGTTTCTAAATCTGGAGATCTGCACTTCTCTCTGATCCCTGATTTTTATTGTTTTTGGCAGACAACACCCAGAACATCTACCGGATCAGCCCGGATGGGTCCCTGCGAGTCACCTTTGCCAGCGGAATGGAAATCACGCTGAACACAGAGCCTCACATTCTAGCAGGGGTTGTCAGCCCCACGCTAGGGAAGTGCAATATCTCCCTTCCTGGGGAGCATAACTCAAATCTCATTGAATGGAGGCAAAGGAGGGAGCAGACCAAAGGCAATATCTCTACATTTGAGAGAAGGCTAAGGGTAAGGCTTCCTCTTGTGTAAGTGCAGTGTTCCCTTTGAAAGTCGTGGAAGTAAAATCATGTTGAAATGTTACACTTCATAAGAATGAAAATTTTGTATCAGTGGTGGGCCCCAGCCATGAATTTCAAAACCAAACTCCTCTGACAGTCTCAGGGATGTTTGATCTCTGTTTGATTTTGATTGTAAGATTTGACCTCAAGACATAATTAGTTCTTTTCTTCCCATTCTTTTTCAACTAAGAACTTAATTATGGCTTTGTAAGAAGCTGTGAGTAAAGGACAGTGCATAGTTACTCTGGCACCACAGCAAAGTTGGAGCCACATTTTGCCTCTCTCAGATCTATCAACCCTTTTTCTTCTGGGAGAGCTGAGGGGTGCCAGCTGCTGCCCAGGGCAGAGGCTCTTGCAGGACACACTTTGGGTGTCTTTCCTTGGACTCAGAGTGATGTAGAGCCTCCCTGTGTATCCAGACAGGCTGTGTATTAATTCTGCCCTCTGCCACATGCTCTGAAACCCCCAACTCCCTCTGGCTGGGTTACACCACAGCTCCAAGAAAGACTTGCTTTAGCATTGCATCGTTGGTTTATTTTTACCTGTGAGTACAATGACAGATGGACAACATTTAGCATTTAATTACATAACACCATGGCTCAAAGAGATTGCTACTTTGCTAAACAGGTTTTTTATTAAATCAGTTCTGGTTTTCACATGAATACCACTTAAAATGCCTGTACCAATAGTACAACTGGGAATTTTTGCCTTAAAAATATTGTGTTATTGACTAACCTTTCTGGATAGGAATTATGTCTGAAGGTACACCTGTTAGCTCTGAAAATATAGAGATGGTTATTAAAATCCCTGGATTGTCAAAACCACCAAAATCAAAACCATCTCATTTTGATTATGAGATACTATAGATTTTTTTTTTAAGTGTACCATCTGTTTGCTTTTGAACTGCTCAATCAAAAATGCAAGACTTGGAAGATCTGGCCAGACTGGGTACTGTCTGTAAAACACCTGTTTGAATGGGCATTGTTCAGATTTGACAGTCACAGTTACTTTTTAGGATCTTGCAAGCAAAAGCTTCTTTTAGTTCTTCTTGCCCACCTCCTGCCTCCTTCCTCTCTAAATTAGTTTGAGGCCTCCTAGCCCTGTCTGGGGAGGTAGCTAAACTTGGCACTGTGACAAACATGTGAAGATGGCAGGATCCAAACTGTGGCTTGCTTGGCTCGTGCTGCCTATTCAGTTGGAGGCTTTCTGTGTGACTTTGTGCTTAAATAACATTATGGCACATTTTTCTACAAGAATCTAATGTAAAAAGATGGTGAACAGAAAGGATGTAGTCAGTCATCTATTCTGCTTACATTGCCAGGCTCTGGTTGTTCATCACAATTCTGTTTAATACAACTACTTCATCTTGCAGAGTTTCTCCATTATGCAGTTCGTATTTTCTATTGTTGAAATTGACTGCAATTTCTTTTGCATTTTCACTTGTGTCTATGTGATCTTTAACACTGCCTGGCAAAAAAAAAAAAAAAAAAAAAAGGAAATTCACGAATTGGTCAGGATTAAATGCATCCTGTCTGGAGGCATAAGATATTAATTGAAAGATTGCAATACTGAAGGTATCCAGAGGTCAGCTGATTGACCTGCCTTTGGAATAAGCTGTTGGTGGACAAAACCACTCATGTATTCCTTCTCCTCCCCCTTCTCTTCCATCCAGAGAGAGAATGGAAGGTGAAAGACAAGCATAAGAATAATTTCAGTATGCTGATGCCTTTTACTCTTTGTCCTTCTAAAAGTATGCACTAACAACACAGCCCTTGAACATTGCATTGTTATTTCTGTAAGCTGTGTCTCTTTATACCTACCCAAGATCAAGAGGACTTGGGAATTGTCCCTGCCTGCTCAGAAGGACAAGCCAGCTGCCTGTATTGCAGTCCTGACTGTCCTGACTCCCTTGGCTGTACTGAGCTCTAGGGCTGCTGTTCTGAGAGCTGTCAGGGAACCTGCTGGGATAGCACAGGTTCCTCTGAAAGGAGGATTTTAGAGTGAAAAGGAGGAGAAATGTTAGAATCATAGAATCATTTATGTTTGAAAAGACCTCTAAGATCATCAAGTCCAATTGTGTTCTGCACAAAGGAGACACCATGTAAATAGGCACAAGAGAAAGGGACAGAGGGACTGCTGAGGCTGGTAAGACCATGAACAAGGACTTTGGAGAATAGCAGAAATATCTGAATCCTGGAGTTCATCTTTAGCACTGAGATGCCTGCATGGTGTGCTGGTGGAACGGAGAGTCAGTGGAGATGGAAGGAGCTGGAACACTAGAGCAAAGGAATGTACCCAGAGACAGCTCTCTTTTCTTGGTGATTATAGGAAATGCAGCACAGCAGGAACAAAAGTACCATCCTAGAGTGTCTTTGAAACAGTATATCAAATAATGAAATGGATTTAGGGCTTGGACAGATCCTTGAGTACTGCTGGGAAAAAAAAATAGTATCATTGAAAGTCATTATGCTAGATGAGATTCTGGACAGATCTTCTGAAAACTTTTAGTGAGTTATATTTTTAAAATAAAGTATTTAAACACTTAATATGCCATGCCTGGCACAATAGGAAGTGTGTTAGAAAGCTTGCAATGTAGGGCAGAAAGAACTGAAAATACATGTAAAGAAAAGCTCTGGGGACTGGAGCAGTTCTCAATGGAAATGAACAGACTTGCAGGAGCCCTCAGTTAAAGAAAAAAACCCAGCACAATGGAAGAGTTTTCTAAGAGAGAAAAAATAGCATAGAAATGAGGTATAAAGATGTTACTTAGAAATCAGTCCTGATACCATCAGTGAAACAAATGGCTTTGACTGCTAAAAGGTATAAATTAGAAGGCAGGTAGCTGGGGATGAGATAAAGGATGACCTACTTGAAGAGAAGAAAGAGAATAAAGCTTTTCCTTATCTGCCTGGTCCTAAATTTTTTAATTCTAATAGCAATTAGCAACCATCTTGAAAGCATGTGACTCTGTTAGTGTTATTTCCAGTTTTGGAAAGAGGCCACTGTTAGCATGTTCTGAATAATGCTGGAAATACTGGGTTTTAAAAGGCTGGATTTCTGCATGGTGTGAATTCCCTGCTCTGGAGATGGGACAGAAGTAAGTTAACTGAAATGCTGGAGCAGTCATCTAACTTTATCTCAAGGTCTAAATCAATGTGGGAAACAGAAATTAACCACAAGTTTCCTTCAAGTGAAGAACTGCTTGCCCCAGCACTTCCTGAACATATATAAAACAGTCTGTGGGCATGTATGCATTTTATATTAATAATAAATCTATGTACAATCAGGCATTTTAACATCAATCTTAATCTAGCAAGACTTCTTTTTTATCAATTGAACTGCTATTTTAATTGACTTCTAAAAATGAAGCAAAGACTGCTGTTAAATCTGATGAGCATGATGCATAGTAATACACTGATTAGAATGCAGCTCTGCTCCCTCCTGAGTTTTGCATAACTTGAGGAATGTGGCATTGGATGCAGTCCAGGCTTTATAACTGAATGTCTACAAAATTGAAAATTGAATGCTTGGCCAGTCTTAATTTTTTCTTTATTTTTTAATAACAACAACAAAAGTAACTCACTGGCCTCAGTTCAAAAGTCCTGCAGACACAGGCTTTGACAGCCATGTTCATTATTGCACTTAGCAAATGATCTCCCTTTATTTACCAGTCTTACAGCAAATTCTAAAGATGGGACCAAGTCCTGTGCCAGGGTGTATGAGTTTGCATTGGCTCAAATCAAAACACAGACAAGGAAAGAATGCAATTATCTCATCTGACTTACATATCAGGCAGGGTGGAAATTAAATCAAAAGAAGTGCCCATTTATGTGATATTTACACTGCAAAATTTCTGGCGAAAACATAATGGAAGTAGAGTCAACAAATGTTTAAAAAATATAGAATAAATATATCTTTTTATGTACTTCTAACATTTCTGAAGTCAGCTGAATTTTCTCCCTATTTTCATTAGCTGGTATTCCTACCTGGCATTGCTTTCAGAAACCAGTTTTCCCTGGCTCATAGCAGAACACAAGTTCCAGCCTCTCTCAGGGGGCTCCTTGCTATGGTTTATGTGTCTGAAGGAGTCATCTCATGAAGCCACTGGGATTTGAAATCAGCTTGTCAATAGCAACATTGAGATGAGTTCTCCTACCCATCTATGATCCCGTCTTGCTTTGAGAAGGGTGTTAAACTTCACTTTAATAGAAGAAAGTAAACAAATGAGACATAAAATGTGCAATATAAGGAAAGTATTTTAACCTTATTTTAACTCTGTGAGTTTTCAATTACTTCTGCTTTCCACTTCACTGCTGATTCTGCCTCTGTTTGGTTTTCATTCTTATTTTTTGTATAGTCTCTGAAATTCAGATTGCAAGCAATTTGTTTTCAAGGCTCTTCTTTCTCCTAACTGCATTCTACAATGATAGTAATAGCAATAAGAACATTAAACATGTACATGAAACATAAATGCATAAGACACAGGGTACACCTCCTGCTTGCTTATCAGTTGTTTTTCCACCAAGAGGATTTTTTTTCACAATTTTAAGAAGTTTGCTAAAAAATATATTAAACCTAAGCCATCAGTCTGTATACAAGCAAATGTAGTTGAACTGAGCATCACATTTTGCTTGGGCTCCTTAACTATCATTAGAGCATAAATTGTAATAGTTACAGCAGTCTACAGGGGTATATAGGTATTTTACAGCTATTGTAAAGGAACACTATTAAAGTTAGACATGTGTGTATATAAAACTCCAGAAATGGTAGTTGAAGAAAGAACACCTGCTTTTCTAGATTCTCAGATTATTTTGTATCTAAAAACAGAAAGAGGAACGAAAAAGAAATGTTCATTCTAATCACATCTTGAATTATTAACCAGGGTTTATTAACCCTTTACTGCATGGCTGTGCCTCCAGGTCTCAGAGAGGAGCAAGCACTGAGCCCCCCTCTGTGCTGACACCTGCACTGGCATTGTCTGTGCTGTAAGGAAGTTATTCATGGGAACAGAGTGATCAGATAAAATGTGGTGAATTAATGCAACAAGCACATTGAGCATTGATCTGAAAAAGACATGTCAATGAACAATATTTTATGGTTCCTTAAATTATATATCTGATTTAAATGGTGTTTAATAGAGACTTCCCAGTGACTGAATGATCTAAAGATGCCATCCTGTAAAGATGATGATAGCAGTGGGTAAGTGTATTTTGTCTTCATGAATCTGACTCAGTTCTGAACTTGATTTCAAATTGAGCACTGGGCTGTGTTCCACCTGTCAGACACAGCAAGCTGCTGCTCCCTGATGTGTGAGAGCAGCAGCAAGGAACATGGCCAGTACCAGGCATGGCTGCTGCTGGCTCTCAGGAGCCTGGGAGTGAGGTGGCTTTGTGAGGAGGCATGAGCACACTGGTGAGCAGGGTCTGCAGGAGCTGCCAGCACAGCTCTGCCCTTTGCAGCACCAGGATGTGACCTGGGCTGTGAGGGCTGTCCCAGAGCACCAGCTGACCTGTCAGTGTTAACAGAGCTCAAGAGAGGATGTGAGAAAGTCGATCTTTCTTAGTTTGTGGATTTAACTGTGCATCTTTGGCTGTAGTCAAGAATTTAATCCACAGCTGAGAAGAAAGAAGAAAAATCCAGGAAAAGCTGAGAACAGAGGTGAGGATTTATCACATGGAAACATCCTGTAATGCCAAATATACTGAGTGCAAGGAACAATTTTTCTGTTTCTCATCTGAATCTTTTTTCTTGTCTTCAGTAAGGCCCAAAGTTAAACCTTTGCTCCCTTTGATTAGGGCTGACACAGACCTGTCTGTGCTGGCTGTACTTAGGATGCCTTGTGTTCTTACCATACTGTACCTCTGTGTTCAGACCCACAACAGAAACCTGCTCTCCATTGACTTTGACCACGTAACCAGAACGGGGAAGATTTATGATGACCATCGGAAATTCACTCTTCGAATCATGTACGACCAGACAGGGCGCCCCATTTTATGGTCCCCCATCAGCAAGTACAACGAGGTCAATATCACTTATTCCCACTCTGGATTGGTCACCTACATCCAAAGAGGAACCTGGACTGAGAAAATGGAGTATGATGCGAGTGGGAACATCGTCTCCAGAACGTGGGCAGATGGAAAAATATGGAGTTACACATATCTAGAAAAGGTAAATTATTTTAAAAGTGGGGTTTGTGCCAAGGCAAAAAAAAAAAAAAAAAGGGTTTATTATATTTATTTACTATATTGTATTTATTTCTGATATTGACTTATTATATTATATTTTGAGCTCTATTATAATGCTGCCTCTTGCAGGAGTATTTAAGGCTTTTAAAACGGAAAATGCATAGAAATGCATCACTAGATAAAAATGTCCCAGGATATGCTCAGACCTACCTGTCACCTGCTCAAACCTGACACAGTTTAGTTGTGAAGAAAGTTATCAGCACCTCAGGTTTGTTTAATTGGTAGCTCAAAACAACTTTCCAGTCTCAGTCCAAGTTCAAGTGAACAAAGGACACCCTAACTGCTGAAAATCATGTTGCTACTCTGGATAACAGTCAGAAAGATAACAGTCCTGAAAGAGAACTTTTTTCTGCCCACAAACAGTTCTTTCAAGCCAAAATTAGGAATCCATGAGCACAAGCTTATCTATTCAATGCTGTATTTTAAACAAGGGATTGATCCTGTGAGGAGAAAGTTTGCTGCAGTATTTATGGGGGCCATTTTGGGGGGAAATACTGATATGAAATGAGTTATTGCTCTGCTTTTGTGGTGACTTTGCATCTAAATTCCCTGAATATTTTAAGTTCCATGTATGTCTAGAGGCAATGGTCACAAAATGTGGAGATAAATATTGTACAAACCAAGGAGGACCATCTTCATCTGTAGTAACATTTTGTTTGGTCTTGTCTTTCAAACCCAGAAAGCCAGTCTCTATTTTTAAAGCTTTCAGAACTCAGTGTGAGCTCATATTCAAAGTTTTTTAAATAGCAACATCTTGGACTGTCCAATATCCTCAGAGTTAGCAGAACATTTTCTCTGAACCTGTAAACCCAGGAAAAGGCTATGGGGGGTGTGGGGCAGAAGAGGTAACACTGATAGAAGGAAATCCACACAGGAAATCCAGTGACTTTGAAGTTACTTGTATATTAAAGAGTTCCAAATGTGTACTTTTAAGATAAACTGTGCTGTACTTAATTTGAATGTATTTAAGATCCTCAAAAAACTTATACCTAACCTAGTGAAAAAAAATTACCAAGACTGGAAAATGCATAGAAATGTGATTCCTCCTTGTCTGCATGCAGTGTGGTTCTTGCATGTGTTAACAAGATTGGCAAACCCCAGGAGCTTCAGAAGTTTGTTCCAGATAAATTTGTCGAGGCTTTTTTTGTCTGTATGCTCTTTAGCAAATTACAAGTAAACAGGCATTTTCTACAGCTTTCAAATATTTGGGCAATGTGCCTTTTGGAGGAACCTCTAATTTTTTTCTTTGGACCTAATGGACTGTAATTTTGGGAAGATGTATGCTTCTTATCTTTCCAAACCACTTTGTTTGTTCTTAGTTTATGATGAGCTTATAAATAAAGTCATATAACTTAACACTGTCATTCTAGAATTCTGCATAAAAGGCCAAATCCTGATCTTGTAGAAGCAGTGGCAAAAGCTTACTGGTTCAGGTAGCAGCTTTGGTAATGCTGTAACTTGTCATTAAAATTATGGAAAGTCATTCACACCATGGACAATAATCTCCCAGCTATTTAATGTACTTCCGTGACTGTAGTTTCTTGTGCCAAAGAAACCCATGAGGAACTGTCAAAATTAGACATTGAAATATAACTTTGTGGCTCCATTAAAGTCAATAACTCAATGTGTTAATTATGTAATGATTGCTAAAGGTTTTCTGAAGCCTTGTAAGACCAAATAATTCCTTACATTAAAAAAAAAAATCAATTGTATAGGTCGCTTCCAATTCACAGTTATTTAATTCTTCATTTTTATCACTAGATGAGTTAATTGTACACCTTCAAAAATCTCTGTCCCCTACAAAATTAGCTCAAATATTTAAGATTTTAATATAAGATTAGCATTGTAAATAATTCTTACTGATGAGATTCAGTTCCTCTTTTTTGTTCACTTTCCTCAATTAGTTAAAACCGTTATAAAATCTCCCAAATACTCCAAACTCGGTTTCAAAATCTGGCAGACAAAACAGATGAGTGTCTGTGTGTGTCTGTTGGACAGAAATGACATCTAGTGGTGATGCTCAGCATTTGTCTGTTCCCAGCAGAGCTCCCAGTAATTGGCCACTGGCTGTTTGTCTGGATACACCATACGGCATCAATCACTGTGTGGTTGACCAGGCTCTGGTTGTTTTAGTAAAATGACAGATTTTTAGATATTTTATGAGCTACCCTCTGAAATCCTTTAAAACAATTAGAACCCAATTTGTGCAGAGTTGAAAAATCTATTGTAATGTTATTAGGATGAATTGGGAATTAATTTTTTTTTTTCTCTTTATGGTATCCTCTAATACGCTTGAGAGGATACTCTGTCTCCAGCCCTTGTACTGTCTATCTTTTTATTATCCTGGACAATAGTGAAAAAGCCAAAGCACTTTTACAAAGTGCTGTAAAAATGGTACACAGGGGCACTAAAGTTATATTGGGGATGTTTCTGATATTGTTATTCATACTCTGTCAATGGCAGACAGCTTAAAAACAGGCACGGGAGCAGTATATAGAGAGAGGCGTCTCAGCAGTGCTAGGAGAGAGTTCAGCCAGTGGTTTACTGCAGACTGGAGACTCTTGACGGAAGGTGGAAACAAAATAAACACAGTGCACGTTGGGAAGGGTTGGTGGAGCAGCAATAAAGCGATCAGAAAAGGCTCGGTGTGAAGGGCTGCCGTCACCAGTTGGCAGAGGGTGAGCTGGAGTGCCATATGTTGGGGCTCTCTGGCTGCTGTACAGGTGACAGGTGTCTTCTGCCAAGGGCAGGAAGAGACACATCTTGGGCAGGCAGGGGGCTGGGGGTGCAGAGAGGATGGCCAAGGCTGAGCCTATCTCTGGCCCTTTGAATGGGCAGTTGGTGTATTTGTCAGAGAAAAGTGGCTCAGGGCCAGTGTTACTTAACACACTGCAGGGCTCGTCTTAAAGGTGTTTCCTTCCCAGAGAAGATTTTTGAGCTTAGAGGGGGAAAGATCCTGTTTTTCTGATTTCTTTCCCCAATAGTCTATGACAAAGTAGTCATGCTGTTCCTTGTAAGGCTTTGTTTTGTATGATGTCTCAGTCCTGCAGAAGCCTGACAAATTTGCTTATGTGCCTGGTAGGTTTGAGCTGTGGGTTAAGAGTTTGGTGTTCCAGCACAACTCAGACAAGGCAAGGAATGTGCAGTGCTCTGGTCCAGCCAAGCCACTTGCTGCAGCTGGGGGAAGGTGACAGAGCTCCCCATACATTTTCAGTCTGTGTTTTCAATACCTTTGTTTCAACAGTGACTGTTCACCAGCCAGCCTGTGCTCTGGGACACTGTGACTTTCCATGGTGGGTGAGAAGGCATACAGAACCCAAACTTTAATTATCAATAGAAAAAAATCTGCTGTGCTTGCACATTCATCTGCCAGATAAGCAAACAATATTTCATTAACCAGCCACAATTAACCAACTCAGGGCAAATACCAAGTACCTGTGCAGAAATTATATTCTTTGTAAAGATTAAAAATAAGCAATAGAAGTAGTCACACCAAAGAATCTGCAGAGTATTTTCATCCATCTGTAGGCATGGAGATATTATGAACTCTGGGGCCATGTGTATTTAAAAGAAGATATACAGGAAAAGGGCTAGGTCTGTGCTGGAGATAAGCAGAATGCCAATAAAAGCTAAACACCTTGTACATGCACAAAATTTCCCCTTTCCAGCTCCTCTAGACACATCTGCCAGTGCAGATGCTCTGCCTGTGTGTGAGGAAGAGGTTCCCTCTGTTTTTGCTTCCTAAGAGGATGCCCTAAATATTTCAAAGCAACATAGCAAGTCAGCATGAGGCTGAAATGCTACTGAGAGCCACATCTGCCTTCCAGGTCAGAGGCCCTTACCTCTAGACTTACTGTGATTCTCCTCCTGTTTAGTACCACCTTGCTGGCCAGGTCTCCTGGAGCTGAAAGTTTCACTTGGAATTGTACAAACAGTAAGAGCAAACTACAGGAGTGAGTGGTTGTTTCAGCATTTCCATAGGCTCCAGGTGCTCAGTAGCTGGAGCCATTGCTGGGCCCCCCCTGACCGTGCCGTTGCTGTTTGGTTGCAGTCCGTGATGCTCCTGCTGCACAGCCAGCGCCGCTACATCTTCGAGTACGACCAGTCGGAGTCGCTGCAGTCGGTGACCATGCCCAGCATGGTGCGCCACGCCCTGCAGACCATGCTGTCCGTGGGCTACTACCGCAACATCTACACCCCTCCGGACAGCGGCGCCGCCTTCGTCCAGGACCTGGCCAGGGACGGGCGGCTGCTGCAGACCCTGTACCCCGGCACGGGCCGCAGGGTCCTCTACAAGTACACCAAGCAGTCCCGGCTCTCCGAGATCCTCTACGACACCACACAAGTCACCTTCACCTACGAGGAATCTTCTGGGGTTATTAAAACAATACATTTAATGCACGATGGGTTCATCTGCACCATCAGATACAGGCAGACAGGTTTGTCTAACTGTGACTGCTTTGCTAAAGTTTTTGGCTTCTTAAAATGTGGTGCTCATTCTTCGTTCGCAACACCCTGATCTTGCACTTACCTGGCATGAAATTCCATTATTTTTATGTCTACAAGTTCTTTTATTTTATGTTTCACTAGAAAAATACGTGTGTCTATCTCTGTGTCTGTGTCCGTAGGTGAATATAGCTGTCCCACTTGAAATACAGTTTTCTTTTTATTACTTGGTATGGAATAGCTCTTAGGATGTTTTGTTGATTTTATTCCTCTGTGCGGATATTTGCTAAATACTAAATCAAGTTGGTTTATTGTTTGTATTTTCAAGTTTCCCTGTTTACACCGTAATATAACATAAGTTCAAAAGGACTGCTTAAATGAGGAAGGGAATCACCATGTGAAATTAATTTAGTTTAGAATTATCTTGAAATTAAATAGAAATCATAATTATAAATAAAACAGCATTAATTTTAAAAAATATTAATAATATATAATTTGTAGAGCAAGCATTAATGAAGGTTTGTGAGAGAACAATCTAGCATATTCTTAGTTAATGGTATTTTCTGAGACAGCTAAGGAGTAGTAAGGCTAAAGGGCATACCCGAGGTCATATCCTGTCTGTCCTAGATCTGTAGGGGAAACCAGGGGCATAATTAATTATTTTTCTTGGGTTTCCTCTTTCCCATGTTTGTTTTGAACAGGTCCACTTATTGGTCGCCAGATCTTCAGGTTTAGTGAAGAAGGGCTCGTAAATGCCAGATTTGACTACAGCTATAACAACTTCCGTGTCACGAGCATGCAGGCCATGATCAACGAGACACCCCTTCCCATAGACCTGTACCGTTACGTCGATGTTTCTGGCAGGACTGAACAATTTGGAAAATTCAGTGTCATTAATTATGATTTAAACCAAGTGATAACCACCACTGTGATGAAGCATACCAAAATCTTCAGTGCCAATGGTCAGGTGATAGAAGTGCAGTATGAAATTCTCAAGTCTATTGCTTACTGGATGACCATCCAGTATGATAACATGGGTCGCATGGTGATCTGTGACATACGTGTGGGTGTAGATGCCAATATAACGAGGTATTTTTACGAATATGACGCTGATGGTCAGCTCCAGACTGTGTCTGTGAATGATAAAACCCAGTGGCGCTACAGCTACGACCTTAATGGCAACATCAACTTGCTGAGCCACGGGAACAGCGCGCGCCTCACTCCTCTGAGATACGACCTGAGAGATCGCATTACCAGGCTTGGGGAAATTCAGTATAAAATGGACGAAGATGGTTTTCTCAGGCAAAGAGGCAATGAGATCTTTGAGTACAACTCTAATGGTTTGCTGAACAAAGCCTATAACAAAGTGTCTGGCTGGACTGTGCAATACTGTTATGATGGTCTTGGAAGACGAGTTGCAAGCAAATCAAGCCTAGGACAACACTTACAGTTCTTTTATGCTGACCTCTCCAACCCAATAAGAGTTACTCACTTGTACAATCATACTAGCTCAGAAATAACATCCCTATATTATGATCTGCAAGGTCATCTTATTGCAATGGAATTAAGCAGTGGAGAAGAATATTATGTTGCTTGTGATAACACTGGGACACCTCTAGCTGTGTTTAGCAGTCGAGGCCAAGTCATAAAAGAAATTTTGTACACCCCTTATGGAGAGATCTACCAGGACACTAATCCAGATTTTGAGGTTATCATTGGTTTTCATGGAGGACTCTATGATCCTCTTACTAAACTAGTTCATCTGGGGCAGCGGGACTATGATGTCATTGCTGGTCGGTGGACGACACCAAATCACCGTATATGGAAGCACCTGAATGCTGTCCCACAACCATTTAATCTCTACTCGTTTGAAAACAATTACCCAGTTGGCAAAATCCAAGACGTTGCTAAGTATACAACAGGTAAAAGTATCCTGTCTCTCATGAAAATGTCTCTAACAAAAATAAAACTTCCTCTTGAATTGTGGTATGGATTCAACATTCCGGAAATCTTTTGCATACAAAAAGTCTCTAATCTTAAATCTATTGAAGTAATTTATTTAATAGATTGTATCTTACTGAGCTTGATCTGTTTTCTCTAACATTTATGGTAACCAAGAAAATAATTAATAGCTGCTTCTGTTGCTTTTCTCATTGCTAAAATAAGGGGAAGAATGGAAGCAGCTTAATTTGAATTTTTTCTATTACAAATAGATAGAAGGAACACTATTGATTTGAGAATGCTTTGTAACCAAATAATTTTTTTGCTACAATAAATGCTGTAGCTAGTGCAGGAAACATAAATTGATGTGAAATCATTATTTCTGCATAGCTGGAATTTCTGCAGACTGCCCTCACTTTTTCTAGGATTTATGAGCCTTTTTGCCAGCATCCTTTTCTTGTTTTGTAGACATTGGAAGTTGGCTAGAGCTGTTTGGTTTCCAGTTGCACAACGTGCTGCCTGGATTCCCAAAACCAGAGATAGAAGCTTTGGGGACAACATACGAACTTCTGCAGCTTCAAACAAAAACCCAGGAGTGGGATCCTGGAAAGGTTAGCAAACATTCTCTTCAGCTTTTAATACTAAATTAAGGAGTTTTAATAGAAAATATTGGATACCAAGATAAAAATGTGACTATATCTTTTAACATAATAGGCAAAGCAAATTGTTTAAGAGTGCTAGAAACTTTAATGTTGTCAATTATGTTCTGGCATCATAGTGGAGGAGAGGTTCAAGGAGAAGCTTTTAGCAACACAGTGAAGAAAATCTACAGCTATTTATAGAGAAAATATCCAAATTTGAGGCACAGAATACACAAAAGGGTAAAAGTATTTCTTGTGAATATTGAAAAAAACCACAGAAAATCTTGTGGAATTAAAAAACCAAAACAGCAGATTTTCATCTTTGTTAGCAAAGATGCCACAAGCACTGGAAAATCACTGGGGGTATAAACAGCTTTACAAGTCAGTAGCTCTGCATAATTATTGCAGGAAACAGAAATGCTGCTATGGATTTGTAAGGGGTCTGTAAATCTTAGCCTTACTCCAGGGCTTGTTTTCAGTAACAAAGAGCCAGACAGCAGCTATCAGAGTCCAGCAATCAATGCGACTGCAACAGGACCAACTGCCGATATTCTGAGCAGGCATTCACATTTTGCATATGAGCATCTGTTAACAAAGAAACATGATTTTGTAAAGATGCCTTTCCTCTGTTGTAGTCAGGAAAGAGATGCATAGAGCATTTGAGAGCTCATATTCATGTTCCCAGCATTTAAGACAGTTGCCATTCACCAAGTGCAGAAGGCTGGAGGGTCAGAGCTCATGCCAGATGTGGAGCATGTCCATGGAAAATTATCACTGAGATGTTAAGCTTTTCCAAGGCACACAAAAGATGTAGTGATAGTGTTAAAAGACAAAGAGGGGCTTGGACTGAGGTTTCTTCTAGCCTCTGTGGGGAGCAAGATCGACAGATGTGATATACTTGCCTATTGTTCTAGTGTCTCAAGACCTTCACAGCCTGCTTTCCTTAAAGAATGGGCTATAAAAGTCATTACCACAGTTCTACAGAAGATGTAATTAAACACACAGAGACTAAGCAGAGCCACATGAAAGGGCATAGCTTTGAATTCAGGTTTCCCTGAACTGCTAAGGGCTGAAAAAACAGCCATTAAAGTAACAGTTCAAGGGGGAGGAAAAATAAAAAGAACAAATACAAAAATAGCATTTGTGATAAATATGTTTGCATTTGTTTCCTAGAAATTAGGGAATCCAAGAGATAGAAAACACTACCATAAGCAATTAAAAAGCCTGTGCATATGTCCAGGTTCTGTAGGTGGGCACAATACTTTCCAAACAAGTTGAAGAGCTATTCTAAGCAATTAAGATATGATTAGGGTGAGGTACCTTGCCTGCAAACTTGACTGATGTTTTCTTTTCCAGACTATCCTTGGTATTCAATGTGAGCTACAAAAGCAACTCCGAAACTTCATATCCTTGGACCAACTTCCTATGACACCCAGGTATAGTGATGGCAAGTGTTCTGAAGGAGTGAAGCAACTGAGATTTGCAGCTGTTCCTTCAGTATTTGGAAAAGGCATCAAATTCGCTATAAAGGACGGTATAGTGACAGCTGACATTATCGGGGTGGCTAACGAGGACAGCCGGCGCATTGCTGCCATCCTCAACAACGCTCATTATCTGGAGAATCTGCATTTCACCATTGAGGGCCGGGACACCCATTACTTCATCAAGCTGGGCTCTTTGGAAGAAGATTTGGCCCTGATTGGCAGCACCGGTGGCCGCCGCATCCTGGAGAACGGCGTCAACGTGACGGTGTCGCAGATGACGTCGGTGATCAACGGCAGGACTAGACGCTTTGCCGACATCCAGCTCCAGCACGGCGCGCTCTGCTTCAACGTGCGCTACGGAACCACGGTGGAAGAGGAGAAGAACCATGTCCTGGAGGTAGCCAGGCAGCGAGCCGTGGCTCAGGCCTGGACTAAGGAGCAGAGGCGGCTGCAGGAGGGGGAAGAAGGAATTCGGGCGTGGACAGATGGAGAGAAACAGCAGCTTTTAAGCACTGGGCGGGTACAAGGCTACGATGGATATTTTGTTTTATCTGTGGAGCAGTATCTCGAACTTTCTGACAGTGCCAATAATATTCACTTCATGAGACAGAGTGAAATAGGCAGAAGGTAACAAAGAAAATCTCTGCCTTTGCGTCACCAAAGACTGCCTGTTTTTAAACGTAAAATGGTTTATTGTATTGGTTTTTCTAGATCAGAACTCTGTATATATAAATATAGAGGAAAAAAACATATCCAACTGCCTTTAAATGTGACAGAAGATGGTATTTTAATATCGTTTGTTTAACTCTTTGAGAGATGACAGTGACAATTTTTAGTTCTTGTGTGGCAGTATTCAAAAATTTCAGAAGCAGAGTCCTGCGAGCCGAGCGGCGCGACCTGCGCGCGAGGTGCCCAGGGTGACACCGCACAGCCCTGCGGGGTAGGGGCGAGCGCCACGTGCTCTGCCTTCTCCTAAAGAAACACAAGTTTTTTGTTGTTGTTGATTTAATAATTCACCAGTTATTTAAATGGTTACAGAGCCTGATTCTGCAACCCTTATTTACTGGGTGTCTTTTATCCCAGTGAGATCTCCCGTAAATTCAAGGGATTGCATACAGAAACCAGACTGTGTATGGAAACTTCGCAGCTGCTCACCAACCCCACACATGTTCCTCACAGTTAAATGCTAAGGGATTTTCTAACCTGGGAAATCTGACTTGGGTTGGATTCAGTACGTACAAGGATGTTCCTATGGCCTTTGCTCGGCCGTTGCCACCTGCCAGCTGCTCCATGCTGAACATCGCATTGTGTCCACCCGTGCACGTCAGGCCTGTCTCCCAGGGTTTTGCTTGGCACTGGGATATCCTGGGGTCTGGCAGAACACACAGAGCTGCCAGTCTGCTTGGTGGCACCGTGCTGGCCAGGCTTCAGCCAGAGATGGGGTGGCTAAAGCGGGCTTAGTGGGCACTGTATTCTTCAGGAGGGTCTCCTCTGGCATGTGTGCTCGAGGCTGGGCTTTAACCCAGTGCTTTGGGGACACCCCAGCTGGGAGCCCTCACAGTGCAGTGGCAGGCCGTGCATCATCAGTCCTGTCCATAGATAGTCACTGGGCCAGGACCTGCCTTCACACAGATGATTTGGAAGGTGCAGTGTTGTTGGGTTTAGACATCACATTCTTTTTATCTCAGATTAATAATCCTGTTGTAGTACTCATTT
Organism: Haemorhous mexicanus; assembly: GCF_027477595.1. Classification (NCBI taxonomy): domain Eukaryota; kingdom Metazoa; phylum Chordata; class Aves; order Passeriformes; family Fringillidae; genus Haemorhous; species Haemorhous mexicanus. The sequence goes on from NC_082354.1 coordinate 10,956,167, forward strand.
TTTCGAGTCTGAAGATTGATGGGTTGGGAGTTGATGAACCCAAGTGTGGATAGTATATATGTTGATAAACATAGAACATTTCGGGGATGACTCTTCACTTTTCAGCTCAATATCTAGAGCACATAGAAAAGCATTATATTGCATGGACAGAAATTTTTATTTCCCAAGGTAACATGCACTACTGGCACAGTTACTTCATAGCAGAGTAGGTGATCCTTCCTCCAGCTTGTCATTTTTAAAATACCTGATTTTTCAGGAGGTGGGCCGGGCACACAGGGAGGAGGGGACGGGCAAGCAGCTTTCCAGAGGGATCTAGAAGTCTTGTTAAAGAGCCTGTGTATCCGTAACAGTGAAGTTATTGCACATTTCTTTCAGAACAAACATAGTAAATGTATTGAAACAATTTCTGCTCATATTTACAGAAGCCAACAAAGTGCATTCTTTATCTTTCTTTTTTTCCCCCCAGATTTCTTTTTTCCTTTGTTTTTGGGCAAGTGGAGCAGACTGTACCCAAGTTAGAGATGAGCCTGAATTGGCACCTGAGATCTGAGCCCCTTCCTGGGGTTTGAGTTCAGGTCTCAGCCTCAGCCCATTACTGTCTCTTCCCAGATTCCTTTTGCTCCCCTGGGAGCCAGCGCAGCTTTGGGGGTGCAGGATCAGGCTGAGTGGGAGCCTGGCCCCTGAAATCCTCCTCTGTCCCCAGCCAGGGGGACCTGTGGACCAAAATCTGCACATACACATTGTGATCAGGCTCATCATTAACTAATGTACAGAACAGGGAGCTGGCAACATCCAGGTTTGACAGCTCAGATTTCTGTAATTTTCCATCAAATCACAGAGAATTTGAATACCTCCACACCAGCCTAAAAATGGACCTTCAAATCCTTGAGCCTCTAATACACTTTTAATCAATGGAAGAATAATTTATGAATTGTATATAGAGAGTGCATTCATAAATGTGATGATGTATTTTATCACTGATCCAAGATGTCAATATTAGAGTCTATTTTACTTATATTTTAAGCAATTATACTTTTTTGCAATTCACTAATGAGGATCATTTTCAAACTGCTTTAAAAATCCATTATAAACAAATATTTGGAGCTATTAGAGTTACCTTGAACGGTGCATTTCTAGTATGTAATACATATTTAGTTAGCTTGTGCCTTTAGTTTCTTAAAGTTATATTTGTATTATATGCAGGAAATGCACTTTGTATTACCTACAGCTGTGGTTTTTAATACTGCCTTGATTACTGTTGTTCTCATGTTATGCCAAAAGGTCAAAGAGTTAAATGTGTTAAAAGTTTGTCTTTGAAAGTAGATTTGGCATTTTCCCATTTCCTGGGTGCAGTCTAAGGTGCATTTTGAACAGTATTTCTTATGAGAATATGGTTTCATTAAGACTCACATGACATTACATGGCCCAGTTACAAAAGCAAAAAAAATGCCTTCGTTATATGTTTCTTAAATTTAGGAAACTAAATATAAATGTTGTGTTGAGATGACTGTGCTCAAGAATCAAGTTATTGCTGAAAGAGCAAGCATGGGAGATTGAAGTCGTATCACAGCTCCACATGGGCCAGCCAGCAGTGATTTGTGAGAACTACGTGAACAAATAGCTTTGGACTGTCTTGTTCATCAACAACCTCAGATGGAGGCAGGGAATATTTCGGTCTCCATTTTTTTTTTCCTGAGTAGTTTGAGCAATTTCTCAGTGGGTTTGGGGTTTTTTTTATATAGTTCTCCTTTTTTCTTTTTTTTTAATTTTGTATTTTGCACTATAACCTAGAGACCCAATTGAGAAAAAAGAAAAACAAATAGCATGGAAATTTTACTGTTATTTAGATCAGATAATTTGATGCTAGCATTCTGAACTGCAAACAAGGCTCTGAAAGAGGGAAAAATAAAATAATTAAAATAAAGTATAAAATAAAAATAAATAAAATCCACTATTGCACACTATCCTGTAGCAAAGTATCTACCATGAGAAATACATGCTATATTTTTTATGACTGCCAAACAAACAGTGTGTACAAGTAACATTTCCTTTGCTTTCATATTTCTTTAGTAAATCTAGAACATTTCAAAGTTATAAATATATATATATAGATATCTATGTAGAACATAGCCAAATAAATATATATGAACTGGTCAGTGTGCAAGTGGGTATACACACCTTGGCTCTTTGGTTTGAGCTCTCTGGTTTGATCCCTCAGCTGGGCACTGGGCAGAGGTGGCCTCGTGCCCTGGCCGTGCTCTGGGGTCCCACCCTGCACCCCACGGAGCCCCCAGGGCTGGGCCAGGGGCAGCAGCTCCTCCAAGGTGAGCCATGGGCACTGTTGGAAGCCAAGGTGCTGTTCCAGAAGGGAAAGTGGTTTAGGCAGAGGAGCTCAAGGTTCAGCCGAGCCAAAGGAGACAGGCAGTGCCCGGGGGTGTCCGTGTGTCCGGGCGTTCCCTGGGTGCGGCTGATCCGGCGCGGTGACACCCGGGTGACACCCGGCTCAGGCTGCACCAACAGCCCCAGGGGATTTCCCATCTAACGCTGGCTGCTACTGAAACCTCTCCTTGATACAAAACGTTACCAGGTTGAAAGCACCCTGACTGCCAGAGGAATCACTTCCAGGCAGAAACTGGGAATGGTGGAGTTGGACTCGCTGTGGATTTGTCTGGGCATTTGTCACCTGCCATTATTTGTCTAAGGAAACGTGTTTGACAATTTCCAGTTTTTCCTTAGATCTCGTGGTGGACTTTAGCCTTTTAATAAATGTTAGTATATCAGATTGTGTCCTTGACAGTATTTTACTTGTATGAACCATGATAAAACATTAAAATCTTCATACTCTTCTGGCAGAAGTGTCAATAAACAAGAACGAGAAGCATAGCATACAATATATGTCAAAGTAATGTTCCTTTTTAGCTTTCTCATCAACAGTAAAAAATGTTTACAATGTATGCCAAGATCTTCACTTTCTGTCTAACACCAGTTAGAGGTTCTGATCTTACAGAAATTGTGTTATAATGGCCTCAGCCTCGTTGCTAGGAAACAATAGATCCCAATTTTTTTATTCCTGCTCTAACTCCTGTGCTGAATAGTGACTGGATACTGTACAGGTTTATGTTATATGGCTGCAGTTAAATGGTCTGATGCATTTTGCTCTGGGTTTCAGACCAGAAGCATGCATTTTCTACAAGAACATCCCAGCAACACACTGTAAATATTGAAAGTTAATATATTATGTGTCGATATTTGAAAAAGAAAGTACTTTGACTATTTCATTTTTAAAAAATAAAGGTGCAAACTTATGGCATGTGATGTTGTCTTTGTTTACATCAGTATTTCAGATATTCTGGACATATCAGTAAAAGGTACTTCCAGAGAGCTAAATGAGGACTTCAGCCAATATTGATTGACTCAAAAGTTGAGGACAGGATGTTGCTTAGCAAGATTTAATTTTAATTCTGATTTATCAAAGTTCATGCTTATAACTTTGCAGGTTTCACTGCAGGTGAAATCCCAGCCAGTTTCTGTGTAAAGGTTATTATATTTCATCAAAGCAAATGTGAGAGAGAAAAAATATTCTGCTAAATGCCTTTGCACTCCTGATAACAGTGTGAGTGAAGTCAATGTTGCTGGCAGTGTGAGTAGCAAAGTTTAAGTATCTGTGTGTTCTTTAGAGCTGCCTCAAATAGATGATGATGAATGATTCTGTGTTACCAAAAGTATGTGCCCAGGAAAATAAAACATTAAAAGCCCAATACATGCAGCAGAGAGAAGGAGCACATGAATGGAGGTGCGCAAGGAATGCATAAGGCTAAATAAAGGGTTACATGGTGAAAAACCATGGAACAGCTGGGCTGGGTAGGAACCAAGCAGGAGGGCTGAGGCTGTGCTGGGCGGATGAGAAGGAAGTGATTCCAAAGGAGTGGGTGCTCCAGTAGAAAAGGGAAGAAAACCAGCCTGGGATATTGTATTGATAGAGTGCTGCAGGAGGGCTGTCACAGCCATTGGCAGGAACAGGGGAGGGCTTAGTGAAGGCAAAGCCAGAGCTGAGGGAGCCTCAGCTGCTGCAGAGGAGCAGCATTGCCTCTGCCGGGAGGGGGCCAGAACAGGGGCAACACGGTGACCTACAAAGCCACTTGCAGAGCTGGGGCTGTGGCAGCAAGGGGACAGGAGTGGGAGGGCTGGCAGGGGAACAGGGCACAGTGAGGGGCTGTGCCCAGTGGGGCTGCAGCCTGAAGGAGGTGGTGGGAGGGAAGCAGCAGGAGATACTGACATCATGTGGGAAGTCATACCAGCAAAATGCAGCTGCTGCTCTCTAAAAGGATCTGTAGCTCTTGACACCTAAGTCATTGTAGGAAATCAACATAATTTCCAAATTACTGTTCCCATTACCAAGCATCTACTTCTTGTCTCACAGGCACCACCAGCTTCTCTCTGTTTCCACCTTGTTTAAGCCTACAGCAATTCCAGACCTTTGGGTACCCAAAAGAAACAATACAAGCCTCTGTCTTAATAATTTACACCAGAAACTGAAACGACATTCTCAGCTTTAAACAGAAATGGCATCTTCTGGCCTATTTTATGTATTTTTCAGAAGAACAATGCACTTCTGGAGTCAACCACAGTCAAACCAGTTATCCTCAGCTCACTGCACCGCGAAGCGGGTGAGCAGCTGCTGCTTCTCTGCTGCAGGTTTTGCACACGCAGCCTCAGCCTCGAGCCAATATAGGACAGTTCAATAGGAAACAGCCCCTGGGCAAAGTTCTTCCCACTGCATGCATCCCTACCACTGTGCAATCATCTGCCAGGGATGATTTCCAGGCACACCTGTTCCTGCTCCCAGGAGAGGCCAGGTGAATGAGGGGTTTAGACCCAGCACTTGGAAAGCAGAAGAGCTCCCTGGGAAGGCTGGGGCTGCACACACACACACTGCCAGCACCCAGCAGCTCAGCAGGCTCTGGGGAAGCATGGTTTGCAAAGCTGGAGAGGAACTGCCAAGGACCAGATGCTGCAGGCTCACAGCAGGCTGGGAAACCTTTAAGGCAGGGAGGAGAAGGGAAAGCTTCAATGGGCACAAGTGACAGCAAACCAGCCAGTACATTTGTGAGTTATGTAATGATAAAAAAAAACAGCTTTTAAATATTTTACTAAAGAGAAAATCATGCTGGATCTGCCACTGTATGGCACTGTATTGAGGTAAGACTAATTTCAACCAACAAGCACACATACAAAAAAGGCACAGAGCAACACATGTACATGCAGTGTAAAATATGATGGGACAGTTCACTGCAGATGAAATTTGGCCTTCAATTAGACAGAAACTGAGTAATGAACTGAAAATGCCTCAACCACAACTTTGCAACATTGTTGCCCACTAGTCCCTGTTAAGATGGGGCTGTTCATTCATTGCACTTATTCCTATTGCTGGTTTACAAGAAACCTGAGCTTCATAGAAAATCCTTTGTTGTTTACACTGTCTCACTCACACATTCAGAGAAGGTAAAAAGGTTCAGCCTTATCAAATGTTACTTGGAGCATACACCTTGCTGAATCATGGACTTGCAGCCCACTTAGTTCTGTCATTGTTCACATCCAACTTGCCTTCAGTGAGGTGAAAACAAGGCAGGTGTGGGGCCTCTTGCTGTGCCACCAAACTGCAGGTGACAGTGTCTGGTGAAATTCAGTCAGTTATGTTCTCCCTGAGTCTGTAGCCTGGCATTTCTGAAAAAAGCCTCCTTCTTTCTTAGAAAATACTTTTAGCCTTCCAAGATCTGCAGAAGAGACAAGTATAGGCATAAAACATAACCAGAGCAACCCTATACAATGTTTAAGCATTGTTTTTCTGTAATTACATGTATTTTTGTAGACCATTTGTTATCGTTGTTAGTCTTCTGCTTGGGAAGGGAGCATGTGAGACTCGCATTCTTTTGGTAGTCAGGACCATTTCTGTTTGTTGAAGCATAGCCAGTGGTGGCACAAACCAGCCAGCTGGACCAGATACATCCCCCTTGCACACAAACAAGGCTGGGCCCTAGCCAGGGTCCCTCCCAGAGACCACAGGAACTCACACAAACCAATCTGGCAAAAACCCACCTAGAGGTAGTCTGGACTGTGGACAGCAGTGCAACACAGCCCTATCTCCCCAAACACAGCCTTATCTTCTCAAACAAGAGGGCCATAGGACACCCAAACAAAAAGTGTTTAAAAGGGTTTCCTATTGTCTGCCAGTCCATTAGCCCAACCACACTTGTTCCACCCCAAGTGCAAAAGGCACATCCTCTGAGTTCTCCAATAGCCTCACCTAACCCTGCACAGCTGATGAGTCCTCTAGATTTAAAACTCTCTCCAGGAGCCCAGCAGCAGCATGGAAACACACAGAGAGGAAAAGAAAAGCTGTCATGCAAAAATAATTTATTTTTTTAACTTGTATGCAAGGATGGCTTGTTTCAAGTACAGGGAACACCTAAAAGCAAAGAACAAGGCTTTCCACTTCATTGGGTGGTCTTGGTTACTCTATGCATTACTTATGTTCTTGGTCATTGGTGAAAACTATGGATTTTGTTAGAGGGCAGAGTAACTGCTTTGATGGGAAATCAGTTCATGGGGATCCTCATGGTATCACATCTGGAATATCTTTAGGAACTGTATGAATGACAAACACACAGCCCATCCAAGGCAAGGACACTTTAATGTAAACAATTCTCCCAAGGTTATAAAAGGGGAGGTGCCCAATTCTGCATAAATTCCAACCAGAACAAAGCAAAGCAGGATCTAAAGTTATGCAATGTAAAATTAATAACTAATTATTAATTAAAAACTGATCTTGAAGGGAAAAAAATTTTTCCTTGACAGTACAAAGGGGGAAAAAAAGACATAAGGGATTTAGCAGTTCATGCTTTTTTATCCTCTCTTCGGAAAAACAAAAACAAAAAATATCCCACCCTAAGTTCAAAGTACTCTGAAATCTAAACTTCTACATCTTAAGCAATAAATTCTTTGAAATACACATTTCTGCAAATGTTACAGGAAAACTCACAGAGTTGTATTTACTATCATATAAATCATTCTGTTTTAAAGCATAGATTAGAGGAGATGCTGGAAGATGTGGTTATGTCACACTTGGGAAGACATCCTCATGACGGCTGCAGGTGGAAGTCATAGCCTTCATTCCTCCCTAAGAGAAATAATCACAAATATTTGAACAGAAGAACATTGTAAGAAAATTGACAGTCCAGAAGGCTCATACTTCCATGGGCAACGGTGGTGGTGAGGGAAGGCAGCCACTGCTGCCCTAGCACTCAGGAATACATATTCAAAATCCATTTTCTTATCACATTGACAGGCCCTGTCTGTAACGAGCACCTGAGTGACAGCATTTCAAATTACAGGATAGCAAAGTTAGGGCAAATTTTTGGCAATGTCACTCTGCTGGCTAGCTCAGGTCAAATATACAAGTAAGTCTAAGACCTCTATCCCTGCCACCATGAAGGGCTGTGCTCAGCTGCAGCCAAGGTTCCTTCCCCCCACCAGTACCTGGGGAGTAGTTGGCTTTCCCGTGGTTGACAACTGGGTTCTGCAGGGGTGTTACAATGCCTTGGTTGGGTTTCTGGAAGGCTGAAATGAGGTTGTGCACTTTCCGAAAGAGCCTCCGGTGGACCCCAGGCGCTGTCTGCAAAGCCAGAGGGGGAGAGGTGAGAAGGAGTGCAGGGTACCCTGTGCTGGCACACAGGCCTTGTCCTCAGAAATGCACCCAGCTCCCAGGGAAGGAGCCAGCCACGGATGTGAACCCCCTGATGTGCCAGTTCCAGGTGACTCAATGAGCCACACTGCCCTCTGCTTTCCCCGAGGCATCCCAGCCTTCCTACTCTGAGCAGTTCCCAGCAGCATGGTGACAGAAAGGTGGAAAAGGGACAATTTCTTAATCACTACAAGAGCAACCCACACTAATTACCCACACTCACCTGCCACACAAATTAGACAGACTTACAAGTGACCCTTTGCTACTTCTGACCCTGACTTAATGCAGAAAGTGATTTAACCTCCTTACCAATAACCTTCTAGCCTGTATCAGTAAGATAGTTCCATCCTAGAAACACCAGGGAGAAAACCTAGAGAGCAACCTGGGCTGACTACAGAGAGGGAGTCCTCATAGCATTAAATTCCAGCAAGGACACAGCCTCTTTGCAAACCCTTCTTGGAGTATTCAATGTTGGCTTATGTGTTCATTGAGTATTCCTGTCTACTTCTTGTACAAAGACAGCAGCCAAATGTTACCTATTTATTAAAAGTGAGAGTCTTTCTATATCTCTACATTAGCAATTTTTCAAACAGTATTAAATAAAACTATGTGTGCTTTTAATCAAAAACCCAACGTTTGTGTTAAATCCTTAGGGCATTCTCATAATAACTCCCCTTTACCAAAGTCAAGGGAGGACAAGCACAGGTCCTACCAGCATAGTCCCATTCAAGGGACACTGCTCTCACCCAGCAGCTGTGAGCTAAATCCAGCCTCCCTGGCACCAGCTGGAATTTTCACTCTGGCTGGGATTTCACAGCACTGGTTTAAATTCCCTACCTCATCCTTGAAAGATGGGTGTGACCTGAGCTTGCTCAGATTTACCAGCCACAGGGAAGGAAGCAGAAGCCGGAAAGGACCAGCTGCCTCTGGAGTCTGTTTTGGCCTTGCAGGCACACTCTGTGGGGATCAGTTGGACCTAGGCTGCTATGTCTAACAGCTGAAGCCAGCATGGTCTTAGCAACATTTACTTAAAGGCTTCTGTTCCTAAAGGGAAGGGCTGGCATCATGGATCTGTAGCTGGGATCTTCTCCTGCAGAGGATGTACAGGGAAGCCTGGGCCTTCAGCACATATCTGATGTGAAATTCAGGTAAGGTTTGCCCAAGATACAGCCAGGGAAAGACCAAAAGCCATACACAGAGTGCCAGCAGAGGTCACAGGCCAGACATTGTAGCAGATCTATATAGCACCAGAAAAACCTCACTGCAGATGCTGATGTCATCTGGGGCTAAAGGAGGCTGCAGCCTCAGTCAGGGAATTACCCTCCACAGGTGGAGGTCCTTGGAGTCCTGGAATCGTTCCACAGATGCCAGTGCCTACCCTGGCATGATGGGTGCACTGTCACCCTCACCCTGTCCTGAAAAACTTCTGTCTTGGGCACTACAAATCCTAACCCTTACATCAACCTCCTGATGTCTTATAGAAAGAATTACTGGGCACTATTCCCAAGGGTCACAAGGATAATTATCTACTCCACAATAATGTCAGTCATTTCCACCCCCTGATCTGTTCAGAGTAACCCAAGAATCAGTTTTGTGTTTCAGAATCACTTCTAATACAGCAATGGCCAAGGAATTATGCCTGTCTAGAAATCGTATCATATTTTAAATAAATGTTCATTAACATACAAACAGAGAGCTAATTATGAATTAATACACAGAGTACATTCAAAGGAAAAAAAAACATAAAATAAATAGAGATTAACATCCCAACTTCATCAACCTAAATGTTGTCTGTATTACAAGTAATGTTTTTCTGCACCCAAATTACCAGTTTCTTGTCATATGGGCGAAAATATATTTCGTATCAAATTTTGGCTATATTTTGCACTAAGGATGAATTAATCTGGATTGATGAATTAAAACACTGTACATTGAAAATTATTTCTTAAGTATTCTGACATTGATGGTACATAGGATAGAAGGAAACAGATTGTGCTTGTCAAATTATAAAACCACAATATTTTTGCCATTTAAAATGATGCAAAATGATGCACTATTGCATTATGCAACAGCTGAAATGAAACAGAGAATTAATTTATGAGTTCTAGACTGTCAGTAGTGGCACCAAGACATCTTACTGATGGATGCACTCTAGATCGATTACCATCAATGAAAATCAGACTAGGCAGAAACATGAATAATTTGAATATATTTCATTAAATCTATAATCTATATCAAACAGTATGTAGAAATTTTCAGAAGGGAAAGGAGAAGTACACACCTCAGCACTCCAGGATCCAGTTTCTGTCTGGGAGACTCTGTAGGTATAAACATAACCCTGATGCCTGTGGAGGAAAAAAAAAATTGTATTTTTTATTAATTTCTCCTGACAGTTTTCACAAGAACTACATTGTTATGTGAGAGTTAGCTCATTTGCAACTTTTCTTTAAAAATAAATTCACCTCTAAAGGCTCTAGGTAGCTAAAAACCCCACTGGCTAGATGCAGTCAATGATTTACATGGTAGATTACTACACTAATATCCAAAAATTTAACTCAGAATCAATTAATAGGAGCTCCATGGGTACAACATTAGTTTAGATGGTATCAGATAAGAAAGACTGTATCGAGTTCAAGCAGCTATGGACTATGCTCTCAGGCACATGGTGTGATTCTTGGGGTGTCCTGTGCTGTGCCAGGAGCAGGACTCAATGATCCCAATGGGTCCCTTCTAAATCAGCACATTCTATGATTCTATGCTTCTATTTCACACTACATAGATTTACATGACTACACAGCAGAATTTAAAGGACCATTCCCTATCTGACCATCAATTCTTATTTTTAAGAAAGCAGAAATATATTGTATTTCTTTCCATTTATGCATGGCATTATAGCAGTTACTTCAAAATATGAGAAACCATCAGTGACACAGAAATCATATGATTGCAATTACTCATGATCTGTGTCAAATTCCTGTTTAAAAGTCATTACAGCAACCTTTGCAAAGAGGTGGCTGGTATAATTTGCCCTAGAAGGAAGTTATTAAGAGCTGGCACTCTGCTACAACCCAGAAAAGTGGGAGCAAAATGCCTGTGGTGATTTGGGAGCTCTGCCCCCATCATTTGAGTCCCACTGTGATTAGACACTGATGTGAAGGACACAAAGCCATTCTCTCCCATCTGGGCTGCTGCAGGGACAAGCTCCCTGTGCACAGCTGAGACACTGCCCTCCTCTCCTCAGGTTCGGGAATGTGCCTGATACTGCCCCACAATCCACCACAGCTTCATCCACCTCTTCATGTCTACCAAGAGAGCCTTTGCCCTGACTTTCTGTATGCCACCAGACAGACATGAAAAGCAGCTGGCCAGGCTCATTTCATGGAAACCCAAGGAGGGAAACAGCCATCACTGGTTTTCCTCTCTTTTTTCCCCAGCAAACTGCAGTCCAGGGATTTGGACCTTGGGAAGAGACATGAACAACCTGCTGTGCCTGCAGGAGGAGGGAAGAATGTGGAGCTGCTTTTCTCTCCATGCCATAGCACCATAGTCAGTGGTGTTTGAAGCCACAATTCAAGCCCAGTTGGCTAAAAGCACATTCCTCTAAGCCACTAGATTATGTATGTTCTTGTTCAAGGAATCCAGTGTCCCCCTTGAGGGCCCTCAGACAGTCTTGTACCATCTCTTCTTAAAGATTGAGAGCTGTGCCTGTGTCATCAGCTTTTCACAACATTATGTTCACATAAATTGTTTTTTTTTAAATTGCAAGGAGCTTTGCTGTACCTAAATATGTAGAACACCAGCCAACACATGGTTACTGAAATGTGGATTTTACAGGCCATAATGTACTGGAAAATACCAGAGAGGTCCTGGCATTTTGTTCCATCTCTTTGAAGTGGATATTTAACCTTTTACACAGTGATTTTTTTTCAAGTCTCAAATCCACCAATATGATTCTACACATCTAAAACTCATTCTCTTGACTTCTATTTTCAATACTACATTGTGCATAAAGATATGAGCAACCTGGTCTAGTGGGTGGCATCCCTGCCCATATCAGGGCGAGTTGGAACTAGATGATTAGATGAACTAGGGGATGTTTAAAGTCCCTTCCAATCCAAGCCATTTTATGATTCTATGATTCTACTACCCTTGCTTGTTTCTTGGCTTTCCCAAAAGAAATGTTTTCCCAACTGATTCAGTCCCCTTAAAATCTGATTTTTCCATAAACAGCATGGTTATCTGGACAGCCACTATTTGTTTTTTCTTTCATTGTTTTCTCCACATAAGAGATTGCATGAGTTGAAGAGGTTGAGGGGCTGTGGTGCTGTTCTGACTCTGAGCTGTCTGTTGACTCTCAGCACTATACCAGAAAGGTTTTCTAAGCAAAATGAATTGAAAAATAGAGGTCAGATAAAATAATATTCAGTACTGAAGTGTGGTGAGACACAATGCAGCTATCCTGTATTTTTCAAAATATCACACTGTAAAATATTTCACCTGAGCACAGGGAAAGCACAAAGGATAGTTCAGACTAAAAGCCCACGAGGTTCTGAAAAAGGAACAAGAATTTGAGAAGATGGATGCCTTGAGGACAGTGTGGAGAATGGGAAGAGAATGACATTGTTATCACAGCCTCCTGAGGGACAAGTGAGAGCCCTCCGCTCTCCTGGCAAATGTTCATGTTTTTCCCAGAGAAGGAAAGATTGAAAGGTCTGAGGGATTTTTCTGTGCTTAAGTTAAAAAACACAACATTATCATCTGTTACTGGCTCTGAAGCCACCAGGAAAGCAAGACACTTTGTAAATGGGAGATGACCTGGACATCCACATCTGCCTCTTCAAAGACAATGCTCAAAGGAAGCAAGGTGCATTTTGTTAAGAGGATGAACAGCTAGATCTTCCCATTGAACTACTTTCCATTGGGACCTTGGTCTCCACAAAATGAATTACAGCTCTTCTGATAAGTACTTTCCCAATGAAATGTGATCTTAACCAAACTTTCTGTCATGCAGCAGGAACTTACTTCATTACCACTTCAAAGAGATTTTTACCTTCCATTTACAAGTGATATGATTTTGGGTGAAGTTTACTGCTACATGGGCAAAAGCCTCCCATGAGAAAGATTTTCATGATTTAATCTACCTGACATGAACTAAGATCAGTGTGGGCTGAAGGAAGATCAAGGTGTTTTTCTTGAATGAAAAATTAAGTACACAAATTAAAATTGAGATCGCTGAGGACATTACCTTCCAAAGAGTAAAGTGTGTAACACTGGAAAAAAGCAGGTGAAAAAGTTCATTTACTGAAGCTTAAGTCTCAGAAAATGAGAAATTCTCCAGCTAACATGAGAGGACAGCTCAATTTTCTACATTTTACTCTCTCCAGGGCAGAAAAAAAGCTCCTAGAGAGACACAATGTTCCTATATGTGGTGCAAGCTCAGGGAGCACTCTCAGTACCAGCACATCTTGGAGGAGCACCAGTTCATGACACCCAGGTAAAGATTCATTGAGAGGCTCCCCCATTTACCTGTCTCAAGGACAGACACAGCCTCACTCACAACAGCAAAGCTCCTCTCTCCTGTCAGGGGACAGGAACAATAATGAATTAACATCTTGATGAATGAGGCTCTATAATTTTTTGATCACAGGCAAAAAACCCCAAAATGCTGGTGAGGGGAAGCAGAAAAGAACCATTGCTGTAAGGACAATACCAGATAGCACTTATGAAAGAGAGTGCTTTGGTCACTACTAATGACATTTTTATGACATCTCACTTTTCTTTTGTCTCCATAGGGAAAGGTATGTTATACCAGCTGGGAACTGCACTACCACAGGCTCTGTTTCAATACTTTCCCTTGGAAAACTTTGTCAAAGAAAAACCTAGAAAAAGTTGCTATTACAGGAAGACATTATATAGGCTTTTTTCTATAGGCTTTTTTTATTCTTTATAGCTAGATAATTCCTCTCAAAGAGTTACCAAGGCATCGTTCACAGATGACATACTGAAACACCATCTGTCTACCTGTCCTCTCCATTCCTCCTTTCTAGCTGTGATCAGACCTGTTAAAGCTGCATTTATGTTAACAGGTGAATGATTACAATCTTCTGCACCATTGAAACAGCCCGAGGACATTACACGCATGCTGCAGATTAAAATTAATGATGACATTTCAGCTGCATGGTATACTTTAAAATCATTTCCAAACACTTTGCATCTCAGTTGGGAGATTTTATTAAACTAATTTTTATTCATTTCTGAGCCCAAAATTGAACACATTAAAAGGTAGAAAGACAGAGAGACAAGGTAAAGCCATGTCAGCAATAAATTACACCAATTTCTTCCTCTGTGCGTATCTTTCTCTTCAGATGCCATTGTGTTATGTCAATCACCTCTTCTTACCTGGTACATTTACAACCTGGCCTTACCTTGGGATTTCACTTTACAACATGGTTTAAAACCAGACCATGGTGTAGCCTACAAACACTGGTTCTGAGCATTAGACTGCCCAGAGTCAGTTTCTTATAACTTTGGCACATTTCAGCATTTCAGACTGAAATTTCATTTCTTAGGTATTTGCCTCACCCTCCTTTAGGGATGGAGAAGGCAGAAGGGAATATGTTAGGCAAAACAATGCTTTTCCCATGTTTAAAAAAAAAATCTTCTAATTGTCGGGGGGGTGCCCAGTTTTCAGTAAGACATAAAATTTGTTTGAAAGAAGTTCTATCTCTTGCACTCTCTGAAAGCAATAGTGGCTCTCTATGCTGCGAGAGAAGCACCCTCTAAAGGTTGTTAGCAGTTGTAGCATCACCATGTCTGGGCTGGCTGTACCATGGGCACTCAGCCAAGCAGTGCCCATGATCTCAAATGTATGTGTGTTGCCTGGCCTAGATCAGTGAGATTAAAACCAGAAGGTAATTTAGTAATTGGGCATCTTGGGCAGGAAGCTTGGGATGAGGTGGGATGGATGTGGAAGGAAAGTAAAGGGGACTAATATCTATGCAAGCTGGGCAAGGAAACAGCAATGAACATTGAATCCCTGACAGAAAGACTAAATGAGTAAGGAAAGGGATATACAGAGGTAAAGTATGAGGAGGCTTGGTCTGGGAGAAGCACAAAATCTGAAACAACAAAATCTGAAGCTGAAACAACCAGGAGCAGAAGATGGGTGTTTTGGAAGCCAAACTTGTATGAAACAAGGAAACAGATCTCAGCAATGCAAAGTCAGCAAGTTGTGCAGAATAACATTGGGCAGCCTCAGAATCCCTTCCCACGGCCCTTACACAGGGAACCCAAAGCTAGAGGGTACTGCAGACCTGGGGCTCTTGTGTCACCTTTCTCTTCTGTGAAACAGAGTTAAACTCTCCATCTCTCAAGCAGAGATAATGCTTAGAAACCACTGAATGCTACAGAGATGAGCACCACACTGCTCTGGAGAGGAGCCCTGCTGGGCAGCTCAAGGGGGACTCCGGAGCAGGGGTCAATGGCACGGAGCAGATGAGCATGAGAGCTCAGGTTGGAGCCACTTCTGCCCTACCATAGGTGTTTGATGTAGGTGCAGATCAGCTCCTGAATGCCCAGAGGGAACAACTTCAGGCAGTTTCCTGGTGGGCAACCCTGGATAGGGAATGTGGGTGATGGCATGGGCACAACAGGAGATACAGAGGTGGGAGATGGCTACCACAAAGCCAAAACCCCTGAATTTAAGGGAATACACAGCAGTGCCTCGGAGCCTTTAAGCTTCTCCTCACTCTCCTCTAGAATTTGTATTTTCTGTTTGACAAACAGACCGATTCTCTCCTTATTTAGGTCTCAGCTAGGGACAGCAACTCAGAAATTACCACCCTTCAGCTAACTCAAGCTGAAGAAAAAGCCTTCACATTGAGATCATGCGCAAGATACAAGGTCTGTGTCTGGAAGAGTGAATAAAATAGGTTAAACTGGTGTTTACAACATCTGAAAAGCCCAACAGAGTGACTGTAGCTTAAATCACAGCAGCACTTGAGTGAACACTTCTGTCACTGATTCCTTTATCAACACTTCTTGTGGGAAAAATTTACCCTCAATACCACATGAGTAATACATATAACTTGCTGTAATGCTGCAGAATTATTTAAAAAATGCATTATCTTGATTTTCTCTTCCGAAATTAATAAAAGCTTAAAAGAGAAAGTTAAGTCTAGAGTCTAGTGAACTAGCTCTGAATTTACGCAGATATTTTGTGGAAGATTGTCAGTATCTTTAACACATCAACACTTCTATCTGAAGAAATGCTGCTAATTTACCTAAAGAGCAAGTATGTAGCCTTTCTGAACAGGGTATGTGTCAGTCTGGTACAAGGAGATTCCAGCCAAAAGCAATACCTCAAAGAAGAATTTCTTGAAATTCAGAAATAAAGTAAGAATTTATTCAAATCTGAGATGCTAAATAGAAGGATATTACCTTACGGCAGGCCAATATCTTAGCCTCCCACTAAGTTTCATCAATTCCATGATTCAGGCTGTCTATCTTTCCAAGAAAAGTCATTGGAATATGTGAAGGTCATTAGCCAAGTTCTGCTCAGCAAAGACAACACTCACTCTGGTTAGCAGGCACCTGAAATACTCATGTTAGTAAAATTTACCATTGTGCTACAGAAGACTTTTTTCAAAGCTGAAAACAGCGTGTGATATTTGCAACAGCAACACTGAGGGGTTTCTTCTTTTGTTTCAAATTATGTCTTAAATGATGATGATGATTATGTGCAGTGTTACAAAAAAATGCCATGTCTATCAAAAAGAATACACAGGAAACAAAGGAAATGCTAAGCAGAAGCTGGCTTGTGATCCTGTATTACACCTTTGTACTGTACAGTTGATGTATCTGTCTCATCAGAAAGTTTCAGCACGTTGCCTTGAACTTGTGCACCGTGGTTACAGTGACAGAAAAAATAGTACACGTAAAATCTGATAGGACTGCAGCCTATCCCTGTTTCCATTACTGCTGCTTCAAGAGCTCTGAACAGCTTTCAATTCCAGCTTTTGATTATTCTCCACAAATTTAATGCAGCACAGTACACAAACGGCTGGTTTCAAACAAATCACCTGAACATACAGTTTGACAAGCATGTCGTGTTTGTCTTACTTACAGCTCTGAAACAACTACTAACATTCTCAGTATTTTCAAGCATGTGAATTTTAAAACCCAAACTACAAATGCTTTATATTTACCAATTCAGGCCTGAGCTGCTTGTTTCTGCATCTGTGCTCATATATCTGTAAAGGAACATGGGGCTTTCGGCACTCTCAGGCATCTTCTTTATACATTTTTCAGGCAGGGCTGAAGAGGCTGCTCCTCAAAGTAGTCACCATTAGTGTGTCCCGTGTCCCCTATTGACTTCATTAGGAGCTGTGAGCACAGAGGATTTCTGAGTGTGCTAAAAATGTCAAACGGGGCATTGAGCAGAGAGGAAACCAAACCAGTAAAGAAAGCTCCCTGGAACAATCAGGCTTGATATTAAAGCCCTGGTGTACTGTGTGTAGTGTCTAACTTGTTTATGGGTAAAACGTGTATGTTTTATAAAGCATATGCATTTCTTCTAGACCAGTTCTCATGAACAGCAAAAATCTTGCTTTTTAGTGCAACTCTAAAAACTACCAGGAAAGGATTGTGTACCTCTGTTGACATATTCACAACATCCTTAAAGCAGGTATTATCAATTCAATAATGATATTCATACAATGAAGACCCAGGAGCATCTGGTATTAAAATCTTTGCCAAAATCTGAAAGCAGCACCTCTGTTTGCAAGAGCTCCAGAGCATACAATTGCAAATCAAAACATTCCTACTCTTCCATGCATAGTTTAATTGTGGTCTTAAAATATTTTTGAAAGTGGGTCCTTTGTGCTTTGCTGCAGTCACACTAAGAAAACATTCATTGTCACTTTGAAGGTTTTCAGGCACACCATGTGCACATCCCAGCTTCAGAAAGTGGAAAGCGGCATTCAAGGGAGATAAATCAGTAGCTCAGGAGAAACAAGGAAGAGAGAAAGCAGAGAGTTTTCTAGATGAATGCTCCAACAGGGTCCTGCCTGCTGCAGTTACCCACCTCTATAGGTCAGGTTTTATGCTACTACCTGTCTCTTTTATGCTTGCCCTGTAAAATCAGCGTCAGTCACAAGGGATTCATGAAGTCTTTGACTCTTCTCCTTTTTAAAGGTCAGGGCTCTGCTTTTTAATTGGAAAAGCAAAAGGTGAATGAGCCTGACCACGAACACTGCAGTCCTCATTGTGTGCCTTAAGAGGCTCAAAGCCTGCCAAAATATGTCAGGGCTTTTTGGAGGTGCTCGAGGGGGAGGATGTGGTGGTGATTGTGGCATTACAAATTTATGCAGTTTCTTGGGAAAAGGAGACATTGTTTGAGCATAAGCCATGCAGTGAAATCACAGGGCTTGACAATTACAGTACCTGGAGCTGGAAGTGCAGAGCAACCACTAATGTGAATTCAAGTAGATGACACCACTGTCATCCAAATATATGCTTAACTGCTCTTTTGATAAATATTTCTTTTCTCTTTATCAGAACTCTGCCTTGTAATTCCCCTGTGACGGGAAGAGGAACCCTAAAAAGGGTTAGAACCAGGAAGCTGCAGGACTTTGTTTTGGTTTGTTTTACTTCCCCAGGGAAGTGGAGGGAGAGGGAAAAGACAGACTGAACATGTCTTGATTTTGGAAAACTGGACTATTTTTCTCTTTTTGTTTTCTAAGGGCAATAGAAACACTACCGGCAGCATAAAACATATACACTCCTGGTAGAAATTTTCATTGGAAACATGAAAAATATTTTGTTTAGCTCTGATACTTATTGCAGTATATCAAATGGCAGCTTTATTTCCTGTGTTTCAAAGATCACTTCATTACTCCTAGTAAATTCATCTTTTGTCTGATCTTCATACGTCAATATATTCTTATAGTGATCTTCGGCATGGATTCTGAGCCATAATGTAAACTGCTAAATGACTTTCTTATTCCTAATCATTTCCATGATTTATTTAGAATGAAACATTTTTAAAAGCAGAAAAATACTTACTCTTTAATTTTCTTTTTCTTACAGAGTGAAAATAGCAACCGCACACGTCCCTGTTTTTACCAGAGCTGCCCTGCACATACATGTTTGTCACCTCTTCCATCTCTGCCCATGGTGTTCAGACTGGAATTTGGACAGGTTATGCCCATTGGCTTCTTTTGCCAAAGCCAGGCTTAGCATTCTCCACCTAATACATTCCTCCATCTCTCATGCCTTCCCTTCCTGCTCCTCCAGTCTCCCCACTAAAGTGCTCTGCTTTGGCAAACTTTGCCTGTCAAAGCACTTCTCCAGTTTATAGCCCACATTTCTTCAAACTGTCAATGCTATCTCAGTGTGGGAACTTTCCTGGTATAAAAACTGTCTCCACAGTTAGTGTGTGACATGCTGTTTACCCTATCTGCTATTTCTTACGTAATTATTTGAATTGACTATTAAGAAGTATTGGAACCAAGGCTTAATGCTACCATTTTTCAACCACCTTTCTTTCTGTATCACTTCATACTCAACATTTTTCATTTAAATTTTATCTGGATTTACCCAAGATGCTACTTCAAATTTCCTTTATAGAACAACTATTAAGGATCTATGTTCTGAGCCTGCAGAACACTCACCATTAATTTTTGGTTTTTTGCTTTCACCCTTTTGTTTATCATACATATGTTTCAATGCAACATACCATGGAGACATGAATGGCTCATCATTTTAGAAACAATTTGCTCTGTTTCTTACTGAAGTATCTTTTCCTCCAAAGATTGCAGAGCTTCACAGCTAGAAAACCTTTAATTACTTCCTATTTTCATTTTCTGTATTTTATTTCATTAATGAGATTTCTTTCAAAGAGCATAAATTACTACCAATATACAAAAAATCCCAGCTGACAGAAAGACCTTGTTACATACCTACACCCTGATTTAGACTGATGGTGGACTAATTCTAGTATTCTCTGTCTTATTCAGCATTGTAACACTCTTCCTGACCCTTTCTCTAATGGCTTAGTGTTTCACCTGCACTGAATGACTTCTGAGTGTAAGGGTGGTATATCCCCATTTCCTCTGATAGTTATTTTAAAGAGATTCTGCTTTTATTGCCTATTTCCATCACAGGAGTCAGCACTCCTTACCTCTTGCTATGTCTCTTCCATTTTCATTTAACTCAAGATGCCTCTTATTTCCCATTTTTCAGCTGGCTGTTAAGGTATTTGTTAGCAGGAACACCTAACTTGGTTCACCTGATTTCATGAGAGAAGAAAAAATACATCCTCTGCCACAAAGACCTTCCCTGAGAAGAGCATTGTGTATTTTTGGACTGTCTATAACCATCTTGCATGTCTCCATTTACTGGTCTATAACAGGAAGATAATGATGCTCACCCATGGCTTAATTACATATCGTCAGAAACGTATTCAAGGGATTTGGAGAAAACTGGACTTAGGACCCTTCTTCCCCTTGTGTTTTTTTGCCAAGTACCTGAGTTCCTTCTGTTAGCTGATTTCATGCTGGACCTAAAAGGGTTTCCTCTAGTGTTCCTTCTCCTACTAAAGTATGGCATAAGTGTTATCTTTGTTCTGATGCAACAGTACAGTGTCACCAGGACTTCCAAGAATTTTGCCAACAAACAGTAGGGTAATTAAGTTTCCTCATTAAAATGAGGTCCTATGAATAGAAAGTCCCCTAGCTCCCCCAGGGGAACCTTTGCTCTCTCTCTGACAGACCATCCCATCAGATGTCTCCTTTTCACCCTATTTAATGAAACATTATTGATGGTTTGTTACCATCAGTATTTCATGTGCATTTTGCTCCAAGCCTCGTGGCCTTGGGGGACAAGCCACAAGCTTGTGGGACTGAAAGCATCCTGAACACATTGCGGATGGCAGCACTCGGTGTTACCTTTCCCAATGACAGGGTCACTGGGGATGCTGCTGAGCACACCCATGAGCACACTAGGGAAGCAGAAGAACATAGACAGAAAGCAAGAAGGTCATCCAGCACAAAGAGGCAGTACACGCCATCCTGAGTCAAGGTGCCTGGCATTTCTCCATGGCACCTTGCTTATCCTTCCCATGTGCCAGCCTGATTTCTCTTTATGGCTTTTGTCTGTGGGAAGCGTGGGCTCTGCAAGGCAAAACCTGCTCCTCTTTGCTTTGCAAGGGACCTCTCACCACTTATTTCACCCCTCTATCTTAAGTCAAGGTGAAGGAGCCATAAGCCTCACTCACGTAAGCAGGTGGTAACACTACAACATGTTTTGTTGTGAGGACACCCCGTATAGCGGAGGGGACTGTCGGCAGTCAGCTGCCGCCTGAGCAGCCCTGGCGGCCCTGCGCTCCCGGCCCGCTCCTGGCCCAGCCATGCCCGCACTCCCGGCCCGCTCCTGGCCCGACCAGCTCCGCACTCCCGGCCCGCTCCTGCCCCGGCCAGCCCCGCACTCCCGGCCCGCTCCTGCCCCGGCCAGCCCCGCACTCCCGGCCCGCTCCTGCCCCGGCCAGCCCCGCACTCCCGGCCCGCTCCTGGCCCAGCCAGCTCCGCACTCCCGGCCCGCTCCTGGCCCAGCCACCTCCGCACTCCCGGCTCGCTCCTGGCCCGGCCAGCCCCGCACTCCCGGCCCGCTCCTGGCCCAGCCAGCTCCGCACTCCCGGCCCGCTCCTGGCCCAGCCAGCTCCGCACTCCCGGCCCGCTCCTGGCCCGACCAGCCCCGCGCTCCCGGCCCGCTGCCCCGGCCAGCCCCGCGTCCCTGGCCCTCGTTCCCAGCCCCGCGCTCCCGGCCCCGCTCTCACAGCACGCAGAGGCAGTAGACCCCCGGGATGCTCTCGCTGTCCCGCAGCAGGTAGCTGCCGTCCGTGCCCGCCGCCAGCAGCAGCTTCTCCCCAGCCTCTCGGGTGATGGCCCCGTGGTAGACGGGCAGTGTGTCCATGCCAGGGCCTGTCCCGCTGCAGCTGCTCTCCCGTGCCTCAGCCGTGTGCTCCCTCAGCCTCCCGTCTTGGTGGCAGATGTAAACAGGATGTGTTCACACTTCTGAAGCCTCTGCACTGGGTGAGACAGCACTGAGGGAAGAGTGAGGAACGAACACAGCATTTTTGTGGGTTTTTTTTCCTATGCCCCTTTCTGCCTTCCTTTTACGTAAGCTGTAACATCTTCGTACCCTCACAGCTCTCCTGCAGAGGTGTCATTTCACATCGGCTCTCGGCCATGTGGCTCCTGCTCAGCAGGGATGGCACTCAGGCACACGATGGCGGGGGGAGGGGGGGCAGCGGCTGCCCTGGCTGCGACAGGGAGGGCAGGACCCGGGCACGCCTGTCAGCGGCTATGCCAGGCACTCCCCTCTTCTGCTGTTAACCCAAGGGGATTATTACTCCAAGAAGGGAATTTTTTTAAACCTCTTGTTTTTAAAATCCCCAGGGATGAGACTAGAGGAGGTCAGCTGACCCCCCTGTCCCACCAGAGCACTCACCTCAGGCTGCAGGTGCAAGCACAGCCCCTGCTCCACACCAGCTGCTCCAGTGCCCACAGACACAGCCCCGGCTGATTCACCTCACCAGGGCTTGTTCTCAAAGCCTTTGGTGCTGTTTAATCACTGTTAATGTCGGGGTGGTCATTACAAGGCAACAGCCTTGGCACTTACAAGGCTCACATCTTCCTGGATGCCATCGCTGCCGATGCTGCCTTCATGTGGGGCATGACCTGGCATCCAAAATCCTGAGCCATGTCTGAAAGAGCCATTTCTCTTCACCTGCTGTGGCTGAAGACAGTTCCTCAATATATTTGTCAATTGAATGCCCCCACATGCACGTGCACAGCTGTTTGCAAACAAGCTGTCAATGTGCTTTAATGTGCCCCACAGATATTTCCACCCCACAGTTATTTCCACCCATGGAAAAACTGAGCATGTTTCCCTGCAGTTATGGCCACCATGGGGCTGCAGCAAGCTCAGGGCTAAATTCATCCCTGGCATGAGGCTGCCACCCTCTCTCAAAGAGCCGCCTTCCCACACCTGGGTACGTGAGCAAGAAGTCAGTAAATTATAGCAATAAGTATGGGTTGTGGTTATGATTGATTGCTTTTAAATTGAGTTTACTAGCAGGACAGGACAGAATTAAATAATCTCATCCAGCTGCTCGCAGATGCTGTGTCCTTGTTGAAGTTAAGGATAGATGAAAAAATAGCTTTTAAGATACACAGTTCAGGAACAGAAATCAAATTTAAAAAATAGCAAAAATAATAGATGCTCTTTTTAATCTTCAATCAATCTAAGTGTTTTCTCTCAACCATTTCACAGTGCATGTCTTTACTTTTTGGTCTTCAATATAGTTTCTCCTTGGAAATATTTTTTTCAAACTAACTTAATTTTTCCTTTTGAGGGATGGGAATTTCTGATGTGAGAGTCACAGGGCAGCTCATGCATGGGGCACTGCACAAAGTCTCTGATGGCAAAGCTGCAGCATTTGGAGGCCAAGAGCCTCTTTCCTCACAGGGAGATCCTGGCAAGTGACTGCCTCCCTGGCTGGCACTGAGAGGCTGAGAAAGCTGCAGAAACCTCAGCTGAAGAGAGACTGAAAACTCCCACCACCGAGTTTATGGCCTTTCTATCTCATTATGCAGGCATTCATTACCCCCTTTACGTGAACCTGGGGACTCAGACATCCTGCTTGGTTTTTTAAACCAGTTGTTAAAGTATTTGCACATAAAGTAGCTGCTGCCTACTGCAAATCTGATTAATGTGGACAGCAACAAGCTGTAAAGCTGCTGCCTATTTCTTCTCATTTTCCAAACTACCTGTGCTCTTGGGGATTTCATCTAACTTTCCCACTTCTTAACCTATTCTCAATATTAATAGCTGATTTCAGAAAAAGTATGTGTGTAATTAACTGGAGAGGAAAACCAGCCAGAATCATTTAATTCTGCAGATTTTATTGTCCCAGTCATCAGATTTCAACTAAAAAAAATCATAAAAGTTTTCACTGTGGGATCCTCTCCTAATGTGGAGTCACCACCTTACCCAGCCAACCTACATTCTCCAGCACTTGGATGAAGAAGCATCTATTACTGTAAAACAGCTGTAAACACACAACTTTGCTAGTCTGGTTAAGAATCTATAAAAGTCCAGATACTGAATCTCAACCCCAGGCTTCCATGCAAATCCCTTTACAGCCCCACTGACTAGGGGGAATTGCAGCTATTAAGAAATCATGGAAATGCTGTGTTTGGGAACAAGGGACAGTGACACTGAGGCACCTGTCAGGGACTGAAATGGTTCATGCCTTAAACATTGTTATGAAGGAGTTTTGCCCATTATAGCAAAAACTGTATAAAGAAGCAACAATGCCAGAACTGTATAAAGAAGCTACTTCTACCCCCACCCCCACCGAAGATGCCTGATTGGAACTTTGGACCCTGAGTTAAGCCACGTAGATAAGATAAAGAGGACACTACTGTTCAGTAATCTCAGGCTGAGGGAGAAGGATGCATCCACAAGAAATCCAAGCCCAGCATCTGTGCTGAGAATTACCTCTGGCCATGTTTGGGATGGGGAAGACCACAGCCTACAGAGGCCAGGTTTATACAGCCCTTCCCACAACTGAGGGAGGGGGGACAATGTTTTTTGTGTGTGGCGTAACCTCTGATCAGAGGCACTGAACATCCATCCTTCCTTACACAAATAGGCCCAGCTGTGAAATCCCCAACCCCACAGGCCACGTGTATGGGACATCCATGTGGGAGGCAGCTGAGGGGGTGTCATAATCCATCAAAGACCCCCCAAAGTGCTCCCCAGACTCCTTCCTGAGGCTTTGCACCACAGCATTGCAGGTGAGACAAAGTGATGTAAAAGATCCAGAGTCTGTTGCAAGACACCACCAAACTGCCCCCCACCCCACTGGGTGAGGTACCTGGGCATTCCCACCTGGCCTGAGCATATATTATTCCATTGGATTCTGTGCTTTTCAGGGGACCTTCACCACCAAGAAGACCTGCAGAGGATCAACAGAGCATCGTTGGGATACATGGAGTGGTGGTATTGTCTTTATTCTGTCTCTGTCCCATACTATTGACCTTGGCATATGGTCTCATTTGCACCTTAATTCAGACAGAGGCTTTTCTAATAACTGTAAAACCATAGCACCAAGCAGGATAAACTAAACCAAAGGATATAGGGGCTTCTTGGACTGAAAAATAAACCATGACATGCTAACACAGCTCTGTACCACACTAGTGAGGCTGGTGGAATGCCCCCAAACAAGCCATCTTCACTGCAGTTTGGCATCCAGTCACACTCACACCGACTGCCCAGGTTTCATCCATTTAATCTTGTGGATCTAAAGCATTGTTTGCCATCCCATTTCACACTGCTGCTTCTTTGCCATGGGGCTGAGAAGGCAAAATAGAGGAGCAGGTTGGGAACATAGGGAAATGAGAGAGAATTGAGGCTCAAAGGGATGCTGCTCCTGTTGGGATTATTTCCCCACCACCTTCCACAGAAAATGGTGATTTCTTTAAGCACCCAAGCACTGCCCTGTAGGACACTGCACACTTGTCATGTTTTGTTTGGAGAGTATTCAGCATATTTTGGACACCACTGTTTTGTGTATTTCATAAATCAGTCCAGCTAGCAATCCCTGCAGAATCCTTTAAAAAATTTATCTAAAAAATACATGAAAGAAAGGAAGCACTTAAAAGTGCTCTGAAATATTTGGTCATGAAAAACAAGCTCAGACAGATAGGACTGCATAGACCTCTTGGGTCATCAAGTCCACTTCTCTGCTATCTTAGCTGAACACATCATATAATTCCCTTCAGAAACTCATTTAAGTCCATCTTAAAAGTAGCTTGGGATTTGTTGTTGTTGTTTCCACTGTTCTCACTGGAAAGCAATTGCAGAACATTGCTATTCTGTTGTTTGGAAACCTGCTTCCAGTTCCTATCCTAAATTTATTCATGACCAATTTATGCTCATTTGTTCTTGTGCCAATGTTGTCCTCCAGTTTAAATAGATGTTTTCTCTTCCTAGAGCTTATGCCCATGTGGTATTTATAGAGGCCTCCCTCAGCATTCGTTTTGCCAAATTCCTTTGCACTGCAGGCTCTCCTTTCCATGGTCACCCTAATCATCTTTTTCCAGTTTCCCAAAACTGAAGCAAATAATTTGTGAATAGTGTGCACCATCCTGGCTGATTTCTAATACTTGTCTCATACACCATTACAGGTGTTTCATTACCCTGGCGAAAATACCCAGATTTGTATGGCCTGTGTTTTCCCTTCCTTGGAATTTTCTTACCTATGAGTATGCAGGTATAGTAGAAACCTGATTAACAAAACTCAGATGCATGAACTGGCAGTCAAACCCTTCTGAATTTTGTCTAATTTATCCTACTCTGAAGGTCACTCAGTTCTTCCTAAATGAGGGTGTTATTTGTCTTTGCAGTGACAGTGCCTGCCTCCCTTATGCCACTGGTAAATTCCATTAGCACACACTTATTTTTTTATGGGATCATCATTAATTAAAAATGTTAAATATTACTAGGCCCAAGACTGATGTTTGAGAAGCCTTACTGCCTTCCCTCAGTACTGATCTCCTCCTACCCTCACATTCTTATTCACTTTTTGATTTCTGTCTTTACTTCCCCTTGTAGGTAATAATTTCCCACATGGCACTGTACCAAATGCTGTACTTAAGTTTGGATAATTAACTGTAAGCACTTCCTTTGTCTAGAAAAATCAATTATGATGATATTTCAGGCGCCGGAACTTGTAGAAGTACCTGAGAAGTGGCAGAAGGGAGAGAGAAAATGAAATTACCTGAAGTTTTTTTAACACCTTTTGAAAGATTTGGGCTGATTTTCATTTTCAGAGGAGCTGCTTCATTCATCCCTAGCAATGACATTTTCATACATTGTTGAATTTTATAATAATTCTGAATATTATAACACTAATGCAAGAGCATCATTAAAATTCTCAGTTATTGTTATTTGACTGAAAATAAGAATGACCTTTGAGACCTCTATGAAATTAATGCTACTGCAGCACTGTTATAGGAAGGCCTTGTATAAAGGGCTATAAAGCAAGACAAAAAGCAAAGTACCTGCACTGGTAGTTTTGCTGATACAACAGTGTTACCATAAATGCCATTCCTGTAGAAGTACGGAAAAAGCACCTTCAAAATCAGGAGCTTTTGTAAAGTTTTTGACATAATATCTAATTGGTAAAATGCCACATTAAAACACAGCTAACTTTAAATATGATTTTCACTATTCCATGTCACTTTCATTTTTAGTGTCATCTGAAAAAATATTCAGAATAGTATAGAATAGTATCTGCAGATATTCTCTATTCACATAAGAAAATAATGCTGAGATTCAGCAAAACATTGGTTATTTTAGAGTATCTGCTGAGTCACCATTATCATGTTTCCTTTTTGAGCTGAAATGAAAGAGGTTGAGAGAAGCAGGCTACAATTAGCAAATGTGTAATTAGCTGCAAGGTTCTGGTCATCAATGCAGAAGGAGAATACAAAGAATTTGTGGCTTAAAATTCAGTGATAAGCATGTATTTATACAGCCTCCATGTTAGTCATCATATTCTATGTGTGCTGCTTGGGAAAAAGGGGGCAGAAATGGAAGCTGGTTATAATAAATGGAGTTTGGTGTGGATTCCAGCTTTCTATTCTGGGACACACACATTGTTCATATTGAGAAAGGTCAACCTGTGTTTAGACTGGAGAAAAAGAGGGGGCCCTCTTGCTCTCTTACAGCTCCCCAAAAGGAGGGTCATGGAAGGTGAGGGTCAGTCTCTTCTCCTAGTAACAAGTGACAGAATGAGAGGAATGGCCTCAAGCTGCACCAGGGGAGAACTAAATTAGATATTAGGAGAAGTTTTTTACTTGGAAAGGATGGTAAAGCACTGGAACAGACTGCCCAGGGAAGTGGTGGAGTCACCATCCCTGGAAGTGTTCAAAAAATGTGTGGACATGGAACTTGAGGACATGGTTTAATGGTAAGCATGGTAGTTGTGAGAGTGGTTGCAGATCCAGGCTTTTGCCCCTTTAAATTAAATTTATAGCCTAGGTAAAAACCTCATTGCCTCAGAATATTCAGTTTTCAAGGTGCACATTAGCTATTGTAAGAATTTCCCTATGCTGCTGAGAACTTGAAAAAATAAACTTTCTCATCACCTGGAAATTAGGTGTTTGGTGCCATCAATCAGAACTCATTGTGGAGAGAAACTGAGAATGCAAAAGGTTATGGACCTTTATGAATGAAACTCATCAACATTTGTCGTCTGAGCACAGGTAAATGCACACAATACCATAAATGACGACATTTCACTGAACTTTAGCAATATTATTTCCTCTGCGTAGCCTCACTGCTTACCTGCGCAGTTGTTTTGAATGCTTTGTGAGTGAGATAACACTAAAATTGAAAGCTGCATAATATAGGTGAAATTCATATTAAAAGTCATCTTTGTTTTAATGCGGTTTCTTTTGCCAGTTAATATTTCTTATATCTTCTTTCTGCAGAAGCAATGCAAGAGCGGGCTATTTTGCAGGTGCATGTGCATTGCCAAGTAGAGATGATGTTTGTGATAATATCAGCATAAGAAAATTTACTCAGAGAAACTTGAACCTTTTCAGTTTTTGCTATTGCTATTACTCTTTCAACAACTCTTTCCCGTAAAATTCAGCCATGTGCAGGCACTCATCAGCATTAGGCACCCAGCTGCTTTGAAGCCCAGAACCTCCATGTCTTTATGATTTAGCTAAACCACCTTCAAAGTTGACAGGGCTAAATCACATCAGGGTACTCTCAGGGTGAAGCAGAAGTCCAAACAGGAGCTCTTCCTGGATACATTCCTGTGCGAGCAAGTCTGCAGTTGAATATTCAGCTTTAGAAACTAGATCTCCACACCACACACACAGAAGTTAAAGTTGATTTGCTGACATGGCATCTGAGTTTCTAATAGATATTTACCTGAATTACAACAGCAGCATGTAATTAGACATAAATAAGGGCCTTTTTTCTGGAGGGGAGGAAACTTTTATCAGTTCTGAACCATATGCAATTGCGTGTCTAATCTCTGCCTGCAATTATTTCAAATGCAGACCCAGATGATAGCATTTATATTCATTCTGAGATTCATTGAGTTTGAGGCCAGAAGGGATCATTATACCATCTGGACTGACCTCCTGGATGCCACAGACCATTACATTTTCCCAATTACCTCTATATCGAGCCCTGTAACATGTGTTTGACTAAAGCATAACTATTTTTGACTAAAGCTTATCTCCCAGTAAGGCACCTAGTCTTGATTTGAGGCCATCAAGAGGAGAGAATCCACCACTTTGTGAGTACTTTGTTCCAATGGCTAAGCACACTCACCATTAAAAATGTAGGTCATGTTTCCAATTTGAATGTGTCTGGCTCCAGACTCCGTCCACTGGATCTCATTACGCTTTTCAGAGCTAAGTCAGAAAGCTCTTTGACACCCACTATTTTTTCCCCTGTGTGTTTATTCCCTGGAGTCAAGTCACCTCTCAAGTATTTTGTTTTGGTTTTATCTAATAAGCTTTGGTGCACTCTGAAAATTGACAGGGCAAAGCTGGTTTTGCAGTCCTTCTGTATATTTTTATTTTACCTGGTATCTATTTCAACAGTGCCCAGACATTTCTCTTGGTGCCAACGATGCACACAAGGAGCAGAGGAGTCTCTGCCGCCCTGGCAGCACATCCTGACTTGCTTTCCTGTTAGGAACTTCTAGCCTATAATGAAGTCTCTCCTCCCCAGTACCCAGCTGTGGGGTGAGGCAAATGACACTGTGCTGAAGGTTCATAACTACAGATTTAGAATGTACCAGTTGATCCCAATGGGAGCAGTTTATGGTATAATCCAGGTTTCTGTTATGATGATTCTCACCTCATCATCCCATACTATCAATTTGTGGTGATGCACAAACCGCTTCCTCTGAAACCAAACATTGCTCATGGCAAAAAAAAATGTGCTCTGTGCACTTTTCTGTGTCCAGCTAGAGTTTCTAATATTTTGAGATTCCAATCATAAGTCTACCTGTTATAGCACAAAGGGAAAATATGTGGATGGGAGGTGTTAAGATTTTGGTTGTTTATTAACCAAGTTTAAACTAACTGTTTGAACTGACAGTTCAGTGCAGCCCAGCAGGAATTCCCTCATTGCACTGGGATTTTTCATTTCATCAGTTTTTCAAAAGCTACTGTGGTGATATTCTATTGGTCTCAGCATGGAGAAATACACACACATACTTGCACTGAGTATTTTATGTAGATACCACACTAACTGTGGCCCTCATAGCATGCTTGCTTCACACAGCAGGCTGTCACCAAACCAAACACAGTCTCAATAAGGGAAAAAACACAAACATATTCTGGTTATACTAATAGTTCTTGGAAAGTTTTGCCTTAGTATTTTGGGCACAGCTTGCTTTTCTGGCCTACATCACAGACTTCAGCAATAAGAAAAAATATGTTTCTGTACAAAAAACCCAAAACCAAAAAACCCAGAACTGATGTGTTCATGTATACACATACACATGCATGTGGGGCTTATGCACATTAAAATAGCCATGTGTCTTAAATTTCTTTTATTTTTCTGGCAGATCCTGAAAAATGCCCTCGTTAAATGTTATCTTTCCTCACTGATGGAAGACTGCAGTAGAGTTATTTTGCTTCAGCCCAAGCCAGAAACCTTGATTGGACTCAGTGTCAGGCAATACCATCTGCTCATAACCTACACAGATACTAAGACGACAGTAGTTCCAATCCCATTCTGATTGAAATCAACAGCAGAGCTGCCCTGCTTCTAATGAGAGCATGAGCCAGTGAAACTTCCCTTGACTGACAACAGGAAATGTGGGGTTTTTTGGAGAGCAGCAGTCTTTAGGCAAGGACTACCCATCATTCGAGCACAGATTAGCAGAACACTGCAGATCTGGCATCCCCAGGCAGGGCAGTGAAAGTCTGTGGGTGGACTAAACCCACGTCCTTTTAATTTCCCTATTGATTGCAGACTCAAATACATTGAGAGAAAAGAGCAAAGGAAATTGAGCTGGCCAAGACAACAACATTTACATGCCACAAGAGACTCTTACTCCTTGTATCACTGTCACAGCTCTATGTATTTAAGGCCATTCCCTGAGGCAGTTGAGGGTTTTTCAAAGGTTAGAAGCTAAGCAGATGAAGTCTGGGTGATGCAGAGGATCCACATGACTCTGGGTCACTGCTTTCAGTCTGTACCAGATGGGTCCCCTCTGAGAGCCAGCACACTTGTGCAAGGGCCTGCAGGAAGCCCTTCCCCTTGGCTGGCATGCCTTGGCAGCCCTGCTGGCTGGGAAGCCTTGTCCCAGGCACGGCTGAGCCCTCCACGTCAGAGGCAAGGTGAGCCAGAAGGACAAGATGAGGAAAAGTGCATGGGATACAAACCTGTCAGAGTTCAAGAAGCATTTGGAACACACTCTCAAACACATGGTGTGATTTTTGGGGTCATCCCTTCCAAAGCCAGAAATTGGACTTAATGATCTTTGTGGGCCCCTTCCAGCTCAGGATATTCTATGATTGTGTGGTGGCTTACTACTATATTTTAAGATAAATCAAACTGTGTCAGGCACAAAGACACACAGTCTTCAAAGCTGAAAGGGAAGCCTCACCTTTGCCTCCCTTGATGTATCTCTTGGCCTGTGGGTAACAAAATTTGAGATAGCAAAGGCCAGAAGGGAGCAGAAAAAGCTAAAAGCACCAAAAATGTCATCCTCCTTCATGTGAAAGGGGAAGTTTTATTTGGAGCTAGAACCTATTGCTTGACTTGGCATAACATACCCATGAAAGGCTGGTAGCAGGTCTGTGTAGGTGGGTCCCAAGTCCCAGCCTGGGTGGAAACCTCCCCTGAGGCTGCTGCCTCTGCAGAATTGGCTCCTTAAAAGCAACTGTAAAGTACTTTGAGTATTTGAGTCCTGTTTTATTTGTATGTAGTCCTCATGGCTGGCATGAGGATGGTGTCTAAGTACCCTGATGGTGTTTGGGGACGGCATTTTCATCCTGACTCCCTGCCTGGGTGAGCCCACGTTGCCCTCTCCCTGGGACCTTAAATCTGCAGGTACTGACAGGCATTTTGCTGAGGGAACTGTCACTAAAATACCACTGAAAAGCCCCACTTCTAGAGGTACAAAGAAAATGTGTATGGAAAAATGAGAGACTAGATTGTTTAGATACATTTTTTTTGCCCAGTGCTTATCACAAATCCCCTCACAGCAAAAACATTAGCTGTGTCAGAACAATTTGCACTCAGGCTTTCCAACCTGTAGTTCAAAAAATGTAAACATCAGGCCATTAAGATTTAATTGCTTTTTATATTCTCCGTGGAAGCTTTTACTATGAACTATTCATAAGCACGTTCAGAGTTGTCCAAAAAAAACCATCAGGGCTTGGCATTCAGAGGAATGAATGTGCTCAGGAACTATTTCAAGTGCCAGGTTGCAATGACCTGCCCTGAGAGACTCCAGCCCTCCAGGAAGACCCCAGCCCACTGGTCTGGGGCAATCCAGTGGCAATGGGACCCTCAGGGACCACACTGGGGCCAGGTGAGGAAACAGAGCCAGCCCTGTGGTCTGTAGAAGGCACATCATTCTGTGCTGCTAAATGTAGGTGTTAGACTTCAATTTCCTGCTCTTGTTTGACAGACAAAGCAGGCAGAAATCTCTGACCTCTCTGAATTATTTTCCTACCTTAGAGAGTTTCTCACCAAATATGAAGGGGTTTTGCCCTGCCCGGATATTGTATTGCAAACTTTAAAGTGAAATACAATTCTGATTTGTTTCATTTAATTAGTTTTTTTACATAAATACTTCATAAAATACTTTCCTTCTTGTGTTGTTGAAACACTTTCTTTACTATTCTTCCTGAAATATTTTCACCTAAAATTCCTAAGAGACAATAGAATAAACCTGGCAGACTTTAGGGCATTCTATTTCATAACTTCTACAAAATCTCCTCTGTTTTTACAAAAATTTCAGCAAAGAAAACCTGACTTCTATATTCTATGATAACGTGTACATACTTTAACTGAAAAACTACTGAGCAAATACTGAGTGAAAAAAAAGAAAAACTAATAAATGGCAAGAAATGAGTGAATTCTAGATAACATGCTGCATTTCCTAGAAACAGGGGACAGTCACTGAATAAAAACAAAATATGCTTTTTCCTTTCCTAAGCCATGTCCTGACTACAACCCAGTGGAAATGTTTCTCTTAACTCCCAGATATTCGAGGTCAGATAATTTAATGGAGTGTCACATTTTTAGCCCATTTCTTTCTTATCAGTTTTATCCCCTGGAACAAGCCACATCTTTAATTCATAAGGATATATAAATGCCCCCAGTTTGATTAAAGTCCAGCTAGCAACAATATAACCATAGGTTTGAAACCCCCTCCAATTCAGCATCTGGAACACACTCATCTGTCTTAACTTTCAAAAAGAAAGAACCAAAACTTTTTTGAAAGTCCCCATATTCCTAATCAGTCACATAAAGTTAAAAGCTTATGCAGATATGGTTATGTACTTTCTTTACATGTGCAAAGATGTCATACTTCACTTCCAATGGCAAATCTAGGTAGGGACAAAGTATTTATAGCAACACCATTAAAAAAATCATAATCCATTTGTTCTACACAGTTGGTGCTCTATTAATGCAGTATATTTGCTGCTGCCTTGATTAGGGGAAATCTAATAACATGAAACTAGATCACTAATTTTTGACCTCCTACCTCTCAGTTTCCTTCAAGGGGTAAGAGCTGTTTTACTGAAACCTTTTTAAATTATATTCATTGAAAATTATACAGTGAAACTCATTCAGCAGAATATTTCTTCATAGAGAAAGTGAGAAAGTGTGAAATTACCTAAGCCTAGAGCAGCATTGGGAACAATGCAATGAGTCTTTAGCACTGCAATCCCACTCACCTGCTAGTAGAGATCACCATTTCTCCAGAAAATAGCCCCACTAGTCTATAATGTGTATCAATCTTTTTATCACCCACAGGCAAGATTTGTTTCCTTCCCTTCAGCACATTTTCCCTGGTTGTGCAAACTGCTTTTCCTCTGTCCCTGTTCCCCACACTGAACATCACCTCCCACACCTTCTCTGCGCTCTCCTCAGCTTCAAAGGAGCAGAAACCTCCCAACAGCTGTAAGAAATAAAGTCAGTGCTCCAATAATAGCTCCTGGTCCATCTGAACTGGTGACAATACTGCATTTTTTTCACTGTGTTCATCTTCCCTGGTGCTGCCCCCCTGACAGGCCACATGTCCCACTGGGAGAGAGGCAGCCAGGCTGAGCAGAGGCAGGAGAGAGTGAGCACAGCTCGGGAACCATTGTTTGCTCTCGTCCTACCTATCTAAAAAAATTATTTTATTGTTCCTCTCCAAGCTCTATCTAAGCACTACCAGCAATTAAAGGCTGGTACGTGGGAGAGGCTTTAATTTTGCAAGAGAACAAGTAGAACAGTGATATCTCTCATGAATTAATATCCAACAAAACCAATGCTGGGCACATGTCCCTTACCTTCCTGAGTACATTTTGTGCAGTTAGACAAAACAGAGTTCAAAGTTGCATCCAGGGCAATGGAAAAAGATTGCTGTATCACCACAGACTGCAAAAGGAGAGCATTTTAGGTAAAAAAATTCTGAGAAATATGTGTTTGAGGAATAGTTTCAGATCCTTCCACGTAAGAGGCGAGACACAGTCTTGTACATACAGTTCTGCTTAACTTTTATCTCACACACAGGCTTCAGTCATCACACAGCACTTGTTTCCAGCACGTGTTCATATAGGTGAGCCTATGGCAGTTTCCAACAGGTACT
The DNA here is from genome assembly GCF_027477595.1 of Haemorhous mexicanus. Lineage (NCBI taxonomy): Eukaryota > Metazoa > Chordata > Aves > Passeriformes > Fringillidae > Haemorhous > Haemorhous mexicanus. The sequence continues at coordinate 10,990,831 of NC_082354.1, forward strand.
TCAGAGCCACAGGCTCAGCCTGATTTATAGCCTGATCTGTAGTGATCACCCTGCAAACTATGTCACTTTAAATGAAGGCCAAGAAATTATTTCCACTATCAAACAACTTTATAACCTTGTTTAAAACATGATTCTGTTTAATTTCTTCTTCTTCACTTCAAACAGTTTTTTTGGTCCTATTTTTTTGTGCAGGTCTTTTCTAAAGATGATGAAGCACAATGGTGCATCTCAAGTACACAAGACTCATCTGGCCTGGCTGCTGAGAGGTGCTAATCTACAATATCCTCTCGATTGCCTGGCAGGATGTGCCAGACAAAAGCACCTCAGGTTCCAGATCAACTAACAAAAAATTCATAGTGGCCCAAGTATTATCCAAAAATTGGTAAGGTCAACAATCCCACCCTAAATGTGTCTTTCTTTTCTTGAAGCAGCAGTTTAGGACATAATTTGCTGACTACCATAACCATAATGTTATTTAAATTGAATTCCTTCTGAATGTAATTTACCACCAAAGTTTATTGAGCTTATTTTAACACCATAGTGGGAGATTAAAAATTAAACTATCATTTCAACTATTTTTATAAAGGTTACATTAGGACTTTTCATTTCTTTATTGCCCTACTGAGTGTCAGGGTGCAGAGCACTCAGTGAAGCCTGACAGTGGCTAAGAGACTTAAAGGTCATGCTGTGTGCATTTGCTTCAAAAGTTCAACCTTTGCTTTGCCTAGAAAGCCTCTCACAAAATTACTGCCTACAACAAAAATAAATAAAACAGGAGGTTGTCCACACCCAGAGCACCAGAGTCACTGCAAGAAGCTCTGACCTGGGGAAACCCACCCATCCTCAGAACTGTCTCTCTGTTTTTGTTTCAGTGATGCTTTAAATTCAGACACAGGGCTCACCTCTGCCTACATGGAGCAATATGATCACACCCTCCCACTGCAGCTGGAACATGAGGAGTTTGACAGAACTCCTTTTGCTCCCCAGAGCCCTGGGATTCTTCTGAGGGCCGGAACAATAATAAATATTAATATCATGCAAATTAAAATAAATAATAATAAAACAAATAAAACACATGATGTGTGATTACATATTAGGTGATAACAGAAATTAATTCATATTGAAGAATGTGTCTGCTCTGGTCTTGCCCCAAGCACCCACACATGTCTCTTCATTGTCATTAGTGTACCTTAATATAATAATTTAAAAATTAATTTTAAATTGCAACATCAGTTGAAAACATTTTTTGTCCACTTCAAAGGAACAAATATTTCATAGTAGGGTCTAAATTGAATTGAGACATGAATTATTTGGTTAACAGGGCACTTAAACTTTATTAGAGGTTAGTGCATGACTTCTACTGCTGTTGCAGTGTTAATCTCAGGGTTCTTTTCAGGAGCTGCTCTGAAGTCATTACTCTCTGAAGACACTTAAAAATTCAGGATGTGAGCAGATGGAGAGCAGGGGGGTCATTTCTGACAGGACAGGGAAAGAAATGTTATGGGGTCCAAGCCCTGAAGGCAGAGGGGCCATTGCCACCACCCAGCCACTCTTGGCACAGGGCACTGAGAGCCCTGGGGCAGCACCACAGCACCACAGAGGCCAGCAACAAACCCGGGGCTTCCCAGGACGTGGCTTTAAAATAAAAAAGGCATTTGTGAAAGTGTTCATGCTGTGGAAGGTGTACAGGGTTGAGGCACTGGGGCTCCTGCTTGGATGAGCTTTTTGTCACTTCTCCTCCTGCACAATCACCACAGGTGTAACAGAGAGGAGAAGGCAGAAACAAAGGAAATTCTGCACAACTGGCTGAGAAAAATGTCCAGAAAGGTGTAAAAATCCACCCAGGGCCAGGCAGCATTTTGGCTGTTCAGCCTTGCTGTGCTCTGGGGTGCCAGTCCATCTCCACCACACGCCCTGAGCGGCCCCACGCCTCGCTCGGTACATTGAGTGCCTTACTTTAGTTTATTTTTAATTCTGTTTCCATGAGGTTTGACACGAACACAAAGGTGATCAACTGTGAATGTAAAGTGTTGCACAGCCCTGTGAAAACCAAGGAACCGCAGCCTTTAGCAGGTCCTGCTCGAGGCAGCCCAGGAGCCTGGTGCAGCCCACTGTGCTCTAGCTGAGCCAAACTGGGCTGCTCTTGACGTCTGAGAGGTTTTCTCCTGTGGAGAGAGTGTACAATGTTCAACATTTCTCATTATGCCTTTTTTGGCTGTTGTCTTTATCTGGTTTTCCTCCCTATGTGTCACAGACATATTTTATGAAAAATCCTTTTGCTAGGATTTTTTCTCCTGGGAAGCTGAGGCCTCAGAAACGAAATGTAAACAATGATTATCTGCGGCTGTGGAATGCAACAGGTGCATCTTTGATTGGTCCATGTTGGTTGTTTCTAATTAATGGCCAATCACAGTCAGCTGGCTCGGACTCTCTGAGAGTCACGAGCTTTTGTTTTTCATTCCTTTCTATTCCTTGCCAGCCTTCTGATGAAATCCTTTCTTCTCTTCTTTTAGTATAGTTTTAATATATAATTTTCTTTTCATATAATATATATCATAAAATAATAAATCAGCCTTCTGAAACATGGAGTCAAGATTCTCATCTCTTCCCTCGCCCTGGGACCCCTGCAAACACCACCACACCTGTGCTTCTACATAAGCTTTCCAGGGCCCTGGACACCTCTGTACATCACCAGGTACAATGCCTGCAACTCTTGAATATGCTTAAACTTGAGAAATTTATACTCAATTTGAAATCCCATTTAAATCAAGACAATTTTTAGACCAAGAAGTCTTTCTGTTTGAATTTGCAATATATAAAGGTCCTATCAATGAACCACTTGGGCCTAGTAGAAATGCACAAGCCAAAAAGCAACAGCTCTGAAGATGCTTTTCCTCCTGTGCTATTTGTTCTTCATTACAACAATGCAAAACACTGGGAATAAAAATGAATAAGACAAATTAGAGTCTGGTTAGCAAGGGAGATATAAGCTAATACCAGTCACTGTTGTAGTTCCGTATGCTGCTTAATGAATCAATGCTGGCAGGAAAAAAGATTGCTGGTGCCTGAGGCACTTAATAACAGTGTGTAACATAACATGCATTTCCCTTCAGGTGTCACTCTAAAAAGTTGGTATGGACAATTTCTGTTTCTAAAGTAATGAGAGCAGAGGGTGATGCTGTCAAGATGAGGAATTTTGGCAGCATTGTGTGAAGCTGCACACAGGCAGACAGTTTGTCACGCACCTGGGCAGGACTTGGGGGCAGGAGGGTCACCCCAAGGCTGAGAGCAGGAGTGTCCTCCCCACCCTGGGCACCACCAGAGACCTGGCACTGCCACCAGCTGCAGGGATGCTGGACAGGTTTAGAAATGAGAATGGGAGCTGCTCGTGTGAGCAGCTGAAAGCCTGCAAGCATCAACTGCTCCCCTCAGAGCTCACAGAGCTGGAAACAAAGAGAACAAACATGAATAAAATGCAGTGCATGAAACAGCCTCCTGTCAGCAGAGGTGTTGCTGGTGTTGCAATGCACAACTCACAGCTATTTGCATTAACCTGAAAAAACCCCTTGATATTTGGCTCCACCTTCACCGCATCTCACATGTTCCCCCCACCTTGGGCTGCTGCACTTTCCTTTGGCCTCCACCTCGCAGCTTCTCCTGTACAGGATTACCTGTGGAAGGAGCCACCATTCCTACTCATCTGTGGCTGCCTCCTGTAAGTCCAGATCTGCTCTCCAAAGCATCCTCATTGGTATGAACAGTGTGTAATCAGCAGTGAAAAACTTCAGGAGTCATTTTAGTGAAGTATGTAAGGCCTGAACTGTATTATCTCATCTGGCAATTAATGCTATGAGGAGATCCTGCACAGTGTAACAACAGCTATAAAATTGCTTCAGCTACATGGGATGCAGAGAGAAGAAATTACACTATATGATCATTATTATTATTTTTGAGTTTTTTGACATTTGCTTCTGCTAAATTTTGTAACATCCTTCATGAACTTATTTCCTTTCAAAATGACTTCTTGGCAGAAAAAATGGTATTAAAACTCTAAAATGGACATCACGTTATTTCAGAACGAGTCAAGGTCAGTTAGTTCCTTTTTTAAGTACAAAACCCCACACTGCTCCCTGCCAGCTGGGGAGAAGCTGCCTGCATTCTTCTGTCTGCCACATTCCATGTCTGGGCAATGAGGGAAAACAAACAAGAGAAATTAAGAGGATGCAGCATGGTAAATACCAGCTGACCTGGTGTTGCAGGGGATCAGGTTTAAAGACCTCTTTCTTAGGAGTTGCAGCAGGAGAATCTTAATCATATTGGGATGGCAAAGGAGCATTGCCCTGACACAAATCTCCAGTGCTCTTTCAAATATCCATGGTGACAGCAGCTAAAGCCCCTGGTTGGTGTCCTTTGACTATAAGCCAGTTTACACAATTAATAACGCATCCCTGCCCAATCAACAGAACGATCCGCCCTTGCCCCTAGGTACTAATCATGTGTCAAGACAATTAATTGCAGAGATGTGCTATGTGAGGAAGGTTGCCCTTAATGTAAAATGTGGCAATTCTTCTGAAGGGCCCAAGGCAACGATCGTCTCAATATCCCTCCTTACAGTAACGCTGCCCTTTCTGAATGAGAGAGGAGAACTTAGTCAACATGAGACCTAAGAACAAACCTCCCTCTGGGTCCAAGCCCACGGGATCCGGAGCACCCTGCCACCTCCTGCTGAGCAGGATCACGCTCGTCAGCAAAGGTTACAATTTTCCACTTACATTGGATAAAAGTCCCTGAATGGCTAAATTTAAATGCTGATTACCGCAAAGGATTTTTAAGTTGGGGTTTTTTCTCCCACCAACTTTCCTCGTTCACAAGAAGCATTTCCCTCAGAGAAGCCTGGTCTGGCATCAGGGAAGGCTTGCCACTGATTTTCACAGAAATATGATCAGATCTCCCAGTATTCACCATCCCATTAGATTCACCACCTAATTGAATGCAGGTGAGGGGAGTCAGCTGGGAGCCTGAGGACGCAGGTTTGGGCATGGAAATGAGTCAATATGTCAAGGAACTCTTTGTTTCACTTGGTCTACTCTTCCTCTTCTTTCTCCAAGGGAAACAGGAAAATCAAGCAGGTCTGCACAAGGAGGACCAAGTCCTCTCCAGTGACTCCCTCCTTGCTTCAGCCTCCTGCTCCACACTGTCACCTGTCCAGGGACAGCCTTCTCAGGAGAGGGGGACAGCTCATATGACAATGATTAGACAAGGAGCAACCAGAACCTCTTTGCCCCATGCACAACCTGGTTGTTGTCAGGGTCCTTCCTTCTGGGTGGGAAGCAGTCCTTCAGCAAGAGCCATGGCACAGCCTTGGTGACTGGGAGTTGTGATCTCTCCACTGCCTCACCTTGTCTTTTGATTTTTCACTTTGACTCACTGCTGCCAGTCATCCCTGTCATCAATAATAAGAGGTGCTGGGGCACATTTTACAAATGCGTGTGCTTAATCATCTTGATATCTGAGAGGAGCTATGTAGGTAAGAAGAGCTTTTATCTCCTTTTCACAGTGGCAATGTGAACCCTCCAGGGCTGCACAGGATGACTGCTTGTGAGGCTACACAAGGTTCCAGCAGCAGTGTGCATCCCCCTTGTGCTAAGAAAAGAGGAGAAAAGTCCTTCCAGTCTTCACCAGGTGGATTAAACCTCATGCATCGCTCTGGGATCTGGTGAGCGCCACCAAGTCTGTTATTGTAGACTCAAGGTAACCTTCCCCCACTTTGGTGTAGCTCTCCTTGGCTCATCCTTACCAGGAAAGGACACAGCCAGCCTTCCTGGCTACCTTGGCACCATTGCCATTGCAAGTCCACCCTGCCTGGAGCGTCTCCTCATCCCATTGCCAAAGACCACTCCTCCCCTCATCACTGGTTTCTTTCATGTACAACAAATTGTAGTTATAACAGGAGAGCCCAGGCAGAATTCCCCTGAGAGTCTGAAATGACATTTCTCAGGATTTGACAATAAAACACCACTTGTGCCCTGCCTCTCATCTGTTCACCCTTTCAGTTAAGCTTTCACCCTGTGCATTAGAGAAATGAGTCATCTTCACCATCTCTCATGCATTCGCGTTCACAGTACCTTGCCTAAATCTTCAGTTTTTCACTATCACCTGAAATATGTGCTCTTTAATATCTAATATTACTTTATGGGGAAAAACCACTAAAAATAAATTACTGTTATAACGAGAAGCTTCCAAAGACTCTAATCCTAAAATGCACTCCTATAATAGCACAAGGGAATCTCCATGCTCAGTATTAAAAGGATTATTTTTCAGTGCATCCCCAGTTTCCCAGATACACACAGCTCTTCATTTGCACCTGAAAATTACTCCATAGATTAACAGAGAGACAAAACTCAATCAAGCATGTCTGTCATTGCGATTATGGCCTGGCTGTAAAGCAATTTCACAGAATGGGAGAGGACCATGATATACCTACTACAGCTTAAAAGCGTCTTCATTGCACCAGATTTACATAACTTTATTCAGTGTTGTAGATTAAAGGTTCAGAAAAAATTCATATTTGCCCATAGGGATGGGAAATGAGCAAAGCGGTGACACTGGAGGTAGTTTATCTTTTTAATTGGATTTTGCACCTGCAGAATTCCCCTCTTGCTTTTTGGCAACACCTTGTGGCTTGCACGGACCCAATAACTGTAAAGGACTATTCGTATATTTGAATTTTCTATCTAATAAAAAATAATAGTAAGTTGTGAAGATTGAATTACACACCTCTGTGTATTTTTGGTTTTGATTCAGGCTGTGGAGTTTGGTGGGGAAAATGTAGCCCTTAACTCTACACCAAGAAAATACACCAAGATCCTTGTGGTCTCTGCTTGGAGACCTTCCAGAGTTATTACAGCACACCTTCAAAAAAACCACCCCCAATGCCAATTTTAGAGCCATGTCTATCAATTCACATTGCCATGTACAGCCATTTGCAAATTCTGACGTGCCCTCAAATCCTAAACCTGACTTGAAATTTCTTCAAGCAGTTTCTGACAGTTTAAGTAGGAATTGTGGACTTTTGAAATGAACACTGAAATTCTCACTCTTGCAAAAACACTGTGTGATATGAGAGCTGACATGTCAACCATCCTGGCTCCGGAATGAGCATTCTCGCTTGTTTTACTGGGAAATGAGCAGGTCTTCAAAAGCTCCTGCTCAGCCCCTGCACCTACAGGAAAAAAAACTCTCCAGCAGCCACAAGAACCTGCCCCAGTTCTGCAGAGCTGCTGGGTTCAGGTTCCTTTGGCCCAGGCAGAGCATGGTTGGGTGATGCTGCACCATGCCCCTGAAGGAAAACGGGCACAAATCATAAAGTCATTGAATCATTTAGGTTGGGAAGGACTAAAAGATCATTGGGTCCAACCATTAACCCACACTGCCAAGTGCACCACCAAACCACATCCCTGAGTCACAGCAGAAGTCTCTCCACACTGGGAAATTTAATAATCTTTGAAAACTCAAAATAGCCAGCCCTGATTTGGTCAAATCAATGCAACCAAAGGTAGTGTGGAGACTTTCAAAAACCTGATCACATTTTCTAAGGAATGGCTGAATCATGCTATTTTCAGAGAGAAAAACACAATGATACTTGGCTGTGTGCAGCTTGTTCCCATAGGGGCAAGGGGAAAACTCAGGGCCAGGGCTGCCTCTCCAGGCTAGCTGGTCAGGGGTGCTGATCTTTGTTTCTTATTATGAAAACTCTCTTTTACCTTTTTCTATAGAAGATAAAATTTGATGCCATTTCATTTTGTCTTTTTCCCTAGATCCTGATTCTTCAAGGCTAAAGCTGAGCTCCCTGGAATGACTCTGGAGCTGAAACATATACCTAAGCACTTGGCTGAATCAGTCCCTCTTGAAGTATAAGAAGATATTCAGGCTTTCTAATCCAGCAGCACAGCAGGGAAACTGCTTGTCTCTGCGTGATTGTGTAATTGCTTTTCAAAGAGAAGTGAGTTTCTCTATCCACATTGCACTAACAAATCTCAGAAGTCACTTTGGTCTTCCAGCCTAACTTTCAACATTATTTGTTATGGATAAAACAAAAGACACTTCTATTTCCATAGCTGACAAGCTTTGCCTCAGGGCATGCATTTATTTTCCATGCTGTTGATCTCTTCCTCCCTGTATCAGGCTAATTCATCAGATTAATAAAGGACGATTTAGCTTCCTGCAGGCTGTTATTGATCTCTCGGGGAACGTGGCAGTTGTTTGCTATGCCACCTTTCCCCTGAGCAAAGGGGATGATTTTTAAATATTTCTAAAGCTTGAAGGCTACAGCTGGCTCTCACCAAGCAGCTACAGGGGAGCAAAAGGCAGCAGCAAAGGGGAAATGTAAAATGTGTCACCTGAATCCCTCTTTCCCTGCATCTGTACTCATCAGTGTGTCCAGAGCACACAAAGCCTCAGCAAGGAGGTGGGAGTGAGCACCTGGCTCCAGCAAGAGGCTCCAGGAAGATAAGGCACATCTGGGCTGAGGTGGCACATATTCCATCCACCCACGCTGGGCATTATTTCAACCATGCAGCACAGTTCAGAGATTATCGGTCAGAAAGGCCCCCTGCACCAGCCCTGTCTCAGACCCTGCTAGAATCCATTTCAGAAATCTTCATGTGCCATCCAACACAAAAACAAGAGTGTCTCCTTACCAGTGCTGAAATTCCTCCCTCTATCCCACCACAGTCATTCCTTTACCTTCAAGATACAGTGCTGGACAAGGAGCTTTAATTCTCCATAATCTCTCAGCTGTTCTCTGGCTCCCTGCTTGTCTGGACAGCAGTTCCTGTCCTGAAAACACAGCCTGGCTCCTGACTTCCAGGATGCAGGCCTTGATGCTTGACCTTATTAAAAACAAACAAATCAACACTCTTTATTTGTGCCCAAAGCTAGAAAGCCCAAATGTTTGGCCTCCCTGACTTTCTACCTCATTCTTCACCTCTCTTCTCATTTTATGTCATCTGTGACTGTTTCATTTTCTCCCCAAAACCACAGACAGAAGTGTTAAACTGTGACAGAGCAAGACCTGAGCCCCACCAGAGCTTGGCAGACACAAGCTCCCTTGCTCCCCTGTTTGCAGCTGTGTTGTGAGGCTTGCCTTGAAATACACTCGGTATGTACTACATTAATTTTATATCATTCTAATTCCTTAATCAACAGTTTTGAAGAATCAAATAATATCTCTGTAAATTACAGCAACATTATTACCTTTAGCAGTCTAATTTGCAATCTCATTAAAAAGATATGAGGTTCTTTTCTGTAGCCCTACAGTGAATAACTTGGAATAGGTGCCCATCCTTCATCATCCATACCCTCCATGTGCTGTTCCACACCTAGGTCTGGTGTTAAGCTGGGCTGTCCTCAGCTGGTTTCCAGGCTTGCTTTCACTGCTGCCCATCTGTGACGGCCCAAGCACCACTGACAATCATTACAACCACTTCTGAGAGCTGTGTGGCCAGTACCAGTGACCACTGGTGGCCTGTGCTGTGCTGCTCACTCAGGGTCACTGTGGGACACTCCATCCTGCAGTATGGCCACAGCTGAAAGTGGTTTTCCCCAAACATGACACATCTATTGAACATTTCTGCAAGGATCAAGTTCCTTTTCTGCATTATCAGTGGCTTTTCTGCATTAGCAAAATATCTTTTTTGCAGGGCTCAGCTGGTACCTGACAAAATAAATGCCTTTTCTTCCCAATAAATTCTGGAAATTATTGAGCTCTTCTTGTGTAATTTTCCTTCTCATAATAAAAGGATGCCCCATTTTCTCAGATATAGAAAAGTTTTGGAACCAGAACTAGGCAGGGAAATATTTGAAAAGAAGGGTTCAGGGACTGGTTTCCCCCAGGGCCACGGGCTCTGTGTGATTAAACCGGATAATTAAAGACTGGCCCCACCCCATGATGCTGCCAGTGCCTGGCCATGCTCCCATCCCCCATTCAGGCACATTTCTCATCATTATCCCTTAGCCCCACAGTTTCCAGTCCCACTTAACAAGGCTGTGTTTATTTATCTGATTTTTGACATAACAGATAAAACAAAGCTATCCCAAATTTCAGTCCATAAATCCCAGTAAATAGATTGGATGGACCTAGATTAAAAAGGAAAATAACTGCAGAGAACTTATTTTGGAAACAAAATGAAAGGCCTTAAAAGTGATTTGCTGATATGTCATTTGCTTGATGTCATCATTCTATAAGTGGGTTATGATTGTTCTCATGAATGCAAAATGATATGCAAATATATCCATCACGTCCTGCTGCTTCCCGTTTTATCTGCCTCTTTCTTTCCTAGTCTTTTCTTTCCCTTCCCCCAGAGTCTCCCAGAAGCATTTGTCCCACTTGCATTTGTCCCAGAAGCATTTGAGAAGCATTTGTCCCACTTGCAAGGCCAGGGACTAAGGAAGTGGAAAAGGCAAAGCAAACCACAGCACACCTCTTCTGACACACACAGGTTGTGTGATGGTTCATGTCCCTGTCACATTGTGCTCAGTTTCACTGCTGCCCTTGAAAAACGCCTGAAAGACCTTTGCCAGTATGCATGGCAATGTACCTTTCTTGACAATTTTTCTCTGGTTTTAGGAATCACAGAGATTTATAGTCAGCCATCCTCCCTCCACAAGTGACAACTTTGTGGTCCCAGATGGTTTTGAGCAAACAGGGCTGTCAGAAAGTCTTCCTAAAAACAAAAAGCAATTTGTAGCACAAAAACAATCAATGCTCTCCTGCAGAAAGGGAAATTTGAGTTTGAAATTTGGGGTTTTTCTCTCTTACTCTACACAATGCTACACACAATCTTTAGGATCCCCAGAACAAGACTGCACTCAGGGTGAATCCCAGTTCAAAAGGAGTTTGTGCCTGGAAGTTGATATGGCAAATCTGCACCTGGGAGTGCTGGTGGGGGCTCAGAGCCTCAGCTGCCCTCCTGCCCTGCCCACCCAAACCTCTCCAGCCACCCTCCTGCCCTGCCCACCCAGACCTCTCCAGCCACCCTCCTGCCCTGCCCACCCAAACCTCTCCTGCTGCCCTCCTGCCCTGCCCACCCAGACCTCTCCAGCTGCTCTCCTGCCCTGCCCACCCAAACCTCTCCTGCTGCCCTCCTGCCCTGCCCACCCAAACCTCTCCTGCTGCCCTCCTGCCCTGCCCACCCAAACCTCTCCTGCTGCCCTCCTGCCCTGCCCACCAGAGGGTTCCACCGCACGGTGGGCGCTGGGCAGGGGCCAGGGCTGGCCATGCCCCGGGGTGTCTGGTGCTCGGGCTCCCTGCAGGTCCTGGCTGCTCCTTATTGAACAGTACAGATCCATTCCTGCTCATCAGCCTGGCTGCCCTGAGCCCTTCTCCTGCCTCGGGGCTGGAATTAAAGCTGCTGTGAGACAACAGAAGTTACAGTTTGAAAACGGCAGATCAGCTGTACACTTACTGCCATTAAAAGGTTTTCAATTGGTTTAAAATTGGAAAAGAAAAAAAAAATCTACCACAAAAGACCCAGATAGAGCTGTAAACAGCTGAATGCAAATTACTGGGTGAAGCTGAGCTCATCGTGATGTCGCTTTGGGACTCTGCAGTGCACGCCCACAACACGGTCCCTTAGCAAGGTACACAGGCTGACTCTGCAGAGTGGCCAGATTTTAAAGCACTGTCACATTGAGAAAAGTGGCTTTGAAATACTGGATGTCTCTGGAATGATTTTAGGTCTATTTTTATAATGTAGAATCAAAGGATTTGAAGCCATAAAACAGAACTGATCAGCAGAAACTTTGGATATTCTCCACCCAGATCTCAGATCTGTCTTGTTAGTCATTATTAATATCTGAGTGACCTGCTGCATGACAGCAAAGTGAATATATACGATATACATATTTTAATATATATAAATATATGTGTATATATAGACATATACTAGGTCTATGAGCTACAATATCATTTTGTAAAGGAGTGACCCTGGAGTGACCCAATTTTCTGCAGTTCCTAAATTTCACTCTACGCTGAGAATGTTTACTTTTGAAACCCACCAAACAGCCATTGGGTAAAAATCTATTAATAATTTTGTCACAAAAGTCAGAACCCAGACTGCCAATCTTCCAGGACAGCCTGAGCCCACCAGCCATGGTCCTTCCCCTCAGCCCAGTGAAGCTCCTGCTGCTGCTGCTGGGGGCTGAGTGGGAGAGGGCAGGTGCCCAGGGGAGCCCAGAGCCTGACAGCAAGGGACAGCCCCAAAAAGGGGAGGGCTGACACAAAAGCATCTCGGGCAGGAATGAAAGTCCACTCTGGCTGTCTCCCACCTGCTACAGACAGCAGCTCATCATGTGAGGGAGTGATGGACCAGTCCCCTTCCCCAGTCTGTCAAAGGAGGGCTGGATATTTCCCTGTGTTTTTCCCCAGTCTGCCTGGGAGATCAAAGCTTTTTGACCCTTCTGTACTTTGTGAACCCTTAAATATCTTGTTACGAACAGGTTTAACACAGAAGACTAAAGGAAGCTAAGCCTCTGTGGATAAAATTGATTGGACCCAGAAATGTTCAAAATATACCCAAAAATATCATTAAAGCTAAATGAGGTTAGTTGTTGACGTCAAAAAATTTATATACTTTACTTAACAGCAAAAGAGGGAAAGAGGGAAAGCAAGGTCTCCACCCCAAAGGTGCTAAGTTTGATCCCTCTGTGAAGGTGTTCTTTTCTCCCCAGACCTGAGTTTCCTTTCTTATCTCCATCAGCAGGCAGTCCATGGCCTCAGCCAGAAGGCCTGTTCAGGGTGTGGTGGTCTTCTCTGCAGCCTTTGTAATACAGTCTTGCTACAATAGGCATGAAGATGCCTACATGAAGGTGTTAAAGCCATAAATTATGAATTCAGTCTCTGACATATCTTCCAGCTGAAGAACAGACCAACTCACAGGGAGCACAACCAAATGTCATTGATTTGGAACTCAAAGCAGAAGGATCATTGAAGTCTGGAACAAGATGCTGAAGTCACCAACTCTTTCTGCTGTCATGAAGAATCAGGAGAGGGAACTCTCAGCCCCTCAGCACTTCAGGTGGTGCTGGGGACCCATGAAACACAGAGAAAACAGTCCCAGTTACAGTCCCAGTTCAGCATCATTAGCCGGACATTGGTGTCACAGGGACTGAACAATCCTCATAGAAAACTTTCTTGTGAAACATTAGCCATTGACAAATATCTTTATCAGTATGAATCATGGTGTATTACTTTCTTTTTTATTGCACTGATTTACACTGAAAGATTTAAACATCAGCCTAATAATTATCATAAACCAATTTGTCATCAGGAATACAATAAACCATTATCTGAGCCAGTGCTTCCAGGGAGGGGATTCTCCTGCATCAGAGGAACTGGAAGGACATAAGAAGCTACACTTAAAAATGCCAGAGTGGGCACCCAGTTTGCTGCAGCTAGGGGAAAAATTATGTGAATGATTGCCAATAAATGTGATGGTAGGAAAAAACCCTTCAGAACCAGCAGAAGAGTTTATTTATGGAGAAATGCCCAGATGGTGGCCAGGGGCTGGCACCCACCCTGACAGCCCTGCCCTGGCTGGGTCAGGGGTCCCCCTGCTGCCCTCACCTTCTGCAGGGCTCTCCTGCAAGAGTGCTGAAGGGGACCTGTGTCCCAAATGCTCCTCCCCAGAGCTGAAACCAGGGAATGGCAAGTGTGTGGCCATGGTTTGTGTGGTTGCTGGTGGCACTGCAACCTGCTGCCTTTCCGCCCTGCCACTCACTCCCTCTTCCCCTGCTCACTGACTGTGATGACATTTCTGCTCACAGAGAGAACATCAGCAAATACCTTTTGTAAGGAAATTTCACACTGCTTCAATCCCCTCTCTATTTAAAATCAGCACCAAAAACAGCCTGGCTAGAGGCATGGAAAATTTTAGATAAAGCAATTGCAGCCTCAGCCAGCTCTGAGACACCCTGACAAAGGGAGAGCAACACGAGACACGTCCCAGCCCTGCTGGGCTCGCTCCAGGGGGACAGGCTGGGCTTCCCCACAGCCTGGAGAGGAGGTGGAAACTGTGTGTGCTCTGAGCCCCCCAGATACCTGCAGGAGTGAGAAAGAGGCAGCAAAAGAGAGCTGTAACAGGGTTTGAGTGTTTTGAACTCCTCTGACAGCCAGGTGCTGTAACACACCTTATCTGTGAGAGATCTCAGCAGCGAGCAGCAGGCACCACGCTCTGCTCCGCCTGCTGCATCACCCCAGGTTTTACTGCCACTGCAAAATTTCCACTCCACCACCACTTTCAGCAGAATGGGCTTTATTTTGCAGAGTGATCTTGAAATGCACACAGTGGTTTGTAGGGGCTGGATGAAAGCCCAACATGACTCAGGACAGTGATCTCAGGGAACCCACCAGGGGCACAGAGTGGTGACAGGGACACCCCGAGAGTGACAGCCCCTGTCCTGGGTGCAGGGCTGAGATCTCAGGGGGTGTTCCTTGTCCAGCAGAGAAACCCCTGCATTCCACAAATCCATTGATGCCTCAGGATTTTCATTTGATCCCCCTGATCCATGCAGCTGCCCCGGGTTGCCCAGCAGAAGGCTCTGGGGCTGGGGCTGTGATGTGACGTGAGCCGGGTGGAAGCAGCAGCACAGGAGCCTCTTCCATGGGGCTGGGGCCTCCTGCCTTCACCACAGCACTCAGTTCAGCCTCCAGCCTTTCATATAAAGTATCATCAAATAATTTATAGGAGGTGTCAGCTGCAGGCTACAGCCAAAAGGAAGGTTTATTTAAGACACCGTGTGGATTGTTATACAAGATCCTGATGGATTATTCCTATCTGAGAATTTACAGATACTGCAGGAGCATGGCCAACAATTTGGATTAGTTGAGATTAAACTCAGGCTGGGTTGGTTTTCCTCCCTTAGGAAATCTCAGCCCGAGGTCTACAGATATTTTTTGAAGGCAAGATGTAGACAAAAACAACTTTTACACTTTCCAGCAGGCACCTGAAGTACTTTCCCATCAATCAGCTTTGATATACAGAGGCAGAAGTGTGAGCTACTTCATTAAGAGCCCTCACATATACATATCTGGGTACATTTACATATTAATCAGACAGCTGAGCTGCTAATCTTTCTATCTTATATGCTTCTGTAACCATTAGTCAGAGCCAGGTGCTGTTAAATAGTCCAGGTACCACCAAGTGCTCTAAAATCAAGACGAGTGTGGATGACAGGGAAAGGCTCAGATTTACAATGCTGCCATAGAGCCAAGCACTGCTGGCTCTGCCAGGGTAACAGAAATACACACATTAACACCAGGAGCTTTAATCCACTGGGAGCCCTGAGCTAGGTGAGGCATTCCCACAGAAATAAAGGCTGGCTCCAGTTCTGCCTTCTGCAGGCTCTCTGCTGCTGTCTGAGCAGCTCTGGGCACCTGGCACAAGACCCTGGGAATAAAGGAAGACAGAGAAGCCATCTCCTCCACCCCTGACAGCCCACAGCCCAAACCTGCTTGTTTCTCAAGGGCAGCAGCTGCTGCACTTCTTAATAACAAAAGTGACCTCGCCTGGGAGAACTCAGCCCCAGTTCTTACCATAGAATCACAGACTTCAGACATCATCCTGTTCCAAACCCCTGCTATGGGCAGGGATGTCTTCCTTCAGACCAAGTTCCTGAGGGTCCCATCCAACTGGAACACTTCCAGGGATGGGGCAGCCACAGCTTCTCTGAGCAACCTGTGCCAGGGCCTCAGCACCCCCACAGGGAAGAAAGAATCATTCCACAAAGTTCAGATGGTTTGCTGGACAACAATTGGTCCCTGGGTAAATCAGTCACAGCAGGAGTGGTTGACACAAAGAGGGATGTGTGGGAACTGCTCTGGAGTCAGCAGTTCCTGAGCTGGACTGCCCCAGGACACCACAGAGGGTGCAGTCAGTGGCTCCCCAGCCAAGCTGCTGCTCACTGTGGTGCCCCCAGCACCAGGCTGAGGTACAGCACAGCAGCTGCTTGGTTTTCTCTTTAACCTGTTCATTTGCCATTCCAGCACCTGCAAATCCACATCCTCAGCTTCCCATCTCCCTCCCTCCAGCACCTCTCACCCTGCTCTCCCCCTGGCTTGTGTGGTACCTGGCTGTGAGCTGCTGAGTTAAATTCTCTCCATGCTCCAAGAGCAGACAGCATTGTGGGTTTAACCTTGGTGTGCCTGTTCCTTGGCACCACACGTGTCCCTGCTGCCACAGGTGACCAGTGTGAGCAGGGCACAGGGACAGCCAGTGCCCAGTGGTCCCACTGCCAGCTGCAGACTACACAAAAACCACAAATACCTGCAATTGCCTTTGCCAAGGAAGTGATCTGTGGTACAGCTTCCTCCTTGCAGAACCATCACAGTTTACATTTCCTGGGCTTTAGTTAAACAAAAAAACCCAATGTTTGTGGCTTTAGTGATCACACAGGCTCTGCAAAGCACTCTGATCTTCCCTGCTTTGGGCCTCTGAGGTTTTCTTTACCACTTCCTCCAGGTTAAAAGGATGGAAAGGTCAGCCAGATCCTGAATAGCTTCCTGCTTTTGTCATGGAACACCACCTGGGTTACCTGCAGCCCTCAGTGCTCACGGTGGCACCAGGCTGGCCCTGCTGCCTGGCCCCAGCACAGACACAGCTGGCAGCACACTCCCTGCTGCTGCCCTGACACCCCAGCACCTCTCCCTCATGTCCAAGCAGCCCCTCAGACCCCACCAAGAGCTCTGCACTCAGCCACCCCAGCAGGAAGGTGCTGAAGCACAGGGATGCTGTGGGGACCATCAGCCTCTCCACAATCTGTTCTAGACCCGTGACCAGGAACTTTTGCCAGTGGATGTGGGTCTTAGAGGAGAGCCTGGGTGCCCACTGCTGCCATCAGAGCCCATCCCAGCAGCTGCTCCTGTTCCCAGGAGATGCTCCTCTTCCTCACCCCATAGGAAAGGTGGATTTTGGAAACCACCAGCAGTTCATGCTCTGTGTCTGGAGAGCCTGCACATAGCACTGGTGCTTTACAGCCAGTGGGTCTCTCCTCCATTTTTAACTGCTTTTTATAATGTTTTATTGATTGGTCTCATCAAACTATTTTATTGATTGGAAATATTTCCAACCTCTGCAGTCTGGGGATAAATGTTAAAGAGGAGATGAGGGGACCCAGGCTTTACAATGGAGCCCTGGCTCAGCTTGAGTCTGGCTGAGCTCCCACCCCTGGCCCAGTGGCCTTGCTTGACCCAGGCCAAAAGCTGGGAGAAAGGAGCTGGGGCACAGGAAGATCCATGCCTGTATTTCTGCCTTCCAGACAGAGGCACAAGCACAGCTCAAAGCCCTGTTAGAGCTGGACTAAAGCCTTGGCCATGACTGACCCCGTGCAGGGGCGCTCCATGGAGAAGGAGGGGGCAGGGCCACCACCGGCAGAGGCACACACAGCCTGGGACACTTCCAGCAGCCTGGGGGCATGGAGGTGGAAATAGGGTGAGGTTGCTGTCTGAAATACCACCCTGACTTGCTATTGGAGCCTCACATCTCACCCCACCTCCTGGTCTCACCAGAGGCAGATGGAAGCTCTGGCACTCCCACAGCCCTGCCTCACTGCCTCGCTGGAGCATCCCTGTGAATGCCAAGAGTGACTCCACCCGCTCAGACAGGGAGGGGTCAGGCTGGCCTCTTCCTGGGATGCAGCCCAGTAATCCTGCTTTGTCTGGCTCGGAACAGAGGGATGTGCCCAGGGTGAGATGGGCACTGCTTGCTTCTGGGTCAGGATTATTTATTCATTATTACTTATTCATAGTTTTTAAATGAGTTTTATAGCTCGGTTCTGATTTCTGGCATTTGCCTCTCCTATGAGCCTGTGAAACACAACAAATGCAATGAGGCAAAACCTCCAGCCCCTGAAACACCAAACTGCTGAAAGATGGTTGCATTTGCCACACTTTCACAGGGCAGAACATCTCTGTTCCTTGCAGAGCAGCAGCAGGCATTGCCAGAAGGAAAAGCTGGTTACACGAGGGAGGAGGTGGTGATGGGGGGATTTTCATTTCACACATGAACCATTAGCAAATGAACAAAAGAGACTTCGGATTTTTATTTATTTATTTTCATTTGGATGTGGGACTTGCCTTCCTCTGTCCCCTTCTGTGGAAGAAGAGAAGGAAAGGGCTGAGCTGCAGCTTCCTTGGGAAAGCCAGGCTTGAGCAGGAGGGGGAACAAATAAAGGGATTAAGAGAACTTTAACTGTTTTTCTCTCCATCATACTTGCACTCCAAACATAAATAAGTTAAAGGACCTAATATTAGACTTCATTGCTTGCAAATACAGCAGAGCTGGTGTGCAGTTCTGGGCAGAGGGCTCAGAGCTGCTGCTGCCACTGCTCCCAGACACTTCTTGCTCTTCCATGCAAGCTTTGATGGCAGCTGATGTTGCTCTGCACCTAAAATATTTTAAATGGCTAAGCCCCCCAGATGTCTTGGCTGGGAACAAGTGTCTTACAGACAGATCACACTGCTATTTCTGGACTGTTCTATAAATACACCTTTTCTCTGCAACCACCCTCAGAGGCAGAGGCCAAACCTCTGCCCAGCACCTCACCTCTCCTCTTTGCAGCTGGCCTCCTTTCTTCCCGAAGCAAAATTTCTTCTGGATGAAAAACTTTCTCCCCAGACACAGCTATTGAGGGAGCTGGGGGTGGGCAGGAGCCCACCCTTCCACCCAGTGCCCGCTGAGTGGGAGCTGCAAGGAGGTTTAGGTGCTTTTCCTGGGGAGAGGGGCTCCTACTGCAGGGCTCCTGGGGGCAATTTCAGCACCTTCCCCAGTGCCAGCAAGCAAAGGTCATTTCAGGGGACTACAGGACTGTGCCAGCAGTGCTGCCCATTGCTCTGGGCCCCATCCAGGGTTAACTCACTAACCCCAGCCTGCTGAAACGCTCCCTCCCTGTCCCGGGGCACCAAGCACAGCCAGGGAGCATGTCCTGGAGCACCCCTGGGACCACCATGGGGGTAGCACAAACCCCACAGCTGCAAAGGGCCAAGGTCTCTCCTGGGACAGGGGGAGAGTCGTGTGCTCACTGCTTCCTTCCTCATCCAGACAGGCTCCTGCTGCCTCCTCCCTCTGGGACACAGGGATTTACCACCAAGCAGCTCCTCCTGCAGCACAGATTTACACAGCCCAAACCCTTATTTACACTTCAATTCTGTCATTCTCCTGCACACACACAAATCACATTGGGTTCCCCGGACATTCTTGCCAGCAAGGCTGCACAGGCTTTCCCCCTGGCACTGAAGAGTGAAGTGCTGCCATACTAGGAGCTAGATATTAAAAATAAATAATCTGGGGGAAAACAGAGCAGCCAGAAGCTCTGATTGAAGATTAACAGATGTTGGGATTTACAGAGAGATAGTGCTTTAACTTCAGCACCTGAGTGACTGATCACATCTATAAGACTTCATCTGCTTTGTACTTGAATTAGATGATGCATGTTTAAAAGCCACCCCCAGGTGAGTTCTGGGCCCTTTTGGAGATCTGGCATCAAAGCAGGAGACAGACAGGAGTCACAGGCCAAGCAATGAAAGGAAATCACTCACTGAGTGCCATCGCTCACGCCTGCTGCTTTGAACACAGTTTGGAACAGAAATGCAAATATCTATTTTTCATCAGTGACCCTGCACAAACCACTTCAGTCTGACCACAGCAATGCAGAGAGCAGTTCATCAGAACAAACATTTACTCAGGTGCCTGAAAGGCTGCAGCACCCCAGAGCAAGAATAAGTCATTTTAAAAAAAAAATCCACTTTTTTTTCTTTCCCCTTCCTGAACCACAAAGAAAGGTCACAAAACCTTTGCAGACTTCTGTCACAAGCCCAGAAGACAGTGGGCTTCCTCTCCAGCCAGCAGGGTCCTATGCCAGGATGGTGGGAGTATTCACACCCAGGCTCCAGGGCATGGAAAGCCGGGATGTGCTGACCAAAACCCCAGACCCTGTCTCCCTGCTCTGTCAGTGGGAAGGAGGGAGGGGTTGGGAGAAGAAAAGGTATTTTAAGGGCTTATTTTACTTCTCATTATCCTACTCTGATTTTGTTAGTAATAAATTCACTTTGTACCTCTAAGCTGAGCCTGTTTTGCTCTTGGAGTGTTTTTCTCCCAGTCCTTGTACCAACTTATGAACCCTTATTTAATATTTTTCCCTTTCCTCTGCCCAGCTGTGGCAGGGGAGGGCAAGTGAGTGGCTGTTGTGGATGCCTGGTGTTTGGCCAGTGTCAAACCACATGATCTTAGAGATCTTTGCCAACCTAAATAATCCTGTGGCACACAGGGAGCAAGGTTCAGCACTCATGGCCCCTCAGCCAGCAGGGGCAGGCCCCAGGGACAGCAGGGGCAGAGCTGGAGGCTGTAGGGACAGGAAACACTATTGTGCCAACTGGAGAGACCTGACCTAGGGACTGGAGGTGTTTGACTAAAACAGTTTTTAAATCATTCACTTCCTTCTCTGAAGGGAGGGCACTGCTGCCCAGCACACTGGAAATCCACAAGCTCTTGTTTCCACCCCGGTCTCAGCTCTTGCCCACAGCTGAGTGGTTGTGGGATTGGAGCCATCTGCAACCACTGCCCCATTCCAGTGCCCAGGGACTCCCTGGAGACCTCCCTGGAATGGCTCTGTGAACACAGGGACCCCAACTGGCCACGCTCCCTTGCAGGAGGGGCTGTACCCATAGACCCTGCAACACCAGCAAAGCCCTCTCCAGCATGGAGAAAGGCTGAGTGTTCCTCTGTGGATCACACAGAGCTGGGGGCCTGGAGAGGAGCCAGAGGCCAGCACAGGCCTTGGAGCTGCTTTTCTCTCACCCCCTGGGGTTTGATCCAAGACCTACAAGAAGCGAGTCAGGGTCTCTCATTCATCTGATGCAGACACGATTTTGTGAAGAACGAGATTCCAAAAGCTGCAGGAGACCAATGGTGAGGAGCATTAGAGCCCACTGCCAGGGGAAGCTGTCCTGCCACAGGGGCCCATTCTGTGCAGGGGCCCATTCTGTGCCTTTCCTGCCTCACCTACCTGAGCAGGGCTTCTGCCAACTCAGCATCACCGAGCAGGTTCATGCAGAGCTTTCTGCCTTCTGTGGCTTCCCAACTTCCTTTCCATTTTAGTGACTTCAGATTTTCCACCCAACACTTAAGTTCCCTTCAAAGCCCAGGTTTTTAGAGCAGCACCAGCAGCTTCCTCAATCACATCTCTCTCCACCTGCTGGCAGGTCCATTTTCCTTAATGGCTTCTTTTCCCAGGACATGCATGGGTCCACCTAAACCACAAATAACCAGCTTGACTGGTATTAACAAATTTCCCTGGTTTTCCCTCTCTTACAGTATTTTTTAATTTCCTAACCTATATATCATTTGATTCCCATTCCTCTTATCCCCTCTCAGTCTGTCCCCCAAAACTCAGTAACTCCAGCCCACCCCACCTGCACAGGCCAGCCCTCAGCTCACCCCAGGATGTCACAGCTCCTCTCTCTCACACTGGGTTTTGGGTGCATGCCCTGTACAACCCATGGCTCTCCTCAGCCTCGTGTATGGCTGGAAGACAAACACAGAGCTCCGCCGTGTGGCACAGAAACAGCAGAAGGGAGTCCCAAGGCTCCTAAATGAAGGGAGCCAATTGGTACTGCCCATCTTCCCCCAAGGCATTTCTGCCCTGCTGTGCAGCTCTGGCACACCCTGCCTCTGAGCTGGGTGGGCTCCCAGAAGTTGGGAAGGCAGTGAGAGGACTGTAGCATCTCCTCCTGCCTATGGAGAGCACTCAGTACCACTGTGTGATGCTCTTTGCAGGGATGTGCCCTAATACCATGAAATTTCAACTTCTGTGTTCTGCTGGGCTCCTTGGATGTATGTAGAAACTTTTCAAGTGGAATTCTGATTTTAATTTGCACATGAACTTTTAGAAGTTGCAGAAGGTGGTCTCTTGTGATAGAATGAAGGAAATGATAGGAAATGACAATTTAGATGGGAGGCTCCATGTGGCCTCCAACAGTGTTGCAGGAAATCACAGACTTCACCATTATTGAAAGATACTGTAATGATTTGAGAAAATCTGGACACCAACCTGGCACTGGAGATGTGTGTCCATCAGACAGCTCGGCCATTCCCACAGCTCAGCCTTCTGTGAGCAGTCGCAGTGAGAGGATCAGGTTTTTGCTGAAATTCACTGGGGAGTGAACTGAGCACCTGCTGAGCCAGCACCCCTCCCTGTGCCCACACAAGTCTCTGGCTGTTCCCATCCACACTTCCCCCCAGACACAGCTGTGAGACAGGACAACACAGGATGTGTGGCCCCACGGACAGCCCAGGAAGTGTTACAGAAGTGTTTGTTACAGTTCACCCCCCCTCCATCTCTGCTGCACCCAGAGCACTGCAGAACCTTCACTGTGCTGCTGTGGGGAACAGCCCTGCTCAACACAAAGAATTTGATCTCATGGGGTGTTGAGAAGTCACCTCTGCAAAGCACCTCCAGCATGACCCCTCCGAGGGGGGGACACTGTCCTGCAGCTCCCAGGAGGGCAATCAGGAGCAGTTTCAAACATCCCACCCGAGGCTCTCCCAGGCCTGTTTCCCTGCTGATGGAAGGCACCCATGCCATGCTGCCCCAGCTCAGCAGCCACTCCCAGTCCATCTCCAGTGAACTGCTGCCTCTCCTCCAGGGCTCCCCAGCCCAGAGCCCCTCCTTGGTGAGAAGCACAGAGCCCCCAGCTCAGCTCCATGGCCATAATGCTCTGCACAGTGGCAATGAAGAGATGCAATAAAATGGATCCCGTTACACAAAGCACAAAAAGGAGGCAAAGAAAACCAAGTCATC
Organism: Haemorhous mexicanus; assembly: GCF_027477595.1. Taxonomy (NCBI): domain Eukaryota; kingdom Metazoa; phylum Chordata; class Aves; order Passeriformes; family Fringillidae; genus Haemorhous; species Haemorhous mexicanus. The sequence continues at coordinate 11,013,682 of NC_082354.1, forward strand.
CCAGGTGTTGTGGTCATTTCCTCAAGAAAGAAGAGGGTTTTGCTCCCACTTCCTCTGGCATTTATTTTATCACTCAAACAATGCCTCACTGATGGAAAGAAGAACCTGCAAAGTTTTAGTCTGGCTTAAAACAAACCCCTCTACAGAGCCAAGGAGACTTCAACTACCATAGAGAGGGTGGAGACAGAAACATTCATTATTTAATGGAAAGCATATCAAGTTTGATAGATCCTAAATTCCTTTTTAAATGACACTGATTAGTCCTAATTAGAGCAGGAGTTGGCATTACCTCAGCCCTGACATCCACACAGGAGCTGAATACTTAGTCAAAGTCTAGTTGAAAACTACTCAAATTTTAAATAAAAACTGTGGGGTTCTTTTTCTTTTCCTATGCCAAGAATATATTTGACAATTGTGCAAATGTTGAACAAGTCAAGAAATCGGAACAATTTGAGAAGAAATGTTTAAGGAAGGCAGTAAAAAGTCAAGGACAGCACTCTGGTCAGGCTGCCAATTTCATACCCAAGGCTGAAAAGAACTGATGAAGTTAATGGCTATTAATGAAATGACATTGCTGTTTATCCTCTACCATCAGCTACCTGGCAGTAGCCCTGCACTTTCCCATGTTACTGCTTTTATGCCTTACTGGTATCCACAGGGTCTGTGGCTCCAAAGGCCATGGTGAGTGCTCCCAGACACCACTGCCAGATATCTGTCCTACAGCTAGGTCAGGAAGCCACAAAAGGGGGGAAATAATCAGTATTTCCCAGACTGAAAAACTCTGTCACTGTGACAAATTCATTCAGGAGACAGAATAAAAGAAAAAGAAAGTGCAGGGAAATTATGTAAAGTTGAATGACTGGCTTCTGTGGAACTGCAATCCCAAATTCCTGCTGAACATACTAAAGACTTTTTAATTTTTTTTTTCTTTTTAGCTGGAGGGCCACTGAGAGGACATGGTAAGACATATCAGCAGAGAACACAATCCAGAAGACATTTAAACACATCTTTTTTTGCTGATGATTCAGAGAGAACATCTTCATAAGGCCCCACCTAGAGACCATTACCACGTGGTGAGGACCTCTCATTTTAATTATTCTCTTGAGAGGGGCCCTACAGGAGAAAAGGGAGCAGCCCCTGGGATGGAAATGGAACAACCAGCTCACACAGCATTCATCCCCACTGATCCATAATGAAGTGTGGATTAGAAACAAGCCCAGATAGTTCCCCAGAGACATCATAGTGAGAATATGGAATTTATACTGTAACTGGAGTCTCTTAAGGGAGTCCTTCTCCTGGCCATGCATCCCTAGAACACCAGGGAGACAACCCTGCTGTTGCAGGGGTCAAGCACACACCTCTCAGGCTACTGCAGGACCCACACAGGTGATAGAACAGTATCTGTACAGCATAAAGCACCACAACATCCCCTTCTGGGCTATTCTGGGTGCTAGTGTAAATTTAGCTACATCTACACTGCACTTAGGCCTGAACAAAAAGTATTCTCTCTCCCCCAAATTTCTGGCAAGTGAAGAATGTTGAAGCCTTCTCCAGGGAGCCCAGCATCACTCACCCAGCCCCCCTCCAGGGAGAGGTACAGCCATCCTCACCACAGCAACATTCCAGCACTTAAAACCTATTTTCCATTACACATCTAAACCAGAGCATCTGTAAAGCACATCCTGACCCTACTGAAAAGTACAATCTGCTCTCAAATTTCTCTGAAAATTGAAACCATGCTAAAATCTCCTGGTTTATTTTTCTACTCTGTCAGGTCCTTCATTTCAGAGGCTCCTGTAATTTTTTTCTTCCATATTAATATTTTTATAAGACAGAGAACTCGGCCCGTTTTGATAAATTAATTCCTGCTGACTCCTGAACTACTTCCATTTTGTTCATTAATGCAGAGGTAAACCCTCACCCCTGCAGAGGGGAGGCTGGAGCACCCTGCAGAGCTGCTCTCAGGCAGAACAGCACTCAGCACTTCAAACTGCAAAGAGGCTCCAGGGACCTGTGCACCCACAGCCCTTCCCAGTGTCCTGGCACAGCTCCCAGGGCCCAGTGACAGAGGGGGGAGAAGTCCCCAGACACAAAACACAGTGGAGAATTAATCCTCAGCCCTGCTCCCACCACAACACCCCCTGAAGTATTCTTTAAGAAGGTTGCTCTCTTCATCACTATTATTCTTTATTAACCAAGTTTATTTTCACCCTGCTGTGGTTTCTCTGCTCTGAAAAAAGGATTGATTTGTTACTGCAAAGTAACAATACCAGTTCTGCTTATTTGTGTGTTCTTGTAGAGATGCAGTTTGTGAAGATCTGCAGGAACAAAGTGATAGAGGAATAAAAAGGGGGGTGGGGGGGGGGGTGGGAATCTCCAGCCCTCCAAGAGACCTTATTCCAGAAAGAAGACAGCTGTGAACCAGGCATGGCAGCAACATTGCCATCAGGATGCCAGGTCAAATCCAGTCCCAAGAAGGCTGGGAGAGAGCAGGGACCAAGCTGTGCCAGCTGGACACAGGGCAGCCCCAGCACAGGGGGTCAGGCTCCTCCTGGCTGGGGCAAGTGATGGAGACAGGAGCTGTGGCACAGGGTGCTGCACTGGGACAGGCACAGAACTCCTTTCCCATCCTACAACTCTATAATCTCACTAAAAATTATGTCTGGTTTGGATACAGCAACAAACATTTTGTTGCTTTTACAACCTTTTGGATGTCATAAAAAATTACCTGCAACTTTTCCTCAATCTGGTCACTATTTCTTCTCCTGGGTGGAAACTAGGAGCTGTGATAAAAGTCTCAAGTTGTCTGCCAATATGAAGGTTATCTTCACTTGGTAATCTGTTAGGTGTCAAGAACTATACTGAAATAGCATTAAAAAGCCTTGGTTGTCCAAAAATGATATCTATTAAAAAAATACAAAGATTAGGGACCAATGATAACTAGAAAAACTCCCTGTATTTTGGAACAGTGACAGAAAAAAACAAAAAAAAACCCCTGAATCTCTACCAAAGATTGTAATATCAGAAACAGAAATAATGCAAAGAACACCCACTGTCTGGACAAATCAAAGAGGCCAAATTCAATTAATAAGTTACCAGAAATGATCTACCCAGAGCTGACTCATACAAATGCAGGGAACTTTCTCCCTAAATGCTATGGTACTAGAAGGAAAACAGAATTAATTATTTGACTTTGCAAAAGCTGCAAGGCATCCCTTATAAAATATACTGATTTGGGCTGCCTGTACTACTAACTTGAGCTTTGCATTGTATAATTGCCAGACTTGTCCTTTGAAAACAGCTCTTTATCATCATCAGCTGCACCATGAACATCAGTTTATTTAATAATGTGTACCTGAGCCAAGACATGGCTCATTCAGTCCAAATTCCTGTAATATGCACCCTCCTTCACATTAAAATTGTGTGGGAAAAGTCCCTCATCACAAGAACCATTGTTCTGAAATTCAGAAAATAATCATCTCACTCAATGTTACACAAGTGAAGGAGGGTCCCCACTCCTCTTCCCCACCAACTCTGACAGGGATCAAGGGTGTGCTGATGCATCAGATCTGTACTTTTATTCCTAGACCACAACACCTCGAAAGCCTTGACCCAAAATCAAGTTGGGTTATTTCTATCATTTTGCTGAAAAAAAATTAATTATCTCACTCTGCAGGCAGGTGAGACATGGCTGCATTTCTTGGCTCAGGCTGACCACACTAAGCAATTTAAAATTAAATTGGGGGAGTCATAAGGTGGCTGACCCAGGGTTACAGGACTGGGAAGGCAGCTGACAGCTCGGTGATAATAGAATGATAATTAATAAAAATTAACTGCCATTTCAGAGAAGATGGGCACCCCACATGTCTGATACCATGCAGGAGGCAGAGCCTGAGGAGGAACCACACGGTGGCCAGGCTGTCAGCCAGGGCCCAACATGGCAACTGGTCAGAGCATCTTTGCTCTCCAGATGTGAGTTATGCCAGTGTGAAGGAGATCTGGAGCTGTCATTGTGTGAATGTTTGTGGCTGGTACAACACCAGTCGTTACCCACCCACAAGACTCACCCTGCCAAGTTACCAGTTTTGATTATACATCACTGAGTGCTGTGGTTTGGCTCCATGGAACACTCCACACATGATTCATTTCTTATAAATGAATGAGAGATTAACAGCAAATCAAATTCAAAAAGAAAAGAAGAAATTTGATGTTCCTTGTGAGTAGGGACTAAGAAAAAACTAAAAGACATACATGTATTTTGAACTTTACTAATGGATCAAGTGGCCTGTATTCAATACTGTTAACTACAGAAACAGCATATGGAGAGAAAATGCTTCTAAACTGTCTAAATCCACAAAATCTGTAGCTCTGTCACAATCAGAGACAAATCAGTAGTGTGCCAGAACAAACACAAACAGCCTATTTCTCTTTGGCTAACTCGACACAATTCCCAGGAAAAGCCAACACAAACAGCTGATATTGCATCACTGGCAGCCTCTCTGCTCTACAGGGCACCCTTTCTTTCTGTCAGAGCTACAAATCCGACCCAAGTGAGTTTTAACTGTGCAGTTAAAAGTCAGTCTGAAAGAGAAGATGAAGCATTGCGAGGTTAAAAAAATAAATAAAAGAGAGAATTTGTAATGAAAGCAGCTTTAAATAGAACATGTGCTTCTTTTACTTCACAGCACTTCAACAAGCTACTTTCACCACACACAAGCTATTGATATGAGCAAGAATAAAAGGGTCCCTAACAAGGAAAAGGACTGATAGCCCAAATCTGTAGAATTCTCCAGTTACAAACATTTACACAATAAGCCCTTAAACTGTAACACCATCAGTCCCTCAAACAGGATGGAACTGACAAGATACTGTTTTCACTGACAAAGCCACTTCCCTAATCCACGCTAGGTATCAGAGCACTTTGATTCTTGTCTGTAATGGAAGAATTCAGTTGAAAAAAACCCCAAGAAATCTGCTTTTCAAGATTCAGAAGATTATAAACTGGCAACAGAAATAATGGAAAGACAGCTTTTGTCAGTTGATACGTAAGAACAGTTGTGTAAAAGACAGCTCAGTGCTTTAAGATGAACAATAAAGAGCAGGCTAAATATAAGATACGCCACATCTTTAGTGCTTTTGTGCATGATATGAAAAACAAGTGGATGTGGTTTGCTTTTTGCTTTTGGTAGAGTGCAGCAGTTTGAAAAGAAGAAAACAGAATTTAAGCCTGTGAAAAGAGTGTGTTAAAATAATAAGAGATGGGTGCATTTGTCGCTCAAGAGCTGTGGTTTAACTGCTTTTCACAAAGCAGCAGCAACTGCCCTGATGGCAATATGGCCTGGCAAACAGGTGTCATGTGGAGCTCCTGCCAGGACATGGGGGCTGCAGCTCTCCAGCATGAAACCCCAGTGCTGGGCAGCTTGGGATCAGAGGGGTGCTGAATCCCTGAGCTAGCCCAGCCCTCCCAGGAGCTGCAGGAACCACAGCACAGGGCTCACACCAATGTCCCACAGCCAGGCCCTACAGACAGTACAGGGGATTTAGGGACAAAAGCCTAAGGGCAAAGGTACTGAATGAGTATTCTAGAGAAGGGCTAGATGAGCACAAGGAGACCACCCCAGCTAAATTTCTGAGGGATCATTCCAGCTGTACCCACAGCCCACCAGACTGGGAGCAAGCTGCTGCTGTGTGCACGATCTCCCACCTGTCATCACCCACCTCAACAACCAGGAAACTGTCTGCAAGCTCATTAATCCATCTTCCCAGGTCCTGTTGTATTACTTGAATGCTTTCACAAAGTAACTACCAACTTCACATCTCTCCTTCCTAATTTGAGATGTTCTAGGCCTCCAGAGGTTTTATTACTTTTATACTTCATTTTATTAGGTTCTTTTAAATAGCTTTTCTGAAAGTGCAGAATTCAAGCTGTTATCAGCTGAACACAACTTCCACTTTTAAAGCTGGCAACTGCAGTTTTTTCTTCGACAAAAAGTTAATATGCACAAAACATGATGACTTTTCCTCTTATTTTCCAATCAAAAAACTGCTGAGAAAAGCTCAGCAGAAATTACAGTCAGGTTTGGGAAGCACGATGACATTATGGAACTGTACACATTCTCTGAAGGACAGGGACATTTTCTGTCAGCCAGCCACCCAGCCACTTTACCAAGCTTTGGATCATTTTTCTGGGCACAGTTATAGCTTCTTACCCCTGTACTGCCACTATGATTTACATCCATAAAACCTGGAAGTAGCTACAAAAACCACAACAAAAAGCAGCAACTGAATCTCTAGCTGGAAGGCACCATTTGCAACAGCTGTACCAACATCTAACTGATAAAAACTTCTAAGAAATATGACAATTTATATTTAATCAAAGAAATAGATTCAAGAAAGAACAGCAACATGAAGAAGGGATATAGGAGAGAATGACAGCTGAGGAAAATGACAGGCACAATTCACATGGAATTGTTACTTTTAAAACAGAATTATTATAGAGCTGTATTGTCCTGAATTACCTTGTTTTCCAAGTATGTGTCATCATCCACCTCCATCAAAAATATGATCACTTTTGGATGCCAACAAATATGTATGAAATTAAACAATCTCAGTCCAAGAAATTGCAGAGGATTATGAAAAATGAGGCAATGGCATAAGCTACATTTCAGTATCACAAATTAGTTGAAGAATATTAAATTAAAGCAGTTAAGTAGGAATGAAAATATTTTTAAAGAATCAAATTGTGTTTTATCAAAAGAATTCTGAAGCACAAATTTACAATTTTGACAAATGCTTCAAAGAATGAACAAGTCCTTGATATTAATCAGGCTATAATAATAAAAAAAATCTACAGGTAAAAAAGTTGCAAAGCATTGTTGTTAATCAAAGCAGCTCAAAAAATCCAGTATGTGCAGGAAGTTAATTGTATTGCTGTCCTGAAATCCCACACAAGGACAAGTGTATGGGTAAATTAGGGGGGAAACAGAGGGGCAGATTTTAAATAGGTGCTTTCTTAGTTATATTGAGATTAGAGATGAAGATTTATGATCTCTAACATGCTACAGGAATCAGCATCACACCATCCAAAGGAGAAAAAACCAAACAAACAAACAACAGCCATCACTAACGTCTTACATATTGTCTTTGGTTGTTTAATATCAAGAAATACTTTTTACAGAATATGTGGAAACTATTCCGTTGAAATTCATTCTGTGTCAACACCTTCCCTGTGACCCCCTGGTAAACCAGAGGACAGGCTTTACTTTCTCTGAATAGTTTGCTTTTTTCTACATGTTTTTTATCTCGCTCTTCAAAACTCCCATTTCTTTCATTTACAGGCTTTTGAACCAAAGCAGTTTAACTAGAACAGACTTTACATTGTATAGTGAAGGTATTTTTCTTGCATTATAAACTTAGAACTTACTAAAACAATTTTCCACAAGATACTATTGAACTTACAGCAGGATTTAGAGACAGGAATAATGAACATCAGCAATAATAATAACTAAAATGAAAACCTACCCAAAACTCTTAAGGTTACATTAGCATGGATTAAAAGTTTTCTCTCTCTACGATCTTAAAATTACTGCTTTAAAAAGTCTTGTACCAGAAAGGAGTTTTCAATTCCCAGCTAGAGGTGCTCAGTAGTTGAGGAGAGGGGAATGGGAGGGGATGTTTAGGGTTTTCCCTTCATTCCCTTGCTGTCTGGCCAGTTAAGCTCAAAATGCTTACCAGGTGCATGATCAATTTATGGAATGAAAAGTAGCATACACATTTAATGGTATTTCCATTGGACTATGTACAGCAGCTCCAATGTCAGAATCAAAAGCATTCTGAGTAAAATCAGATAATAGTTATTAGGAAAAAGAAACCAACAGAAAGGTTATTAATACACCTTTTAAAAAACGTAACACAAAAATAATTAACCACTGCTTTCTTGGCATGTAAAAGTTCTATACAAATTTTAAAAATTTTATTTGCAGGTACTAACCTCTTCAAAAGCTCACTCTGTATTTACACTAATTCTTTTAACAAGTTTATCTCAAATTAAAGCATATTTAAAACAATCATGATTGCATTAACTTTTCTGCTTTAAATTATTACCCAATTAGTGCTTTATTCACATTTTAAAAACTTGTACAATTTATTACAAATATAAAACAGTGCAGTTTTTCATACATTATCCCAACTCTGAGACAAACACTTAAAAGACATGGAAAAAGATTTTGATTTCTATAAACATAACATTTGCATTACTCATACCCCTTTCTTCACTGTCCTCCCATAACCCCAATTTAAAAAGATCAAACATACAACATACTGTAGGTTTATTTTTATTCAAAAAGTTACTGTCTCAAGACATAAATACAAATCAGAAAACAGTACAATTAGGACAATAGAATGTGGAGGACAACAGGTTAAGGTAAATATATAAAACATTTTTAGCTGGTTGAAAACAAAGCTGTAAGAACTGCTTTCACAAAGAAACACTCCTTCAAGAGTAAGAAAAATCAACTTAAGTTTAAAATCATATATACAGTCCTCTCAGCAGTTCTATTAAATGCAGTGGTGTGGAAAACAATATAGGCAGTACTTTTAGACATGAGAATATTTATTTATGTAAAATGAGTTAGGCAGATCTAGTTTTCATTTTGTTGTTACCCCATGACCTAGTAAAATAATTATATTTTATCATGATCCTTTAGATAATCTATGGTTTTTGGCTACCACAGCCGAATGTTTAATTTCTGAGTCTAAAAACAGGAAGCCTTTTTGTATTCACCCATTTGGGGAGATTCTTGTATTGCAAGCGTATTAAGGCATGGAATGATTAAAATAATATACCTCAAGAACTGAGAGACAACTGACAAAAAATATACATATGTAATATAAGTTAATATTTCCTTTAAAATGATGTCTAGCTGCCTAAGCCTTGCAAAATGAGTCAATGTCAAAATGGCATAGATCCACTTTCTGTTTTAGACCAAATTTATTTGTGAATGGACACAAAATGAAATTTAAAGCTTAGCTTTCAAAGAATATTATGGGTTGTTTATGAGTTTCTATTATCCAATCTAATTTACATATAGAGGAAATGTACTGTAACCTGTTAGAAGTATCTTTAACCTGAAGACTGCTTGCAAAGACAGATAGATAAAACAATATAAAATACAAATTTAAAAATCATTTTTAAAGCATGAATTCTCATGCTCTTCTATTTTTAAACATTGTTAAACTTTCAATATATTTCTGAAACCTCATAATTTTAAGTTGGAATTTAAAAGTAAGAAAAAACTAAACAAACTGCGCAATTATAAAATCAGCACCAATTTATATATATATATAATTTTATTTAAAATTTAGATCCCTATTCCCACACTCTAATAAGCTGTATAATTTTTGTTTAGAATTTTTCTGCAAACATACTACAATAAGCTTCTTTTATTTGGAGACAAAATACAGTGGCACTACTGGAAGGAATTTCACAACATTACATTTTTCTTAAAGGACAAGCAAACTTTCAGGGTTGGTAATGGGCAAGCAAGAGTGAAATCTGTTACGTTCCGGTAGCTTATAGCTTATGGACCTTTCTGAGAAGGCTAACATGAAGCTTTTGGAATAAAAAGTGTGTTTTAGATTAAAAAGCGGTTAAAATTCTGCTTTATGTATTTTTTTCCATGGTTAATTGATACAAACCTTCTGTTGCTGAAGTTTGCATTTAATTGAAAATACTGACAACTCTTCTGGTTCGTTCTACACTGCGAGAAAACCAATCCATCTACTATTACAGCTCATGGACATGAACAGCAATCCAGCAGAGCTCATGATTATTTAGTATAGCCAGCAAATGTAAAGAGAGGGGCTCAAATCTGTACCAAACACCTCTCAGACTGTTAAGATTAAAACTCAGAGGGAATACTTCTTATGATCCAGAAATAAACTGATAGCACATAAATAAAATATTGAATTTTTTTCCCAACAAAAAGTGTAGCTTATCCTCAATTGTTTACTTGTCCTTTACATTTCTTTTTTTCTTTCAGGCAAACAAAACTGCCCCTTCAATGCACTTGATCTTGAAAGCATGTCATTCTCCTTAGAGAAAAATCTGTTCAGAATTTCACTGTATCTACCACAATTTTGTATTGAAAAACTTCCTCTTCCACTTAGAAAATGACTTCACCACTGATTTATTTGCTGCTCTGGTATTAAAACATTGACACCCCAAGAACCTAAAAAAAAAGTTAGAAATGGTGTCAATTTGTAGTCTAATACACATTTAACAAATAACAAAACAATTAGTATATAATTTAAGATTAAGACACTTCAAGATATGTTAAGGCATTATTAAGTTTATTTTTCTTTCAAACCAGATTAACCACACTCCTGATTTAGATAATAATATGAAAAGGGCTCCTCATTCATTAGAAATATTTTTCTCACACTTAAAATTAACTAGATCCAGTAGGAATAAAGCCTGCGTTTTAATTATTTTAGGTAATAATTGCAGAAGAATTTTTAGTTAGGTGCCTAACTCAGACTTCTTTGACATTCTATTGGCACTAACCTGAAATCAAATGTGTTATTACCAGCTACTAAACATGGGACAAAACCCTCCAGACCCTGGCTGCTGCTGTGACTGTGATCACAGAAACCACAGGCCATCCCACATCAGCCAACCAGGACACAAATTTAATATTTCCTAGGAAATGTATTCACTCTGTCAGGAAGACAGTGAAAAATTAAACAATCATCAGGTAAAATCAAGCAACTGTACTTCAGGAGATTGTGTAACTAGGGAAAGAAACAAAAAATCTGTTTCCACTTCCCATGTGAGAAGCTATACAGCTTTCTGTCAATGGAAGTATGTATGACCACTGATGTGCCAAAAAAAAAACCCCAGAAGACTCAGATTTTGTGGCTGCTCTAGCTTTTGTAAGACTTTATAAAACCAGCAAGAGCCAAAACATTATTAAGATTATGCCAAATATTCCTGAACCTTAACAATGCTGTTCATATTTATCTGTTTACAAACCAATTTTTACAGTTCTTTGAACTAAATTCACTTTGGGTGCCTCCTATAACAGAGCACACAGACAAAACTGCCTCTGGGGCCAGCAGTAACTGGGCACATCCGACTAGAAGTCTAGTCATTAACCATGTGCATCTCAATAAATTAAACAGCTTTATAATGTCTACGCCTATTAAAAACAAGTGCAACAGCTCCAAGAATAAGGGACCTCTGAATAAATTACATGAATAAAGCAAATTATCTTTATTCTGAGAACTTTTTGCATTTATGCGATGTTGCTGAGCTCTGGTTTCCCGCGTTACCCCTGGCCTGTGTCTCCGCTCCGCAGAGGAGCGGCCCCGGCCCCGGCCCCGCCCGGCCCCGCCGGCGCTGCCCGCGCTCCCTGCGCTGCCGGCGGCTGCCCCCGCGCGGCCGCTCCCGCGCACTGCGCCCGGCACAGCGCGGCCGGGCGGGAACCTCAGCCCGTTCGAGCGGCCACAGCTAGTGCTAGAGCTGGACAGCTCAAAGGCTTCTCCAATCTATTAAATGCAACCTGGAGAAGGCCAAGGTTTCAGCATTGTCAGACTAAAAAGTGACTGGTACTTCACGGATCAGTCCAGGAAAAATCGAGAAGAGGAGGGGAAGGATGATTGTAAAACAGAATGTCAGACAACAGGCGAGATATTTTCTTGGTGTTAATTCAGGAAAAGAACACACAACAGCCGGACGCACAGCCTAACTGATTCATTATTACTAAAGCAAAGCCCTAGTGGTACAAAATATATGGATTTGCAATTAAAACAGTATTTAGGACTTCTTTCTCCCATAAACAAGAACAGGTTCACGCTGCAACAATACTGTAAAAAAATACATAACCATCTTCCAAATTCCACCAAGCTGTCCAAGATTCCCAGGAAGCCTTGTTGTACTGTCCTCTGCTGGCTTGCTGCAGCTTGTTATTTCCAGTGTAATTTTGTACCAGCTACCCAAGGTCAAAAATGGCTGCATACTTTACAAGTGGTTCAAGACAGAAGGAATCCCTCATGCAGATTTTTAAAAGAGAATAGAGACTGCAGATTTATCAAGTCGGATAAAAGGGCAACTGCAAGCAGAAACTACAGACTTCGGATGTTTTGGACCTAAAACTTTATATGGAAAGAAAAAACACCTCTCATCTCTATAAACAGATATCTGTATTATCTCTTATTTTCTCCATTATCTTACTTATGCACAAAAGTAAATATGCCAATTAAAAAAAAAAACCCACAAAATGCAAACCATCTAATGCTGACATTTGGTAATGACATCAGAGTCACTGAACTAAGCTCAGCACAACAGGAAACTTGCCTTTAATACTGTGTATGCACATTTCTTCATTTTTCTAATGCTCTTTGCTATCAGCCTCTGCTACAGTCTTTTCCATAACAAATGTGTTTTCTGCTCAGAATCATAGGCTTTTAACTTTTACATAGCTAGCTAGAGATATTAAGAACAAAAATCCCATGAAATTGCAAGGAACACTGACTATCCTAGAATGTATGGAGCTGAATTACTGTACCAGTCTGTCAAAATAAGCTAACAATGACAACCTGCAGATTGCATTCCTTCTATTTAAAATCTGAAGTAAGGGAGTATGGCAACCTTAAGACTGATTTACATTACTTTCCCCTTATGTAAGTGAACCTACCGATTCATCCATGATTGAAGCGGGGTCAAAGAAATCTGGTTTTAGTTCCGTTCGTTCTCTCCTGTTCTTTGATGGTGGCTTTAGAAAGCAAACAAACAAACAGGTTAAGTGCAATTTCACCAGAAACACAGAGGTTTTACACTGTAGTCAGCGAAGCTGAACTCTCAAGGGGTAGAAATTCACAAGGGATAAATGTTATTAGTTACGACAGGAAGTGTTCTTGTTTCTGTAAGGCCGTTGGAGCAGATGGCTCTTGTATACAGACAACAGCACACAGCCCTTTACCAATGCAGAAAGCAACCAGAATGATTTTTTTTTTTATTAGAAGGAAAATTTAATTCAAGTATCTTACTTTTAAAGCAGAAATGCAAATCCCAAGACCACTAAAAGAGAAGTAAATTTCTTACTAGGTCTATGTCCATGGTGTCAAAATCCATGCCTTCATTAAGATCTTCAATCCGCCCTTCTGATGACATCATCACATCTTCAACAATTGGCTCTTCATCATCTTCCATTAGACTTGTGCCACGTCGACTGAAATGAAAAGCAATACTGTTTAGCACTAAATCAAGTTAACTTCTATCTATTTAAAAAGCTAATGCACAGTAAGGGACTCCTAACAAATGATGATTCCATTAGATAAAACAGAAATGAAGTAATGAAATGAATGCACAACTACTACTCAAGAAAGCTGGTATTTAACCACAAGATACTAAGAGAGCATGAGACAATGCCTAACTAAGGTCAGTTTAGACAACTGGTACATTGCTAAATGGGGATTCTGAGATGGTGTGAGAACTGGTAAGCAGATCTACTCCATACCTAATTTATGCTCAAGTGAGAGCTTAAGTTTTGCCACTTAAAGAAAAATTGTTTCTGCCTTATGATAAGGCCAGGAAGAATCCCTTTGAAATGAAGTGGATATGTAAAACCACTACAAATACTCCCACATAGTCCTTCATTCTCTCTCCTCATAAATTCTACATGAAACATCATATCTTATGAAAAAACTAAGGAGTCATTCTAATTATACTAATTGGCACCACTGCATTAAAAAAAAGCCACCATTTAAACAATGTTACATGAAGTACTGGAAATAAAACAATCAAAAGTAAGGGGAAGATGTAAAGCTCCTCAATACATATGCCCATGGTTTTTGTTTGTAATGTGCAATTTTCTTCTGCAGAACCACACTGTCCTTAAGAATGCAGAGAACTTTTAAACTCAGAAGATGTATCCCTCCTAAAAGATACAGGTGTTACCACTGCATTTATAAACCCTCCCCATCTGACTCACAGAAGGAGCATTTCATTCCACTCACATGGCGTGTTGCAAGTTGCTTCTCAGCTTGACGTAGTTCATCGCTGCCCTCTCCTGTTGTTGTCGCGCGGCTTCTTCCTGTTGCCTTTGAGCCAACATCCACGTTACTTGCGTGCTTAAAAAGACCATTATTCTATTTTAAACATGTACTGGTTTTGTGTATGGACACTAACACAGAGCAGACCTACTGGTGTACGTACTTGTAGTCGAGCGGCGGTTGGTGGTGCTCGGGCTGCATAGGATAGACACCCATGTAGTTCTCGTCGGGTCGCAATCTCTTGGGCTCCCTCATTATCGTGGAGGTGAGCTGAGGTGTCTGCATCATGACTGGTGTGTGCATTGACTGCTCCCTGTTCAGCCACATACTGTCACTACTGCTGCTTTCTTCAGCTGGAAGCAAACACAGGAAGAACAGCTGTGAAGTTTTTTTCAAACTAGTCTAAAAGCGAATGCTGAAACACGAATTAAATGCATGATACAGAGAATCAATTGCTTTACTTTTTGCCACAAAGTCTTACATGTACCTCAAAGGGCCTGGATTTATAATCACTGGCTGGAGCATTTCTATACTTTTCTATTGTACGACTCAATGCTGTATAATGCCCTTATCTTCTTTTGTGAATCAAATGAATACTTTCCCCACTAAGACACATACATGATCAGAGGCTACCTGTTCTGAAAAAATACATAAAGGCATACCAATACAGTCACACTAAAAATTATGTAACAATGTGTGCAGTTATTTGAATATCTAGTTTAGTAAATTTTAAGATGAGAGAAGATCTACCTTCAGGTACTTTCCGCTTGCCTGTTGCTGGCTTTGTCTTCTTATTTCTTACTGTAGATCCTCGACTACTGATTCCACTGATCACTGACATGGTGTCATCATCCCCACCGGCTAATAAAGAGTTTCGGTAGGACATGAGAGGAAGCCACACATCTTCTCTTCGTAGAGACATCTGAAACGTCATGAACTTCTCCAAGTAAACATACCTTTAAATGAAACAAGAAATACAGAGATGCAAAAATCTGTAAGAAAATGTTACCATGTCAAGATAAGTAACTACTGAAATTATCAGCCAATGTTTCCCATCCAGTTAACACAAAGGCCTGACAACAGCAAATCTGGAACACAATTTCTGTTTATCCACCATAAAAGGAAAATAACAATAAACACAATTTACCTTCCGTGAGTATACTTGACTACATTAAGTGTAAACTTACCTTGATGTGTCAAAGATTCCATTTTAGATGAATACAACACACAAATATTTATTCTGATGCACATCCTTTGTGGTTATCATTACAAATACTAAGAATATTAAGAAAATACTTACACTGTTCTTTTGTCTTGTCTGAGAAGTTTCGAGGAGAACTCACTGAGAATATCAAGAAATGCCAAATTTAATGGTGGGTGGCTCTCACCTTGTGGATTAGGTTCCTTAAAAGCAAATTCTATGCCATCCCTAAGAACAAACAAAAAATCACATCAGAAAAAGAACAAACAGAAGTTCAAAGCACTGTGAGCTACCAAACAAACCCCTTTCCTTTATGTCAAGAAAGCAGTAATTTGATGTTTCCATATTCCAGCAAAAAATGTGAACACTAGTTATTATTTTAATCTGGACACACTCTTTGTGTCATGGAATTTCTACCTTGCATTGCAGGTTTTCTGCATGAGGCCAACATGATCGCCACTGACAATGAAGTGGATCTGTTCTTATTGTTATGGATCAGACATTAAAAAGGCTTTCTCATTATACCATTGACACTGCCATAATTTATATGCTTATACAATGATGCTGGAGAACAACAACAATATTAAACATTTAGGTTTTAGTCAGAGACAAAACTGCAGTCATCCCCTAATTATAATATGGGCTATATCATCTCTAGGGCTGAGGCACTTAGTATTAACAAACTCATTTTCAAAGACTAAGAAGATTATCTTATGTTAGTGAAGAAGTTTTTACAGAAATGGAAGTAATACAAAGCACACAATTACTTGTGTAACATAGCAATAGCCTCTCTTGTTTTCAACTGATCCAATCCAAATGTTAAAGCAAAACGTCGAGCAAGTTCCTTTATGCCACTGAATGTTGGTGATGATCTGTCAAAATTATAACCATTTTCTTGAATCATTTCATTGAAGAGCTGCATGGAACAAAAAGGGAAATTTTTGTGTATTAAAAGATTATGCCAAACTTTGGACCAATACACATAGAGGTGAGTTTCAGTTTAAAAGTATGTTTCACAGCTGTTTTCCCCCCACTCCTAGTCTGACAACATCAAGAGACAAACATGGACGTTTTGGACAGTAAAGTCAAAGCTACTCTTGAAGATTTTGCACCCCAGAGATAACTCTGAAATGCACTGTCCAAGCACTCATCACACTGTAGATACAGCAGATGACAGATTTCAGTGCTTCACTAAATCAAGGTGTTCTAAAGTTGAGAATACAAAAAATTAGTAGGATTCCCTAATTACATACACCAACAAAGAAGAAATAAATGGGGTGATCCTCACCTGGTCTTTACTAAAATACTTCAAACTACTAGTTCCCAATCCTATTTTTTTTTTTTTTACTTCTCAAAATACAGGTATAAAGAAGAAACTCTAAAATGGAAACATGTTCAGGGAAACTGCCAAGGACACCAGAAATTCTGTCACTGATGAGATTTTTAAGTACTTATCAACAGTCGTCAAAGCCTAATACTCTGAAGTTCAGTCTTTTCTCTGATCAATCCTTTCTCAATCCTATTGAATTCAACTGTAATTCACTTCAATAATAATTTTTTCTCTTTTTTAAATTTTGTCTGACACACCCTTCACTCTTTTGTATCACAAAGAATGAAACAAAGAGTGTTTAGTTACATATTTTACACTGCAGTTCCACCAGCTACTTAAGAGTCATGCTGCTATCAAAAGGAAAGCCTCATCCTCCCTTGTTTTGGCAATATCCACACTGATAAACCAGTCCTTACTTTAATAAGGACTATTTCTGTTTGGCCTCCACCAGGCTCAATATCCAGATCCACAGTCACTATGTAGCTTTATAACCTTTAGTCAAAAGCCAGGGATAGAGAAAATATATCTGGGTAGATTTTCCTTTCATGGATAGCAGTGATCTATGCTGGATTACAGTGTTTTGGAGATATATGTCTCTGCTGTTCTGAGCCTGTGAATAAAATCCATGCAGATGGTTTATGTGAGCAGATTAATCAAATGCTAACTTTAACTGAGTTCATCAAGTTTCCAGACAAACTTTACCGAAGAGAGCATTAAAGAATGTTTTATTATCAAATGTGTGAAGTCTCTACTAAACATTAAGAAATAACTAGAACTACAAATTAATTCTCAGAATAGTTTAAAAAACCCAAAATCAAAACAACACACCAAAAGCAAAACAAAACCCCCACAATAAAATCCCAAACCAACTACCACACAGGCAGGAAGTATTTATCTGTTCACAAACAAGTAAACTGGCCATTTCACAACATATATCTGAATACTTAAACTATTGGTTTAGAGTTATGAAGGTTTCATAGAGTTACATTCATTTTGTATTTACTGACCTCTCCTACATCTTTTGTGGTACAATATTTGGTAAGTATAGGAAGACTTCTGGCAGTTTTTCACACAGTTTCAGAAAATGTGTTTCAGTTTAGACCTACTTATCCCTACCGCCCATAAAAATTCCATCATTAATATCTCAAACTAGTTACTAAACAACAGGACATCATCTACAGTATGGAATTTCATGCATAAAAATATTGTAAACTCTTACCTGCTGCAAACTAAGAATAAGTGTTTTAGCACACTGGATTTTGTCTATCTGTCTTGTTTTACTCATTGTTTCTTTAATAATATCACCATAGTCATTGTAATACTAGGAAAAACAAACAAACAAAAAAAGGTTAACTGCCAATGTTACTTGAAAACATTGCAACTACTGAATTCTTCTGAAAACAAAATCTAGGATATGCTCTTTTAAAAAGAAAAATCAAACATTATCTAAAGGGGAAAAACCCCAACACATTCATGATTACATCAAAATTACACCCTAAACCACCTCCAGAATAATAACTGAAAAAAACCCTAAATGCAAAAAGAATAAACCCACTTTTCATTCTTGCAGTGAGTATTACTTTAGAGGCAGAATGACCTATTTATCTTCAAGGCCGTGCCATATTTGTTAATGACACGTGTTCACCCCTTCAGGGTACAAGATTAGAATCTAATCTTTTTACCAACTCCTGGAACTCTGGTGGGAAGTTTAATTTTCTCTGCTGAAAGGATGCACTTACAGACAGCATCATGGGCATAATTTGTCCAACAAAGCCAGCTGTCTGTCCAGGTTTAAGAAAGACCCAATTAGTTCTTTGGAGAATCAAAATATATGTAGGGCACTCAAGACAGATAAAAGCAGGCTGCCGAAATTTTAAGGTTTCAAGGTAATCACCAAGGAGCAAAGCTTTATCATGTTCACAAAATGAGAACTCATATTAGTGTGCAGCTGTGAATCCCATGAGCCAGGAGAGGTTTTCATATTTAAGTAAGATTGAAACAGATATAAAGCTAATCGGGAGAGGGGACTCAAATTTTACTTCTCTTCTACAAAGTTTAAACTTAAATTATTGGATGAGACTAGACAATATGGAGTTGATCTTGGAAAGTACACTCTCAAAAGACCTATGAAACTATTAAGTGAATTTAAAAAAACCATCAATCAGAATAAGAAAATAAAACCAGTAAAAACAACATTAAAATAATTAGTTTCCCTTCTTGGTCCCCACCACCCACACAACACTGGAACTGTAAATCTCATCTCGGTAATTTTTCCCCCTACATACACAAAAAGGGCCTGGAACTCTTAAGTTTTGAATTCTTCCCATTTTGAACCTGTTATCTTGCAAGCTAAAAAAACAAGTAATAGGTAAAAATTCCCCAACTACTGTATTACAGTAGTTTTATGAAGTAGCACTACTAAGCTTCAAATTTACCTTCATATATTGCTTGAAAATATCTGCGGCTGTGTTCATTTCCACCACAGTATACACAATGAGCTTACAGAAAGCTGCAAGCAGGTTTCTTCTTTTGTGCAATGCTTCAATTTTGCTGGCTTCATCATCCTGCTGTCCATCTAGAAAGAGTTCAGAACAGGAAAACTGTTAAGTTTAAAGATTATATTTAAATATTTATTTATAAAACTGATATGGGCTAGTGGTCATGATTCAGAAAATCAGATCTCAGTTCTGATGGCAATGCACTTCACTGTCCACTGACATGTCTGTTACCCTGATACAGAGATAAATATCTGAGCCTATTAAACCAAACCTTTATTGCAATTATCCTACATGTTCCCAATACAGAAAATCCTTTAACCAGCTGCTGACATTTAAAAGCCACACTTACCTTTGTGCACATGCACACCTCTCAATGACAAAACAAAATTAAAACAAAAAAATAACCAGGCAAACAAGGAAAAAACCAACAACAAAATACCACCACCACAAAAACCCAGAAATGCACAAAGAAACAAAGATATTAGCTAGAAAACAAAAAAGAGAAAGGAAATTTAAGTTTTGTACAAACCTGCACTATTATTATCATCATCCTGATCAATGAAGACATGATCTAAAATAAAACTGAGTAGTTCAGATTGCAAGGAAGAATCAGGAGTGTAAACAAGTGGCTCCAACATGTCACGTCCTCCTGTCATAATCTGATGGCTGAAGATCATCAACACATCACATAGAATTGTGAAAGCCTGTTAAAAAGAAACCTTAATAAATACTTGTTTGGAAAGTGGATTTTGTTTAGAATAATGTATTTGCACTTGACAAAATACTCAAGATCTCAACAGTATACACAGGCCACTGAAGTCCTACACAACTACAAAGGCCAGCCAAAGTCAAAATATGCATAGCTTCACACAGCAGGTTCCTGTATCAAGACTAGGTGTCCAAATTGCACAGATGATGCCAAATTATATGTGAAAATATTGCAAGACCAAAACATGAGAAGCCTGAAACTCCCAAATTCTACCTGACGGATACTTCATTCGGTCACTAGAGAACTTTGTGGACTCTGACCATAGTACAATCTCCTTTTTGCTGTGTTTTCTTAAAAATGGTTCAATCATTTTTGTTTAACATGTAACAGCTGAGATTATTCAATCCCTTTAATCCCTAATGTCCAAAAATGCAAAAGTGCAACCAACCTTTTCTTTTGCTGGCTAATTTGTACATCTGATATCAGATTTAAATGTCTGTACTCCACTGCTCCAGAAGGTTCAAATGTCTTAGTACCTGACATTCTTCAAACTAGCAGACCAAGGCAAGAAACTGCTTAGTGCTGCACCTTCTCTTTGGCTCTAATCTCTCAAGTACTTCCATGAACAGGTCTGTTCTCTAACTCCTCAAAGTGAGTATTACTAATTCCTGGTCACAAAAAATACATGTGCTCCTCTGAAGTCCTTTGTGTCCTTTCATGAGATTAGAGAAGGGAAGTGGAACCCACAGGAAGTGGAACATTGTACCTGTGCGACAGGTACCCTGTGTAACTAGGCAGCTCCAGTTTCTAGAGTGTTCACCAGAATCTGAGAGTCACACAGCCTCTTAGAGACCTACTCAGAGCTTCAGTAATTTTTGTTACTAGCACATTCACACCCTACACCTTGTGACTATTACACTAGACAGCTCTCTGACACAGAACATGCCTATTAAGCTCCAGGAATATTCTTGTTCTAGCAAGAGTTTCAAAAGCTGCAGCTGTGCGACTCAGTGGACCAGATTTTCCACTTTAACCAGGTTATTATTATCTTCAGCAGAAAAAAGGCTCCTGGCTTTCTATGTCTTTAATTAAGCAGTCCACCTAGAAGATAATTTGGTCCTTCCCCTGTAGAGACATACTTCATTTTCTTTCATTTTAGCATTTTAAAGATTGTTAAAGGCATTTACTTAGAATTAATTCTGCTATCAGTAACCTGTGCTCTTCACTGGAACCTCAAAATCCTATGAGTGTCCTGGACAAAGAACTGTTTGCCTACAGATTGAAGAGACTCAGCCCCTACAGTTCAGTATTTTATTTTTTTTTTTAACTCTGCTTTTCTCAGAACTCAGGACAAGTGTTTCCCAATGCCTCAATTCTTTTTGAAACAGAAGCAAAAACTAAGGACTACCCCCAAAAAACTTCATGCCAGCATTTCAAAAAAGTCAGGACTTCTGTCTCCTGCCTGAACTGTCACACATTACTTACTCAGGAACTGAAACATTTAGGAGCTAAAACTCTCCCCACAAAGGGCAACTGTATGAGGGACTAACTATAAAACTGCTCATCAAGCAGTGTATCATTGCTGAGGCTTCCAAGCATTTGCTACAGCATCTCTGAACAACACTATTACCAACAGAGCAGTGTGAGAGTGTTCCTAAAGGTGACTCCAAAAATTCCCATTTCCCAACAATAAACTCTCCTAGGTTACAGTGAATACTTGGTGCATGTATAAACATATATACACTCATCTTAAGTAGTCATTTTTTTCCCTCCTGTTTTTGAGATGCCCAAATTCTTGGGACACTGAAAAACTGAGGAATATATTGTGTTATGAAGCAACACAGAGAAGGAGGAGAAGAGAAGTGAAGCTGCACCTGCATGCCTTCTAAGACAGAACTAAAGAAACCCTTTTAAATTGCTGTCCTTAGCCTGTTTTGAGGCTATGAATCCACAGCTCCACAGGAGATGTGGGTCATTAGCACATGGTAAGCAAGAGGTTTGAAACTGAACTCTCAGCTTACACCCAGAGGTTTCCACAGTGCACCTGCAGAGTGGTTACTCAAAGTAACAAAAAGCTCCTTCGCATAAAACATTATGCTGCCTAAAATTACTCAAAAGAATGAGGTTTAAATGGATTCTGAAATCCTATGTACATGAGGAGGACAAGCATACAAGCACCTGTGCACTGACACTCAAAGGGCACGCAGCCTGAACAGCCAGGACATCATGTTCCCACATAAGTGCCAAAAATATTAGCAAGAGGAACTTTTCAGCTGCACTGAAAGTACAGTATTAGAAGACTCCAAGTAACAAAAGCCACTAACCTGTTCCTTAACAGCAGTATTTACATTGGTCAGGTAGTGTTGACAGATTTGACAGAACACTCTCATCTGCTTCTTTAGACGTAGAAGATCCTCCTTTAAAAAGAATGATTTCATGTAACAGTTTTGCTTTTCCAATTTTATAGTCCCATACAGTGCATTCACTTAAACAGAGGATTCCACCACAGACCTGAGGGGTAACATTCAAGTCCACTAGCTTATTTTTAAAAAAATCACTATTAAAAATAAAATTAGCAAGTAGCAATTTCCTTAATTTTGTCATTTTGTGCAGCACAGAAGATAAGGCAGTTGGGATAAAAATCATGTTATTTTATTACAAAAAGTAGCAACTAAAAAACTGTTATGTAGGAGCAGAAAATCTCAATAAGGGAGACCACTTTTCTATTAGAGTCTTTTCATTCCTGCTGAAAGTATTGCAAATTACATTTTGCTGCAAAACAGCTAGGTTAATCTTCATTTCTAAACTAATTGTCAGTATTTAGCTCATCTTCTGCCATTAGGCTTGTGATAAAGCTTTTATCACAGTTACAAAAACCTCAAGACTGCTGTTTACCCTTTAAGGAATAAGGTAACAAAACCTCCAAATCCTTCACACCTACACCACCTCTCAACAATCTGTGCAGCCACTTCTTATCAGGTATTTGGGGTTGGAAATGTTAAAAACCATTAAAACACAGATGGGTAAACTAACCAGCCAGTGGTGAAGTTCATATTCATCTGTAACACCTTCAGACTATATTACTCACTGGACTAAAGAAGTCTCAACAGACAGGGAAAACCACAGTAATCTGATACAGGTGTTCTCTGTTATAAGATCATTAGTACAAGTTACACAGCATGATTTTCCACTCCTGCATCTACCAGAAGCTCAAACTACAACATCCTAAAATAAATTAAAAAATTAAAGGAAAAATGTATGTATTCTCACATTAAAATGAGAGTACTGTAATACTGGATTAATAATCACTCATACACTATTAATGCCATGAGTTCCCTTTGTTTTCTCCCTAGTAAATTGTGATAGTAGTAACTTTTTTTTTCTTGTATTAATTACAGGCATGATAATCAAAGTGTTTAAAAAACCTGAAGAATTTCCTTGCCTCCACTCTGACATAAAGAAAGGTGTATTAACAGTAACTCCAATAATGAAGTGCAACTCCAGCATAGATCTCTAGTAAAAAAGTACTCTTCTTACAGGAACTGCAGAAAAAGTATGTTTGATTACAAGGATTACATTTTTTAATTTTTGAGAAATAATTAAAATATTTCAGCACTTAAAAACTCCATTCTAAACTAGCTAGGTCTTTTGAAAAAAACCTTTTTCCATTTGGCAATTCACACAGTGAACCACCTAATCAACCTCTTCAAGCAATGCTGGATATAGGAAACCTTAATCCTTTCTCTAAGATTTTGCAAGAAGTGAAATTGGAAAGATGACATCTGCCAGAGCTTTGCCCTTCACGATTACTATACATAGAACCAGAACAGTGCCTCTCATCATTCCCTGAAAAAGATTAATTTCATCTTTTCACATCTTTATTTAACAACAGACTTAAAAGACTGATGAAGGGTAAAGTAGGATTGTGAAATACTGAGCAATAAGAACACTATGATAGTACAAATTCTTAGATCTCACTGACTTGTCACTGATATTTCAAGGTTTCCAAACGACTCCAAACCCACTACCTAAGAGTAGTAAGACTAACTATATTGTGCTTGGTAACTTCCATTCTACCCCTTCTTGGCATTGGTACTGTGGCTGATAGTGAATCAACATCATACCTATTATTTTAAAATTCAGTCACATTAAACCTAATACTGAAATTTAAATAATAAAAACAATTAAAGGAAGTACTAGGTTTGTAAAAGTAAATAATGTGACTCCTAAAACTATTAATTCAGAAGAACTTATTAAAAAAGCAGGATTAGGTAGGTATCAATATAAAGAACACTCCTAGTTTTAATTATTCCATCACAGCTCCCACTTGATGACACTGCACTATGTACAAATGTTTATTTACTAATACAACTGGAACAAGGCATACCTTTGTGGAACTGCTTTCAGTAACTTTTGCTAGCTGCCAAAGGATTACATAATGAGTACACTGCAGTGCATGAATAACGATCTGAAATCAAAAGGAAAGAAAGCATTAGATGACAAAGACCAATAAAAGACAGCAACAAAAAGTATTTGTTGTTGTGTCTAAAGAACACATTTTAACTACAGACCTGTTCTGGCATGTCTCCATTTTCAATGCCAGTTTTCAACAGCTTGTAGTTGCAGCCAAACAAGTCCCATCTTGATAGGTCATGAGCACTGGAAGCATTAGAAATGGAGCAAAAAGTATTATTTAACTAATACTTTTTTCTACAATTTGAGGTTAACGACTACTAAAAGCTTAACTGGTCCAAAATTATTAATTAAATACTTAACTAATTAAAATTTTAAATTAATGTCAAAAAAACCCAGCAACTGAATACCTCCCCACCCAAACCAACACACACACACACAAAAAAAAAAACCCCAAAACAATCCCATGAAGTTGCATTAAAAGGTAAGGTGTATCATATTTAAAACAAACCCCCTCACCACAAACTCTGATACTGAATTAAAAACAAACAATTCCCCCACCACAAACCCTGACAGACACGTGCAGAAGCCACTTACTTGTGAAAAGCTGTGATTCTCTTCAGTGTTGACAAGACTTGATATGCATCATCTTCATCAGGTTCCTCCCCCTATTTAATAATCATATAGTGAGATATCTCAAGCAGTGTAGTCTCAGTGAACTGGGGAACTTAGTAAAACCAAACCCACACACCCCCAAACTGGGGACAGGAGAGGGTGCAGACCTGATTCTAAATTATTGATAAATGATTTATCATGTCACATATGCTTTCAGGAGAGTTAGAGAGACAGGGCAGCCAGCTGTTCATATCTAGAGATGGAGTCAATGATGTTAAATGTCTTTTCCAACCTTGACAATTCTAGGATTCTATAAAATAGCAGCTGAAGAGGAGAGAGGGGGAGGGGGACGGGGAGGAAGGAGAAGGGAGAAGAAACAGGAAAAGCCTAGGCTAGCAAAATACAATGTATAATGTAGGTGCTTCTATTTTCTCTGAAGAATCCAGCAGAGGCCACTGTCAGACAAAAGACACTGGACTAGATGGGCCACAGGTCAGTACTTCAGTCTTACTTTAATCACAGAAAAAAGTCTTTGAGTGAGGTAAGGGAATGGCTTGTTCTAATCTTCCCGTAAGTTCTGACAAACTCACATTTAGTGAAATAAGAGTAAAATCAAAGGGTCAAAAAAGTATCTTTTTGTACATAAGATAAACTATCTGAGGTCAAGAAACTCCTCCTTAGTCTTGCAGAGATAATGCAAGTTTTACTATTCCGTAGTTGCTCAACCTATCAAAGAACTAAGGATTTCAACACTTCCACCAGAGTATTTGCCCTTTTCCTTTAAGCCAACTTCTGACATCTCATTTCCTTGCTCTACCTCTCATTCTTTCTTTTCATCACAAAGGGAAACAAATGGGCACATTTCTTGTTTAGGATTTCTAGAATGGAATTCTAGTTCAGAACAAAAAGCAAGAGAAAAAATGAGAGCTTGATAAACTACATGCATCTAAGAAGTGTTAAGAATGAAGCTGTCAAAAAGACACTTCCTATGCTCCTCACCACAGATGAAAAGGAGAAACAAATTTTGTCTGAATGTCAAGAGATCCCACATAGTGAAGTTAAATACTCTATCAGAAGATTCTCACTTCTCAGATCAACACAGTGTGGGAACAAAGTTATTTTTGATTTACTAACTGCATCTGCTTGCATTCAGGAAGGGAGGGGGAGTGTTTTCTAGAGATTTTGATATTTAACAGCAACATGCAACCACAGCCAAGACTAGCAACAGTAGTACATCTGAGGAGAATCCTTGGGGAATTACAATACTACAACTCTAAAATTGTAAGCCTCGAAAGCTAAGAGTAAAAAGTTTATGTATTTAATTGTTTATCTGAAACTTATCTCCAATTCCCAAAGGACTCTTGTCAAAAGGAGACCAAAATTAAAGACTCACTACAAGAAC
Organism: Haemorhous mexicanus; assembly: GCF_027477595.1. Taxonomy (NCBI): domain Eukaryota; kingdom Metazoa; phylum Chordata; class Aves; order Passeriformes; family Fringillidae; genus Haemorhous; species Haemorhous mexicanus. The sequence goes on from NC_082354.1 coordinate 11,039,902, forward strand.
AGTCTGTGTTCACACTATCACAGCAGCTATCACTGTTGTATTATTGCACTTGACTCAAGAGTTTTGAAAACCAGAGGGAAGCTCCCATCCCTAGCTCTGACTTGCAGAGAAAGACAGAAAAAAATACTGAAAATATTTACAAGGGCAGGAAAAGGTGATTTTGCACATTAAAATACCTCTTGCAGGAAGTCCTCAAGCAGTCGATTAAACTTGTCTGCCAATTCATCTATTAACTGACTTCTTGCAATGTCAACCCTGTTAAAGATTGTGAATTCTTCATTACAGAGAGCATGGTAGGTTTTTGAACAGGCTTCCAAAACATCTATATCAGTGTGCTTCTCCACAATATCCCGAATTTGTCGCAGTAAGGCATCCAAATGCTACAAGGAAGACAAGCCAAAGAAGAAAAGATGTATTTTTATTTTCACATATATATATATACATACACACACACGCAAATATACACAGGCATTTTTAATATACCTTTAAGAATTTCAAGTTCTGTTTATTACTTTTGTAACTATGATACAGAACACAAACAAGTTCTAAAAAATCAGTGAAGCTTCTGATAAATTAAGTTTATTTATCGAAAATTAAGTTGGAGCTTGTCAAAGACCAAATCACAGAAGTAATTAAAAGTTTGCTATTGTTGGTATGGTCTTATCTAACACTTGAATTTACAATGACAACTGAACAACACAGAAGTATTTACCTCCCACTCACACAAACATTTATGCATGTTTATTTGTGCCTTAAAAGCTGTATAATTGAAGTTTTAGTTTCATAACACTCTACTGTCCACCAACTAAAGCCAACTTCTGCTGCTCATATATTCCTCCCCTTGACTTGAGATGCTCACTGCTGCTCGAGCACTGCTGGCTGTGCTGTCAACTACACACTTCATCACTTTTTGACTCTAATGATTTCCAGTTACTTCCTTCACAGTGCAGTAGCACATCTGAGAAGGAGACACAGATGAGAACAGCTTCAACTTCATCATCACAGCAGATAAAATGAGAGCAGTAACTACATAATTTGTGATCTGATATCCTTCCTCTTTTTCATGCAATGATGATGGTGGTTTTCTAGTTTCAGTGACAGAAGAGAACTTACTGAGCTGTTTCTACAAGCTTTATTTGTCAGACAGCTATCACAAATATGACCATAACCCAGCAATAAATGTTCTCAATTTAGGTTCATTTAACTGGAAGACTTTCTGTTAAAGCTGGCCAGACAGGCCTCAGAAGACTCATATTTTCAGTATCTCTAAGAAGAGCAGCCAGTCACAACTCTGAAATTGAAGTCACACTATCAGTAAGGGTTACAATAAATAAAATCTCCTTTACACAAAAAAAAACACTCCTAAAATGGTAATTGAAATTCCAGTGACAAAGTCTAAATTCTGGGACTTTTCCTTTCATGTTTATGTGTGGATGTTACTGTACCTTTTCTAATCGCCCCGTTGTATAAATTTCCAAATCAAAGTATTGTGGCAACTGCAGTAAGTTGGTGACTTTTTCTGCATCTACAGAATACTGTAAAATTGGCAAGGAAAAAAGTTTAGTTGATAAAGTCTTGGACAACATAATTCATTATAGAAAAAGTAAATATAAACAAAGATTAATAAGAAAAACTATAAAACTCATGGCAAGCTGTATCATTACTTACAGAAATATACTTGCAAACATTTCAACAACCATCCATCAGCAAGAAACAGAATTAAACCTACCTTTGCTAGCAACTGAGGGAGCGCCACTGCAAAAAGCTCAGTAATTTTTGTCCTGTCATCCAACTGGGTTTTCTTTTCCTTTGCTGTCAGCACCTAAAATATTGGTATTGTGAGGATTTTACAGCTAAAAGTTCTGGTGCAAAATTTCATTATCGTAAATGAAATGATGATTAGGTACGTGGACCTCTAAAATGACTGTAATATATCAATGTAAAGCAGGAGGAAAGTGTGCAATTAAAAAAAAAAAAGGAAAAAACCAACATTCAGCATTCAAAAAAAGCAATTAAAAGTCAGTCCTAACACTATTATCTTGAAAACAGAAGTGATAACCTAGAACAAAAGGTTTACCTTTCCTGCAACAAAAATACCATGACCAAAATGATCATATAAGAATGGGAACCCCTTCAGCTAACAATTTTTAACAATATTTACTCAATTAATTTGTCAATCCTATTTTCATACAAACTTTCAACCCGTTCTTAAATGGGTTTCTTACCAAAATACGCACCAGTCCTGAGAGAAAACTGCTTAATGTCTCCACAAAAGAGGCTGTCTAAACTCCATACAATCACAGAGGAGCCAACTGGTGGACTGGCCTTCTTTCAAGAGACTATGTGGTGTATTTTCCTTTCCCTCATTTTGTTCTTTCCCACTGAAAATAGTTTTAGCTTTTCCCAAACATTGTCTTTCCCAAACATAGTCTTCCCTTCAAATCAATACTGTTTTCAAAATCAATTTTTATTATCTTTAATAGTACAAAAAAAATGCAGTAGTTTGAACAGTATCAAGCACATGCCCAAGTCCAGAAAAAGCAAACTGGCCAGGGTAGTCAGATGTGGAGACCAAAGCTGAATCTCCCATCTCAGTCCCTTCAGCATCAACAGCCTACAGTCTTTCTTCTTCCCACAGTGGCCCCACTGAGCCATTCCCACATCTCTAGATGAGAAGTTTTTTGCTTCCTACCCTTTTCCCCGTTCCTCTTCCCACTGGAGGATGACATTCAGCCGCTTGCCGAATCGTACAGAGCATGATTTCAATCAGTGCGCTTTCCTGCCTGTCTGTTAAAGCTGAAATTTTAGAAACAGATGTTAACACACAACTTATTTTTCGTTTTCCACAAGGATTGAGATATGTTGGGGTTTTTGTTTGTTTGGGGGTTTTTCCAGCTTTTTTGTTTAAGGCAAAAAGACAGACTTGTAGACCAACAGCTCTCATTTCCAGAGATAGGGGAGAGAGGGGATATAGAAAGTAAGCACCTAAAAAAACAACACCAGAAAATACTGAAAAATTGAGGGAATACCACTGGATGGGTCACAGGACAGGATGGAATAAACACTACGTTTTATAACTATTTTAATTCCTTTCTATTTTTCAGAGGTCCATTTACTAGGACCTATGAATTACAGAATTATACCAGGGGTTTTGTTTGGGTCTACTGTCATCGAAGAAATTATGGTATTTTTCCTTATGTTAGTTTTAACAATAAATTAACCAGTTTCACAAGTAACTTAGTTTCTCTATGCTAAAAGTGCAGCCTGACCTTGTGGAACACCAAGGCAATACTGCATGCTAATCCCTTCTCTTCTCTTCTAACCATTGCTCTTGTGTAACACCACCATACCAGGTAGTGATCTCTTTCTACACTTCCTCACATTTTGTAATTGGTATTAGTGACTTCTTGTAGTCATGGATCACAGAAAATAGATGTAAACATATTTTTTCCTTATTTCAAGCCTAACATAAACTGCATAGCAATACAAAGAAAGATCTACAAAAATCTCTTACGTTCTTCTCCATTGAGAGGCTCCTCCAGGAGAAGACTGTTCATACATTCCCAGTCCTTCAAGAGGTCTGTTGCACAGTCCCACATGCTGTCCACAAGATAAGCAGCATGTTCATGCAACTAAAATAAGAAGAGATTAAGTACTTTATCAGCAATGAAGATTATTACAGAACTAGAATACAGAGTATTTCTCGTGCTTGGCTCCTGCCTGTAGCAAGAATACAGAGCAAGTTTTGCAAGCTCTCTGGTTAAACAGAAGATTTTTCTTCCCCAATTTACTTAAAAAGATGAATCCAGACCAACAGCTACAAGTAGTGCTACAAGACCTGTCGGAACTTGGGGGATAGATGGGTAGGCATTGTGGGGTTTTTGCTTTTTTCTCTCTCCCCTTTCAAATCTATCAATTCACAATTTCTTTAGGCTTACACCATCATGTTTGTCAGAGGAGCACTCACAGCCCGTCTCAATACTGTGTACTGACAGATCCTTCAAACAAACGCCACCATACAAAACAGTCTTTTGATCCCCAGGTTGCTCAAACAACGGGAAAACCAGGACAGATTCATGGTTATTTAACAACGAGTGGGGAAAAAAACCAACAAAATTTAACTGACAAAAATTAGAACAACACAAAACTGTCCCCACACAACAAAAACAAGGACATCCCTGAAACCCAACTTACTTCACTTTCCAAAAAGAAAAACACTAATGTCTTCACAAGATTAGCATTTGGACTTTGTCTTCCCCTCCTTTTCAGTATTCCATCATCTTCAGTATCTCTGCGGCTGAAAAGCCTAAAAGAAAAATTATTTCTTGACAAGTTTCTTCTTCATTGTCTTTCCCACAGTCAATTCACATCAAGATACTGGGTTTTTACACACTAAATACCTTGCTGCTTCGTTCAATATTTTACTTTGAAAGGAAGTAATCTGGGACAAGTATCATTTGAACAATTCCATATATGCATTTTATATATGCTGAGTTAATATGCCACTGACTGTTTCCAGTGGGATGTACAATTACAACAAAATGCTTTACAAACATCAGTGATAATTGCAGGTGCTTGAGGTCCTGTGCTCCTCCTCAGCAAATGTTATTTTCTGAACATCCCTACAGGAGACTTTAAAGCAGCTAAGAAATATTGGAAGGAGGTCTGAAAAATATTAGATGGAAACTCTAATTTGTTCTCCTACACACCTGACATGCTGGATTTTTAGTGGATTTTTAAAATGAAAATATTTTGTGAAATGGTCATATGGGACAATGGGGAGGAGGCAGGCACAGGGGAGGAACTACAAATGGGAAAATACTCATGATGCAAGCCCAAGTTTTAGGGCCCAAACTACATAAGCATTTTAAGACGTTTCACAGGAAGAATGGGAAAGGAGAAGACATAGGAGCATTTTTATTATATTCCCTGAAGGAACAAGCGTTCAAAGTGCAGCCTTCCAAACTTCTATTTCCCATTTAGAAAAACTACAGCAGTTTAGAAAATACAGTAATGTTACATTGTCTCTTCTTTCTTAAGGCCACTTTATGATTAATTTTTTTCTTTTCTTGATTAAATCTAATAAGAATCATCATATTAATGCACACAAATCTACAGGACCAAGAAGTTAACTGTAATTTCTCCATCTTACTTTTTATAAAGAAATTCCCCTGCGGCAACTGCTACTGGCCGATGAGCTGAATAAACCAGGTGGTAGACATTTTCACAGTCTTCTGCAGTCAGAACTTCTTCACTACTCCTAGGGGTAGGGATGGGAAGAGGGAAAGAAAGAAAGAAAGAAAAAACCAAAAAGGCTGAGTCAACAAAGTATGAACTCTAATGAGGGAGATGGAAATGAATGAGAACCTAAACCTTTTCCTTCAATTTATCATCCTAAAACTCCAATCTTAGTTCCAAGTCTTGCTGAACAAACACACTGATGAGCTATTGCTGGAAGGTTATGCTCAAGAGTTCAACTACTGTGTAACGTTCAATATATTCCATGTTCTTCATTTCAACCATTCCATGTAGGTTTTAACTACAAGGCTTAATTCAAAGTCCCTAGCCCTTACACCTACTGAACTGTGGGAGATAAGCAGTAACACTGTTCTAGACAGATTACTTCTGGAATTCCATTTTCTTTGAGTGTAAGATGCACAGACATTTCTATAGACTTCAGATTATCTGAAGTGTCATGCTGCTGGCCTCACCCACAAGGCCAACACTTAAATTTTTGTATTTGTTGTATGTCAGATAAGGAAATAGATATGTACTTACTGTAAAACAAGAGTGAGTAATTTTATTGCTTGGACTGCAACGTCATATTCTTTGTCAAGAGTCATAGACACAATTCTATCCTAAGAACACAAAAGAAAATATTTTTGAAGAGGAAAGAAGTGTAATGCAACTTTTAAAAAATCATACATACTCAAAGTAAGAAGTAACACTAACCTTGAACCGACTGGTGAAGAGTTCCAATTTGGAATTAAGCTCCTTATTATAGTAAAGCCCTTGCAAAGCAGTTAGGCATTTGAGTCTTACTTCTCCTTGCTAAAATAAAATTAAGAACTGAATTAGAAGTCAAATATAGGATACTGATGTGATCTTCATGTCATACAGGGCAAGTTTCTTTTACAGTGAGAATTAATTCAAAAACAAAGATTAAATGCTGTCACAATACACTACCAATAATCATGTTAATGACATAAGAATATAACCTTGTAACGAGGCAGTGAAACAACAAAAACTAACAAAACCCCCAAAGATCTTCCTGCAGTTACCATCTCCATAAATCAAAATACAACTGTTTCATTCTTTCTAAACACTCAAGATATTTCTATCATTGATGACCATTCCTTGTTCAGTCAAAATTACTAAGTAGATAATGAGAGAAATATCCCTCTTGAAAGATCTGCTTCAGCAGAGAACATGTTCTAAGGTAAAGATGACTTCACCCCACTGCCAGACATTACTGGATTTTTACACCAAACCCATGAACAGCACAGCAAGACTGAGCATCCCTCAGTTCTTTCACCTAACATTCAACAGCTTGAAGTTTCTGATGCAAGAACTGAGGCAATGTGCTGACTCAATAATGAGTCAGGGAGTATTTGTAAACCATACTGACCACTCCAGGCAGAGAATAGTCTCTAGGCAGTAGTTGGCAAATAACAGCTTGAGGCACTAACCAACACAAAAGGGGGCTTTTCCCATAATTTTTGCAGCTAGATGAGAATTCTAGAGTTTCGTAACTTGGCTATAGGGATGATGTGTTAATTTGAAGTAGTTAAGCATGATGAACTACAAGTTTGCATCAGCAATAAATAAACAGAAAAGACCATTTGCCTGCAAATAACAGTTTCTTTTAAAAAATCTACATGTACTCTCTAAAAACATTCAAGTCTGGCTTATATGCATTTTGAAACGCCAGTACTTCTGAGTGATAAAGAAAGCAGTGATCAATTCAAACAGTTAAGAGATCCAAACCTAGTCTGCAAAGATCAATAACTAAAACCAAGGAGTTCTGCTTCTTGGTTCTGCTCCTTTTGCTCTGTGCATTTACCTTGTCATGCATAGTCCACCCCACGTATTTTAAGTAGCTGTCATTGAGGAAGGCATCACTGTACATTTTCATCCATATTCCAATCTCCTCAATGCAGATGGCTCTTATTTCAGCAATTGCATCTCTGTGGAGAGAAATGGGGCAGTAAGTTCAAAGAGATGAATAATTAGAAATAACCTGCCCCCAGCTTCTAGAATGAATTAATGATGCTGCACATTACTTACTGAGAGAAACTTACCGATATCTATGCACAAAAACACCTTTAAATATTGCATTCATCATGTTTTCTATTTCATCCTGATTTTCTTGGAGCTGAAAGAATGTAGAGAGTATATAAACAGTGAGCAACACTCTTACAGTCAGATCAGATGGTGCTGATGCTAGACAAACTAAGTTAACATTTACAAGTGTGACCATTAAATCCTTTCACAGATTCAGAAATATTCACAGATCTGTTTCACAGTACAATATGCTATTATTTAAGAAATTATATCTACCACAGCATACAAATTTTAGTAATTCTGGTAACTGGAAAATTGTTCTTTAAGTGCAACAGAGACATCTTGTGTTTCTGAAAGGTCCTTCTTAATTCGTAAGAAAACCTCATTTAATTTTCTAGTAAGATCATTGCTTTCTTACACATCTATGTATTACTCACACTAGGACAGGCCCTGCACACATATCTAACAAAACTACATTGAATGGGCTGTTAAGAGATCAGTCTCGAACTGCAAGATCTTTGGGAGACAATCAGAAGGCAAACTTGTTAGTTTGTTTTAACTGTCAGGAAAAAAAAAGCCCTTAACAGGTAACAGTACAAATGCTGAAGAACAAAGGTGAGATGTTTCCTTTGATCATGAAGAAGTTATTCCTAATGTCTAAAAAACAAAAACCTAAAAGAAAACAAACATCACCACCACTACCCAAAAAAGACCAAAAAACAAACAAAAACCAAACCACCAATTGCCCCATTAGTAAAAACTGAAACCTGATTGAATTAGGGCTTTCAACAAGACAACATTGTCAGCAATGAATCAGCAAGTCTCTTTTACACAAAAGAAAGAAAACAGAAGTAGACTGCATTTTCAACTTTGATAGTGCTTTCTGTACATGAAAAAAGCCTTATCCATAGCCTTTAAATACATTTTCTGCTGAGATCACTACTGACATTATAAAAGCAGTATTTTGCTCCAAGATCACGGAGATCTTCTCTAGAAGCCAAAATCTGTCAATATGTGGTAATTTTTGTTACACATTTGAGTTCAGTGTAGGAAACTCCTCAAGAAATACAACAAAATTGTATCTAATACTGATTGCAGACTCTCTCACTAACCTCACTACAACACTACTGTTTTTAAGACTCTACATTTACTTCTTTTTATAGAAAGCCAGACAGTAAGAAGCACCTTGCAAAGTTTTTTAAGCATTAAACATGAACAACCTGAAGAGCTAGAGAGACAGATAACTACCAAACCCAGTTACAGAACAAGATTAATTATTAGTGGCCATTTATGAACATTTATACTTATGAACACTTAGTTGCACTAACCTCCTTTCTCTTCTGCAGTAACAGTTCCAGCCTATCATTAGCTCGTTTCCCAATTATTTTATTTCGTTCTGCTTCATACTGCCGCTGTGTGTTGTCCATGTTAATACTTAGATTTAATGCCACATTCACTAAAGCAGTCATCAGTTTCATGGCTACAAAAATAAGTGAAAAGAATAAGGATTATTTAAAAGGTTACCTGATCTAAGAAAACTTAGAAGAAAAATCTTGACACCTCTTCTGGTCAACCCTTTCTGCATCTATGAAAATATATTTAGTGTAATATTTTGATACACAAACTTATGCAATGTTTTACCAAGCACTGCATCATTATTTATCAAGATAATAGATGCAATATTGCTATTCTGTTCTTTTTTGTCACTTCTTTAACGCTGTAAGCATTATTCTTATTATATGTACATTATTAGTATTGAATTGAGAGATACAGGATCTGTTTCCTCCCCAAAATGAAGGTAGAATGTAAGATTAACAAACTTAGCCCAAGTAATACTAGAAGAATTGTTATCAGTCAGTTAGACTGACACCATTCAGTCTTAAATATACAAGAACTTTCTTTCTTCAAAAGGAAATGTCTTAGACAATCAACACCACCAAATCACACCAGTCTTTTTTCTCCATTTAATTTTAAAAAGGTGCAGGTTTTCCAAAGATTCGTTTATTAGCAGAAGCAGAGAAAGCACATTAGCCAATTACAAGCCAGAAAAGCAAAATATAAAACACACTTGCGTGGGATTTTTGTGTCCTTTTATTTTCAGATGAATCCTCTAATTTAAAAGAGTACAGACAAATACCCCTTTTTCAGAAACTAGAAGGTGACCAACTGTATACTTGCTTGCCTTGTGAGCTTCTGTAATAAGGCATAAAAGGGCTTGCACTGGCAGAGCAGACACAGAAAATTCTTGTGCATGTATCACCAGCATAAAGCTAATGAGAAAGGCTTAAAGACATGCAGTTATATTGAAATATCATCTCACACTGTGATCTCCAAGATTAAAGAGCAAGTCTGAGTTAATCACAGAAGCTGAAATTAACAGAAGTACCACTAAATATGGATACAAGGATTTTGCTGGCACTCTTTTCCATATAAAATACAATCCTCAACAATACAAACAGTAAAACTCAGACGAACACACAAAAGCAACAGAACTGACTGCTGATGTGAACAAATGAAAACACATGGCTTATAAAAACATATTTTGACAGAAACTAATATGCAACAGGGCAATTTCTGCAACTTTTATTCAGGCACAACTCCAATTCTAAAAAAACCCCAAAGGTAATAACTTGCTTTTTAAGACCTAGACTAGAATTTGTATTAAGTCATATAATACAACAGTCAAAACTGATGATACAGCAGAATCTGTAAACTCTACTTAAATAAAAAGTTTTGTTCCTCTGTCCATAAGAAATGCTCTGGCTGGTAGAAGTCACACACCAGCAGCCCCATGTGCAGTGTGCTAATGTAAATTCAAGAGGGCTATCAAGGATACAGAAGGACTGACATAACAGGACTGAAGCCAGCTGTAAATCAGCCAGGTCAAGGAAAGCTAACAATAATTACTTCCAGGGTGGCAAAACCTCAGTTTCACACTCAGCCTAATTTTACCTCGTTCAAAGTAAAATTGTTGCCATAACCTCACATAAGCTGACAGCCACACAAGGCCATTCACAGTCTGTACTCAGTAATCAGTGCAAGTTTAGGACTCCCTTATCCAAGAAGCTCATCCTTTGTCCACACAAATACGTTTCTTTGAAACATTCTATACTTAACTCATAAAGGATTTCTTCACAATTTAATGTATTGGGAAAAAAATATGTGAAAAGGTCAATTACATAAAACAAAGAAATTTAGAGACTGTATTACTGATGAAAAAATTATTTTAAATTATTTCTAATGCAAAGAGTGAAAATGCTACTTTACATGGTGCCATGACCTCAATATTTCGCACAATTTAAATTTGTAGTAAAAATTGCATCCAACATAAACTACACCTTCTGTATGACTTAATGCAGAGCATGAACAGGTTCAACTACATTTGAGATTAAAAGACACCTATGCCCTTATTTATTATCAAAGACAATCTAGTAAAATCAACTGAAAAGTTTCCTTTATTTACTTTTCCACTAAAGATAGCAAAAATTCAATACCAGTGAGCTAGAATAATTTAAAATAGTGCTGTGTTTTTCAGTAACAAAAATCCAAGACAAAAAGCTTTCCCAAAACAAGCTGCATAAGAAGAAAACAGTATCACAAAATAAAACACAAGCTGAATGCTGAATATCAAGAAGTTCAATCAGAGTAATTCTGTCCCATGCAACACAAAACATTAAATGTAAGCAATACCCAAATAAATGTAATTAATAATAATGCCCAAATAAATAGAATTCACTGACCTGCCAGTGTGCTAGTGTGCCGAAAGGCTCTGACTTGTGAGTCTGAGAGCCCCGTGAGCAGGGAAATGACAGTATCCATCATATACTCATCATAGATGATGCTATACTGACATTGTCGGACGAGCACTCCAATGAACTCACAAAAACTGGATTTGAACTTTTTCCACTGGGGGCCAGCCATAGTTAGTGGATAATCTCCACTATCCTATTAAAACACAGAAAAGGAAACAGGAAACTCTTTCAAACCCTTTAAAAGTTATTTCATTAAATAAAGATTAAGAAGAGATATGTGCAACTTTAAAGTCAAAATCTCAGAGGCATTAAAAATGATACATCAGAAGAATGTGATTCCATAAATATGAATATACTTTGCAGCTGAGGATTGTTATAACACAAAGACAACATTCTAACTACTAGTTCTTCTTTTCTGTTTGACACAAAATAAAAGGAAAAAATTATTTGCCTTACAAACCTGCTTTGTTACACTAGAATCATCACATGAACAGTTAGGTGACAAGTTTAGGAACAGGTCAGGATCATAAGGGAGTTTACAGGGAAATGCTTACATATCAGACTGAAACTTCCTGAAGTCATAAAATTACCTACTTCAACACCTCAAATATAACAAATGTGTGCCCTCTCCTGATATGGGAGCCCTTACAAATAACAGTAAAATGACAGGGAGAAATAAAGAATCATTCATGTCAGTGCCACTATAAACGGTTTCTTTAAGAGGCTGAGCAACAAAACAGGTTGAAAAATAAAGAAAGTACCCATGAAAAGGGATTAGAAATCTGAGAGCTGCTCATTAGAATTCTATTACAAGAAAGACTGAGCATGACATTGTGATAAAAAAACCCATGTACCAACAGTCCCAGGTGTGGCTTTTTAAATTTCACACAATATTACCTTAGAGTAATCAAATCTATTTATGCATTGAGGTAGTTTTAAGGAACACTAAAATTCCTTTAAAGAAAAGGATATCACATTTTCCCCTCAGTTGAAGTTATGGATTTTTTTAATTATTGGAGGGGTGCCAGTGAGGAGAACTGTGTCTGTACTAGACAAATTTGGGGAGGAGGTTTTAAAGCTACATTTATGTTCTCTGAACACAGGATGAAAGGAACACCACTCAAACCCAGGAAAATCAAAAACAAATGAAAGCCAAATGAAACAAACAAACAAAAAAGCCAAACAAAAACCAAAACCAAAATAAAAACTACAAAAAACAAACAAAACAAAAAGAACCCCACCACCCACCAGAAAAAACCCCCAATACATCTAATTTACCCCAACACTCTGTCGAACAGAAAAATGACAATTTAAAGGGGAAAAAACCATAATCCCCACGAAAGGAAAAGCATTAGTCTTCCACTGGAAAATAATCAAATTTAAATCCCCATAAATTGTAGATTAATGAATGCATAGAAATAAATTTAGCGACCATTTAAAGAGACAATTTAAGGCTTTTATATAAACAGCAAGATAGGGAGGCATCCCCCACAGTGCCACCAAAGTAGGAGTTCCCACTATTTAAAAACTGAAATTCAATATTGATTTCTCAAACCATTGATAAAATAACTTGCATACATGCAGAGCTTCACTTCCTAGTCTTTTAAGTTCAGTGAAATAAGAGTTTAACATTTTCATTCATAAAAGTCCTGGAATTTTTGTAACTCCATATTCTTGAAATAAATATCTTGAAATAAATGTGATCCAGCAAGATTAGGACAGGTAAAAAGAAAATAAAAATAAATACATAACCAGCACTTCATTAAATTACCTCATCAAATTCTTCAGTCATTTTTCGGATTATTTCAGAATTCTGCATATGTCGGAACATCTCTGCTGTAACAACTCCTACAATTCAGATATTAGGTCATTAGCACTGTTAGTATGAAAGCTGTAGATGGCAGATGACATGCCTCCTGCTACAATGTCAAAATAACCCATTTTCACCAAACCTACTGATTACACATGTATATTTTTATTAAATTTCACTTTTTTTCTTCTAGCATTCATGTAAAACAAATACTTAACACCATTTATTTATGTGGGGTTTAAGAAGCATGTTCATGTGCATGTATACACCCATCTAGAATTAACTCATTCACTCAATCAGAAGTCAAAGGTACTTGTGTCAGACATCTGTACCAGTGAGCACTACATCATCTGAAGTGACCTTTTGGGACTCAGGATTCTAAATACTGCAAGACAATTTCCAACAGCTGTATTGTTATCTATTATCTTCTGCACTATAATAAACAGAATGCTTTCATGAAATTTCTATTTGTCTTGGCCTCAAATTGTTAGACCTCCCAAAGTTTACTGCAAAATTCATGACAAGGATCATCACAAAAATCATTAAAAGATTCTGCAGCTTTATCTTGTGACAAAAATCAAAAGGTCACTACTCTTTAAAGTGCAGATAACCTCTGAGGAACACTGTTAGCTTTCTTGAGATTTACACTTGTTAAAAGTTTATCAGGACAGAGAAACACTTGAGCAGAACAAATTACACCCAGACCTCCTCTATCAAGCATAGTGACACTGCAAGACAAGTTACCTTCTCTTCAAGAGGAGGTGAGAGGTAAAAGAATGGAGGATGCAGAAATGAGGAAAGAAAAACCAAAAAAAAGAAAGAAAAAAAAAAAGGAAACACAATCTTACTGTAGACAGGCTACCATAAAATTGTCCATAGTATCTTTTGAAATAAGCATGTCTACAAAAGCTATGAAGCAATCTTAATCAATGATAAAACATAGGTATATCCAAATTAGAATTCCAAGACTGAATAAGTGAACTATCAGTGTTAGGAAAGATGATTTGCTGAAATAATAGCAGGAACAAAGGAAGAGGAAGCATATGTTAAGTACCAGTACTGGTCTCTATCTGCTGTAAATACAAAAGGCTTAATCAACACTTTAAACTGCAGTATAAGATTTCTAAACCTCCTGCTCCCACATTCAGAAATACTTGTTTAACTCCAGGGACCTGAAAATGTAAACTAGCTCTGGGGATGAAGCCTCAGCAGTATGAAAGCAAAGATTGAGAATCATGCTGTAATATTACTTAAATGGATGAGTAACCAATTCAGTATCTTACCTTTGCAGCCTGAACACTGAATAAAGAAGTTAATGAGATCAAGAAGTGCTATATCTCGGTCATGTTTGTATGACTCTATCCAGTCATCCACTACAGACTGAAAGAAAATAAATAAAAAGGCACTGCTCAGTTTTCATAAATGGAAGACATTGTTACTTAACTGCTTTCAAGTAAACATTGTTACTTAACTGCTTTCAAGTAAGCGGTTCTTCTTCATCCCTTTAAGTAACTTGAACTCTCTTTTTTGATTACTACAGAACTAAATGTTTAAATGTTCTTTTACTGCTGTATGTTCTCAAGAATGCATTTTATTCTATAAACATATACCAGTACAAAACTGACACCAGAACATAAAGCACAGGAATACCATATCCTTCTACAGTAACATTTTTGGAGGAAGAATGCAACAAATAATTGGGGTATTTTACAGAATCAGGTTTTTTTATTTACACCCTCCCCTGCTCTGCCACGCCATTGATATTCCTCTGAAGATATTGTTTGTGCATTCAATTCCAACAGTTACAACTCTCTATATTCTTCAAAAAAATGTGTCCCTTGGATGAACTTTGCTTCATCCACATTTGCCATAACAGGATGAAGAGCACTGCCCTACACTCCATGGATATTATTTACTCTGTAGTCACTAAGCCAAAGAAAAACAAGCACGTTTTATTAAAAGACCTTAATATGAAGCAATTAAACCTGTGATAATCATTTTGAGAAAACAAAATTTGCATGCAATTATGTTTTAACCATCCATTTGTAGAGTACAAGCCATCTACTGCCAAGGTCATAAAACACAGACACACAATTTTATTAACACAGGTACAAGGGACTCGCTGTAGTATCAAGTTTTCATGTTTGACTTTTTTTAATATGTTAGTACCCCTCCCTAAATGATGGAATAATTCAGAATTTCAAAAGACAGCTGGACTATGCACCATCTCCAAGGCTTCCTGTCTCTATTCTCAGTGCTTACTCTCACAGCCAATATTGCTGTGAGGACAAATAAAACATTGCCATCAAGAAAAACTTCTGAACAGAGATACAGCTAAATCCCTCTTCCCTGAATCTCAGATTGTTTATAGTGTGATGCACAACTGTTGTCAGCACAACAAAAAGAATTAAAAACTCAAAGTGAGTTTTTAATTAAAAACTCAAAGTGAAACTGTCACGCTCTTTCCAGTAGGAAAAGAACCTATGAACTGGACCTGAGCGGACTGACTTGAAGGGAAGAATGAAATATGGAAAAAACAAATTTGACTTCTAAAGAAGGCCACCATGCAAGAACTGAAGAATGATAGGAATGGAACAAATATTTCCATTAGGCAGCCTTGTGTTCAGAATCTATTCAATTTAAAGAAGTACCAGCAAAACAGTTGTTTCATGAAACGTTTTGTCTGAGTGAATGAACCACCTCTTTTTGCCAAGGAACAGACACTAATTCACAGGATCACAGAATGGATTAGGTTGGAAAAGACCTTTGAGATCGTCGAGTCCAACCTATGACTTAACAGCAGCTTGTCAGCTAATCCAGAAGGTACAGAATAGAATTTAAAATAAAATAGTTAACTTAAAATTATTACCAAAATTTTCCCAGATAAACAAACTCTGAAGGCCATGGAGAAAACTTTGTACTCTGACTGCTGAAATGGACTTTAGTTTAAAACTAATTTGAGAATTTTTTTCTTCCTAGTTTTAAAAAATTGACAAAGATTCAGGTATCAATTTCCCATTTCAACAGAGTAGTCAGACCTGGCAAAGGTCCATTTTACCCTTGGAAAGCAAAATATTTTGACTGTATGTAATTTTAAACAGTTAAAAATTCATGAAGATACAATTACTGATTACTGGCTGAACAAGCTGCACACAGAGCAACAGAGAAATATTATTTTTCCATCTGCTTTGAAATAGAACAAAACCAATGATGGAAGAATCAAAATTTCTCTGTGCAAATACATCCAAGTAATTTGCTCTTGTTCCCAGCTGTAATGCAGGAGCCTGTAAACCTTGAGAGAACTGCACAGCAACCCAGCTTCCTGCATGTGTATTACAGGAGCTGCAAACTCCAGATTTCCAGTCCTAAAGATAGTCTTTCTTCCACACAGCCAGGAGTCACATGAGTGAGTCAGCAGCAAAGCTTCATGGCTGACAGGCTTACACTTATTACACTTTAACCCTATCTCGACTGGGAGACTCACAGCCAAGCAAACACTTCAGTGACCTATCTGAATTTTTAAAAAAAACTAGCAAAGACAGTGCTGTATTTCTTAATAGTCTGACTTCCATCCTGTTGGTAAATGCAGTGGGGGGAGTACCTAATGTAGATACTTGAAGGGGTTAAATATACCCTAAGTTGACTTGGCCGGAGTATATTGCTACACTGTAATTGGCTGGAATTTGGGTCAGGAAATTTAAAGAGGAGCCTGGAAGTTCTAGCTAGTGATTTTACTTTGGGTGAGAGAAAAGAAGCAACTATTTATTTTCTGATAAACTAAGCTCTGGATGCATGTAAAAATTGCAGATTCTTGTTAGGTTCTATGACAACAATAAGTCTAAACCACATTTGTATTTAGTTATCACCACACAAGGAGGACTTTAAAGTCATGCAATCTAAAATAACCTTTCTTCATTCAGGATACTAAAAACTTATTTTGAATTGTAGTATGAATTTATTCATTTCATATGTGATTATTCATGAATAACATTTAGAAATGAAAAATCAATTCATTCATATTCAAACATCAACGAAGCAAAACCACTTTATTTTGATTCTTATATATAAGTAAAAACAAAAAATGGAAGGAAGAAAACTACTTTAGACTTCATTTGATTAAACTGCATGTAGAAGAAAATATTGTTATATTTAAATTGTATCTACATCCAAGCCAAAGAGCTGTCCCAGGTCTTACCTGCATAGCACTCTTGCCCATTTTAACTACTTCAAAGAGCATCATGTTTTCCACACCATTCTGTTGGTGATGTCCATTCATCCGATTTGGACCACCGGGTTTCCCTCCTCCGTTTCCACTTTTTCCCTTCTCTGCTGGTCCTTTTTTTCCTTTTTTACAGGTCTGCAATCACACACACAAGAGGTTTTATTCAATTATCATGAAGTATTAAGAAAAAGAAAACATTATCCATACCATGACAAATAGAGGCAAGGCCTTTGATTTTCAACAACCCTATTTTTTAAATGTCAGTGTATCTGTGTGTGTATGTATATGCACATATAAAATAAAAATTCGGAAGTTGGGAACAGCTGATCCTGAGTGATACAAAGACCAGAAAGAACTCTACAGGTTCCTTCTCCCCTCATTTAAAATCTTTAAGCAAGTAAAATTGTGATTAGTGATAGTGTATACACAGATCTTTGTTGTATTTATTAGTAAAACAGATTATACATATTTCCTTTTAAACAGCTAAGGCAATTTCCTTGACACATCACAAAGTCTCCTCTGCAATTCATTAACCTTTTGTTTTTTCAATTAAATAAGCTGGCAAGTGGGGGGGTGAGGAAGAGCAGACAGGTGGTTTGTGATTTCCCAAATCAAATATGACTCACAGAAAGGAGAAAGAACATTAAGTACAAATTACATGACCATTGTATAAAATCCATCACCACCACTCTGCACTGGCTCATGAGGTGTCCAGTGAGGGGTCAGAGCCCAGGCCAGCACGGCAGGGAAGGAGCCACATGTGGTGACTGTGAAGCCTGTGAAAGGCACATGGGGAGGACAACTGCCCCAGGAAGGGAGAGAAGGGCTGGGAAATGGGTTTAGACCTCCCACTCCATGACTGTAACCTCCTGTCTATAACCTGTTAAAAAAACTCTTAACTGAATTATTGTTCTGCTTACTTTTCAAACTAAAAGACACAGAATACATGATGAATTTAAGTATAAGATGGAAAATATACCAAGAGACTGATCAAACCAAAGCTTATCCTTTCCTCCCCTGCCTCCCTTTTGCCTTCAGAGCACTAAGAAAATACCATAGGAACAGTCAAGATGAAGCATTTCCATACAAATACAAATATGAACTCTCCTCACAGAACACTTGCATTTTCAGACAATATTCCTTCTTGCTCATTCAACTTCAAAGAAAGTGCTAAACTCTTCAATTTATAACAGTGGAAATGTTTCAGTATCCCTCAAGAGTGAACATACTTTGCCTTTGCCTTGTTTTTGGTTTTTTCCTTCAATATCCTCAAAGTCTGTATCAGAAGAGAAGTGTGTTTCAGACTCCCTGCAAGGATAAAGAGAAAAACCATTCACACATTTCATCAGAAACATTCTTAAATATACTATATAAAATCACAATATGCTCTCAGTCTAGTAAGTCAACACCAAAGAGGATGAACTGGATTCTTTTGGTCTGCTTAAAATAATCATTTTACTTCTCTACCCAAAAGTGTAATTTGTACCCAATTCCAAATCTTGGAAACTCAAATGTCAGTTTCTTTAAAATTGTAGGAAGACAAAAGGCTTAGTAAAATTATGCCAAAAACACCAAGGAACTGATGCCTGAGGGAAGCCAATGATTTGGCTTTAACTAAAGCATTTGGAATTATATGTTTTAAATATTAAGTGACTCACACCAGTTAAGGGCAAATATATCAACTACTTGATTTAAACCCAGATTTTAAAAAATATTTTAAAAACTTATTTAAGCTACTGCTGAATTAATACTCAATAAAAAAATTTAAAATGCTTTTACCAACATCTCAATAGAAAATAAAAATAGAACACCATCCTTTATTATGCTTCCTTGTTTCCAAATGAAAGTAAACCATAACACAAAAAAGACACAATACATTTACAAACATAACAACAAATTTTTCAAACACTTACTGAAGGAGAGTAAAATCAGTTGGTATTTCTGGAGCTGCTATCATTTCTTTATCATCTTCTGGAACACCACTGTATTAGAAAGATATTCAAAAAGCAGTCTGAAGTGTAAGCTTACTTTTCTTTCTTTCTTTGTAGCAGACAACTTCTAGAATGAAATAAATCAAAACATACAGTCAAAATTATTCCACATATGGAAGGATAGAGTTGCAAACACAGAAGATATAAATTGCACCATCCTCTATTTCCAACCAAGCTTTTTCCTCTTTTAAAGATTTTGAGTCCTATCATGATGCTACTACAAAGTGACGCCACAAATGGTAAAAGCATTGCAGAAAAATAATAATATAGAAATACTGTAGAAAACCCAAACAAACAAAATGTAACAATAAAAAAAAAAAGCCAACCCCAAAAAACCCAACCAACCAAACAATAAAACCACCAACCACCCCGTATTTTCTGATTAGGATGAGCAAACTGGAATGGTTTTCATTTACACCTCTAAGTAGCAGAGCCCAAAACTGATCACACTAGGGTAATTCTAGTTCTATTTGACCAAACCAAAACCAGACTTGATGTTGAACTTGAAGCACAGTATGTGTATACTTTAAGATATTATATATAGCAACTTTGCATCTCCAACTTGCAAACTTCCATTTAATTTTCCTCTGTTTAATCTCTTACAACAAGTTGTTATAACCAGCTGCTTCACAACTCCATATCTTCCAGTTGATAAACCAGTCTTACAACAGGTTTAACATTTGAAGCATTTGACAAGACTCTTAGGAGTATCAAGGAAGATAATACATACTATCCACAAAGTACAAAGGAAAACACTGGAAAAACAATTGTTTTAGCAAGAAAACTAAAGATTGTGAAATACTTGTTTTAAACTTCATTATATTACTGTTCATTATAATAAATTAATGTTTTTCTCTTATTTTTCCTGTTATCAGTGGGGGAAAAATATCCAGTATCTTCCTGGATACTTCAAAAGCAAGTTTTAGCCATCCACTAAGTTTTCTGTGTCACTTGGCTCCCCAGGTTAACTTTTACACAGTGAAATTAATAAAGTATGACGTTTGTGTATTTTAAAGACAGAATACTGAGGAGAAAAACCTTCAGAGTCAGACTGCTGACTCTATAGCTTTCTGGAGTGATTAGGTATTTGAGGGAAAGATTTAGTTTTGGCATGCTAAGCACATGTTGCTCTAAGTCTGGTAGCTCTGCTCCAGAGACTGCATTTCAACTGAGTGTGTGGCAGAGAGGCTGGACAGGTTTTCTCCTGCAAGTGCTTATTCTGAATGCTAGGGGCCACTGTAGCTTCCAGATTTAGAGAGATGAGTGAAACCATAAACTCTGAACTTATTAAGTTCTCTTTCTTCACATTTTATGTAATTACATTAAAGTAGAGAACCACAGTGGAAATAAATAATGGCAAAGGCAAGGAGGTTCAAGACGATCAATCTCAAGACAGTCTGCAACTACAAAAGCATATTCCATCCAAAACACAGCAGAAGGTAAAAAGCTTCAAGAAAAACCATGCAGCAGAATGGCAGCACCTTCTGCCACTGCATTCCTCCCTTCTCTAAAGGCACCACATGGGCACATGACCAATGCACTCCATTCACACTCTCTGTAGCAACCACTGCCCAGCCACTCACCATTGTAGCCTCTGCCAATTCAGTATCACCCAATTAAAGTCCCCACTAAAATGGGCAAAACACAACTCAACTATTTTTCCCTGAGATTCTCAAGTTAAACTGGTTCAACAGCAGATTTCTAGAGACAAGGCACGGGAAACACAAGACTGCATAGCCACCAGCAGGGAAGGGAAGGGTAAAAATCCCTTCTTTGGTGGCAAGGTGCTATTATACCATCCAGGCCATCTGTGAAACGCCCTACTCAGAAGCTAACATATCGAAAAGCTTTACACTTTGGAATTGCTTTGTGTACTTTGTACTTATTTATCTCTTAATATTTACTTTTATTTCAATCAGCAACTCAAACTTGGAAAAAAGGACACACTTTAATGACTTGGTCATCAGGGTTGGCACCTGCTCAGCTGTACAGAGAGGGGGGGAACAGAAAAAATAAAAACGAAGAAGAAAGAAACATCTACACAAGTTCTTTTTGAGGCATGATTGTGATTCAGTCCCAGTGCAAAGCAGAGATGCAAACTTCAAAAACCACCAGTTTCAAGTTCAACCTGTCTATCAATGTGCTGGTATTTGATTCCTTCTAGTTTACATTTTTCAATGTTCAGAGGCAAGACATCTACTAAAGTCATAATCTGGACCCTTACAAGCAAATTGGCTCCTTATATGAAACCCAAACATACCATCCTACAAAATTTTGCAAAAACCTCAATAAATTCTTATAATTACAGAAATTAAAGAAAAAAACCCAAAACCATGAAAAAGAATGGGCAAATTATTAGAGTACTTATTCTCTACATCAAACAAGCCAAATAAATCAGTAACAAAAGCTGTCTGCCATTTACAGCAACTTGAACTTCTTGTCAGAACTGTTCATCTTAGTACAGACCACAAAACATCAGAGAAAACAGCATGTCAGAATCACCTCCTGGAACAGAACAGACATATCAAGTTCTTGCCTGATGCTGAAGCATTAATACTGAGATTCATATTTTTCGTTTTTTCTTGAAGGTAGAACAAACTTAGCCCTCCTAAGTGCAACTAAATACTGGTATTCTGGAAAACAGAAGCTAGAGAGGAACACCTGGCAATGGTGTACAAAGAAAGAGTGTAACAGATCTCAGGCGTCAAGCTTAAGTCCCAGCAATGACCAAAAACTCCCTCGCATTTGTCCTACTACAGAATAATCTTACAAGATTTACACACATCCGGAATGCTCAGCCAGCAAGGTCAACTCAGTCCAGTAAGCCCTCTCTGGCAGTGGCCAAGAGAAGCTGCCCAAGGAAGAACACTATTTTCTTTATAGCAAAGTTTCCCTGAATGCCTTCCTGGCATCCAGAAATAATCTATGGATTTTGCTGGCCAGAGAGGTTGTCCCTATACTTCACAACACCTTATTTTTTCCATTAGTATTTCCAAATAGTTTTTGAACTCAATCCTCAATGGAGGGTCTTCCATCCAAGAACTCCCACAGCCAAATTCCATACTACAAAAAGGCGTATTCTTTGCCTTGAATTTATTACTTTCCAACTTAATGTCATGTTCCCTTGTTCTGGTATGGGAGAAGAGTGACACTGGTCATTCCCCAAGCTCCTTCATATCATTAAACACCTTCTGGGAATTCAAGACTACTGCCATGCATGTCTTTTTCATGCCCACACTGGATGACTCATTCAAAGCATGTGGTTCAGGAAGTCAATACGGAAGAATTCTTATACAAATTATTTTCCTACCAAAACTTTTTAAATATGTCAAGTTCATATATCACAGTGAAATCTGAAAAGAAATAAGTGAAATTCTTGCAGATGTCATTCCAAACAGTGCAAGTCTACATTATCTATTACATGAGTTCTAATAAACAAATTGTTTTAAGAACTCTAGGAAGTTAACTCTAAACTAAACAGTATCATAAAAATTAGTTCCTGAGTTTCTTTTTTGGCATGTTCACAGAATTCCAACTTTAATTTTCCCAAGCAGATACTGAAATCTCTCAAGCCTGTGAAAACTTTAAAAGGCATTGAACTTTGTGAAATCATAATTAAATTATTAACTATAAAAAGAAAATGTATCCTGCTGAAGGATCACAAGGTGGAGCTCTAGCCTAAAGCTAACTGAAGAAACTCCAAAAGACAGGTCATCCAGAGGTTGACCTAGTTATTTCTCTGCAATAAACTTTATAACAGATTGCTAAAATTGCAATAATATTGTAGCACATTTCCTTTAGATTTGTACTTAGATTGTTATGACACCAGAGGATCTCTTCATCTTTTTGAAATAAAGGCACATAGGTGTTTGACTCCAATGACTCTTACAAAGACAAAAATGCATACAGCTACTGTAGTATGACTAGCCTCAGTACTTGGCTTTCAAAACAAGAAGGATTTCAAAAAACATTATAAAAGCAGAAACAATGCATCCCTTTATTGTACCTTGCTATTTAAAACTTTGCTAATAAAACATTACTGAACTAAAAAACCTACTGGAACAACAGGAGCAGTCCAGCAATCATACATCAAGCTTCCAACTATAAATGTAGGAGGGGATCCTACTTAAAAGAATTTGACTGTTAAAAGCAAGAGGCAAGCACAAAACACTGTCAAGACTCCAAAAGCATATTCATTGAAAAACAGATTTAAACCTTAAAGGCTATTTATCCCTATTACATGAATATTTAGGTATGGTTGTGATTAACTCAAATACACTGGTCAAATGTTGACTCTGCCAAAAGTGGACAGAACTCACCAGCACAACTCACACAATAACACATAGGCAGTCATCAGCAGTTGCTGAAGGCTACCTGTCCTCCCACAATTCCTATTACATGCACAGATCTGTTCATGCAATTCAGTGAGCAGCGTTTGCTCTAAGAATATACCTAATTATATATGTATACACACACACACACACACAATAAACAATCACAAAAACAGTCCCAAACATTTGTGTTTTATACACCTGTGTAAATGCAATAACTCCAGTGTTATTGATCAAGCTCACTGTGAGGTTTCAGGTAGATGGGTTTTGGTGAGGAGTGCTCTCTACACAGGCTGTTTATTTTGGATGCTGTTGGATCCTTGGCACCTATCACCTGGAAGTCTTATAATAAAAATCAGTAAGACAGTTATCATTTTGTTGGGAAGGCAAAGATGAAAATTTTAAAAAATAGCTACATGGCCAGGACAAAGATTTGGGTAATGCAGAATAGGCTGTTCAAAGATGCATTGATTTTTTCCTCTGCAATTCAATTAATCACCTGTAAAATCAAGGACCTCACTTAATTCAGAAAATTAAAACTTCTCAAACTGTGATGCTGAAGAGTATGGCTGAAGTTCATCTCTGAATTATTTACCTATCCATGAATGAGAGATGCTGATGATTCAGGACCAATTATACAGCAGCAACAGTTAAAATGCTAGTCAGATATAATTTAAATAAAGGATCAGGAATACATCCAGTATTTTCCCTCAACTATTTTAGAAGAGAAAGACAGAATCAACTACATTATATCCCTCACCCCTTTTTCTGATAAACTAGAATGTGCCTAACCTTTTGTTTGATAAAAACGGGTTATTCAGGGGGGAAAAAAAAAAAAAAGAGAGACAAATCTGCTCCTTCATATGCCTTTTGCTTCTATTTCTGTAAGTGGACTTTTAAGCAAGATTTTGAGCAAGTGTATGACATTCTCTACAGACCTCAAAGAGTGTTATTTCTACTAACAGTACACAACCTAGTATGTCAGCTGCCAACAAGCTTTGAAGCAATTCCACAATTTGAGTAAAATACAGAAAACATACTTCAAGTGTAATTCTCTAATGTAACTGTACTTTAATATTAGTTACAACCATATCACCAGTTTTGATCATATTAAGATAGTGCAATCAAGAGTAAACAAAACAATAATGCAATTAATACCTTTATCTGTGTGGTTATTTCTGCGCTGTTTGCTTAACAAATGAGACTTGCAATTCCTTTACAGTAAGACCTGAACTAGAGACCATCAATCTACATTCTTCCTTGCTTACCAAGAGAGACATGGTCAATACACACAGCACCAGTCCACTGTGCCAAAGCCACTGAACAGTTAACATGCCAACAAAGAACCTAAATGACTGAATTCCCTAAACTTCCAGCTGCTACACCCCCTCCACACCACTTGGGACCATACATCCTTCCATCTTTCAAAAAATTTTAAAAAGCCATGTTATGATGGTTGTTGATTTTATGCCATCACTAAAAGTTTTTCCCCTGGCCTGCTCTTTATTAATTTTTGATAGCATTTGCTTTTTAGTTCATACAACAAGTCTGCTGAATAAGTGGGAAAGAGCCATCTCAGAACATGCTTTTCCAACACCGTGGGCTACTGCAAGCAGTATGTTTTCCTTTCCTCTCTTAAACACACAGGAAAGTTTCTGCTCATTCTGGCACTCAGGCAAACCAGCAGCAAGCAAATTATAAAACCAAAATCACTTCCTTCCCCCATGATCAGCCTTCCATTGGATCAACCAACTGAATCGACTCCTCCTGCAGCCACACAAGTCACTGGATGCAGCATGGGCAGCTGAGCTCTACCCTCACAAAAAGCCAGTGAGGAGCTTTGCCAGGGTCAGAGCATCACCATCAGCAGCAGAGCTCTGCTGTGACACAGGACCTGCCTGTACCAACATGGCAAACTGCAGGCCATGCATGGTTCCTGCCAGGATTCCCACCCTTCTCTTGGGAGGAGCCACTGCCAAAAGCCTGCAGTTCTGTGGGGCTGAGCAGGCACCGAGACCCCAGCTGCCCACTGGCTCCCACTCACACACCTGCCAAGGGAGGAGCAGCCCTGCAGATAAGCACATGCCTGGGACACACACAGCACCTGTGACAGCACCTACTGTCTCTGAGTTCATCAGGCACCTGCCCAGGCTCAGCTGTCTCCTCAAAGCATTCTCCCTACTCCTTTTCCACATGCATTTCCTCCATTTACATTATACAGCAGACAGCACACGTACCTACAGAACCATCCACCTCTCACCACCCCTCAGCCAGAAGGCAGCTGAGAGCATGTGAGGACTCCCAGAACCTGAGAGAGCCAGCCAGGAAACAGCCAAGAACATGGAAACACAGGCCCCCAGAGGTAATGCACACACTGGTCAATACAAAGCAAAATTTGTTTTCACAGTTCAATGCTATGAAAGCAAAATCTTAAACAGGCTTTATTGAGGGGAAGAAGGAAGAATGAAAGAAAAAACAAATTTAAATGGCATATGAAAGAGGTCAGGCTAAAACACAAAGTGAAAAACTTGGAGACTTTACCCCAATTTTAGAGACTTGAAAAGTGAATAATATACAAGGACCTTTGTGCCACCCTAATAAATCTGCCAATCTCAACTACACGACTAAGTAATCCTCTTCTCATTAAAAGTACTTTTTGATTTTTGCTAGTTTTATTAAATACGTGGAACAACTATTACAGAAGGAAAAGACCTTGCTACAGTGAGTGCTTCACAGTCATAGGATTGCTCATTAAAGTACCATTAACAACATCCATATCTTTAATGAAGTTAAATGCTATTTTGAAACATAAGTACACTGTTGCTGCTTGAGTCCTATGAGGTTTTTATAGTGGCAAGTAGTAATTCACACTGTCCAGTAAAATGTGGCTTTAAAACACTCAATACATGCATTACAATATCTGAAAGATTATTGAACTGTAGAGTAAATGCAATTATTATGCTTATTAAAGGGGAAAATATCTGTGTTACTCTTCAATGATCCTGCCCAATGATATTCCCAAGTTTTGTTAAAATGCACCTGAAATTCCCATATATCTTTTAAATGGTTTGGGTTTGGATGTCTTAAAAAAAGCAAAGGTAAGATAACAAAAGTAGAAGTTACACCTCATTATGCTTGTCACATCTTTCCTTGCCAAAGAAGAGATTGCTTCCAGATGTTGTAGTCTGACTGTGTGGAAAATTAGGCTCTTAGGAAGAATAAAAGCCAAGTCAGATAACAACTAAGACTTGAAAAAAATAAATAAATGGGGGGGAAAAATGGGGGGAAAAGCCACATATGCCTACTTAAGTCAAAAAAGGAGTAGTGGTTCATTTATGATACAAGGCAAGCACACCCTCCAGCTGCCTAAGCGCCATAAATTTCCAAACTAAACTACAGAATAGAACAATATGCCTCTTCACATCCTGATTTTTCAAAAATGTACTTTGCACATCCCCTCAAAATCTTCACTCTTGTAAAAGCTAGGGATGAAGACATGCACAGTCCACAGCAAGCAGGTAAGCTGCTCCACAGCTTATCCTTGAGCAGAATTAGCACTGTTCAAATGTACAGCCAACAGCAAGGAATTACTTCAGTACACACAGTGGAAGCAGGGTTTTCCAACTGACAAGGCATTCCCCATAAAGCAAGTTCTGGTTTTTGTTCTGCTACTGATCAATACGAGCCTGCAAGTTGCCTCACTTAGTCCTACTGCTTTCCCTCTTACCATATAGATTTTCCTCTTAAAAAAGCCCAGGTCACTAGGGGTTTGTGCCCAAAACTTTGGGCATTTTTAAGAACAACTGCATTTGATTAAAAATTCTGGAGGAGGGGCTATACAAGAGCACACTGCAATAGCTTCAGCTGCTATTCTAAGATACAGTCAGTATTAGATGGCTGAAATAAGGGAAAACGCTGTAAAATAAAACTACTGAAGAGTGGGAAGTAAAATCTCTCAAGCACATCTCCCAGTCAGCTGGTATCAGCCCAGGTCACAGCACACTTGGGATAGTCCTTTAGAGAGCCCCCAGTACTCCCCTGCATGTTGATCCCAAGCCTTCCAAGATCAGAAGGCAAAAAGTGACAAACTCTGTTCTATGTTTGGTCAGCTCAGATTTGCCAGTTTATTAGCTGAAGCTTTATACCATTCAAAATGTTAGAACTGGCTCCAGCCAGTAACTAAAAGATACTAAATTCACCACAGAAATAAACAGAAAAGAATATAGACACAAGTCAAATGGTGTTAGTCTTACCTGGACCTTTAATTAAAAAAAAAAAAAAAAACCACAACAATAACACAAACAAAAAAATTAAAAATGGTGGGGAGGATACTTCATTCACTATAATCCTGTTCTGCCCAACCAGCCCAGCTTTTTTTTTCTACCAGGCCTGGGCTACAGCAAGGCCATCATTGCCCTGGGCCCCTGCAGAGCCACAGCTGCTCTGCACCCAGGGCTGGGTGCTCTCCCACCCTCCCCATCATCACCACTGCACCCAGAGTCTCACAGCAGCACTGGAAAACTAATTCAAAGGGCAGCTCCAAAGACTGCCATTACCTTGCCATCCATGTCCATCCTTCCCTGGCCCAAATGAAAATCTATGCCACCAAAAACAAAAAGGAGTACTTAAGAAAAAAAGAAATAAATATTGTGCTACATCCAAACCAAGCATTATGAAGCTAAAACCTAAGCCTTTCATACGTGGATTATGGTTCTTTCAACAATCAAACTAAATAATCATCCTTACAAAATAAAATTCAAGCAAACTATGCATGTATGAAAGAGTTGGCTTTGCTTCTAAAACAGAAGAAATAAAGATAAAAACCTTGTTATTGTTCAATAAAAACTTCTCAGCATCTCTGCCAACCTCAGAACGTCTGTGCTCCATACATCCTCAGTCATAGCTTAAACATTTTTAATACCCAACATTTTGTTCTTGTTCTCCCTCATAACATTTGGGCTAAAAGCCCAATTGGTTTGTTCAGAGATCTGCAGTACTGAATACCAATTTTATACAAAACAGCAGTTGTGATGCATAGGCTTTCCTGCATGCAATTTAGAGAACTGAATACACCCACAATGAAAAATTTTCATAACCCATTAATTAATTAATTACTGGACAAAAAAAATACATATTATCACCATTAAGTCTAAACACAACTCTCTCCTTTTCCTTTATTCATCCTAAAACAGAGTCCTCTTAAAATAATTTTCTGAGAGAGATGACTGGCACTGAAGCCTCATGTATGGATACCTAGAGCTAACTACTGACTTTCACTGAACATCCAGAGGAAAGCAGCCTGGCCACCTGCATATGTCTTAAGAACATTGCAAAAATATTGGCACTTCAGCTCTGTAATTGCTTACTTGGGGCAAGTAAAAAATTAAGCCAGCTGGGAGTGCTCTAACAAACCAGGCCTGTTTGATGAAAGCTAACATGAAAAAGAGTACCAAACCCAGTTTTTTTAGAGACCAATCTCATTTTCCCAGGTAAGATGACAAATATTGAGTAAGTCTTGATGTGTGTAAAATATTCTGAGGAAAAGGGTAGTGAAATTTTTCCTTTTGAAGTTAACTTCCATTATAAGTGCCTCTATTACTGTGCAGGACTAACCTTTACATAGGAGCATCCATTCTACACAGACCTAAAATACTTAACAAGTAGAGCTAGTTAAATCAATCAAAATGAAACCCTTGGTTTCTTCATTTAATCTTAAAAGAAAAAAAAATATCCATAAAGCTGTATCCCTACATGTTTGCTTTTGAATAAATCCATCATGTAAATAAAGCTAGTAGCTCCCTCCTCTTTCAAAAGATAGTTATACCCTACAGCTAAATTTATATTATGTTGAAAATTCACTGATGACATTATGCAAGTACCACAATTCATAGTAAATATTTTATTTGAGCCATGTTCAATACAATGAAAACATTAAAACTACAACTATCAGACTTACCAACTCAGCAACACAGTAGAAGCTGTTGAGATAAGGTACTTACTTTCAGCCTTTTTCCTGTATTTTCTTAAAAAAAAAAAAAAAAAAAAAAAAAAAAAAGGAGCAGTAGTGCCAGATGTCTCTTAAACAAGCTACATGTGCTATGATTTCTCCCCCTTCCCCCACTCCAAGAGAGGCATTCTGGAGCAGGGTGTACCTACCCTATAGCACCAGCGAGCTCCATTCCCAACTGCCCCACACTCCTGGAGGTGCCTGAAACCTGCAGCATTTTTGCAGCACCTGGAGGTACCAATCCCCTCACCACCAGCACATGGAACAAGGCTTGCATGCTAAATATTGCTTTCTTTTTTCTTCCTTCCAGCTGAGACAAAAATGCCATCTTGGGCATAAGGAAAGAAATCCGGCAATTGTTTTTAGCTGATGTCACACACAAGAGGAACATCCTTTTTTAGCCATCATATTTTACCAGTTCCTTCACCATAGGGCATACCAAAAACCATTTCTGCCCGCTAAATGTTAGTTGGTAAGTATGCACAAAAGATAGAATAAGGTTACATTGCAGTGTTGACTGAATTTACATCAGCTACAGCTTAGCTTGTACAGCAGTTTCATAATAGTGATTTTGTGTGGCAAATTCAGACACAATTACTGCTGACCAACCTTTCCTAGGATGCTTAACAAGACGCTTTTGGGGAGGAGCTTGGGGGGAGAACTTTACTAGACTGATAATTACTATTCCACTGGAGAAGGAGGGGAAAAAAAAACAACACCAAAAAACCTACAAAAAAAACACCAAAAACCAAAAAACCCCACCAACCCAACTCAAAAAAACTAATGAAACCATTTCATGTGCTCTGGCATACAGTCAGATCTATTAATGGCAACTCATCTGCAGTGACAATTAAAGCTAATATTCTGAACTTGCAAACAGAGAAGATTGAAGAGCTGACAAATCCCATCCTGCTGATTTCCATGGCATGGGAGGTAACCTCTGACAGAGGGATGGAGAAGTCAACTGCCACAGAGAAAGTCACCAGAGGAAAACTAACAAATCTATAGTTGTCCAACAACTGCAGGGAAAGATACTTTATTCACCATAGTTTCTGCTTTTAATTTATTATTTGAACTGTGTCATCTTCTTGTGGTTTTCAGTTTATGATAATATTTGCCTTATCAGTTTGCAATTACCTCTAATTATTAGAACAAGAATTGCCAGAATGCAAGTGCTGCATCTCTCACCATGTCTTCCCCAACAATTGCTGTAGTTTTGCAATTATCTGCATTCCTACTCCTAGCATAGGTTTCTCTGTTTTGTCCCAGATACCTGCACCCCACCTCCCCACACTCAAATCAGAAACAGGTAACTCAGCAACTGAGAACACAACTCACTGTTACATATTGAGTTTTTAAACTCTCATTCTCTGACATTTCTCAGTAAATTAAAATTCCAAGTATTTTGAACAGGTGGGCAGAAGAGGGATTATTTAAAAAAGGCACTACCTCTTGCAGAGTGCTTTGATCTTTCTACCCCATTTTATGTTGTGCACTGATGCAATGCTGAAATAAGTCAATACATTTTCTCTAAACATATATTTAATTTTCTTAAATAGAATTTGAACCTTGCTGAATCCCTCATATTAAGTTATTCAGTTCTCCTAGATACCTACTCAAGAGCAGGGTTTCTTTGACTTAATTAGTTACCATCAATTATATAATTATTTATTACTCCTGTGTTCAACTCAGAAGGCTCTGCTCTTACTCATGTCTAACAGATTTGGTTCTCCAATTACTTCTACCAGAAATCTGTGATCACCACTCAGGATTGTTACATCAAATCATAACACCTAATAGCAAATAACTTTTTAACTAGGTAAGATTCTGCAAAATCATTTATTACTTACAACAATTTCACAGCTCCTGAAACCATGATTTGCTTACAAAAGAAAACTTAATTACATGCAGTTTGTCAACACAGGGTTGGGCTATACATTATGGGAAAAGGGAAGATATTTAAAATTAGGTAACTGGATTAGGATTCATGCATTTTTAAATACCTTTATAGAGAGAATAACCTAATATGCTTCAGTATCATCAAGAAGCAAATTTTTTCAAGTCATCATTTTAATGCCCCAGGCACCAATTTCAAAAACACTGGATGAACACTGATCTTGTTCTACTATTACACTACAGTAATCTCTTTACATTACTAATGCAAACTGCCAACTTTGTGTTCTTACTCAAAAAGTCACTTACTGTTTAGAACTGCTGTGGCAATAACTCAGCAGTATAGGATTCTCATGCTGTTGTACCACTAATCAGGATTACAAGTATAATATCTTGTTTCAACAGAAATGGAATTCCTATACAGGCAGTCAACAGGAAGTTAGTATCACCTGACAAAGCAGCTACACAATCTTTAGTTACAGTAGCACAATGCTCCAACTGAAACGCGTTTACCATCTCTCCTTTAGGTTGCCCAAATTAGCGAAATGTAATCACTTCTAATGTTTCAGAGTACGGTTTAATTGCTCACCTAACATATATTAAAAAACTCTCATTGTTTTGGTCATGATCTATTACATGTGTCAAAATATCAGTTACTGGTCAATCGCCTGCTCTGGAGAAGTAACTGTATAAACCTTAAAGAAACTCACTTAGCAGGGATGTCTGGGAAGACTCAAATGGCAATAACCAAAAGTTACATCTTTCCAAGATTTTTCTTCTCCCTATTTCCGCATCATTGACTGTTGCTTTCACATGGACATAACATTAAGAGTTTATGTATATAAATCACATTCTGTTTGCAGTAAGTTTCCTATCCCCCACAATACACGTGCCACGGGCCATTGATGCATATACCTGGATCCTCTGTGATTCCATGACCTTGAAAGGCAAGACTAATATTCCATGCAGAGGATGCTTTCTCGGCATCTGACTGTCTTGGTCTTGAAACAGTATAAAACAATTTCCAGCAGAAGTTAAGAAGAGGTAATATCATTCAATCTAATTGTTAGACAAGAACATTTTTATCCGAGTGTAAATCAGGTTGGCGGTTGTTCAGCTTGACCTCCACTTACTATAATCTTGCCCTAGGGTATGAAAATCCTAGATCATTAAATGCTACAAATTTAGTCTTGCAAGCAACCTAAAGCGAACCTACAATCAGAGCCACAGTTTTCAACTGCTGTTGAGTGTTGCAGTTAATAGTGATAATAGATAACACAATGTTAAACTGGGCTTTTCTTTGGCAGATTTTAGGTTTGGGTTTTTTGTGGTTTTTTTTTTTTTTTCCCCTCAAGAAACACAACTACTATCTCTATCCTTAGTATATGATTTTTTTATTTCAGGGTGGTTTTGAGATTAAGGGAAAGTGACCATCCTTTAAATTCAGAGACCAAGAGAAAAACAACGTACTGTTTATTAAAATTTAGATAGAGAGATTTCAGTTGGAAGTTTTTGAACTTTTTCTGAGAAAAGATGGGTTAAGACAAAGCTGCCCACTTCTTTCAGATATGAGAAACATTTTTAAATGCCAACTTTCCTACAATTCTCTAGACAGTCAACAGACATTTTAGGAACTGCTACCAATTCATTACTGTGAAACAGCTGCCTGCCAAAAAAATTAATTACAGAACATAAATTTTATTACTATGTGAATTAACTTAAGACGTGGTATGCTAAGTGCAAAACTATCCCAGAACTGCAGATCCTGGTGTAATACACAGTACACTAAGAAAACAAGGCAGAAGGAAAAAAACCACCAGAAAGGTATGTAAGCACTTCTTGCAGCTGATCATAGCAAGATAGACCTGCTAGGGCACAAAGTAGTAAAATTCCTCTTGTGCAAGTCTTAGCTGCAGGGAAGGAACAAAGGTAAGAACAGCAGCCCAGCAGAAAGGGAGGCAGACAGCAGCAGCGAACCTCTAAAAAGGTCAGAGAAGACTGATGATGGCCCCAAACAAGCAGCAATTAGCTCCTCCTGAACTTAACTTACTTGGTAAGAAAAGGTCTAAGGACACAGCTGGAGTAGTTGAAAGACTAAGGCAGGAGAATGGGAAAGTCACAGCTGTTGAACAGCAAAAGAAAATCGCAGCACATAAACACCATCTGAGAAAAAAAGCTTTTGCAAGACCCAGAGATATCATTCAATTTACAGAAATCTGCAAAGGTCTCCAAGGCAATTAACTCTAATTAACATCCATGTATGTTAATAAAAACAAGACAGCATAGCAAGTGTTAAAATTTAGATACCAAATATTAGTACTGAATTTACACACAGTAAACATCCCACCAGTGACAAGCTCTAAATGAGCCTTTTCACTCTTGTAGCAATACCTAAAAATAGTACTCCATCAAAATTGTTGTTCACACAGCTTTCTCACAAACAAATGCGTAAAACTCTTCACACCTAGGACATAATTAAGCAAATAATTCTGGCATTTTATGACTACAAAAAAAATCCAATCCACAAAGGATACCTTAACCCTTTTAGGCCCAAGAGAATGTCCTCAGGACTCTCTGTGCCATACACAAATACACATCTCCTCCTTCCAAGCAAAATAATTGTATAATGATTACAGACTACCAGGATACATTCTGCAGCAAGGAAAATTTAATCATTCTTTACATCACAGTATTTCTGTATTTTATTCTGTATTACAGCCCAACCTGAATATACACATTTTAGAATGGCAATCACAGTCCCCTAAAGCCCCTCAAAAGAACATTTAATGAAGAAAATTTAAGTTGCTTCAATTGATATGTTAAGCACTGCACAGTATAAATTGAAAATTTTAACAATATCAACAACCTGGCTCTCCCAAGAATTAATACCCTTAATTTAAACAGAAGGAAAAACATCAATTTGCAGAGGAAAAGACAATTGTCCAACACTATTTCCAGAAGCAGATACCAAAATATTTTCATGTCCTCCAATAACTCTGAAGAAAACAAAGTGCTCATCAAGCAATTCACTTTATGTCATCAAGCATTTCACTTCACAAGGTACAACCTTGGAGCAACACATGCAGCAATTTCCAGCTCAAGGAATCTCCAAGTACTTGCTGGACTGCAATATCGACAACCCTCAAGCACTGACATAAAATTATGCTATTAAATGTTTCCCCTTTACCAAAACAATGTTCTTGTTCACAACAGCAGCTAATATTTGCAGGGGAGAGAAGACAAAGAAGTGTCCTGGCTGCCTATTAAAACCACATCTCTCACCAATTAACACATCAGGATACATGCACTATGACAATTCTCTATTTTGAAATTAAAACATAAAATACAAGTGTTAATACTTACTATTCCCCAAATCTACATTAAAATAACACACTAAATAAATCTTATTTATTATTTACTAATAAATTACATAATCTAAAACATGTGCATCTCCCACACAATAGTGTAATGTAAAGTAAGCACGACCATATTGTGTGCTGGAACAAACAAAACAAACAAACAAACAAAATTTAAACTGTCCAGGTAAAAATACCATTTGATGTTTTCTATATCACACAGTCTCTAATGTGCAATGACATACTACTTCTCAGCAGTTTTCATATAGGCAACATGATGGCAAAACCTAAACAATTTATGTGATTTTTTTGCTTTTCTGGAACACGCAAGGCTAACAGGGGCTCAGGGGGAAGAAACAATATAAAAGCATGCACAGCTTAACTGGTGACTAGAAAAAAGACAGAACTTTTATCTTCTTCAGGAAAATGAAGAAAATGCATTTTGTATAGAAATTCATTTTGTAAAAATCTATCAGCATGTCTGTCAGCAAGATTAAGAAGTAGACAGAACTCATACTGGAACAATGAATACAGGAGAAACATCACATGATCACATGGAAAAAGTCCACAAAAACTAAACAGACTGGAGAGAGATCTTTAATGATGAATTAAAAAAAAAAAAATCAGAGATGAGAAGGGAAGCACTTTGCAGTGACCATGTTTAAATATTCAGCCCTAATGGCTGATAATCATATTCTGTAAGCAGCAGGATCAGAGGTGTGAGGCTGCAAATGCAGTAAATCCCCAAGGAAACAATATGTCTTCAAGATGTTCTCTTGAAACTGCTTGTGGTTGATTGAAGCAGCATCAGTAACACCGATGCGCACCCAGGTAGCAATGCCTCCCCACTGCCAGGGAGAGAACAAAAAGTGAACAACCACATGACTTGGTTACCTTCTGAGCTCAAAGCCACAAATATCAAACCAGCACTACTGCAGTATTCCAGTCCCTCAGTCACAGTAAAGGAGGAATACACAAGCATTTTGTCATGAGTGGAGAGAACTTATTACTAAAAACCTTTGTTGAGCCACAATTGGCAAAATTCTCCTCTTTCACAGGAAATATTGATATCTGAGTATTTTTAATACAGTCAAAATTACTCATGAAGAGTAGTACTTAAAGAAAAATTGATACAATTATAATTCATTATTTTCCAGTCATGTGAAACAAACCTCTCACAAACTTTAATGAGTGACACCAGACACAGATTATCTGTGCCCCAATGAAACAGTTCAAAACCAGGAAAAAAAATGAACACAAAAAGCCCAAAGAAAACTGTAAACCTGGAATAAAAAGTATTCATCTTTCTAATCTTCCCTCAGCCATTCTATAGTAGACAATTTTTTTTTGCTATGGCTGCTTCAGTGCTGACTGTATTTTCATGTGAGGAGCAAGAAAAAAAAGACATTGTAACAGATGATATCTAGTTCTTCAAAACCTTCTTGAACATTAGCATACAGACAGCACTCACACTTGCATGCCTATTTATCCATCCTTGTATCACAGGCACCTTTATGATCTCTTACTGATCAGAAGAAAATCAAGAACCAGGCATTGTCACAAAAATTTTAAGTCTCATTTTCACCTGTGACAACTGCTATGAACACCTGGAAGGCTTCTGCAATTCCCAAATTAAAAATCCTACAATTGCATGGAATATGGGCAGTCCAATTACAAACCCAGGCAGTAACTCATCAGCTGACTCACTGGTGGTTCTAATGCCACAAGGAGAATGATGTTCAGTGAAATCCACTTACACAACGTGTATAAATTCAAAAATATTGTCCCCCATAAATATTTGCAAATATGTAACCATTATCTTTTTAACTATATAAGCTCAGTCCTTAAAACAGGCCGTTAACCTCACAGTTACCCTTCAGACAAGGCAATCTTGTATTGCTCCCTGAAAAGCCAAAAGATTGACAGGAGTGTTCTCAATAAATGCTCTCATGTTTTAAGATTTTTATTTTTTAATTTAAGGCACAAAATTGTAAAAAATACTATGGAATTTTCTACTGGCTACCTCCTGAATCTCACAGGCTTTATTCTGTTATGTGAAAAAGCACTAAGCACCCAATGCAGGCGATTTTTTTTTCCTCCACAGCTGGACACCAGTGCAATATAAATGCTACAGACAAGAAACTGGAGGATTTTTAGCAGGATGTGAGTTTTACTATGGACCTTTTGAGCAAGGTACATTGTACAAAGTTAAACATGGTTGGCCAAAGCATAAGGAGCTGCATGACTCTCCACTATGGTCAGTCTACTTGGGGGTTTTAGGCTACCCCAAAGTCAAACAACTGAAATGCCACAGCTGACCTCAATTTCAAGCTTCCATCACTAAAGTCATATAAAGGAAAGAGCAAGACCACCAAAGCTCACACCTTCCTTTTAAATTCTTCCCGTAGCTTTGCAGGGCCCATCTGACTTAATCCTAACAAACCCCACTTCCCTCAAGAGCTCAGCAAACCACCTGCTTGCCTGTTCATTTGTGGCTCCAACAAACACTTTTCTAAGCTTGGGTTTTCACAGCCCAGTTTATGTAGCACACAATATTACACACCCAAGTTAGATTAGAAGCAGTATGAACTTAAAAAAAAAAAAAAAAAAAAAAAAAAGAGAATGTCATGACCAGAAAATTTCTTACAAACATTTATTAATGAGTACAATCCTGTACTTCTCATTGCAAAGTAATAAATAATTTCAACTAAAGCTGTTGCTTAATAGTGTTTGGTTTTTACCCTCTCCATCAATATATACAAGAACAAAATAAATTTTAAGTTCAAGGAATGCTTCATGAACATGAATTCATGACTAAGAAGATTGTGGCCCTTCACAATCTTACAGGTAGGCTTATCTACAGAAGCCTAAAAATGTTGGGTTTTTTTTTTTTTAATAATTCTAAAAAGCCTTTGTAACACTGCACAGGAAAGGAAACTGCACTCTAGCTAAAGAATTATGAGTGACCAAATCAGGGAAAATATTTTATTTCTCCCTTCCGAGCCTTTTGCCCTAACTGGTATTAAGTGATCAAGTCTACTTCCATAGCAATGAACAGGTCCCTAAAACCCCAGGGTGCCCCTTACACTTTCTCTGGTTTAGATTTTTTTAAAAGGTCCTGGTAGAGTTTCTTATGCCTGGCAGTGGTCATGGTTGATGTGGGCCCATTAGCCCACATCTCCATTACTGACAACTCCTCCTTCCTACTTGTTACTCCAAAGACCATTTACTTCACAAGATGAATTAGCAAACATCAACGCAAGAAAAAAAAATTAGTGCAATTAAATAGGGCAGCACTACCATGTCTTGCAGAGAATTCCAGAAGACAGAGGAGTTAACAGTGTTAAATGACAGATGCTAATCATAAATCTAAATATCTGGGGGCAGGAATGAGAGAGCAGGAAGAAAAAATTAAAATGGCATGGTTAAAGAATTACTTCAGGAAAGTAACTGCTACCAAATTATGATCAGAACATTAATATTCTGCCATTATGAAATGGACCCTATTTACCTCCCACATAATTCAGTATTTATTAATTAAAATTAGTATTCACTATGTAAAATTGGGCTTTTCTGTAGTATCTTTTGTCTTTATTTTAATTAAGCTCTCAATGAAGAGCAGTTTAGTAGTCTAGTAATACTTCACAGTTTTTAGGAAGTTCAACAATAACACAACTTACGAGTTTCATGTTGTACCCCATGATGCAATACAAGGAGATACAACAGGTATGCCCACCTATAGTGTCAACATACACAGTCCACACAACAGCACTCAGGGGAACAGCACTCAGCCTGTTCCAAGCTGCTGCACAGCATTTCCTGAACAAAAACCATCTCCCTCCAAAATTAAGCCACCAAAGAGTCTAAACACAGATTAATTTATGAGACAGTCAAAACTTGCAGCATATGACACTTAAATCACACCATCTTCCAGGTTTCTGCATGAATATCTTGTCTTCTGTGCCAACAAGACACAGAAGCACACCCAGGAGTCCTTTGTCAGTGATACCACAAGTGTTTATACTTGGACAAGTATAAACCAGTACCAGATCACACACTCACAGAACCTTGATGTCCCTAAGACTGAGGCCCACAACTACATTTCTGCAATTTTGCATTAACCAGACCTGTCCTGGACAGAAGATGTGTGATCCATCATTAAACCTGCTGGATTACAGATTGATTTTACCAACAGGAAGGTGTGGCATTTTTGATTCACTGATACTTAAGAGTGCTGCCAGGCCTTATGCACAAGAGGTCGGCACAAAATATGATAGTTAATTATTTTATAATTAAAAAAAGTCTGAAGCAATACAAAAAGCAGTATTACAGACAATAGAAACCCTTCCTTTACGTGGCACCAGTTGAATTTTGTGCTTTGGAGTAAAGAATGCCAAGAATGCAGAAAGAGAAGACGCGTACAGAACACACAGCTTCAAAAGTCACCAAAGAATTAAAATACAAGAGTATTTTTAAAATAGAAACCTTAACTTATATAGTAGGACAAAGTATCTCCAAAAGTAAACACCTTATTTGTCCAGTTAAACAAATATAGACTAAAACAAACCAAAATCATGCAGTACATGCCCAACTACATTTTCCTTAAAGACACTCCTTACTGCCATGAGTCTGCATTTTCTTCAATGCTGATTTATCATTATACTGTATCATTAAAATAGTTTAAACCGGTGTTTTCTTACCAATTTGACAACTCCACTTCTCAGCAATTTATGTTTCTCTTAACATAAACACTTTTGAACTCATTCCATCGATACCCATAGAAAGACATTCCTTAGCATCACTTTCTCAAGATTTGAGGATTTAGTAACAACACTGGTAAAATACATTTTTCAAGTAACTTTTTTTGCTTGTTGTTCATTACCACAGAAGATAAAAACTTCTGATTCGCTACAAGATGCTATTTCAGGATGTGACAATTGCAATAATTAAGGTTTTGCATGATGCCCAAAACAGCAGTGATTTTACAGCAATATGCAGTTTATACTGCTTGATGTCTAACTGATTAATTCAGCCATTTACAGGTTCCCCAAAACGTGAAGAATCCTCCTCCATTTCATTTGGACTATAATATATTCCCAGATTTAGTGGCCCCAGAGAACCACTTAAATAGAAGTCACACAGATATCCACATCTTTTTAAAAGTCTAGACTATGTTCTATGATACTATGGTACACAAGTCCAATATATGACCTATGAAACAAACCCTTCAACTCGAAATTGTTATGTATTGCCATTGTTAAGTATTTTGTACAGAAACTATCAAATCTAAAAATTGAATATACATTTTAAACCATCATGCCCTCCAGCAGTTAAAAGGTTTTACATCACTATTATTGAATACTGAGAATATAAACCATGAAGCACATTATACAAGATGCATTCTACAACTCAAGGACTTCCACCATTCCCACTTACCTCCCTATTTCACAATCTTTGCCTTTTCTACACCTTCTCAACTTGTCACTGACCTGCAGAAAAGGAAGCTGTTGAACAGTAACAATTTGGCCAAAATCTAGTTATTTCAAATTTTATTCTGTTATTCCTTTCACTTATCAACTAAGTGATTCAACATTTATACCAAGATTTGAAGAGATTGCAGTAACTGTCCTCTTTTTGCTAAATAATGAACAAAACTACAAACAATAACATAGTAGCTTGATAATACAATAAAAGAGATAGGTTGCTAGTGGAAAAAGAGTTGTCCCACTGCCCCCTTCTTGCATTTACTTCTGGCTATACTTCATAGTCAAGGGCACTTGTCATACTCTTTGTTGAGCAACAATCTATTAATTTCTTTTCAAATTAATTAGCTTTCCAACAGTTTAATAAGCTGAGCTGGCTCAACAAAAGAGTCCTGTGGCTGGTGCAAAACAGCTCTTTTGAAAGTCAGTGAGACACTATGGCAGACATAATCAACTGTCCAATTCCATCAAAAGCAAACAGAGATGTCTGTACTGTTTTAGCTACAACTGCTTTAGAAGTTGCCATACACTGCTCCAAATCCAGCCTACTCTCTCTGGCTATGGCTCTATGAGGAATATTTAGTACAACACCCAAGTGCCTGTACCAAGTGTTACCTAGCCAGCTATGAAACAGAAAAGCCTGGCCCCACATGCTGTGTTTTTCCCATAGTAATGAAAATTCTTAGCTCACTCTGGTTTGTGCTGTCTGAATAAATTCAATGTTCTGATAAGCCAATACTTGGTCACCTTTCCCTAAAGCCTACATAAAATGCCAATTAAAGCAGCAGAAATGTGACAGAAATAGAAAATTATTTAATTCCTGCAGAAAAATGAACCACTAGCTCATTTTACCAAGTACAACCTAGAGTGGTGTCATCTAGGTTCTACAATCCATTACTATTATAAAGTTACTTCAACACATCAGATATGATCAGAATCTACCATTCGTCCATGCAAAGCCAGGACCAGCTTTATTCCAACACAGACAGCACTCACCACTGAGTAGTTCAATACTCCAAAAGTATGTAATGAGAACTAGTTCTAATTCTAATTATTTTCTTCATTGATCTGTGTAGTTTCTACAAATGATGCTATTACAAATGAAAACAAATGAAAAGAAAGTTTACACTTATTTAGGGAATTTCTCTTTGAATTCTCTGTTAAAAGTTTAAAACCAATAAACCAAATCCACCACTTCATTGAGGGTCTCCAAGATGGAACCCAATACAATGGAAGAGTGTCCAGGCCAGTTGTGGTGCAGAAAAGGAGCTGGTTTAACACACTACCACACCAGTACTAAGGACCCTGACCTCAATACTTCATCCTATTAATCCATGTTGTTTCTTTCTAGCATGCAATTCACTGCATAACCCTCTTTCATATTTAACTCACAAAACAAAAGCTGGAATGCCAAAATCTTAACACTTAAGCCAGAACTGAGGCCACATTTTAAAAGGATGCTTAACATGAAAACATAACCAATCCAAATTGCAAAGACACACATTTATCATTTCATGCAAACTACAGTTGTAAATTACATGAAGAAAACTATTTTATTATCTCTTCAAAATAATAAGAAGCTGTAGAAAATCTGGCTAATATAATGTAAAACAAACTATCTGCAAAAACTGCCACTCAGAAGGGACATTTTTATTAATTATAAATCCATATGCTGATATTTTATACACTGCTACAGCAAAATACAACCCTACAACAGTAGTAATTTAGAGAGCTGATCAACAGCATCAACAAAAAACAATGTGACAGTAATTTTTAAAGTAAAATATGGGACTCTTATAAAAAAATCCCCAGCTGCTTTAGGCTTGGTGCTGGAAGAACCTTACAGTAATTAAAACACTAACAGCTTAATGAATTTGTCATAGTAGTTCCATTTAATAAATACCAGTTAACTGAAAACTGGCATTTATAATGCCAAAACACAAGCAGGGTGTAAACCTAAGTAACTTTTACAGGAATTTTCAACCTAATGATACATTTTTAGATGAATGACAGCTCTTAAGTAGCAAGCTCAGAATGAACATTATTCTCACAGCATTACATGTTATGAATATGCTACAGCTCCCCAGACTGGAAAGAAATAAACCTTAATACTGCAGAAACAAAAAGCAACACAGAAAAGTTTGAAATACCACACACAAAATGAACACAATGTGATTCCTTCCCCCAGTCAGCATCCTACAATGCAGACCTCCTGAAGAGCAGCACTGCACTCCATTAGTAACTTTTTTCTACACCACGTGAAACCAGAAGGGTACAGTGACAAGAAATGGTATGTTAATGAGATGATAACGATTATTCTTACTATTCTAGTTACAGTATTTTGTTCTTCTGACATCAAAAAAATAGGGGTCATAACTGCCTGTTATTGATTTATACTGACAGAAATTAGGCTCAAACATTAAATAAAGATTAGTTAATATTTGCAGAAGAGTTTGAACATACAAAATGCTATGTAAGTAGCCAGTATTAAGTCTTCCCACACACTCATTCTGGCATGCTTCCAAGCAGGGAAGTCCCACAGAAACATTTCAACAGCAGTAAGGAGAAACAGAGAGCACAGGCAATTGCAGCTATATTCACAACAGTCCTTCTAAGGAGCACCTGCAAAACTGGGGAGAAGCAATGCCCACTGCCTGCTACAAATTCCAACACCAAAAAAGAAACTCCTGTTCCAGCACAGCTTATATAAACGCATGCTGAACAACCCACATATCTATAATCCTCTGTACAACCTGAAATGATCTGCAGAACTCCAAACATCTTGTAAATATGACTTTCTTGTTGCCAGTATTCCTGACCAGATTATAACTTCACAAAGCAAAGTCAGCCTGCAATGTAGATGTCAGTTTGATTTTCTTATAGAATCTTATTTTCAATACATCACAGTGTCTAGAGCAGACTAGTTTTTCCAGATTTAAAATCTAAAATGGCAAGGAATTAGGCAATGAATCACAATGTAATAGCTTCCGATCATTCAAGAGCAAAGTTCTTCCCAAACATGTAAAGAAAGCCAGTACCTTTTCAGCTAGGATTCCATGCTGCAAAAAACACTCTACAAGCTTTCTTCCAAGAGTGGAAGAAAACAAAATGGTCTAAATTGTGCCAAAAGTGAGGTAAAGAGGAGAGGCACATGGCATGTTCAGGCATTTCTTAATATCTCTGAAGGACAATATTAATACTTTATAAGATTAAAAAAGGGTATGTCTGATTTAATTATCAGGTACTCAGACCTGTAGCCTCAGGATGCCCCAAAAATCTCCAAAGCTAGGAGGGATGGGACTGCAGATCATTGCACAGCATGGTCCATACTCTGTAAACAGGCCAAAGCCGGACCTCATGTATAGAACCGGCACTGCAGCTTCCAGGAACCACAGAAAACTCAAGAGTGCAAAGGCTCATAATAAGATCTAACCACAGCAGGCTGGTAAGCATCCAGCTGAAGGAGGAGGTCTAGCAGGGTTTTTACAACAGCATCTGATTAACCATGCCAAAGATGCAAGAAAAATCTTCTCGAACTGTTCTTAAAATCTTCTCTTACCCCTTCCATCTTATTCCCAGTAACACCTGCACAACTTCTAACCAGCACACAGACTGAAACCAGAGAAAAATGTACATCATCCTCCTGCCTGCATAAATTAATGTAAATCAACCACAGTCCTGAATTTCCTTGTGGAGCTCTAATTGATCTATGACAGACTTTGCAACATTTCAGGGGAAGAAAAAAAAGATAAAATGGAGATCACTGCAGAGATTAGAGGACTACTTTTGGAACTGGCATGCCAGCCTGATGGTTTTTATGAGTAAGACCAGGTAGAAAAGTGATGACAGCAGGAATAAAGTTTCCTTTTCCTGGCTCTACAGTAACAGAAGACATTGCTACTACTGTTGAGCAAGGTAACTGATAAAACACTTCAACTACTGAAATACTGAGTATTTCTGTATTCTTACTGGCCAAAAGCTCCAAAATCCTCTTTCAGGCAAAAGCAGGACACATTTGACTTCAGAGGAATTTAACCCACAGAAAAATACTTTTCTTCAGAGTCTAGCTCCTTAAACCAGTTCACCTGTAGGGTTCAAGCAGCCATAAAACAGAGGCACAAGGCTAACAACAGCGCATGTGATCAGGACACAGAGACAGAACCACCCCAGCAGCAGCACCTACTCTTGGAACTGCCCTGTGAATGGGAAGGCTCATCTTCAGTAGCTTGAAGTGAACAAGGATGGAAGGAAGAACACTATGAATGAGAGAGGAAACTCTGCACGTGAAGTTATGTTGAAAAATTACTTAGTTACATAACTGATCAATTCTGCTCTGTCACATCAGTGAAGTAACTAGTCTCTCCACCAACTACCCTCCCAGAAAAAATTGTTTTCAACAGATTGACAGTTTGAGTTCTCCCCTCCAAATCCCATTCAAAAAGCCTTTAATGTTTGATAGTTGGCATTCAAAAATTAAACATTCAAAACAAACATTTGCACCTTTCCACATCTGGCAAGGCAATGTATTCTAAGATTAAGATTTTACATTAAAGCATTTATTTCTACTGTATGTATCATGCATCTAATAACTCAATGCCAACATATTCCACAACAGAATAAAAAAGAGAAGATGACAGAACTGGACACACAAAGTACT
This sequence comes from Haemorhous mexicanus, assembly GCF_027477595.1. NCBI lineage: Eukaryota > Metazoa > Chordata > Aves > Passeriformes > Fringillidae > Haemorhous > Haemorhous mexicanus. Next base: position 11,084,688 of record NC_082354.1, read on the forward strand.
TTTGAAATGGCTCTAGTATTCATCCCCATTTTCTTCCACATTCCCACCTTTCCTATCTTTCTTGCTATATTTTCCTTTATCATAGTAATCCCATTTCATCCCTAGGATGCTTAACTCCTTATACACTAACAATTAATGCTCATTGTAAAGGAACTGAAAAACTTCAGTAAGTTTCTTAAATGCCCAAGTTCCCAGGAACATTGAATCACTCTTGCATCCAAAAGAACCATCTGAATGTTTCCATGCTTCCCTTCACCAGAGAGCAGGAAAGACTAAACCCATTTGTAGGCTTATGCAATAATGCATAAATCCTCTCTTGTAAACAAAACTTCTCTAACCAGTTTTGAATGCAAGGTATGCTTTGCAGTTTACAGCCTCTTGGCACAAAAAGGAAAACCCTTGAGAATTCAATTTTACAGAGATTGTTACTGCATTTGGGGGTGAATAGGAAGAATCTTAATGAGTAACCTACTGTACATGAAGAGGATGACTTTTTGTATTTTCTTCTATCCAATGCTATTGAACTGAAAGTGTCTAAAAATGTTTTTGACATTTTTATATCATATTGATATAAACACTCTGTCTTGTCACCTTTGAAAATTTCTGTTTAGCACTAAGTACTGCTCTGAGGCTCTAAGCTAATTTTAATAAAATCACTGTTTTGCCAAATAGAAATTGAGCAGTATAACACAGACAATGCAATGCAGCAATATAAATAAAATTCCTAAAAGCTGATTTTTTCTTTATTATATTTCAACTGTCAAGCCACAGCTCCTCTGTGTACAAAATCTGGTTTGTTTCATAGCAGAGTGGTAATACAATATATATGTCACTGCATCAGCAATACCTTTTAATTGATAAACATTTTTAAATTAATCAAATACTAATATATATCAGTTTTGAAAACAGAACTTATCAAAACTAGTTGAAGGTAAGGACATTTAATAAAACAAGAACAGCTTAAACATAGAATATTGAAAATAAATGTAATTGAGTGGGGAAGAAAACCCAAACATTTTCCAGTGTTATTGAAGCATTTGCCTTGTTGAACCATTTCTACATTTGGTAAATCAACATGCAAAAGCCAGTTTCACCTCTTCTTTAGCCAATTGTTTATTAGGCAAGTAACAACAGACCTATGCCACAGATTCAAGAGAGATACTTGTGCAGCTTTCCTTTCTGGTTACCATAGTTTCAAATGAACTGTAGATCTCTAGAAATAATACTTATGAGAAGGAATAGAAATATCACTGCTTAAATATGAAAACTGCAAGAAGAATCATTTTGATTAGTGTATGAATGGCACTTAAGTGAACAGGTAAATACTTAGGAAAGGAAGTTTGATTTGCAAGACTTTGTCAGACACAGTAAGTGAAGCCTGAACACAGAGAGAAGGATAAATACAGCACATGGAACAAGAGGGAAAAGAAGGTACCAAAAAGCCATTCAGTAGCCATTTACCTGACTCTTTTTCTAAAATTCCCAGCAAAAAACCATCACCAGCTCTAAACTGGGACATTACAGTTCCAAGCCTCCCACATCAAGGGATACTTTCTAAACATATACTGGGGGTGAAAAACATGAATCTTCTCAGGAATTTAAGATAACTTTAAAATCTGAAATAAAGAAGGAACTTCCCACAGGAACAGCCTAATAGATTGCCAGAGACACTGAGGAAACTTCATCCTCTGAGACATTCAAAACTTGACAAGTGGCCTTATGGAACAAGATTTAAGGAGAAGGCTGGATCAGACCTCCAGGGATCCTTTCCCACCTAAGCAATTCTGTGACCAAGAACACAATTTCTTCATTGTGGCATTACTTCTAGGAAGCAACTGTGCATTCATCATGCAAAACTTTGTTTCGTGTGGTGTTAAAAGAGAGTATTCTGGATACAGTTGTCCAAACAGGTACAAAAGAAACAACAAAAATAGTATATAGCCACACACCAAACTGGAACTCCCCTGCAAGAATACTTTTCCCATCCCTAAATAGTACAAACCAGCCAGATTTTACAAATTCTTATGCTATTAATCTTAAATTATTAATATGGTATCTTTCCTGTTCAAATATATTTAAATGGTATTCTTTATCCTAAATCAAAATATAATATATCAACTCTCTTCTCTATTTCCCTGCCAAAAGCACGGCTCTGCCACATGATATATGGACTGCAGCCACTGGTCATTCTTGCTTTGAAAAAAAAGGCTTGATCAAGCCTTCCCAGTTTCCTTCCTTGGAAAAAACACCATAATAATCAGTCCTCTGTTTCTAAGAAAATCAGAAGTGAAATGGCCAGTGGTCAGGATGCACCGCCATCTTACACAAATTAAATTAGTTCACCACTACATCCATAATCATAAAAAATGTCTTATTCCAGGACTCCTGTTGGTCAGTCAGAAAACCAGGCACCTCAAATGCACGCATTAAATATGAAGCTGTGTTCCTAACATTTATGACTTACATTGGAGATTTTTGTAACTTCAGTAATCTATACATTCAAATACCCACAGCACATTAATAAAAGTAACAGATTAAAAAATAAGACCTCCAATATTCACACCCTCACTCTGTACAAACTCTACTTATAATGAACTTTCCTTGCTGGAAAATTACACTCTGACCAAAAAAAAAAAAAACCACAAACAACCAATTATATCACTTGCTTATTATCTGCTTACTAAGACTTGATATGGTCCAAATTTTCAGTGGATCCTTATTAAGGCATGAACCAAAAGTTCTACGAAAAGGAATAAAGGAATAACAGGAAGGAATAACAGGTAAGTAATAGCATGAAAGACTAAAAAAGCCTTAGCCTGAACAGCCTATTTTTATTTGTAAACAAAGTAGAAGTAAATTTTCTTTTCCCCATATATGATGCTGCCAGGAAGGTCTTAAAACTTTGGCCGAAATGCTACGTTCAGTAAAAAACTGCCATTCAGCCATAACCAAGAACTGCAACATGACCTCCCCATCAACAATGCCCATCTCTTTGCAGTCAGTTCACACGGCCTAAGCAATAGGAAAATAACTGCATTAATTCCTCTTTGCTGTGTGACCTCACCAAGTACAGCACACACCCTCCCAGGAAGCATCAGGGGAGTGTTCACCACAGAGTGCCTGCACTCACTGGGACTGAGGTACCACTGGAGCAGGGAGAAACCTGAGGGGAGCCTGCAGGTAGGGTCAGGTGTCCTCCACATCACCCACAGCTCTCTCACCCACAGGCCACAAGCTAAGCAGCATTTCACCAAAACTTTGCAGCAACTCCAAAGCTAAATCTGGAATGCAACCACAACTAAATAAAATATGCATACCTAAGTTGTTACTTTTTTAAATAGTCAGTAGTTTCAGGAATGTTTTGTCTTTTCTGAAATGTCGGTATATTCAGATTCATTATTTTGTTAATAGGAAACCCTGAAATTTCAGCTATAATTCTTATCAATCTAAACCACTGCAGAGAGACTCATTATATGGCAACAGGCACCATTTGAGACCTTTTTCAAAACAAAAGCAGAAGTCATCAGCTTGTTCTATCAACCCTTGAACAATGGGAACAGATGCAAAAATAATTTCCTCTCTAGAGCTATAAAGAAGCAGAAAACAAAATGATTTCTAGTGTCACCCATATTCCCTTGCTCTAATATAATAACTAATATTTACTGAAATAAAGCACAGAAAAGTAAAATGCAGAAAAGGTTGTATAAGGGCAGGACTAATAAGCCTCTAAATTCAGAGCCATAAGAAAATAAACCATTCACCTACCTACCAGAAAAAAATTTCACAAAAAAACCGAAAACCAACCAACACATGTTCTCAGATACTTTTTTGGGTAGGTATTGTGATCAGCTTCTCAATCACAGATCACAAACTACCCTGCTATACATGCCAATCTTCTTACATCTACTCCCTCTTCTGATCATATTCTTTTACAAAAATAAGCCTTCCAAAGGCAGAAATCATAGCTAGCTACACAATCAAAAAAAGTGCAGAATAGACAACCATGTAGTATATACCTGGACAAAGCAGCTATCAGACCACTGATTTATTTTCCCTCAATAACACAAGAGGTAGCTGCACACAAATATGGTCCTACATGTCCTTCATTTCTGACTCAAATTGGTATAAACAAGTTTAAACAGAGACTAGTCCTGGATTCTCCATGAAAATCTGTAGCCAGTAAAGGCTAGGAAAAGCCAGGTGCCGCATGAAAGCCACAGGGGTACCCTAGGGGATCAAATTTTCCCACATTCCTATCTCCAAAATCGGGTGCCAGATCTCAGAAAATGTTTGTGAGAGGTTTCCCTTTCCCTCTACCCAAGATCTCACAGATCTAGGAAAATTAAACAGTGGAAAACTTGGAAATACAGAGATACAAAAAACTGATTAAGCATTCTGTGAAATAATGGAATGGCATAACCCATCAAATCTAGGATTCTGGTCTAGTTTCAGTGATCTCACCCATCAAACTGACAGGATCAAGGAAAAAAAAAAAAAACCACAGTTTATGTGTTGATACCCCTTGAACACTGAAACATCTTTCTTGATACAAGCTTCCCAACTACAACAAACCAAAACCAGTCCTACAATTGTCTGAGATGACCTAAATGAGGATCACCTTTAGAGATTTCCCTTACTTTGTATTTATTCTCACAAAAAATTAATTTCCAACTTTACCAGATTTTTATAAACTTCAAAATGAGAATATTTAAGGAAAATAAATTCTAGTTAAAACAGCATAGGACTAAAACTACTATTTTAACCTTGTACTCTCAAAATGAGTTTTTGCTATAGCATTCCTAAGTAAATACTCGACCTTATCAAAAGTCACATCAGATCCCAAGGCTTATTACCCTTAAACTACAAAGACGCAGAACTTTTTGAAAGCAGATTTTTTTCTAATATAAAAAGCCAACTGAAGTCACTGTACTAATCTCCAAACACGAAACCTGTCCACTGAATGGAAGAGCTCAGCTGGTTTACTCTTCAAAGCAGCCTTTTAGACGGAATAAACGCTCGCCCAAGAGCTGCAGTTCCGCAGATGTGACACTGCCAGGGCGACCGAAGGCGCTCCTGCCACCTCCCTGCGCGCCATCCCCGCGCGGGCCCCGCCGCCGGGGCGCCCCCTGGGGACCGGGGGCGGCCGCTGCACCCCCCGGGAGCTCGGCACGCCCCGCGCCCCGGCCGGCCGGGAGGGGCTCCCCCTCCGAACCAGGCGTCTCACCCGCCCACAGCCCCATCCCGCTCCCGCTCTGTGCAGAGCCAAAGGACGGCAGGGGCAGGAGGCAAAAGGAGGCCCAGAGCAGCCCACACCGCACAATGACCCAGGAACTATGGGACCTTGAGGAACTGCCATTTGTACTTAGCCTTTGAGTTTAAAGGGGAGTTCACCTAAAACGCTGGACGGCATTGAATCTAAACCACAGATATAGGCTATGCCACCATTAAAGTTTTTGTGATGCAGATGGAAAAGAGCTCTTTCCCTTCCTCCATATATATGCTGTGTGCAAGCTTTTTTCCAACATAAAACTCCAATTTCCCGCTCACCTCTGTTTCCCAAGGACTAGATTATCACTCTCTTCTACTTTGTCAATGATCCTCATATATATAAGATGAAGCTTTCAGAATATGACTGTTTTAAGTGATACTGAGAAAGAGAGCAAAGCTTTTATTTAAGACTATTAAACTGGTATGTTGCTGGCTGCTATCAATCACTTCTTTCCATGACAAAACAAGTACTGAACCAGATGATGCTCTTGGAAATTATCACATCTCCCTGACAGAGACCAAATCGACAACATATTCCTCTATCCAGTATGTTTTCTTAATTACACACATCGAAAAAAAGAAAAGAGGAAAAAGGAAGAACAAACAAACAAACAAACACAAAACAAAACAACATCCACCACCAAAACCCAACAGTACCATTTTGGAAATTCACACCTACAATATTCTTCTAAGTTTTAAAATCAGAGAAGAAATGGCCACTGTAGGCAGAGATCACACTAAGTTGGAAACCTTGTCTCTTGTCTCATCTGACAAAACACAGAATTCCAGTACCACAACCAACAAGCACAAGTAACAAGCATAAATATTTGCTTATTTTCCAGGATTCATTTGGTGAAAATAAGCAACTGAAGTATTTCAGGTTTCTGTAAAACATACAACCTGTTTATACTGGCACACAAGTCTCAGAAAAGCTCATCTCTCCTAAAATATTTGCCTGCAGCAAAACAACTGAGACAGTAAGACCACAAATGAAAATGACAAACGAGGATTCTGGAATCATTCTAAATTTGAGCCATAAGTGACAAAGAGCAATCTAATTTTAAAAAGTTCATAAAGCTTTGATGTGCCAACATTATTTCATGACTTAACTAAGTCTAACACAGTTGCTCCCACCACCAAGAGCAGGAACTTTCAAGTGGTTTGTTGCCTGCAGCTATTTTCTACAGGAGACTGCAGTAGCATGTAATATTCAAGAGAAGCTGTCTACATTACTTTATTTTTTTATAATTTAGTTGCTATTGGTAAGTTATACTAAGACGAAATAAACCTAGAGAGTATTTAACTGACAATTCTATTTACACTCCTTCCAAGTGGAAATTATTTCAGTCCAAACGTTGAAAGACTTGAACATGTAAAGTTCAAATGTAATATATTTATGGAATTTGAGTTAGATTACCAACCAGCTAAGTGAATACTCCAATTTATAAAGTGAATGCTATTCAAGTAACATAATGCATTTTTAATCTAAGTATTTTAATAAGCTATGAAATAGCAATTTTTGTCATTTCACAGAACCCAGTCTTTTAAAGATATAATCAAATATCCTTAAAATATTTAAAGATATTTGAGTATATCTTTAAAAATAATCCTTGAATTTATACCAATCAATTTGTTTTCAGTTGCAAAACATCAAGACTTTATATCTAAAAGATGAGAGCTGTACTAAGTTTTATCTTAACTTCTTAAATACAAGTTTAACAAATCCTTTCATTGGTTATTGACTTTATTTGGCATTATCTTCTTGAAACGGTAAATGTATGAAAAAGCTCCAAAAGCATAACTCTGGCCTAAGTACATAACTTAGAAGTTACCTGAAGGCTAGGAAGCATCACAGAAAAATTAAAGTTTTTCCTATCTCCCAGTTCCATGCCTATGGGTTTTTTGGGCTTATACAACAGCCAACTAAGTTTACCACAGCTAACTTAATACAAACAACAGCAACAGAAATTCAGGGGTCAGGGATTCCTGTCACAGGTTGCACAAAACCCACCTGCAGACAACACAATGTCACTGGTTTTGTTGAGAAGGACCAACATGAGCCATATGAGTTACACAGCAAGATCTATTTGTCAGAGATGAGATTCAATCAATATTTTTGTCCTTTGTACAACTTCGAAGCTTTTTTAGTCTTTGATTAAGCAGAACAGTGTGGGGATTCCAGCCCATTCACCTCCAGCGGTTTCAGCAGCAAAAAATATTCATGTTCATGCTAAAAGCAATGCATTTCTCACACCCTGTTTCATTTAGCAATGAAACTGTTATTGTACCATAAAAGAAAACAAACTATGTTACCCAATAAAGAACCCTATACCAGATCTGTGGTACTGAGTTTGTGACTGATCACCAGGAAGATCCACAAAATTATGAGTTGAGGGTAATGAACAAGTGATACCAAGATGACAGAGATTAATGATGGTCAATTGCACAATCACTCTTGGTGTTTATTTCTCTGCACACAATCAGCCAGCCTGCACATGGATAAGTCTTGGGAGAGTTCAACACCAGATAAATACTTCAGGAATAATATTAAATAGACTAGTGATTTAAAGAAAAGAGACTATGAAAAACAGAAAAAGTTTTTTCCGAATGGCCAAAGAAAGAAGTAATCAATCACAAATCGAGACGGAACTGCCAAGAGTTTACAGGGAGACTTATGCTTGGAGAACAACACCTCGCCGCAGGAAACGCTAGGAACTCTCATTCTCGGTCATTTATCACAGGATTAAACAAAACTCCCAGAGAGCACGAAAGCGGTCGTGCAACGGCTTCCAGACAAGCGATCCAAAAGGCGTTTTCCTCCGGTTCCCTCCCAGCAGCCCGGCGAGCCGCGCAAACGGGATGGGGAGCGCAGCCCGAGCAGCGCCGGCCGCGCTCGCCCCGAGCCGAGCGGAGGGGCCCGGCCGGGCCCGGAGGAAGCGGCCGCCTCCCGCGCGGCGGTGGCCAATGGGCGGCGGGCGCGGCCCGAGGCGCGGCGAGCAGGCCCGGCGGGGCCGCCGTGACGCACTTCGGCAACCGCCCGCCCGCCCGGGCCGCGCCGGCACGGCCCCCCCGCAACCGCGCCGGGCGGCGGCCCCGGGGCGCGCAGCGAAAACGCGGGGTCACAACGGCGGCTCAGGCGCCTCGGGAGACCGGACACGCCAGGGTGTGGCTCGGGGAGCGAACGGGAAGGGAGAGCTTTCGAGCGCGGGCAGGGCAGGCGGGGGGCAGCAGCGCTACCCGGGCTGCCAAAAAGTAATTAAAAAAATAAAACAAACGGGAAAAAAACCCAAACAAATAGCAAAAAAGGAAAATCCAATACCAAACTAAACAACCAACCACACACTCCCTCTCAGTAACTAGAACACCGGACTCGGCGGGGATCGAAACTTTGTGTCACCTCCTAACGCCGCATCCCGTGGGAACACAAGAAAGCAGAGCAGGGCCCGGGCAGTATAATAAATAAATAAAAGCAGCGACAGAGGAGCCCGATCGCTTCCACGCCCGCTCGGGGGGGCGAGGAGAGAGGGGGGAAAAAAAAAAATTGAGGTCGGTGGGTCCCGGATTTCCACGGGGTAGACGGATTATACAACGCTACCAGAACAGAGGAAGGCATGGAGGCAGCGCGGCCGGGAGCACAGCGGTGCGGGCCCCTAAGGCCAGCACGCCCAGCACCAAGGGATGCGCTCGGGTAGGGAAAGGAATTCCCGGAAAACAGGGCCTCCCAGCCCAGCCATCTGCGGCCGTTCACTCCTCTGTCCCTCCGTCCCTAACCGCAGCAACTATATATACATATATATACATTTATATATATATATGCACGTATATCTATCTCTATATTTTTTTTTATCCGTGTAGAGAAAATAAGCACCCAGAAAAGAGAAACACCAGGAAAGCTCTCGTTTCCTACCTGGGCAGGGTTCAGCTCAGTTCAGTGCGTGCCGAGGAGGAGGGGGCAGAGGAGCACTATCTAAAACAAAAGTGGCGCCAAAACCCCCCAGTAAGAAGCATTCTCCTTCCTCCTCCTCCTCCTGCCCCCCTCCCCCACCGGGGCCGGCGAGAGCCCAGCGGGGTTCCAGCAACACGCGGCTCCCGGCATCGGGCGTCCCCGGCACAAGTTGGCAAGCGCCCTTTCTTTACAAAAAAAATAAAGGAAGCCGAACGGAAACTGCCACAACTCTTCCTCTTAGCGGACAGCAGCCGGGGAGCTCGGCCAAAGTCACTCGGAGGGGAAAACTCGACCCTCAAAGGCCTTCGCCGAGCTGGGCGCCGGGGCGGGGGGGCAGCGAATGGAGGCGGGGGGGGAAGGTGCAGGTCAGTCCCTACCTACGTCCTCACTTAGGCCGAAGGAGCCCCGCTTCCGCCAGCCCTCCTATGCAATCACGGGGAAGGGCGGCCAGAGTTCCCCAGCTCTGGGAAGAGAGACTGAGGAGACAAACCTCGATCCCTCGGCACTTCCCTGCGCGGGGAACCCACCAGCAGCGGGCTGGAGGGAAGAACTCGGCTGCTGGGCAGCGGGGAGCAGAGGGAAGGGAGCGCTGTCAGGGGTGCGAGTCCCCTGCCCGCGGCCTCCCCCGACATTCGACCCCGGGGCACAGGCAGCCGCCCCACCATTTTCTCTGCGCGGCCCAGCGCTCCTCCCGAGCGCGGCTCGGGCCCCGACCCCATTCCCCTGGCTTGCCCACCCGAGCGGCCCGGCCCGGCTCGCCCGCACACACACCCCACGCACACAATGCCCGAGTCCTCCATCTTGCCGGCAGCCCCTGCTCGGCTCGGCAGAAGGGGGGAGGAGGAGGAGGAGGAAAAGGCGGTTCTCCATTTTAGCTCGCCGAGCGCCGGGCCCAGCCTGCCCGCGGCCGGCTCTGGGGAGGAGGAAGGGGGCCGGGGCGGGCAGGGGGGCCGCTTTCGGCGCCCTCTCGCTCTCTCACTCGCGCTCCGCTCGCCTCCCCCCTCCCCGCCGCGGCGCGCCGGGAACGGGGGGTGGGGAAGCGGGGGGCTGGAGTGTTTTCGCGGCTCGGCCCCGCCGTCCTCCATCTTGGCTGCGCGCAGTCCCCGCGGCCAGCCGGCCTGGCGCCCCGTGCGGGCCCGGGCGCCGCGGGCCCCGGCCCGGCCTCTCATCGCCGCCGCGCACCGCGATCCCGTGTCCCCCCGCCAAACTTCCAGAAGCTTCGCCGCCATTTTCTAACTTACCTTGCCCAGTGTCGGCGTAGGCAGCGAGGAGGCCCCGGCGCGCAGCTCCGCTCCCGTATCCCCGGCGCGGCTCGCCGGCTGCGCGCCCGTCCCGGCCTGTGCCGGGCTGTGGGCGCGGAGGGGGCGCGGGGCGCGGGCGGGTCGGGGTTATTTAATTTGGCGGCGGCGCTGGGGATTGTTTGGGGTGTTCGCTGCTCGGCGGCTCGCGGGCGAATGGAGGGCGCAGGCGCCACCTGGCGGCCGCCCAGCGGGGCCCGCTCTCCTGGGCGTGGGGCGACACCTGCCGGCCGCCCGCGGCAGCGCCGCGCCGAGCGGGGTAAACAAGGTGCGGCGCATGCGCGGGGCGGGCGCGCAGCTGCGGCGGGGCGGGCCCGCGCTGGGATCGGCAGTGGGGCTCGGCGCGGCCTAAAAAGGAGCGGCCGCTCGGACACGGGGCCAGCCCGCGGGACGCGCCCCGCCGCACGCAGGCCCGGGCTCTGCCGGCGCAGCCCTGCGGTAATTGGATATAATTGTCCGGCCGAGGCAGAGCTGGGCCGCGCGAAAGTGCTCCGCGGAGCCGATGCCGCAGGGTTCTGCTCGGTCCGTGCGCTGTGCCGCCGGGAAGCGGAGCCGTGCCGGAGGGAGCCCGTGGCCCGGGAGATAAACGCGCGGTTGCCCTCACGGGTGCCGGGTGCCTTATCTTGGGGACTGCAGCCAAGGCTGCTGGCACCGATGGCAGCTCGCGGGGTCGGGAGCGTTCTCCAGAGCCGCCTTCTGCTTCTGCCCATCGCCCAGTGTGCGCCCAGTTAAATGAGAGTTTGTGGGATTCCTTTTTATTCCGTGCGTGAGGATTATATGAACCTAAAGCGATCCATAAAAACAGTACAGAATTCTTAAAGTAACAAGATATGCAATTTTTGACGCCTTTTTTTTTTTTTTCACTGTATTGTGTAATGCTAAGCACATTGCTCATGCTGAATACTTCCACGTACGATTATATTTAGATCAGTCAGCACAATAATAGTTTTGTCCTGGTAATTAGGGTCTAATCACCCTCTCGTGGTTATCTACTTACAATTTTGGGGACAGCGTTAGCATGACTAAGCAGTCGCTAAACCGAGTTACTCTGCTCACCTGCCTAACAAAGACAGGGTATTTAAGAGAAGAGTATCCACCAGCTCCAGTCTTTTCAAAACTAAGATGAGGCATCCCGCAGAGAAAATAAGGCTTACAATGGAAACCGTAAGCAGATTAGCAGTGTTTAAAATAAGTTTTTTTAAAAACTGAAAGAGTGTAATATTAGTTGATGACACCTAGGAATTCTAGATACAATCTGTCGGTACATGAGACAGGCTCACAAAAATAAATTATGTTCTGTAGCTTGAGTACATATTTCAGAATAGTTTTGCACCTTCTGTCAAATTCAGGGGAAACAAACAAACAAAAAAAAAACCAAAGTAGAAAGACTGCCTTGTAGGAAACACTTTAAAATAGCATCCTGAATGCCCAGTCATACAACCATGTTCATGGTTTCAATTACAGCTACAGGTGCTGCTGATGATCTTTAATGTTAATCTGATAGTGTCTGGAAAATGTAGAAGAATTGTGTATTAAAAAAAGCTCACCGCACTTAATGTCAGCCTTAAAAATTATCTATATTGTTATAAAACAACATTTAGGAATACATGGAAAGGAGCTGGATCCTTTTGTGCCTTTCCTATACAAAGTCAACTTCTGACAGCTGCCATATAGACAACCTTTCCATAAAAATAAACTACAAGATTTTCCCTGCACACAGAATTCCAGTAGTGTGTCTTCTGCTTAAGATACAATAGGAATAACTCTCATTAAAACTCCAGTCCAAAACTTTGCAAGATTATAGCAGTTTACTGCAGGAGCTGGCAGGAACACGAGGCAGCTCCAGTCGGCTGTACATGAAATACATGTACAGCACGTGGATTTTGTTCTATTCCAAAAGCACTGCAGTTCACACCCGAGCTCCCAGCTGAGAGGTTTTAGGTAAATGTGCAGCTAACGTGAAGCAAACATGACATAGTTTCTAAGGTGTGGTTTTGAAGGAATGAGTGTGCAAGTGCTGACAATACCACGGCAGAGTTCAGCCCATTCCCAAAGCTGACTCAGGCCTTGGAAGCCCAGATCCATAACACTTCTGGGTGTCCTGACTCACAGGACAGAATTTGCTTTTTTCTGCTTGAGCCAAAACATGGAAGTGCTTTAGAGACCAGGCTCCAGGTGCAGCAGCCCTACACAGCCCTGGTCACAGAGCCTGCCTAAGAGGATTTCACACTCTGCAGTTCAATTTCCTCTCTTGCAGTTGTTTCATTCAGCTGTTTGCTCAGCCCTGTCTTAGCAAAGCTGTGTCCTCATCGGAGAAGGGGAGAGGGACATTTGCTCTCTAAGGTTTGATTCCTACCCCCCAGCCCAGATAATTTCTCTGAGCTGCTCCAGTACAGCTGCAGAGCACTGAAGTCAGCACAGCTGAAGGTGCTGAGCGCTGTGGTGAGGCCAGGAAAGTTTCTGCTCTGCTCCAGTGACCAGAAATCGGGAACTTCCTAAGTCAACTGAGCCCTGTGAGGATTCCTCCTTTAAGGGGGCCAGACTGGCTCTCTGAAGAGCCTGACTAATGCATTTTCTTCATGAAGAGATCATGCTTCTGGGACTGAGCCTTCCAGTTGGTACAGCAGGGAAGATGATGAAAAGCAGTTCCTCTGCAAGCCCATCACTTCTTTCTAAGCTACCAGTTCCAGAGTGGGCTTCTACCATTTCAGACTTTGGGAAAAAAACCAAGACCATCCTGAAGTTTCTGTATAGTTTTAGCATACTAGCATCCTTTCCAATACAATGAAAAATGTAAAAGAAAAATAAGTGCTATCTAAGCATTGTAAAGAAAAAGAGATATTTTAAATTCTGACCTGTCTAGAAAGGATTTTTATCTGATAGAAAAGAAGTTCTGTGAAAAACTAGGAGAAAGTATTTCACAGGACTATGTCACCTTTTTCAAAAAAGCTACCCTTTCGGTGCTTCAAATTCCACCATTTCTGATATTGAGCCAAATTTAGAGAGGATTTAACAAAGACTTTACAGGCACTGTTATTATGCTTGATCCAAAGAGAGCTTCATGATCAGTAACACAGGAAACTGAGCAGGGAGAGGGCAGATACCAATTCTGTGTCTGAATTAATGGCCAGAGGTTCACCACGAGAGAAGATCAGAATAAACTCAAGCTGCCAGATATCTGATTCATTTTCCCAGGCAGGAGATTCATGCTCATGCTGCTTCCTTTTAATTCTTCCTCCTTTTCTTTCTCCTGCAGAATAGGAAGCCCCTCTGCAGTTCCATTTCCTCATTTGTATTATTAAAAAACCCAAATAAACAAAACAAAACAACCAATCAAAAACAAACAACAAAACCCCAAAATAACAAACAACAACAACAAAACTCCACCAACAACACACCACCACCCACAATCATTTATTTATTTATTTAAAGACTTTTCTATTGAGAATTGGAAAAAGAAACCAGAATTTGTATACTGGATTTGTCCCAAGGTGAGGTGCTAGCTTTGATGGCCTGTATTGAATAAGCCACGACCATACTTTTGTCTGTTGAGATCGGTACAGAGGGAAAAAGCAGTCTTCCCAGTCATATTTTTTTTTCCCAGATTTTTGAATCTGGCTTAGTCACTCCAGGGAAATCTGCTCTAAATCCTTTTGAAGATGAGCTATTACATAAGAAACAAAAATAAAGACCAAAAAATGGGTTACTTTCCCATAATTTGCAAGAGATTGTACATCAGTCGCTCCTTAGGTCTTTCCATGCTCTGTGAATAAATTCTTCCTTTTTCCATTTATGTAAGTCTCCCTTGTGTGCCCCTATTTCTCACCAGGTCTTTCCAGAACACTCGACTCTGTATTTTCTTTGATTCAGTAAGTTTCTGTTTGCTCCTTCTCTGAAGGAGCACAGACTCACAGGTTGTCCCATACCACTACAAAGGAAGGAAATTTTAACTCCCTTTCATCATCAGCTCTAAAAATGAACAGAATCACAGTAAGTTGCAGATGCCTTCCTGCCAATTGCATTATGAGCAGCAGCTTTACTCAGCCCCCTGTGCCACTTGTTACCCAAAGCCCTGAGCACCCCTGTTTGAGTGAGGTACTCTTTCTATGTCTCATTCTTTGAGAAAAAATCCCTTAGCTGGATTCTAAAGTTCCAAACTGCTGTAAAGGCCACAGCAGTTTTTGGTAGGAAATAGTGAAAAGCCCTTCCCCTTGCTGCAGTAAGGACAAGTCACTTTCACTTGAGGCATCACCTCACCCTAGGTACAGGAGCAAGTGTTACCAATCAGGCCACCTCTCTTGGATTCAGGACAAAATGTGCTCCAGTTTCCAGATGTAGGGAAGTTTTTGAAGACAGGCAAGACATTTTGTGTTCTGTAGCTAAGTCCAGGCAGAGGGACCATGAATCGAGGTCCATTTTACGAGTCAGGCGGTGACAGCATCAGTGACAAAGTCTGAGGAGGAAGCACAGGAACCAGAGAAACATGTTTCAAACTGGATAAGCCAGGTAAGTGGCAGGGCCTCCTTAAAGGCAGCAAAGAACAGAGTGTGTGACAGAAAAATGGCTGGGGAGGAAGCTGCCAAGAACTGAAATAAAGTGAAGCAGGCCAAACAGCACAACTGATGCCAAGCAAGAGAAGCAGCTTTAGCTGAGAAACAGTGAAAACCCAGTGAAACTATATCATACTGCATCATCCAGATGTGTAGGGCACCTAACCCATCAGGAACACAAAGCAGTTCTCAGCTGGTCAAAGCTCATGGGCCTCCAGACCTCTCTCCAGAGACTTTGACATGGAGCCAGAGCTTGCCTAAAAAAGGGGAGAAAAGAGGCTGGCTTGTGGTTAGATGAAATTAGAGTGGAAGTGAGACAGAAACAACATTATTCAGCTCAACTTCTACCCAGGATCATAGAGCAAAACAATTATGAACAGCAAAGTCAAACAATTTTGTGTTTAAGCTCTGAAGAAAATCCCCTATCAAATATATGGGACAGCAATCCTCTGTATGTGCAGGCAAACACAAGATTTGGATGATGTACCTTGGTCTTTTCCCTACAGTTTACTGAGGTTGGAATTTAGGGGCCTAAAGGGGAAGTCTAGGCAAATAGGGGATTGTTAATGACAGATAAGATCAAGGAACAGATTAACTCAGATCAACTTGTACGATTTTCTGGGGCTGACCTACCACATTCCCAAGATCTTCTATATATGTCTGTCCCTACCACAAGTTTCCTTTGGTTTAGTTTTCACCATCAACCAACTTCAAGGTTTCTTTCAGACTGTGTTTCTCACAAGTCACTCCCCTACTGCCAGTGTCTGGGGCTCAAGGCCTTTTCTGTTGCCTCAACTCTGACACAGTGATGGTGGAAGCAAAGCAAAGTGTCATGGTGTCATTGGCTGAGATTAAATGTTTTTGTAAATGGCACAAAGCATAACAAGTAGCAAGGAATACAACAGTTTATGACATGTTAGGGAGTTGCACAGATGTTCAAAACCGTTAAGATAAAAATACTTCTTTTAGACTGTAACTTTCTTGAGTGTGACAGTAGCAGTCCTGCAAAGTGCCAGCAGCTGTGAAGGAAGTGTTTTCCCCTCTGTGGCAAAGGGCCCACCTGGGATGCTCACCATAAACACCAAGCACAGCAAGTCCCACTCCCAGTCCCCCAGCGAGCCCCCCCTTCTCCCTTCCCTGTACCTCTGGTTCCAACTATGGGCCTAGCAGAAGTGAAACTTTCAACCTGGAACATGGATCTTCCTTAAAGAAACTTGCAATTGCCTGTTAGGCCTTTAGGAAAGCAGCTGTTGACAAAGTTATAAAAGTCCTAAATTGCGATGCAGATGTCTAATTGTTATTTTTGGTACACCTGTTTTGCAAAACAACCATTTGAAGCAAGAGTGACTTTTCTGTTGCTTGCACCCTGCAGACAGAGCTCCCATAATGACTCCAGTAACATCACATGGGTCGGTTATGCAGGACAGGGAGGTAAAGCCAGTCCTGGACTCAGGAGCTTCTCTCTGTAACACAAGAGTTAAAAGGAAAAGATGCCTGGGGCTTGACACCCACTTTGGAAAAGCTTGTATTCAGAAGATGAACTATTTGGCTTAAGTGATGACTCTCATCATACACTGCAAAATTAAGTTACCTAAGAGAAATTGTGTAAAGAGTTTTATAGCAAGATCTAACAATATAAAATCAAAAAAACATATAAATTGAATTTTAAATTGAAAAACATGAATAGATTTAAATGCTGTCTTGGTAATCTTTGAAGGTTATAATAATTCACTTCCCAAAATTTGAAGGTGGCCATATGCACTTACAGTAAACCTGTTTTTTGAGCAATTATTGTAATGATTCTTCTAGATGTTTTCACAGTGGGACTCTGTAAATGTGTTTTTCATTTTTTGATTGTAAGCACCATTTTTCCATCTGAGAGCAAAACTACTTCCAGTATCTCTCCAATACATTTCCAGCAATTATTACTTATCAAGAAATTTATCTCAGCTAACACAATAGCTATCCGGGCTATAAAACTGTAAATTAGTAATTATCTAAAGGCAACCAAATAGTTTTTGATCAGCTTTAAATATTATCTACTCACAATATAATTAATACCATTTTGTCCCAGATTTTTCTTGGGGTTTTGTTTATCCAAATCATTCATAAATGAATATATACAATCTTTTTTCCTGTTCTAGGAAAAAGCAAGTTTCTTGGAAAGTTAGTTACAGAGCCATGTTCTCTGAGTTAACACTTAATAGATTTACTGTAATGTTGTCACTATTGCTTAACAGGAATTCATGGTTAAGAAAAAATTGAAGATATAATCTGAATTTCAACACAGATTGTTTATCATCACAAGCCATTTTGCCTTCTCACAGAAAGCCACATTATAATTACAGCACATTAATTGCTGTACAGCAGCATTGGTAGAGCTCTTGAAGTGATGTGACACAGTGACATGACACAGTGGCATTTGCCAAGATGAGAAGGTACTTTCAACAACCTGAATCAGTGTGAAGTCATGGCAGGAGCAGGGGGGAGGAAAGATTTTCTTGATCAAGTTTTCAAGCTACTCAGTAAAACTTCATGCATATAAACACACAAAATCTGGTAGGAGGGAGAGTATTCACTCATACTTCAGTTCCATGAGGAATTGAGGTGCATGTGGGTAGACTGGCTCTTCCCATCTGACCCTGAGGAGAAGGGGACCAGCACCCTCCATGAGCCACGAGGCAGATCCAGCTGCTCTGCACAAGACCAACAGGAGAAGGCTCAGTGGCAGCACTGCAAGCACCTCTCCAGCCTTCTCTGGCATCTGGCCTTGCTGACAGGAGTCAGTCGTGCACAACACAGAGGGTAACAAAGAGCATCGTGTAACAACTCACTGTTCAGATCCTCACTGCTGCAGGAAAACACTGCAAAAGCCAGAAAAACCTTCAGCTCCTTCTTTGCTCTATGAAGTGTTGACCTTCACACATCAGGTGCTTGAACTTGCACACCTTGTAAGGCAGATTCTCCTCCAAGTAGCTCGTGAAGACCACAGCAGCAAAGGTCACTGGCCCTGGCAATGCTCCATCCTACAGAACACCACTTCAGCTTGGTTTCACATGAACACCATATTCCAGTGCCTGTATTAACCTCCACCCAGTGATAATTCAATTCCAAGCACCCATTGTATTTACATTTCTGTCAATTACAATAAAAACAAATAGAAAAGGTAACTTTAAAACCCATGCTGATTAACAGCAACACTTTGAAAACTTCAATAATTTGTCCTGTAGCTTCAGATTGTACATACAGCTAACAAAAAATCCCACTGAAGAACTGTGGTCAAAACTAAACTAACCAGACAATGTTAAAATGAATATTTAAATATTCTAATTAAAAGAAACCCCAAAAACAAACACAAAACCAAAAAAACCAAAACCCTACCAATGAACCAACAACCAATCCCCAAGCTATAATAATTTAAGAAGGTTTTATTGTATTATGAGCTTAAGATCAAGTCTCAAAACAAATTTTAAAAAAGTCCAGACAGCTCCAAGCTGTAGAGGCGGAAGCTGCTGCAATCAGCTGAGTGAGTCTGTGTGTTTCAGACCCCACATTTCAAGGCAGCAAGAAAAAGTTCCACACATAACAAAAACATTGACTCTTTGGGTTTCCTTATTTTAGCCTTCTGTTTATAAATAAGCCATGTACTTCCCATGCTTTCTAAGCAACAAACTTCCAGGACATTACTGAAAACCCTTGTAAATCTCTCATGTATCCAGAGCAGCAAGTAGTTCTGCTACTACAAGTAACATCAAAGAAAGATAGTATACAGAAGCCACTGGAAGAAAGTTACTGAATACGGATCCTTGAACATATTGCACAGCTCCCAGGAAACTCATAACAATCAACTTCCAGGGCATCTGTGTTCTGCTACTTACTTCCTTTTCAAAGCCCCTGTGCTTCCACTCCATTTATTTGGATTCTTCATTTCTGTCTCTTTAAACACCCAGCCCAGTAGTAGCGGCTATGGAATTTCTTCTGTTTCTTTAAGATACTAAAAATCAGAATAAATTGAAAAACAGTCTTCCTAATTCAAGCTGTCAGAATTTGATGACTATGCTAATTATTTTTTCACATTTAGTCTGAATAGAACTCTGATTATAGCTTTTAAAAAAACCCCTAAACCTACAGAGTTTGTCATTTTTATTTTGACATCTCACTAAAAGGCTTTTAATCCTTTAATGTCCCTAAGTGATTACAACTTGAATTGCTACATAGCTGTATCATTTATATTAATGAAAAAGTTGCAGTAAGGGATATGTACCTAAAAATATAAACCTTTTAAAAGTTAACAAGCTTTACCATGAAGCAATCACACAATGTAGGACAATGTGTTTGCTCTCCATTGCAGTGAAGAAGGTTCGGTGTGTGACCTACTTCCCAGCTTTTCTCAGACAATTTACATACTACATTTACACCCCAAATCACCTCCTTGCTGAGATTTAGTTTTGCAACAGTTTAAGCTAAATTTGGTCCAGCTCTTTCGCAGACAGGACTTTGAGCTGCCTGCCAGGTTCTGCAGCCTGTGAGTTGGATCCAGCTGATCCAGCCTCTCTCACATGACTCAGGTCAAGCTTAGGTAACCAACCATCTGCTTGAACAAGTCAGCAGCACACGGGGTGCAGCCTTAACTAAACAAGCTATTTCTGGCAAGGTACAGCAGCTCAAGGCTAACAATCCCCTTCCATTTCCCTTGAGATGGACAGGAGACCCTCCCTGTAGGGAAGAATGGCAGCTAGGAACAAGGCTGTCAGGATTGCCAGACCATATCTGTCCCAAAAATTCCTGTATGCATGAATTATCTGAAACATTAAACTCCTCACAGAGGCACAGAAAGGCAAAATAAAACTGAATTCTTCATGAATTTCTAGTCATCATCTATTCCCAAGACCAAATTCAACCATAAAAAATAGCAAAACTAATGTTAGATTTGTAATTAACAAACTTTAATCTATAGAAACAATAGATTTTATTTTCTCTCAGATTAAAATATATTCATTATCCTTAATAACACTCAGGTTAAATTAATAAGTTTAATTACAAAACAAAAAGCAACAGAAAGCAGCCTTCTGCTATTTTTTTTAATGTGAGAATCAAATACACTGAACAAGGAACATCTGGGTTGCACTTTATTTTAAATATTCATACCATTACACAGCAGAGATTTAAAAAAATAGAAAAGGTAGATAATATATTTCTGTGTATTCAAAACTTTAATAACATGAAAAACTATGTTCTGTATATTCTATGTTCTAAACCTTAGTGTTTAGACTCAAAAATATATACAGAGAACATATCAGTAGTTCCACAAAATAAGGAAGTGACATAATCAAGCAGTGATCACAAAACAGCTGTACTTAAATACAAAGCTATGATACTTTCAAAATCAGAATTGGGGGGATCAGTCCAGCAAGAAACAGTTTAAATATTTTAAGGTGGCTCTCATTAGAATAGTTCTTAACTTTTAAATTTAAATGCTGCAATCTGACATGAACAAAAATGAAAGATTTCTAACACTGGTAGTGAATTTTAAAAAAGCATTTTCTAGGAGATAAAGTTTAATCTTCTCCTATGAAAATGTAAGTTATGAAGCAGTGCAAAGTATTAGCAGATAAATCAGTTAGGATGACATTGTGTTACAAAAAAAAACCAAACAAGAAAAAGTCAAACTGAACATCTTTTTGTGTAAGGGGTAAATTTAAAATGAGCCTCCTATCACAAAGGGCACAGGGTACACAAAATCTCCTTAATTTCTTGAGTTCCCTTTTAATCAATAAAATTAATGTGCATTTTATATAAATATGGAACTTTGTGAAAAACAGATGTCCAAAACCAGCTTACTGAAGACAATTTGTACATCTGAACCAGAAAAACAGATAAGGAGACAAGAATTAAATTAAAACAGATAAACCTAAAATGTCGCAGAAGTAACCATAAGGTTACAGCAGCAGGTTTATGTGTATTGTCTGAATTATGTTACAACCAAAGTTACAGGAAAAAAGAGACTACTTCCAATCCTACATAATATTTTTAAAAAGCTAAAATCTCAGGTATAATATACATGTATACAATTATATTTTGAATTAACTTATTTACAAATTTGGTATAGGGACAGGCTCTTTGTACAAACTCTATTTGCACAAACTTCAGTCATACAGAGTCCTACCAAAGTGAAGCAAAGCAACGATTACATAAATAAAGGTTTACATTACTTGGGCTCTCACATATCAGGTCTATGAACTGAAGTTACAAAATATACATATTTGCCTTTCATACATATTGCTTTTTACATACAAAAAACCCACTTTAGGAAAATAATTTGTAAAGTGTTAAAATGTGTAGAGTTTGACAGCAGAAAAATCTAAGTCCTGCCATATGGTTACAGTCTGGAACAAACTGCATTTTTTACATTATGTTACACATTTTTTAAGTAATAAAACAGGAAACATTTGCATCCATAGTGCTGTGTATTTCACTAATACAAAAAAATTTCCTGTATTTTCATAATATCTGTACGACACAGAGGGCATTCATTAAGTAATTGAGCACATTCCTTACAGGCAACTAGGTGACCACAGGGAATGAAGACAACTGACACGTCCTTAGCCATACAGATTTTACAGAGCTTTTCTTCCTGCAAACGTCTTAACTTCTCTTCAGTACTGAGGTCTAAGGAAAAAAGACACATAAAAGGAAGTTAACATACTTACTACCATTGAATCTCTCTTTTTTTTCTCTTTACACACAAGGACAAGGTGTTCTTCATATGATTTAAAGGTCACACCCTTAAAAAGAACCAAGAAGAACTACAAGAGAGGAATCTCAGCTGCAGCATGGAATCCTCTCTTTTATTTCCCCTTGTATCCCATTACATCTCCCAGGCCAATACAAGCAGGGAGTACATCTATCTGCATTGGTAAAAGCTTGAAATACCTGTACAATTTAGGATATGCATATTTCAATCAGGAACCATTCTCTTTTCACAGACCTCCCTCTGACAAAATTTCCCCAAAATTTGAGCAAAAGGTGAAAGAAAGGCTCGTTGCTACTGGTTAAGTCTTTTGGATTTTATTTCTTTTTCTGAGTTTTCCCAATGAGAAAATGAGGATGTGACTTCCTTCCCTGCCCCCATTTTCAAGATGCCCAGACTTCAAAAAGCTTACAATCTGTAACACAGAAAGAGTCAATCTGGCACTGTACATGAGCTCTTTATTATTCCAATATGCCCCATTTGAAAATACAAAATTCAGACACCTTCCCCTGCCACTTGGGGGAAGCTCTGCACAGCCAACCACCAAAATAAGGTCCAGTTGCAATGCAAGTTCTTCTTCCCCCAGAATGCCCTATTAAAAATCTTAATGAAAAGAGTGGGTTGGTAAGATCTCAGCTTATCATGCCAAGCAGGTGGTCTTTGCCCTCCCTATGAATTCACCCATATGCTTGTCTTAAACTACAAGTCTCCTGAATCAGAACTCCTGCATTTGGTCTGTCTGCAGAGTGCACCACAAGGGCTTTCTGAGCATGACTTGCATGTCCCAGCAAAGGTGGAACATAAATAACTGAATAGAAACATCATTTAGATGCACACTTGTTCTTATTGGCCAAGAATAAAGACATTTCTGCCCCAAGCAAAATGACATACTGTAAATAAATGCCCCCCACTGTGACTTTTTCACATTGAATACACCAAATAGGACAGTGTGTCCCTGGGCCTATTTCACTTTGCCACATCTATAGTTCATCTCATACCTATATTCTTGCTTTTATTTTTAAATATAATTGTCACAACAATTTTGGGTTTTTTTGTTACCACATACAACCTTTCCCAGAAGCACACTAGACTGTCACTGTTACACACCTGTGAGATACAAATACTACTTATTTTAGAGATGATATTTATAAATGCTGCTACACTCAAATATTTTAACACACAGTTTGTTCAGGTTTGTTTGCTTTTTTTTTAATGTCCCAAACCAAATGTCTTTAAATTTAATTTACAAAACTGTAAATTTACCATAGGTAAGACTGGGATCAGAGGGCAGAATAAACAGTTAACATTAAAAAATATTTCACAGACTAAAGAACTGATATGAAAGTACACACAAAGGTTTTGTAACTGAATAAGCTCATCTTGCTCAACTGGGATTTCATTTGGTTCTTCATCCCTTGTATTTTCTTTATGAGCACTTAGGTCTGCTACCAGATCCTCAACAGATGTGTGACTTTCTCCAGTCATCTGCAATCTCTTTTCCATGGTGTTCCTAATCTCAGACAAACTGAAACCCATGGCTATGGCACTTTGTACCAAAGGATTCTGTAAGAGACCATCTAAAACAAGAAATTAAAAACAAAACAAAAACACTTTAAGAAGGATGAATCTGATCTGACAGTATTGATTACAGTACTCTAAGACACATATTTGCAAACAAATATGTAATCAAAGGAACTATACTTCCAATTTGAGAATTTTGCTAATTGTTAAGACTGCAGATTTGAGTTTTTTTTCTATCCTAGCTTTCCCAGTCTCCCCTCATCTATTTATATTATGGAAATCCTCCTAGATTTGCTGTTAAAATCAACAACTTCAAATTAAATAACATGTCTCATATAACTACCATGACAAATTTTGTAGCTGAATATTAAATGACATTCATCCAAAAAGACACAATGGATAAGTAACATTACATCAATTTTAATTCAGTTCAGAGAAGGAAAAAAACTTCATACATGTGTTGAGAGAAATAATTTGAATTTATAAAACCAAAACACAGCACCACCAACAAGCAAGCAGGTCTATCCATGGCAAGACACAACACTGCTTGGGGAAACCATTATTCAGTCTATTAGACCTTCCCCTTCCTTTTACTTATCAACATTGTTCAAATAGCAAAATTTTTTAATTTTTAATTTTTAAAAACAAAAACTTTTTTTTTTTTTTAAATGTTCCTTTGTTTTAACTCTCATAAATGAGCAGTATGGGAGAGATTTCTAAGCAGGTTTTGTGTAGCCACTCTTACTATCAATAGTTCCATTCCCTGGGATGAAGCTGCTTGACTGGCCTCCTCCTACCCTGGCTGTTTTGTCTTTTTATTGCTTGGTATTTGTGAAAAGCATTGCAGGAATGTGTAATTCTGGAAGACATAATAAACTACTTCAGCCTGCTCAGCTTCCTGGTCCTTGCCACTGGACAGACCAACTCTTCCTGCCCCGTGAAGAAGGGCTGTTTCTGTTCAGTGTTTAGCATTCACACCACAGCACTACTAATTCCATACTCGATGCACACTCACTAGCTGTAAGACTGAGTCCTGTACAAACTTCTTCCATGGTTCACAATCTTTACAATATTTACCAAATTGTAATTATATTTCCTCTAAGAGAAATAAAATACACTCTGCAGTTCTTTAGAAGCAATGAAGTAATGGAAGAGTATCATCCAACATTTTGCCTGTAGTACTTTATTTTGAAACATAATAGAGTTATTTTTAAAATTAACCATTCCTGTCACTATACATTCAAATATGGCTATTCCAAAATAGGGGGAAGCTGTTTGTTTTAAACAGATACCTTTAGGAATTATTGTCCCTTCAGCAGCTTCTGTCTAAAAGTAAAACATAAAGAAACAAAATTACAATTCTGGAGAAAGTAGAAGGAAATACATACAGTTACAAATTAAAAAAATAGCTATTTGATCTTAAGTTATTTTAGGGACTTAAACTATTTACTCTGCTCTGAACAACATGATCAGTATTTTCTTATAATTTTAATCCATCTCTGCAATAAGCATATGTACACAATTCTTAGTCTACAAAAGAATTCTAAAATATTATCAGTTTTACATTTTAGTGACAAGTTTAACAATGTTCTACCAACAAGAAAAGAAAATGTATCTGCTATTATTCATCATCAACCTTAGGTTCCCAGGCTATACAACAAATGGCACCTGTTCAGTATCCAATATCCAACATTCACAAGGTGCCCTGGCTGTGACCCATAGCCCAGGCTATGGGGAACTGGGAGATGGCTACACTCTGACTGACAGAGCCAAAACACACTGCAATTCTTTCACTTTCTGCCACTGAAAGTAGCACCAGGTGGATTAAATGATAGGCATGTAATGAAAAGGTAGCTTCATATAAAAATTATGTTTATTTTTTCTATTTTAACAAGATTATTAATAAGCAGGAAACTTACTGTTGAATCCCTACATCCATCTTTTAAGTGAACGTTATTTATAAATTCTATCCCCTTTTCATTGCTCACAAATCTGCACCTAAAAATAAGAATATTTAGATTTAATAAAACTGCATTAGCAGCAAAAATTTGTTACATAACTACGGAAGCTTTGATAAATTTTCTACATCATACAGATTACCTGCTTTTAAAATCTCTAAATGTTTAGTCAACATCTGTGATGTCACTGTAATATTTCTAAGAACATCTTAAACACTTAAGCAGCACTTATCTTTCCCACATTTTTGGTGAAAAAGAAAGCTTAATAGTTGTTGGCCATGACAGCTCATGACAGATCTCTAAATGTAAAGGCTCACTCAAATGAAAAACAAACATTATGTTAAAAAGCTGGTTTTTTTAGTCTTTCACAATCAAAGCAAACAGTCACTGGTGAAACAGGTGCCTTCCATGCTTTCTTTCATGATTTTCCAGCCAGCCTTAGCCACTGGGCAGAGCTCTTCCCTACCAGAAGACTTAGGGAATGCCATAACTCCTTGGAAAGAGTTCTCCAGCTCCAGCAGTCATTTCACCTTCAGGAACAGACAGCTGCTGTGAGACTGACACCCTGCCACTGAGGCTGATGTGCAAAACCTCAAAACAGATTTTAGACAATATTGGTAGTCTTTCTAAAAACTACTTCTGCTGCTGCTGCTGCTACTACTACTACTGACTGAAATCTTTAATCCTTTCAAATTAAAGAGAACCTTGTTTTATATTCCACGCCACTAACCTACTTCAGGTTTGTTTGCTCCCTGGCAGCTCTTTAGTAATTTTGTATCTTGTATAAGTTACAAACTTTTACATATACAAATCTATTAAAACAACCACTACAATGTAGCCCTTTGATAACAAGCAAAAACCCTCAGATACATAGTGACAAAACCACACAATTCTTGCTGACAAAGCAAACATACAGACATAGATATCTTCCCTTTAATAATGCTACAAATAAGACAAAATTATTTGCATAAATCTAAACAGTATTAAACCATAATCAGCCTTCTCAAGCCTTTATTAGTATGCTCTGTCATTAAAATGCAATATACTGTAAATAAGACTCAGACACACACCAAGCAAGCACTAAGGGATACCTTACCCAGGAAACCATTTGGCATGCTGGTCCCAAGGGTCTTCATTTTCCTTCCATTCCTGCAATCCTCCACCACAGTGGAAACACACAACATGATCACCATTACCTGAGGAGACACACAAGAATAAAGTTGCATACTTTGTGCAGGCATAATACCAAGTTTTCAACTACAATGTTATTATAAGAAAATAAGTATTTCTTTTAATGATTTACAATTTTAATTGAAAAAAACTCCCTTTTAACAGAGGACAACACAGATTTGAAACAAATGTTCAGGGGAGAACTCAGCTTAAAGATATACAAAATAAGAGAAGCAAGTTTCCTGAATTTTATTTTAGTAAGTAATTACACAGACAAAAAAACAAAAGCTGAAAACACTCTGTTATCATGGAGCTCAATCCAATGGTAAACAAGGCCTGAAGAGGTCTACCACAAAGAATGAGAGATGTTTACATGGCTTTGTGGACCTCCATTTCCCATTAAGATCAAGAGGCCCTAACCAGCAATAGCAAAACCAGCTGAGGAGAACTGCATCCTCTCTGTTCTAGCACAGTGATCCAAGACTGCCCCAGAAACTGCTTTAATATTGTTTTTATTGGAATGAGAGGAGTTATGGATAGTGTTTCCACAGAGAGTTAAATTCTTCTCAGGCCACAGGGAACAGTTTTCACAGAAGTCACCTGAAGAGCCCTCAGTCTGATAAGCTGGTGCCCAGTTAGTGCAACTCCACCATACAGATCTTTTGGTACTTTCATGCACCCAAGGAGAAATCAATAAAATAGTTCTAGTGGGTACAAATATTGCCCAATTTTAACCTATAACGGAATATGGCAAAAATTTTATTTATGGCCACAAGTAAAATAAACATAATGATGCTATAAAGTTCTGAGACTTACTAAGAGAGAAGTCAAGTAAGTTGAGAGCAAGAAATTACCCCAGATAATCCCCTTTTCCTTGTGACTGAGTAAGAGCAGTACTTTGCACCTGTACAGTATCTCCCAGGGTGGAATTTCAAAGGTCTTTAATGGTACTGTGCAATTCCATCTAATTTAGAAACCAATGCACAGAGATGGTGTCTTATCCAAATCAAACACAACATGTCTAAGAGTAAAAGCTCTTCCACTGGCACCACTGTCTTCATAAAGTAGGCAGTAGTGTTATTTG
This sequence comes from Haemorhous mexicanus, assembly GCF_027477595.1. Taxonomy (NCBI): domain Eukaryota; kingdom Metazoa; phylum Chordata; class Aves; order Passeriformes; family Fringillidae; genus Haemorhous; species Haemorhous mexicanus. Next base: position 11,112,234 of record NC_082354.1, read on the forward strand.
CTGGTTTTGGGTGTCCTCATGCCATGACAATGCAAACTCCCGTGAACTAGGTACAATGGCACACAACCTGGATTCTGGATTGTCTTGTTCACAGGCTTTTGTACAGGCCACAGGCCCATTCCTTACACCTCAGGTCTGGAGGACAGCACTTTGTTTCTTAAAAATTATTAACTCAAATAATTGTCATTGTGAAAGACGTATTATAAAGGTTTAACAGGCAAAAAAAATACTTGGTTGTTTTACTGCCAAAAATAAACTTATGATCAAGTCCACGCTTTGCTAGTAAACACACTTGATACAATGTATGCAATTTTACATAAGAACTGTGAAAAGCAGATTACAGAGTAAAGAGATTCTGGCAAACTGTTTTGTCGGACAATGCCCTTTTCTGACCCAGAGATGGGGCAACTGAGAGATGTTTTAAAAACTTTTATTCCATTTTCAGTCTCATGAGAAGGGTGAGACAATACTGATGTTATAATTCAAGCTATCACAATCAGAAGCCAGCTATTTCTTCTCTACAAATCCACTTCCCACATTGTTTCATAAAAAAAAAAAAAAATTAAAATTCGGGTTTTTTCCATAACAAGACACTTGCTCATGAACAATTTCTTTGTAAAAGGTATTAGTCATTTCAAGGTCTGGCTTACCTATGCTATAGAACCCAGCTTCTGCAAGTTGCTCCTTGTCAACAGGATATATCCAAGATAAAAATGTTTGTAAACGTTTTCCATATTTTGCCATAGAGGGGTTCCTTGGGTGCTGTGCATTGTTCAGACCACTTATACCAAGCTCAGAAGGAATAGATTCACTTGAAACATTTCCTACATCCCGGCCCAGAACAAAAAAGCATTTGGGAAAATGCCTCTTGTGTTCTGACCAAGCTCTGTCACCGGGTTCCCAGTTCTTCAACTTTCCACCACAACAAAAACATGCCACTTGGTCACCAACACCTGTATAATAAAATCCAGCATTAGCTAATTCCTGTGGTGTCAGCTGCCCATTGAGGGGCCAGTTGTGAAAAGACTTTAATCTTGTTTCTTCACTGCACATAGCAGGATTTTTAGGATATAAACTATCTGACATATCCACAACCTGCCTAGTTCTCAAAAGGTAATCTGCCTCCACATCAGGGTCATCCAGAGCACATGGGAGGGCTGAATTGCTGGTACCATTTTCAGTTCTATTCTGGTAGTTCTGGGTAACAGGATCCATGTCACTTTCCAGAAAAGCAGATTCAGTAATAAACTTGCAGTTGGGGGCAAGCTGTTTGTGTCTCTCAACTGCAGAATCCCCAGGCACCCATCCTTCAACAGTTGTATGGCAACTGAAGCACTTCACTTTGTCACCTTCTCCAGTATAAACAAAGCCAGCTCGTGCTAGAGCCAGCACGGAAACAGGACAGTCCTGTGGAAATCCAACAAAAGTTCCCCGTCGCTCACGTTCCCGCGCCCATTCCTGGGCGCCGTCAGCGTCCGCGGCGGCACAGGCTTCCGAGCTCTGGGGGACATGACACGTCATCTCTTCATAAGCAGGGCTCCCCGGCAGGTTTCCTAAACAAAGAATATATGTTTTAGTTTCCCAGACAGAAGGATAGATCATACCCATATACAACCCTGGAAGCTGGCTAAATTCAAGTACCATCCTTTACTTATTAAAATAACAACTCCTCCTCTTCTCCCCCATTTTACCCTTGCCTGCATTACCTGCCACATAGAAGCAAACACCAAGGTATCAAAACCAAAATAACAAAAAATTTGTAAAGAAAAGCAGAAAGATCAAGATGTCTTAGAGGCCTATAAACACTTACCTGGAGAACATACAGGTTTATAGCTTCAAAAGTATGTTCTACTTCTTAAGAAAGATTGCAAGAATGAAATCAACAAAACACTTTAATAAAAGTTCTGGCCAAAATGCTTCTCAACCTGAAATACAAAGTTACTAAATTTCAAATAATGATCTGAGCCAGACCATTGTTGCAAGATTTTAGAGCTCAATTCTCAAACACAACTATAGATTATCCTCATATGAAGGCCATGACATCCCTGGTGGGCAGCAACTGGTAAAACCACATCAAAAAGAAAAAAGCTTTTTTACTTAATTGCAAAGACAGACCTCAATTTATATTTTAGCAAAATATCTTGTGAAATAAACTATCAGATATTTCAATGACCAAAGTGTTGGGCATTGCTTTAAAGATCAGTGTGTTGGGAATACCCAGCACTAGTGTTCATGTCCATCATACTGCTTCCACTTTTCCACACCCTGCCTACACCCTCTAGAAAAATTCCTGTGCCTCTGCCATCACCCCAACTTTTCCTCCCTTCCCTATGTGAAGGAATGTCATTCTTCTTAGCACTTGTCACACATTCCTACCCCTGCCTATACTTTTCCAGGGTGAGTACCAACTGCCAGTTCTGTCTCATGTCCCTTCTGTGCCAGAAGGCTGCTAAGAGCACTCAAACAAGCCCCATCTTTGCTGAGGATGAAACAAAGCAACTTGGCTACATCTGGTCCTATGCAAGAACCACAAACTGACAGTCATCACCTTCATCCCAACATGGATGAAGTCAAAGCACAGTAAACATTCATCTCTTGTCCAGACAAGTGCAGTGATACTATTAACTTAAAAAGTCTTGGCTATTGCTGATACATATCTTAAAAGTGGTAAATTAAATTATGAGACTGCCCAAATAAACTTCTTAGCACAAAGCAGTAATAGCTCACCAATTAGCAAAAGAAAGGCATGTAAGGAAGAATAGAGTATGTACCTAACTGAACAAGTGTTCTTCTCCATTTTCTATAAGAATCCTGAAATAGATCTATTTCCAGTCTGTATAAGGTAGGCCAGCACACAAAAATATAGCTTCCTCAAGACCTGAATTAATATTGATTATGCATTCTGTAATGTCAGTGCAGATGCTACAATGATTACTTCTATACCACCACATTTAGCTTCTACAAAACCTTTTTTAGGGTTCAGAAAGGGGAGCAGGAAATTAAAATGCCTATGTATTGCTGCAGGATTGCTGCATCCTCTGCCAAGATGACACAGATAATTAGGCTATGAGCAGGTGAAGAAAACGTGACGTCAGACACCTGGCATGGGTGCTTCATGTAATAATGGACACGCGACTGAGCACCAGCCTTAATTCCTTCTGTCTGTCAGTTCATGACTAATGTAATAACACTACAAATTATACTGTGGCTTTCTGTTTTAGCTTAGCAAATTCAAAAATAGCATCTGAATAAATTGCATCGACTGACCTCCATATCTGACCTCTATGTTTGTTTCGACTTTGAAGGGCAAAGAAACCCAAACCAGTAATTACATTTTGTAATATGAAAGTTGCCATAAAACATGTATTTTTTATATACATACATATATTGAAAACAATTTTTTTTATAATGAAATCTTAAAAGTTTTTATGTTTATTGCTAATGTTTAGTTCCTTATAAAACCTTACATTAAAGCCTCTAGAACTGTTCCTGTAAAGATCTCATGACCTTAAGCATCTATCACTACTACAGTGCATTCATGAAAGAATTACCATGCACTTAGCTGCACAGTAATTTCCTTATCTGTGTACCTGAAAGACTTTCTACCAGAACACAAAGCCTACCTCACATCCTTCAAAGACTGCTTCTCAAACTGTTCATTGAAAAAACCAAAACAAACGTATTTGGCTTTTGCTGTATGAATAGCAGTATACCTCTATTTCTATTGTATTTATATAGAAATGAGTTCTGAAACTGTGAAAAAAAAAATTTTCCTATTAAAATTTTTTACATTTTAATTTTTTTGTTTTATGTACATTAGTTTTTTCTACAATGCCACGAATACTTCAAAAATCCTTCTGTTAACATGGTTAATAAAAAAGAAATTATGCCCTTCCCATGGTGATAATGAAAATATTTGCCACATTTGGATTCTCTGGAGTCAATCCTCACAATCGAAACAGTATGAAAAGCACATACCAAGAGAGCAATAAGTACTGGCACAGAAAGTACAATCACAACAGATCGGTTCTTAATTATGAACTAGCTTTTTCAAATTATATCAACATAATTTAATGAGCAGAAAGGTTCAAGTATCATTCTAAAAGCCTCATCTAACTCCTGCAAGGACAGAAGCAGGGCCAGTCCCTCCCAGGAGGAGGCAAGGTGTGACAATGCTCCAGCCACACCATGAAGCCTTCCCTTACAACAGCCCCTCGAAACATGGCTGGTTTACATTTCACTACAGTTTCATCTATGAGAAACATCTTTATCAAACATTGAGGCAAACTCCTTGCCTGTGTAAGTACTGTTTCATATACAACATTAGCACTACTTTAAATAAAGTATCATGGTCAATTATTTCTATTTCAAACAACTGTTAAAAGCAACTACTCAAAGTGTAAAATTACAGCTAGCTTAGGAAGACTACTTCTGCACATGTTTTTTAGCAGCTGCCTAACTCCAGTTAGTTAGAATAATGATCTAGAACAATATCTGGCACCATAACAGCACTCAAACAAATATTAACTGTAGCAGAAAAATGAATGAGGGTAAATTTTTTAATAGCTTACAGCTAAGAAACATAAACTCACAAAAATCTGCCACCTAAGACGGGCACACAAGACTTTACAATATATACCAGTAGCCAACATGAGGTCAGAGTATACTCTATGTATACTGAAATTAACAAAGTCATTTTGCATAGGTTTTAATTAACCACATGTGAATTAAAGGAAGAAGGTCCAGAAATGTTAAAGATCATCTTCTCTTATAAAACCTAGATATTTCAACTATTATTGAAGCATTATATATATTTTTATACAGTGAGTAAACAAGTCTATTTTAGCCTGAAAGGCTTCCAGAAGCTAAGCCAAGCTTAATCCTGATTTTAAACATCTGAAGGCTATTTGCCACAAGACACCACCTTCTTTCAACCTGAATTAGCAATCAATATAGCCTACTGATTACGTTTCAGAAGAAAAAGTAGAGACAAAAATATATAGCAAAAATGTTAACTTATTCAGAATGCAAAATTGTACATTGTGGATCTGCAAAACAAACATGTTTAATTCAGCTTTGAAAATACTGAGAGGTACTGATTTCATGCAAAAATACAACATGATCATATTACCTAGATTTTAAAAGTTTCAAAGGAAATGTACAAAACTCACTTTTCCCTTTTAAGTATATTTTACTAGATTTGATTATTTCCATCCTTAACCCCAAACTAGACTGGCATTATAAGGAGTTATTTTTAATTCATTTACATGACTAGCATGGCAGTAACCTCCAAGTAAGAAATCTACTTGCACAGCCTCATGTTCCTGACCAAAGGGTACATGCTAGTATTTACTGTTGATTGAATTTTGAAATGTGAGTAGTGCACCAAGTAAATATCAAACAGAACATACTGCACCAGCTGACACACAGATTATGCATATGTCACTTCAATGAACTTCAGTTTCTGCTTGCTCAGCTGCAATTAGATCAAGGAAGGTGCATGCTGCTAACTGAAAACCTACTTATAAAGATTAAAACTACCACAAACATGATATATTTAAACAGTATTTGAAATTTTCAGTGTATTTATATCTAATTATCAAGAGCCATTAAAAAAAAATTCTGTTTAGATATTTTTGATTTATTTTAGAAAGAGGGTGTGTATCTACAGAATGCCTCCTGATTCAGTGCCAAAGCTTACATAACCCTATCAACTCAGCTTTATTTGTCTGTTCTTCCACCAGGTCCTACTTAGCCTCCCGTCAGGGTTTGTCATCACAGGAAGTCAGTCAGCTGCTCAAGGTTATAGTGGGCTATTATACCCTCCTAATTTCTGACTTGAATCACAAAGACTTTCATGCTCTCCCAGTCTTCAAAATGTACATAACCAGGCCAACAGAAACATACCATTCTGAGAACTATTTACACACTATGATTTTCTTAATGAAGAAGTCATATGGGTATGGAATAGAGAAATAAACAAAAAAAGATGGTTTCATGGCTGCTAAGGGCAGAGAAAGAAAATCCTTTTGGAGAACTTCCAAGTTAAATGTCATCAGAACTTTAGCTGTATATGAGAGGGAAGGAGTAAATACCAGCTTGTATAGGAAAAACTGGCATGCTGTAGCCCAAGTAAGATACTGCTTTTGTGGCTAAGAAACAAAAAAACCCCACTGAGTCAACAGGGGTTATTAAAAACAACAGCCAGTAGTAAAAAATACCTATTAGAATCTGCAGTGCCCTGAGATGCACCTTTCCTGTTGAGCTGAGCTTCAGCTTTTAGTGCTACATCCCTCTTTCACAAATAATTTAAACTTCTAGTTGAAGAAAAATATGGAAAAAGAGGACTTTTTCATAGATATTATGAAAAGGGAGATATTATGAAAGAAATAATAGGGAGATATTATGAAAAGAAATTTCAGCTACAGCAACATGATTCATGCCACAGCAGAACTGCTGAATCTTCTGGATTCTAAGGCAAAGCTGGAGAAGCACCGGGCTGGCACCTCCAGCCTCAGCCTCTGGCGAGGGCGTTCCCTGCCCCACCAGTGCTGCCTCCCACAGCAGCTGTGCTGCACCCATCGCTCAGTCACTGAGTGCAGCCTGAGGGAGAACAGCACCCTGACACTCAGCTGCAGCCTGAGGGAGAACAGCCCCGACACTCAGCTGCAGCCTGAGGGAGAACAGCACCCTGACACTCAGCTGCAGCCTGAGGGAGAACAGCACCCTGATTCCTTCTGGGGTCACAGCAGGAATGCTTCGCTGCTAAAGAATGGGAAGAATCTGCATATATACATTCATATATAAAGTGTGTGTGTTTATACACACACAGCCCTCATCATCTTGGAAACTTGGAAATCTCTCTTGGATAATCCATCATATTTTATTTTTAACTTTGTCAGGAAATGGGGGTGACTTGGAAACTAATTCTAATATTTTACCAGAAACAAAATATGAAAGTTGTTCCTGTTGAAAATACTCTGCTTGCCTTTTTATTTTATAAGAAACTCTCCAAATCATTGACAGGGAAGGACAATAATCTGCAAGACATGTGCAGCTTCATTTTACATTTTATATGATAGGAGTGACAATCAATTCAAGCTTTGCAGCACGCATTCTTCATCTTAACAGCCTTTCAGTCTTCATACACAGCTATATTTTTCATGTTTAAAAATCTTGTGGTTTCTTGAGCCTGACTTTAAATCATCATGTTCAGAATATCTTGGATTAGAACTCTGTGAAAAAGATCCCCTGCTATGAAAAATAAAAAGCAGCAAAGGACTAGACGCTGTTAAACAAAACAATACAAAGGTACTTACAACAGTTTTCTCTAAGGATTTGGTATCCAATCAGACCAAGCATAGCAACGGACTAATCAAAGCAGATACTGGTTTCATTGCTATTTTCCACCAATCTTTAGAACAAATTCCAATATTTACATTCCTGTTGGTAAAAAAAAAAAGAGTTCAGAAAGCTCTTTCACATAACCTTCGGCATTGTTTGTGAAGCCACAAAGCTATGACCAAACAAAACCGTTTAAAAATTCTGTCCCTTGGACAGGTAAGCCGAATTAAAATATAATCTAAAGCTGAAAGAGTCTGAGGTCAGGGAAACTCTAAAATGTTGTTAGATGTTTTACTAAAACTAGTAAGGGACATAAACTGGGGGTACTCCTTAGCATCCAAAGACAACAAAACAAAATCCCAGAATTAAAAACTAGAGGGCAGCAAAAAGGAGAAAAAATGTAAAGCAGACAGTAAAATCCCGTGATCCAGACTTCTATCTCCTAGGAAATTCTGTGTTTGATTATAAACTGGATTTCTGGAACTCTTCAGCTCCCTGCAGCTGTGCCACCCACCTTGGGAGGACAGCAACAGAGAGAAGTCTTATCACAGGTACATGCTGGCAGAAATTAAGTCCATTTTCATACTTCTAAAACTGAGATATGAACACATATTTCCTTTCTTTTCTGATAACAAATGCAAGTCTGTTTTGTATCAGTGGGAGCAGTCAAAAAAACCCACAACCAACCATCCTCATCAGCATTCTTTCACTTTTGCTGCTGACTGCAAAGGGCAAGGTCAGAGGAGATGCAGATCATTAACTTATTCCTTTGCCCTTCTTGGCCAGTGCTGTAGGTGCCAAGCTTTTCATAACAGGAAGTACTTGGGATTTTTTAAAGCACCTCAAAGAAAACTGCAAAGCAGTCAAGTAGATAGCAAAAGGAAGCAATTAAGAAAATTAAAAATATCCAGATAAAAGCTTAACAGGCCAATTCATCATACAAAAACTTGCTTTCTTAGAGACAATACTTCACTGTTGTCTTCTCTGTTAGGTGGTGATTTATTTCAGGATAAGCAATGAGTAATTAAGTAAATCTGTATCCTACCTGTTTGTCCAGGTATTTGATTAAATAAAACGTATTTGACAAAAAGGTAAAAGAGGGTTTTTTTCCTGCAGTTGGTTGCTTTTCCTTCAAAGTTGGTCTACTGTAAGATCTTACAGTTTCTACATGCTCATTTAGGAAACTAAATTCTCCTAGTTAGCTATATGAGGTATTTGCATTAAAACTGCAATGTAAGACTGTAGCAGTGAGGGGATATGGAAGTAGTGCTGCAAACACATCTGTACTTTGCAGCAGATACAGATTAAAAACAGGGCAAAAATTACCCAAACTGAAATGCATACTTACACCCATTTACAGGGCTTTCAGCAGGAAGACAGAAGCATCAGACAAATAGTACAGAAGGAGAAACACACTTACTGTTAAAGAGAAATATGATAAGCATATGATCAAAGACATTGTGCAAAAGAAAACTGCTTGAACTTAAATTACTACGGAAAAAAATTACTTTGAGTGAACTTGTCCTTATAGAATTCTTAATAACTACTGTAATCTAACAAAACTGCATTTTTATAAACAAGAAGCACTTCTAGCAAGTGATAGGCCTCATAAAAATTAAAATAATTAAAGAGTGGGCAAGGAGTGATAATATTCAAGTATGTCAAAAGAACCACAGAGACCACAGAAGCGCTTATTAGAACAGAAAATTTTTCATCCACTTTCGCAAAGAGCAGCATTGAAGGTTCCAGCCGGGGCACGGCTCGGGACAGGGTCTGGGCTCCGCCGGGGCAGCCCCGGCCCGGCCCGGCCCGGCCGCTCCCGCGGGGGGCGGCGCGCCCGTCCCCATGGCAACGCCTCACCGGCCGGGACCTCCCGCCGGCTCCGGCAGCGCCCGGGGGCAGCGGCGGCCGCACCGGCCCTCGGCATCCCTGGCACCGCCGTGGGGGCAGAACCGAGGGACCGAGCCGCCCGCTCCACGCGGAGAGCCCCGCCGAGCCGCCCGAATCAGCGAGAGCCCCAAGGCGGTCAGCCGGGGAGCCCGGCCTGCGTCCGGGTCCCGCCGCCGCCCCGGTCCCGCCGCTACCGCGGGCACTCACCGGGCGCATCCCATCCCGTCCGGTCCCCGGCGCCGGAGCCGCTCTCGGCAGCGCTGTCATCAGAAGATGGCGGCTCCCGGCAGGCTCAGCGCCTGGAAAGGCGCAGCGCCCCCTGGCGGGCCGGTGGGGGCGCGGCGGGCGGGCTCCCGCCGGCGGAGGGCGGCGCGTGGCGGCAGCGGGAGGAAGTGCAGAGCGGCCCCTCAGCCCTGCGGCCCCTCAGGATTGCCTCGCGTTCTCCTCATCCTCTTCAGCCCCTTCGGTTCCCACTGCCCCGCTTCTCATCCCGCTCAGCCCCTTCGGTCCCCACTGCCCCGCTTCTCATCCCGCTCAGCCCTTTCGGTCCCCACTGCTCCGCTTCTCATCCCGCTCAGCCCCTTCGGTCCCCACTGCCCCGCTTCTCATCCCCCTCAGCCCCTTCGGTCCCCACTGCTCCGCTTCTCATCCCGCTCAGTTTCCTCGGCCGCTCGGCCCCACTCCTCAGCGCCTGCCATTTCTCCGTCCGTTCAGTGCCTCACTTCCCAGCGCTCCCGGCTCCGTGCCAGCCTCGCCTCTCCTTCCTCAGCACCTCAAGCAGCCCCTTCGTGTCGCACCATCTTCTCCTGAAGGTTTCACATCTGGAAAATGCTCATCCCAGCGCTCTCCTTGCTCTCACCTCTCGTCCCCGCAGAATTACAGTTTGTTGCGATTTAAATCTGTTAAACCACATTTTTTTTGAGACTTGAATTTTCAAAATCAGACAGAAACTTCAGGCTATTTTCTTTGGTAGCTGAAGCCAAAAATTATCTAATCATTCTCATGGTTAAGACTAAGATGGTCCTGAACATTAAAATCTTGCTTTGACCTTTTTCTGTTTTTTTTTTAAATCTCAGGTGAGCTCATTGCTGACCCAGCACACTTAACCAAGCCGGGGTATTTGGCTGTACGTTGGGGACCTGATTCCTGCTATCCTCAGAAAACCCAGCTACTTTGAATAATGTTCTCAAACTTTTTTTGTTTTCCCCTCGTGCATGTCAACAGCAGGAACTCACTTTTTCCAGACCATATATCCCCAAAGACTTGTGGCAGAGAGTGTGGACAATTTCAGGAGAAGCAGTGTAATCATACAATATATTAGAATGTTTGCAGATTCCAGGGCTTACACTGAAAGCCCTTTTGATTAAGGACTGCTTCTTACTTTGTCTTCCAGCACCTACTGAGACCACAGTTTGATCCAAAGCTTGTAGTTATTACAAGTAACTATTGTATAAAGTAAGTAATGAAATAGCAACAAACTCACTTTGATTGATCAGAAAAAACATGTAATGATTATTCAGTAATCAAAACCAATACTCAATAACTTAGGATGCAATTCCACATACCACTTGCTCTTTTTTTCAGAAAAAAATGACCTGCAATCTAGAACATAATATTTAGTGATGCAGCACAGTGGTGATGCTGAGCCTATAAGAAATAAACAGCTCTATTGCAGTACTGAGTCACATCCATCTAAACTTATTCCACATCTGTCCAAAGCCAAGATTACTTATTTAAGAATCTTTGGCACACAATAAGAGGTTTGCACCTTAACACTACAATGTGAAAATGAATATTTAATCTCCTAAGTCCTTGTCATACCACATTATTAATACATTCATTAGCAGTGATTTTCATAAAGGGCCTTGCTCTATTGAGGTTTGATACTTGTCCAAATGAAGTAGGCTGTTTTCAGAGGTCACAAAGTGGTTTTGCAAAGACCCACTTTCAGGTTTTGATGTCTAAATCAAGAACTACGGTAAACATTTAAATTGAAAAGCTCTCACCCCTGCAGGAGCTTGGATTAGATTGCCTCCCAAAAACCTTTCCACCAAAAAATAAGAGATAAAAGAACTGAAAAAATCACATCATACCAAAAGTACAGCCTCTTTGAAATTTTCTTTACACAATCGTGCTAAAAATTTCAATCAGTTATAACCTGTTTGAGTCAGATAAACATAAACTGGACTTAGCACACAGTTCTTTGACACAAACTGTTTAGCCAACACTGGGTCAAGAGTCACAGAGGTTCATACAGGAAGCTGTGTTTGTTGACATAATCCCTAAGAAATTAATGTAATTTATTTCTTACTCATCTTATTGACTGATCAGTTGGACCATTAGTACCAAATTAATGAATGGAGTGAAAAAAGTTATGCAATCCAGAGCTGGGATTTCAGAGGTGCAGCAAGGAAGAAAATCAAATATGGAAAAATCACAAAATGGCGACTTGACAAGGAACATTTTCTCATGATTATGACAATAGAAAATTGAATAACTAATAAGTAACAGATGTCTGAAAGTTGTCTTTTCCCTTGAATTATATCCAGTGCTTTCAGTACCATTGGAAGAGGAGATTCAGTCATTTGATAGGAAAGCCATGCATTTCTATGCTGGTCCAAAGAAAATCAAATCTAATTCTCTCTTCCAAAACAGTACGACATTCTTTTTCTTTATCCACAGCATTTACTATTACAGCACATCCTTTCTTTCTTTTTGTTGCAAGCAGGTGATAAACGTTGTTCTCATTACATTTTCATGAAGGCAGTGGAAGAGTCTGAAGGGAAGTTTGAGGAAAAATAGAGGCATAATTACAGTACAGAAACAGGAAAAGCTGAAAAAACCTGATGAGCCTTTTCAACTTCAGCAATGAAATCTTATGCAGGACAAACATTCCTATAACTCCCAAATCCACTGTTGTCAGACAATGCAATAAAATACCTTCTCATTAAAACTAAAACCATCAAATAATGGTAACAGTACTGAACTTGATAATAACTTTTCCCTGTGGGAAAGTTAGCATCTAAACATGTAAAAACCAGATCTTCCTTTGATGACCTAGTATGCTGCTGCTGCTAACTGGAAGTTCACTTCAGGGTGATGTCAAATCAGAGACAAACTGTTTACATTCTTTCACAATCCACTGAGCAGATGAGCTAAGATAAATGCCAAATGAAGAGGAAAATGCAACCAGTGATTTATCTTAGTTCTGTTTGAACTGATTATTGCAAGAAATAATTATCTAGAGCTGGGACTTTGGACTTAGCATGCATGTGACATATGACTACATACATGGTTTTCTACTCATAATTCCTTCATGCTGGAATATTAGTTCTGGCACACAGGTACTATGTAAGTCTGATATAATAAGTAGAAAAATGGCAAGCTCAAGGCAATGCTTGCCTATTCCCTGCATGTTTCCATGTTTCCCTGCATGTTTCCATATGTATGCTCTGACAGGAGAAAAGAGACAGAGAGGAGCAAAGAGGAATGCTGTGGTTAACAAACATGTCCCTTTAACTGATCACTTTGGTCATTAATTATCCCCACATCCTGTTGATGATGTCTGACAGTTCTTATGTATGTGGGCAACTCAACACGACCATCTAAATCTTAGCAGAGTAAGTTTATTAAATGTTTTATATTGCTGTAGAAACTTAAAAAAATATATTCTTCACATGTCAAAGGCAGATATATTTAATTAAGGATCCTCCAACCTTGAACTCACACAAACTATCAGAAAGAGATGCAGCAGCAGAACAGAGAGCAATGGACAAGGTGCCCCAGACTGCTTTCCACACTAGGATCAAGAATGAGGAATCCCAACTGAGACTTCCAGAAATAGCTTCATTGACTCCTAATAGTCTGCAAACCCCTAGTTTAGGTAGGGGTTCAGACTTTCTCTGATTATCATTAGCCACAGACACACTTTCATTTTAACATATTTGGTATCTGGGGTGCACAACCCAAACAAGGGTGTGGACTGTCTTGGTAAGAGCCTGATTTACCAAATTCAGGTTTTACCTTCAAACCTTCATATTCTCTCATTATCAATGCACTAATACTGTTAACCCCTCACAATAAACCAGCACCAGGCACCTATGCCATGGGATAAGTGCCTGCCAACTTCACTAACAGCCACACCAAGAGCTCTGGCAAACTGCAGGTACTGCCCACCCACTGATAAGTGGTGACTGTTTGCAAATGTTGGCTTCCTACACTTCCTGCATCACCAGCACCCAGCCAACCCTCCCCAGAGGCTCCAGCCACCTGGAGCTTCTCTGCACACAGGCCAGAGGAGAGGGGCAGAAGGACGAACTGTAAACTGCAGAGCTGCTGGCACACCAGCACGGGCTGCCTGACTCTTCCAACAATGCAATGGTTCCAGCACAGGCTGGGAGTAAGGCCCATTAGATCAGCTTGTCTTCGTTCTCCAAATAAACCCCAACAGCAAGTGTCTTAGAGATCTCCACTTCTGCACTAACATTTTGCACTTAGTGATCCTGTGATTAAATAAATAATTATCCTTTTCCCTGTTTTTGTAGGTTTCGCTGTTGCTCAAAGCTGCTACTGAAACAGAGATTTTGTGAGGGGTCTTTTTGTCTTTCCTTGTCAATGATTATCAGAAAAAAACAAACAGGATTCTTCAGAGCTATATGCTCTGATGGGAGAGAAATACACATTGAATAAGTGAAACATACTGTCAAGCAAAACTGATCTGCTGCCAACCAAATGCTGTTCCAATCACATTAGTCCAGGCTTCGCTTCCAGCACCATTTCTAACAAAGCCCCTTCTTCACAGGCATTATGCAGAAGAGTTTAATTAGTCTTTCTGCCTTTCATTATTCACCAGCAGGTTTCATGAACATACACAGAACACACGAGTTAAGCCTTGACCAGGAGATATCCAGGCTAATAGGGTTTGGAAATGGAACCTAAATCTACAGCTGGCTCTTGCCTGTGTTGGCAAGTGGTAAGAAAAGCAAACAATTCTGAGTGAAACAATGCTGATTTCTGTGAGCTGAAAACAAGCAAAGCTCTCCATAATGGTGTGATCCTCCACATTCACTGATCTTAATTACATCTGGGACATTTTATAGTTCAGGATGATGCAATGACACTGAGTTTAGCTATGAAAAAACCAAAAAGTTGCAAGATGTACTTGACAATCACTAAGAATGTTTCTCATTTCAGTTGTCCAGATGAATGGAAACAGCCAGTATTAGCTAATGTTTAGGATTCTTACTTGTCTAAACAGCTTTTACCAAATGGAAATCATCTGAATAATGTGAAATCCTGCCTCCTTTGTACCTTTATTTCTTCTGTGTGAGAATTTAAGAAATGTCTATAGAAAAAGAACAGGAGCAGTCGTGAAACAATTACTGTTAAAAACAAAAGGGGGAATTTAGAATGGTTAATTCTTACATGGACATGATAAAAGAGCCAAATAATAAGAATAAAAAAAAATTATTCCAAAAAGTCATTCTTAATTGTCTGTGCAGGAAAAGTAAAGCAATCAATTGTTTAACCCTCAGAGCAGATAATAAAGTTGTGCTGTGTCACATGAATTCCATGGAACTGGTTAATACAGAGGAAATGAGCTGTTGGATGTTTTATTTCTTTTGCTTTTGTACATTTCCAGCTCTTCCAATGTCTGTAGTATTTATTTAGAAAACCAAGAATAAATACATTTTTGTAAGATCCAATTACCACTGATACTTTTCTAGCTATGTATTTGCTGGATAATGTACTACACCCTTGAAAACCTTGTATTTACTGTTCAGTTAAATAACTTCCTGCCGCTATCCAGCTGTTACCATAGTGGTGACACAGGCATTTCCTTTAATGCAGCTGGGACAAAGCCTTCAGAGTACTTCTTTATTCAGGCAGGAAGCACAGTAGGTGACTTAAGACTGTGCTGTGACATATCCTGCCTTTGCAGGCATCATTCTTCCTTCTTTTCAAAATTTTATTTTACTCCATTATTTAGAAAGGTAAATGTCAACCCGTAGAAATAACAGAAAGAAACACAAAATTGTCGTGACTTTTAACAAGGTTCTCTGACGCGTTTATACAAATCTTAGGATGCCCAGGATGATTTTTCTAGCACACAAAAGCCTCATGAAAAGATGAAGAATAAACTATAAAGGCTGTTATAGAACTAAAATATAAGTCTTATTTCTTAACCTATGAATTCCTCACAATTCAGCTAACATCAGGTGGTACTGAGAAACTCTTTTCACTGTATAAAGATGTCCACCACAAAAGCAAGGATAAGTCAAAACTGAATATGATTTTATAGCCTGGAACAAAGACGCCTCTGTGTCAAAAATATATTATTCTGAGCAGGAATTGGTACATACTTATTTTAAAAATATTTTGCTTTGCCTACATTACTTCATTAAAAGGCATGACTGTCAATGTTTTAGAGCTTATATGTCATATACATAATTAATATCAATTAAGTAGAGTATATTTTATATAAATTCTACCACTAAATGTTTTGTATAGTATCATAGAAATACCATGGAATCAGACTCTTCTCAGAGTAGATTTTAAAACTGGTTCTGTCACGTGTATTTCTATATTGCATGTACTATCTTTTATTTTCAGCCTGTCCCAGTCCATTACTAATATACTTCAAGAAAGAAGTGGTTTAGATTCCTTAAGTAAACCTGGCATTTAACCTGTTGGTCCTGCAATGACTTGATGGCTTTATTCTACTGCATTTCTCCATGACTGTCTCTTCCCCTTGAAGGCAAAATCTCACATTTTTACATTCAGACCTTATATAGCTATTCCTACATACATCCTTGCACCTAATATATTTTGCTAGATTCTTGTTTTCTGTTTATGTGTCTGTTAGGCTTATCTTCTAAATAGACTTTTTGCATTTGCTTATAACACCCTCTCATGCTATTCCCCAGGCCTGCAATTCTGTGCCTCTTACCATCCACACATATGTTTTAAATATATTTATTGAGTTTTTCTTTTCAAAATAACCTATCAGAAATAGATTAGGCATTTGTAAACTGAGCGTATCTTCTATCACTCGCATATGGTATGCCTGGAATGTGGTCTGCATCTAATTTAAAATGTAAGTATGAGAAGCAGAGAATCTGCCTCCTTTATTGCTTGTGTTAGTGCAGAGTTTAGGGCTGTAAGGGATCCCCTTGAAGTAGGTGTTGTTCATAGGGCCCAAGAACAGCAGCATACTGCACAACATACAACTTGTGGGAACTGGCTGAGGATGATAATTTGAAACAACACTATTCCCTCTCTCAGGCAGTTCTGTAGATTTGCTGAAATGCCAGACTTTCTGATCGGAGCTGTTTTGCCAGTGGAAAGCTCTGACACCAAGGGCTGGCAAGCTGATTCACTTCAGTGCGGAGAACAGAGCCCAAGGCAGCGAGCACTGCAGTGCTGGTACCGAAACAGGCACAGGGACACTGAGGCCTCACCTTTAGATTTTATTTAAATTTCCCCGTTTTCTGAAGTTTCATTGTATTTGTGAAACAATTTATACTATTATAGAGGAGGAAAAGTGTACGAGACTGAGAACGTGAGTGACTTCAGAGCAAAGAGAAACGTCTGAAAAGACTTAAAACATGCACTGCCCGACCAAATGGAGTATTCTAACCGTAATATCCTGGTTAGCAACTGAAGGGAACACAGAACAACTTGCGGAAACTTAATGGAGAGGAGCCACATGTAATAAAACAGTCACACGCATGAGGGGTGACACGCGGAATACGGCATCCATACAACTGTTTGTCCTAAGCGCTTGTATCGGAACGACCATTTAGACGTGTCACAGTAAGTTTTACACATATCCTTTTTTAACCGCTTATTTATTCAAAGGATATACCGTTCTCTCCATTCCTCCGAGCAGACATCTCGCCCCTCCACCGTACTCAGGGCTGGCGGCGCCCAACGCACACGCGCACGACTCCGCACCCCGCCACCGCAACGCACATGCGCACAAGCGCCCCGCTGTACTAACGCAGACACCACACGCGGAGCTCCCCGCCCCACGCTTCTGGCGCGCACACCGCAGTTCCAACGTGGACGCGCATTACAACACGGTTCTAAGGTGCGCGCGCGCGCACCACCACCACCACACCACCACCACCATCACCACTACCACTACCACACGGTCTAAGGTGCGCGCACGCATCACCACCACACGGCTCTAACGCGCGTGCACGCACACCACCACACGGCTCTAAAGCGCGCGCACACGGCGCCCTACGCCCCCTGGACTTCAGTGCGCACGCGCGCGAGGCACGGCGCCCCCTGCCCCGCCCCACTGTTCTAACGCACACGCGCGGTCATAGCACCGCCTCGCGGCCCCCGCGCGCAGGCGCAGTCCGCCCCGCCGCCTCCCCGCACGGCGCGGCCGCGTCCCGCGGTTTCTCGCGGCCCGTCCGTCCCCTCTGACCCGGCGCCGCCGCTGCTCCATCCGGGCCCTCGGCGCTGCACGGGGAAGATGGCGGCGCTGCTCCCGGCCGAGTGGATAAAGAACTGGGAGAAAGGCGGCAAGAGCGAGTTGTGAGTGCGGGGCCTCGCCGTGGGGAGGGATGGGCGCTGCGGCCTGCGGGAGGGGGGCGAGGGCGGTCGGGCCTCGCCAGCCCGCGGAGGCTGGGGGGCGGCGGAGAGGACGTCGGTCGGGACTCCGTCCTTGCTGCTGGGCGTTGGGTCGAAGCCGTTGTCGGGATGAGAGCCTGGGCCGCCCTCCCGTCCGGTTCGGCCGGGTGCTGCCGCCCTCCGCCGACGCACGGCCGCCGTAGCTGGGCCCAGCTTTCCGGGAGCTCCGAGCGCCCCCTTCCAGCCTCGGGGCCAGATTTGTCGGGGGTCGGGCTCATCTTCAGCCGCCCCTCATGGTAATACGGACCCTGAAGCGTTCCTGTGTCGCTGGCTCTACAGTACTGACCTTTCTGGCAGACGCCTCAGCCCCCGTTCCCACTTTTTAACCGATTTTGATAGGACTGGCCCCTGTATTCTTTGACCCAGGCAAAATATGATTAGGTAGTCACGCTTGTTCTATCCCACAAAGTAACCTTTGTGCACGGAGGGGTCCGGTTGCAACCTCTCAAATTAATCCAGGTGTGCCCGAAGCTTTCCATTCTGGGCCTGTATCTGTTTTAAGCCATTTTAATGGGGCAGGTTCACTAAATGTGTTTCAGGAGTACAGCTCTTCAAGGGATGTTTCACTAGTTTGGTCATTTCATGTTTCTCTGTTGGTTTAAACAGGGATGTTCTCTGCACTAACTAAATGCTTTTATGTGCTCTTATTTTAATTCTTCCATGTGCTTTTGTTTTTTGTTGTATGTAACAAAAAAATTTTAAATTTTGAGTTTTAAATATGAATGTTGCAGGGATCACTTAGCAAAACACTTCTTGATAATCACTCATTATTTTCTTTTGTTCGTGTTTTCTGAATGGTTGTGCAGATTTGGCAATGAATCTTCCTTGTGCATGAGGGAAACGGCAGTGGGTTGGAGATTAGAGAATGCAGAGAATCCCTGCACAAGATACTGTTATTTCCAGAGCCACCATTTTGTAGTGAAGGGGCCCCCCTTTATAGCCATGTAATTTTTGGTTTGAGTTATGCTGGAACCATTATTGTGTTAATACACAAGCTGAACACGTTGAGAGGCTGTGTGGAGTTTGCAAGAGAACAGACATTTCATAACTGATCACATAATGGCAACTGCACTGTGTTCATTTTGTTCTCAGCACTCTGAGCTTTGTAAGAGACAACTTGGCTTTTGACCATGATAAAACCTTCTAGGATTCTTCTCTCCCTTTGGAGCAGTACTTCTTAAACAGGATGGGAAGAGAGTGTTCATCTGCCATGGGACCAATAAAACAAAATGATTAGCTAGATTCGTGTATTTGTGGTACTTTCACTTCATTGGGAGACTGCTTAAATGATGTTCCAGGCATGACTTACAGAGTAGTTTGCAGATGAGGACATATGCTTTAAAAGAAGTGCAGTTGTGTCTGGATAGCAGTTGTCAGGTTTTGCAGTGGTAGCTTCATAAATTTGAGGAATATCCATGAACTTATTTTCTAGAATCTAAGGTGTATGCCTGTAGACAATATTTAGAGAACTTATTAGGAAGCCAGTTTTATTGGGAGAGCCTTCAGTGCATAACTTTTTGTTTCTTTTTCCAAAAGTTCCTATCCCCTTATTAACTAGAGGAAAACAGAGCTAAGATGCTATCATTTCAGAATGAAACACATGAAATGTTTTTAAGCATTAAAGTAAAAAGGGAATAAATGCAATAACACTACTTAATTTTATTGAATTATTTGTCTAATAACGGTATGCCCAGGAATAAAAATTAGGTCTAGGCCTAAGTTCACTCTTGGTCTTTGTGGCTCAAAGTGAGGACAACTCATTGTAATGATGTTAGAAAAGTAGGGAGGGGAAGGATGCTGCAGAATGACAAAATTGACATTACTACCAAATAGAAGAATTACAAAAATTTAGAATTTTTGGTAGGCATTTTAACCCCTTCATAATTACTAGAAAAGATTAGTTCTTATGGAAAAAATATTTACTTGCTGGAGCATGATCTAGCTTACATGATCTGGCTAGATCAGTTGAGATAGTATTTTGGCAGTAGTAGTTACCTAAATGAAAACACATTTCTATGTTTTGGGGGAATATGAAGCTATATTGAGAGAAGAAAATGGTTTGTTTTAATTTGGTATTTCAGTTTCTACTGGGATTAATAACGGAGTCTTAAGATAATTGTTCTGAGTTTGTTTTTTTTGGGGGGGGGGTTTGGGTGTTGTTTTTGGGGTTTTATGGTGTTGTTTTGGGGTTTTTTGGGATTTTTTTGTTTTTTTTTTTTTTTAATGGTGTGATATTTTTGATTGTGTGATCAACTTGTTATGATTTAACAGTACTATCCAGAAATCAGATGGTAAGGATTTTGTATGTCTTAAGAGTGTCATAATGTTAATTAGTAATGCAGTGGTGACCATTTACTTCTAAGACATTGTTCAGAGACATTGGTCAAAACTGTACAAGCTTTGAATTTAATTATTTGTAATAGTATCTAATAAAAATACATAAATGTGGTAATTTCAAGAGTATGTACCTGCCAAAACTACATTGGTCAGGATGTGGTCATCTTACGTGTCACTTTTTTGTTCAGATCCTTCTCCATCTAAGTACACTTTACTAAATTATGTTCCTTTATTTACTACTGGGAGATACTGGTGTGCAAATGAAGTTGGAGTCTGAGGGTGACCATTTATGCTGCTCAGTCTGGACTCCTTGTAGACCTACTTGTGTGTGCTGTCTTTGTAGGAAAATTGTTGAGTTTTCCACAAGAAGATGCTGGTCTGTGACTACAGCCCACATGGACATTTCTAACACACATAGTAACTGGTACCTTACCTTGTTCTGTGAGAGATTCAACACATCAGGGACCCTTTAGTGTGGATGGAGGACTTTATTAAAGTACCTGCCTGGCAGTTCATGCAATGTAAACTTCAAGATAAACTGAAGAAGTTTAACATTCTGTGAATGTGAAGTTTTGAGACTCAATCTTTCAGGCACTTCCAGCTTGTTTGTTACTTTAACCCAACACTGTAACGTTGCTCTTGCAAGTGAGGGGCTGAGTATTATCGAGAGTTTGGTGTAGTTGTGCCATCCTGACTGCAAAATCCAGTTGATTGTACTTTATCTCAAGCAAAGAGCTACCTGCATCAGTTAAGTTATGAGTGTACTTAAATACTGGCAGGCACCTGCACTTTGTGATAATTACTGCTTTAATCCCTGTGTGGGAGTGGAATGGAGGTTATAGGACGTGGTGTATGAGTTGGGAGGTCTCAGTTCCACTGCAGCCTCTGCCATGCAGACTTGTTCACACTGCTTCAGAATTTGTGTTCTCAGCAAATCTATCCTATCATAGTCCAAAATAAATTTAATTTTCTAACTGTGGATTTCAAAAGTGATTGTTACTTTAAAAATATTTTCAACGGTTTTACTTCCAGATGAAGAGATGTAGGTTTTAGTAGAGCAGAGAAGTTCTCCATCCTAAGCTTGCAGCAATGAGCTGCCAGGTCAGAGTAATAAGTCAAATGAACACTTACCAGATTGTCTGGTGAAGGTGCAGCTGTTTTGATTTTAATTTCATGCACTCAGCTGAGACTAGATGAACTAATCTCTCAGCTTGTTGTTACTGGAAAGGAGGGTTTCTGCCTTGTCTTCAGTCACCAGGGTGCCTCTGTGGCCTCCTGGTAAGTGCTTCAACTTGCAGAAGTGGCTGAAGACTTGGGTTTTGACCAGTTTTCTGCCAGGTTTGTCAGCTGCACTGATGTAACTGATGGGAGGGCTAAAACTGCTGCTGAGAAGGGAGAAAGTGTTGGTGAATGTGTCCCATTTCTGCAGTAACAAACCATTAAATCAGTGCAGCTGCACTGCCTGGCAGCACCTACAGGAAAGGTGGTCTTGCTTTGAGAGAATGCCTCTAGAAAATAATAGAATCATAAAAAGAAATACTTCTGCCTTTCTTTTTTTTCTCCAGTTTAATAATTCAGGGGGTTCTAATTGCAAATATTAAGCATGTTGTTTTGCATATCATCTTAGAGGTTTTTACTATATTGATCAAACAGATTTGTGTGTTAAAGTAATGTGGTGTTGTTAATACTATTTTGATACTGCTGGAAAGGGAATGGGAAGGGCTTCAAGCTCTGATTTTGCTTTAAGATGTACCTAAAAGACCTCATCAGTCCAAGCAGGCAGAGTTGTTGCTCTTGTAACCTGGTTGAGGATACCATCTTAGGACATAGGGGCCAAAGTGTCTATCTCAGAAAATTTTTTTTGGCATCTGATGTTTCATTTTACTGTTATTTGTATAGAGAATTTAGAAATGAGTGCTTACAGAGTGCATTCTTTATGAAGAAGTAATTAAAATTTAAGAAAATTAATTTTTATTGAATTGATACACTCTTTGGAGACAGCTGGGGGAAGAAGTCTATTCTTTAAAAAAATGTTTATTTACCACTAATGAAAAATAAAATACTTATTACCCTGTTCTGTTATCTCTATTCTGGTTATTTCCAAATATATTGCATTCTATTCAATAGTGTTTTAGATATCTTAGCCATACCTATGCTTTTTGCTGAGGTTCTGTGTTTCTGCTGATTGTGATGTGTGAAACTCCCTAGTTTCCAGTTGTCTGAAGGGTGTGTATACCTTGTATTTGCTAATTATAATCCTTTGATTGCTGGAACAGCTGTTTAGTCTTACTAGAGAAGTGGTAATCTATATAGGATGCAAATAGAATGAGTAATGGATTGCTACAGAAGTATTTTTGCAGTTATTTTTCATGGTAAGCCTCTGTAACAATTGCACATAACTGCCTTATTTGAGACAGCTTAAAATGGCTCCCACAGCAAACTGTAGTCTTGCCATCTTGTGTAGGACTGAGACATAGTTCTGATACCCTCCTCAGTTTCTGAACGTGAAGGATACTTTGAAAAATATGTGAACTTTTGATTGAAAATGTGCAAATGTGACAAAAATTCTTAAAATATTCCCTGGTGTTTGTTATGATAACGATAAATCACTACCTTTCTTAAATACTGTCACTTTTAAATAGGAAACTGCTTTTGAAACCTCTTGCTGGGGTAACAGTAGTGGTAGAGAAGAGGGAAGATCCTTATATCTTGGAAGCTGTCAGTGTAGTGAAGAAGCCTGCTCTTTAAGCATTTCTTTTCTAACACAGAGAACTATTAATTTATCTCATGTCACAGTCTGCACAGTACTTGGAGTGCTTTTTGCATATGGCTGTTTGGTTGAGGGAGCCCTGGGAGCAGCCAGTCACAATGCAACATGACAGGTTTTTGTTTCTTAGAGTGGATTTTTTTAGGGACTAGAATAAAGAAAAATTCTGTCTTACTCTTGGTGAAGCAATGCATGAGGAATTCATGCACATATTTTAATGTTAGAAGTTTTTTACAAGCAGGAGTTTGAAAACTACCATAGTTACAGTAATTCTATGAGAAGTATTTCCTCATTGGATAATGACAGTAGGTTATTGCTAGGACTTCCATGCTTCCACATTGCCTCATGTTCTTACTTTTCTCAAGGAAATACAATATTAGGAAGAATATTTATATGTATATGAGATCTATTGGGAATTTTGTGTTTCTTTGCTGTAAGTTCACTGAATTAGGGTTTACTTTGGAGAAATTCAAATGTCATCATCCAAATCTAAAGCTGTTTTAGCCAGAGCATCAACGAAAAAAGAACCCCAAAACATTTGTATCCTAATATCTAATGATTGTTTTTAAATATTTGTTTTATTTTAGTGTGCAGCTGTGTCGTGCTCTCAGTGAAAACAAGAATCATGATGTGGGTTTCAGAGGTAAGTTTTGTGGTTTGTTTGTTGGTTTTAATTAAATAGAAAACAAACCTGGAAACAGTTGATTATGGTACCTTTGCATGTATGTGCTTGGAATGTTCATGTATGGGTGACCATTAGTGGGTGCTAAAGGTGAATACTACAAATACAAGCATCCTCTACAAGGATTGCTTTCAGACATCCATGTTTGTTTTTTTTTTTTTTTTGTAGTGGGTCATGGCAGCATTGCCCAATGTTTGATCTGCGCTGTAGAAAATGGCATTCCATTTTGCAAACTCAACATAAAACTAGATTTTATTGTAAAGGTTAAATATATGAACCCTAAGGTGTGCAAGTGTGGAATTATCCTGTCTGTTAAAAATAAATTGTTTTAATTTACTCACAGTGGTCTGTAGTCACCACATTACCAACTGCATGATTTAAGGCATTAAGATCTTTGTAACTTGTTATTGAATATAGTTTATTGAGCAAACCATGTGGTGAAAGTGCTAGGTGAAAACATGGGATTTTGTTACTATTCATATAGTAAAAACACAACATTTTTGTGAATTATTTAAGAACCTTACAGGTTTCTTACAGCTGATTTTACAACCACCATGTTTATGTTGCAAGGTTTTTCTCAACTGGAATACCTTTGTTTAGTGCTTCAGCTTATTGCAAGCATTTTTAAGGTTGCATTCTTGAGTTATAGGAGACTTTCCTTTGGAAACTGAAGAAGTAATCCTGATCAAGCATTTTTTTTCCAATTAAATTTTACTTTCTCCTAGAGAAATGGTTTTTGAGAGCGTCTCTGTGATGAGACATGACTAGGAAAGTACTGTAATGTTTTCTATGTGTGTATAATATGATATTATAATATGTGTATATAATATGCTATTGATGTGAATTAGAAGGTAAAGGTGTCTTTGTTAAGTCACCTATCAAGACTCAGGTGACTGTATGCAGGATGGTAATTTTTCTTCCCATTTTACTGTTATTCCATGGACTCTCCAGAGAAAGTGGATCATCGCTCACTTTACGCTTGTGTGAAATCTTAGATTTTGATGATCTGTTTTAATCTATTAGCAATAACAAAGTAATCCCCTTTATTGGTAAGGGAAGCATATCTCCTTTACTTGCCTGTTGTCTGATGTCTGGAGCATTACTGTAAACATTGCTTTAACAGACAAAGGATTAGCTAATATGTTCCTTTGTCATCTTGTCTTTCAACAGATATTCAGCAGGCTTTGTATGAGCTTGCTTACCATGTTGTCAGAGGAAACTTAAAGCATGATCAAGCTTCTAATGTTCTTGGTGATGTCATAGTAAGTATATATTTGTAGCAATTGCATACTTGCTAAAATCTTTCTCATAACAGCCCAGATGACATCCAAGCAGGAAAATACTCAAGAGATTTTTCTTTGATATGTCTAAAAGCCATTCTTAGCAAATTCTTCATTTGTGTACACTTGATATATATGTAGACCGGCAGGGTTTCATTTTTTCCCTCTACTTTTCATGGTGAGGAATAGATGTTTCAGCATAAATTAAAAGTTAAGTCACTTTTAAAGGGCATGTGAAGACTGAAGTTGTTAATAAATAAGTTGTTAATAAATGCTAGAAACAAATGTCACTTGCTCATGCAGCACATCTGTGATACCACCTTCTGGTTTTTATAACAGTGTGACAATGTTCCATTTTATTGTTGGGATGTCCAAGTTCTGTGATGGCCCTTGAAATAATACATTAGACTTAGTTTTTGTTTGAAAAAGATATTTCTTAAAATGCTTTGAATAAGTGGAGAAAATAAGGAAGAGAGTAGTTTCCTCTAAACTTCCAAGCTTACCAAATATCATAGTTAGTTAATAGTTTCTTAAGATAGTGAACTAGGAAAAATACATTAAAATATTTTATAAATGATTTCTTAATTTAGCTGTAAGGCACCTTGCTGTTGGTGTGGCTTGAAAAATGTTGGATCTTTGGTTGCTGTAGGAAATCATAATCTGTTTGGTGCCTGAGAATGTGCAGGTCACTTTCTGGGCACCTGCTCCTCACACAGGAATAAAGAGCCTTGGACCAAGAAGGTGGAGGGACTAACGAGGGGGTTTTGTCCCTGGTCACAAAATACACTTAAATTATATTTCAAGGTTATGGGGTTTCACTACATATCAATAATTAGTACAGCACTTACATTAGATATTAGTCAGTAATTAAACATCTGCTTTATTAATATGAATTATTAATATGCATTACTAATTGATCTGACCTTTATGATGAAGCATTATTTTATATAATGCAAACATTTTCTAAGCTTGCATATTGGACTTTCTGTGGTCATTAAATGGGATCTTGTTTCTTAGGAATTCCGAGAAGACATGCCTTCTATCCTAGCTGATGTATTCTGCATATTAGGTAAGTTGGGTTCCCTTCCTTTCAGCATTGCAACAGATGTAGAGAAATTAATGCTTCGTGTATCTGCTTGTTTTGACTTCTTCAGGAAATTTCATTAAATCTGTAAAGCATGATTTCTCTTTACAAAGCATGTGTTGATTCTTCCTCAGTGTATCTGTACCTCACTTGTTAATGTCTTTTCATTCTGCTTTGTTCTGTTATAGTTTCCAGAAGTTTGCCTATTAAAGGCAGTGGAAGTTGATCTGCCAAGAATAGTTAAAGGAGCTAGCTTGTAAGAATGTTGGATGTTAGCTAATGGCATCAGTGACTTAGTGATGTTATCATTCTTAAATATTTTTAATAAAAGTTGACTTACTGGTAGGTAGATCCTTTCTCCTCAGAATGTGTTCTTTGAATATTTTTGTCTGTACAGTCAGTGTTAGTGAAATGGAGCTTATTGTCCAGAAATCTAAGGGCAAATTACATGGAGTCACTATCTGCCAGCTGAGCAGGCTTTAAAGGTGTGCATGTCTTATTCTGGTGATAACTTCTGGATTTTTATGTTGTAATATGATCCGAAGCTGTTGCTCTCATGTCTTTCAGCTTTAACTGCCTGCAGTTTGTCTTGCTCCATGTCTGGTTTTTTTGAACAAATTTCAGGAAATTCTTTTGCTGGTCTGCTCATCACAGATCCTGTGTGTTGTGTGTATTGAAGGAGTGAGGCATCTTCTGTGCTGTGCTTGCCTGTGAAGAGAGGCACCTCATTAAGTTTGCATGTGCAGCCTTGGTTTTGTACATCTGAATGATAAATTTTGACTTTAATTCTTACTGTTTCATTCTGTGTACTTGTACGATCCTTTTGTAATAACTAGTTTTCGTAGTGCAGTATTACACTGATGTCCTTTTCTTTTTTAATCTGCATTAAAAGACTTGAATTAGCTGCTTCTTGAGCTACTTGAATAACTGAAACTAGTGTATCTGTCTGCCTTTTTCTATTTATTTTTCCTTTCCCTCTTTCCTTTAAATTAGTGTGTAGCCAAATTCCATGCTTTCACTAGTAGCAGAGAATAGTGTGGCTAAGGAGCTGGGTTTCAAACTTTGGGACAAAGGACATTTGACAATTTCTTGTTTGTTTCTTCTAACCCCTTTTTTGGTCTAATCAGTATTTGCTACTATCAGGATTTTTTTTCCCAACTGTGTTCCAATATATGAGAATTTTGATTTGCCCACTCATCCACATACGCTGGAAAAAATTTTTAGTGCAGCTTGTATTTTGGCTGAGAGTCTTGCCTGCTAAGGTCCAGGCTATCTGGCTGGCCTGTTGTCTCTACTTCTACCCTGCTACAATCACTGGTTTTCAGTCTCTTTAGGGTCTTCTTTCTGACATATTTGTTGCTGATGTTTTCTCTGTGGGTATGTGTGGTGGGTATTTTGTTGGTTTGTTTATTGTAAGGCCTGTTTTGCATTCTGTTACGGAGTTTTCTACTCCTTTTCCATCTCCTTACTTCCTGTAATGTGTTTTTTTTAAAACTGCTTTAGAAGGTTTGCTTCCCTGGCCAATGTTCCATGGCCTGTCTTCCCATAGGAGTGAATTGCTTTCAGTAGTTGACAGTACAGAAGACATTAATGGTAATAGAGAACCATAGCTGGTAAGAGACTGCAGTCAGACAGTAAATGGTAATTCTCTGAAGCCACAGGGAAAAAGATGAGAACATTACCTTACGGCCAGGATCATGCAGTTCTCTTCACTGGTTTATATTTCTGGTTTTGTGCTTACTATTGATCTTTAATGCTTGCCATAAACATTATTGCAATAAAGAGAATGGCAAGAAAAATTATTGCAGCATTCCTCTGGTTTCTGTTATACCTTTTCATGACGCTTGTGGATGTGTGAGAATTGTCATCAAAATATTACGTGAACCCCATGGGGGATGAGTGTGTGGGAGGTGGCAAGAAACTGCCATGCTATCAATAAGTTCCTTTGCCGTGTGTTATCATTAGTATTTATCAGAATAGTTACTGTAAAAAGAAAGTCAAAATTTCACAAGTAGAAATTGCTTTTTTTCCCCCCCATCTTCTTTTGTAGATATTGAAACAAGTTGTTTAGAAGAAAAAAATAAGAGGGATCATTTTACACAACTGGTATTGGCCTGTTTGGTAAGTTACATCTGGCAAAATTGCATGTCAAAATTTGACAAGGAAAATAAGAGTATTGAAGCTTGATTTTATTTTTTCTCCAGAAAAGACTGTAAGAGTGTTTTCCAAATGCCCAAATAATTTAAAAATTCATCTCCAAAGTCTTGTGATAGAAGAATATAGTTTAGCTCCCTCTTGAGCTCTTTAAAGACTTTTGAGAGAACCTAAATTTTTCCACCTGCAACTTTACCAGAAGTTTTGCTTCTGAAGTATGCCTTGAGTTGCACTTCTTTATGTAACCTCCTCTTGTGTTTAGAAGTAGCATTCCTAAATGCGTGGAGTAAGCTTGATGTGTAAGAAAGTTCAGCATATGAAAATAAGACTTCTTAAAAATAAAGAATACTCTTCGTAAATATGCAGTTCTTGGCAGTAATGTTCCTGGATGCTATGAGATGTCACCAGCAATTAGACTCTAGGGCTTTTTTGTTTCTTCAGGGTGCTCTTGTATATAAAATCTACCACTGTAAAATTCCAGTTTCAGTTAATAGTGTGTCAGCTTTGTCTGCTTCTGTGTTTGAAGCAAAATGCAAACTTTTTTCTGTTGTAGTCAGAATGCACATGTAGCATAAATAATAACTGTGTGGTTTCTAGGTCTTTGTAATTGACAAATTTGGTGTGTGTTTTTGGTGTTTTTTAGTATCTTGTATCTGACACTGTCCTAAAGGAGCGTTTAGATCCAGAGACGCTGGAGTCATTGGGACTCATCAAGCAGTCTCAACAGTTCAATCAAAAATCTGTTAAAATAAAGACAAAACTATTGTAAGTCTTGGGGCCGGGGTTGTTTGGGGAGTGGGTGGGGAGGGGCAATGATGATTAGTCTGATAACAATGTTTTCTACCAAGTGCTCAGTTTTCTTTAGGAAATATGTTTTGTTGCACTTTAACTTGCCATTGACAAAAGAATTTTGTTTGCCCTTAGTCTTCAAACTCTTGAAGTATAAAATCTTTCTCATGTTAACTGTGGCTTTTGCTACAGGGACTCCATATACACAGATTAATATTTATTTGTGATATGTGAATTTACAAAGTATAACTAAATTAATTATTGCTCTTGCATCACTTAAGAATAGGTTTTGTTTTCATAACTAGGCAAACATAGTTATTTGAATTTGGGCAACATGGGTTATGTTTTTTTGGTATATGTTTGGTTTCTGTCTCTGCATCCAGTGTTTCAGTGTCAAAGAACATCACATGAAACAAGAATAGATTTTTAAGCATGGACTGCCACAGAGCAGTTCTCCTGAGTAGTGTGTAGAACAAGCTTTCCTGTTAAGTGTAAGTCTAATCTTTTTAATTGTCTGCATTTGAAATAAGAGCTAGATTTGTTTGGAGAGTGCGTGCTACCTTACAGGTATTTGTATACTGCATTTAATAGTTTTTGCAACAGCTCAGGTTGATAGCAAGTTCTTAAAAATGTGTTCAAAATTAGTATTTTCTATAACAAATTGCTAAGAGCATATGTAAGCTTCACTGGATGCATGTTACACAACAGTATTTAATTTCTCTTTATTTGCAGTTATAAGCAACAGAAGTTTAATTTGCTGAGAGAGGAGAATGAAGGTTATGCAAAGCTTATTGCAGAATTGGGTCAAGACTTATCTGGAAATATCACTAGTGATTTAATCCTTGAAAATATCAAATCTTTAATAGGTAAGGAATTTATTGAAAGAATATGAGTATTGGTTTTCCTGTATGCTCTTATGACTACAGAAAGTAGATAATCTTGGATAGAATTGTGGTATCTTGAAGTTCCCGTTTCTGTGGAAAAATTTATTTTGGGAATGTTGTGTAGGTATACTTAAATACTGAATTTATGGTGTAGCCTTAGATATGCATGCTGTGATTTTAACATCTTTTGAACATATGCTTGTCAGGCGGATTGGAGCATAACAAAGTAATGCTTTTTGCTATTGAATGTGTCAGTACAATGCATGAACATTCTTAAAATCTATTCTTGAAGATACTGAATGAGTGATTCCTTGTGAAGAGAAATGAGAAGTAGTAAATATTCTTTCTTTATCTAGTTCTTTTAGTGATTTTTCCATATTTCTAAGTTGAGTCACAATGAGAATCTCACCAAGTGGAGAATGTTAAAAACAGTAGATAGCTGTAATTACCCTTGTTTTACACTCCTTTTTGAATAAAGAATTCTTTACAATATATTGATGTTTGCACCAGTGCCTGTCTCATATGGTGCCAGTGTAGTAATGAGCAAAAGGCTATGCTGCCACTTTATAAAAAAAGTGCTTGCTCTCCTTCTGATAAAGAAACTCTACTCTCTTCTGCTGGTAATAAAGCTGAATTACAGGGCAGGACCACCAGGAGGTTCAGGGTCTAGGTCAAACCAGAACAGCTTTTGGGTTGTAAAATAATTACTAGCTGGCTGATTTGTGTGACTGAATGTGTATGTGTGCAGCACAAGAGAAGCAGCAGCAACCCATGCCTTGTGCTGGCCCTGTGGTGTTGGTGAGGTCAGGTTTTTAGCTACTAAATGTTCTCTTTAAGTTGTTAATTTCTGCTTTTGCTGTAATCTGGGCTGGATGTTCTGTTTAGTATTTTTGCGTAATACAATATTTGACAAATCAGAATGATCAGTGCTGT
Source organism: Haemorhous mexicanus (assembly GCF_027477595.1). NCBI lineage: Eukaryota > Metazoa > Chordata > Aves > Passeriformes > Fringillidae > Haemorhous > Haemorhous mexicanus. Next base: position 11,143,024 of record NC_082354.1, read on the forward strand.
ATTTATAGATGATCCAGATTGTTTTTCTGCTGATAAATCAGGTTCAAGTTTAGCTGCAAAGAATTAATTGTAAAAGTTGATGCATTTGTGTTTCAGAAACAGTATGAGAATGAAAATAAGCTTTTCTGCTCTGTCCTTCTCCACTAGGATGTTTCAATCTTGATCCTAACAGAGTTTTGGATATCATCCTAGAAGTCTATGAGTGCAGGCCTGAGTATGATGATTTCTTTGTACCACTGATAGAGTCTTACATGTACATGTGTGAACCTCAAACTCTATGCCATATCCTTGGGTTCAAATTCAAATTTTATCAGGTATGTATTTCCATTATTGTCGTTGGTGGTTGAACTGCAGTTAACAGATTTTCTGCAGTTGTGGGGTTTTTTTTGTATTTTCTTTGTTTTTGGTTTTTTTTTTGTTTTTTTTTTGGTTTTTTGTGGTTTTTTTTTTTTGGTTTTTTTTTTTTTGGTTGATTTAGGATTTTTTTGTGTGGTTTTTTTTAACACATAGAAATTAGTTTTTAAGTTGTAAAATTCTGGTATTAAAAGCAATAATTTCATTATTTGAGTGGGAGTCTCTTGCCATATTTTACAGGAGAATGCTTAATGTTCTCTTAAAAGAGCTGAAAACAATCTTGATACCTTCCACTTGAACTTGTAGAGTTATGTAAGGACTGGCATGAACAAAGGGACTGTGCATTATAATCAGGACTTATCCCCAGGAGTGAGAAGCATGTTTGCAGGGGACTCATAGTTGATATTTGATAAAATACTCAAGGGTTTTTTTTAAATGCATAGTTAGGAATTGCATACAAGATTGCACCATAGGGTGTGAAGGTAAAGGTTTTGTTTCTGAAAATACTGAATGTGTATTACAGTAAAGTCTAGTGACTTGGAAGTAATAGCTGTTAAATAACATGGTAACAAGGAGAACTGTGGGTTAATGTTTTTCATCTGAACAGAAATGTAGTGGTTCCTGTTTTATAATCTTCTGCTGTGGTCTGATTACTTTGTTCTTAAATTTTGATGCTGTCCATTTTAGGATCCAAGTGGTGAGACCCCTTCCTCCTTATACAGAGTTGCTGCTGTCCTTTTGCAACATAATCTCATAGATTTGGAAGATCTTTATGTTCATGTAAGTGACAGTACTACTCTGCTAGATGCCAAAGCTAAGGACATTTTAAAAAAAGAAAATCAGATACTTTATCCTATTTTTAAATTTTCAAGTTTGTGATATTCTGTGTAATTCTGTAGGTGTACAATATTGAGTGATTCTTAAAATTTTCAGTGCTTTCTTTATGCCACATATTCAGATAAGCACACATTGAAGTATAAATGCTGATAAACTTTATTTGAATTATCTGTGTAACATTCTCCAGATTGTTTACCTTCTGGCAGAGTAGGAAGTTGGAGGTAAATGCCTAAGTAACCTTCCTTTAGAATCAGTTTTTGAGAAAAGTGCTAGGACAATCAGCTCCAAACATTGTTCTAGTTTAATAGAGGGTTATTATTTTTTTAAATGCTTGCAGGTTCCTGAATAGACCTCTCATTCTCTATGAAAATTCTTACCATTTGTTAGGTTGAAGGAAGGAAATGAACTTAGGTGTTCAGATATAATCAGAGACTTATTCTTTTATAAACCAACATTCCAGTTTGGTGAATGGTTAACAGGATGTTGTAGTTATCAAATTAATTTTACATTATACAAGAATTTTTAATTTCACAATATCCATTTATAGTCTTAAGAAATTTAAGATTCAACTCTTCCACTGAAATCAAGGAAAGAGTTATAGTTACATCTGTGGAAAGTTTGGAATGTAGTCCTGCCATTAATTTGTTTGGCATTTTGTAGCCTTGTTCACAATCTCATCAATATTGAGTTGCCAATAACTGTCCTTGGCTTCATAGGAGTATTTTGGCTGAAAATGTGTTGGGTGGAGCAAGAGTAGGAGTGCATGTCTCAGATAATTGGTGTGGAGTGAGGAATGTGTGATGATAAAGCTTGTTTTGAAGAGAGTGTTTGTAAGCTTAAAAAACATGCTCAGACTTGGGCTTACAGTTGTCTGTGCAATCTCAGCTCAGACTTGTGCAGGTATGGGCATGTTTTATTCCAGTCTCAGGCTTGAGGGTCCCTGCAGTCATTTGCACTGTTCACCTGCATGGTGGTGATTCTCAGTCTCATTCCAGGATCTCTCTGCCTGCCTCTATCTCTGCATGTTTGAGATGGTGCATTTTTTTAAATCTCTTTTCAGTTCAGGCTTAATTTAACTTGCCTTGAAAGTTTCTATCAAATAATTAGTGTGTAGGTGTTGAGTCTGGAGGGATGTTCGTTGTGTGGCTCCCATAGGAGAGCACTGCCAGGATTATAACTCTCATTTAGAATGTTCTCCCCACTTCTGCCCTCCCTTCCCTTCCAAGCCTGTAAAAACTGTTCTCAAATAGTGTGTGTATACCCACAGCTATATAGAGTGTATGGCATCCTAAAGATACAATTTACCCATTCAATTTCCACACTAGCTGCTTCTTGGTGAAGCTCATTTCTGTGAAATGGAGGAATTCTTTCCTCCTTCAATGATCAGTTTGGCAAAGAAAAACCAATAAAAATCTTTTGTTAAAACCATTAGAAGAAAAGATGAGTGCATCAAAGAGGTCATGACTCTGCAGTAAGTTGATGACTTACTTGCAGGGAAAGTGTAATCTTGGTTTCAGGAGCTAAATTAAAGTTTTGGCTTTGTCAGAAAAAGAGTTTTTCTTTTGTCTCACAAACTTGACTTTTTAATCTCTGAGTGTACGTTTATATTCCTCACCCTGATTATTCTCAAGTACAAGGCTGTGCTGAGGTTTTTTACATACTAGGTACTTTATTTAAGATGGTTTTTAAAGAATATATATTATATGTTTTTAGTCCACATTGCCCATAAATAAAAAATTAGGTAAGCTTTAAATGTTACTTCTTTAAAATAAATGTGTAATGAAAGTGTGTGGCTAAGTAGGTTACCTGGTTTTCCTTGGTGATTAAATTTTTCTTTCCTTTGGTGAGCAAAATTTTGAATATTCAATTGGATTAAAGGCACTGACTTGTGTTAATGTTATCATGCATGATGTGTGTAATTGTCGCCATAAAGCTATAGCTGGATGGTAAATTGGAGGGCAAGGGGGACCCAGACAACAAATGGTTGTGAAGAAGTAGAGTGGTATTCTTTCTCATGAGCCCTTGATTTTCAGAATGGTTTGCTATTAGTGTAACTCCCTGTTTGGGATGATGGCAGCAAGGAAAAGAAACTGGTACCCTGAAACACTGTCAGATTAGCAACAAGAAAGGCCAAAGATCTTCTCCGAGCTCAGGTGATCTACAGTAACAGTTGGTCTCTTCAATTTTGAGATATAATGTTCTGTTTTTCAGCTTCTACCAGGGGATAATGCCATCATTGAGGAGCACAAGCGAGAGATAGTGGAAGCTAAACAAATTGTCAGAAAACTTACTATGGTTGTCTTATCATCTGAAAAGACTGAAGAAAAGGAGAAAGAAAAGGAAAAAGAGGAGGAGAAAACTGAAAAGGTGTGACTGAGTAGCTTTCTTTTTAGTAACATTATTTGAATTACATTAAACAAAACAATTGTTACAAAAACGTACTTACATTTATTTGAAAAACAGTTACATGCTTCTTGTATTAGATGGCTTGTATTAGTCTTCCAACCACACTTCTGTTATACTGAATGTACAAAAATGCATGGTTTGGTGTTTGTTCTGTATCTCTGTACATAAAATATTCTTGGTTGAATGGCTAATTGATTTCTTCCTTCCCTTTTTGTTGTATTGGCTTCACTAAGTATGCCCCAGCATTTATACACTTCACAGCCTTTAACAGCTGCACTTCTAGGATTCATGATAGTATAATCCTGGTTGATTTCATAAAAATAACTACATTAGTTCTCTCAATCAAGAATTGGGACATAAAGAATTGCCAGACTTAGGAAAGTTGGTATAATTATCCAGCATTGTAGAAGAAGCTTATAACTGAGGATTTTTACCTGTAACTGCTCACTGTGCTTTCTTTTAAGCCTGTATCTCCATATGTGTAAATTTATTCTGTTGATTTAAGTTCCTACTAAGTTAGATTTATGGTGCTCTAGGTTTAATTTGATTTAGTGTGTCAAAGCCTTTTTTATAAACAAAGTTTCTTGATCTCTTAGAGGCCGTTATGTTGTCATCTTCATTTGAGTACTTAAGTACTTAAACACCTTATTTAAAACAAAAAAAGAAAAATGCTTGATATATGCATTTTTTAGTTGCATCCTGGAGTGGGAGGAGGGATCCATCAGTCTTGGTGGTTTCTGTTCTTGAATTTGTGTATCCTTCTGTATTCCTTATCAGTCTGGTTTGTCTACCTATTCCTACTTCTTCTACACCACCTTGATTCTGTTAATCTCTGACCTTTCTTTCTCCTTTCATTTTTCTTTTCTGCCTTGAAAAACTAATTCCATTTTCTTCCCTCAGTCACTGCCCTCTGACTCTCAACTGCAGCCACAGCTGCTGCCTATTTCTTTCACTCACTTGAAATTTCTGATCTCCTCCCTTTTGCTTACACCACATTGCTTTGGCCCACCTTCTCTGCTGTCAGAGGGGGCTGCCCAGAATTTTCTGAAGTGTGCTTGTCACCCTCTTCTGACAGAAAAATAAACTCTTGATGGGACATGGGGAATGTACACGTTGCAAGTAATGTCAGAGGAATTAAGAGCTTTCATGACTAAGCTTTAGAATTAAGAACTAGGGAATTTTAAGCTTTAGCAGAAAGTGCAGCATTTTTCTGAAGGATTAAAATGACAAAGTCTGCGCCTGTGTGTTGGGAAAATTAAGAGCTGTACTTAACAGAAACCAATTTCTGTGACTGCACGCGCTGTTATGCAATGCATGGCGTTTCTTAAAAAGCTTATTTCTATGTTAAAAGTATTTTTGTATGTGCTTAGCTGTGCACTTCATAGCAGTTAGGGGAGTAACTACATGTGAAAGGTGTTGTCAGCCTAAGTTTGAGCACATTGTATCCAGCACATAATTTAATGTACTATTTTTGATACAGTATTATGGAATAAATGCCTGCATAAGGAAAGCAATGTTTAAAAAGTATTGACCTGACTCGTTTTTAGATCCATAATGTGGTTATTTTGTGTGGTTAAAATTCATTATTATCTCATGACTAACATAAATAATTTAGTCTTGACAAATGTGCTGCCCACTTTTGCCTTTTAAGGTGCATTTGCTGTAACTGTGTGATAGGACATCCAGACAGGTCATAGTGTGGGCAGCAGGAATGGGTTTGACAGCAGCTCCAGACTGATCCCTCTGTGCCAGACGTGTCTTGGCTTTTGGAGAGCTCATGTCAGAACTTGCTTACTCAAAAGTCAAGCAGCGTGTGAGCTCCATAAGTTCAGCATGAATAGAGACCTGACTTGGTTTTGCTGTGCATTTTACCATGGGCTGTGCTGTTTTCTGTTTTCAAAACTATCAGAAAAATATTTGCCAGTGTTAGTTTTAAAAGGGAAAAAAACCCACTAAAACCACACAAACTGTAGAAGCAAAGGAGTGTCTGTTTTGTAATTATTGTTCTTGTAATTATTGTTCTTGTCAGTCAACCTTCTCTGCTTGTGTGGTTTAAATAAAATTATATTTTGCTTTAAAATAACAAAACCATTTTGTCCTAGACTTGTAATCATCCTTCCCTGGGTGTAAACATCATTTTGGACTTGTAGTTACTTACAGCTAGTTTTCCTTACTGTTAGTCACTTAGGAATAGACTTTTAGCTTGGGGGCCAGGGAAAACCAATTTATAACAATAAAATATATCAATACTATGCCCCTGAAAAGGTGCTTCAAGGCATGATCTTAGAGTCCTGTTTCCTCTTATGCCTGTTATGCAAAGGGAATTTTGGAAGACTGTGTAGACTTGCACTTAAGTCTAGAGTCTCCTAGAATAGATGCTAGTGTGAAACTTGTTGTACAGGCACGCTAGGATGGAGAAAGGGTTTGAGTGTGGCTTAGCTTTTTTTTAATTCTAATCTGCTTTTGCAAGAGAAGTTTGTGCTTTTAAACCCAGAAAAACACACAGCATAAAGGATTCTCAAGTGCTTGCATTGTTCTTAAAATGTCCTGTAAGGAAATAAGCTGCAATAGATTGTGACAGTTTGAAAAAAATACGTGATCACACATACATCAGACAACTTTATAAATTTCAGTTTTATTTTTAACTTTTTCCTCGATCTAGATGTTAAATTCTACATGGATTTGTTTATAACTTCTTTTGAGGTTTTCTTACTGTCTAAATGTCTAGCTAAGTTTTATTTTGCATATGTTTTTATTACAGAGTTGATGTACAAGGCTTTTTTCTCTCCCTGTGGATCACAGCTACTTAAGGAGAATTATTAAGGAGACTTTATGAACACACTTTTTCTTTATTGTCTTGCAGCCTCCTGATAATCAAAAACTTGGCTTATTGGAAGCCCTATTGAAAATTGGTGATTGGCACCATGCACAAAGTATCATGGATCAGATGCCTCCATTTTACTCTACTTCGCACAAGCCGATTGCGATCGCGCTTTGCCAGCTCGTCCACGTGACCATTGAGCCCCTGTACCGCAGGTAAAGGGGCAGCCACAATTCTGCTGCTGCACAGGGGAAAAACAGTTTCTTTACAGCATGAAATTCACTGATAAGCCTAATTATAAATACATTTCTAAAGTTTTCTCTTCTATTTCATGTGGAATGCTGCACATTTTATTTTTCAGGGTTGGTGTACCTAAAGGAGCTAAAGGGTCACCAATTTCCTCTTTGCCAAACAAGAGAGCACCAAAACAAGCAGAGAGCTTTGAGGAATTGAGAAAGGAAGTGTTCAACATGCTTTGTTACCTTGGTCCTCATCTGTCCCATGATCCCATTTTATTTGCAAAAGTAGTGCGCCTTGGAAAAGCATTTATGAAAGAGGTTGGTATGACACAATAGCTGGTCAAAACGTGAAAGATACCAATTACCAATTACTCTGACGTCAAAATATGCTTGTCTTGCGAATTGTGTGATATTCAAATGCTGAAACAGAAGATCTTGACTAAGGACAAACTTGGAGAATCTTATTGTAATTTTTTTCAATTTTATGATCTGTAAACATCTTTATGAACAACTTAAGGCACTTTAGATTTATAACCACAGATATTTAGTGATGTCTAATCTCCTGTTATGGCACTCATATTTTGAAATATTATTTGTGTCTGTAATGAAAAAACCCAACAGACATATGGTACTGACTGGAAGTCATTCTACATTATTACAGCAACAATGTAGTCAGCAAGGACTGATAACCTAATACATGTGCAGTACAAATAATTTCAGCTTTCAGTTCCAGCTAAGGAAGTTAGCTGGAGTTCCCAAGTTAGGTTACTTGGGAAACAGGGGATTTTGCATCCTTTTACTTCATTTTTTTTCCCCCTCTTCTGCTTGGTTAAAATGCTTCTGGTATTGATCTTGTGTCAGTGACGTATTTTTAGATGCTGCCAAGGATGAGTTCGATGTGGAAATCACTTCAAGTTGCCACCTTCACAAATTAACTGATCTCTTGAGATGGGTTAATGTCTTCTGACCATGTGTGTATTGAAGGATTGGCAGGATAACCTGTTTTAGAAGGTTTAAAGTTGAATTTATGTTCTGAAGTCCTTTAAAATGTACTCAGTAGTTCAGATTGAGCCTAATGAGTTCTTCTGCTGCTTTTCTGGCAGTTTGCTATTTACCTGATTTATTCTCAAGTCAGCAATAGGGGGTTTAATTTTTTTTTGAAACAGCCACTTAGAGAAACTTTGGAATAAATAATTTTTAAATTGCTATTATTATCAATGAACAACCAGTCTACCTCCTCAAAACTTAAAAACCATGGGTTTTGTTGCCCAGCATTTTATTTTAATGTACAACAGAAAATTGGAGAGGTTGATTGATCTAAGTGGTACTGGAGGAGAAGTTTTCTGTTTTATAACTTTTTTTTCCTTAAAAATATTTTTATTTCAATTGCAACTAGCAAATATTGGAATACTCATAATTTATATAGCACCTGAGGGGAGGCTTTCATGTCCAGCTGTACCTGATGATGCAGAGCTAAGAACACAGATAATTCTTGGGATTGAAGATCTTTTTGTTCAAAATAGCAGGTTTTGTCAAGAGAATTTATTTTTGTTCGGTTCCAAGACGCTGTGATAGGGTTAGAGACCTACAATAACTTTGGGTTCCATGTAGTCTTTGTAATAAAATCAGGGAAGCTTCAACTCTCTCCCTACTTCCATATTTCTGTATAATTTCTTGGCATCTTCTCATCCAGAATGGGCAAATACTCCAATTTCGTAGCATGCTCATTTCTTGCTGGCCAGTTAGAAGACTGATATGAATTCAGCGATACCTATTTTGCACTGACAGTGCAGTCCAGTTGGAAATTAAAATTTTAAGGGATTACTGCATTTTATTGCTGTCAGCAGACTATTAGAACTACTTTGTAATTGAAATATTGATGGTTTGTGAGAAAGCCCTGTTTCTGAGGGTATGTACACTGGAATGCAGATTACATGGTTATAGGAATCTCTTGTGCAGGTTTACTGTAAATATACTTATATGACAGTTTAATGTATTTCTGACAAGAATGAGCAACATTTTAGCTATTTGCTCTAGGTTGGAACTGTGAAGAAATTCGTCAGTGACAGAGTGGTTAAGGTAACTAGGGAAAGTTATTTTTAATGCATTGTTGCCATCAGCATGTTCTAGTTGTGAAATTACATTTAACACACAGTAGAAATACTTGTAACTGAAGGTAATTTGACTCTAAGTTAACCCATACAGTAGTTAAAAAGTTAGACTACTAACATTGCACTGCAGCTTTCATGCTAAAGTGTACCTTTAAAATAATTGTGCGCTTACTGGTGTGATAGCTTAATATGCTTTTCATGGTGAGTGGAGCAAGCAGAGAGAAAAAGTAATTTAATAACGAAGACTAAAAGCTTAAGAGGGTGTTACTGTGAGAGAAAGATGGGGGAAATAATCTATGGCTGTTGGTAACTGCATTGGAGGTCCTCAGAGTTTTTAGGTAGAAGGTGAATGCTTAGGTAATTTTTTTCCTCTCCAGTAAGAAAATTCAATATTTCACATGTAATAGCAAGTTTCCTTGTAGCTCTAGCTATTATTTCTTTTTGGACAAAATTGTACAAAGCCACTCTGTATGTAAGGAATGTGTTTCATCCATGCATTTGAATTTCTATTTAAAAATACTTTAATGCTGGCAGATATGGCAAATTAAACATTTAAGAGATGCTTGGCCCTTCAGGTTTATGCTTTTGCTGAGATAGCTCTTTTCTGAAACTGTAACTGTTACATTAACTGTGCTACAGTTAACATGGTTGTCTTTGTTATAGTTTCAGTCTGATGGAAGCAAACAGGAAGATAAAGAGAAAATGGTGAGTTTTGGAGGAAAGTGTTTTTATGCAAGATTGTAGTGGTGACCAAATGTGCATTTTATTTCTTATTTCCTTGGGATGAGCTGCAAATCCTCCAGCTATTTATTCTATAAATACACTTCATGGTGGGGAAAAACATAGAGAAAAGACAGATTGGAAGCAGGAGAGATGTTTATTGATACAATGATTTTTTCTTGAATTGCTTAATTTATTTACTTCAGAATTTTCAAATTTATTATCAAGATTGTTCACAATGAATCCAAGTTTTCAGTAGAAATCCAGCTTGCAAAAACAAGAGGTTTTTTTTTAAATCAGTAAGTGGGTTTTCAATATGAAGTTTCTGCAGTTTTCATTGTTACTTGTTCCTCTTTCTCGTTTATCCTGATTTCCTGAATCATCACAGAGAAAATCCCTTCTGGGTTTTTTGTTTTGTTTTGGTTGTTTTTCATTGCTGCTGTAGTTATTCTAAAATAGCTCAGTGGAAAAGAGAAGTGTTTAAGAAAGGTTAAGGGTGGTAGGGTACTGAAAACAGGGAAATTGGAAATACGTCTTGTGGACGTGTATAACGCTTTTGGGTTTTTACCTGAAATTTTGAAAATTGAAGTAAAGATGAGGAATACCTTAATACATTGAAAGCAGTTGCCAAAAAGAATTTTTTCCTGTGTTGCACTTCATGCAAGTCCACACAATATCCATTTTTTAATGGTATGTTTGATTCAAAAGAGTGCAACCTGCCGAACATTGCAGCAGCTTTGTTCTAGTATCTTTTATAGGCAGATAAAATATTGACAGTGTCTGTAGTCCGTAAATTATTTATTGAATGATTTATGGTGGGAGATATTTCTAGGTCCTATTTAGATTTTTGTTCTGAAATTCTTAATCTTGTGGTGTACTTGTTTTTTTAATCAAATTTTCCATTTGTACATCTGTGCACTGCATGTATTACACTGCTTCTGGGGCACTTCCTGATAGTTACCTTGGGTTTTGTCTTTATCCCAGGAAACACTGTTCAGCTGTTTGTTGAGTATTACTGATCAAGTCTTGCTTCCATCTCTTTCCTTGATGGACTGCAATGCATGCATGTCTGAGGAATTATGGGGAATGTTCAAAACCTTTCCATACCAGTACCGGTGAGTAGAATGATTTGTTTCCATCCTTTGGAATGTGCTGCTGAATTATCAGTTCTGAAATTCCTTTTCCTGTATAACTTTTCCAGGTACCGTCTCTATGGGCAATGGAAGAATGAAACATACAATAGTCACCCACTGCTTGTGAAAGTTAAAGCTCAAACCATAGATCGAGCCAAATACATCATGAAGTAAGTAGTCTATTCCCATAAATAATTATGAATTGTACTACAGTGTTTTGCATATCACCAGCTGGAGAAAATTGACAAATACATTGCCTGTCTAATGACTTGGTAATTTCCCAAATAGTCCTTGTTCATTAAAGCATTTAATGTATTGTGGTTAAAAACCATCAAATAAGCAAGAACACAGACAAATTTGTTACCAATAAGGGTATATAATCTCTGAAAAATGTCCCATTAAATGACTTAAAACCATTTCCATGGGTATGGGTTTTGATAAATTGCTTTGCTTATGAAATGTACAAGTGCTACATAGTTCCTCTAGGTGTGGAGACTCTCCTCCAAAGAGTCTCAAGAATCTTGTAATGTTCTCAGTAGATTTGAATGTATGGCAGTGAGTTGAACAGAATGATTTATTCTCACCTTCAAGTGGGCTCACAGCAATTCCAGATTTACCTCACATTTGAAGTCACCATCATAGAATTAGGTTCTCCATTTGCCAAAAGCAGATGGTGTTGTGTTACAATGTGGATAATCAGAACCCTTCCATATAGGCAAGACAGTAATTGTTTCTGGATAAGAGACTTTGCACTCAGAGCTGTGAAAGCTAGGAACAACTGTTTTGATTCCCTTCTGACTTGCTGCATACACCATAAACCTTTCCCCCCTTCCCCTGTACAATGGATTTCACTTGTGCAGGTGAACCACAGTGCTGTCAGTTGTTGAAGGTCAACAGCTCTGTGTATAATTTACTGTCAGCTTCAGGTTTCAGGCAGAGCTCAGATCTTCAGTAGGAAATGCTGACAGTGGAACTGTAACAGAAAGAAAGAAATACTGGTTTTTGGTGAACTGAATGCAAAAAGAAATGACTGGTCTGTGGCTAAGTTAAATTTCCAGGAGCAACTAACAGCATCACATGGTAGTTTGGTGTATGTGCTACAGGTTTCACTGATGACTTTGGAAAGCAAAATGTTGGAAGTTAAAGGAAGAATATGGTCCATAGTAAGCAGAGGGACTTTTTGTACTGCCTGCATCTTGGAGGATTTCTCTATTTCCAGTTTTCAATGGATTAGCATTTCTGTGCTGAGATGTCTTGAAAACACATTTGCTATTGAGAATTTAGTCTTACAAAGACTTACAAAGATGTTTCTTCACTGAAACGGACCTGTTTTAATATTCTTCTAGCTTACCTTTTGTAAAATATGTTCTCTTTTACAGGCGTTTAACTAAGGAAAATGTGAAACCCTCTGGAAGACAAATTGGGAAGCTCAGCCACAGCAATCCTACAATTTTATTTGATTATGTATGTAGCTACATGTATTTCATGCTATTCATCCTGACAACAGATAATTGAAGTTCAGGAAGGGGCCTGAAGTTCTAATTTCATTATTTTTTACTTTTGATGCAAATCTTAAAATATAGTCATTTTTTAATAGTGCACATAGTAAGATACTAAATATGACTTAATAATACTTAATGACATATTAAATGTGGAAACATGTCTTGAGTAACCAACTGCAGAAAAAATTTAATTTGAGATGGCAGAGGTGGATCTCAGGTACAGGGATTGCCGATCAGGTTATGCAGAATGTGAATTCAGATGAAGTTGCTCTGACAGCTGTCTATGAGTGGGTTGGAGAAAGATCAGAGTCTTCCATTTAGAAGAAAACTTAAAACTTTGAAGTCTGAAATAGACCTACAAAGCTGAGAAGGATTTTTAAGATTGCTTGTTGCTACAGAGGGCTGGAGAGGTGTAAAAATGTGTTGATGGGCCTCCACCTTATTCACAAATGTGGCCCAAGAGTATGGATTTACCAGTTTTTAGATTGTACTTGAAGAAATTACTGCTGCAGTATACACACGTGTGTCATGTTCCGAAGAGACCATCCTAGAACTTGATTAATGCAGCATACTTGTAGTCTTTCATGACCTATCTTCATGGTTTTGGGGTTTTTTTAAAATAGTCTTTTATTACTGTATGTAGCAACAGGAAATCCTGCTGCTAAGGTTTAGGATTCTTAAGAAATATTAGGAAAAAAAAGTTTTCGTTATTTTGCTTATAATTGAAAAAAGAAATTATACAGAATTGTTTGTACATGTTAGAGACATGTTTCACTGGTATCTTTAAGGTACTAGATAGATTAATGAGATTGCCTGTTTTCTTTGACAGTTGTTTAGGACCTTTGAAAAATTAATTTTAAGCATGTTTTCTGTAGGTTTTGAAGACAAGTATTGTTAAATGCTTTTATTATGTGAAAGATAAGGAATACTGTCCCTGTTCAGCTGAATGTCTGTTGTAACTTGCAGATTTTATCACAAATACAAAAATATGATAACTTGATAACTCCGGTTGTTGATTCGCTGAAATACCTCACTTCCCTGAACTATGATGTCTTGGCATGTATCCTTTGATTTAAATTACTGCATCACTGATTGATAAAGCTGCAGTTGTAGCCAGATTAAGTGTGTTATCTGTGAGTAAATATTGCCTCTGTTTTCTCTTCTTGCTGCTTTTTGCTCTAAATCTTAGTGAAGTTTACAAATACCTTTGCGTTTGTAGTGGTTTATGGAACCCTCTCTATTATTCTTTCACACTATGAAAATGATTCTTTGTTTTTACTACTTTCAGTCTTGAAGGCATAGTGATCTTGTAAATAGTGAGGTAAATATTGCTTTTAGGCTAGTATTTTATGGTTTTTTTTCAAACCATTGTTACATTAGTGATTGCTGTACTTATATATTGTGTTCATATATAACAAAAGCCAGAAAAACAAGTCCCTGTAACTTCTGTGTTTGTAAGTTGAAGAAAAATACTCTCTTTAACTTCGCTAAAGATTGTATCATTGAAGCATTGGCAAACCCTGAGAAGGAGAGAATGAAGCATGATGACACTACAATCTCAAGCTGGCTGCAGAGTTAGTATTCTTGTTTTATTTATTACAATGATGTTTAAAATATTTCACTTCCCCCATGATCTATTCAACCACTGATCATTATGATCAATATTTCACTTGTACCTACTGGCTAATATTTTAAGCAAAATGGAGACCTGACAAGTTTAATCAATAAGAATTTTTTTTCCGTTTCGTATTCCAGAAATGCATGTATTGCTAAGATGCCATATGCAGTTTGTTAAAGTTTGTTTAATAAACAGGTGCAGTCATAGCTGTTTCTCTTTGCTTTAGGTCTGGCAAGCTTTTGTGGTGCCGTTTTTCGAAAATACCCAATTGAACTCGCAGGCCTCCTGCAGTATGTAGCCAACCAGCTGAAAGCTGGCAAAAGGCAAGTATTGCACAATGGATCCTTATAAACTCTGTTTATATGAAGTGTTATTTAGGTGTTTACTGATACACAGGCGCTCGATGTAGTTGTTGCTCTAGTAGTGGCAAACTCCATTCAGAACACTGGAAAGGTTAAATAGCAGAAAGAGAATGATACACTCCTTAGTACATTGCTTTTCCTCTAATTGTATAGCTGTGACATTCTTGAAGCACTGATTTTTCATCTTTAACTTATTTTAATAGTTTTTTTAACAGCTAACCAGATAGGGGAAAGAACTTTCCAGTGTGTTATTTCATCATACACGTTATTGTACATTTGAAAAAACATAAGTATCCATTATATAAAGCAGTGAGATTGTTATAGTTTGTTTTTCGTTTCTCATAATGTCTTCTCTGCAGGGATGGCTCTTAACATTTCAATATTATTTAAATACTTTATCCAGTTTATTTGGTGGTAGTTGAATTGCTTATTTGTATGTCAATGTCAATCATAACTCAAAAACAAGGTATTCAATTAGATACCTTGTTTTTCCTTTTGTCTTTCTATTGTCATTACTTAGTATTATTGTTTCATTTACTTATTTAATTTTATCATATAGGTGAGTATCAACTTTTTTCTATTAGACATCCCCATATGGTTACTGAAAGGCACCTTACCAATGGTGATAACACAGCATGTTATTTTAGGGTAGTTATGTTGAGAAATGTAGTATTTTTCCCCTTCCCTGCAATGTAGACATTCAGTCTCATATGCTCCTCTGTCCCTACATTTTGTTCTGATGATGGCAATCACTTTGAGCTACAGAGGAAGGGTAAGTAGTGTTTATTGTCTTTCCTCAAAATCACATCTGTAAGTATTTTGGGGAAAAAAAAGTCATTGTAGTACTTGAGATCATAAAAATTAAATGGATTTACTGGTATGGCCAGTTTCATAGTACTGCAATATTCAGGTATTGGAGCTTATGTTGATATTGCACAGTTCCTAGACAGAAAACATAGTTATGGTTGGAGCAGCAAACAAAAATATAAGCCTCATGAATTATTTAAAGATGAAACTTTGTTTTGGAAGGGATGGGTAAATGATTTTATCAGTTAGTCACATGAATTTCAGAAGTTAACTGGAAAACATTGCTGCTTTGTGTGATTGGGATACAATTAACTATATTTCTGTTGAGTAAAAGTCATTGTCCTTATGGAATTCAGAGTAGGAAGTAAAACCTTGTCTCTGGGCAGGATGATTATTGAAGTGTTTTATATATTCTGTGTTTCAAGTAAAAATAGGATGTTTTCCATGTTTCCACGTGACCTCTCCAGACTAACTTTGCCAGTACATTTCTAAGGCTTTGCACTATTCTAGAAACCCTTAACAAAATATAAAATACTCATGAAATAACTGTATAGATAGAGTTTGAAACATGGACAGCAACAAAAGGGATCAGTAAGCTTTAATTGATCTGCTGATACTTAATAGCACCACATTCACTACCATCTTCAAATCCAGCTGTTGAATGACTGCAGTGCTTTTAAGTACTAGCTTTTTACTTGCAATAAAGAAATCCTTGTGCTTGACATACCAGTTTCTTCTTGAAAAAAAGAATGAAAATGTTGTTTAACATGCATTGTGGTGCTGCTTTGTAATATATATGAAATGTCATAGCTTCTGGTTCTTAAACAAATTGTCTTGTCTTTACTCCACTTTTCTGTTTCCTTTGCAGCTTTGATTTGCTTATTTTAAAAGAGGTAGTGCAGAAGATGGCAGGGATAGAAATTACTGAAGAAATGACCATGGAGCAGTTGGAAGCCATGACTGGTGGAGAACAACTGAAAGCTGAGGTGTGTTTGTGTTAAATTTAATAATAACTATTGCTTTTTGTTGGTGGTTCTAAAGACTCTGGTTCAAGAACTCTTGCAGCATAGCTGAGAAAGGTGTGTGCTTTATCAGAGTTGCCCCCTCTATTGAGCTTCCAGGCCTTGAGACAGGCAGCCAAGGCAGTGTAGATGTGAACTTAGTTCTTGTGCATCACATCATCTCACATTCAGGAGTGTTACATGACAGACCTGTGTATTCCGGCAGTCACTGAGCTTGGATGTGCTGCAGTCCTGCTGGCTCAGCCCTGCTCAGGGGGAGTAGCAAAAACTGATTAAAGCAGGCAAGACTGGTTAGTTTTTGATTCTTTTATACATACATTGCAGTAGAGGATCCAGAGAGTTTTACTGCTGGACAGGAAACTATTGCTGTTAATTCATCAGTATTTCTGCAGTCAGCTCAAACAGATTCCAGTTGTGATGTACTGTTTTCCAGCTTGGGTAACTTTTTCTGTCCTGTGCAGGGTGGATACTTTGGCCAAATCAGGAATACAAAGAAATCATCTCAGAGATTAAAAGATGCATTATTGGACCATGATCTTGCCCTCCCACTGTGCCTGCTTATGGCTCAACAGAGAAATGGTGTCGTCTTTCAAGAAGGAGGGGAAAAACATTTGAAGCTGGTGGGAAAACTGTATGATCAGGCAAGTGAAAACACCTGTATTTATGAGATCCCCTTCTTTCTGTTAACTTCAACTGTATCAGCACAATATGTGAGGATTGAGCACATAAGTTACAAAATTATATATGAAAATCTAGTATAATGAGTACAAATACATAGGATTTTTAAAACTAATTGCATGGTTGCTGTATTAAAATATATAGGTGTATTAAAAGTATATTATACTGATGAGTGACCTCTGAGTAAAAGAGCAAAGCATCCTTTGTCATAAAACGTTAAATTCTTATTAAAAGTTAAATTCTTCTTTTAAGTGTCCATTGTGTTTTTCTAATCTTACTTTGGTAGTGAAACTTCCTTTTTTTCAAAAATCATTCTGTTGCTGCCTTAGGCAGTAGGAACTAATTGCATTCCATTCTGGTAGAGTAGAATGCTCATGAGTTCTGCTGGCTTTTCTAGGTGGGGGTTTTTATTTTATTGTTCTTCCCCGATGAGAAATGTTTTGCTGTACTATTTGGTGTTAGCATTTTTAACAAGAAACAAAAAGGAAAAAAAGGCAAGCTTTGAAGCTCTCCCTAACTTAATTGTTGAACATAATAATAATAATGTTTGCTAACTTTGTATTTTTTTGCTTTGTAGTGCCATGATACCCTGGTACAGTTTGGTGGGTTTTTAGCATCCAATCTAAGCACAGAGGATTACATTAAGCGAGTGCCTTCTATTGATGTTCTCTGTAATGAGTTTCACACACCTCATGATGCTGCATTTTTCCTCTCAAGACCCATGTATGCACACCACATTTCAGTGAGTACAACTCTTCCATTTGTCTGCTTGTAGTGCTGCTCTGGTACGTGTTACCAGTATAAGTGGTAGGTTCCAGATAAAGTTTGTTGGCTAAATAAAACTTGCAAAGTTTTATTAGTAGAGTTAGGAATAGAATCTGTGGGCTGGAACAGGTTGTCCTTAATCTTCTTAAGAAATATGGCCCATGTGTCAACTTTCACACAACTGACAGGAGTGATAGCTGATGAAGTCACTTTTTTGGATGTCTTGGGTTATCAGTAGGAATTCTCCCCCTCCCTCTTCCCTCAAAGGTGTGTTCTTCTGCAGGTGTTTTTGATGGATTTTTGCTGTGGAGGAGTGTTGCAGCTGCCAAATGGTGTGCTATCTGAGGAAGTGTCAGAAATGAATTTGTTCCTGCATCTAAAAAGTTCAATATGGAGAGCAATTTTTACTTGGTGTAGCATAATGTGTTACTATAACAACAGGTAGCAGCATCAGTGAAGAATAATAAATCCATCCAATGAGGATGAAGACTAAAGTTCTGTATGAGGTTCTTCAGTGCTTTATGTACTGACATTTCACAAGTAAATGTTGTATAGAAAAGTTTTAGAGAAAAGTGAAACGATATTATTAAGTGTAATTTTTGTATATATAGATTACAGTTTATTTATTTTTTTTTATCCACAGTCAAAGTATGATGAACTAAAAAAAGCTGAGAAGGGAAATAAACAGCAGCACAAAGTTCACAAATACATTACGTCATGTGAGTTGGTGATGGCTCCTGTTCACGAAGCTGTGATTTCTCTGCACCTCCCTAAAGTCTGGGATGACATCAGCCCTCAGTTTTATGCTACATTCTGGTCTTTAACAATGTATGACCTTGCTGTGCCACACAGTAGCTATGACAGAGAAGTCAATAAACTTAAAGTCCAGATGAAAGCCATAGATGACAATCAGGAAATGGTATGTTGATATAATTTTGTGGTCCAATTTAAACTTTCTAGCCTTGAAAGAGTTTTTCATAAAGTACTATATTAAGCTTGTTTAGACCTGGGAAGTTTTATCACCTGGTTCATCCATACTGATTGCCACATTAACATAATTTGGATTGACTTTACTTCATAGCTCCCATATTAAAAGTTAGAGTAACTCCGCTAAGTGAAAATGACTGGAAAATCAGTTTCAGAAAGCAGTATCTTTTTCAGACACCTGTATCTGTGGTTTGTCTGTTGACTCTTGTCTTAACTATAGCCAGTGTTCATAAAAATCTGTTGATTATTAGAGCAGAACTTTTTTGAGTGAGAAGTTTTTCAAGTATTCTTTAGTGTTACCAGGAACTTATTGCTCTGTCTATAGCAAGTTTAGGTATAATACTAAAGGAGTTATGCTGACATTTTACAGCCTCCAAATAAAAAGAAAAAAGAAAAAGAACGTTGCACAGCTCTGCAGGACAAGCTCCTTGAAGAGGAGAAGAAGCAGTTGGAGCATGTGCAGAGGGTTCTACAGAGACTGAAACTAGAGAAAGATAACTGGCTTCTGGCAAGTAAGTGTCTCTAAGGGAAATGCTGTGGATGTTTTTGTAGTTGTCACTGTCTCCAGAACTTCCTTGCACTAATACTCTTAATGTTTATTTGAAAAATTGATTTTTTCTACATTGAGGTCTGTTGTAGCAAGGTATAATATTAGTTAGAATGTAATGTGTCTTTGCAAATGCTGAATAGTTGGTTTTCATAGAGAACTTTTTGTTTCTTGTGATGTCTCAAGACCTTTTAAATTTTGCCCTAATTTAGAAAATAAGTTAGAGATTGACCAGTTCAGTGGAAACTTGTAATTGCAAGCTGGCTTGTACTTGCTAACTGCAGTTAGAATGCTGCTAAATTAGTATAATTGCTACAGGACAAAAAACAGGCATGTGAAGTCTCAATGATTCATTTGAGTTAACTTGCTTTGTTTGAGTTCTGTGATTAGGAGCAATATGTCAGGGTTTGGGTGGTGGCATGAGCCCTGTTCCAATGACAAAATAAGTGTTCTGCCAGCCTAACAGCCCCATGCAGTGAAACAGCATGCTCATGTTTCATACAGCAGATATGCAGCAAGAAGAATCAAGTCTTTTCTCCTACAAAACATCTGTAATGTTTCATGTTGCTTGTGAACTCTGCTGGTATGGTTAATCTGAAATGTTTTTCTCTGGTCAGTTTTCTTCTCTGGATGAACTTTGAGTTTGTAACTGGAAGTAGTAGTTCGTCTGTCCCAAGAAGCCTAGCATAATCCAGTGGAAAAGAGTTTTGTTGTCCAACTCATGTAAGATCCATCCAACTGGTTTAATGAAGAAACACTGTTCCCTATAAGTATTTAATGTACTGTAGCAAATGAACTACAAGAAATTACTGGTTGAAATTTACTGCCTGATTAAAACTTGGTCTAGAAGTAACTTGGAAAATTTGTCTACTTAAAGAAGCGCCCAAAAGTATGTGGAAAATAATTTACATAGATGTTCACGTAACTCTTTGTGGGATACTGGGAATAGCTTATTGTTGGCTCTTGTGCTTGGGCTTCAGCTGAAGGAAGTTTCCCAGCATTGTACCCAGAGGCAAGCTTACTATTTCAGCAGTTTGCTCATTAAAATAAATAATCTTTAATTGCACTACATGAGAAACTAGAATAGCACATCCACTGTACTAGTGGGGCTTATCACTATTTTTTAAATTATTGATATTCAATTTATTTTTTGAAGACTGGCTTCTTGTCTACAAACTTTTGATAGAGTGTTTGTACCCTTGAGAATAGGTTAATTTTTGACAAAGTAACCTGGTAGCTTTAGCAGTTGGAGATTACCTCTTCTGACTGGCTGTTCACTTGCTTTGTTTGTACACTTCTGAAGCAACACACACTTGATTGTCCTATGAACTGTGATTCCCTTGGTAGATTTTCTCTTTTTTTTTTTAGTCATCAAATGTTTGTTATAGAGGGGTAGATACTAAAATTGAACAAAGTCAACATGAAGTTGTGACAGTCCTTTCTTGAGCAAGCTTTATTCCACGAGCATCGCAAAATTGAAGCAAGTAAACCCTGGGTATTATGACTGTGCAAAACCACCAATGGCCCTTGTGAGGATCATGACTGTTCTTCCTTTGAAGGCATTCACTTGCAGTCTTTAGTTCTGTACTTTCCTCTGACCTTACTTTCATGCTGTACATTCCTCTCAGCTTGTTTTATGCTCCTTGTTGCCATGGGACCAGTCGGGGGTATGTGTTAGGCTTTGAGTTTGCCAACCTGTGGTTAGTCAAACAGAAACAGGTAACTCTTGAACTTGATACAGTGCAGTCTTTTACTCAGTGGTAGAATGAAACTTTCACAAAATGTGTGTTTATTGGGGTGGTGGTTTATTGAAGGCTGTTCTTCTTTAAATTCCTCTATGTATTTGATTAATTGGAAAAATTATTACTAATTTGGATTCTGTAGAGACACCATGTTCTTCAGTTCTGAAGGAAACCAAACTAAAAGTCAGCCCCATGTAGAAAGATGCAAGAAGGAGTTCTAGGGAAATAGCAGGTGGTGTTTGCTTTGCTGCTGTGCACAATTTGAGCAGGTTGAGAAGTTTACTGAAGCTTTCCCATAACCTGTTTTTAGCCCCATTGTGTGAAAGAAGAATTTTGCTAATAAGAAATAAATGTTTTCTACATCCACCCTGCTGTTCTATCCCCACCCTCAAACAGTTGCACTTACATTGACTTTTTCTGATCAATGCCAAAGATGTGTGTGAAATCAAACACCAGAGTATGGATCTGTCATACTGAACTTCTTGGGAAGAGAGTAGTTGAATGATGAGCCATTAATTTACTTTATTTTTCTTTTCCTTTTTCCTCTCTCAACTTTTGTTTTTTGAAGAATCTACCAAAAATGAGACTATCACCAAATTTTTACAGTTGTGTATATTTCCTCGCTGCATTTTTTCGGCAATTGATGCAGTTTACTGTGCTCACTTTGTTGAACTGGTGCATCAGCAGAAAACACCCAATTTCTCCACACTTCTCTGCTATGACCGAGTAAGTAGCTACAATTGTCTGTGTAATTTCATCCTTACCACTACAAACATCCCGAACTGGTGTCCCCCCTGCCTCCCAAAAGAGGTAAACAAGATCCTGTGACAATCAGAAGTTCACCTTTGTACTTCAGATCTTCTGATCAAAGCTTTCTTAAAGCTTCAGTGGTTTATTTTCAAGAAATATTGTTGGTATTTTACCCTAATGAGTCTGGAGTTTCAGAGCAAAGTCATTAACTGTCATGGGAGTTGTTTTCAGGTTTTGTAACCTTTAAGTAATCTGCATTTCTATGGCCTGCTCTCATCCTTCCATTTTAGCTGTGTGTGGTCTTCTCTGTGGAACCAATTTTCTTACCCCCACCAGCAACATCCTTGGGACCCTTCTGACCCTGGCAAATGGTGCTACAGGCAGTGGGCTTGTTAGTGTCACTGCACCTGCTCTGGTTTCATGTGTCCAAAAGAGCATTTTTACTCAAGTAACCCTGTCTGATGGATCTGTGTGGGCCAGGAAAAAAAACCGATACTTTTTT
The DNA here is from genome assembly GCF_027477595.1 of Haemorhous mexicanus. Taxonomy (NCBI): domain Eukaryota; kingdom Metazoa; phylum Chordata; class Aves; order Passeriformes; family Fringillidae; genus Haemorhous; species Haemorhous mexicanus. The sequence continues at coordinate 11,164,927 of NC_082354.1, forward strand.
ACATCAGCTTAGCTGGATGTTTACTTCTACCAGCTCGAATAATTATTAATTTGAAAATAAAAACACTTATGTCAGTGAAGGCACTTGAACTATCAGTGTGTCAGCAGCAGCTGTATGCTTGGATTCTGGGCTAAGTGTGAAGGACCAGCACTTTGGAAACAAACAAAATTTTATAAGCAGTCTCTGTTGTATTTGAAAGCCAGCTTAATGGTTGTTTAGATGAGAGAAATTTATAATTTTTGTTGGGTTTTTTTCTTTTGTAATTCAGTAAGGTTATAGTAATGTTTTCTTGCTCTATTCACAGGTTTTCTCTGATATTATATATACAGTTGCAAGTTGCACAGAAAATGAAGCCAGTAGATATGGCAGGTTTTTATGCTGTATGCTGGAGACTGTGACCAGGTGGCACAGTGACAGAGTCATATATGAAAAGGTATTGGAAATTAATAAAATGAGTTTGCTCATTAGACTATGTACTAACCATTTGTGTAATTCAACCCAGTAAAAATGGATTTAGTGAAACTCTTAGATTTAAAAACAGTGTGATTGGTTTTTTCTGATTTATGTAGTTTTGGTAGAAGTAATTTTGTCTGGTGTTGAAAAATATATTTGCTAAAAAACCCCTCCCCTTTCTGTTTTTCATATAGCTTTCCTTGAAGATAATTTAGGGAGCATATGGAAACTCTCTCAATACTCCTTGCACCAGCTAGTTAAATTATGAATAATCTTTTCTCTCACCCACAACTAAAATTTCAACATAAATCAGCTTAAAAAAATTGAGTCTTGCAAAGTGTGATTGTATCTCATTCTTTAGAGTTTAGAATTTAGAATTACTGGTTTTGTTTCCCAAAAACTAATTTTTTCCTATTTGTTGATGTGCATGTAGGAATGTGGCAACTATCCAGGCTTCCTAACTATATTACGAGCAACTGGATTTGATGGTGGAAATAAGGCTGATCAATTGGATTATGAGAATTTTAGACACGTGGTACACAAATGGCACTATAAATTAACTAAGGTAAATAGAGATGCCAGAAGCCTTATGTTTTTTGAATGCTTTAAAAAAAAAACCCCAACTTAATTAGATTTAATTTACGTTTTAGGCTTCTGTGCACTGTCTGGAAACAGGTGAATATACACATATCAGAAACATCCTGATTGTGCTGACCAAAATCCTTCCATGGTATCCAAAAGTGCTGAATCTGGGTCAAGCCTTGGAAAGAAGAGTACACAAGATATGTCAGGAAGAGAAAGAGAAGAGACCTGATCTATATGCATTGGCTATGGGGTAACAACAACTTATTTAAGAAAGTGGTTAAAAGTGGATCATGAAAGGCATCTAAAGACTCGGAACTGTTACAGTCCTAACATTTGATTTTTACCTTATCACAGAAGATTTCGCTTTCCTGCATCTCGGTGCTGGCAGTGTGAATGAAAACATTCATTTTGTGCTGGATGATCACTAATTTCCTTTACAAGACTCTAGTAAAACCCTTGATAGTAAAGATTTCTACTCACAAGAGCATAGCTTAATTTTAGAGAAATAATATAGCAGCAAGGAGATAGGAGGGATAGTAACAGGAAGAAAGCCAAGGGCTGTTGCTGCAAGACTGTTTAGATATTGAAAGTGCATGTGATTCTAGAATGCTTAGTTACATGTTACATCTTCTGTGGTGAATGTGGAATCATCCTCGTATGCCTGAGGGGCAGTTCAGGTTGCCCTAACCATTTGAAGTTTTGTCAGCAGTCAGCTTGTGCTGTGTGTTTGGCCAGGGGTGTGTGTGTGTGTGGTGGTGAGGAAGAGGGTGTGGAGGTAGAGCTGCTTCTGTGTCTAGTGGGTTTGTTTATTTTTCTTTTTCTTTTGAGCTCATCAATATAGGGGGAAGAAACTGCGTATCAGTTAGGAAAAACTGTGAAATAAATAACAGATGAACTGTTAGATTAGATCCACATTTAAGATTCAACCCATGTTTTGCTTTGTTTGTGCATATTTAACAATCTGTGCGACTTGCAGCTATTCTGGACAGTTGAAAAGTAGGAAGCCTTTCATGATACCTGAAAATGAATTTCACCACAAAGACCCACCTGCCAGGAATGCTGTACCTGCAACAGTACAAAATGGGCCAGGTGGTGCTGGGATGCCTACGTCTGTCACAATAAATACAGTTAGACTGGAAGAGGGCACTACTGAGGAGACTGGTAAACACACCTATGATTATTATATGTTTATTTTTTAGTAGAATTTATCTGGCATTACAGGCCTCTCTCAAAATTTGCATCATCAAGCTAAAAAGAAAAAAATGTAATGCTAAATAAGACCAGTGTGTTCTTTATTTTTACTTGGTTTTGGGAGAGAGGATGTGCTGCCTGTTTTAGCTGTTAACTACACATGACCTGACATGAATATGCTCATCTACTTGTTGTATTTTAACCAGTGGGTTATAGATTAACTTGTTGAAATAGAGCTGTTCTTTCTTTTTTTAAGCAGATAAACTAAAGGAGAAGTCTCAGGGTGTGGTGAAAGTTATTAATAAAACTGTCAACGCTACACCGAAGGTGACAACAAGCAATGGAAGCAGTGCATCTAATAGGTGAGAAAAACTATTCTTACACATTCTCTATTTTCTTCCTTCCAAACCACAGAAATACACTTGGAAATGGACCTGCCTTTTAATTTTACATCTGGGTTCTGTGTAATAGTACCCATTCCTTTAAAGTTTAAAAAATTACATTATTTCTTTCAAAATACAGTTTTACTGATAAATGCATTTAATTTGAGCTACAAAAGATAAATGAGAACATTTCCTTGTTGCTGTTCTGATACAGAAATGGCAAATCTGAAATCTTAGAATGTCTGCTCCAGGAAATTGTCAAACGTTCAGAAGTAAAACTTCTGTGATAAAGCTAGAGCTGTGTTTTGTATCCATGCTAATTGGCCATTTTATTTTTAATGCAGCAAAATTATTAAAGAGAAAGACGATAAAGAAAAAAGCGGGAAGGAAAAAGATAAAGAAAAAAAAGACAAGACTCCAGCTGCCACTCCAGAGATGAAGGCACTTGGGAAAGATGGGAAAGATAAACCGAAGGAAGAACGGGCAAACAAAGAGGAGAAAGCAAGAGAGATCAAGGAGAAAACGCCAAAATCTGACAAAGAGAAGGAAAAGGTGAAGAAAGAAGAAAAAGCTTCAAAAGAAGAAAAGTCCAAGACGGTTGTTACCATCATTGAGTCAAAGTCAACTGCAGAAAAGGAGAGAGAAAAGGAGCCGTCCAGAGAAAGAGATCTAGCAAAGGAAATGAAATCCAAGGAAAATGCTAAAGGAGGAGAAAAGGTGCCAGTAGCTGGGTCCTTGAAGTCACCTGTTCCCCGATCAGAAACATCAGAATCTGAAAGGGGTAAGTTTAAATGTTATTTTTGTTCTTGTCTAGAAAAATAGAATGTGTCACTTGAAAATCATTGAATGTCAAAAAATGCTAGAGAAGCTGAGAGAGAATTGCTACAGAATAAGTCAGATTGTGGCACTGGCTTTTCAATGCAGTCAATATCTAAAGGAGGTGGTCAGAATATCTCCAAAAGGCAAACTTTGGGGATGTGTGAACTTCATACATCTCCAGTGAATACTTGTTCTCACACAGCCTATCGTTTTTTTAATGTAAGTCTAAACGTTCTTTTTTTAAAATGTGTTAGTATAACTTTGACTGTGCAAGTTTTGCAGAAGTGTAATGCAAAAACCTCGTGTGTACTTTGAGAGCTTCATGGCAACCTTTGAACTGGAAGAAAACAGTGAAAGTGAAAGATACAGGCATTTGCATCCTTAAGAAGGATGCAGAAAGCTTTATGAGTCCCTTCTTATATTAAGGGTGAGCGAATCCTTAAGCTATTATTTGAGGCTGATGTTGAATTTTATATTTGTTCTGCTTAAGGCGAACCCCATAAGGGAGGACCGTAATGCTTTTCATAGGGTTCACCTGTTCAGGGTCTTCATAGAAATTCTGAAATTCAGATGCTGACTTCTATAAAATGGAAGTTTGGAGTGAGCATAATTTTGCAGCTCTTTGTTCACATTACTTTTGCTGCAAACTTTCATAAAGATGGTCAAGGTATGCTGCTAACTCTAGATAGCTTAAGGAAAACAAAATTCACATAGTGGTAAGAAATCTAGCTGTGATTGTATTGGTACTTCAGAAAGTTATATTATTTGATTCTCAAACTCTTTGGACTGTTTTAATAATGCCATTGTTCTGTTTTTTCCTCAGAACAAAAACGCCGCAAAGTTGATACACATTCTTCTCCGTCACATTCCTCAACAGTAAAGGTTAGTATAGCCTGAGGAAGGCAGCACCCATGTTAGGCTCACGAGTTTGGGATGCCAGTATTCGACTTCCTTCAAGTTTTGTGCCAAGTATACACTGGAACCACTGGAGGTTTTATGTTGCATTAGAAAATGCATTCCTTTTCTTTATTGGCGGACTGTCTTTTTTTCTATTAAAATATTTTTTAATTAACCAAAATAATGCTTCAAGGACCTAGCACAAATTTTGTAAAATAGTGTTTGGAAATTTCAAGAGAATTTTTACACAGAAGTGCCTCATTGCTTTAAGCAGTCAGTTTTTTTGGAGTGCAATGGTAGCTACAAGCAAATGAGTCTTTGCAACAGAGTGGAGCATATTTTTCTGCACTTCTTTGAAGAATCTATAGCACTGAAGATTCCTGGATGATACGGGATGTACGATACCTCTGAATTCATCAGGCTTCTTGATGAGCATCATACCGATATGTGCCTTCTAAGGAGGAGTCTTGAAAGGAGTTCCATTTTAAAGTCTCCTTGGTGATCAGTTCTCCTGTAGTTGTGTATATTCAGTGCGCATGCAGCTTCTGTTGTACCTTCCCTTCGAGGTTTGTTTATTTCCAATGGGTTCCCACCATGTTGAGCCCTGCGTTACGATAAAACCAGATGTGGCCACCAAGCCTCCTACCCAGCAAAGAGAAACCCCAAGCACTCAAGCGCAGCACAAAACCATGGGCGTAGCCTACTTGAAGACTCAGGGTAGCCATTCCTTGCTCCATATTTATATTATTTCTAAGCCATCTATGTTCATGGAATCTTTGAATTTGCAGTACGTTGAACATTTAAAACTGTAAGTTACCAATACTTCATCGAGAGCACTGTGATGGATTATATGGGTCTTTAAACTTCACCATCTTACCAACTTTAGAACAAGCTCTTCTCTTTTTCCTTTTTTTTCAAAGTACATCTTTATTTATGTAAGATTTACTTGAAATATTTAACTTAATTTTTGAGAATTCAAATAGCTCTTACTAGTTTTGAGGAAACAGGTGACAGTAGTAACTACTCAATGATGACATTTTTTATAAATAGCAGCGTAAGGTCATTCTAGTGTGACTTCTACCACATTTAACTGAAAGTGGAGAAGATACAGGTTCACAAGTATTTTAAACCTGTTTCACCTCTTGTTCAGCTATATTTAGAGTTGACTACTTTTTCTTTATATTTTTATCTAGCCAGGAGAGTTTTTTCACTCTTTAAAGAAGAATTAGATGTAGATTTATTTTGTAGTTTATTTAATAGCAAAGTCTAGAGAATAGATAATGACTGTCTTCCCCCCACCCCCCCCCAATTTCTTTTTAAAAAGTATTTCAGTTTCTAGCTTTATTCAAAGTATGGTATTAACATAAGATTTATTCCAGAAGGAGTAGCTGTTTTTTGTTTCAAGGGCACGGCCGTGCTTCCCAAAGTCCCTCTGGTTTCTGAAAACTATTCCAGCTCACGTGTCATCTCCGTTCATTTTCTACAGGACAACCTCAACGAACTCAAGGAATCTTCAGCAAAGGTTTGAATCTTTTAGAAACCAGCCAAGTTTTATTTTCATGTTTTGTTGCAGAGAGAAATTAACTTTTGCTCTTGCGGCAAATTCCCATCAGAAATTCAAATTCCATTCCAGTAAATACTAGCATAGTAATAGAGGGATGGGGTTTTTTTGTCCTGGTGTGTAAATCCTCTGTACAGGAGATACAGTTGATAATGTGGAAGCAACATTACAAAAATACCCTGAATTTACCTTTCTGTCAATATTTTGAAGAGATGTCTTATGTCAGTGTCTCTTCTATTCCTCTCTAAAACTTTTGAATACACAGAAATGTCCTTATGATTGAGCCATTTGTTTGGCTGAAGAGCTAATAGAGTAGCTAAAATAGTTCTTAGAATTGTTTGAGGGTTTTGAATATACCAATTAAAGAACAGTAGTTAGTGAAAGAATATTTGAGACATCTCTGGAATATTGATATTCTTTCCCCTTAACAACTGTATTCATGTTCTAGTACTACAGTATTGTGTTTGTAAGCATCAGAGACAGCCTCCTGAATTATCATCTTTGTGTATTTGCTTCCTGTAAATTCACTTCAGTTTCATTACCTTAGGAGAAGGGATACTAAAGAATGCTCTCAACAATTCATAGAATCAGAATCCCAGGTTGGAAGAGACTTTCAAGGATCAGCTAGTCCAGGCTTTTTGGCAAAAACGTGGTACAGGCCGGCTGGCCCAGCACCCTGTCTAGCCAGATCTTCCAAGTGTCCAATTTTGGGGAATCCATCACTTCCCTGAGGAAATACTGCAGTGGCTGATTGCTCTTGGTGTGAAGTGTTTCTCTCTTGTGTCCAGCTGGAATCTTCCCAGGAGTAACTTGTATCCACTACCCATTATTTTTCCATGTTAAAAGGGCGTCTCCCTTGGTAGCCACCCTTTAAATACTGGGACATGGTGCTAACCTTGTCATGGCTGAGCAAACACTGTTCACCCTGCCTTCCCTCTCATGTCAGGTTTCCCAAGCCTTGGATTAGCCTTTGTGACCCTTCTCTGCACCATCTCTGCCTGTCCACGTCCTTCTTGTATAGCAGGGACCAAAACTGAGCACAGTGTTCTGGGTTAGACAGATTCTCTAACTATTTTGTTGCTCTTTTTAGAACTCAAGCACATTGTAACTGTGGTCAGTAACAGTCACAGCCACTGCACACCTGCTGATACATCAGGGGATGTGACGAGTCTTCTAAAGCTGCTGTTAAAGTCTTTGGTTACATAATCTGAACCAGTGTGTAACTAAATTGCACAAAGGTTTATCCCTGGGAAAATGCAGACCATTTGGACTTTTTGGATACTTTTTGGGTTTACCTAGGATTACTTACATACACTTAATTTAAAAATGTGTTGTGGATTTCTATGTTCGGTGTTTACACTGTTGTTTTAGTTGTAGTTATCTTTATGCAGAGTGTTCAGAACACTTTATACATTTTAAATCAAAATAGCTGTGATCCTTTAATGGACATTGCAGGTGGACTTTTATAAATCATCAACATATCTTGTATATGTATTTTTTTTAATGAGAAAAGTATAGTATTTGTCCTGAGCTTGCCTCTGCCTGAAGGGTGGTATATGGGAATCTGTAAAACCTCACTTTTCCCTTCCTAACTGTATGAGTCAAGGTTCAGTTGGTTAATTGAAATTGTGCTTATGTTTTCATTCCTTAAGCTAAAGTTTTATTTAAAAGTATTTATTTTACTTATTAGCACATTGATTTAATTAAGCAGGCAGTGGAACTGTTTGTAATCAAATTAACAGCAAACAGCTTTATTTTTCTAGTTAAATTGAAAAGTTATGTTTTAGAATTAACTGTAATGTGTTTGTGTAGACTTAGCTGGAAGTGTATTGCAGTTGTGTGACCTTTTAATGGATTTATTCTTTAAGTGTTTGGGGAACTGGGGGGTTGTCCAACCAGTTCCTTCCTTTTCTAAATGTTCTTTTCCAATTTTTCTCACTTAATGAACTAATAATCTTCACTCTTCAGTGCTGTTCTAACAGACTTAAAGCAGGTCATGGCAGTGTTCCCTGTACATGGTGTAAGACAAGTTAAATGTTCTTTACTTCCATGTACTTATTTGGGGAAGGGATGGGATGTTCAGATGCCTGTAAGATTTATCAGTTCAGTTTCCACTAAAAGTTAAAAGTCTGGTGCTGTTATCTGCTTACAGACTTTCTTTATTCCTGACTTGGCTCAGTTTCTAAAGCCAGACAATGGAAATACTGGTTTACTCTGCAAGTTATAAAATAAATGGTGCCAGATTTGAGTTAGGGTTTGTTGGGTTTTTTTTTCTTGCTTTGGCATTTGTCCAAATTACAAGCCACACCAAAGCACCCAAAATTTGATGTGTCATCACCTGGCAGCATATCTAGAAGCAAGTTGATAAAGTGTTTCTGGTAAAGGAGGTGGGGCAGGGTGGACGTAGTTTTCCAAAATTCTTCATTGGAATGGTAGAGGAGCAGTGAAGTCTGTCATGAACAGCCATGAGAACACAAGAACTGGAATAGGAGAAAGCAGAGCCATGGGGTTGCTTTTTTCTCCTGTGGAAGGCAGCTCTAGGAGACAGCAGAGAAAACAACATATTTGCATGTCATTGTCAGCAAAGAAGAGAGCAGGAATAAATTTACTTGTGGAATGGCATTGTAGGAAATAGAATAAGAAAAGAGGAGTGAGCGAAAAGCAAAAAGAAATACCTAGTGCAAGAAGTATTGAAGGTTCAGTCTGTTGTAGGAGAATATAATTCCAGTGAAATAAAGGGAAAGAGATTTAAATTTTGTCAGTGTGAATTTTAGCATAGAATCACTAACATCAGATTTTGGTAAGTTAAACATTTACTGAAACTGGAGAAGGACGGGATTACTTTAATTTTGAAAGTTGAAACACTAATTGGTTCTGTTCAAGTGTTATCTTGATTGTTTTAAACTAATCTTCCATTTCCCTCTGTTAGTGTCCTTTTAAGTAAGGTGTCTCTCTAAAAAGAAATACAGAGCACATTTTAGTAAAGATATTTTTGTCCCCAAATACAATTGTTAACTTAGGGAACTGGGGAAGAACGAAGTATACTGATTTAGATCTGTGTGCTGGTGTAACTTAAATACCAAGGGAAGTGGTTTTAATTTAAAATGTGCTCCTAATATTTTTTAGATCTAACTATATAATTGTTTTTAAAAAGACAGATATAATTACTGTAATGTATCCATATTTATATAACAGATGTGCTGCCTGTTTTGTGGAGTTTGCCAGAATTGTTTAGAAGAGATAGTTCAATAACAATCTAGAACATATTAGAGAAACTAACAATTATTTTCTATGTTTAGCTGTTTTTCTCATTTGAAGGTTAGAAATTAGATTAAAGACATTATTCAAAGTATTGTCATAAATAATTTGTTGATAAAGATTATTCTTTAAAAATGAATTATAGCTTGTTTCAGCAGCTGATTCCATTCATTCCTTGGGGCAAGACTGCAGGTGTTAACTTAGTCCAGTAACCTTCATATCCTGTTCCTGTAGCCCTGTGTCTGATTTTTGTTCTTGCATCCAACAATCCTGGTCAACAGTGTTGTGTGTATTTAATATAAATGTTTCAGTTAAGAGGAAATATTATTGAATTGAGTAAATAAGCTGTAGGTTAAATTATAGATGATGAGTTTGAACATGTCTTCAATCACTCTGTTTTGTTAATAAAGCATTTATGTTTAATATTTGAGCTAGATCTGATATGTTAGAATAAGACTTCTTTTTATTTACATGTCTAGGAATACATATTAATATTTGGTGATGTTGCCTTAATTTAACAGCACTACATAAACCACACTACTCCAACACTGTCCAAGAGTAAGGAGAGAGAAGTGGAGAAGAAAGATTTGGACAAGTCAAGGGAAAGATCCAGAGAGAGAGAGAAGAAAGATGAAAAGGACAGGAAAGATCGAAAAAGGGTTGGTGACATTTTTAATGAACTAGTTTAGACAGTGGGTATGTCCTGGGAAAGCTTTCTGTTCCAAGCCCTTGCAGTAATAATTGGCTGTACAGCCCATTTGAGCAGAAGTGATCTCTCTCAGAGGTGGCTCTTTTGTGCTGTTACTCTTTCAAGGGTTGGTTTGCAGTAATGTTTTCAAACCTCTGCTCCCTCCAAACTGATCTCCAGAAACTTCACATGAGATGTAACACCTCCGTTACGTTCTAAGTATTCAAAAAGCAGTCCTCCAAAATAAGAATACAAGCAGGTGCTGCTTCAGGAGTATGTTTTGGTCTGCTAACATCTGCATAATTGTATTTGGTGCCAGGATCATTCAAACAGTGACCGAGAGGTACCACAGGATTCAACCAAACGACGCAAAGAGGAAAATGGCACAAGTATGTATTTTACTTTTTGTGGGAGTGTTTGTCAGGCTTTTACTTGCTGTGAATTACAACTTTCTGTTCTGTTTTTAGCTGGTTCTTCAAAACATAGCAAAAGTGAAAGTCCTTCTGATTCCCCTCGCTTAAATGAAAAAGAGAAGGAGAAAAACAAATCAAAATCTTCAGGAAAAGAGAAGGGTGATTCAATCAAGGCAGAAAAGATGGAGAAGAGCTCCTCTGGTAGCAAAAAGGTAAAATAACCTCTTCTCGTGTTTATTTGTTGTTGTTGCTGACAGAACAAGCTGATATTTTTTTCCTAAAATCTACTGCTGCTTTATAGCCTAAATTTAAAAGATATGCTGTGAATGTGTAAGAAAATGCTTCTGAAACTTCTGGTATCTTGTGGCTTTAAATAGCTCAGCAGTCATTCCTGCCAGGAGCAGGATAGTTTGGAGGACTAGTTCATTTTGGCAGTAGCTAGGAAAATTCAGAACTTATAGGTTGTGAATAATCTAAAATATTTGCAGACTGCTCTTAACTTACATATAAACTAGCCTGTAATTCAGATTTCCACATGCATGTGTCAGCACAGCTTCTTTTGGTGAAAGCAGGTATGTTGCAGTTATATTTGTATTCACCAAACTTGCAGCTCTGCTGTTGGCACTAACCAGGGAACTGGATGAGCAAGATAAAATAATCTCAGAAATCACAGAAGCTGAGTACTGTCATTTGGAGTGATGATTTATTTTGGCTGTGTCCAGTTATAATGTTAAATGTTACAGTCTTCCTAAATGTCCTATACAATGGGTACCATATTAAGCTATTTCCCTTATGTGTATTTTTAAAGGAATCAAGACATGATAAAGAAAAAACAGAGAAGAAAGAAAAGCGGGACAGTACTGGGGGGAAAGAAGAAAAGAAACAATATCCTTTTAAACACTGACATATGAGAAAAATTCTGCAAATGAGCTTCCTTTTATTATATGTAGCAAAATATATTTTTTTTTTCCTTAACAATGAATTTACTCATAAATCTTCAGACAAGCATAGATAATGAAGATTCTTTCAGGAAAGGTAAAAATGTTTGTTATTGAATTTCTTTGATTTGGTATCTCCCATGGGACCTGTTGACTGGTAATGGATATATAGACAAAACAGCCTAAAATCACCCAGGGTGGTTGGATGGTGTTTTGGGGGGTTTTTGGTTGTTTTGTAGGGTTTTTGGTTGGTTGGTTTTTTTGATAGTGTTTCATGTTTGGGGGTTTTTGTGGGTATGGGTGGTTTTGGGTTGGGTTTTAAAAAATAGTATTATTATTCATATTTGTAAAATATTATTAGTATTTAAAATTTTTGTTGCTGCTTGAGGAGAAAAATATTTCCCTGTCATCATCACAGAGGTGATATAGATGCTCAGATTTTTTTTTTTTTTTGGGAAAAAAGTGGCAGAGGATGTGGTGTGTCAGCAGTGGTTGGTGGAGTTGCATCTTCGTTGCTTTTTCCAAGAAAAGTTGCCATACAAAAGCAGAGGTGGACTTCTGTAATTCTGATAGTCATCAGCCTTGATAATCTACGTGTTACATAGCAGAATCTTGCCTAATATGTTGCAAACTCAAGTTTTGTATCTTCATCTTCCTTCAACAAAAGCAGTAGCTTTTAAACCACAATGTTACGTGGTGCAGTTGGTCAGCTCATTGTCTCTTGCATAATCTTTTATCTGATCTGAGGAACAAGATAAAGGAAAACTTTGGCATGGAAACATCCACTATTAAAGAAAGAAATAGGAGCTTTAGAGTATTTTGGGTAACCCTTATTCAGATTGGGTCTTCTGGAAGAATTAATTGTTCTTTGTAGTTGATGGGACTCTGGATGGTTGGGGCTTTTTCAGACCTGTGGAGCTATGTGGACACTTTAATTTTGTTTTATGGGTAATAGGGCAGGGTTTTTTCTCCTCTACATTGAGCCATTTTAAGAGTTTTGAAATGTTTTGTTTTCAGTTATATGGGAAGGAAAGTGTCCCAGTGAACTTACATAGTTCACTTGATCTATCCAACTTTAGTCACAGACTGCTATTAATCTTTATACATAAGGCACTTAAAGGAAAAAAAAAATTTGAATGTCTGAGAAAAGTCTCCACTTCTGGATTGTGACCTCAGAGCAAAGGGGGCTCATTTGAAAAGGGATCTCTTGTTCCATTTGGTGCCAAGGCTCATTCAGCCCCCGCTGTTGAGGGCACCTAAGTGAGGGGGTTTGGGTAACACAGCTTGTGCTGATACCAGGTGCCCTTTGGTGGTAAACAGAGGTGAGTTCAGGTTATTGCTTCTTACTTCTATTTCTTTTTATCTTCTTGAAATAATGAAAGATTCTTCTGTGAATATTTTCTAAACTGAAAACTATGAGCATTCTCTGGAAAGAATTTGCTAGAATTTTCTTGGCTCTTTGTCCTTCATTGCTGTTACTGTCTGATCACTATAGAAGAATCCCAGCTTTTTCCCTATTCTTTTAAATGCTACTTTGGAACAGAAGGAAAAAGACAGTCTTGGTAAATGAAGTTCACTACTAAGCACTTACAGCTTCTTTAATAATAAAATATGAAGTTTTGTCTTGACTAGCAATTCAATATAGAGTGAGGATTTAAGGATATGAAGTCATTAGTTAAAAAAGCACAACTACGTTCTGCTAAGTGTAAATAACAAGTGCTCAGGTAAATGTCAGTTGTACTGTGGAATTCACATCCAGCTGTGTAATGGGCTGGAGCTTCTGGCCTGGAACACTGACAGCACCCCACTGTGTGCATAGTGAAGTATGAAAAAGTGCTTTGTATAGCAGCACAGTTGTGGAATCTCATCCTGTGCTCCTGTTAAATCTTTGATATTGTTCTCCCTAATGTACAATGTCTGGCTGCATTTATTTCTTGCCTAATTTAGAGATAGTAAGATTTTGAGGGGGTTGCACTTCCAAAGGAGTTTCTACCCTCACAAGTGACTACTTGTTTGCTATTTGTATGTTTAAATTAGCGTTTCACTACTTACAGGGTAGTGTTCACAGTAATGTAGTTCTTGCTGTGGAATGAGCTAGAGTTAGGGAATGATAAAAATAATTTCCCCCCTCACTCTTTGAGTTGTGAATGGAATAAGATGTGAAGTTCTGAGATCAGTGTTCATTTGAACATCTAATTCTAATTATGTACACCTTTGTTGCAGGTGACATTGAAATGGGAAGATATCCAGCTGTGACCAGAAATGTATTTTCCAGAGTATAGATTGCACAGAAAATTGTGAATGAAGAGGACCCATCTGCATCTCCTTAAATTATTCAGTTCTCTGCTTTATTTCCCCATGCTAAGGACTTAATTGTTAAGTTGTACATTACTGTATTTTTAACTTGTTGCTTAGTTTCTTATACATTTATTTTCAGTACCTGGCTGAAAGTGTTACCTATTCCATATTTTAGCACAATGTGCTGCAAACAAACAGTTGCCATAGTGCAAATGAGGTTTCATGTGTACATAGTTCCACTTTAGTTTGTCGAAAATACTGCCTGAGTGTAGTAATTCTTTCAGTTTGAAATTGCATTCTTTTAGATGTTTGAAAACCACAAATAAACAGTTATTGAACCTTTTTGGATTTACCTCATTTAAACTCAGTTTTTATTTATTACTTGGCCTGTTTTTAATATCGGTAACTAAAAAAAACAAAGATAAGTGGGAGCACTGTTTTCATGCAATGCTTAGGGAATATTTGTATATTGTGTATAACGTTGACTTGTTTAAAAAAACAATGAATGAACTCTGTCCCATCCCAATCTAAACCTGTGCTCAGTTGTCCCTTGTCACACCTTTTGTTTGTCATGTTGTTTTTAGATTGATTGGAAATGCTCTCTTCAAAACTGAAATAAATTAAGTTTCAGTTACAGCTACAGGAGCTTTGTATTGCTGAACTTTAGTCTGAAAATTTCACAATGACATTTTTAAAAAAAAAAAAAAAAAAGAATTTTTTTATCTGCTAAATTCTACCAGTGTAACCTTTTTTCTAAATAAACAATAGTTTTCTCAATGGGTCGTAAATCATTCTCTGTGTGGTCACTTTATTACTTCTCTGGATTGTTATGAAAATTGGATGTTAGTTGGAATCATGGCAGGAATGGTTCCTGTCCCTCTGTCCCTGCCCTTTTTTACGTGCCAAGGGCTGGTTGTGGAGTGTGGTGCCTGCTGTGAAGTGACAGATGTGCTGCCCTTCTCCAGTGGTTTCCAGGAGCTCCAGGTTTGCCTTCCTGCGTTCAGCCAAGTTTACACCTTTCTTTTGAGACATTTGTCCCTGGTCCAAATGCCATTAAAATCTCAGTTTTGTATCAAGTGTTAGTACTATTAAACACAGGGACTTGTCTTGTTAATATTTTGGGCTTTTGGTTTGTTGGGGTGTTGGTGAGATTTTAATACAGTATACAGGGAATTTTGATCAAAAGTTGAGCATCGCTGGTGCTGTATGCTTTCAGTAATCTGGGATTTGGAACAGAAGCATGTTCTCTTGATGTGTGTGTGCGAAATACTGAGTATTAAGAAACTGTAGTGCTTATAGACTTGGTCAGTAAAACTCTCCTGATTATCTTTGTTCTGATTACTGAGTGAATCATAGAAGATTGCAAATCCTGGCCCTGCACTGGAAGAAGGACACAGACAAATTGGGAAGAGAATTGGGTAAGAGTAATCCAGCTAATTTGAGGTGAGAGAATTACTAAAAAGAAGAGTAACTAAGCAAAATACTCAGGTCCTTTTAATTACCTGATTGGGGCAGTCTGAAATGAATCACTTCTGTCGAAGTCACTGCAGTCCCTGGGCTTTACTGCCGGGTGAAGGAGGTGGGGCTTTGGGCCGGGCTGCAGCTGCCGGCCTTCCCGAGCTCAGCGCGAAGGAGGTCACCGTGGGGGTCCCTCAATACCGTGTCATCTCCGAAGACCCACATGTGATCCCAGACACTGCCAGGGAAACTGGAACACTAATTCAGAATTCAGCTTGGAGGAAGTGTGTGCCTGTCCTGGCAGGAGGTTTGTGCCCAGCTGTGCTGCCAGGCACGGCAGGAGCAGTGCGGGGTTTGCACATCCCTGAAGCAGTGGGGAGAGGAGAAGGGGTGTGGGATGTGACACTGACCCTGTCATGGGTCTGGCCAGTGCAGACACACCCCCAGCGACCTGCAGCAGTTAAAAGGGGAGGATTAAGCTTTGTGCTGTGGCTGTGATAACTTGGATGTGCTCTGCAATGTCCTGATTTCCTGAGAGGGGGCACAGGAACAGTTTCTGGCCAAGTTCATGCCTGTTGGGAGGGTTTTCTCTTCCAGATACATTGCAAAAGACATTGCTGGTACTTCTGGTCCTTCTTCCTTATGTGGGTCTCTGCAGGGACTCAGGTGCATTTGTGGAGATGGCGGGGAGGGTTTGGTGGTGGGAGTTGTGTAGAGAGTACAGCCAAGGGGAGTCAGGGAGGGCTGAGAAAGCATGGAACTGGCCAGGCTGTGTGGCTGTGCATGCCACTGGTTCACACACATCGATTTTGTGCCCAGGTGGCTGAGAAGGCCAAGGACATCCTGGATTTCATCAAATAGCGTGGCCAACAGAGCCAGGGCGGTGACCATCCTGTGCTGGTGAGGCCACACCTCAAATCCTGTGTCCCGCGCTGGGTCACTCATGGCAGGAAGAACACTGAGGTGCTGCAGCCTGTCCAGAGAATGGCAACAGAGCTGGGGAAGGGTCTGGGGGAAGGGTCTGGAACAGGAGTCCGAGGAGAAACAGCTGAGGGAGCTGGGATGTTCAGCCTGGAGAAAATGAGGCTTGTGGGCCACCTAATCACTTTTGCCTCTCCCTGGAAGGACGTTGTTGCCAGCTGGGGTCAGTCTACTCTCCCAGGCAACAAGCAACAGAACAAGAGGAAACAGCCTCAAGTACCTCCGGGGGAGGTTTAGATTGGATACCCTGAAAGGCATTGGAATAGGCTGCCCAGGACAGCGGTGAAGCCACCCTCCCTGGAAGTGTTCAAAAGGTGTGAATGTGACACTTAGGGCTGGGTGTTAGTGGTGATCATAACAGCTGGGTTAAGCGTTGAACTCAATGGTGAGTCTTTCCCAACCTAAATGCTTTTATGGTTTGCGTGGATTGTGGGGAAGAGCAGACAGAGCTGGGAAGGTGGGCAAGCAGCTCCACCCTGATCCTGGCCCATGGTCCTGCGGGAAAACCTGGTACCCAGAACCCATTAATTAAGCCCTAATGTGATGTTCTAATTGCTCTGTATAATCTGCAGCATCTGTGATAGGTCACAGCTTCAGCAATTTCATAATAAGGTGTTTTCCCTCAGCACTGGCAAACGTCCCTTGTTTAAAGGTCAGGGGAATATTAAATAAACACTATTTATATTTATTTGCCTGAGATTAAACCACGGCTCTTAATTTTGGAGGATTTTTTTGGGCAATTAGACCGCTCAGGCCTTATTTGGAAATCAAATGCAATATTTATCGAAAGGCTTGGAACGATATTAAAACCCAGCTTCACCGGAGAGCAGGGGCAGTGGATGCTCGGGCTCGCTCCCGCCGTGCCGGCCGCTGCATGTCAGTGTTGCGCCGAGCACGGCAGGCACAGCCGCCCCCCCCTTCCCGAATCCGCGGCTTCCCGGCGTTCCAGAGCCGCAGAACGCTCTGGCTTCCATGGGACCGTGAAGATCACCACGTTCCAACCCTCTGTCGTGGTAGGGATGCTTCCAGAGATGGGGCAGCCGCAGCTTCTCTGGGCAACCTGTGCCAGTGCCTCAGCACCTTCACAAGGAAGAATTTTCCCCACATATCCAATCTAAACCTACCCTCTCCCAGTTTAAAGTCACTGCCCCTGGTCCTATCACTCCATGACTTGCAAAAAGTCCTTCTGCAGGTCTCTTGTAGCCCCTTTGGGTACTGGAAGGTGCTCTGAGGTCCCACCAGAGCCTCCTCTTCCGTGGGCTGAGCAGTCCCAACCCTGGGGCTGTTTCCAAAGCAGAGGGGCTCCAGCCCTCTGAGTTTCTCTGTGGCCCCTCTGGACTCACTCCAGCAGGTCCATGTCCCTGTGCTGTGGCCTCCAAAGTGGGACACTGCTCCAGGTGGGATCTTAGAAGAGCAGAGTAGAGAGAGTACAATAATCTGCCTGGACCTGCTGGCCACTGTTCTTGTGATGCTGCCCAGGACGGTTTTCTGGGCTGTAAGTGAACATAAGTTATCCCATAGTTATCCCCTTTCCCACACCGCCCTTCATGCCCCCCTCTGGCCCTGCAGCAGGCACCAAGCTCTTGTCTCCTCTCCCTGCTCTTGTGGCCCGGTCCCCAATCCTGCCCACATCAACTAGCCCAGGGCCCAGGCCCTGCTCTCCCAGGCTCTGCTCTGCTCCTGTGTTCCTTTAATCAATTTCTGGTGTTACATCACACCCTTCCCTGCTTGTTTCAGCATATCAAGCATCTGCCACATGCTCATTAATTGGTCAATTACTTTATTTATGTGCTAAACATTATCTAAAGCACCAGCCATTACCAGCATTCATGGCTTTCGTTTGTGTTGTATATTTTTTACAGGCTTTAAGTGCTCCTTGCCTAGAGGGCTGGGGTGCGTGCCTGCCCCTCTGTTAACCCTTTCTGGTCCAGTCACCAGCTCAGTCCCATTCCTGAGCCCTGTGCTGGTCCACACCCTGAGAGGGCAGGTCAGTAATCACTGCCAGGTTTCCCAGCCCTTCCTCAGAGCAATTTCTCTTTGGATTTACCTTGTTTTCTACTGCTGCCTTCAACTGCTCCCTGCCTGAAATTAGGATGAAGTAATAAAACCCTGAAACCACAAAAAACAGATGATGGGAGAATCCCCCATAACTGTCTGCTGGGGCAGGCCAGGTGCCACTACACACCTGGCTCTGATCTGCTGCTGCAAATCAGCTCTGGGTTCACCCTGAGGTCGCAGCTCTGCCTGTTTGCTTGGAGGTGCCAACAGCCTTCTCACCAGTGGGAAATTGCTGCAGAGCAGGGTCTTGTCCTCTTGCTCTGCTGTAAGATGTCTTGTCATTCTCAAAATGCCATGATGGCATAAATAATTAAAGGCTATAACACTTCAGTGATAGAAACAGCAATAAATAAACACTTGGTGTGTGCACCAAGGTTTTGTTATGCTGCCCTTGGTGTCAGCCCAGGGAGGCCCCACCATCCAGCACATCAGTCAGCCAGTGCTGTGGTGTCCTGTAAAGCAGCTCTGCAGGAGCTTCCACTGAGCTTTCCCAGCTGCACCAGGGAAGGGCAGAGGTTTTACTGCTGCACTGGCTGGAAGGTGTGTGTGGCAGCTCCTGTGCTCACACTCCTCTCTGGGTGCTGCTCCTTGCCTGGTGGGGCAGCTGCTGCCTGTGCCTGCACCCAGGGGAAGCTGGAAACCATTTCTGTTGGTGCTGGTGCAGTGATGGTGCCGTATTACAAACCACTCTGAGTCATTTCTCTGCTGGTAACTGATGAAATAAAGACAAGAAAGCCCAAGCACAGAGTCAGAGCAGGGCTGGGATGTTGATGGGCAGATTTTGGCCAAACCTGCTGCTCGCAGGGCACACATGAGAGGAGTGTCCCAGTCGTGGTGCTGGGGCTGCAGCCTGGGGCTCCTGGGCTGGGACAGATGCAGCAGGGGGTGCCCTGGCCTTGCACGTGCTGTCCCATGGTGTAATGCCAGCCTGGGCCCTTCCTGCACTGCAGGAACAGGGTGCTGCTGCTCCTGGGGACACTGTGCTCCCTGATTCCAATTTCAGATGTATTATATTCTTGGTAAATACTACTATGAAATTTATAATATCCATGCAAATATTATCTCTGTACTTAAATCCTTTAGGTTAATTGAATAGAGCTATCATTATCCAGATCTTGTTTATGTATTGCTGCCTGCAAAATAGAGCCCATTTTGCAGACTGAAATGATGAATATGGGCACCAAAGACATTTTGTAATTTAATTGCAATATCCATGACATAATATTATTTTAATAACCGTAAAGAACAATTGTTTTTGAAAAACTAAATGTTGCAGTGCTTTACACAAAACCTTTGAAGGAAAAATTATGCCACAATGATACAGTATTTATTTTATTTTGTTAGGTGTGGTGTGCCATGGGAAAGAGCTGCTTTGGTTTGGATTTTTAGGTTCAAACCTGAGCACTGCTGAGGTCCTTCTGCTGCCACTGATGGCTCTTGCAATTTGATGTGTTACTCTGAATTTGTCCTTATATTATTATTCCCCACCTGCAGAAGTCTAGAGACAAGGTCTTGCTGGGGTGTGTTGGAGCCCACACAGCTCTGCTGCCATTGCTGCAGTCTGTGTCCCAGCCAGGTTTTGGCCCAAAGCGAACTGCCCTTGTGGCCCAGGGAGGCTCCAGACTAGACCATCTCCTGCCTCTCACTGTGTGGCCACAGAGCCATGTGAGGCCATCCCCCACCCCATCCCAGCTGGCCAGGCTCTCCCAGCTCATTGGGAGCAGCTGTGCCACTTGCCCTGTTTCACCTGACACATATTTATTAAAAAAACTTAACAGCCACTGTGCAGCACCTGGTGAGCCCCTGGTAGGGCAGGGGGGCAGTGACTGCTCACTCAGGGCAGGGCTGCCACCAGCCTGGCTCTGGCCTTTGCCTGGCTCAGTGGGCACACAGAGCCCTGCTCGCAGACACATTTTGGCAGCTCTGGGGGAAGGCAGCACCCCTGTGGCTGGTGCAGGGCTGTGTGTGGCTGTCAGGCAGCAGGGAATGGGTCAAGACAGCTCTCTAGAAAAATGCAGTCTGCTCATGTTGGCCTGCATGTTAAGCATGAAACGAAAGCTGAAGGACAGAACAATATTTTTTCTGTGCCACCCTGAGTTCATTGTGTGGGCATGTCACACATAAATAGGCTCATTCAGAGGGGCCTCCCTGTGCCCTGTGGGAAGTGTGGTCCCACATGGAGCCCAGTGTGCTCAGCACAGCACCCTGCTTTCACCCAGGACAACCTGACACCTCCACCCTTGTAGGGTGATTTAGGGTTGAATGATTGTTGTTTATTGCTCTGATTTAGTCCTTGCTCTTTCCTGAGCTTACCTGCAGTTGCTGAAGCCTCGGCTGAAGACCCAGGGTGGGCTCAGCACGTGTCCCATCCTGCACTCAGAGAATGAGCTCCAGGGGCAGCTCCACAGGGATTGGGCTGGGCTGGGGCAGCCCCGAGGTTGGGACCCACTGCCAGGCACCAGGTGCTGAGCTGGGAAAGGCACCAGTGACTGCCAGAATATTTTTCCCCTTTCTTTGGCGTTACTGCCCAAGATCTCCACTGGGGGATTTTTTATTTTTCAGAGGTTATCTTTTCATCCCCAGTCATCCAAGAGAAGCCTGGTGCTGCTCCAGCTCAGCCCCAGAGGCACTGGGGGCTAGCAGCAGCGTCACCCTCAGTGGTCCCTGGAAGGAGCCCAAGGAAGCTGGTTCCTATGGGGACCATGTGGGTGCTGTGGCCAGGGGTAGCCCCAGAGAGGTGCTGGGGTGGGGTTTGGGTGCACCCCAGTTAATACCAGGATTACTTCCCACAGTTCATAGTTTGTGGTGACTTGGAAAAACTACACTGTGAGTGAAGTAAACTCTATAAATTAGAGCTGGGATTAGCTGCAATGCTGGGTGAAAGTTTTTTTTCCTTAAAGAAGCATTGCTAAAAAGCTGGGAGTTGCAGGAAAATACATCTGTGGAGTGAATATTTAAGGAATTTATTTTCCCACACTTCTGCCCACTGCAGTGACAGGGCAGAGCATCTCCCACTCTGGGTGCAGCCCTGAGGCTTCTCCTCTGCTCCTCACAGGGGGCTCCTTGCTCCTTGTATCTTGCAGGATCAACCAGTTTCCATCACCAAGAAAATAAGGAATTGTTGGTTTGCAGGTTACCAAACCAGGAATACCCACTTCCCAGCAGCGTCCTCCGTTCAGTGTGGGGGCCCCTAAGCTGGCCAGGCTTTTGAGGCTTTTGAGGCTTTCTCTGGTCTAGAGAAAGATGTTCCTGCCCATGGTGGGGCTGTTGGGACTGGGTGATCCTTCCAACCCAAACCTTTCCAAGTTCTGTGGTAAACATCTGAGGAGCATCCCAGACTGGCCGAAGGGAGCGCGGTAGGGAGGGGCTCTTTATCCTCTGAAGAAAAGAGAAGCAAGCTCTTTAATGTTTTTTTCTTTACAGTTTTATTTACAAAATGTATTAAAACTCTTTGTACAACACCTCATCAAAATGAGGCTCAGTAATTGATGTCCACACATGCAGTTTATGCTTTTACAGCCATTAGTTTGCTTGGCAATTTTTCTGCTCACTCAAGTGCAGTTTCAACGACCAAAAATAGGAACTTAAATTACAAAAAAAACAAAAAAGAGGAGAAAAAAAAAGAAAAAGGAGAGAATCCCCTAAGCCCCTGAAGCAAAACAAATTTAAAAAAATATACCAAAACAAATCATCATGAGACTACTGCCAAACTTCTGATAGCTTGAAGTTGGTAGCCAGAATTGGTAAGCACTCAACACATTTTAGATTTACATGCAAGTTTAAAAAATATTGAACCATTTACCAAACTCCCTTCACTGGTGTGAAGCCTCCACTCTTAAAAATTGATCTGATAAACATACATATTTTATACAGCTTTTAAGAAAAACGTTTGTTTTAAATACAACTCATAACTGCACAGCTTTAGCTCACCCTTGCTGGGGACGTGATTGTGTTCAGAAGTTGAAAAAAATCAGAGTTTCATGAAAAGAAAATGAAAACAAAACAATTTTTTGTCAATATCTCGTTAAAAACTTGAACAATAAATTATTCTCCTATGAGCTTTTAAAATGATTTTATATTACATTTTGTTGGAAATACATATTTTTAACAAGACTTTTCTTTTTATTATTTTTTTTTTGTTTTTTGTTTGTTTTTAAATCCTATTAAAAGTTCAAATCTATCATCAGCAAACTAAATGCCTAAGGGTCAGACTGGTTTAAATGAGTTTCTTTTTCACTGTATGTTATTGATGAAATAAAACTCTATCATAAACTACGGAAAATACATATTGTCGATTAGAGGTAATTAGTAAGCAGATATTCCATTGAACATTTCCCAAGTGACTGACAATATGTTTAAAGTTTTGTGGTTTTTTTTTTCTTTTTCCTTTTTTTTTTTAATTTTTATTTTTAGAGATGAAGTTCAGTAGTTTCCAGGCAGAGATTTGAGGCTGAAATGCTGCTGTCTAAGATGTTGGATGTGAGTAACAGTGAGTTCCTCCTCACAGAGAGGCAGGGACAGGAGCATCCTCTCACCAGGCATGAAACAAGAGCTGGCAGGAGCTGATATAATATAACAGTACTAGCAGGAGTCATGTTAGATCGCTTACTATTACTCTGGAACTGCAGCTAAACTGGAGTTACTGTCCTCTTCCCTTGCTTCTGTTTTACAAGGACTGTTACTGAGGAGCATCAGCTGAGCACGGTGCTAGGTGGGAGAGAACTGGGGAGAAGCAGAAGCAGGCCTGGGAAAAACTAACCTGCCTTTCTCTTGCTTCATCGCTTGATATTAAACAGTGAATTAAAATGCAAATGCACAGCAAGAAAAGAGATATATGGTCTGAACTTAAACAGCAAGTAGCTTTTCCTTTTTTTTTTTTTAAATTTTAAAAGCCACCCAATGTCATTTTAATAAAGCACCTGTAGAACAAAAGCCTGATGATAGAACAAAAAAAAAGGAATGCAACATTTTCTTCCCGCACTTTAGCTACCTTGTCAAGAAATTAATTTACTGATCTGGAAGCAAGACATGCAGTTCCACAAATTACTTTCTTTTGGATTTACAGATTCACAGTCATTGACCTTAATTGGTTTGAATGCACGGATTCTTTCCCTCCTTTTGCTGCTATACAGAATTGCTCAAATTAGCTAGAGAGGTTAAAGTGGCTCAGAAAAAAAATAAAATGACACCACTGTAAGTAAATACTGAAACATCTTGACATCAGCTCATACAAGCAGTGGCAGGCCAGTCCGCGTTTGCACGCAGCAGATTTCTGAGGCTTTGTGTCAGGAGGAGTTTCATAATTTGATACGACTGGGGTGGCTGATGAAACCAGCTGTGGCTGCTTTCAGGACACGAGTTCAGTTACTGTGCAGTGGTATCAAAGAATGGCTTTTGTTGCACTGATCTTTTTTTACAAGAATTTTTTTTTCACATACCAATATCTTGTTACCAGTCCTTTTATTTTTCCCTTTCATTTGTTTCTTTTTTTCTTTTCTTTTCCTCTCTTCTTTTTCTTTTACTTCTTTGAAGCAAAGCAAGAATATTTCAGTGATGGTTTGCATTGTTGTGAGTCTCAGAGTCTTCCATAAGGCACTGAAGGAAAAAAATACCAGTTTTTCCTATTAAAAGTACATTGCACCATCATCAATGCGTGTCATGCCTGACACCTCGGAGAGAGTACAACTGGCTCAGATGGTCCAAATCCATGAAGTAGCCACATTCTCTGCTGCTTTTTGTCTTGCATGCTGTCAGGGTGAAGATCTAAAATAAAACCAGAGAGATTTCATCACTGCCTGGCAGTGAGGGGCAGGGGAGCTCAGCCCATGGAGAGGCACAGATTGTGGGCAAGGGGCTAACAAGGCCTTTTCAGAATCATTTATCAGCAATTCAGCTCTACTTTTCCTGCTTTAGAAATCATGAAGAAGGTGTAGAAACATTTAGAAATCAGTGTAGAAGGTTTTGTTGTATTGCAACTTTTTCTTTGAAACTTCCTAAAAGCACTTACCTGATCGGATTATAGCTTACAAAACAAAGAGGAAGAGATTGGCGACAAGAGAGATGAGAATTCTGATTATACTGATTTTTAAAGCAATTACCAAAATACTTTCATTTGAACTAGCACGATGCTGGAGAGAGGAGTTACTCACTTCAGCATGAAGCCAGCTGCCTCTGTGTATAAAACAGAATTGTATCCCTCTGATCCTACTTCTGATCAGGGAAGAAATTTAAATGACTCATACTGAAAAACTGCCACAAGATGGTGTTTCAAAAGCCTCTTGCAGCAGCTCCCTGGTGCACACAACAGAAACCACAGACAGCCAAACAAAGGGCAGAAAAGAAGACGCAGAGGGTCACTCCCGGCCCGCAGCCGTACCCCTAGATTTTCACACTTTCTGTGCCGTACACGTTGTAGCCCTCCCTGTAGGTAGCATAATTCTGGGTGTTGGTGGCAGGAGCAGGTTTGAAGTTCTGCGTGTTCTTGGTGAGCTTCATGCGCTTGGACTCGGCCCGAGACTTGTAGCAGAACTCGATCAGTGCCACCATCATGGCCAGCCCCAGGCCTCCCACAAGGATATAGAACACGCCAGCAACATTGCTCAGGCTCAGAGCGCTCGTCTTGTCCTAAGAGAAACCAGCCACGCTGTTAGCTCTGCTGAGAGCAGCAGACAGACAGACAGACAGACAGACAACAGGCTATTGCATTAGGCCTAGCTGGAATAGCTACACTCATGGTGCTCAGTGTCTGGCCCACGGACCAGGGCTGTCCCCCCATCCCCGCAGCCTGGGGCTGCACAGCAGTGACTGCTCTGCCCTCCACCCTGTGGTGGGTGAAACCCTGGCTGACTCCAAGGCAATGAGGTTATTTTGGCCACTGACTTCCCCAGGCCTTTGGTGCCCCAGAGCAAGGTTGCCTATGGCTGAGCATCCCTGGTAGCAAAGGCACTGGGGGAAAGTTGTGCTGGTGGCTGCATAAAACAGCAGAATTTACAGAAGGCTGTGACAAAACTAGAAAAAGAAAAAGCCAAACCACTACACACTTGGGTTTGGTCAATGTAGGTAAAATTCTTGAGATGCTGCTGAACTTAACTACCTTTTTTCAACAGTCAGGAAAAAAAAACACCCTAGAAAGATGGTCAGTTACTTAGAGGTCAAGTATCAGCGCCCTGAGCTAAACTAGCCCCTTCTGGAGAGTGAATTATTGAATGAAACCAGACAATGTAACACAAAAATCATTGGTCAAGGTTTATCTTCCTTCAATACATGTCAGATGGGGGAGACGCTTGCATTTTTTAAATCAAGGTTCTGGAATGGGATTAAATAGAGCTGCAACCCTTCTGCTGCTGCATGGGTGGGTGGCTGTGGGCAGGAACAGCTCCTGGCTGGCACAGCTGGCTGGGCTGCCACACCACACTGGCCAGGGTGGACAGGCAGGTGCCAAAGAAATTTGTCTGTGCCCAGAGAAGGCGCTGCTGACAGAGCTCGGTTAGCGATTCTCTCTAGGGAGAGCTAAATTTGCATATAGAAAGAGTAAAATATGATTTACCTTGTAAGTGTTTGTTTCTCAGACAGTTTGGATACATGTGGTTGTAGCAAACAACCTGTCATTTACACTAAAGATCTTAATCATTTATACCTCTATTTGATCACAGTTCCCTTTGGCGGCTGCCGTGTGTTCAGATATCCCATGATCCCAAATTTATCTGACACAACAGCTACTGGGCTGTGCCCTGAGCAACTTCCAGTCCTACTGAAATCAATGAAATTTTATTATTGGCTTCGCTGGAACTTGAAATTGTCCTCCAACACTGAAAGGGTGCTCTGAAATTATAGTTTTCTGTTTGAATGATTACAGAGAGCACTTCCAAAGGCACCAAGGGAGTTAGGCACTCAACTGCGACCGATTTCAGCTGGATCTGGATTCCTCCTCCTCTTGGTGCCTTTCAAAATGTCCTTCACTCCAACAAGCCCAGCAGTTTTACAGAGTTTTCTCCCCAATGGGTCTATAAGGATAAAAAAACCCAAACCCTCCTCCTTTTAACTGAATGGTGTAAATAAATATTCTACTACAATTTAGGTGTGCAGCTACTGGGCCAATCTACATCAGGGGTGGGACTGCCCTGGGGTCTACAGTGGTCCTGCATGAGGCTGGACAGCCCCACAGCACAGCTGGTGGACAACAGGACAGTACAGCAGCAAAATGGTTCAAAGCAGTACAAAAAAGAATATTTAAGTAATGATTCACCATTAGTTTTTCTAGATTTTTTTTTAAATCCAACCAATTTTAAAATGAATTGGCAAATAGGGCAGGAAAGGTTTTTTCCGTATCAGCCGTCTGTCCTGAAAATTTGTGCCCTCAGCAAGCATGTGACCATTTCCCAAACTGACATGTAGAGAACCTAAGCAATAATTTTGAAACAAAAATGGGTTTTTTCAATAAAAATAAGAAAAGATGCTGGCCTGAATAACAGACAGTGACTGTGCTGAAACTCGCACATTTAAATGAAGACACCAGCTTGGGAGGCTTTGGGGACTTCTCTTTAGCATGTTACTAGCAAAATACTCACACAGTGAAATATACTTACAACTACAGTCTGTTACTGCACATAAGAAAAATGCTGTCATGTTCTGAGACTTACTTATTTTTTGCTATTCTTTTCTTTCAACCTTCAAAATGTAAATAGCAATTTTTGAAAGTCATTCTTGGTATAAACAAACAGTGGGTCAAAATGTGATTGCTAATCAGTACAAAAAGACCTTCAGCGACTGACCTTACTTCCGGAGTCCTTGGCTCCACATTCACCCTTATCGTACCACCATTTGTTTTTCAGCTTGTCTAAGATGCCTTGTTCACTGAGTTTCAATACTGCAAGGTTTACAGGAGTTCTTCACGTGGGAAATAACATAAATAACATTATATTATGTTATTTTATGTTATTCAATCTTTAAACTACTTTAAAACTATACAAAGCGATAAAGCAGGGTTCCTGGCCACAAAGTATTTACACTGCAGGCAACTGGATCATCCCCTTAAGTTACGCTAGAGCATCTCTACATTACCAGGTCCTGCCCATATCGCTTTGAGTAATCGGCACTCACTGTTAAATGAAGGCAGTAGAAACAAAGCAAGGCCAATCTCCCACTTTGGTGTGCCACAGGCACTTGCAGTAGCTTTACACATCTGGGTGGGTTTGATCCAGCAGGGCCCCCTATTGCACTGACAGACAGAAGCCCCCACACCGGCCACTGTGGCTGCCCACGGTGGAACAACACTTGTAGCCCCCGACCCCTGGCAGCCCCCGGCGCCTGGCGGGTCTCTGTGCACATCTGCAAAGCAAAAACCCCCAGGCTGGATCCCTGGAGGGGGATTTTGTGGCCATCACAGCCACTTCCCCCCAGGCTGGCTTCTCCAGCTCCCACGGCTGGTGCTGCAGGGGCTGCGCTCAGAGGCACCGTGCTCAGCTGCACTCCCTGAAATGCTGCATCTCCAACTCCCCCAGTCCAGGGAACTGCAGCAGAAAATAAGCAAATGCAGACCTCTGTGAAGCAAACTGATGAATATGGAAATGCTGGCTGAAAGTGCCCAGGGTGGGAAATGTTGGCAGGATGAACGGAGCTGCTGACTCGTGCTGCCAAGAGCCCACAGCCCAGGAGGGCTGAGCTCATCTGGCCCTTCCATGTGGGAAAGCAGCACCTGAGGAGCTCTTGGTTAGGTTTTGTCATTTCCACTTCCTCCTTGTGTGAAGTCTTGGGTTTTTTTCCTGCCTGTTTCCATGAGACAGGCTCCCTGTGTAAGGGACATCTTGAGTTCCTGCTCCTGCTTGAACAGCTCTCATCCCTGCTCCACAGCCATACATGGCTGAGTTCTTCTCCCCAGCAATGCTGTGCCACTTTGCACAGGATGGCACCAGGCAGACAAGTGCACAGCCTGCTTTGGGTCCATTCAGGCCTGCTGTCAGCAGAGGAGATGCAGGAGTTGCCCACGTCTGCCCCAGTGCCAGCCTCATGTCTGGCTCTTGCTGCTCTCTGCCTTTCTCCCACCCCCGCCCTAAGTGTCTGACTCTGCAGAGCAGAAGAGATTCAGGAGAAAGAGCAGCAAGACCTACACAAAACACCTTAAATATAAGTTAAATTGCACACTGGCATTTAGGGAAACATCCCTAGACTGGGAGGGCTCACAACTCTAAGCAACAGGAATGGCTGAACCCTGCCATGTCTGGGGCAGGGCAAGATGCTGAAGAAGTAGCAGGTGAAGAAAAGCCCTGTTCCCTCATCTGCCAAGAAGCTGCTTTTGGGATGGCTGTGAGTCTGTTGGTGGCTGATGCTGGGAAGAGCTGCTCTCAGAGATGCTCCGTGTCCTTTGGCAGGAGGGGGGCAGCCAAGCCCAGGAAGCTCATGGAGTATCATGAGAAAAATGATCATATTCAAGAGCTCCTGAGCTGAATGCTCCATGGCTGCTCCAACATGACCCTGTGTAGTGTCACCCAGGCCAGCAGGGAGGCAAGAGCAGGGGGAAGCCATCAAGTTGGGGACAACTGCTGGTCCCAGTGGCAGCACTGCCAGCCTGCAGAGCTGCCCAGCTGTCCAGACAGAGGCAGCACCACTCACTCCTGGCCTGCACAGGGCTCAGTTTGACACCAGCCAAGACTTCATTTTTATAAAATGGCTATTTTTAAGCGGCAGCTGTAATCTAATTAAGTATCAATCAGGTCTGGCTGTACACACTCAGCTGGACACGGCCAACGGGTGGCAGTGACAAGCCACATGAGACAGACCGTGTTTGCTGGCCCAGCACTGGCAGCAGGCAGAGCTCCTCCGCCAGGAGCCAGCGGCATCCTAAAAAGCCAGCTGTGCTGCAGCTCCGCCTGCATCCTCCTACAGGTAGGCGGTAAAACCTTAACGGGATCAAAGCACGCCCCGAGACCCTGCCAACACCCCGGGGATGCAGGGAACACTCCTGCCCCACTCGGTTACACCGATGGGGAGCAGCCAGGTCCTGGCCAAGCCACCACGATGGGCCCTCCTGGGCAGCTGGGCTGTGTCCAGACCCCTGGTGACCCCAGGACGAACACACTATGAGCAGCACTGCGTGCCTGCAATGCCAGCCAGTGAAAGCTCAGCGCCTTTACCTTCCCCTTACAAGCCCCAGCAGAGAGCAGGGTGAATTATTGCTCTGAGAACAGTACTCTCATTTTAAATTTCATTTAAAAACTATCCAATTTGGAGAGATTTTATGCAATACATCTCTCAGCTTTGAAAAGCATTGTGCAGCTGAGGCTACACAAACAATAGGAAGAAGGTTATAAACACCTTTCCTCCTACCTGCATATTTTATTGTGCAAATTTTCCCTTCCCCCCAGTCCTATTCCAAACACTATTTTTAATTTGCATGCCTTTGTAAACCCCATACGGAGTACTGAGAATTTGCATAACATCCAATACATTATAGATTAGCTTTCACAACATTATACAGTATTGGGAAACGAGGAGGCTTAATATGCTAATTAGGGTGCTTTATTTTTTTAAAGCCAAGATTGCAGCTAATTGTGCACACACAACTGCCAAAAAAAAAAAAAAAAAAAAAAGAAAAAGTAGTAAACTAAAATTATCTTAACTAAACAGATGGGAATTTGCCTAAACTGGGGTTTTCATTATCATTTGTCACAGTCCTGTTTGCCAGGTGAGGTACCACATTCCCTCAGCCTGGGTAGGAAAGAGGTGATTTGGTTTCATCAAAGTCCTAAGGAACAATTTTGCCTGCTTCCAGGAAATAAATCCCAAAACTGCCCAATGCATGAGCTGTTTCATTTGCAGCAGGATTTGAGAAACCTTATAGTGGGAGAAGGCATGATGCCTCTGCAACCCCCGGTCCAGCACTTCAGGAATGCAGTATGAGCAGGTGCAGGATGGACTCCTCATATCCCAAATTCCCAAGCTAAGTAGATATATTGGAAAGGGAGCCTGGTTGCTGATACATTTCCCATTGCTCATCTCTGAGTAGCTGTCTAGCCTGGTTCAATTTAACAGAGTCAGTCATGGCTTTGGCTGAGATTCTGATGGAAGTGCCGAGAGCCATGTCTGGATCTTGGCATTTTTCACTGAGTGCTCAGCAGTGCCCATGGAACACAAATCCTCTGTGTCACCCCTCAGGTCACACCCAGCTGGTCCCAACAGTGTCCCTTGGGCAGTGCCAGCACCCTGCCTGTGCCAGCCAGTCCAAGGCCACCAAGCTGCAAAGTGTTCTGATGGCTGTTATAGGAGGAATTGCACGGTTCTTCTAGGAGTGGTGGCTGCTGGGTCCAGGAAGGGGATTTGTCATAGCTTGTCCTGGGACTGCTTGACTGAGGGGGGATATTTAGAATTACCTTAGAGGCAGAGGAATGAAGACACTAAATTATTTGTCTGGGTCCCATGGGAAAGCTGCGTCACCAGCTACCTACTTCTCTCACTGTCCACTTCAGAGGATCATGTTCTCATTTCCTGGGGCTCTGTCTCAAAGGATCTCAATTTCCTTGTAGTTTTCTTGGGATACTTTTGTGCTTTACAGTTGTGGTTTTTTTTTGTTTTTTGTTTTTTTGTTTTTTTTTTTTTTTGTTTTAATTAAGCTGTTGTTGTTGGGCTGTATGGGTTATCCTATGAAGTCCTCGGCCCTTTCCTAGGTGGCTTCCACTGTTTTTCCATGCTTCAATTTATGATGGGATTATTTTTCATCTCCCCTGTGTAATTTCCAGACCTCTCTCTGTTAGCTTGGTTGCTTTGATAGAAGTAAAATGTTCAGAGGTTTGAGAGCTTGTGTTCTCTTGTTGTGCTCTGTATGCCAAGAAAATGAGATGAGGCCATTTGGATCAGGATGTCAGCATTTTGGATTCCACAGGATGGTATTCTTGTCCAGAAACTTGCAGTGTTTTTCTTCCTTCCCATAACTGAAGGATTTTGTTGTTTCCTTGCTTTTGCTTTTCATCCAGTATGATCTGAATCATCCAGACTTAAACCTGTGAGGTTGATTCTCTTGGGCAGCTTTACCAAACCTTGCTGAGATTTTTTTTCTACAAATAACTGGAAGACTTGAGTTTAGAGAAACAATACCAGGAGCCTCATAAGGGATAGTACTGCCCTTAGAGGGGAATTAAGCCATCTGCAATGGTTGTTTCTTTTAAGAGCAGCATGACTGTAAGATCAGCGCCCACCTGTTTTACAGGTTTTACAGAGACTGACACAAACATGATTTTATACCTTGACAGAAGTGGGTTTTATTGGTGTTTCAGATGTTTTGTTTCTCTGCCACCCTGTTAGGAGAGTCCATTCAGGTGCTGGCAGCATAACCTTCCCCTCTTCAGCCATCAGCTACTGCTAGAAACAAGCTGTGCCAGTCTTCTTCCAGATTTAATATCACACCATCCCAAAGGGGACCTCCTTCTCCTTTTGCTGTGTGGCCCTGGGGCCTCCTCCCTGCTGCACTTCAGCCCCTCAGGGTGCAGGACACCAGACCCAGAAGGCCTCTGCACCCTTTGCTGCTGGTGGCCCCAGAGGATGGGATGATACTGATGGAATGAACTGATTTTTGAAAAACAAACTCATTAAAATCTCACCCCTGAGCTGCATCCCCAAAGCTTCAGGTTCAATTTAAGAACTTGGGCCACCTCTTCTCAAATTCAGGAGGTGCTACAGCACTTTGTCATGCAGGCTGATCCTGTACAAAACATGGCGTTTTTCCAGGCTGAGTATGTTCACCATGCAGATGCTCTTTCTCAGAAGAAGGAGCTGTTATGTGCTCTTTGCAAAGGATTTATTACATTTATATTTCATTATTACCCATCTTCTATTAATGCAATTAATATAAAAAAGAGAGAACACAATGACTCAGAGGCCATCCACTCTCTCCTATTCTTTTTGAGACAGCCTTACCTGTCTGAGGGATTTCTTGCCTTGCGTCCTCTTACCAAAGCCACAGTTGCAGCTTAGTTGCAGTAAATGTTAACTGCACTGAGAAAACTGGTGGTGTTATAATATTTCTTTCCATTCTTTCTGGCCAGAACAATCTAAGTAGAAGACAAGTAAATTAATCATCAAAGAAGCAGATCTTTATTAGTCCCGAAAGTGGGAAGGTAGAATTTCTGATCCTCTCAAATTATAAATCATAACAGGTTTTTAGTGGTGTGATTAATGGCTTTTTAGGTTAATTGTCATGATTTCACCTGCACCTATTTAAAGAAGATAATCCCAAACCAGATGCTTCACCTACTGCAATCACTAGCTTCTACCAGCTTAAGACACATGTCCAGCAGGCTGCAGTCTCATATGATTGCAAAGGCTGTCCAGGCTGCTCCTTTTGGCAGGTGGGATCCAGTTACTGGCCATCATGTTTGTGTGCTGGTGCTGTAAACAGGACCCCTTCCTGAAGGAACTTGGACTGCAGTGAAGAATCTGAGCAGTTTCTTGGAAAAGCGCTGTTAATTTATGAAAAGAACATTGCGATCTTGCCAGGAAAGGACCATTTTCCAGGAAAGATGCCAGGGCCTTTGCAGACAGTGTTTGGGTTGGTCCTCAAAGTCACAGCAGGTGATGCAAGGAGTCAATGACCACTAGAGGTGAGAACTGGGAACAGAAGTCACTTTAGGACTTGAACATCTTACCCAATAATCTGCAGACTTCTTTCAGCTCTAACTGGTGTTTGACTGGCATGAAGTCTCAGCAACACTGTAGTTATGTTTATTACTTGCAATCTAGAAAAGATTTAAGTGATGATTGGAACAGCTTTGGATAATTCACATCCCGTTCCATGCTCTAATGGATGTAATATAAATGTTATACCCAAACCCAATCACTCCCAAGGAGAGTGAATGAACTCGGCAGATGGCACACTGTTCCTTTCAAACCAGATGAACCATTGCTCAGAATTCATTTAGAATTTTTAGATGCAATCTTTGAGAAAACCAAGTTGCAAACTAAAGGTGCAACAAGCAAGGCTCTTCAAAACACCAGCTGAAGTACTTCCTCAGGGTGGCACAGGATGGGGAGGGCAGTGCATGGGCTGCCCTGGCACCTCTCACTACCTGGGTTTTACAGCTGCAAGTGTTCCTTCACTCACCATCAGCTGGTTCCTGACTTTCTGTAGAGTATCAGGTGTACAGTATGGCATTTTCACAACAGTGTTGCTTGCAGCATCTTGAGAGTCCAAACACAGCTTTTTTAGGGGTAGAGGGCAAAGAAATCATCCATGAACTCGAAGGAAGACCAGAATACCATTCAGCATTGAGAGCTCCTCTCTGGCCTTGAAAACATCCTCTCTTCTTGTGTGCCTGGGGCTGTGGCTCAGGATAGCAGAGCACAAGGTACAGCAGACCTGATCAGCACTTCAGCCAGGGAGGGATGCCCGGCTGGCTCAGGAGATGTCAAACACTGGGCAAGAACTCCAACCACTGCAGCTTCACTGCTCATGAGTGGCCCCTGCCCAGGAGAGCTCCACAGGCTTCTGCAGGGC
Source organism: Haemorhous mexicanus (assembly GCF_027477595.1). Lineage (NCBI taxonomy): Eukaryota > Metazoa > Chordata > Aves > Passeriformes > Fringillidae > Haemorhous > Haemorhous mexicanus. The sequence goes on from NC_082354.1 coordinate 11,198,389, forward strand.
TACTTGGCCAGGACATCCATGTCCCCAGCAGCACTGTGGAGGGATGTGTGCCATCTCATCCAGCAATACAGAGTGCATTTAGAGGTGAAGCTAAGCAATTTAAGGCCAGTGGCAGTGGGGATCCTTCTCACAAAAGCAGATGGATGCTTGGTCCAAACATACAGCAAATATGGTCACCAGAACTGTCCTTGGCTAGCAGACCTCCCTGTGTACTTAACACTTCAGCTACCACAATGTACAATCCTGTGTGTTGCCAACAGGCCCTTGTTCATCTTTCCCAGCAGTACAACAGCAGACAACCAATTCCTCTGGTTGGAGAAGTGTCATGGAAATGCAGGCTCACATCACCTGGGATGCAGCACTTACAGCAAAGCTGTTTGTGATTCCCTGTACTCGGTACTGGCCCTTTGGGTGCACAGGAGAAGGTGAAATTGCAATGCCAAAGACACCCCCAGGCTCTGGCTGTGTCACACTGCATGGCATAGAACAGCTGTAAATCTGGTCTAGTATCTGGCTAGGCCACATTTATTGCTGATTTGTAGCATCAGAGCAACAGAAAGCCACAGGAGGCTTCTGGCAAATCTTTTCTTCCTGAGAGTCCAAATCTGTCCTTCCTAATGAAAGGTGACATTCTCCCTCTGCATCAGAGTGCTGTCCTGGAAAAGCCCCATGGTCAGACCAAGGGCTTGGCCTCTGCAAAAGGCTCGTTACCCTCCTGTCCAAATCTCAGTGACTTGAAGGAGGTTAGAGTCCATGGTGGTACCAGGTCTTGGTTGGTACATTATAAAGTGTTTTTTTACTTGTTTATCATTAAATAATAATAAACTTGTTTTATAATTAAATAATCCCTGTTGGTTTTGCCTAATCCTTTATTTTAGGAATCTGACGTATTTGGAGCACTCTCACTTCTACAGCAAGAAATGGCTTCCTTTGTTTCTTATGACCAGAGCTGTTCCTTCTGAACATCCCTGGGATTGCTGACATCAGCACAACCCAACAAAAACCATTATAACATCAAAGAGCTCATATGTTAAACACTTGGGTTTTCCACCTCACAGCATCAGAGAAAGGCAAGAAGAATAAGGTGTGAACAAGTAAGCATTTTCTAAATCCAAAATGCTTCCTAAAATCCTCTTGGACAAAACTACTGAAAACACTGAATTGATTGTTCCTGCTGGTGTCACTGGCTAATCTCCCTAACTTCAGGGAAAGCACAGAGGGCAGTTTGCTGCAGACATGTGGGACATGCTCTGAGGGGCAAATACCTGAAGAGCACAGAGATGACAGAATAACAAAACATTCTGAGCTGGAAGGGACCCACAAGGACCAGTGAGTCCAGCTCTTAAATGAAAGGCACATACAGGGATTGAACCTACAATCTTGGTCTTATCAGCACCCTGCTCTGACCAACTGAGCTACTCTCAGTGTGACCCCAAACAGTGGCACCACTGCCTGGCACTGCTTCCAGCCAAGCCACACATCACACAGAACCACCAGCCTTCCCTGCCCTGCTGGCAGGAGGAGAGGAGGTGATGCTGAATGCAGCCTCCAGTGCTGTTGACTGGAGCTGAGTGGGCCAGAAGGCAAGTGGCCACTGCTGCATCCCTGAGTCAGCCTGCACAGGCACAGGGCTGTGCAGGGACTGACAAAGGCAGAAATCAAGTCCAGGCTCTCTGCTTAATTTGACAGGATACCATAAAAAATATCACTAACAACCATCTTGGTATCATTAAAATATAAAGATAGAAACAATCTAGGAAGACACACCAAATCCAGCACTACTCTCTAGAGGGCATCGCTCGAGGTTAAAGACTCATCTAAATCAAATAAGGCACTTTATTCCCCCAAGCTGTATAAATCCCAGCCTGATCTGTAACTATTGAATGGACTTTTTGTCAGATCTTGTTACTGAAATATCTTCTGAATAGATACAAAACCTGAGGGTGAGTGCATCGTCCACGGGCTCTGGCCTTGCTCAGATCAGATCATCCAGCTGCCTGCTGCAATTTACCAATTTAGCAATGTCTCTTTGCCATGGCTTCATGTTTTGTGACACACCCACACTGAGGGATGGGGAAGATTTTGTTTGGAAATGGGCTCCTTATCCAAACCCACTATGTTTGTTTAAAGACTACAGTTGCCTGGTACCTCAATAAGGATTGAAGAGCCCTGAAAATAAAGGCAAAAACCCACATGGTCAACCCCTGTTCTTTCTTGTCAATCACTACTTCCAACCTTCTGTCTCAAAAAGTGATCTTTGGTATTCCACACTAAACATTCAATATTCAATGAAAAAATGCAAAAAGCACCAGGCATTTCTTTTTTAAATAATGAGCTCTTGGTTGCTCTTTGCTACCATTTCAGACCCACACCACTTTTCCCCTACCCTGTGTTACAGCACATTTCCAAGAGTTAACATTTGAGGGATTGAAATGCTTTATGGGTGGGCAGAGGAAGGGATAAAAGGGAAAGCCATCTAGTTTGGAAAGACAAAGAGCTTACACAATTAGAAAATTTAAAACTCAGCACCTCAAGCCTTATATATCCCCCAGCCACCTAAGAAATATGGTGCATGTCGATGGCTGGGGTAGTGCTTGGAGGCAGAGCAATAAATCCCCTGGCAGAGAATGCTGTTTTTCCTCAACAGCAAAGCCAGCAGCAGTTCCCTTTGCTCAAGGCCCCAGGGCCCTGAGTGATGGTGAGGAGCATCCTGGGGCTGCAGCTCCCTGGCTGCCAGGGGATGGATTTAGCTCCTGCTGAGCCCTCAGCAGCTGCAATAGCTGTCCATAACAGAACTTTGTTATAGTCTCCATTACTGGGCAGGAGTAACCTGCCATTACAGGTTGGAGCACCCAGTTTATCCTGGTGGAATGTGAAGCGTTTTTCCTTTGGTCACCAGGTATACATTTTAAATTTGGGTGTTTGAGAACATGATGTCATTCCATCATCTATAGACATTCTGCGCACACCTCTACAGAGCCAGATGTGTTACCAGCTGAGACTGCAAGTTCTTCTGCTCTCTGCAGAGTCTGCAGCCTGTGTTTGGCAGCAGCAGTGTCCCTATGAAAGAATATTTACATGTTTCACAAATGTAGCTCAAACAAATTAAGCTCTGTACTAACAGGATCATAATTTAAGAGAAGTGCCAAGTGCTAATGCAATAATACAGGCTGATTGGATTAGGAAATACAAGCTATAACAAGTCACTGCAGCTCGTTCACAGCAGTGCCCAATACTCGAGGTACGGATGAGAGAGTGGAAGAAGAGCAAAGGAGGGCAGGAGCCCAACATTGCACTCAAACCTACAACATCTGAAAGAGCAGCATGGACCTTTCCTGCCACTGCTTGGGTCCTTTCTAACCTGTACGGTACGAGCAAGAGACTCAACTTACCTTGCAAGCTGGCTATCCCCTCACCTTCTCTTTCTCTTGTCTCTAGGCACATCCATTTCCCCCCATCTTTATTTTCCTCTTGAAACGGCTTCTTCTGTGACTCCTGCTCTTGGCTCCTCAGCAGGCTGCAGGTGGGTGCTGCTTAGTCCAAAGGCTAGTCCAAAGACATTCGAGGAACAGTTATGTTGTGTACAAAAGCTAGAGGCATTCGGCCCATGGTTACAGTGCCAGCAGCACAGAGAAATCCACAGAGCAGCACCAGTGCCTGTGTCCACGTGAGCAGAATGCTGAAACGCTAGAGTCACTTTGAAGAAGAAGAAAGGCATTTACTTTTCCCTTTGTATGTTAAATGACAGCAGCTACTATTAAAGAGAAACAACCAAGCCCAGACCCCCAGGGAGACATACAAAGGAAGGGCCCTGCTCCTGCTGCTGGGAGCTCCACTTCCAGCTGCTGGTTTTCCTTTTTTCCTTTTCCAGTACCACAAAGCCTTCCACCTTGACTTTTCCCATATTGATACTTACAGTCCAGGATAAATGACTCATGTAAGCAATCTATGGAAATGAACTGTTAAGCACCACAGATATTATCAAAAGGAGTGCGCAATTAACAAGTCTTTAAGATTTCTTGTGGCCATAAAGGCAGGACATGCAGTCCAGGCAGGAGCCCCAGGTCTGCCACAATTAATGCTGCACAAACAGGTCTCCTTGCACACTCAGGTCTTGAGATGGCTTTGGCAAGGTAGCAAAGCCAGATCTCCATGAAGGTTTTACTGGCAAAACTAAACAGTTCCAAATTCTTGGACGCCACTGGTTCTGACTCCACCAACTCCTTCCCAGCGTAGGCAATCTGCTCTTCCCAAATTATTGAGCCGCTTCTCCCAGTTCCATTTCCAGGAAAATACCCTCAACAATCAGCACAAAAGCACTGCTGTTTCTGCAAACCAGAGCAGGCACTCTGCCCTTCTTGGCAGTGCTCTGAGATGCTCCAATGAACTCCTAGAGCATTAAGACTTCATCACTGCCACAAAACATACACAGTATTATTTCCTAATACGCTATAAAGTAATAGCTGTCAATTAAACCAATATTCTGGTGTCTTCCTTTCAAAGCATTATTTTGCTTTGTCACTAATTTGCACAATACAGTAATTTCATATTACTTTCCCAGCTCTGAGCATGAATTAGCTCTGTGTTACTGTCATTGGCTCTGATCAGCCATTTTATCTTTTTCCAGCTCATAACACATGCCTATGGTATGGATGACAAGAAAATTCATGCTGATGAACATAATTTCAAACAAATGGCTCAAATAAATCGTGCTGCATCTTTTGAAGATAGCCATTTGCCCAAATGTTCTTTTTTATGCACGACGTGTTTGGCAATGGTGCTCTTTAGGTATCATCTAAAATAAAGCATAACAGATTTCTTCTAAAAATATGCCACTTAAAAAAATTATGCCGCAAATGCTAACGGCTGTGCTGAAAATGTATCAAACCAAAACAGCACACAGACACGGGGGAACAGATCCCATCTGCTAATGGCCACACTCACAGCTCCGAAGGTGTTGGGAATGGGATATTGTATGGAGCACAGCTCTGAGGGCAGAACTCAACTAGCACACTGGAAAAGTAATTCTATGATTAAAAAGAAACAATTGGAAAATGAAATAATTTACATTGCATGTCATTTCTCTGATGTAGTCCAAAAGAGGTATCAGCCTAAAAAAGAATATATTAAAGAAATTAAGTCAAATAATTAGCAGGGAGTCTTGGCAGGTAAAGTTGATGAGAAGCTGCATTCAAACATTCTCCTTCCATGCTGGTTGCCATTAAATGTTACCATGAAGGTATAAGAATACATGAAATTTATCAACAGCAGAACTATGGAAATTTATCTTAGCAGGAAATTGTTCCTTTGCAACTGAATAATTAGTTTCACTTAAGTCACTCAGGCTGTGACCGCCATCTGCATCCCCTTTTGTCTAATTCTTGTTAAATCCCTATTCAGCCATAACTCAGCTCCGAGATTACAGGACTGTATAATAAACAAAATAATTAGATTCCAAACTTGCAATATATTTCCTGAAATATGTTTTTTTTACAACTGCTATTTTGTATTCTCTCATGATTGAGAACTCAGCTTGCATGTATAAGAGCATTTGAAGAGAAGACAATTTTGCCATGAAACTAAATTCAAGCTCATTTAGGAGAGCTAAGTGAATGAGTTTTGATGCACGTACCAGAACGTCTGCATCAGCCAAGTCAGCCCACATGTACTGACATGCATCCCAGAGAAATTATGTATGGATGGAGCATATTCCTCTTCAGACTTGTTAAATAAAGACCACTACCGAAATTGGGTCATTCCCTTTGCCAGGGCAGTACCAACACTTGCACCCTCTGCTCCACACCAGCACTGGCACAGACTGGTAGCACTGAAAACAAGACACATGTCAGCTGAGGCCTTTAAAACAAACTCATTAAAATGGCACAATCTCTTTAGTCTTGAATTATGAGTGAACCCCAGGAGCACGGAATGCCCACAGGCCTCACCTTACACTCTGTATAAACCAAAAGATTCAAAGCCTGCAGAAAGCCAATTGAATACCTTTTCTTTTTCCCGCTGCAAGACTCAAAATCCTTGTGAAAATAGAAGTCACTGTTTAATTTTCCAGAGGCGGTGAGATACGGTAACCAGAGAAGAACTCCCAGCTCAGAACGATTCCTCTCCGAGCACAGGCACACCGCATGCGAGACCGCAGCGAGGACGAGCAGGGGAGGGCGGCCGGGTCCTTTGCAGTACAACGATGGGCACTGGCACAAGCAAACAGGCTCATACTCACCTCTGGCTTTCAGCAAGAGCTAAAGTATCAGTCACAGAGGAACTCAGCTTAAGAAACCGACACCACCAGTCTGCCATGACTCACATACAACCCATTACACAACCCACTGCCAGGAGGCAGGAGGTGGCTGATTGCCAACTCGGGGCAGCGATTTCCCAAGCCCGGGTCTCTACTGGGGAAGCTGAGAGAGGAGTCTGTCAGCTCAGCCAGTAGAGAGAGCTGCCCTGAGTGAGCAATGGCTGAGATCAGAGGGCAAGGTCTGTATCTCCACCCCAGACACCTTCACCATCCCATCCTGATTCCCCCAGCTGCCACCTCCTTTAAGGTAAAAGGGAAAAAAATAACAGTTTTGCAGCGACTCCTCTGAATGACCTACAAATGTAGCCGTGGCCATATAAACAATTGGAGAGATGGGATGAGATGATGGGGGCAACATTTGGTGGGAGGACAGTGAGGAGAGAGAGGCCAGCAAGACTCTTGGAGCTGCCATGCACAAGGGGCAGCACCAGAACACATCTTTCCTGAGAGGGCAGTGGGGCTCCTGCTGGGCTGGGGCAGGGCCTGGCCAGTGATGGGGGTGTGCTGGGAAGGCTCTGCCTGTCTGCTGCAACAGAGCCACACTGCAGTCTGCAGGGCTCAGGGCCTACAGAACTACCTCAAAGGAAAAGGTAACAAAAAAAGCCCTTTGATTTACCACGCCTCTAGAAACAGTCACTAACCCCTTCCCCATCTCCCTTAGCTTAGTCTTCTGTGGGAGGTCTTCTACATCCCATGATCTCCTCTCTGGGGATTTTTCCAGCTGAGCTGTGCCCCAAGAGCTGATGACTATAGCTCAAACAAGTCCTTCACAAGCGTGTTACAACAAACTGCACACAGACATCACTTGGGACTACACCAGCAAAACACACATTATTGTGTTTGCTCCCCTTCCCTCTTCTCTGGGTACTAACTCATGTTAGCACAGCACCCCAGCATCCACTGGGTGACCATGCTGTCTGACCAGGCCAAGGGCCTGAAAAACAGACAGCACTGTTCTTTGTAAAACATCATCCAGCACAAGCAAAAATAGAAGGATGGCCCTGCCCTAACTGTGACCATTTAAAAAGCCCTCTTTAGTTTCCTTAGGGCTGTAAGTGTTATTGGCTGGGTTTAATTAAATGAACTTGAAGCTATGAAGTTCATTGAAGCTGGTTTGTATGAGGTTTTTTTTTTTCAGGGAGTCAGCATTAGACAATGAGGTGCTGGATCCCAGGAGGATATTAAACATTTAATATACTGGCAAATGCAACATATAAAATGTTCTGTGAAGGATGAGCAGCAGAGCTAAAAAGCATAAAAAAGCTTCTGCTCATCTCCAGGCTGCTGCTGAGCACTGCAGACCTCCAGCTACTGAATCAATCCAAATTCAAGAGCTTTTCCTTCCTCTAATATTACACAGTGGCTTTTGCTAGCAGTAGACATGACGAGCTGAGCAATTTCCTATATAGCCAACTGTATGCAACTCTTATGAATAGATTGTAGCAGTAATTTGCAGTAATTGTCCAAAACTGCAGTTTACTGTTATTATTGATTTTGGACCAAATCTGAAGCATTTTTATTAGAGAGATTAAGAGTTACTGCTCCCTAAAGATCTGGTTTTACTAGATGTAGGAGAGTGTCACTGTAAAAATGAATTTCAGTACTTTTCAGTATAACAATGTAATTTAAATTAATTTTCGTGGTAATTTCTACACCACAGTGACCAACAACACCCAGCCAACACCAGATAAAGCTTATCCTTGCTGGGTTGAAGACTGCAGGAAAGGACTGCCAGTCCTACGGGCAAAGTTGGCAAGAGGAAAGCACACTACTTAACATTTGCAATACATGAGCTCACTGAAGCAACTTTGTGAGGGTGCAGTACAGGCTGCCTGGAAGGTTGGGGGAAGCCTCAGCTCACCAGAAGGCTGCCATGGCTGCCACTGGAGCCAGATTTGAGTCCACATCTGTATCAAAGGCATGCCAAACATAGACACAGGGCTCCTGCACAGGAGCGTGCAGAAGACTGATCAGTGGTGTACAAAAGGTGGCATTTGAATACTCCAGGCAACATTTCCAAAACCTTCCCAAAAGGCCAAAGGAAATAGGTGCTCTTTCACCCCCAGGTCTCTTCTGGCACAGCTGGTCCTGGCAAAAAAAGTCTCATAAAGCGTTGCTCTCACAGGTTGGGACAGTGACCAGAGGTGATAATTGGCTTCTTGTACAGTTACCTCACTGATTTACTCTGTGTAGGTCCCACCAACACTAGACTTTCTATCTGTTAGTTAAATAAGGTTTCCAAGCTCAAACAAACCCGCTGATATTAAATAAGACTGTTTCTTTGAAAGAGCTACTGAACAAGAAAACAGAGGTTTTTTCCCCACCACAATTAGTGAAATAATTTTCATCTGCTTTCTTTTTGAGTTTTTTTTCTCGAGAAGCAAAATAACAGCCTTGCCGATTACTCTTTGCTAAGGTACCCGATTGTGGTGACATTGAGGCTGACCTTGGAGTCACCTCCCCCGCTGCCGCACTCTCCTTTGTCGTACCACCATTTGTTTTTCAATTTGTCCAAGAGGCCTTGCTCATTCAGTTTTAATACTGCCAGGTTAACAGCATTTCTTGAAACGATAAAACATAACTTGTAAGAAAAATGCACAAATGCTTAGGAAATCGTAACGTATAAAAAAAGGAGCACAAGAGGACAAATTGGCTAAAATTTCACAGAACGTGGAGCTATCAAAATGTCTGTACAGCAAATACAGGGTTAAATATTGGAAGGTGGCATGGAGGATAACATTTGCTCAAAACTGAAGTGTGCGGGATGGGGAAATCGTCTTTGAGAAAAAAAGTAACAACACCACATCATGCAGTTAACATTCGTCACATATGGCAGGTTAACTTGGCTTTTACCATTTAAATTGAAAAAGCCATTGAACTGTAAAATTAAAACAGCAACAAACAATCAGAGAGGACAACACGAAGAGAACACAAAAAATGGATGCATTAAAGAAATGAAACCATAATTTACCGTCTTATTTAACTCCATGGAATATTGAAGATTTTAAACTTTTAAGTTACCTCAAAATCCACAAGAAAGAAAATGACAACACAATACATCAGGGTAGGTGGAATACTATAACAACATGGATATTGTTATATTATTCCACCCACCTTAATGCTGAGCCTTTGGGGGTTGCTACACCATAGCCCTTGGAATCCAGGTTGCCTCCAACTTTCATGGTGTCGCAGGGCTTGCGCTGCTCGATGTACTCGTTCATCGTGGACTCCAGCAGGAAGGCAAACTTGCCCTTGGACTTCCTCACCCTGGCCACCCCGTCCGCCGTCGTCTTGGTGAACACCGAGGGCTCGGCCGACTTCATGTATGACCACATTTTCTCATAGACAGCTATTTTTGACCTCTGGGAGAGATGAAAGGAGGGAAATGAAGAGTCATATTGGCAAGACTGAGCTCCTTGGGCTTAGCTGGCTTGGAGGTATAATGACACCCTGTAACTGATTAGGGCTAACAGATCAAAAAAGTCAAGGTAGCTCTGAGAGAGATACATTGCCCCCCTGAACAAAGACCAAATGACAAAATGTTTGGAGAGGGAGAAGCAAATCTCAGGCATTTATTTACTGATTGCTGAGTAACTGTTAGCCTCAAAATGAGCAACGGTGTGTGCCCATCCCAGCCTTAACTCCTGTTCTGTGCTGGGTTTATCCGCCCGTGTGCTGCTCTGCTACCGAGCCAGAGGGAGGATGGGAAATCCCAGCTCATCCATCATGGCCAACAGATGCCAAAGGAGCCTCTCCTCTTCACACAAATCCTCAGCATTGTTTTTTTTTTTACACTAACTGCTGCTAGGAAGGGCTGGCAGTTGCTTATTACAAGTTTTCAGCAAGGCAGGAGTGTGTTTTTCACAGTGGCAATGGCAGGTCTATGATACAGGAGACCATGACATTCTAGTGGCTGCCAATAGAGATGCTCAAACAAGGGATATAAATAGTAATTGCAAAATCTTTTATGAATCAATAATCAAATATTCAAAATTTGGTTTCCCATTCTCCTAAAAGACAGCAATTACAAATATTATCAGTAAACTGAAAAAAAATCACTGGTTAACTGCCTGTCACCCATCTATATTTTTTCCTGATTTTCCTGTTCTGAGGCTGAGCAAACCCTAACAGCCTCTAGCTCAGCATACAAGCTTTGTAAACCTTGAAATTCTGAGGAATGTGTTACTTCCCCTTCTCACTTTTCCCCACCAGTAACATTTAAGCCACCCTCAGATCTCAAAGCCACCTCCAGACTGTCAAGAATTTGTATCCTGGACTACGGGTTAAACTTTCCTGCTTGGTCAACAGAAGGCAGTAATGCCAACTGCATTTCTCCAAGGTCTAGAAATCCCAAAGATTTATATAAGGCTTTCAGTCCAAGTTGTGGGTACCTCAAATTTATGCCTCATATTCCTTGCCAGTTCCCTGTCCACAGCTTTCCTTGCAGAATAGGAATGAAGCAGGCAGTAGCTAAATCTAGTTCAAATTTAGCAAACTTGTGGTGGAAGACTGCTAATGTCCATCAGCTTGATGATCGAGACATGCTTCCTCCTCATCCAGGACAATTTAATGCATTTTGAATAATGTAATGCTCAACAACCAGCCTCCAAACACTTCACAGGGAGTCAGCCCTGCCTGCACTGCTCCTCAGATTAACATGCTCAGTTGGTGCTGCTACAGTGGATAGAGAGGAGCATGGAGGGCAGGATTTTATTTTATCCTTCCTGATGAACTGAAAAACAACTGAAAATGCAAACCAATTAAAATCAGCCCAGCTGACAACAGGAAATCAGAGAGACAACAATCAAGAGGGGCTGGCTGGGTCGTGGGTGGGTGAAAAACAAGTCAGAGAGAGCATCTCCTAGCTGAAGAGGAGCTGTGCAGCTTTGTTTGCCCAGCATCAGGACAAAGAGGGATGTAACTGGGGTCTGGAATGGTCCTTACACAGCTGAAAGAAGGAATCTGGATTTTCCTGACTTTCCCCTGCAATAACAAACACTGAATAGCCTGAGATGAGGATGGTGGCTCTGAATTTGAGTAGGGAGTATGGCAGCTCAGCCCCTGCAGGGAGTGCTAAGCCTCAGCTGACTGCAGGACCATGGATCCTGCCCAAGGAGGGAATCTCACTGGGGCTCAGGGCCAGGCTCCCATGGGCTGGCAGCCAGAACACCCTGACAGCCACACCCTGATCATCACTGCCTGCTCGCGGTCCCTCAGCGAGCACACTGACTTGGTGCTCCCGCTTTTCCAACAACCCACGTCATGGATGTGGGCATTTCCTCATCTCCTGCCCTGCTGGGAGCTGCCCAGGGCACTGCATGGCTCCCAGGAACCTGCCAGAGGGGCTGTGGGGATTCCAGGGATACCAGAAGTGGTGTCTCCCTGTGCCCTATGGGCAGCAGAGCAGCTGGGACAGCTGTGCACCTATGCAGGTGGCAGTGCAGGCAGTGTCCCAGGCACTGCCTGTGGCCAGCCTGCCAGCCCTTCTTGTGCAGCTCTCTTGGGCACAAAGGGAACACAAAACAGCCCAGATGGCCAACACAGAGACTGCAGGAGCAGTGGCAATCCTGACATGTCTTAGTTTCAAGGTTCTCGGCCTTACAGCCTTCATCTTCTTTTAACATAAATAATACAAATATTATTTATATTAATAATACAAATAATACAATACACCTGGCCATTTATATTTTCAAACAAGCACTGAAGGGACAAAAGGAAGGTAGAAAACCATCCTTACTCTTTATAGCTCTCAGCAAGCTGAAGTCATGTGCCTTCCAGATTGTGCATGCGCTATGTATGCTTTTGCTTGTTTTCCTCTGCAGAGTGTGCCTTTAATTACCCAGATAAACCAGAATTTATTTTCCTTTCAATCTTTTAACTCACATGTGAATACATGTCTGTCATAAGTTCTTTCCTACTCTTTCCACCTGGCCTGACTACCTGAAAGCAATGGCCAGTACATCTGTGCATTGTTAATAATCACAGTTATCTGGTGAGAGCCAACAGCATGCACAGGGCTGTACATGGTCCACAAAGCATGTTCCCTGCTCCAAGGGCAAAGGGTGAACATCATCATTCACGCTTCAGAAAACCAAATTCTACAACTGAAAACGTGATCTCTTTTCAACTTCAACAAATAGCTTAAGCTTTATAGTCTGTTGCCTTTATTTAACTCTTCCGGATGATGTAGTTAAAAATCAGTTCCCACTTCTACACAGTCATTGCCCACCTCTTCTTCTGACAAGAGGGATTTTCATAACATCTTATTATCAAATTAACTAAATAAGAATAGCAATTTGATTTAGTAGAAGTAGACAAAAAAATCAAGCTAGAAACAAACAAAGCATGTGTTGACTGGGAAAGGCTAACCTAAAATGCATCAGGCATGAATTAGTTTTGGAGCACAGTCTGGCTGAGGATCTCAGGGGTCCTGAGAGAAAGGACCAGGGATGTGATGGGCTCTGGCCACTGAGTCCTGCTTGGTTAGTGCTGATTTTTGCACCCATTCACCCAAATTCCTAATAAGGTGAAAGTAATTACTTATGATGAGGCTTCTCGGAGAAAGGGACAACTTTCTGCTCCTAGAGCCATATTTTAAACCTGCTCACTGCCATGAAACAACCAGTTGATTAGAGCTGGTCAAAGATGCAACAGGATGAAATGACAGATGGTATTTTTAGTACATATTTTTTTCCAATTTTCCAATTGCCTCACCTAAACCCAACCACCCCAGAAGCCCCTAAAAGACTTTCAGAAAAGAAAAATGTCTTTCCTAACTATAAAGCTCCAAATTCTGTGTTGAAAGAACATTTTTACCCATCTGTCCCCCTCTGCAGACATTCACACTACCTCTCCCAGCCCCCCTAGGAGTCTGACACCCATAAAAGGGGCCAGACAGCAGAAGCAACCACAGAGAAAGGATTTACACTCCTAAGTAAGGCAAGGTCTGACAGATCTGCACTGTTGCTAGAGTTCAGTGGCAGTAAAACATTCTCCCTGTCAATAAAGTGTTACTTTTAAAGAGATCCTTAGGAAAAAAAAAAACTTAAAAGCAAAGATTTAAGCCAATTCAAAGCCCATAACTGTAGTAACTCCCTATGCTCTGCAACTCCTATTTCTTTGATATTGCTCTCCAGAAGTCCCCCACACACATTTCCTCAGGATTTCAAGGGGATATTATTATAATTTTTTTCTTAAAAGCAACATTTTCAGTGTTTCATCTAGGCCCTGAGACACATTAAAGCGTCTTCATTATCGCAGCCTTACTGCAGATATAAATAGAACTGGCCTTTGCTTTGTCAATAATGCTGGCTTTTTTTTTTCTTTATTTGAATATGCTTATGCAGAAATATGAGCCACAAACACCCCAGCCAAGGGTGCAGACAGCTCCCTTCCATGTCAACAGAGCCAGCAGCTCTCGTGCCAAGGACTCACTTCACTTGGCCCATTACTAATCAGCTCCTAAATACACAATTCTTCTGGGTAGCAATGCACTCATTTGAAAAAGAGATGCCAATTTCATCAGTCCACAATTTTAACACTGTCTTTCATTCTAATTCTCCTAGTTTGCTGTGTGGTTGACTCCAGCAGTGAAATGAAAAATCAGCCAGAGTGTGGGGTAGCATTCAAAAGCATGGCCAGTCAGGGCTGGGGAAGTGACACAGGCATGGGAAGGAGGCAAGTTTGCCTCCCAGTTCCAGCTATTTCTTCAATCCAGCAACCACAAATGTGGCTCCAGCTGAGCTAGACCTGGTGCCTTGGTTTAACTTTTGCACATTCCAAATAACCTAGAGATACCTAGCAGACCCCAGCACACCTTGGACAATTCCTTGACATTGGTTAAATTTAGCTCTAAAATATGAAGCCTTCTCCCAACGACTGAATTCCCTTCCCCCTCTGCAGACATCTGTCTCACACTTCTGCTAAAAGTGACATTGTGTCACCTCCTCCACTAGTGAGTAGGGGTGAAGCTGCTGTATCTGAAGGAAGCAATGCTTCTCCTCTCTAGTTAAAGTATGTTACAGAAATGCCCTTTACCTATTTTAGAACATGTAACTCTCCTTATCACCTCCTCCACAACCTGAAGGTTTTCTTCAAAATGTCTCCTTGTGCACCCTGTTGGAATATTTTATTAAAAATGACTAAAATGGTCCTTCATTTCTTATGACAGGGACCAGAAAGTGATTTCCCAGCAGTCAAACTCAAATTGTTCTCCTATAGGTGAGAGTTGTTGATCATCCAGCCATGAGCCCCATATAATAAAATAAATACTATTTTAAAAATCCAGTTATATATTTTATAACTGTATAAATCTGTTTTACACGTCAAGAAATTTCAGATTATACTGATGTTATTTTTTTTACCTCTGCCTTCAAAACTAAGAGTGATAAACAAAGTGTAGCAAAATAAAAAAGCACGTGGAGCATCCTGACTGCAGCACACACATAAAGGTAGGCAGAGACATCAATAAAGATCCTAAAGCAGCAGACTTCCCACTTTGCTGCATGGGCCCTGTGACCACATTATAGCTCCTTAACAAGGGAGATTTACAGCCCTTAAGTCAGACAGATGTTGCTGATACAAAACACAACAGTCCATACTAAAATCAGTGCAGGTATTTAATGTGAGTAATACATTCTGCCTTTATACAGATCACACCTCACTTTGTATGGAGGCACACCTCACTGGAATGAACTGGGGCAGTTAAGTGTGAACCACAGCTTCATTATCATCACTCATTGCTTTTCCTCCATGTGTGCCATTAGCTCTTCTGCAGCAGCTAATGAGTCCAGGAGCTTATGAACCATTTAAAAGCAAGCTACTAAACAGGAATGAAAAAACTGCCAAGAGACTGCCTTGGTTCTGCTGCTGCTGCCTGGCTTGGGCCCCACTGATATCCACGGCGTTTAGGCAGTTCCTTAACTGAACTTCTACTATGGCAAATCGCAACGGAGTGGCACCACTGTGTTTGCTGTTTGGATATGGCTTTGATTTGGTGCCTTTCCCCTCCCTCCATGCCTGATGTTGAGTCATCCCTGGCAGAGCTGCCTCTGGGGGGGGAATGAGGGACACCGGTGGGAGCCCTCAGCCTAATCTCAGCCCCAGAGCACATGGAGGCCAGCCTAATGATGATGCTACATAAGAACATGATAAATAATATTAGTAAGATCCCTCTGCCTGAGATTTCCAAGCTCTTTACTGAGAAGGTAAAAATAGGTCTCATGAAGGCCAGAGGGCACCATTAGTCCCCTTTCTCCAGTGAGGACATGAAAGCAGAGATGCCATTTACTGAAGGTCATAGGGCAGAGTCTAATAGATCAATGTCACAGCTTTTAGCCACAGATAACTTGTGATGCCAGCAATTTACTTACCTATATGGACAGAAAAATCAATCCCATCATTACATGAACCTCTTGCTTTTATTACATTCTCGGCAGAAGAAAGTAGGTCAGGGCAATTCTCTTCCAGCAAAGCCAAACCTCAAGTCCACCAATCTCTACCCACAGTTTATGAATTTGTGGGATGCCACAGAAAAGCCAGATTGAAGCATGCACATGTATGTTTGTAGGAACACACAAATCTTTGAGAGTGCATGGACATACGTAAAAAAAAGGGTGGCCTGGTGACTAGTAATATTTTACAGCCAAGCATATGATGGGAGACATTGTCATGTCGGTTTATTGCTCAAATGATAACTTAGGCTTTTGAAATGGCATTTTTCTTTCCCAGCTGGGACAAACGAAGCCCAGAGAGCAGAAGGACCAGGCCTGCAAACCCCTGGGCTGCTGCTTTTCTCTAGAATCCTCTGTGTCAAGCTGCAGACTACCCCTGCATGGGGCTGAGGGATGGGGAGTCCAGCAGGAGGCTGGTGGAAATGGTGATGGTGGGGAAGGACAGTCCACAGCAATGCTGCCCACCCAAACAGCTGGGGAAGCAGCTTAATAAAGCCCCTCCAGGCTTCAGCATCATTAGTTTTTCCACACCTGACACAGACAGCGGCCTGATTACAAAAGGAAGTGTCTTACAGAAACACTACAATATTTCAGGAGGCGTGTTTTGAGATTTTCTCCCTGTGTATCATGGTCCTTTTCAAAGTGTGACCTTTGGCAGCAGGGGGGTGATGGGCTGTAGCTGCTTTTTAACAGGCAGCTCTTCTGCAGCCAGCTCTGCTCGCACAGACAAGCAGAGTCAGTCCGGCTGCAGCCAGACGTTGCTGACATGTCAGTAACAGTCTGAGCAGCAGAACGTAAATCAAGATTGTAAGATGCCCTTTCCTGGCACAACACTGAACTTCAGACTATATTCATCTCCTCACTTTATTGCTGCCTTTACTCCTCCTTTTTGCAATGCTGATTGGGAAATTAAAATGAAAGTCTTCTCCAGAGACAAGCTGCCTTTGTAAATCCTCTGTGACTCAGGGCCAGAGCCAGCGCTCGGGCAGCGCTCGCCCTGGGGAAGCAGTGCTGGGGGTGACAGGGGCTGGGTGGCACATACCAGGGATCTGGACAGCTGTGCTGGGGAAGCCTGTCTGTCTGTCTGTCCATCTGGGGAGCAGGAGCAGCACACACTCGAGCTGGCTGGAGGGAGGCTTACGTCAGCCTTCAGGCTAAGGGGCATCTTTCCAGCAGTGACATATTCAGCAGAGTTGTCTTGTCTGGGCAACTGAGCAGCACAACCAGCCCTGCTCTGGATTTGGCCCGTAATAAATTAACAGAGAACGGCATTTCCAGCACATGATCTGAACACTGTCAGGTCTAATGAGTTTCCAGCTCCAGACAGAAAAGGCCAATATACAGGCAATGATGGAGAAATCCCAGTGGACTGCAAGAGAGGATGTTTCATATTCACATCATTAGAGTTTCTAAACCTTCATGTATTTCCTAATTATGCAAAAGTAACAGTAGCAGTGCTGTGAGTCATTTATCAGCACCCATGTATTTTAAATGAATCTCTAATAAGCATGTACTAATGTGACACAGCAGCATTACATAAAGTAGTAGAGACTTGAAAAACCAGGGTCCTCGCTGTCTTGGGCAATGTCATTATCATTATCATAGAGCTTCTCTCCAAAAAGTAGAGCATTCAAACAGCAAGTGATTTTCCCCCCAGGCACTCTCTGCTTTGCCTCTGTGGTACAGACACAGTTACAGTGTTAACCCACTGTGAGCTGCTGAGTCTGGCTTCCCACAGGCTGCAGCCCCTTTGTCCACCTTCCCATGAGCTGCAACCCCTGTGTGTCTACCTTCCCATGGGCTACAGTCCCTCTGTGTCCAGCTTCCCATGGGCTGCAATCCCTCTGTGTCCAGCTTCCCATGGGCTGCAGTCCCTCTGTGTCCAGCTGCAGAATCCCATGGGCTGCAGCTCCTCTCACTACCTGGTCCCCAGAACCCACAGCCCTGCTCTTACAGAAGGTGACTGCTGTGTGGTATGGAGACAGAGGTGAGTTGGAAAGCCTAAACCAGAAGCACAAGAGCTATAGACAAATGCCATTTGTTATTGAAGGTAATGGAGAGATTTATTCAAATATTTGTTACTAAGTGTTGACTGAAAGCTTTGCTGAATCCTGGCTTGCCTGCTGAAATTAGTAAAATGGTTCAGCCACCTGAACGTTCAAATGCTCAGCCCAGCTCCATTCAAATGCTTCCTTTCCAAGAAGTAGATGATAGATGAGCTGTTAATTTTAGTTCCTGTAAGAATACATTTTCCTTTCCAATCTATAGGCCTAAAGACGTTAGATCACTTCATGGGAAACCATTTCTTTTGCAATTATGTCACATTTGATTTCCTGTTGCCTTTAAAACTGCCTGTTGGCCATGTGGCAGAAAGGAGGTTCAAGAGATTAAATGAACCCCACCAGCAGACCGTCTATCACCCATGCAATGGAGAGGCTCTGATCTCTCTGCATGCATACAGTCACCTTTTAATATTTGTACATCTCCCACCTATATAAAACAGGGGAAGAGAGAAAAAATATATAGGAGAAAAAAATTTTCACACCTTCTGTGTTTACAAACAGTTAAACTACAGTACTTTTTATGATTAACCACTGCCACATTGAATATCTCAGATCTATAAAACTCATCTTTGAAGCTACCACTTTTCTGTGATGTTCTATTCTTTAATGTTCATAAATAAAATCACACTTCAATATTTTTGTCGGGAATTTGTTATGATGACTGTGTTGTTTAGCTTGATGTCAAGCGCACAGAAACCTCCAAACTGCTAATCATAGTTTTATCCTAAGGCAAAAGCAAAGCATTTGTATGACTGCAGTGCTAAAGTGCTAAAAAGAAGACCTTCATCTTCACTAGCAAAATAAATTTTGAAATTAAAAATCAAAGAGTTTAACTACAGATGAAACCCTTAGTGCTGCGTGCACAGAGTTCACAGTGGTGTTTTTAATAGCCTCTGATGATGATCTCAATATC
This sequence comes from Haemorhous mexicanus, assembly GCF_027477595.1. NCBI lineage: Eukaryota > Metazoa > Chordata > Aves > Passeriformes > Fringillidae > Haemorhous > Haemorhous mexicanus. The sequence goes on from NC_082354.1 coordinate 11,217,130, forward strand.
GCTTGATTGCACAGAATGCATAAAAATCACATGGCAGCTAGAGGTATATAACCCAAGGCTTCTCCTTACCTAAACTGCTTGCTCGTGGAATTTATTTCCCTCTCATCTTCACGCAAGCTTATCATCAGAGGAAAGCAAGGAGCTCTTTAACTCATAACGGGTGTAGCACACCGGGGCTTCCGGACGTGTTATGGACATAATTCCTCACTCTCTCCTGAGGCTCTGGCATGGAGCTGGGCTCCTCCTGGGATGCCTGACTGGCATTGGCCTCACCTGCCACTGTCAGAGGCACCTGAATGGGGAACCCTCTCTGCATGCTGCCAGCTGGGGGCTGGCACTTGGCTGTTTCGAGCCAGGAGGGACCCACTGGTGCCACCACAGCCCCTCCTCACACAGCCCAGCACAAGGCTCTACAGAACAGGAGGGGAGGTCTGAGTTACCCCATCTGCTTTTAGCTGAAGGTGTTTCTAAATCCTTTTGATGGGTTAAACAAATGTTTTCTTTTAATTTCAAGAGTATTTTGGAGTTTGTTCTTTTGCTGTTCTTTAAGATAAATGTTCATTTTCTGTTTTGGTGTTAATCTGCCTTTGTTTTTTTCTTTGCTTTCCAACAAATCGTTTTCTATGTTACCTTTAGTTTACCAGCTTGACAATTTGGTTCTTAAGTTTCTTTTCAAGAGATACCTCATCAATATCCTTCCCACTTACTGCTTTTTCTGGTAGCTGCTTGCATGCACCTCTCCTCAGTATGGGCAACCAGAAATGCAGAGCCTCTTGCCAGCACAACTCATGCTTTTCTATCTGTCCCTGCTGAACTATTCTGATTTCAGAATAGTTTCAAAATGGGAAACATCTTAAGGCCATACTTAGCATGACTTCCTGTGTCCTAAAAACTGTGGGTTTATATGTATTTTGTGTATAGACAAAGTCCAGGAAGGACTCACATCTGAACTCGGTTTGCAAAGAATCACTTTTTGAGGAAAACCAATTGTAAGAGCTGGAACAACCATCATGCCCAAAGGACCTTCGGTCTTTCTACTGAAATTCCAAACAGATCTGGCAATTAATGACATTTCTAGGAGGAAAAATCAGGAACTGACTTCAGGGCAAGTCATTCCACCCAAGGCACGGGAGAGCCACTCGGTAGCTGAGTTGTTTGGTTGGGGACATCCTTAAACTTGTGCTGAGAAATACACATAGAAAAATTTCTACAATAAAGTAACATTCATTGCAGATCTTCTTTTCTCCTTAATTTTGTGAACAGTGATTAACTACATAAGTTCTTAGTGAAGTGTACTAGCAGGTCAGCTGTGTTTGTCAATGATCAAACATACACTTGTCAAGGTATTTTGCAGAAGCCTCTTAACAGAGATATCTGCTATCAATTAAAAGAAACAACCATAAATTCAAGGGCAATTTATATTTCTAAATGTCTACAAACACGTCCTGATGAAGTTTAAATACAGCCAAGTTTAGACAAGAATCACTAACTGATTGTAAAGGTCATACCTTTTGAATATATGCATATTGGAGGTGAAGTATTAGAGTGTGGTGTTATACTTAGGCTCAGTGCTAAATTTGGATTAAATGGCATTATATTGATTTGATAAGCTGCTCAGATATGCTGAAACTTTAATTGAATGTATTAGAAGATGTTAATTCTAACAGATAGACCTTTAAATGTAGCTTAGGGATTTGAAGCTTCTTTGAAACATACAGGCCTTCACCAACCTTCAAGAAAGAGAAAGAGGAATTTTGGAGTCCTTAATCTGAGTCCATGTGTTAATAAATATCTCAGGAGAGGTTCTTTCTTTTCAGTATGGATGAGTGCCCTTTGAAAGCCAAAAGGGAATTGATGCAATCTATTGATTGCCATTTAAACGCCTTTATCAGCTAATTAGTGCAAAATGTAAGATGTTTCTGAGCAGAAACAAGCAACAACCATGAGAATACAGGAAGGTTCCTCTGAATCTTAGATATACTGGGAGGACAAATGCCATTATGCAGAGAATCACCAACAAGTGAGGAGTGTAAACAGTGTCTGCTGTGAAACTGTTATAAAATACCAGCTCTGGCTGGAATTGTGAGAGCAGTGCTGGAACTGTGAGAGCAGTGTTGGCATTGTGAGAGCAGTGTTGGGACTGTGAGAGCAGTGTCACGCCAAAGCAGCCGCTGTGCAAGCCTCAGGCAGCAGTGGTGCATCCAGCTTAACCCCCATAGCTGGGACAGCCTCTGCCCAGGAGGCACTGCCACGTTTAGGGAAACTGCCAAGACTGGAAAATAGGTCATGAGCTGGAGTCTGCCCAGGTCTGAAGTGGCTCAAAGTCATCACCATCTGTTCATCTGAATTGAGAGGCTGGTATCAGTCCAGTTTCAGGTATTCACACTGTAAAAAACCTTCAGTAGTGATGCTGTCTGAAATGGGGCTGGCAGAAGGGAGCCATGGCCTGAAGGAACTCCTTCTAGCACATGCAGACAAGACGGTGGGGATCTGAAGCTCACTTATATGTTATCCCTATTTTTCCTTTCTACTGTAAGTCTGGCACCTTCCACTGACCAGCAGTGATTAAGATCAGGATCCGACTAGTATCTTTGAGAAACATTTTAGCCTTAAAGCTCTAGAAAGTGATATACTCATTCAAGCTTCTTAATGGGATCTTAGAGAGACGGTCCTGAACTTCCTGTGTGAAGCCATGGCCCAGCTATAAAACCAAGTTACTCCCTTCATACTGAGTAAATTGTCATGAGCCACTCAGCTAACTGCTGTTTAAACTAGCAAAATGCTGGGGGAAAATAGGTGGAGGATATTTCCCTTACAGAGGAGATAAGCATCACCCTGTACTCAAGAGAACTCATGGCTTTTTCCAACTCAGAGCACTGTCACTTCCACTGCTGCCTTTGGAAGCAGAGTGGGAAAGAGATGCCAAGGGAGAACAAGTACCCTAAAACACAGAGAGGTGCAGTCTGTGCTGCAGGACCTCAGAAAGCAAGAGTCCTCTAAGTTATTTAAAGTTTCAGCCACCTTTACTGTCTTATTAAGTAACTAATAAAGACTGTACAAGGAAGTGTTTATGTGAACATACGCATTTGTTCTAAGGCAAAGCTTTTGCCCTTTTCAAATCAACTGAAGAAGACTGTAATTACAACATATTCATGGATGCATCACTCTATTCAAATTAATTACTCTGCAAAAGTTAATGCAACTGAAATTATGTTGTGTGCCTTGAGAATGCCAAAGAGAGTGAAGCACACTTAGAGCTCATTCTTCTTCCCACTTGGCCCATACAGCCTTGCTCCACACTGCTGGGGCTCTGCTCTAGTCCTTCCCCATTCAACTCCTGTCCTGGCCTGATGGAGCTGGCAGCTCCTGACAGATCAGCTCATTTACAGCCCTGCTTTTCCCAGCACCAGCAGAGAGACACAGCTCATCTCAATATTATTAGCAGCACAACAAAGCATTCATAAATTTACCAGACTTTGTATCCTTTCACATGAAACACTCATTCCTTTGATCTCTCTGTGAGAAGGGGTTTGCTTGTTGTGTCAAACTATTAAGGAAATGAAGGAACATCCCCACACAATTCCTCTTTCTATATGAACTGTAACAAGATAGTCAAAAGAAGGCATTTTTCCTCCTAAGATCAGTATAGTGACTATAAACAGCACCAGTATTTCTCAACAAGTTGTGCTACCTCTTTTGACAGGTTCACTCAACTCATTTTTGTTGTAGATATAATACTGCCTTGGGTTGATAATTAAGCAGAATAAAAATTTTTATACACTAATGTCACCCTTACAAGGTCAGTGTTTATCTCACAGGATTTTAACACAAACAGAAGCTGCTGCAATGTACCTGCTAAGACAGTTAATTAAGAACCACTGAGTATCTCTTTTAATATAAAGACATTACAGACAGTGCAAAAGCTTCATAAAATACCTTTGCATTCCCTTTCAGGTTTACATCAGATGTCTGTGTCATATATTGAAATTTTAAGTAAATTCAAGGAGCCCTGTGTATTTCTCCAAGGAGCCCTCAGTATTTCATCAGCCTACAGCAGCAAGGGGTTTTTTGTCTCCCTCCTCTCTCCTGCTTGCACCTGGCTAGTATGCATGACAGGCAGTAATTAGTCCTGCAGCACTGACCATTCTTCTATACAAAAAAAATGTTGGTTTGAATGGCATCTGATTGGCACTGCTGAGAGAGAACCAAGAGCTCCCTGAAAGGCCTGAACATTCCAGTTCACCCTTGGAAAGAAATAAGAGCTTTTCAGGATGACTTTTCAGACATAAAAGTGGACTGAGATCATATTTAGAGTTACTAATGCCTCTCACCAAACTGCCTGCAGTTTAGCCTGTGGCTTGGCAAGAGGAGAAAGGAAGGATGATCTTAAATAAAAGTGTTCACTTGTTCCTACCCCCAAATGTTCAAACCTTGCATCTCCCTAACCAAGGTGAAAAACAACCAGAGTTCTGGGGAACAAAATTTTTACCTGACTGTCAGACACAGCCACAGCCAGATGCTGGTGAGCAATGAAGACACAAGAATGGCAGCAATCAATGCCCTACCAGGAATGAGCAGCACATGGGCCTCCCATCCCCCTCCATTCTGGCAAGTGACCACCGACGTCGGATGGCATTACTGGCTGCCAGCTGGGCACGCACAGCAAGTAGGTCAAGAGCATCACTCCTTGCAAGAGTTTTCTCTGCTAAATATTGTGCCAACCACTGCATTATTGCTCATCAGACCAAGGCTCTGAAACTGGTGTTACAAAACCCTTCCCGTGTCAGCAGAGGTCAGGTTTTCCATCTTGAGATGTTCCAGGTTAAGCAAACCCACTCATTTTTGATAAAATGCCTTTTAATATTAAAATCTGCACTCAGGCCTGTCCTGATTGCACAAAGCATAGGATGGCTATTACAGCTGCATAAAATCAAACAACTGAAACCCATAAACTAGGCACTTAAAGGAGACTTAACAGACTTACTCTAAAGAATTCTTTGGTTGAGCCTGAATCCAAAGTGCCATAGGCTATTTCAGTTTGTTTAGCCAGGTCCTCTGCACTCTCTATGGGTGAAACCATCCTTTCCACCGTAAGGAAGGCAGCGAGATTAGCAGTGTAGGAAGAGATAATGATGAGAGTGAAGAACCACCAGACTCCTCCAACAATTCGCCCTGAGAGAGATCTATGGAAAAACACACATCATTAAATTGCTTTGAAGACAACACTTGATTTTTTTTCTTTCTTCACTGAAGAGAAATTCACATGCACAACCCTTTTGTCCAGACCTTTCAGGTATCTGTGAACAGGTGGACTGTGAGCCAGCTCCTGATACCTTCCCTCAGGAGTGAAAAATCAGTTCACACCTGGTCTTACCTAGTGAAACTCTTTTAGTAGTCTTTCAGTGACAACAAGAACAGTATATTAAGAGATAATTCATTTGAGGAGAGGAACAAGCTCTCCTGACTTCCACAAATCCTTTGCTGGAGAAGGCTTTTCCCAGAAGATTTTTGTTGTCTCTGCGTGCCCATCTTTCCCTGTGCTGGACATGCTGGGATATGCCAGCATCATGTCCCTTTGCCCAGCTTAGAGGACACAAATGCACCTTTTACTGCATCCACTCCCAAAATGTAACATACAGCAAACTGCAAAAAGGAATATGAGTAAACACGCAAAAGAATGTACCAAAAATGATCCAGTATCCTTCTCTCATCACAACCTAGCAGGAATTACAAACTGAATCTGCATATGGAAGTGGGAATAGAGGCTGGTTTGGTTTATGTTTTATGTTAATTAAAATTTGCATGTTGCACTGTTCCAAGTCAAGCATATCCCTGCTTTACAAGCACCAGAGCAACAGAGAAGGAAATAGAAAAAAAACATGTGTTCAGTCTTTAATTGCAGTCTTTGGTTTTTGTTTTTTTAAAGGGATTCCATAAGGATTTAAGAAAAAGCCTTTTTGCAAGCATGTAATTACAAAATGCCTAATGGTCAGAAGGTCTGGATCTTGTCAGCAAGAGCTCTTGATGTTTTACAGCAACTGAACATCAGCCTCAAAGTATTTGATCTGGGCTGAAGGATGGCAGTGACACATCAGCCAGCTGGGTGGGGAATTTCATTGCCATGTACATTGCTTGTTCTTCAAATACAGCGTGTTGACCAAGAATCATTTCAACTGCTGAGACAAAGCTATTTCATGTTTTCCCTTAGCTCTACTGATACCAATGGAGGAAGAATCAATCTGTGGAACCTGGGTGCTGTAGTCCTCAGTTTGTGCAAAGAAAAGAAGCAGAAACTCTTACCTGTTTATTTGTTTCCTTCAAGCCCCTCAGTGCCATCCCCAGACAGTGGGTACAAGTTGTCCTACCAACAGATGGAGATGGGCAAAAACCAAAAGTCTCATGATGTGCCCCCACCCCACCTACACAGGGGGGTTTGCTGGTAAACTGCCCAGTCTTGGCTAGAGCCTGAGATTGCCTGAGCCATTAAAAAAATGCCATTAAATTATTCAGAAAAACAAAACAAAACAAAACAAAAAAAACGTATCCATCCAACATTAAAGATCATGACAAAAAAAAAAGTCACCAACACAATAAAAACAGAGAGCTCAATCTGGAATATGTGAAAGGAATGTGGAGAAAGGTGAAGCACCAATGTTCTCTATTCTCCTCTGCCCAAGGAGCTAAAGCAGCAGCTCCCACTGAGAGGGCAGATGAAGGCTGGTTCCTCAGATCCACATCCACCAGATCACCCACAAGAGGAGGAGGCTTCCCTGCCTGTCTTGATGGCCTCCCAAGAGTGTAAGGGACTTCCAAGTTTCAGCTTGGGCTGTGGAGCCATTGTGGTCACTAACACAAAGCTACTGAGCTGCTGCAAAGGGAATCTGCAGCAATATAAATACAGAATAATGCCTTCAGTCAAGGAATCTATCTACCTTACTCTACTTTCTCTGTAGGTATCATGTGAGTGGGATTTCAGGGAAGGCTGCAGGCCTTTTTGGCCAGCTTCCTTAACAGGTAAGGTTTTGGCTTTAGCTATTTGGTAAAGCTTGATATCCTCTTACTTGGGCTGACACAATTTTCTCCAACTACAAATCAGGGCCTGCTGAACTTGTCACATAAGGCTTCCTTTGGAGCCAGCAGAGAAAAAGAGAAGCCTGACACCCTCAGAAAGAGATTTATCTCACTTGCTGTAGTGTGGGATAAATCTAAAGTTGTCCATCTGTCTCATAACTTCAGAGAGAACAAAGATGCCTCACTAAAAACCATAGTCTCTTGCTTTCAGATGGCTCTGTCAGGTGAAATTCATCCTCCTTTAGCTCCTTTCTTCACTACACACTTTCCATCTTCAGAGAAGACCTGGAGTTGAACTTCTCCTCACTGCACTCATGTGGACAATTTCAGAGACAGATGGAGGAGGGGTTGGCTAGCAGGTCCAGCAGCTGAAACATCTACTTCCCTACTGCAGGACAAGCTCTGTCTGGACTTTCTAGTTCCCATGGCCCTCTTGCTTTAAGGTAGGTCTTGAAATAGGGAGAGGAAAAAAAGACTTTTCAGGGTGTTCTGATAAATGCAGTGGAAGCATTGGGAATAAAATAGTATGCGTTCATTTTCCCTACAGTTTCCCATAGGAAATCTCTTACTTGCATTGGTAGCTGCTCCTTCTGTTGGTAGGACAGATGGGTTGCTAGGATGGAGATGGGCAGAAGATAAGCGTTTTCCAAACCAGGGAAACCTCAAGCTCCCATTGCTGCAACAATAAAAGGTTTGTGCCAGGCTGCATGTTCAGACAGCATCCTACACACTGAGAAAGGTAAAAACACCTCACCCCAGAGGTCTGGCAAGCTGCATGAACCAAGTCAGACAGATACAGCACAAAGACCACCTGAGAGGCAGGAGAAGATGGGAATGGGGGGGATCCCTTGACGAAAAAGGCACTTCCCCGAGGGTCCCACGTGCAAGAAAGGGGTCTCGCTAGATGGGGACCAGGGCTGTTCTCAGAAGAATTGAGGTCACTTCAAAGACAACTGGATGTCACTAGAGCTGCTTCTCCCAGAGTCTTCCAAGGAGCACAGAAAGAAGGATTAAACAGCAGCTACTACGGAGCAGTCTGGGCTGACATAGCTGTCACTTGGTGTCACAGGATGAGGCAAAAGAAAATCAAATAAACCACAAACTTGACACTGAAGGAAAGACAGACAGAGAGATGAAGAACAAGAACACGGACAAGCATGGCCTGGCAGCCTCCTTGACCAAAGAACCCCAGTTTTCCCCTGTCCATCTGCTCAAATGAAGACCCCTTATACCCACTGCAGCGGCTGGTGTAGAGGGAGAAAAAGGGTTAGTACAGGTACACTGGGTTGGTAATCAGAGAGCGCTGTTTGGTTTATACTGTGAACCACAGAAATATTTTTCCATTACTCAGATAATAATTATAGAAAACTCAATCAAGCTTTTAATACCAGCACCACTGTTTCTGATGCAAGCCATACCTGTCCACATGTGCAATAATGTAATTAAATACAATCAATTAATGCTTTAGCTTAATATAGTTTTCCAAATCACCTCAATTTGTATGGCATTATTTTAGAAGAATTAGAGTGCTAACAAAGGAGAGGAGCAACACAGATCTGGAACAACAGGATTATAACTCAACTGTCAAAACAAAGTCAGATGGTGATTTCAAAAGCAAGTAAACAGGAAGAGCGCATACCTTGAGAGGAAATTTAAAAGGAAGCATGGAGTCAAATGAGAGCAAATTAGTAACAAAAGAAAAAAACAAATAAACATTCAAATTCACATTCCATTTCCAGGAGAACAATACATATAATACATTCAAACAAAACTTCACTTATGAAAATAGCTTGCATTTTGTTTCTGCTCAAGGCCATAAAAGATATTTAATTTCCTATATTACAGATACATAACAAGCTTCTGACACTACTCCATTTTTATTTGGGCTCTTTGGATCGATATAAGATGGTTGTTATGCTGACAAATAACCCTGAACACCTGTCCTAGTGTGGAGCCCCTGGATACCTGACACAGCTCAGCTGGTGCCCCCAAGCTCCAGGCCCAGCCCTGTGCTCGCACGCCCAGCCAGCCTCGGCCTCGGGGACACAACGGGCACACACAGCATCTGAAGCACTGGCTTGAGATGCTCCAGCACAGGAATGGCAGTGGGAGTTTCAGGAATGTCAGGTTACCCTCTCATTGCTACTGTGAAAATCCCACAAAGACATTCCCATGGCCTTTAATAGGAGTCTCTCGAGTCTTCTGCTGTGAAAGCAGGGACCTAGAAATACACCCTCTAAATGACCAACCTCGAGATAGTTTTTGATAATCCCCCTGTCTTTTTCCATCAGCAATTAATTAATCTAGCCTCTTTGTTCTACATGAATAAAGAGCACAACGAAAATACACGCTCTCATAGAGATTTCAAAGATACTTTTGCTCAGAACAGTATTACAAATTTGACTGTTTTTTCCTGATTCCATTTGCTGTATGCATCTCACATAAAAGCAAGTTTAATAATCTACTTTTGATGCCTCAAAAGTGAATTTTCAATGCTTTAGCTCACCATGCAAAAAACACAGCAGCCTTTGATAGCAGAACAAAACTGCTGAAATAAATGTTGATTACATCAAGGGATGCACTAGCCCCCAGCCTTTGGCTGCTCTCTGATTCTGTTTAGACGACTCCTATTAAATACAGAGAGGAGAGTATAGGGATATATCCTCTGGAATATCCACACAGCATACTCACCAAGGATAGATCTAACTAGTCATTAGATGTCACAGCTGTTCCACACAAAGGCAGCTGAAAGAGCCTTTATCAGCAAGTACAAAAGTGATCTCTCCAGACTGCTTGTCGGCATCTCTCTACGAGTGCTGTGCGCTCTCATATAAGAAATTTATTCAGACAAAATTCACAATGGAAGAATGAAGCCCCTTTTAGTGGCAATAAAATAGTATGAAACATTCACATAGTCAATGTACTGTGAATGGTGTAACCTTACAAAGATACGGATTAAGAATGGAATACTTGGGAATAGTCCCTTCTACGGAAAAGAAATTTGACATTTTAATCAACCTAAATTAACATATCAGTCAAAGGAACAGCGTTTCTGGAATTCAAACCAAAGTATTAAATTTCTCTTTTTTTCCTGTAACAATGCATATAACTGCCTGGAATGTTATCATGGAAGGTAACAAAATAACTAGATAACATCTTCAAATGAGGGCCATATATTAATACTGAGCTAATAGCTTCTGATGGACAGATAAAATAAACAGATATACTGCTGTCTCTCTCCTTTTTTTTTTTTTTTTTTTGTAGGTATTTCCAAGGCACTTATTGTGGTTGTATTGAAAAAATCCAGTGCATTCCACTTGTTATATAAGGTAAATGGCTGACCATGCCAAAGAGTCACATGAGAGCTTCCCAGAAATCCTATGCATTTTTATTTAACTGTCAATAACCAGCCCTAGCAGAAATGCCTGCAGCTTTCCATGTGATGTCCCAGTGCTTATTTCCCGGTCCTTTATATTGGCACACACATGGTCAACAGCAATTTAAATGTTATCACTGCTCATCCCCGTTAACAGCGAGCACTGGGGCAAAGTGTCAGTGCAGGTTTGAGGCATAAGGCAGAAACAGGGAGGGCAAACAGGGGGAGGAGGCCAAGAGCTGTCAGTGCACAGGGAGCAGCACACCCAGACACCAGGAACTGGAGACACTAACAAACACAAATTTATAGGATGATTATTACACTCTAACAGACAAAATCATGATCCTTCCCAAGAAACTTCATAGAAATTTTGTCACTTGATTAGTGAGGTAACTCAAGACTTGCAATGCTATCTGAAAACCTGGCACCTTTTCAATGATTCAGGTATTGAAAAAGGCAGCCTGGAGATCTACAAGGTGCATTTTGAATATCAGTACTTAGGGAAAAGATCTCTCTCTTCCTCTAAATAGCAATTTTGTAAAATGGAAAACTGCATTCTGTTTGTCTCAGCAGGTGTTCTGAATAAATAAAATAGCTGGAAACTGGTTAATAAATTATTGTCATACAAAAAAGAATTATTGCTCCATCACTAAGAAACTAGATAATTTTACTGCTTATAACAAGCACATCACCAAAGTATTTTACCAGTGTAAATGCAGAAACATGATAAATGTTATTAAAAAAGAAATCTGTGGTATGCATTGTTCAATCAGAGGGAGCTTCACTATTTTAATCTGGTTTTTAAAATACTTCTATAAAAAGAAATACAATTCTACAATAGTTAATATTAGTGCTCTCTGTTAAAATTGGTACTAATATAAATCGTACTTTACTACAGCCTTATCCAGAAAGAACATCTTCATGAATAAGAAAAACTTTTATGGAAACTGGCAATGCTTATTAGACCATATTGACCATGAACAGAGGGACAGCAGATTAGACTGGACTGAAATAACAATACACACAGAGGACAGCAGCACAGCACACCTGGAGACATGAACATGTGCAAAATGGTGGTAAGCAGAAGGATGAAAGGATGATTCAAATAGAACAAAACTGGAGAAATTGGGCTCAAAAGAAAGCAAAAAGACTAGCAGGAGCCTTGATGGGAGTGGAGATGCTTTAAAGTGCTGTTGCATGTGACTTTTAAAAAGAAATCTTATTTTGCAAAACAGAATGTGTCATATGCACCAAGGAGATGACCGTAAAATGAGATATGCAGCAAAAACACGGTAGCCCTCCAAGCATTGCTGAAAACAGAAAACCCTATGCATTTTACAGCCTCAACATGGTGAATATAAGTTTGGCAGAAATGCATAAATGGCATTATAAGCAATGCTACTTACTCTGGAGGCAAATGTTAGCAAGCATGGTGGCTTGATGAGGATGCTGAATATTGAATGGAAATGTCAAAATAAAAAATTTGGAATTAAAAAGAAATTTGAGAAAGTAACATATATGCACCATGGTATCAAGAAATGACCATAAAATGCAAAAAGGTGATGGAGTGATATGGAACAAACCTTGGAGAAATATCGCATCCTTGCTGCATAAAGGCACCCAGGGAAAACCAAAGGCTGTTAAATATTCCAAACTCATTTGGAGGGTCAGGAGGATTCTGAGGGTCACGTGGTTCTTCAGTGTTGTCTTCCAAGTGCCACTCATAGGGGCTGAATCTGCTGACTAGGAAAAGAACTACGCTGACGCCAATGTAAGCAAAGACTATACACATCCAAATTTCATAAGCCAAAGGATCCAGGAAAGAGAACACGCCCGGTTTAGATTTCTGAGGCTTCTTGATCATGATGGAGATGCCCAGGCTCATAAAGGGTTTGGAAAAGTCTATGACTTCTTCTCGCACCAATGTTATGGTGAGGGGGGCAACAGCTATATCTGCTCTCTGGAAAGGGAAAACAAACCCAAGTTAGTTACAAGTCAGACACAACAGAATCACAATCTAGAGCCTCAGGCTAATGAATTGGATGATAAATTACAAGAGTGAGTGGAAATAAATTCTTTGCAGGCTATTTTGCAGTCGCTCTTTAAGGACTACATGATATTAACAGAAAATTATTAACAAGTAAAATTACAATCAAATCTGTGCAAGGGGCTCATGACAGCAGCAGATATTTCTATTAAGTTAAAATGGATGAATAAACACTACACAAATTGGACAGTGAGATGGCAACCAACACAATGTCATTTTCTAGTAATGGTCTGTAACCACCCATTTGTCTTGAAGACTTTGGACAAATTCTGTTTGCTATGTTTTAATTTTCTCTTTTGCATTCTTTCAGCAAGTTCTCTTACTGATTAGTTCAAGATCTTTAAAAGGAACCCATAAGAAGTAATCCATCACTGAATTTCAGCTGCACTTGGGTGCTGCTACTTGCATGCTCCTTTAAAACTCCACTGCAGTAAGGGACACAAAGGGATAGGAACCAGACACACCCTTTCTGTGGTCACTGAAGAACAGTTAACACAGATTTCTGAATCCCTGAGGAGTAAATAGCCTGGATAATCTGAGGAGAATGCAGTGTCATGTCTGCCCTCCTGTCTTAGAGACCTTGGCTCTACAGGTCTGTAACAGACTGTGCTCTGGGGCTGTGACACCTGGAAGCACCATGGCATCTATCACATCATTCACCTGTGTGCTGGTGAATGAATACCCTTCCCTTCAATCTGTACATCCTTGCTGCATTCCATGGGTTGGCAGGCATGTAAAAACAAACTACTCAGTTTCCTGATTAAAAATAACATTCCAGAATAGATTTTCAACATATTTAACTGTACTTGTATTTCTATGCTACAAAGATTCAAGTCATGCGACTTAGATACTCTAGCCTTGATCCAGCCAGGTGTATTTGTATGAGAGTGGAATGGAATGCTAAAAAAAGAGCCCTTTCCATTTGAAGAGTGTTATGAGAGCCTACATACCTACATACACTATTTTAAACACTCTAAATATTCATGTTATTGATATTTTTACAGAAGGTCTTTCATTAGTAATTAAGAATTTCAGAAAGAAAAAATGGTTCTTAGGGAAAGCTTGACTTGTCAGTACCTAAACCACTGTGCACCTTTAAAATCAGATTTTTTTTCTTCCTACTAGTAAATAGGCATCTCTTTCTGGAGGAAAAATAAAGCCTGATTAAGTGGAAGTTTGAATAAAAGTTAATGGGAAATGTTAATAAGACAAGATTAAAATCCGTGCCAAAAAATAATTGAATATGCCTTTATGTAAATCTGATGGTGATGTACGTGACTGTCATTAATATCTGGTCTGCTCCTCCTCCTAGCTCTTGGTTTGGGTTTTACATATGATAAGCAAAAATGGCAAAGGCTTCTCACACAGCTGATCAGAGCATCATGAGCTTGGTGCCTGCTGGTGCTCAGCAACACCGTGAGCCATCCTGGAGCACCGCTCAGGGTTTGCAGACCAAGGCCAGTGACAGCCTTGTCAGATGAGGGCTGGCCCTCCCCACAGCTGCCTCTCTCTGGAGGGCACCCATTTGCACACACAACCCCAAGGTTTGCTCCAGCCACCCAAGAATATCTCTTGACAGTTCATACCAGCATGTGCAGCTACAAGGTACGTGCACAAGTTCACTGCTTGGAATAATCTGATAAAACCATGCCTGTGCATGTAAGGAAGCCACTTGGAAATCATGGCCCTGGGTGCCCCCTCTGACAGCCCTGCTCAGTCCCTTTTGACAGTCATGTGTACTGGGACACTGCCTTTCCCCTTGAGTAGCCCTTTCCTCAAGGAGAAAACCTCAGCTGATTTGTGGTCACTTAGTGCAAAAATCTAGCTGAACGTGGCTTGAATATAAAAACTGAAAATGCCGTTGGATGCCTGGATGTTTCCTGGCTTTGCAGATGAATGTATTCATCACCTAAGTAATGGAGAGACTGGAGAGGAGGATATGGGTAAAGTGAGGTAATATCTTTGTAAGATGTTGGAACTTGTTCACAGAGGAATTCCCCAAAAACATATTTCTCTTATAGCTGCTGCTTGTTGAGCTCCTGTTAAATACCAGATGTCTGCAGTCAGGGTGAGATTCACACAGAATATCAGTTTTAAATGTAATCAGAGTCCACAGCCAGCTGGAAGACTAAGCACTTTGACCATGCCACTGTACTTCCTGTTGAACTGATGAGGTACTTACAAATTAATACTTATTAGAGCAAGCTTAATGGATCAGGACCCCTGTGGAGACTTAGCAATGGCTCCATGTGAAGTGAAGCTTAGGTGGGAGGCAGGTGCCTTCCTGCCAGGCACTTCTGCACATGGACTGCCAGCCTTGGAACACCCCATCAAGGGAGGGAAAGGTGCTTCAGCTGTAAGAGCATTTGGTTTCTGGAGCATCTTCATGGACTTGGAGAATTTTAATTCTCCCCAAGTAATATTTTAGTTGCTAAAGTAGGCATGGTGGAACTCTTCCTAAGTGCTGATGCAGCATGCAATAAGGTCTGTATCTCCTTCATGCCCAGCTGAATTCATGCAGGATGTTCCTGTGGGGGGATGAAGCTGATGCTGAAGCACAGACAAATCACTCGCTAAAGCCCTGATTGTTACCATGTCCATATCATACAGGACAGATTTCTTTGTAAATAATTTAAAACTGCCTTATAATATTAAATGGGATACAAATACTAATTTTCTGATATATCTCAGTCTTCCTGCTTTCCTACCATCCCTACCAAAGGCATTCACTGAATTGGAAACACCAAAAACCACCCTTATCCCTTAGTGAACACGGCAGCAAGCGGCTTCTGCAGAGGGAACAGGCACGGCCACACAGGGTCTTGGGAAACCAGGGCACTGAGAGTGGACCAGCTGCAGTCCAACACCAAACCTGGCTGCTCACCACTTCCCGAATATTAGCTGCACTAGGGAGGTAAAAAACCAGTTCTCTCTTTGCTTATTTATTTAGAGATACAGTATTTGAAATGGAGAGCTTGTGGAGAGCTCTAAGCACCCTAAAGGATCATTAATAACTGCAGCACTGTTGAGAATTTCCCTCCCTGTTATGGCTGCAGATAAGCAGAACCCATACAAACTGAGCTCGATTAAAAAGAACACAACCACAAACACATGCCCTTCTTCGTACAGAACTGGAGAGGGGTTTAAGAACCTCAACAACTGAGCTTTGCTAATCACTCATGACTAATGGTGTTTCAAACATCATCTTCAGTGCATTTGAGCCGGGCGAGAAATGTCATGGATTCCTCTGAGGCTTGTTCTGTCTTTGCCTACCAGTGAGGGAGGGATGGATTTAGAGAGGACAGGCAGCACAGAGGCGCTGCCCACTCTGCTCAAAGATGACCCCAGGGAGCTGCAAACCTCCAGACTCTTATGGGGAAGGAGAAAAAAAAAAAAAGCAAATGGAAATATCCTTCTACATGGAGAATGAAAAATGATAAGATGTTCCACCTCTGTAATCCAAAAGGAGGAATGGGATTCCTACTTACAGACCTACTGATGACTCTCCCAAATCCATAGCTGTGCCCTAGAGACAGTGAGATCTGGGCTGTGCTCCTGCCTACACAGGCTTTGGGTCACTCCTGCTTGTGGAGCTGAACACCTCCTTTGCTCAAGGGTCACCTTTCAAGAAGTGGGTCTGGACTGCAGTCACTTTGTGGGACAGAAAGCCAGGCAGCACCCCAGCTCTAAGCTCTGTGCAGACTGTAGCAGAGGGACACTGACCAACTTCCATTGGCAGCCAAACTTCTGTGCACCTCAAAAGTGCAGAATGCAGGTACACAGGGGCACCTGAAGGGACTGTGCTGCAATGGTGACTGCCTCTGAACATGTTTTAACACTTCTCAGTGCAGTCTGAGGTTTCCAGGTACCAGAAAAGAGTGTCAGACAGAGCAACACATCACCTGTGGTATCAGCTGGTAAGAGCTCCCTTTGTAAAGGCAGTCCAATATCCCCAAGGATATTCAGGGTGTTTTGAGAGGCCAGGTCATGGGGGCAATGTGGTTTTAACACATTAGCTCACACTTATTTAAAGCCAACAGGTCATACCTGACTAGCACCATGCTGCATTGAAGTCTTAATGTGCCCTAGCTGAGCAGTGTAAAAAGGTACTAAGGTGTTAAAATGGCAGTTGGCCCTGTCTGCCACAGTTTGTCAAAGTTAAGTCCATTTGTGATTTCTGTGGATGCCCACAGCTCATTCTGACACACTCCTGCCATTCACAGATGGAGACATAAAGGGTACATCTGCTTTTGGGGCTGTGGACATATGTGTGCTTCCTCTGCCTGTGCTTGGACTCAGGTCAGCCAAAGCCCAGGACCATGGCAGCGTGGCTCTGTGCCAGGGCTGTGCTCCTGTCCCCCACCACAGCTCAGCCTGGCCAGGGACCCCACGTCTGTCCATGTGTACAGGGCAAGGGTCTGTCTGAGCTGCAGGGCAGCGCATCACACAGCTGCCTTTGGGGACCTGTTCCTGGGCTTCCCTCCTGCAGAAACCAGGAGTGAGGAGCAAAGGACAAACTTCACCCACTCATGGCACGGTCAGGCTCTGCCACAGACTCAGAGCATGTGAAAGATTTAAGGAAAAGCAGGGATCAAACTAGTCTGCCTCTCTGCTATGATTCAAAGGCTGTAGGTGCCATCTTTAGTCCTGCTGCATGCTGCTGGCACAGCCAGAGAGGCCAGCCCCACACGGGGTGGGTTGGTCTGCTCAAGGCAGGGAGATGTGTCGGTGCTCCCTCTCTGACAGACTGCGGAGGCTGCTCTGTTCTGGGGACTGCCTGTCCCTTACATCCCTGCTTCATTCCTTTGTGCTATTTTACATATTGAGAGGTTTTTATAGAGGCTTGTTTCAACCTGAGCAGAGTTTTAAAGGCTGTAAGGTCTGGCTGCTCTTTTCATTCCCAAAGCATTTGTAGTTACAATTAAGATCTGTGTTAAAACTACTGTCAGTTAGCCTCAGCACTGTGAAAAGCACCAGGCCCGGGGAGGGATGGCTTCCCCTGGCTGAACAGGGAAGGAAGAACAGCAGCCTGCTTTAAAAGGAGAAGGAGAAATAAAAGCCTACAGAAAGAGGCTGACCCCAAAGAAGAGAAAAGACGACTGTCTAGTGCTCAGCAGCTGGTGGGTACAAAGCCCCGAGCACAGGGAGCTGCTGCTGCTCCTCAGCCCCAGCCAAGGGCACGTCCTCAGCCCCTGGGTCACTGCAGGACAGCACTTGCCCTGCTGGATTGCTCTGCTGGTTAGATTTAAATAGCAATTCAGTCTCCTGGACTAAGAATGATTTAGTTACTTCCCTTCTGAAATGTCCAGGAAAAAAGCTTTACGCATTTTCTATTTTTATTCTGTTGAAAATTTCCATTATTCTTTGGAAATTTCTCTTAGTTTAAAAAAATAACAGTGCTTGAATGGGTATCTGGTAGGATGAAGAGATTTATTTGGACACCATTGGAGTGAAAGAGCAAAATTAAGGGTTTTTTTTTAGCCTGAACTGACACTTTTTGATTTATGAAAAATCAAATACATTTCCTTTTATACCAAATATCATTATGATTAATAATTAGTATTAAAATTATCATTACTACTACTATCACTAACATTTAAAAATTGCTAACAATCCACAAAGCTCTGTTATTCCCTCTCCAGCAAGCCTGCTGGGTTCCCCTGCCTGAAGCAAAGGAGTTTGGGAATATCTGCTCAGGCAGAATTCCCTGCCTCCAGGGCTGCCACCCCCCTGTAACCAAGTGAATGGGCATAGCCCCTTGCAAAGCCACGAGGCCCAAGGGCACAGCTGAGATTGTCCTTGACTTCAGGGACCCTACAGTAGAGCAGACTTTTATACCCTCCAACCAGACTGATGTGATATGAGACAGGGGAGGGAGAATTTCTAATGGGAAGCATTTTAGTGTGTAAATGTCAATGTGTAACTCTAGGGACTGCTCCAGTCAGCCTGCTAATGCCAACCTCCAGTGAGTCCTTCACTGGAGTCAGGGCTGTGCCACCCTCCAGAGCTGCAGCAGGGTGACACAGCACCCCTGGTGCTTTGGGATCAGCTCAGAGCAGACTGGGGCCCCTCCTCTCCAATGCAGTGTCTAGGAGGCTGGGCTGCCCTTTCTCCCCTGACTCTGTGCTGCATTCCAGAGGAATGGAGAGCAATAGTAACAATGAACTGGCTCAACCCAAACATTAAATACAGTTAATTAGGGTTTTAACATTAAAATGACAAGCCATTCATTTCCTATGATTGTCCTAAGAGCAATTTTAGAAATTTTGCATGCATGGGGCTATGCAAAAAAGGGTTCAGTATTCAAAAAACTGGCTGAGATACCCCAGCAGCGCCAGGTGGTGGCAAGGAGGCTGCTGGGTCAGGAATATGCAGTATTTGATAAATGACTAGTCACTGCTTATCACTCAAGACAAATGCAATCTAAAGGATTGTGTTTCTGCCACAGCTCAGCTGAGCTGCTGGATAACTGGTACCAAAACCAATCAGGCCCCTTTCATCCTACCAAGTCTATCTTCCACAGATGCTAACAAAGGCACTTA
The DNA here is from genome assembly GCF_027477595.1 of Haemorhous mexicanus. Classification (NCBI taxonomy): domain Eukaryota; kingdom Metazoa; phylum Chordata; class Aves; order Passeriformes; family Fringillidae; genus Haemorhous; species Haemorhous mexicanus. Next base: position 11,236,166 of record NC_082354.1, read on the forward strand.
AAATCTAATCTGCCTCTTGTCTTCCCAAAATGGAATCCAGAGGAGCCGAATTTGAGTAATTTTGCTGACAAGATTCACAGGGGCATTACGTTAACATAGTTTTAGTTCCCTAATAGAGTTCTAAGCCCGTGAGAGATAAAGGAAAGTTAGCACGTAAATGAGGCACTTGCTCCAAATAATTAGCACTTCTGGAGTACTTCTCATCTTCAAAGGGCTTAGTGCACATCCTTGTGAGTGTGGTACACAGCCCCCTCTCAAGGGATGGAGAAAGAGGCCAAGGGTATTTCACAATGTTTGCAAATAGAGCTGGGAAAAGGTCTGGAGGGCTGGTGGGGTTTGTACTCGCAGTTCAGGGGCTGTTTTCCCTGCTTCCAGAAAGCCAGGTGGGCTTCCATGCAGCTTGCAAGCTCAGTTCAGCTGGGCAGTTTGGGGAGCTGGCTCAGCAGCACGGGGCTGGAAGCATTAACTTGGGTCTGCACTCAAACCTCACGGGACACATCTGACCTTTGAATAATTGAGCATTGCAGTGGAGAGGCTTCAGAAACAGAGCTCACAGCACGAGTACAGGAACTGTTGGGGGTCAGGGAGGGAAACATTCCTCAATTTTTCATTAACGAGAAAACACAGATGAAAACTGTGCTCAGAATACAAAGGAGCTGACCTTTTTGCAGGGGAAAAGGAGAATGGTGGGTGGTTTTGGGGTTAAGGAATGGTCTGTGGTGCCTGCAGGGCTGGTTTTGCTGGTGTGGAAAGGTCACAAGTATGATTAGGGCTAAGTTTGATGCTAAGGGGGTAGAGCTCTCTCGAGCTAGGCTGGTCCCAAGAGGCTGTGGAAAATGCAGCTGCAGCCAACCTGCTTATCACTCACTGGTTTGGGTTGGAAAGGACATTTAAAGAACATCTCGTTCAACCTCTCTGCAGTAAACAGGGACATCTTCCACTAGATCAGTGTGTTTAGAGCCCTATCCAGCCTGACCTTCAAGGTTTCCAGGGAGGGGGCATCCACTGTGTCTGTGGGCAACCTGGGCCAGGTCCTCAGCACCCTCACAATGAAGAATTTCTTCCTAATATCTAATCTGAATCTGCCTTCTTTCAATTTAAAGCCATTCCTCCATGTCTTATCACTACATGACCCTCTAAAACATCCCTCTCCATTTATCTTTTAGTCCCTTCAGGTATTGGAAGGTGCTTTAAGGTCTCTCTGGAGCCTTCACTTCATCAGGCTGAAGAGCCTCAACTCTCTAAGTCTTTCCTCACAGGACAGGTGCTCCAGCCCTCAGAGCATTTTTGAGGCCCTTCATGCAGGTGGATCTTGTATGGCAGCTGCACAGACTAATCTCACTGGGCTCAAGACACAAAAGCTGTAGCCCACATCACACCTTTCCTCCCTTAGTGTACACAGCCCCCGTGCTCTGACTGTTAGCAGCAATTCCAGGCTCCCTTTTGCCATGCTTTTTGCACATGGTATGGTTATTTTATAAGTGAATGAACAAGTTTCATTGCCTGTCACTTGCAAGTACATCAAAAGGACCCAATTACAGCTGATACTCTTGATATTTCTTGAACCACACACAGAGCAACTGAGGGTACAGGTTTCCAGTGCAATGTAATTTGCTTGGAACTAAACTAAACCTTTGCTTCAGAGGTTCTCAATGGACTTGTGCTCTCCAAGAAAGTGAACTTGTTTCCCAAATTGCACAGCTGAGGCACGTGGAGTTCAGAGGATTTGCATAATGGCAAACCTCAAAGCAGCAGGGAAGCAAAGAAGTAATCCAAGGGTCCAGAACCCTGTTTACTTTCTGTAATCAGTAGATTTCCCTCCCTGCCACAGTACAATACAACAAAACCATTGTTTTTTCTATAAAACATTTTCAAATTGAACAGGCTACCAATTACATAATAAGACATCAGGACTGACTGCTCCAGAGTAAGAAAACTTGTGAAAATCTAGCAATTACTTAAAAAAGATTGATTCATTGGAAAAGAATAATCTCAACAAACATTTTGCAAGAATGATGATGCATTATCCCAAGGAAATTTTGAGGTGACTTTTAGAAATTACACTCAGCCACAGAACAAAAGGATGAAATTGAAATATACACTTCTGCTCAGATATTTTTAATAAAGGGAAGCTTGTTAAAAATAAACTGCAAAAAAGATTTGGGCGGAATCACAAATCATCTCATTAGCATTTGAGGGAAAAAAAGATGAAATATCAGCTTGAGAAGTCTTTTCTGCAAAGCCAATTTTCTCCCCCTTCCATCTGGTTTAACAGTATTCCAAAATTCTCATTTTCAAAGAGGGTTCTAAAATGGCAGTTCCGGACTGTTTTTGTTCTTACTAAACAAAGTGATGTACACCCAATATAGAAATAGAAAGAAGAATGCAGTGAATTAGCCTTTTTTTCCCCTGTCTGACAGCTGATTTTTGAAGCCAAACCCAGGGTTTAAAGAGAAAAAACATGTGGGTGATTTCACACCTGCATTGCTTCTCACCCTGAAAAGCAACCATGGAGTTAAATGGGTCTGGTCAAACACAAACCAAGATCAGTGACCCAGCAAGGCTCAGCATCCCAGATCAGACCTTTAATGAGAGGGACACCCCCCCCAGCACTTAAGAGACTGATACAGAAAAGGAAGATCTGGCAAATGAAGAAGAAGCATATAAAGAGCAAACTGGAAATTCTGCTGTAAACAGGAATTTGAAGTTTGCCCAATGCTACTTATCAACTTTTTGTGGACTCTGATTTGGAGAACAGCAGTAAAAAAGTGACATTTTCCTGCAATGAAACAATTAGAAAAGCAGACTATAAAAATGGCAATACAAAGAAATATCTAGAATTTTAAAGGTAGTATTCAAACAGATGATCTTTATTTTGCAGTTTATTAACTTTGATAATATTTTTTAATAAAGAACATTAAAATGAAGGTTAAGAGAAACTTACCCCATAGACCAGTTCACCCACCATGCCATTCCATATCTTAGTCTCAGGGTCCCTAGCTCCATATTTCCCATCTCCAACAATTGACAGTTTGTATTTTATTCCAACATGTTTTGCTATTTCAGAAGCTAAGTCTACACAATATCCTTCATATCTCTCATTCCCTTCTAGTTGTTCATGGTTTTTCTTATACATTACATATGGTGATTCCTTTGAAACAAAAGTAAAGATCAAAAGTCTATGAATGTAAAATACAGCTGTAAACCACACAAAATGAGAGCTGTTATTATCCTTTATATTACTGGCAAATATTTACAATATTTCCTGCTTTGGTACAGAAATTAGACAGACTTCTGCAGCATAAAACTCCTGGGCTGATCCTACAGCCACACATACTACTGACTGTATTCCTGGTAAGGAGCCATTGAAGACAACAGGACTTTTTAACACAGTTACACATCTGCTTGCAGAATTAGGCCTGATTAGACAGTCAAGTAGCATCATTGTACCAATAATTCAAATTTTAGCGTTTAAAGACTGACATATCCAGCCCCTGTACCACAACCACAATTTCCTAAGGCCAGTGGCCAAGAATGGGGCTCTGAAGGAGATATTTTCAAAGAAGCCTAAGGGAAGCTAGGTTGAAATCCTCAGCAGCATTTTTTGTCACTGAATTCCCTTAGCCTTCTTGGAAAATTCTAGTTGAAATGCTGATTATATCTCACTAAATCCATAGGAGAATAAAATACAATGCTTCAGGAAACAGCATAAAATTAACTCATGCTTAGTAGAACTGTAAAAAGCACAGAAGTCCCAATGAATGCTGTACAGAGCAGATCTGTAGGGGTGTTGGGACTGACACAGGTGCTGCTGCTCGTGACACACAGGAAGAGCTTTGCTCCTTTGGGATTGCACAGGAAAAGGCTGCTTATCACCCAGTGCTAGAGCAGTTCCAGTTCTCTACAGGCTTCTTTGTGCCACCCTTACTCAGTCCACAGGGGTTGAGTTTACAGGAGCTGTACCTGAGTGAGGGGGGCAAGATTTGACTCTACAGGACAAATGCCAATCAATCTCTGTGCTCATTTACAGGCATGCACAATAACTTCACTTACATGAGGCACTTAATTGAGTTCAAGTGTCTGGGAAGCAGCAAAGCTCAATGGTGAGCTCAGTGAGCTCCTCCTGTGAGCAGACTTACTGATATATACATAAGTTAGCAGGGTCAAGCCCTCAGAACATTTCTGGAAGATACTGAACTTTCCAGTCACTTGAATTCACACAGTGTTCAACATCTGCCTCCTGAGAAGGTGTCTAACACACCTCAGGAGCCACGTGCCTGTCTCCTAAACACAAACACACTAAGAACATAAAACTTACCAAGATGGTAGTGACTACTATAGTTCTGTTCTCCACAGATGAAGTGTCATTAGAGGGCAGCTGATCTAATGCTGGCACATATCTTTCATATTCATTCCAATAACCAGCCTATAAAAATGGAGATTGTTACCTCATTACATACCTTTACAAGGACTCTGGTACCTGAACTTGTAAGAGCAACTGTCAAAACCTCAGGTTTTGTAACATTTCTCATTCACTGTTTTTGTCATTAAGGGACTACATTAGCTTTACATCCATTACCTTAAAGAAATAATGTTCTTAAGACCAAGAGCAATTCAGCACAAGCCAGGTCTAAGTGAAAATACATATTAAATTCTCCCTATCTCAATTCACATCAGTTGGTGCCTGTGGAATAAATTCCCATATATCCACAGCATAAGAACATACTACAGACAAGAAAAGAAACGGCACAGCATTCTGAGTAAAATTCTCTGAATTTGTGATTTTTATCCAATATAGCCCCTGCAGACCTGAGCTGGCTTTAGATGCACAGACATCATTGGCAATGCAGGCACAGCTGCATTTTCTCCAGTGTGGGACACAAAACCCTCTGTGAGCACGAGGTGACTTTATCAGCTGCCTGGTGCTGACCTTTGGCTGCATCACTGGGCTATCACAATGGCTTTTGTATTTCTGCACAACACAGAAGTAACACTGTTCTCTGCACCCCCTCACTGGCTGGGCCATGTTTAGAGGGACTTGGTCATCAAATGTGCAGAACTGTTTAAGGAGTCTCAGTGGTGATCAAGCAGGTTAAGAACCTATGTTCAGGTGAAATCAGGGGATTTAAGAGACTCACCTACACACATTCTTCTCTCAGTACTTTTGTGACCCTGTCTACCTAATAGTTTTGGACATCTGCCTTAAACTTCTTTTGTAACACCAATCTAGGCAACTATTCCACTTAGGATCTATCCTTTATTTAGGAGACAAGAGAATTACTATGAAATTCTAAATAAAACCAAACTTAATTTCTGTTAATTTCAGAAGGTTTCACTGATTTCAGCTTCACTGTGGCTCTAAAGCCCAATATGGAGAGGGAGGGAAAGATGGAGAGGAATTCAGAAGACAGGACTAAGCACAGGACCATGACAGCAGGTATTGTGCTTGGCAGTTAAAAAGAAGGGTTTTAAGGGAAAAAGTTGTGTTTGAAGTTGACATGGAAACCAGTGAAGATGTTAAGCAGGGTGAGTGGTTTAGTGTAGGAACTGAATGCAACAAGGTTCCTGGGATAGGGAAGACAGCATGAAGGGGGCACTCCTCAGGACCCTGTTATTAAACTGCATCTCTGGTATTTCTGAATTTCATTGGTTTGTTGGAATAAATATTGAAATGGTGTGAAATCTGGATCCATGTCTTGAAACTCACCTTCCGTGACCCAGAAGCTTTCATTTCATACACATCAATTGTGTAATTTGTTCTCCTCCCATAGGTGTCAAACTGGATGTTCCCTGTCATTCCTTGAACTTGCACCTTGAGGGAATAAACAGAAAAGCATTTTAATAAAAGATTCACTTTATTTTTTTATCTATGTAAGAGACTTGTACTGCTTCTGACACAGCCAATTGTACTGTTCAAAACAACCCCAGTCCCCATTCTCTGAGTTCCAGCTGTAAACATTTGTTAGCACTCAGCTGGTGACTCAGAGTGAGCCAGAGTGAGCTGCATTTAAATGAAATTAGCCCTGCAGGTATGTTAAATGTAAGAAAGCCTGATCCTGCCATGCTTGGTCATGCTGGGTTCACTGGTACAGAATGGAGCATCAGTGAAGCACAAGCAACAATTAGTGCAGCTAAACCCCTCACAATATGGCACAGAGTGATCTGCAGTGCAGACCAGAAGGGCATCTCATTGTTCATTCTGGGAAGTGCTTTATTTTAAGATCAGTCCCAGTGTAGGAGAAAAGAACAAATGTCTTCTCTGAATGAGCACAGACAATTGTCTCTACTGCTTATGGGGTTTTGGTCCCAGGCAGGATGGATGGGTGTACAGACGGTAAGTCATTATCATTACCTACTCACATGAATCATCTGAAGGGGAAGTATAAAGTACTTTGTCTCAAAAAAAAGCCTTTCTTATTTCCCTGTATGAAAGGATGAGGCATTTTCCTTTACCACTTATCAACACTGACAAGTTGTCATCTCAGGCAGAAAAGGTAACAGTCTCAAACTTTAGTAGGGGAAAATTAGCTTTAATATTTAGCAAAAATTGTAGAAGTTACAGGAAGAGGAGCTAGACTAGTCAAAGGCAAACTGTTCAGGACTGGTGACTGATCTGCTGGTCACTGTTCAGAGATGAGGTGCAAGGCTACATCAAACAAAAGTTCCAGGGACCCAAAATTATCCAGTGAGCCAAATTCACACTGCCATATAGGGACTTTTTTTTTTATCCATAAGTGGATTTGAACCTTCTTTAAAATAGTTTATATCACTACAGTGGCTGGAAAAAATCTGAGGTATTCCTGTCTCCAGAAAGCTAGAGAGATAAATTGCACTTTGAAAACCAAATTTGACCCCAAGAGCTCTTATCAACTGTGAACTGAGCAAATGTATTTGTAGGGTAGTTGACACATAATGTCAGCTTCCAGATGTGAGTTGCTGTGCCTGCCTCTGGCATTTACTGGAAGCTGTCTGGCTACCTTAGCACAGCAGTGACTGGGTGTCTCACAGAGCCTGTTACACTGGCTCCATCCTGATGCCCACTGAGACACGAGATTTGTGCACTGCACACCTTTTGGCTTCAAATTTAATTTGTTTCTCTTTGGTGGGAAAACTCAGCACTTTGCAACACCTGGCTGCACTGAGGCAGGAAGGCTTGCCAGGACTCAAACACTTTTGGTGGCAGCATATGGAGGCAATTGCAGAGTGACTATTTATAAGTGTCCAGGTAAACTGCCTGTCACTGACCAGATGTGTTAGAACCAGCTTCAGAAACAAAGATATGCACAGTTTTCAAGGCTGTTGGGAAGAAGTTTCAAGTAATGCCTAAGTATCTTGCCAGCAAGATGACTATAGTGAGGCACTGGACTTTCTGCTGGCACAGGATAGATATTTCAAGGATATCCTGGAAAAAGCATTCTTATCTGAGTTGCTGCTATGGAGTGGAGAGGAAAAATTATTAAATTATTGTGGGTTTTTTTTCCTAGGCAAAGATTCAAGATCATTGCCTGAATAGAAAGAGAGAAGGTGATGGACAGGATGGGTACTGGAAGGCCATGTGGGATGATCTTGGGTAGCTCTTGTATGAGGTGTGCTGGAAACCTTGTTCACATGACTCTGAATAGCTAAAAATTCAAGGCAACCAGCTAAAAGTCTTCTGCATTTCTTGCCAATCATACCTTTTTATATCTTTTCAATATATTCTTTAATAAGTTCTCCTAAATAAGGGAGTGTCCTATTGCAGTGTTGATTTTCTCTATTGACATGAATACCTCATATATCAGTACAGTACAAATTCTTTAACTATTGTGAAGACTGATTTTAGTTATTTCTCTTCAAAAGTGTGCAGTGCCACACTAATAAATGTGCAGTTAGGGCATATGTTAGAGGAGATGAAAAAATGGCATAAAATGAGCTCTGGCTCTTTTTATGTGAGACTGAACCATCTCACTTTTAAGAGTGATAGAATGATTATAACCATCCACAACTCATTATAATATTCTGATATAATCCTCCAAATTTGGTAGCTAAGAAAAAGCAGTAATTAAGCTAAGTGTATGAAGACTGACCTAGGATTTGTTTACATCTAACACAGGCATAATTGTGATCTCACTCACTCCAGTTCAATGTCTGCATTAATCTAATCAATGCTAACAGGTTTGTTTGAGTTACTTGAGCCAGATTAAAAGCAGCAATCTTGCCTTTTGTATCTACAAAAACATTATCCAACTTTTCCTGTAGTCACTTGCTTTAACACAAATAGCAGACTAAAAAGACTTAAAAATCAACAATATTAGAGACATAAGTGAGGTAGGATCCCATGCCATAAATCGTGTTAAGGATAAAAATGTGGCCCTGCAGAAGGTAATCTGGCTGAGTGTAAAGTTATGCCAGAAATCTGAACTGGTTAAAGGCTAAACTCTTCCTAGGCTCAGGCTGGTGCTGAGATCTATCAGTACTAATATGACCAACAACAATTTCTCCACTTTTTTAGACCAATCTGAGTTGAATTTTTACTGGCAAATTATCAAAACTGCACACACGCATTTAAGTTCATAAACACATCTATCCCTGCAAGAATTACAACACATGTACCAAAGACCCAGTCTAGTTCTGTTAGTCAGATTTGCAGGCTCATCCTGACTTTAGAAACCCTCATATGTGTTTGATTGCAAAATGGCTGATGCTCACTCTCCTGGGGAGCTGGGGGATTGTAGGTGCTCTGGTGGGGACAATCAGGCAGCTGCTGCATCAGCACCACAGGGATTTTGGCCAAAGTTTCGAGAGCTGGTATGCTACACATTGCCTTCTACTGAATTTATTTTATCCATCCTTTAAAGTTCATCATTAACTTTGTCTTTACTTTCTTTCCCCTGAGGAGCTGCAGCTGTTTGTGGGAGTACAGAAGCTCTGTGCTCACGGAGCAGGACACAAGCACTACAGAATTGTTGCTGTTGCTCTTTAGCCCTTATCTTTGCCCTTACCATTTTCAGTGCTCTTTCTATATCAATTCCTTGGCTCCATGGCACTGCAGGGTTGGCCAGGCAGTCTCCAGCACTGCCTCTCCTGGAGACATCCACACGCTGCCTGCGGAGGTACCGGAAAGCCTCTGCTATCACCAGGACGGCGTCGTGGGTCAGTGCAGATGTGTACTGCAATTGACACAAAGAAAATACAGCAACAAACTGCAATTTTAGAATTGCCCCAGGTATCACATCAAGTTCTCCTCTTTGTTAGAACAGAAGAATCATGCTTGCTGCTCAGGGCTGGTGACTGATCTGCTGTCACTGTTCAGAAATGAGGTGCAAGGCTACATCAAACAAAAGTTCCAGGGACCCAAAATTATCCATTGAGCCAAATTCACACTGCCATATAGGGAGTTTCTTTTTATCAGTAAGTGGATTTGAACCTTCTTTAAAATAGTTTATATCACTACAGGGGCTGGAAAAAATCGGAGGTATTCCTGTCTCCAGAAGCTAGAGAGATAAATTGCACTTTGAAAACCAAATTTGACCCCAAGAGCTCTTATCAACTGAGGACCCTTTGCTTCCTCTCTGTCCTTCAGCTGGTGCTTCGTAACAATTCCACCTATTTCAATTAACAAATTTAAAATATTTTCATTCTGTATAGCATATAGCAGCAAAATAACAATACCAGTTCACAGTGGCATAAAATTTCAATTTAATTGGAAACTTGCTCATCTAGATAAGCTTTCTACAAATGTCTGCAATTCCATGCTGGACCATACTGATACCAAAGGAAAGCTCATATTTGAGTTTTTGCATTAGGTATTTTTTTTGTTTTTAACAAGATTGCCAAGAGAGCTTTGACTCGAAGTTAACATAAATCATTTCTGTTTGGATCACAGTCCTGATTAGGTAGCATCTGTGGCAAGGAATAGATAAGATTACTTTTCTTAGAAAACAGCTATACAAGCAAGTAATCACAAAATACACTTTAGGCATTACATCACCTTGGTAATTCACCATCTGCCTTCCCTTACTCCACGATAAATCTGCAGAGGGTGGCAAGCTCTGAGTAGCAGCAGCTCTGGAACAAAATCCCCAGACAACTTAACTTACATGTTCCTGTTCCTGTCACCTTCATTCACTGCTGGTTGCATGTTATCTGGTGACACCCCCCCAATGCTATAAATTTAGTATCACTTAGAAAATGCCATCAAAGAGGGTTTTTGGTGGTATTTTCTCCACATGTTGTCTGAAAGTTCTTCCCTCCTAGAGTGGCCTGGGCATCGTATATGACATCTCTGGGTTCCACTGGCATTACAGCACACCTATAATTCCAGGGTCTGTGTAGAGGAGACCCTCTCAGCATGGACCTACTGGGAGCAATTGAACATGCTCAGTCTGTAAGAGCAGATTTCAAGTCCCTTGTAAGTGAAGCTCAATACCTCCACATCATTTGTAAGAGAACAAAGGAAGAAACGAAGAATGGAAGGTGCACCAGCCCTTCTTTTGGCTGTCTGTGGTCCCATAGAGATCCTGCCTCCTAAGGAACCTTGTGCTGGAATTCAGGCCACAAGACCTGCTGCCCATGTGTGAGTTAGAAAGGCAGAAATCCAAGTTTCAGCTGCTTGTTCAGCTCTTTGTGGACAAGAGTAATTACATTCAGAAATTAATTTTATCCTGTAGGGCAGAATAGCAGAATTGGAGGTTCTGCATTTCTTAAAACTCAGTATTATCTTACTGTAAGTTCTTCAGTTTGATACCAAGCTACAGGAACTCTGCACAGAACAAGGTGTGTCCGCATGTGCAGATCAAGAGAATTGTGTCATAAAGAAGAGTGCAAAGGTAGGGCTGTGAAGAAGGTGACAGAGCAGACATTTCACTGAGCTTTAAATGACAGCAGCTTAAACTCACTGGGAGTGGGTGGTGGTTCCTGCTCTGACTGCACAGCACAGGCACTCTTCTGATCCTGCCCACCTTTACCTCTCCCTGTGATGCTTTGCAATAATCACTCTCCTCTTTTAGAAAGTTAACAAAGGTTATATACATCACAATCCACACAATAATACAGAACTAGACAGTAATTTTAATGTATTTGTTCCCGTATTAAAAAAAAGTCTTGTAATAGCTGTCCAATCTAGCACTACATAAAACTTACACATTGATAATTTTTTCAGCAGACTGCCTCAATTGTCAGTAACCTTAATGCAGTCCCTTCCAAGTCATGCCAAGAGAGCTATCTAATTTTCTACTTTATTTGAATTCTACTTATAAATGCATGAGCATGCGAAGAGAAAAAAGAGAGAAAGAAGGGAAAGGCTGATAAAATACAGAATAAATTAAACATCAGGACTTTAATCTCTAGGCAATTTTATTTCCTAATCAAAAATATTGTACATCAATTCTTAAGTATGCTTTTTGTCTGATTGACAAATACTGTGCACATTTCTATAATGAGCTGCACATTTGTGGAAAGGTAATGTAATCTTTGTGTTTCTACCATATACTTAAGATTCTTTTTTAAGGAGGGAGAATAATTTTTTCCTCAAGGTAAATTGCTTTCAAGTGGAATAAAATCATCTCAGGTTAACTTTGTATATTTCAGAGCTTTTAAGATTAGTATGATACTTATCTTCCCTTCTGCATCACTGCTAGAAAGCTTTAGAAAGCAGGACTAATTCCTAATCCACAGGCAACAATACACTAACCTGGTTTTTGTGGGCCTCTGTTTGCCTTTCTCTGCTTCTCTGAAATGCCAGAAAGGCGTGGGATTAAGAAAATTTTCCTCCCTCACAGAAATGACATGATGCCAGGGATGGAAATCTCAGATGCCATCTCTCCAAATGGCACCAGTCATTAATGAATGGCACTGCCAGAAGGAGCAGACCCTCGTAAGCAGCTCCTTTTCTGTCTGTAGCCCAACCCAGGGCTAGTGCCTACCCTGCTGCCCCTCATGCATGGAACTGGAGTAGATTTTTCCTTCCTATCTAGTATTCTAATGCTTTCCTGAACTTAGTCTTACTCATACCAAAACATTACTCCAGTTTATCAAAATAATTTTGAATTCTAAATCTGTTCCATCAATTTGCACGAGTCCTTGCCAAATCAAACACAAAAAACATGAACTGTCTTGTCAGGGCAGTGGTTTTTAGGTTTGGCTGCCCTGAGAAATCGGTTTGTATACTACCATACCCAGGTTTCACTCACCTATGGATAGCAATGAAAAAAACAGATCTCACCAAAAGAAGAGGAGAAAGAAGGAACATTACTAATATGCAGTGCTCCTAGAAGATTTTATGACTTCTGTGCCTGGACAGAGTTTCCCTGATGCACTCCTTCACAGGACAGTGAATAGCATCCCCCTCTATGAAAGAGATGCTGAGGCAGAAAAAAATCTGGGTAAGATCGTACCAGGTTGTAAGTTTCCTAATAACATGTGCATTTACTTCATCTAATCTGTGACAGTTTTGGTGAACCTGAGACTTTCACCCAAAATATTTTTGAAAAATTTTCTTGGTTTCAGTTTTAAGCCAGACTGTTTAAGTAAAGGACAGTGGTGCAAAACAGAGAGTTAGATTATGAGGGTCACTGCCAGCAGTAACTAGGAGGCAGCAGCGGCTCCTTAGTGAATCCAGAGCTACTTCATTTTGCATGTGAAATTCTCTATTACCATTAAAATGGATTAGTATTCCACATTTTGCATCTAAAACCTAACCTAACTAGCCCCCATATCCAGCCCAAGACTAGACAAGGGGTTCACATTAGAAGTTTTTATATCCACTGCACAGTGACAGGATTTGCTTCTGAGGAGCTCCCACCATGGCATGCACTTGGTGTAACAGCCTCTGCCTCTTTCTTCTGGAAGGGTAGTGAATGTTGTCACATATTCTCATTGGGGATCTGGATCATACTCATGCACATATCTGAGGTTACAAACTCCCAAAGAATTGTTAAAAGCATATCATGTCCATCACTGATAAGTTACAGTAAATACCTTTAATGGTGAGTTTTTGGCTTCAGGGAATTCCCTTTCATCAAGCCTCATCCAGCGCTGCAGAAACTGTTGAACCATTGGATTTTCATTATTAACAATCTGGAATCCAGTAATGTTGGCACCTCCATGCATTACTCTCTCCAGAACAATGTCTGTGAAACCCTGGGAGGACACATGTAGAAAAAAAGGAATCATTGTCATCCAAAGCCACTTTTCTCTGGCTCAGTTTTACCTGCTACAAGTGCAGCACAAAGGACACTGCCTAATGTCCCTCTTGTTAGCTGAAAATATTCTACCAAGGAGACAAGTACTATCACAATTAGGATTTTGATAGTGGCATAGAGTAGAATTTAAAACATCTTCTTGTTTGTTGCAATAGAAAACTTCCCTTTTGGTTTGTGGCACTGTGGTAGGTAATATTTGCCAGTCAGAAAGAAAACAGCAGGGAAACTTAAAGTACCATTTCCTCTTTTGTCCTGATCATGGTGAAAACTGGTCAAGGACCTGAAATCCCAATTGTACAGCAAAGTGAACACAAAGGTTCAGGGCTGGGAAAGAAAACCACTCCATCTCTTGCCAGGCAGTTCTCCATCACAGCATCTCTCAGCATGACACGTGCAAGCAGAAAGGGATGATTCTCTCCCACTCTGTTGTTATTTATACCTGAGGCAGTAAATTGGAGTCTTTTTGATTAGTATGACTTGATTGCAGTCATGTTTATTTGAATGTCAATGGTTACACATACTAAAAGGCAACCCAGAATAAGAACCTCTGTATTTCTATGCACGAGCTAATCAGTGAGATCATGTCTGCTTCTTATAATGCAAAATGATGCATCTTAAAGTCATACAGTACTTATACTAAAAAGGATATTTAAAAATTCATATTTTCTGCATTAATCACACGAAAACATGGATACAGAGAATCTTTGAGTAATTAGGATTGCCAACTAGAAAGTGAGAGTTTTGGAAAAACTCACGTTTTTCTACTCGCGGTAGGCACAGAACCTAAAAATGAGTCTTCCTGCAGGATTAATTACAATACAAGACTTTTTGTGAGGAATTTAAATAGATGGTGTTTCAAAAGCATCACAAACACCCCTGAAAGTCAATCCTACTCTCCAGAAGAAGCTCTGATACAGATAGAAATGTACAGCCTCTTCCTGGTAGGTCAGCACATACACAGGCACAACCCTACACCCTGAAATACAAAAGAAAGGCTAAACAGCCTTGGTAGTTTACTTGATAGATTTGTTCTAATTTGCAGCTTTTTACCACTTATACAGAAACATGCTACAATTATTTTTCCTAGAGTGCTTAAATTCAAAATATGTTTATAGAAAACTACAGTCACAACTTATGAGGATAGAAACATCTAATTTATGAGGATAGAAATTACTAGAAAATATATAGTTAAATTATTACTTTAAAATTAGTAGAGGACATGACATTTTCTGACAAAAGAAACTGAGTAGAGACGACATACCAGTTATAGTATTTACTGAAGCAATTTCTCAAAATCCAAGTACTCATCCATGCATTTCCACTTCCTGATTAAAGTTTCCACAACCTGAACAGAATATTTTACCCTCTAAAATGCAGCTATACTTTCCACAAAGAAAAGTTCTTACCAGGTTAGCTAACATGTAGTGATAGCCTCTAGAATGTTTGCCGAGGATTACAACCTGTGTGGAGAAAAACATTACAGATTATTAGGTTGTAAGAAGATGACTCTTAACTAGTAGAAAAGTGACAGAGAATGAACAGTTTGATAATCTTCCATGTTCAATCTGTGGGCAGCACAAGTATTGCAGATCTGTGGCATTACAGACAAGATGCAGTCCTTGGTGTTTTTCAAACACATGGGCAGAGTACAACAAAGAGTAACTCACAAGGCTGGGAAGACACTGCTTGCAGAGATGACCCTACCTGGCAAATTCAGTTTTGTGGTCAGCGTCCTCCCTGCTGACCAGGTTAATTTTAGTTATCAGTTCAAGTATTTCTGCTCTGAAATGAGCTAACACTGTATCTACCCAAAGTAAACTCCTGTTTACTTTGTTCCTTGTTTGTGGAGTGCAGAAGAGGTGCAGGACACAGCCCAGCCTCTCACTGTGTTTATTAAGTACCAGCACAGCAGGGCTGGGCAGGCTCCAAGCTGTACAGGGAGTTCCCCTACAAGAACCTCGGCCAAGCCTCTTCATGTATGAATGTCTAAAGTTAAATTCCCAAAGTTATAAGCAGTGACCTTCATTGCCTTTTGACAGGTTCCAAAAGGCCTGAAAACCTGTCATTTCTGGTGCATCTAAATGGACACATCTGACCTTACAATGTTTTGCCAAAATTGCCACTAAATGTTATGTTGCACATTCCACTAAGCAACATCTCCTGCCCTGGCTGACCTCACTTGGGCATCACTCTGTACAAACAGTCATTAAATGGAACTGCTAAGGGACAAAAGGGCAGCAGGATGTACTCAGCAGCTGGATTCTCTGAGGGTAATGGGGAACAGTGGAGGCAGCACTGTCTGTTCATGGCAAGCCTGAGCTCTGCCATGCTGTGTGCTCCCCCCACTCTAGGAATCCTGTGCTTTTGCATAAGGAAGGAAAACAAAAATTACAGAACTTCCCAAGTCTACACAGTGGGCAGCTGGCTCACCAGCAATGCCACTTGTGCAAAACTCTGACCTTGCCTTCAGATTATAACCTCAGAAACATCCATCCAGTCCCACAGCCATCAAATGGAACAACATCTACCAGTAAGAATTTAATTTATCATTGTGGTGACTGCATGCATGTCAGGACATATTCCATTCTACCCAGGACTGCTGGGTTAAAACCAGCAAACATAATGCTGGCAATAACACAAGTATTATTGTAGTATATGTCCTACAAGCAGCTCAAGCAAACAGATGATGTCTTTTGATGAACCATCTGAAAATCTATACATAACCATACAAAGTTACTCCATGATCAGAGAAACATACTCCAAACACCACACTTTAAAAGAAAACAACCATTTAACATCTTTGCTAAAAACAGATGACATTTGAGTCACTGACTTTAGATATACTGCTGAGCCTGCTCAAGTTCTTGATTAAATTATTAAGTTCCCAATTGCCTCTTTGGGTAGTATTGTCCTTAATAGATGCCATTTCCTTTAAATTCACATTTAATTCTGTAGGAATTTGCATACTTCCAGCAGCCTGAAAATAAACTGTTGTTCAGGTCCTCTTGAGAAATGTATGTACACTCTGTTGGTAGAAAGCATCTGCTTTCCTACACTCACATTTGTTTTCTGTGGAAATATGCAGGCTTCCTTCAGATCATCTGGTGTGCATGCTATTTGCATACTGAATTCTCTGTACATTTTAATTTCACCTTAAAGGCAGGTTAGAGACAAAAAACTTTTTTAAGAACAATTGTGGTTTTAACCTTAACAACAAATAAGAAAGCTTTTACGTTTCTTTTCAGAAATGTGTTTATTTAAGAGAAAACTATCACCACAGATGAAGTCAGAGGCTGGAGGAAAAGCATACATGGAACTGCTACAGGCCTCAGGAGCAATACTGCAAATAGGAAATGTAGGACTCATTAGCATAGATCAGACTCAAGTTTCGTCTCATCTGTTGTCATGTCTTCAAAATGACTCTGCTTATTAAACCTTTGAGAGGTCCAACATGCTACAGTCAAGCTGTAATTCATAAAGCATCTTTCAGGAGTGACCTGACAGCATTTCTATTCATACAATCGACCACACTGGCTCATAACTATTGAACTGGATCTTAATAATGTGTTTAAAATTCACAACACACCACACAGCTGTCCTAAATCTTAACAAGTACAACTCTCCTCCTCCCTCACTTTCCACCCTGCACCAACTGTCCAGCATGTTGAAGGGAGCTGCTGGATTAGCGAGCCCAGCAGAAACAATCACAGACATGTGTTACTCCCAGGGGAGCCAAGTGATGCATAAAGCTCTTTCATGAAGAAGGAAAACAGAAGTATAACAGCATAACAGGAGTATAACAAATAAATCTCATCAACTGCTGATATATTGTGAAGCTTATACAGAAAGTGGGATATTGAATAGTGGTGGTGAATAGAAAGCCAGGATTACAGGGCAAGGATTTCACAGAGCTACATGTCTTTCATAAGTTTGACTTCCAAGACTTAATATTGCTTTCACCTTGACTGAAAGAAAAGCTTATAAGATTTTACACTGAACAAAGGAGAAGAGAAAAAATAGCTGGAAACCATAATGAATAATTCAGATTTGTGATCCCACATAATTCTTGCTTTGTAGATAAAAAGATCATAATGTCAGGTTTGATATAGAATCAAATAAAATTTGTATTTTTAATTAACTCTTTGGATATTCCCAATTAATTAAGAGAACATCTAAAGGGAACATAACTAAAATGTATTTGCTTTCAAAATAAAAGTAAAATCTGCTGGTGAGCAGCAGGCTTGCTTGAAGTACAGACCTATTTGCCCGATTGGCAAATTAAATCACCATTGGCAGTTTTACTTTTCATTCTGCCTAGGGGAGTTATTTTTTTGAATGCAAGCATAAAGACAATTTTGTTTCCACTGCATCAGTCATCATTATAACAAATAGGCAACCACAAATTTTTTGCCTTTTCAGATTTTTCCTGAAGTTTTGGAAGATAGCACTAAAGCTATTAACTGGCTAATATTAAGTTGGTATGAACCACTGTGGTATTTCTAGAGCAATAATGACAAATCTCTCATGAGGACACCCATGTCTTTCCTGCACTGGTGAGCTCTTCAAATGCAGCCTCATCACTGCAGAGTAAAAAGGAAGGGTCCCCTCCAGTGACCTGCTGACCATGCTAATCCAGTGTCGTTCAGGATGCTGTTGGCCTTCTTTGCTGTGACAGTACAGGGCTGGCTTGTGGTCAGCTCGACTGCCAGGACCCCAAGATCCTTGTCTGCAGAGCTGCTTTCCAGCCAGGAAGCCTCTGCCTGGTCTGTACTGATGCATGGGGTTGTTCTTTTTCAGGTGCAGGGCTTTGCCTTTGCTGAACTTCATGAGGTTCCATTCTGCTCACTTCATCAGCCTGTCAAAGTATTGTAGCACAACTACTTGGTGTATCACTCCTCTTAATTTGGTATCATCTGCAAACTTGCTGAGACTGCACTCCATCCCACAACCTTCAGATCCCTCAGAGAGAGGTTAAACAGGATTAGCCCCAGTACCCTCAGGGCACCCCAAACAGTAGCTAACCTCCAGCTGGCCTCTGTGTTGCTGATCACAACCCTCTAAGCCCAGAAGTTCAGTCATTTTTAAATCCACCTTCCTGCCTCTGTGGGCTTTAATTTCAAAAAGGCATTGAAAAATATAAGCTAAGAGGATATGCTTGCACTTTTACTGAGAGAAGGAGTTATCATGACTTTGGCAGCACTGAAAGGAAAACTCCCATGTCCAATTAATACCTGTAAGGAGCATATCTTTCCTACACTTGAATCCACTGCCATCTGGTCAGTTTAGTCTGACCAAGATGTCAAGCTACAGGACTTATCATCCTTTATTTACAAATGAGAAAAGAAATAAAAAAAATAGATCACAAAAGTACAGATTACCTCATCTACAGCTCAAAACCACAATATTTTATGAGTCTATTAGATCTTTCCATAAAACACTGATGCTGACAGGCAGTATTGCCACGAAGAAGGTCTGAAAATTTTTACAGTGCTTTTCATACCTGACAAGTGGCAGAAATATGCCACTTTAATGGAATGACAGGCAGAGATCTGACCTGCTGTAATGTGTCTTTCCATTTTGACCATTTCTGGGAACAATGAGGCAGTGTTAACTCTAGAGCTCTTCTTTCCTATGTTTTAGCAAGACAATAGTAAGCCAAATGAAATTTCCCATAAGATCAGAGTTCAAAAGTGTTTTGTTGTTTTTGTTGAGGTTTTTTGTCCATTAATTTGGGTTCCATTGTTACAAAAAGCCTACACTTAAAAAAGAGTCTACTGTTTTTCAAGTGTACATGCACATTTCTGAGGACAAGAGAACTTAGCTACCCCTAGTTAGACAGTAATGTGCCTTTACACCTCTCTATAGAAATATAATTATGACACCTTTGCCTTCAAAGCAGCAAGCAAATGTCAGAAGTGATCCCACAACTCTCTCCTTCCCACAGCAAACAAGCAAAACTGATAAATGGACTCAGGGATAAAGAAATTTTAACAGCATCTTCAGGATAAGCTCTCAGTGTTGACTGCACTTCATGGGAACTGAGGGATATCAAGCATAGCAACAACTGTCTGGCAAGCCTAAATTGTTGTGGAGCACACTGTCTTCTCACCTGGCTAGCAGGTCAGGTGTTTTCTAGCTCCTAGCCCTATTGAAAGTATTTCTGTTCTGAGGATGGAGTTACTTGAAGCTTATCTCAGACCTGAGCAGCTCCCACCTACATTGGATTGAATGAATGAAAAGCTGTGCCTGGTGATGCAGCACCCTACTGAACCAGTGCTACCAGATGATTTGTCTTCAGGACAAAATGAAGAAAGGAGAGGAACAGAGTATCAGGGTGACCATCCAATTAGTTTAATAGAAACTGAAGGCAAGGCCCAGAAAGTTGTCAGGATGTTAGCAAGATGTTTAACCTCTCTCGAGTGCCATCTGCAAGTACTGCATCTCAGCTCTGTTCCTACCCCTCAGCAACAGGAGGAACTTCTGAAGCACTGCAGAGTCCTCTCCCTGGCCTCCTGCCCATTCCTGCAGACCCTTCCTGCACTGGGGGAGCTGCCTATGGGGTCTGCAGCCATGGCACTGCAGTTCTCTGCCTCAGTGCACTGCAAACAGCAATGCAGGAGTCACCTCCTGGAGCGTTACCATGAGAGCAATGCACAGTAGTACATCATCATTCCTCCCTGTGTTTGCTCTGCACAGGTCACTCCTTGTCACACAAACTTTCCAGACAGGACTAGGAAAAACAGGAGAACAGAAAACAAAACTCCTGCGGGAACAGGACTTTCCTCATGTAACCAGATATCACAGGAAAAATAAGAGCCCTTGTAACCCCAGTAGCTCAATTTTACTGAAAGCTGGCAGAGCCCACTCACCTGTTTTTCAATTTACACACAAGCCTCTGAAGGAAGACCATATTCCCTTTGAGGATTATAAACACTAGACAAGGTTCAATCTCCTCTCAGTATATTTATAAAAAAGGGCTTTTCTGGTGTCACGATTTTGACTCTTTCTATTACACCAACACCACCAGTGTGGATATATGAGGTTCCACAGGAACCACAATCTCATGGTGACAAAAGATACATCCCAGCTACGGGTGGTCTGTCAGTGCCAAACAAGTGATGCCTGTCCTGCCTTTAATTCTGCAGAGACAAAACCATTTCCACATTCTGCAGGAGCTGCTTCCCTCACACAAAGGGTCAAAACCTTGTGACTGTAACTGTAGTGCAAACCCAGGGAAGGCAATTTATCTCTTCACTTGGTATTAATGGGACAGAAATCTGGCCACCAGGGATAGTGATGCTGTAAAATATGCAGTAAACAATGATTTCATTTATATGAAGAATGAGTACTATATTAAATTTGAGTTAAATATTAAATGAAGAATGTGTTAAATATTAAGATGAAGATTCCACACACATATCATTTGTTGCAGATAAAAAATAACTGAATATATATTTGAGATTAATTCATCCACCATTTCAGAGCCTTCCTGCCCTTTAGAGAATGTCACAAATCCACACAGTCCCAATTGATGTATTTTGTGGTTTTGTGCAGTACATGGACCTTAGAATTTTATTTCCATGCTACTGCCCCCTTATACATTTGTGCCTACATTTTATAACCAAATCCTCACTTTTCTCTACAGCACAATATCAAGATCATTTGTTTGGGCATGTAAAACATTCTTCAAACAGCTTTTGGCTGTTCCGCAGCGAATCTCTCACGGGAGATCCTCTCCTAGAGAACCGGAATCTCCTGGAAGGAGAGGACAAAAATGTGCTTGGAGGAAGCAGGGAATTGATGCCTCTGAAGCACTTCATTAGGTTTTCCCCCTCTGGCCCCCTTCTTGTGTCCTTCCTTGCCTTGCCTCTCTTTTCATGATAGTCACATCAAGAATGAAATTCTGCTTTTAGGCCATCTCCAGAGAGATGATGGTTGTACATGTTAGTCCTTGGAGGGTAATGAAATGCAACATCTGAAAGCTGTGTTGTGCTCCATTCTCCCTCCATATGGCTACAACTTCTTTTACCATACTAATCTGACATTTGCTGATTGAATGCTGTGTAGTGGAATACACATTTAATTTGTGCATAATAGGTTACATTAGAAATTATTTCAGAAAAAAATTACAAACTGCAACATTGGTTCTGAGGGCTTTTCCCTAATTTCTTTCACTGTGCTGACAAAATCTTCTGTGCCCTGAAAAAATTTTCTTAAACTCATTTTCCTTGATATGACTTAGCAATATTATCAGATTAATTAATCTGTTGGCACAATTATTGTTAAAGGACACATTCGACTGCAAAACACTGGATCAGAACACACAGAGATGAAGAGCTTTATGACCTCTGGTAACTGCCATTCATAATCATAATTATTTACTCTTTAAAAAGAATACAATTCATGAAATAAACTTTCTATCAAAATTTCTTCTTTGTTCCTACAGACAAAACCAATGTTATATCTCTCAGGACTGCATCTCTCTTTACAATTCACATCCTTCAGTATAAAGACCTTCATGTCAAAAATAATCAAAACTTAAACTACCTTTCATCACTTGAAGCTAGTTCACTAAAAACATGATCAGATACAAGGGGCTGTTACAACCAAAACTTCTTTGTGCCATATGAAAAGGATACTCAAAATTGCTGAGACCTTTCCCCCTTATTTTGCCCTTTCCCCCTTATTTTGCCAAGACACCTTCACAAAAAGGCACTTGCTTCCAGACAACTTCCTTGAAGAGATGTGTCATAGACATTTTTAAACAGTGAATTCTTTAGATCCTTAAGTAAGGATGATGAACTAAAAATCCAATTGTGTTCTGGAGGAGTTTTTGCAGCTGTATTTATGACAAGCAAATGAGTTATTACATGTGTTACTCTGCAGCAGTGGTTTTCACACACAGGTAATTTTAAGGAGATAATATTTAAATTGTCTATGCTGTTCTAGTATATTTTTTGAAAAATATCCTCCTTCAAGAAATGATCATGAAAGATGATTTAACGTTCAAGGAAGTTCCAGTACTTTTTTAAGTCTCTGTAAAATCCTAAGTTCTTCTTTTAAATTTCACCTAAAATTTCCCACGGAGGCTTTAGATCTCACAGAAACCACAGATAAGTTGCTTTCCTAGCAACATTTGTAGTTGCATTTCCTTCAATCTACAGTGCAGCCAGCTCCAGTCTGTGTAACATGGTCCCACCATCCCCATTTCCAGCTTCCCATGCCCTCTCTTTCCTCTTGCTGCCTCCTTGCTCCTCAGCAGCTCCTGCAGACCTACAAGTCCATATCAGGTAGATCAAAACCACCACTACCAAAGCTGACTTCTAGCTTAGCGTGCCTCCCAAAATTTCACAACTTCTGAAGTCACTTTCACAAAGATTGCTAATAATAGCAATATTACATTTATTCTCAGTTGCTCAAACCTTCTGTAGAAGCCAGAAGAGCTTCAGGACTGTCCCACAGTTTGATGGTGTATCCACATCACTAACAGGCAGCTCTTCAGTGCCCTTTGGACCATGTGCCCAAACTCTGTGGCACAGGAGACATCCAACTGTCCCTTATGGCTTTCAGTTCCATGAAACTGTACATCCAACACCTTTCAGAGCACACCCTTGCAATCACAGACACACATAAACAATGCTCATTTCTTCTTTTCATATCCCACAGCATAAACTTCTTCAGTCTTAGCTGCTCAAAATATAAAAGGATCTATATTCACTGGGGGAAGAAAGGAAGAAATTAGGTAAACTGAGTCACACAGTTTTCATTTTAAAAACACACAAATTTCCCATTTTCTCCGTACTTCCCATCAGCACGTCAGAGTAAAATCCCAGTGTTATTCCCTGGAATTGGACAAGAGTCCTTGGAAAAAGAATTCTGCTTATATAAACTATTACTGCATGTCAGGATCACTTCAAACTATTATTTGGATATAACCCAGAAGTGTCGCAGTAATTCAGTCCCAGTGCTCACACGGGAATTTTTTGGAAGGGGTTCTGTACTGCAGAGCACTGCTTTCAAGCAGACCAAAAATACTGAATAGTAGCCATTCTTTTTTTTTTTTTTTCCCCTTTTTAAGCGTTTCCTTTCCTTTTCAAATGCCCTACAAAATTTAGAAAAAATAGTGCAATCTCCTCTAGGAAAGACAAGGTTACTTTTTCTTATTTTTTTATTATAAATAGCATTTTACTGTGACTGGAATTGCACTCAATTTGCTTTTTTTCAATGCTTTCAAAGAGTCTGAAAGGTTTATTCTGCCTCACTATAAGCAGCACTCTGCAATAGTCCCACATAACTTGGTGCATAAACCATGAACTGAAAACGATTATGAAGAGTTAATTTATTTTTACTAGATTTTTATGCAGCAGGGCCGCCTGTTTTACTCATATGAGGTAACAGAGATACAGCAATATTTTTCTTTTCTGATTCTCTACATGCATTTTCCCAGGAGAGAAGATACTTAAGGTATTTTTTAAGTGTCTGTGTATATAGTTGATAATTTTATTTATTACACATTTTGGAAGACAGAGCTTCCAATAATACATACACCATTATACCTCCACATGCTTGCCTATGGTGTGACACGAACAAATTTAATTTAGTAACATGGGCTTTTTTTAAGCCATGGAACATTAGTTTTCTCTAAAATTATTAC